>NC_059171.1:47035445-49435445 GCF_019923935.1 Bubalus bubalis | reverse complement strand
GCAGATTCTCTCCTGTCTCAGTTTGTATTCAATGTATGAGGTTTGTGGAACAGCTGGCAAGATATATACAGATCATTTACCTCTTTATTTTCTCAGTGAAAGAAAATAAATGACATAAATCTGTGTCATCCCAGAGTCTGATTTAGTGTCTAGAGGCTCATATATTAGAAATGTATGAATAGGAAAAGGACAAGAGTCATCATTCCAGTGGTAACACCTGTTTCTTGACTCAACTTCCTATAAATTATATGTAGATAATTTTATGGAATTTTCAGATTTCTCTTGAGACAAAATTATCTTGGCGGAAACTTTCAAAATAATGTCGGAATATTCGTAGTGGTGCATATTTCTTATTGCCTCATTTAAAACTAAGACTTATCACAAGTAAGTTTTATAAAACAGCACCATTTAGGAAAATATGTCTTGAATAATTCAATGGGAAGCTTTAAAAACTTTTATTATAAACAAGAGAAGCAGACTCCTTAAGTAGACTTTTTCTTTCTACTCTGATTTTGGTATAAAAGTCTACATCAGAAATTTTAAAAACTCATGTCAGGACTATGCTTGTTTTTAATTGCCCAGATTATGATCTGAAGTCACTAAGTAACTGAAATGGTAGGCACTTGCACCTACCGGGGTACTCGTTTGCTATTCATGTTACTGGACTCCACTTCAGACCTAGTCAATCAGAATCTCTGTGCATGGAACTCTGAATTCTGCATTTCTAATAAGCTCCTCAGTTGATCTTTGCTTATTCTAAAGACTGAGAAGTACTGGAATGAAGGAATCAGAGGGTTGTGTTTTCAGAATTTTCTCCATGGTGTTGTTAATCTCTGGACCTTATTTCTCTAGGCTGCATTTCTATCTGTAAGTTAAGTTTAGACATCAAATATGAGGATGGAGAAGAAGAAAGGCTGAAATTTAAGGGAATAAGTGTGGAGTAAGATTGAGGGTCAGGTCCCCTAGTCAGTAGGTTCAACATCTACAAAGGCACATGTCATTAAACAGCCTCAGTCAAGCCAGCCAGCACCCTCTGACTACATTTTGGATTTTTAAAAATGAATTGTTGTTTAGTCAGCAAGTAGTGTCCAACTCTTTGCAACCCCATGGATGTAGCCTGCCAGGCTCCTTTGTCCATGGGATTTCCCAAACAAGAATGCTGAAGTGGGTTGCCATTTCTTCTCCAGGGGATCTTCCTTACATGAACAACCAAATCGAAAATGAGCAAACAAATGAAAAGCCAAACCAAAGAAACAAATCAGCAGAGATGCCCAAAATAAAGAAACAAGAGCCAGATGAAGTGGGAACTAATATGGTTGTGACCCACTGAGACCTCAGGTTTGGATGTAGGTCTGAGGCCCTGGGGTCTGAGGTCTCACTGTACATAAAAACAGCAGATTTGACCCTGGGTCTGCTTAAGACCGGGAGGCTGGCAGGATGATGCTGTATAAAGTCTGTTACCTGGAAAAGCAGCCTCAGGTGTGAAAAGGGAAACAAAAAGCTGGACTTTCCAGCTGTCGAAAACAGCAAGGTAGTTTACTATCTGTTCTAGGGTTTGGATGAAAAATATAAACATATTCATCAGAGATCAGATTCTCAGATTTGTATCTTGACTGTTAGGTTCCAACTTAAACTACCTATATTTTTAGGAACCCCAAATTATAATAAACATTGGGCATTCTCATTAAGTGTATTTTGAATTAACAGAAGTTAGTGTTAAAAGGTTGCAGTTGGCAATCTCATTGAAAACATATCAAAACTAATTTTGATAGTAATATTATATAATTTAGTAGTGTGTTATGTTTCAATATTCTTTCCTTCTGTGTATGTTTTTGTGTTAATGCTAATTTAAAAATTTAAACATGCATATTTATTTCTTACAAAAGCATGACCCAAAATCTAAATTATATTTTTATTCTTAATTCTTTAGTTTAGAATAATTTAGAATTCCAGAAACATTGCCAAAATAATACAGAAAATTTATATATTACCTTTACAGTTAACCTTAGGTCAACATGACATAATACGTTGGTTAAGTTTACAAAACTAATAAACCAATGCTACTATTAACTGGGGTCGCACAGAGTCGGACACGACTGAAGTGACTTAGCAGCAGCAGCAGCAGACTTTATTTACTCATCATGTTTCCCTAATCCCTGCTGGTCTTTAACAGTTTCTCAGTCTTTCCCTATTTTCCATGACCTTGAACCTTTTGAGGAATACAGGTCAAGAATTTTGTAGAATGCTGCTTAATTAGGATTTGTCTAACAGTTTTCTCATGATTAGACTGTGGTTATGTATTTTGGGAGAAAAGACCAAGAAGGTGAAACACCCTCATCATTTAATATTAGAGAGTATGTGCAATTGACATGATGATACTCTACATCACCAGGCCATGGTACTGTTTGCTGGCTTCTCCATTGTAAGGTTACTTTTAATCCACCTTTTTATACAATTCTTTGGAAGCAAGTCACTAATTCTTGCTCCAGTTGTATGTATTTGATATACTTGCTGGTGTCCTATACAGTATCTGAGTAACTGTTCATTTTTCTTGTGTGCGTGTGTGTGTGTGTTCCTCAGACTGGATTTCAGTTGACCTATCCTTTTATAATTTGTATCTCTTTGTTGATTATCTCCACTGTGTAAGAGTTTATTCTCATATTTGAATTATCTGACATGATTTCCTTTAGCGCCTTGAATATATTTCTAGTAGTTGATTAAAAGTCTTTGTCTGGAAATTCCATCATCTCAGCTTCCTCAGGGAGTTTCTGTTGACTGCATTTTTTTCCCCACTTATGGGCCATGCTTTCACATTTATTGCCATATGTGATATCGTGACTTCTTGTTTTCTAACTTTCCTAAACTAATTTTGTAAAGCCTATATAGTTTGTTGTATACAGCCACTGAAGTCTTTGCTCAGTAACTTAGTTGTCAGCTAGTGACTGGACTTCCCAGGTGGCACAGCAGTAAAGAATCTCCCTGCCAATGCAGGAGATGCAAGAGATGCAGACGCAATCCTTGAAAGATTCCCCTGAAGGGGAAATGGCAGCCCACTCCAGTATTCTTGCCTGGAGAATCTCATGGACAGGGGCACCTGCAGGCTGCAGTCCATGGAGTCACAAAGATCTGGACATGACTGAGCACACTGCTCATGTGATTTGCACAATGATTGGACAAAGTATTGATGTATGCCATGAACATTCCAGAAGTTTACAGCATGGCTTAAATAGAGCCTCTAAGTCAACCAGAGGTGAGATCCTTATCAGATCTTTCCTGAATAGATGCATAGCACTGAACATCTGTGTGGCCTTCTAGAGCTACACAGCTATGTTGAGTTTTTGAAAACTTCCTGTGGACATGTCATTTACTGTATTTTCTTTTTAATTTTTTGGTAAGTCTCTTGTTTGCCTCAGGCAGCTGCCATATAAAACTATTACCCCTGATTGTTTTTGACAAATGCTATACAGACAGAGTATCTCACTGAGTGATATTAAAAAAAAAAAAAAAAAATACCAGTGAGGCATTTCCATATATGTCAAATAGTGACAAATTTCTAGATATTTGAGAACTCTAAATCTGTTTTGCCCCCTCTAGTAGACCATAGGCTGCCTGTTTCATAGTTACCATTGTTGTGAGGATTCTGATTTGCAAGGCTCCCACGGAACCAGAGAGAAGGATATTAACATTCAGTTCAGTTCAGTTCAGTCGCTCAGTCATGTCCAACTCTTTGCGACCCCACGAATCGCAGCACGCCAGGCCTCCCTGTTCATCACAAACTCCTGGAGTTCACTCAGACTCACGTCCATCAAGTCAGTGATGCCATCCAGCCATCTCATCCTCTGTCGTCCCCTTCTCCTCCTGCCCTCAAACCCTCCCAGTATCAGAGTCTTTTCCAATGAGTCAACTCTTCGCATGAGGTGGCCAAAGTACTGGAGTTTCAGCTTTAGCATCATTCCCTCCAAAGAAATCCCAGGGCTGATCTCCTTCAGAATGGACTGGTTGGATGTCCTTGCAGTCCAAGGGACTCTCAAGAGTCTTCTCCAACACCACAGTTCAAAATCATCAATTTTTCAGCGCTCAGCTTTCTTCACAGTCCAACTCTCACATCCATACATGACCACAGGAAAAACCATAGCCTTGACTAGTCAGACCTTTGTGCTTTTCTTTAATGAATGTTCTATGGATTATTGTAAGCCTTTCACTAATTTCCAGAGTTTTTAAAAAGTTGATTTTAGTGGTTTTTCCCTGTGTTACATTCTCATTGTATATTTAGACAAGCAGATTTTTTGAGCTGTCTATACGGAACTCAAAAGCCTCTTGATGAAAGTGAAAGTGGAGAGTGAAAAAGTTGGCTTAAAGCTCAACATTCAGAAAACGAAGATCATGGCATCCAGTCCCATCACTTCATGTGAAATAGATGGGGAAACAGTGGAAACAGTGTCAGACTTTATTTTTCTGGGCTCCAAAATCACTGCAGATGGTGACTGCAGCCATGAAATTAAAAGATGCTTACTCCTTGGCAGGAAAGTTATGACCAACCTAGATAGCATATTCAAAAGCAGAGACGTTACTTTGCCAACAAAGGTTCGTCTAGTCAAGGCTATGGTTTTTCCTGTGGTCATGCATGGATGTCAGAGTTGGACTGTGAAGAAAGCTGAGTGCCAAAGAATTGATGCTTTTGAACTGTGGTGTTGGAGAAGACTCTTGAGAGTCCCTTGGACTGCAAGGAGATCCAACCAGTCCATTCTGAAGGAGATCAGCCCTGGGATTTCTTTGGAAAGAATGATGCTAAAGCTGAAACTCCAGTACTTTGGCCACCTCATGCGAAGAGTTGACTCATTGGAAAAGACTCTGATGCTGGGAGGGATTGGGGACAGGAGGAGAAGGGGACGCCAGAGGATGAGATGGCTGGATGACATCACTGACTTGATGGACATGAGTCTGAGTGAACTCCAGGAGTTTGTGATGGACAAGGAGGCCTGGCATGCTGCAATTCATGGGGTCGAAAAGAGTTGGACACGACTGAGCGACTGATCTGATCTGATCTGATCTGATACTCTCATTTGGGGCTTCCCTGGTGGCTCAGACTGTGAAGAATCCACCTGCAATCTGGGAGACCTGGATTTGATCACTGGGTTGGGAAGATCCCCTGAAGCAGAGCATGGCAATCCACTCCAGTATTCTTGCCTGGAGAATCCTATGGACACAGGAGCCTGGCAGGAAATAGTCCATGGGGTCAAAAAGAGTCAGACATGACTGAATGACTAAGCACAGCACAGCACATACTCTTATTCTAGAAGTATTTCTCCTCTCCTATTTTTCTTGATTTTACAGCCTGGTTTTCTCTTTGTTTGCCCCCAGAGTATGATTGGAGAAGGAAATGGCAACCCACTCCAGTACTCTTGCCTGGAGAATCCCATGGAGGGAGGAGCCTGGTAGGCTACAGTCCATGGGGTTGAAAAGAGTCGGACGCGACTGAGCGACTTCACTTTCACTTTCACTTTCAGAGTATGATATCTTCGTAATGGATTATAGAATCAGACAGTATCTGCTTCTTTAAATCCAATCACATGAAAAACTATTAAAAACAAATTTTTGGTAAAATAAGTTTTGAGAAATCCTCAGTTCAGTTCAGTTCAGTCGCTCAGTCATGTCCAATTCTTTGTGACCCCATGGGATGCAACCTGCCAGGCTTCCCTGTCCATCACCAACTCCCGGAGCTTGCTCAAACTCATGTCCATAGAGTCAGTGATGGCATCCAACCATCTCATCCTCTTTCATCCCCTTCTCCTCCTGCCTTCAATCTTCCCCAGCATCAGGGTCTTTTCAGATGAGTCAGCTGTTCACATCAGGTGGCCAAAGTACTGGAGCTTCAGATTCAGCATCAGTCCTTCCAATGAATATTCAGGACTGATTTCCTTTAGGATGGACTGGTTGGATCTCCTTGCAGTCCAAGGGACTCTCAAGAGTTTTCTCCAACACCACAGTTCAAAAGCATCAATTTTTCAGTGCTCAGCTTTGCTTATGGTCCAACTCTCACATGACTACTGGAAAAACCATAGCCTTGATTATACAGACCTTTGTCAGCAAAGTAATGTCTCTGCTTTTTATCAAGAATTTCTAGATATCATTATATTTGAGAGGCTCTCAATTGTAAGATATCCCTTTTCAAGAGGAGCAAGGCAGCTCTACAATTCTAAGTAAACAGATCAAGTGTAACCAGCATCCTGGCTTAAAATAGGGGGAAATATTGTTCATTGTTGTCTTGAAATACTATAAAGTCTCTTCTAAAATATTTACATAGTAAAGTCACCAAGTAGCCCCTGCTTGATTGTATATATCCCAGTTTTTCTTTTTTTCATATTTACTGCAGTCCTTTTTTACAGAATGCCCATTAACTCCTATTTTCTAGAATGCCTATAAATTGCAAAATGCCTATTAACTACTCGAAGAACATGTATTCTGAGATTTTAGGAAGTGCAAACCTAGTCTAATTCCCTCCACTTTAACTCTCTCAACTTAGTGGAGAAGAAATTGATGCTCTAAGAGACTGTCATCTTGCCACATCATCCAGTTAAAACAGAAGCAGGAGCAGAACCAAGAGCTCCTCTTTGGGTCCAGTGATATTTACCTCCTTTTCCTCATCTTTCACTAGTCCCTTCTCTCCCCCTTACCAGGGGGTGACACAGTTTATGCTGTGACTCTTGAGAGCCAGAGTTTACTTAGGGCAGTAAGGAAGGCAGTGGGATTCTACTGTCCACCCAGGATGTGGCCCAACTTCTCACCTTAAAGAAAAACCTTTGTTCTTCTTAACCTAGCTTCTAGTCACTTCTTTCCAGGTAGTCTCCCAAAATTCATATGTGCACAATGCTTGAGGCAGTGGAGTTAGGGTACCACGGCTGATTATCTTACCAGTCTCAAGAAAGGACTAACGCTCTGCCAAGTGAAGGGTAGAAGGGGTGGGTTGGGGAGCAATGGACTGTAGATAACTGACAGACTCAAATGAGTTAACAGACAATGATGTTAAAGTGTCAGGGGTACATGATACTTGAAATTTTCAGGATTTTGATAGTATTAGGGACATGGCATCAGAAATACAGACTAGAATGCAACTATACACACCTCAGGAGACAAATGAGACAAGACTAACATGACTTATTGTTCAGTCGCTAAGTCACGTCTGACTCTTTGTGACCTCATGAACTGCAGCACACCAGGCTTCCTGGTCCTTCACTATCTCCCTGAGTTTGCTCAAACTCATGTCCATTGAGTCAGTGATGCCATCCAACCATCTCATCCTTCGTCACCCCCTTCTCCTCTTGTTTTCAATCTTTCTCAGCATCGGGGTCTTTTCTAATGAGCCAGCTCTTCACATCAGGTGGCCAAAGTATTGGAGCTTCGGCTTCAACATCAGTCCTTCCAAAGAACACCTGGGACTGATCTCCTTTAGGATGGACTAGTTGTATCTCCTTTCTGTCCAAGGAGCTCTAGAGAGTCTTCTCCAACACCACAGTTCAAAAGCATCAATTTTTTGGCACTCAGCCTTCTTTATGTTCCAACCATAAAGGAAGACCCCAGCTTTGACTATATGGACATTTGTCAGCAAAGTGATGTCTCTGCTTTTTAATATACTGTCTCGGTTTGTCATAGCTGTTCTTCCAAGGAGCAAGTTCTTTTAATTTTGTGGCTATAGTCACTGTCTGCATTGAATTTGGAGCCTAAGAAAATTAAATCTGACACTGTTTCCGCATTTTCCCCATCTATTTGCCAAGAAGTGATGGGACTGGATACTATGATCTTTGTTTTTTTGAATGCTGAATTTTAAGCCAGCTTTTTCACTCTCCTCTTTCACCTTTTTCAAAAGGCTCTTTAGTTCCTCTTTACTTTCTGCCATTAAAGTGGTATTATCTGCATATCTGAGTTTATTGATATTTCTCTGGGCAATCTTGATTCCAGCTTGAGCTTCATCCAGCCTGACATTTTGCATAATGTACTCTGCATATACTACTTTGTTTTCCTTTAAAAGTCATGTATTTGTAGAGAAAAGGCATGCACACACTAGAAACAACAGAGAATGAAGCAGTAATATTAAGCCAGTGGTAATAGCACAAGGATGATTAGAAAGACGAGATCTTAAATTCAAGAAAGACAAATACTTCTGGCAAACTATAGTAGGGTATTTTTGAAGACTAAAAAAATCTTGATAATTTTTGTCTCACTTTGCATATTCAACCTCCTATGAATGTACAGAAAATTCTAAAGCTTGTCCTAAAACATTTAGGGTACCTGAACTCATCCCAGGCACTAATTATTCTGAATTAAATGTATCAACATTTGTATATTTGGTATCTGTTATTATTACATAAATATTTAGCACACCTGAAAATATATCAACATATCTATGTTTTGTATCTGTTATTATCATAAATATTTAAGAATTCATATTTAACCAATAAATATAAAAGTAAGTTAATAATTACTGCTAATGATCTATTAGAAACAAAACATTCTCGTGTTAAAGTGAAATTTTCATTATAAACTGATTGTATATAATTATTTTGGTGATAAACAAGTTTTTGCAATTTCTAGAAGCCAAGGCTCTGGATTATTCATGTGGCATTCTTACTTGGAAATGCTTCCCACGTCTGTGGTAAAATTTTTATATTATGAATGGTTCAATTGATTTCTAAGCTCCTAGAAAAATTTTAAAGGGTAACATTTAATAACATATAAAATTTAATCTCACCAAATAAACTATTATTAAGTATAAAGGAAAAATGTGTCAAGTTACTCAGCAATATATAAGGTTACATGCTTCAGACTACCTGCTTTGTTTATTAAAACTTCCTTGTCACATGCAATAGCTGTCAAAAATTTCATAACAGGTATCAGAAAAGGCTGTATTTAAACAAGACAGCTCAGAAACAGTGATTTGAAAGGAGCCTGGCTGAAGCCCACATTTTGACCTCAAAGGGTCTCCTGGAGAGGCAGGAGACAGGAGACAACTGGGACCCCTCAGCACCCGCCTCGAGGATATAGACGCTGGCTGGAAGAAGCCATGTGGGAAGCTTGCTCTAACGCGAGGACACCGGTGCTGGCAAGCCCCATTCTGAAGTCGTCCCTCCAGCGTATTAGCACTGGGGGCTTACCTATTCACCGGTAGGCTGACACTAGCCGAGGGCCCCCTGGGCCGGGCAGCCAGGAGGTGCATTTACATTTAAGGTCCTTCCTTCCCTTGGGATCGCCAGACTCATAAGTTGCAGAGAAGAGATTCACACTCAGGTGCATCTACAGTTGTCCAATTCTCAGATTTTAACTCGCACAGACGCATTAATGGGGATAAAGGAGACTGCTATCCTTCAAGTTTCTCTGCCAAATACTTTTCGCCTTTTCCTTACTAACCAGGAATGATTTATCTTTCCACTTGTGAAGCTATAGCTCACTTTTCCGTTTTTCCTAATTATCATATGTCTTTTCCATTCAATACCTTGCCTTTAATATGCCTTGACACTGCAGAGGAGAGAACGATTTTGGACCTCTCTCTTGAGTGGGCTTATGGGTGGTGCCTGCTGCTCAGTCACTTCAGTCGTGTCCAACTCTTTGCGACCCCAAGGACTGCCAGGCTCCTCTGTCCATGGGATTCTTCAGGCAAGAATACTAGAAAGGGTTGCCATGCCCTCCTCCAGGGGATCTTCCTGACCCAGGGATCAAACCCGCGTCTCTTATGTCTAACCTGCATAGGAAAGTGGTTTCTTTACAACCAACGCCACCTGGGAAGCCCCCTCATTGGTGGCATGATTGTCTTATGCAATGCTCTTACATATTATCACAGGCTCTGAGAGTTCATCTTATATCTACTAATTGGAATACCTGCCACCATTCAGGGTTTGATCTCATCCAACCTTATTATTTCATGCATCTTTTTCCTGCTACTTAAGACTCAAGCGCTTACTTCTGAAACTAAGTTTTCAAAAAAAAAGAAAAAAAATCCAAGAATGAATTATTCCCTCCAGAAGATGCTATATTTTCATTGTTTTGGTTAGACTAAAAGTTTACTTGCAAAATCTCTTAGGAAGTAATGGAATATTTGTTATTAGGGTCTGGCAAGAAGTTGTAACCTGAAAATAGACACTGCAGCTTAAGAAATTATTTGTAATAATAGACATAATATATGCTATGCTAAGTCACTTCAGTAGTGTCTGACTCTGTGCGACCCCATAGACGGCAGCCCACCAGGCTCCCCCGTCCCTGGGATTCTCCAGGCAAGAACACTGGAGTGGGTTGCCATTTCCTTCTCCAACGCATGAAAGTGAAAAGTGAAAGTGAAGTCGTTCAGTTGTACCTGACTCTCAGTGACCCCATGGACTGCAGCCAACCAGGCTCCTCCGTCCATGGGATTTTCCAAGCAAGAGTACTGGAGTGGGGTGCCATTGCCTTCTCCGATACATAATATAGAAGGTATACAAATATAGAATAGGAGTAGTAAGCGCAGAGTTTCAAAAATATGGCATAATAAATCTTTTTCACTGAAACAATTAGCATATATTCTAATAGAATATAATTTAATAATAAACTGGGGAAATTGTCATATAGCCTAACAAACAAAACTACAAAATCTATTTGGGGGATATATTTAGAATTATAGTATTCAGTTTTTCCTTAAAGTCTATTATGAGTCACTGACATTTTAAAGCTCATATAGAAACACATGTTTCTCTACAAAAGCAAAAACCTGTGGCGGATTCATTTTGATATTTGGCAAATCTAATACAGTTATGTAAAGTTTAAAAATAAAATAAAATTAAAAAAAAAAAAAAAGGACTGACATTTTTTACATTTTTGTTGTTATGTGCTATGTAGTATCTCCTTTAATTCTTATGACAAATTGATGTGTAAATGATATTAATGATTTATAAACTCCGATTTGTTAAAAACCTTTTTCCAAGGATGTACAATTAGTAAGTACAATTTACATTCTAACTTAATCCAAAGCCATATGTTCTACTCTGAAATGTCATTTCATTTCCAAAAGCTTATAAAAGGAGGGAGGGAGAAGGAATGTGTGTGTAGATAATATCAAGAAAAGAATTATTTAGCTGAGCACTGAAAGAGTTTGTATCATAAAGAAAGGAAGAGTTTGTATCATAAAGAAAACACTATAAAACGTGAAAATAAGGGAAAGTGACATATAAAGAAACAAGCAGTAATATATTTGAGTAGGAAATCTGCTTTTAATATAAACTTAAACTTGAGATAGTTATATTTATACTGTGCTCCAAATTATTATCTACAGGCAAAGTCATCCAGAAAATTAAGGGAGGCATATATGATAAACATAAAAATTAAAATTTGACAGTATAAAATAAATAACATTTAGTAATTACATTAAGCATAATTTCAGTCCCATAGTATGCTATTAAAAATAGAACAACTGTTCAAAGCATGCTGCCAAATTTCTTCAAAATGACTTGTTTTGAAATGTTGACTAAATATCCCAAAACTGTATATCCGCTTTAGTAAATTTAAACATTCTTCAGACCAAAAACAACTTTTCTCTATATTCATAAGGGTAAATGACATGACTTTCCCCTTCATGTTAGGACAATGGTTTTTCCATTTGTTAACTTTTAAAATAATTTTCTGAGTTGCTTCAGTTGTGTCCGACTTTGCAACCCCATGGGCCCACCAGGCTCCTCTGTCCATGGGATTCTCCAGGCAA
This sequence comes from Bubalus bubalis, assembly GCF_019923935.1. Classification (NCBI taxonomy): domain Eukaryota; kingdom Metazoa; phylum Chordata; class Mammalia; order Artiodactyla; family Bovidae; genus Bubalus; species Bubalus bubalis. The sequence continues at coordinate 49,423,726 of NC_059171.1, read as the reverse complement.
GAACACTGGAGTGGACTGCCATACCCTCCTCTAAGGGATCTTCCAGACCCAGGGATCAAAATCAGTTTTTTATGTCTCCTATATTGGCAGGTGAGTTCCTTACCACTAGCGCCACCTGGGAAGCCCCTAGTTATATAAGGCTTTATAATTTATAAGTTGCATCCACATACTTAATTCCAAAAATAGACCTATTAGGGAAATTTTGATCTTACCATTCTTATTTTATGCTATAAGTGTTCAACACATTTATTTAATAAATATACATTCAGTATTTACTTAATAAATGTTTACTGAATGAACTGAATGAATGAATGGCTGAATGAATTTAGTTCAAATTGGTAAAGTGACTTGAAGATCACTTGAGCAGAGGCCAAGCCTCAGTCTCCTCTTCTGATTATTCAGTGGTCATAATGTCTAGAAACATAGACAGATGTGTATCATGAGTGGTTTATTAGTATACATAGCAAAACACAATACATTCAGTGACGTTTCCTATGTTCAGTGTGTTGTTCGTCTGTAGTAATGATTTTTCCATTAGAACTGCAATGAACATGGGGCATTCACGCAACATATCCAGCCATCTCTATGTGTGCATTTGTGATGCATCGCCTCAGCTGATTGTGTGGCTGTTTTTCACTGAATAAACCACTCAAGAAGAAAGAATTACAGGTTCTAATCTGTAAACAGATGTACTATCTTTTTAAGATACTCTTTATCTAAACTTTACAGCTACTTGTGGCTTGTTCTTCCCCTCACCAAAGCTGCTTCGTTTCTTATGTCCCCACGAGTTTGGGGAATATTCTCCCCCATACAGGCAGCCCTGATGCACAGAGCACAGCAGTATACAGCTGGATGCTTAAGTCAGTTGCGGTACAAGGATGTTATGCCGAAGTTCAGTTCAGAAACTTGAGATCAGCTACTTCTGCCTTTTAGTCCTGTTGTCCTTGGCCACTCTGCCTTGCCCCCATGGCCCCTATCAAAATAAAATCTTCTCATGTGTTTGTATTCTTAACCACTGTTGACATATTTCCCAGATCTTTCCACTGTGGCCTATGGAACAGGAATTTGATTTGCAAACTGATCACTTTGGTGCTATTCAAAGAACACTCTCCATGCCTTTATTGTCTTATTCAAATGGTTCCTAGAAGACACTGCTTCCCTTTTAGCCTTCACCAGGAAAAGCTATTCCTTTCACTTGCCATGTATTAAGCACCATGATGTGGCATTAATATTCTGCCTGAATGTTTTTTAGGCTCATGCCATCTGTCTGTGTCTTTCCTTGTCACTATCATCTCATCAGTCACTTCTGTTCTTTCATGACAGGTTGACATTTGGTTCATTGGTTTCCTTTCTACCACACTCTTATCATTAGAAAATTTTAACTTTCATTTGAGTTCGGTATCCAAAGTCTTACCATTAAAATTCCTTGGCCCTCTCCAGTCTAATGCTCTTCTAAGGCAGTGTAACTTTTTTTCTTATCAAATGCAAAATAGTATCCTACTCCAAGATTTTAGATCACTGTAGTCTACAGTCTGTCCCAAACCTTTTATCTTTCAGATACTCTAGTTTCTGTTAAACCCACACTTCCATCTTCCTTTAGTACCCAGACACATCATTACTCCTTTTTCCTCAAGTATGCCAGACCACAGTTGACTTCAACCTAAAGTCCATGCTACATAGAACAGTGATATTCAGTGTGTGGTCCACACACCAGCTGCATCAGCCTTCCATGGGAATTGTAAGAAATGCAATTTCCTTGGGCATCACCCAATGTTGGCTAAGTCAGAAACTAATAGTGGACTCCAGCAATCTGTGTTTTAAAAGCCTTCCAGATAATTCTGATACACAGAATTTAAGAGAACCACTAATAAAGAGCATTAATTCAACTGCTCTCCTGCCAGGATCTCTAATATCTTTGAGTGCTGAAGAATATTCAACTGTGAATGCATCATTATTCTAAGTCAAAGCCTCTCAATGTGTAAAATTTCAAAAAATTTATCAAGTTCTCTAGCATCTACATATAAAGGTCAAGACTTTCAATCCAAATGTTTGTAGTTTTTCTTCATCTAAATTTGAATTTTCTAAAACTGTCAAATGCCCAGTGTTTAATGATACTTCCAGAGGTGCTGCCTTTATAACCCTCCTCTGTGCTGGACTCTGAGCAATGCTAACTGACTCAAGTCAGATGTATGAGAAGGGGTAAAGTCAGAATTTGAACTCAAAGTTGAGTGCAAAACTTATGCTTTCTCTTTGGTTACTGAATTTTCTGTTTTGCACTGACATGCCTCTATTCTAGCTGAAGCAGTATTTACAATGTATCTCTGTAGAATTGTTAAAAGTGAGTTATATGAAAATCTATTATCAGATAACTTTGATAAAATATCAGGTTAAATAGTTCCCTTTATTATGGGACTTTGAAGAGCCTTTAATATGCTTGTGTGTATTTTGAGCTTCCAAAAAAGCAGATGGTATGTTATTGTTGAAAAGTCTTTGATCAAGGAACCATTTGTGGATTATCTATATTAACACCTTGCAGGACTAGCATTCCAAAATCTGCTTTGGAAAACTTGGGTTTAATCTATTTCCTTTCTCTTCAAGAAATGTGAAGGCTTATCTCCCTTGCTGCCTTTATTTCATTTTCTTTGATCTTCTGTTTTTATTTCCCTGCTCTTTTAATTAGAATACTCATGTCCCCTTGTCCTACTAGGTTCTGCTCTTCTGCCTCAAGGATGCATTCAGAGGAATCACGTTTAGCATATAATATTATGTGTGTAACATTATATCACTGTGGACAAAGGTCCATATAGTCAAAGCTATGATTTTTCTAGTAGTCATGTACGGATGTGAGAGTTAGACTATAAAGACAGCTGTGTGTGCATGCTAAGCCGATTTAGTTGTGTCCAATTCTTTGCAACCCCATGGACTATAGCCTGCCAGGCTCCTCTGTCCATGGGATTCTCCAGGCAAGAATACTAGAGTGGGTTGCCATGCCCTTCTCCAGGGGATTTTTGCAGCCCAGGGATCAAACTGATATCTCAAGACAACTGAGCACCAAAGAATTGCTGCTTTTGAATTGTGGTGCTGGAGAAGACTCTTGAGAATCCCTTGGATTGCAAGGAGATCAAATCAGTCAATCCTAAAGGAAATCAACCCTGAATATTCATTGGAAGGACTGATGCTGTAACTGAAGTTCCAGTACTTTGACTACCTGATGCAAAGAGCCAACTCATTGGAAAAGATATTGATGCTGGGAAAGATTAAAGACAAAAGGAGGAGGTGGCTGAGAATGAGATGATTAGATAGTATCACTAACTCAAAGGACGTGAATTTGAGCAAACTCAGGAAGACAGTAAAGGAGAGGGAAGCCTGGCATGCTGTAGTCCATGGGGTCTCAAAGAGACAACTTAGTGACTGAATAGCAACAACGAATATTATGTGCCAGGCATTACAAATATAGTATATACATGTAAATACACACCACTTTATGTAAATCTCATAATAATTTTGTGATGATTATGTTAAATTACAAATGTTATAGCATCATAATATGTGACATGTATATATCCAGACCTGAACATACTGTGTTAGGGTAGTAGTCTGTAAAGCATGTCTTTGCTGCTGAACCCATGCTGGATCTAAGAATTATGACTATGATGAGACAAGATCTTCTTGCAATCCACGTATATATTCATAGCACTTATCTTGAGGGGCCTTTTACCCTAGTTTTTATTTAAAATCAGAAAAAGTTTAAATTGAAAATGGCTTATGAAATGAGAACCAACACACTTAAATAGTTAAATTATGTATGATTGCCATCACTATATACTCTGAGTGTAGTTTTGATATTGATTTCAGTTAATCCTCATAAGAAATTGATCAAACCGCAAGGGAATTGTGTTTCATTGACTTTTTTTTTTTCCTGGTCCAGTACGTTACCTCTTTTTTTTTTCATTGTGCAGGTTCTGCCGATCTTCTTCTTTGTGTTCCGTGCTCTTCTTGTCCTGCACTGGTCTACTCCGGTATGTTTGCTCAGGGCACTTAATGTCAATGTCTGGTAATGATGGGCACCACTTAAAATGGCTCAAATCTAGATTTTTAAAAAATGCATAGTCTTCATGACCTGTAATGAGAAAAAGATTTTCCTCCTCCATGATGTTTTCTCTTTCTTTTTGTGCCGTTCTGTGGATCTCAGGCTCCTCATTGAGTCTGTGTTCTCCTGTGTGGAGGAAGTGGGGTGAGGATTTTAAATCTCTTGTCCATGGCAGGAAGATCACTTTAGATATATGTGAAATGCAAACATCTACCCTCTTTGTGCTAACCCTAACCCTAAGATACTATGAAATATGTCTTAGAGACATAGCATCTCAAAACAATTTCATATCCTGGGACATGAGGTTACTCTATGAACTGGATGTATAAAGATGAAAAATTCTCGGTATCTTCTCCCAAGGATGTTACCAGGAGGAGTAAAGCATTGCGTATGTCCTTAGCACTCATAGAATCATAAAATATCAAAATAAGAAAGAATCTGAGAACAATCTGCTTCTCTTCCCGTTTCATGCTCACCCCTTCTTTGAAATACGCCTACCAAACGGTTAGCCAGCTTCTGTGTGATGGTACACCACCTCCTGTGCTCTGCTGCCATTGCTCAGCGACCCAGTCATTTTGTATTAAAAAATCACCTAAAGAAACAATTTCTGCAGTGTACCATTGTGTGGTTGTCAAAATATTATGTTCATTACACATGCTTTATGATAAAACCTGGAAACTGTTTTATGATAAAACATGGAAAACATAAAAAATGGAAATAGTCTAATGGCCAAGAAAGGAAGATTGATTTTAAAAATTATAGCAATCTGTATAATGGGATACTGTGCATCTGTTATAAAGAATGAGATGTGTTAACTCAACACATACATAGATTTTTACTGATATTAACTGGTTCTATCTAGTCATATCTATATATAATTTGATGTGTAAACATTTTTACAATATTGTTTTATAAAAAAGTGAGTCATAGGACACTATACTAGATACAGTTCATTTTTTGTTATGTCTAATGCATGGACACAATCGTATACAGTTGGTCCTTGAACAGTGTGGGTGTTAGCACACTGATTCTTCACATAGTTGAAAGTCCACATATAACTTCACAGTCAGCCCTCCATATCTGTGATTTCACATCTGTGGATTCAGTATCTTGGATTGTGTAATACTGTAGTACATATTTATCAGAAAAAATATTCATATAGGTAGACCTGCACAGTTCACACCTATCTTTTTCAAGGGTCAGCTGTATTTACATCTACAAAATATTGCCTTGATAGTTTAAAAAGGTCTTGAAAAGCTATCTGCACCCCATGTTCATTGCAACATTATTTACAATAACCAAGATATAGAGAAAAACCTAAATATCTATTAATACATGAATAGATTAATAAAATGTGGTGTGTGTATATATATATATATATATATATATATAGTGTTAGTTGCTCAGTCGTCTCTGACTCTTTGCAACCCCATGGACTGTAACCCACTAGGCTCCTCTGTCCATGGATTTTCCAGGCAAGAATATTGGAGAGGGTTGCTATTTCCTTCTCCAGAGGATCTTCCCAACCCAGGAATCAAGCCCAGGTCTCCTGCATTGTGGGCAGATTTCCTTACCATCTGAGCTACAGGGAAGTGTACACACATATACACACAATAGAATATTATTCAGCCATAAAAAATAATGAAATCTTGCCATTCGCAACAACATGGACAGAACTTGAAGCCATTATGTTAAGTAAAATTATTCAGACAGATAAAAACAAAAACCACATCACCTCATCTATACACGGAATCTAAACAAAATGAAACACCAAGCTCATAGATACAGAGAACAAATTGGTGGTTGCCAGAGGCAGAGAGTGGGTGAAATGGATGAAGATGGTTGAGAAGTACAGACTTCCAGTTATAAAATAAATCTTGGGGACATCATATACAGCATGGTGACCACAAACAACAAACATGAATTTCTTATGTTGTTAAAAATATTTAAAACCTACTTTAAAAGAAACCACTCTCTTATTTTTGTCCCAAAATCTGAATCCTTATAGCTGTCTTCTTTCTGGTTTGGTCTTTTCATTTCACAATCAAAAACTTTATCTCCCTTCTATGTAATAACTCTACCATTGCAGGGATGTGAAGAATATGTGGTTTTCTTTCTTGGGCCTTAAAATGTTCTTTGCATGACATACAGGCATACTGCCCTTCAGTCTAAGAGATTCAAACGTGTAAACTCATTCATCTGATTTATATTAAGTAAAGGCCTACGATGAATCAGGAACTATGACAAAGAAGGACACATCACTGTCACAGGTGATGTCACAGCTTGTGTGTGTGTGTTATTCTCTCAGTCGTGTCTGACTCTTTGCAACCCCATGAACTATAGCCTGTCAGGTTCCTCTGTCTATGGAATTCTCCAGGCAAGAATACTGGAGTAGGTAGCCATTGCCTTCTCCAGGGGATCTTCCCGACCCAGGGATTGAAACCCTATCTCCTGCACTGCGGGCAGATTCTTTATCATCTGAGCTACCAGAGAATCCCCAATGTCACAGCTTACTTGATGATAAAGTCACATGTTATATTATTATTCACATGCAATTTTGAGGATTACTATTGTATAAGCATTAGGATTAGATAATTGCATGCAGCTGGAGAATGCTAGCTTGCCTAGTGGGGAGGAGCCCTGAGAAAATGGTCTTTAACACCTGAAGGGTGGGACTTCCCTGATGGCCCAGTGCCTTCCAGTGAGGGGGTTCTGGTTCAATCCCTGATTCGGGAGCTAAGATCCCGCATGCCTCATGGCCAGAAAACCAAAATATAGAAACAGAAGCAATATTGTGGCAAATTAAATAAGGACTTCAAAAATAGTCCTCATCAAAAAGAAAAAAAAAAAGCCCTAAAGGAGAGAGTGAGATAAAGGAGTTGGCAAGATGAGTTGGGATAAGTGGAATATTCTAGATAAAGGAGAAGTATGCACACAAATAACCCAACTCCTTCTTCCTTACCTCTCTTCCGCCCTTCCTCCTTTTTCTTCTATCAAACAACTACTTACTAATCAAACACCACACCCAAAGGATTCTTTCAAGTCCTGGGAGTCATTCAGAGATTAATATTCTTCTTTCAATGTGTTTATGATCTAGTCAATGAATAGTAAATATAACTCGGGTAAAAAGCATTAAAAAACATATAAAATATTCTTGAAGCATGGACATATTCCCTTGACATTCTAGTCATATTTTTCTGGAGAAAAAAGCAGTTCTTTCAATCAAGAAGTGTGGACAGATAATTTCAGTGCCAAAGTGGATATCAGGCTGACTCACTTTATACTGCTCTAGTTTTCTAAATTCAGTCTCAGAATTCCTTCAAGGAGAGTAATTGTGTACATACCTTGCGGGTATTTCTCATTGGAACTATTAGGAGGGAAGTCCATCAATTTCCCAGTCCAAGTTATTTTTGTATATTTTATATGCAAAGATGTTATATACAGGTACCAGAAATGGACATAATGACAGTTAAATATGGTTACTAGAGGTAGTCCTCTAAGGTCAGTGCCACACTGTAAAAGTTCAGATGGAGTAGAGGAAAGCATGAAAACCCCAATCTTTCTTTTTCACATGTTGTGCTGTAGACTTATCATTAAGTGCATCTTCTTTTGTTTTCTTTCTCTCCTACAGGTCTGTGAAGCAGGCAGAAGAAGTTACAAGTGGTCCTTAAAGAAATGGCAATTAATCAAATCCTTATGTATAGTTCTAATTTTATTTACTACATGTAATCATTTAAAGAATGATTATTTTTATAATATCAATAATAAACAAGTACTCTTGTAACCAGGGGGTGCCTAAGTGTGTAATCAACAAAACACTAACCCTGGCAAAGGATTCTGGGGTGGTCAGGCTGCCTGCTGCCTTTTGACGTGGTTAGTGTCCTGGGTTTAGATTACTTTATACCTAGTTATTAAGATTACTATTTGATACATTAAATATTGCCTGATTCAAATAACTTTGCTCAAAATTTTTCTGTATTTTAACTTGTCTAGGGTTTTCTACTTCTTATATTTTTATAATATTTTCTCATTTTTTAGATTAATAAACATACTTACCCACACGTGCCAAGATAAGCCATTTAGGTCTCTATAGGAGTTAGCTATCATGTCATCACCTGCCATATATATTTTTGTGCAGCAGCAAGAGGCGTGTTCTCCACCACTGCCCCTTCCTCTGATTATCCTCCCTAGTCCTACCAAAACAAATAATTGATATCTTAATTCCATGAAGTAAATCAATAAGGATTGAAATGCATGGCCCAAAGCATATGCAATGAAAATTGTTTGACCATTTATCCAATCATTGAACCCAATTAAGATTATCCATCTTAAATTTGATATATGCCCACTTTTGGAATGAGTTATGCATTGGTGCTACTAAGTGAATGGAACTAAGTACATTTTATTCAGCTTATCATCTATTTTATCTGACTTGTTGTAATCTAAGTTTACTTTCTGGACCTTTAAGGCATACAGTTAAATTCTAAAACTGTGTGTACAACTGTCAAAGAAACAAACATTAAAGGCCAGAACATGACTAAAGAATAAACAAAGAAATTCTGATTGTATGAATGAAGTCAGGGTCCTATAATATAATAAACCTTCTTATATTAACATTTTTGTGTGCATAGAAACCCATGAGATGAATTTTCATAAAAGTTTTTTCTTTTTGGGGGTGAGGGGTAGAAACAAATTAAAAGCTTAGAAACTAGTTTATTTTTGAACAGAAAAGAGAGAAGGCATGGGAGTAAGTTTATGGGACCATACCACTCCTTTATTTAAAAATCCTTACCATGAAGAATATCTTCAAAAAAGTTCTGAGAATACAAATGTTCTCCCTTTTGAGAACTGACTTTCTTTAAAACACATCACCCCAGTGCATTCATCTGAGCCAGACTTCCCTCCAGCCATCACTGGGTCAGTTTTTGTCCACCTCTTGTCTTCTGACTTTTCCTAGAGACAGTCACCCTACTAAGTGCCATGTCAAACTCAGAAACCAGATCCACCAGGCCATCAGAGTGTATATTCCTGAAAATGCTACCACTAGACATGAATTAAAGTGGCAAGGACAGATTTTATTCCATGATAAATTACTTCAATAGAGAAAAGGGTTCAGCATGAACTGAACTCAGCTTCGATTTGTATGAAGTGACTGGATGTTTTAAAGGGAGTGAAGGAGGAGGGATGAGGGATGTCCAGGACTTGAGCCGGAGTCAGGGAAATGGAAATTTATTAAAAGCAATAAGGGGAGTTGATCCATGTGAAACCATCTGATTTTGCTCACTGGTACTCATGGAAGTTTGACTTCCATCTTCCCTCAGAGGCTGAGTGACAGGAACTCTATTTTCAGGTCAGCTGGAACAGAGAGTAGATTCTTTTGTCAGCTTCTGCTTTCCCAGACAGGAACATATAGGGGGTGTGGAATTCTCCTGATGCCTTGACTTAGAAACTCTGTTTGTATTTGTTCAAGCCTTTTAATGGGGGGTAGGATTAGGTGGGTAAAATCATACCTACTGAGAGCCTCTAGTTTTTATTGGCCAAGGTTGAGGCTGATCAAAAAGAGGGCTCAGGGACTTCCTTGGTGGTTCAGTGGTTAAGAATCTGCCTTCCAATGCAGGGGTCACGGGTTCGATCCCTGATCAAGGAACGAAGATTCCACATGCCATGGGGCAACTGAGCCTGCGCACTGCAACTAGAGAGAAGCCCACGAGTTGCAAGGAAGAACCCATGTGCGCCATAGTGAGAAATCCTGCTTACCACAAGGAAGAGCTTATATGCTGCAACTGAGATGCAACGCAGCCAAATAAATAATAAAAAAGGAGCCAGACTAGGTATATGCTCACTTTTAAAAGGACAGAATCTGCATTAATGCCAACTGGTCAGGTCACATACTCACATACACACACACAAACCTCTGCCCTCTCTTCTTTGTCAACTCCAGTAATCATTTTCAGAGGCCAAGGCCAATAAACAACTAGAACTCCAAACGGGAAATTTCCCCAGATTGCTTTCCTATCTCCTTTCAACTGTCACACATGAAATCTGAATCTCTTGGCAGTCATCCTGGCTATCATTCCTTACTTTGTCTCTTTTGTGTTTCTTAACACGATTCCAGAGTTATTGGTGGGGTAGGCTTGAAAACCCTACACAAAAAAAGGCTTCTAGAAATACGTTTAGAGTGAAGGAAAGATACTGAGTTCAGTTGGGAACATGTGGAACTTAGACTGGGAATATAACCAAGACTTGGAGAATCACCCACATAAAAACAGCCCACCAGAGATAATGGAGGTCGGTAGAGTAGACGGCATCACCCAGTGAGAACTTGTGCAGCGAGAGCAGGACAGACGCCTCAGGAACACACACTCTCGCACTCCGGGACCGACAAAGTGAATTCAGGAGTAAAGATTGTATGTCCACCCACCCCACACACAGTTTCTAAGAAGCAGAAGGTCAAAAGCAATGCACTTCAAGGTCCCCGGTTCCTCTAAGCACAGCTGGATTTCAGGGAAGAGACAGGCATGGGCTCATTTGTGGAACAGCCTTTAGTGGTCTAGTTTAATGAGACTCTAGAAACTTCCTGTCTGTAGCTGGAATAAAAAGCAACTATATGGGAGTGGGAGGAAGAGAAGAAACATAGTTTCCCTTATTTAGGAAGAAAAACGAAGGCATTACCAATCTGACTAAAAGTCAGAGTGTGGAAGGATCTATCTTGAAAATGCCTTCTTTGATTAACAGCGATGAAGAGACAACTAAAGCCTTAGGAAAAGACTTAAGAATTTGTCCTGCGGCAACATTCTTATTTTCCTTTTTTTCTTCAAAGTAATCAAACATAAGTTTTTAATTGATTATAAGGAAAATAACCATCTTCACCAGCTGCTGAAGCCAGAGTCTTAGAAGGCACTTCTTGGGGGTGGGGTGTTGGGGAGAGGGCAGAGCCTCAGTCATTTTCCCAGGTCCCAGGGACAGAGCTGTTTCCTGGCTGCAAATGCTGGCTTGCCTGTTCTCCACATATTTGTCGGTTTCTTGCTTTTGGCTCTCTGACCACTATTTTTTGTTTGTTTTTAAAAAATGTCTACGATGCCTTCTTGTCTCTTTTGAGTATTTGATGTTTGTAGGATTGATCTCCACAAAGCCAACCTAAGCGAATTTGGATTTGGGCAGAAGCAATAATTTGACGACTCTTCTCACTATTTTAATTGTTAAAAATGTGTCTGAAGATCCTCAAGGGTTCCACGCAAAAGGACAGTAGTGATACAGCCAGTGTCTGGTAAATTCAGCCAATACATAGTAATTTTCTCTCCAAAACTGCCTCACCATGGCAAGGGGAGCGAATGACTCTGCAACATACATGGCTGCTCCAGGGAAGTGGCCAACTGATGGCTTAAAATGGAAGCTCTGACAGAGCTCGCAGCTGTCCCAGTGGACCTGCAGTTTCCCAGCACGGAGCATTGCAGCTGTGCTTGAGGGCTCTTCACAAACCACAGGCATTTGACTGCATGACTGGCCTAAAGTTTCCCACCTGGGTCCTGAGTGAAAGAGGAACTACTGTGTTTGTGGAAATTTTACGATCCTATTTTGCAAAACTTTTTAGGCAAAGATCATGAGCATATACAGGAAAAAATCCTTAGAGCACATAGTCAGGATCATATTAGGGGCTGAAATGGAGCTGTGGCAATGTAGGTTTCACTGTAGAAAACAAATATATACATATCTGAAGTATGTTATGGGCCAGGTTTTAGCATCTTTTATATTTACTGTTCAAACTTGCTGTGAAATGTCTTTCTTTGGATCTGTGATAGAAGTGAGTATTCCTCACCTCATCTACCACTGCTCTCTTCTTCGTGGGCATGTGGAAAGATTTTGCCTTTCATTTAGGAAGGTTTGTGTGACTAATTCTGACCAATGGACCAGCCCTGGAAGTGTTGTGTAGCATTTCCAGCTCAAGGCATTTAGTAGAGGTGTGAGTTCTCCACTCTCTCTCTCTCTTTTTTCTGCATCAGTGATTCTGGATGTTATAAATTAAGACAGCAGAGTTTAAAGATGTTTGGGTTCATGACTGTGTGCAGAGCTCCTGCTGACCTGTGCGTGTGTGTGTGTGTGTGTGTGTGTGCTAAGTTGCTTCAGTGGTGTCTGACTCTTTGCAACCCCATGCACTGTAGCCTGTCAGGCTCCTCTGTCAATGGGATTCTCCAAGCAAGAATACTGAAGTGGGTTGCTATGCCCTCCTCCCGGGGATCTTCTCAACCCAGGGATCGACCTGTGTCTCCTGCATTGCAGACAAATTTTCTACCGTCTGAGCCACCAAGGAAGTCTGGATGTCACAGCTTACTTGATGATAGAGTCACACATTAGACATTATTCACATGCAGTGCTGGTGATTACTGTTATATAAGCATTAAGGTTAGATAAGTGCAGGCAACTGGAGAATCCTAGTTTGACTAGTGGATTTTCCTAAGCTTGGCTCTTCCTTGGGGAAACAAACAAGAGTATCATCACCCTGGAAAGGAGGTCACCTCATGCATCGTCCCAACTTGAAATCTATCAGCGAGGCTCCATACATACCCAGACTGTTTATATTGAAAGGACTGATGAAAAGAGCAGATGAAAGAATATTAATAATCATATTAATACCCAGGTTATTAGTTCAAAACCAACAGCATTAAACCAAAGAGCCAGATTATCACAAGGGATATCACTATTTATCGATGGGGACAGACCTCGAATGCCATAGCAAGAAGATAAGCTGGCAGTGATGCTGAGAAAACTGCTCCAGTGGTCTTAAGCAGATGAGTCCAGCCTGGCTCGCTGAACCCTGGGCTTCCACCGACTATACACACTGTCGCCTGGAAGCATGTTGTTTTATAACATATTTTGGGAGAGGCTTAATTTTTTTAATATGTTCAGTAGTAAGAATAGCTATTCATATTTAGTATTTACTGTGAGACAGAGTTTGGGTCAAGTGTCACGTGTGTGCTAAGCTGCTTCAGTCATGTCTGACATGTTGTGACTCTATAGCCCACCAGGCTTCTCTGTGCATAGGATCCTCCAGGCAAGAATACTGGAATGAGTTGCCATTTCCTTCTCCAGGGGATCTTCCCGACCCAGGGATTGAAACTGTGTCTCTTACATCCCTTGCATTGGCATTGGCAGGCAGGTTCTTTACTACTAGCGCCACTTGGGAAGCCCCCGAGCAAATCAATCAGTTAATATCTTCATTACTTGGTGGATGAAGGATTTGAGAGTTAACACTCTGAGTAGTCACTCAAGCCAAGAAGTGGAGTCAAGGATTTGAACCCCCGTTGTCTGATGTGTGAAACCAAGGATGTGGTTATTACATTGTCCCCTCTTCATGAGCACATGGAATGGCATCAGCTTGGCTGCAATGAGTAAGTGATTAGATGTATGGCAGACCACCGTGAGACCCCGGTTTTCCTGTCCCCACTGGGAAAGGCCTACTCTCTAATTTTTCCTCTGTTGGATGAGACTGGGCAGTATGGGATTCAAAGTAAATATTTACAATTGTCTGATCTTTAGAGAGAAATTTGCTGGTCCTCTCCAGTTTAGTTTTAGACTTTTGGACAGACTTTGAATACACGTACCATTCCAGGCTGGCCAAGGTTGTATAGGTATTAAAGGCAGGTCATGGATGGAAGGCATGGTCGGTGACCTCCTTGGAGGCCAGCAGACCAAACTCTTTGCCTTGCAGTGAAAGCAAAGCATTCCCCATGTGGAGCCAGGGCCAGGCAGCTTTGAGCTTTGATCAGCCTAGAGAAAGAGATGATGGCTAATCCTGGCATACCTCCCAACTTGGTACCTCATTCCCTGACAGTCCTGCCTGCCTCTATTCAGTCGCACCTCTTCTTTTTTTTTCTTGACAATTGTGGTAAAATACTTAAGAGTTTTTGTTTCCATGTAGATGTTAGTGCTGCATTAAGAGAGAGGGGGAGAGAGGGGATGACCTCCTGAGTGGATGCCCACCGTTCTGCTGGGTTGTCTGTACTCTACTCTGGAGTGAGCATCTTTGGCAAAAGCAGAAGGAGCTTGTAGGCTTGCCCCTTGATTATTTTCTGAAATTGCATCTCAACAGAACAGGTCATCTTTAGGCAGAAAAAAAAAAAGCCTTGGGTGTTCTGATCACAGATACATGGGAAAGACACCAAATTTGCTTTCACTCCAAGTCGAAGGTCTTCATCTGCCAAGTTAATTGGTTCCAAACACAGGTTCACTGTTACCTACCAGGGTTCCTCGTATGAGCTGGCAGAAGTCAAAACACATTTATGGCATCGGCTCTGCATCTCTCCGTTGAAATCTCATCGAGCAGAGCATGAGGGGATGACAAGGAACAGGGTTAAGGGTTAGGGGGAGGGGAGCTTGAGTTGGTCTGAAATACATGACCACACTTGCCATGAAAATTAAACCAACCAGATCCTCGCTGAGGGTTGTTCATCAAATTCCCTTCCTGTTTTCCTTTTCATGCTCTTTGTTTTGTTTGCCTGATTCTTTGACTACATGGTTCTTATGGAATCGGAAGTCAAGCAACACCACAGAAGAAAGTGAACTGAGATTGTGGCATCCCTGACTGAGCCAAACCCCAGAAACAGTGGAAATATTCACTGCCAGCCCTAGTCTGAGATTTCCAGCCTGATAGCCAGACCAAAGAGGTTTGGAGTGACGTGTGGGCCTCCCCGGGCTGAGCCTTTGCAAGGTTTGTGTTTATTATTTCAGTCATCTGTCAGCAACATTGATTTGAAGGGCTAACCTTTCTTTTTTTCAGAGTCATTAAGTAAATACACTTCCAATAATCCAAAAGCTCTAACTTTGCAGGGTGTGAAATATTATACTAATTCTTCCTCCTCTAAGAGATATCAAAGTTCAATCATATCCCGTCTGCATTTGAGATTCTGCATTTGTTAAAGACCCTTAGGCTGCTGAAGGTCATAGTCAGTGGAGTAGAAGTTAATATTAATCAAGCTGTGTGTGCTGTGTTTAGTTGCTCAATCTTGTCTGACTCTTTGTGACCCCATGGACTGTAGCCTGCCAGGCTCCTCTGACCATGGGATTCTCAAGGCAAGAATACTGGAGTAGGTTGTCATTCCCTCCTCCAGGGGATCTTCCCAACCCAGGGATCAAACCCAGGTCTCCTGCATTGCAGTCAGATTCTTTACCATCCGAGCCACCAGCGAAGCCCATTAATCAACCTAATCTCCTCTAATAAGAGGCCTCAATTTACAGTTTATGCCTGTATGTAGGGTCCTCTCACTATGGCTGATTCCAAGCATCAGCGAGTCATCACTGAGCACACAGCTGGGAAGAGATGCATTAATAGGTCTCGCCGGGGGCCGTGAGCTGCCTTCAGCTCACCTCTCAGGTTTTGACTGGAGAGTGGATGCATGGAGATACTGGTTCCCTTGACCCTCCGGATAGGAACACTGGAAATACTAGGGTTGGGAGGGGAGTCTGATGACTCTGTGCCACCTACATACAAATTGTCTGTGACATCCCTTACACTGTCTGTGCTTTCTGGGTTAACACTTGTAGCTGAAGGAAAATTAAAGGAAAATCAAGACATATGCTGCTTGTTCTCTCTTTGCACAACACTTGAAAAAATGAAGAAAAGGTTTCCAATCTGGGGTGGTAAAAGTTGACCATCTAAAATTAAACTGGGATGGACTTTATATGTGCTCCCTCATCCTGAGAACTGGTGGGATGGTCTGTCTTAGATGAGCAGCTAACTCCTGGGATCACAAACGTGCTATATGCCCCCAATTCAGACCAAACTACACCCTGAGAGGCATTTTTCTGTATTATGTTGTTCTGTCACTAAGTTGTGTCCAACTCTTTGTGACCCCACGGACTGCAGTCTGCCAGGCCTCCCTGTCCCTCACTATCTCCCAGAGTTTGTCCAAGTTAACATCCATTGAATTGGTGATGCTATCCAACCATCTCATCCTCTGACACTCTCTTCTCCTTTTGTCTTCAATCAAGGTAGTGATCCCTGAAAGGAGTCTATATTATATGAGATAACTTATTAAGTTCTGACCTAATATTTCATTCCTGGTAGCCATGAGTCTGCAACATTTTTTCATTATCATCCAAGGTGGCTCCAAGTGGGAGAAAGAATTTCCCAACCTATCTCTCAGTAGCAGTTCTATATCACTGGCCTCCTAGGCTTTGCAATATTCTAGACTATTAATGGACATTATCTCTCAATCTCTTTCAATCATATAAGGCAAAGATTATCTGCATTTTATAAATGAAACCAAAGAAATTAAGTGGCCAAATTTTACATTAGTGACGCTAGCGGTAAAGAATTCGCCTGCCAATGCAGGAGACTTAAGAGACGCAGGTTTGATCCCTGGGTGGGGAAGATCCCCTGGAAAAGGGTATGACAACCCACTCCAGCATTCTTCCCTGGAGAATCCCACGGACAGAGGAGCTTGGTGGGAACAGTCCATGGGGTTGCAAAGAGTTGGACATGATTGAAGCGACTTAGCACTGTCTTGCACACCAGTCATTAGAGCTAGACTCAGATTCCAAGCCCATTCTCGCTGAAGGCAAAGCCTTCAGTCTCTTTCCAAGAAAGTATCATCTCTTATGTATCTTGACTTATATAAAGTGCTGCTGCTGCTGCTGCTAAGTCACTTCAGTTGTGTCTGACTCTGTCTGCTGCTTTAATACAAATTCAAGGCCATGAATAAAAATGCCATCCCAGGGGTGGGTCTGGCAGTTTTTTTTCTTCAAATGATCAAATCCAGAGAAGAATTCAAAGGAGTGCAGAGGCAGTGGAGGCTGTTAACCAGGGGCTCTGGCCCACAGATGCCTTGAATGCCAGGGCCTCTTCCCTAAGGCTGGAAGGTGGCTCCTGCTACAGTCATCCCTCCTGGGGCCGATCGTCACAGTGAGAGACACGAGGAGGATACTGCATACTCAATCTGGGGTCAGGTCCTGCATTTAAAAGTATAGTAATAGAGACCTCAAAGACGGTGAGTGGTCATTTATGAGGAGGGGCGTTGCAGGCCTTGAGTCCTCAGCTCCGGAGGAAGCAGGTTCTTGTTGTGCCTCTAAATCTCGATGAGGCTTTAAGGACTAACACTGCATCAACTGATGACTCAGTGTCATGATCTAAAGACAAGTGATGATAACTCCAGCCACACCATTTGTTCAACTGCCATTTATTAGAGATAATCCACCTGGGTGGCCGAAAGGGCACATTATTTATATTATTTTGGTTGTGCTATTTGAGGGACAGCTAAAGAAACTCTTGTTCTACAAAACATACATTAGTAAGTGTGGCTGGAGAAAGATCAAAACAAAGATCAACTTTAGAGCCTAGACTTAGTGCTGTTGCTAACTTGTGTTATTTTGGATAAGTTGCATAGCTTCTCTGAGTTTTCATTTCATCTTTAAAATGGGATTAGTATTACCTATCAAGGTAATCTAATGAGACTCAAATTCGTTATTATATTAATACATGCAAATGCTTTAAAAAATTATTGATAGTTATGAAACATGAAAATTGGCATCTGGGTCCTGAATACATGCTAGGTGCTTATAGAATATGAAGAGATACATCACAGTCTCTGACACCAAGAACCTTACAATTTAGTTACAAAGAAAGGATACAAACACTTAAAAGGTTAATCAGCACAAGTGATAAAAAATATACAAACTCAGCAATAGAAAGAGTACGCAGTAGTTTGTGATTAACCTCCAATTGAATGCCTCTCTGTTTTCATAGGCGAAGGCAATGGCAACCCACTCCGGTACTCTTGCCTAGAAACTCCCATGGTTGGAGGAGCCTGGTAGGCTGCAGTCCATGGGGTCGAGAAGAGTTGGACACAACTGAGCGACTTCACTTTCACTTTTCACTTTCATGCACTGGAGAAGGAAATGGCAACCCACTCCAGTGTTCTTGCCTGGAGAATCCCAAGGACGGAGGAGCCTGGTGGGCTGCCGTCCACGGGGTCGCACAGAGTCAAACACAACTGAAGCGACTTAGCAGCAGCAGCAGCAGCTCTGTTTTCATAGGCACTTAGAGGAGGAGAAAACAATTGTGAGTGATATGTAAAGTGTTTTGGAAGAGGAATAGTTTGCCAGAGAGGGAAAAGAGGGAGAGGGAAATTGACAAATCAAGGACAATGCAGAATGAATATACAGGCGTATAGGGCTGATCACCCAAATTTGTAGGCTGAAGCCTTAACCCCATGTGTGACTAAGCTGGAGATTAAGGTCTTTACAAAGGTGATTGTGGTTAAGTGAGATCATAAAGGTAGGACCCTGATTCAATAAAACTCGTGTCATTATAGAGGGGGAAAAAATACCAGCGATTGCTTTCTCTATCACTGTGTCTTTCCCTCTTAGGAGGACACGCTGAAAACGCAGCCATTTGCAGGTCAGGAAGAGAGCTCTCACAAAAACTGAACCATGCCAGGAACTTAACCTTGGACTTTCTATTCATTATACAGAACTGCTAGAAAACAAATGTCTGTTGTTTAAGTCCTTCAGTCTGTGGGGGTGTTTTGTTATGGCAGCCTGAGCGAGCTAAGACAGCATGAACTGTGTAAATAAAAGAAAGGAAGAAGAGATACACAGTACTCCTTAAAAGTCTTTTTTTTTTTATTAATATTTTGGCCAGTAAGTAGATAACCTTGGAGTTTAACGTTTGATAAGTTAAAAGACCAAAAAGAACATAGGATAAATTCGGTTCAGGTTGACAGTGATTTTGAATTTCACTCAGTTTACAGTTTATCCTGTAGCAAGCATGGGCACGCCGTGAACTTTTGGAGAAGACAATATGCTCAGTTACACAGCAGCACGTGCGTGAGGACAATCCTGTAGGAATAAGGCTGAATTTTCAAGAGCAGAGAGAAAAGGCAAGAGGTTGTTGTAATCATTCTCTTGAGTTTAATGTTAAGTAAAAGATAATTTTTAATCTATAAAAGTGAGCTTGGTGGCTCATCACATTCCTATATTTCTACTAAGAAATTCAGCAAACACAGCAATTAGTTCCATCTTCTCATTTATTTGTTTCCCTTACTTTATTACATGGTTTATCTGTTCTTAAATAGTTTTCCTCTCTATCAGAAATAGAGCTTTCCTACGGAAATTTTCCTAAGCCAAAATGGTATAAAGTGAATAAGCAGTTACCATAGGACGCATCTTGCTAACGAATACACAAGATAAACCAAGATAGAGCACAGATGCTCACAGACAGCAGTTTAAATCTCTGGTGGCTGGGTGCTGAGTGCAGTTTCTAGGGAAGTCGCTTGGCGGCGTTCCTCTCACTGTTCGGGGTGACGCCTCCATAAAGACTCACTGCAAAGTATTAATAAATGCCAGGTGCTATTTTCACTTTTCACCTTTTATCATCAAAGCCAAAATTCTCTTCAGAATCCTCCTATTTAGCGAAAACAGGCACTAATGTAGGTCTTTCATAAAAGTTAAGAGGCTAAAATGAAACTTCAAAACGTACCTGTAGCTCTGTTTATTAGTTCAACAAATATGTGTTAACATCTCTCAAATGTCAAGCTCTGTTCTAGGTGAATAAAGATTCCTTGCTCCTCTGAACACACCCTCTAAGAAAGAGAGACACACAATAAACATAATAAAAAAAGAAATCAAACATTTATTAGAAGTCAGAGTATTTAGTATGTAACTTAATTATATACCTCGATATATTTTTATTATATATACAAAAGAGCTTTTCTGTAACCTCTATTTAAAAAAAAAAAGGGCAATTAGAGCAAGATAAGTTGAATTTAGATAGTTTCATGAGTGAATTTGTTGTTGTTCAGTCGCCAAGTGGTGTCCAACTCTTTGTGACCCCATGAACTACAGCATGCCAGGCTTCCCTGTCCTTCACTTTCTCCCGGAGTTTGCTCAAACTCATGTCCATTGAATCAGTGATGGCTTCCAACCATCTCATTCTCTGTCACCGCCTTCTCCTCCTGCCTTCAGTCTTTCTCAGCAGCAAGGTCTTTTCCAATGAGTCAGCTTTTTGTATCAGGTGGCCAAAGTACTGGAGCTTCAGCTTCAGCATCAGTCTTGCCAAACCAACCCATTCAGGGTTGATTTCCTTCAGGATTGAATAGATGGCAATTTTAAATATGATGGCCAGGATAAGACTGACTGAAAAGTTAAACTCTAGTTTTGCAACCACATCTCACATTGTAAGTCAATATGATCATTCTTGTTAAACAAGGAGGGTTTTAAATAATACATAAAAAGTAAATTTCAGTAGTCAAGCTTGCAATGATAAAGGCTTAGGCCAGTGTTTTAGTGATGGGGGAAAGAGATCAATGTAAGAGGAAGTGTTAAAAAATAATTGAAAGCTAAGTGACTACCTCACCCTTCTCTTGCTCTCCATATTTAGAAAGGTGAGGATTCAGACTTTAATAAATGGAAGAAGACTTACAGCTTCATTAACAGAGGCAGGGCTTTCAGTGAATGATAGTCATGAACTTTTGAAATCCATGATCCTTGCTGAAACCAAACCAAAAGAAAAGAAAAAAAAAAAAAGCTAATTTTATTTGCAGTGAAAATGGAAAACAGCTACTTCCCTAAACCACAGTCTTTGAATAATATCTGCCAAACATTCTGAAATGCAGATGAATTGAGGAAGATTGCGGAAAGCCAAAACAAATGAATATCTTCACATCTTGAATGAGGTACAGAATTCTTTAAAAGTAAATGTGGCTCCTAACAGAGTATGGGTGGGCTGCAGTAATAAACATCCCTGTGCGGTGTAGGTTTCTTTGAAATATGGGCTCCTAAATGGCAGAAATCATCTGAATGTGAAGTGAAATTAATAAGACACAGAAAATACCAGCTCCTGATTAAAACCAATGGGACGTGAGTTAAATAATTGAAGGACGTGTCAGAAGATGAGCTGGATGCTTAATTTTGAGCCGTACAAACCTGTCTGGATGATCTGTTCACCTGAAGAGACATGTTCCCCCAAGACATAAGATGAGCAATATACACTGATGATGTGTGCAAAATAACACATCTCATTTCAAATTGCTGATGGCCCCAAATGACTTCTGCTACTCTGAAAATTATTTTTCTATAAATAGTAGAAATAGAGCCACACTTTTATGAGCCATGGGACTTCCACTTCATCTAATGTGGGTATCAAGAACCAGATATACCCTTCCACCAAAATATATGACACGTGGGTTTTGCCTTGTTAGATATCAGGCAATGAAAGATAATGTTCCCGTGAAAGTGAAAGTGTCCTTGCTCAATGTCCGACTCTTTGAGACCCCGTGGATTGTAGCCCGTCAGTTTCCTCTGGCCGTGGGATTCTCTGGCAAGAATACTGGAGTGAGTTGCCATTCCCTTTGCCAGGGGATCTTCCCGGCCCAAGAATCGAAGCTGGGTCTCCCACATTGCAGGCAGATTCTTTTTCCTCTGATCTACCAGGGAAGCCCAGTGTTCACATAGAGTCAAGCAGCAAACAAGACCGGCCATGACCTCTGTGGATGCACTGGTATGTGGGGCTACCTCCCAGAGCAGGAGCCGCTTGGAAAGGTGTCTAATGCTGGCAGAAGTCACGTGGCAGGGTAGGTGGGGCAGAACAGGAACTGCTTTAAAGGGTCAGGTGAGCCAGTCAATTAGGCAGGGCAAATCCTGAATGGAACTCTGGAGAGGAGCACACAGGGTGAGCTGGGTGATGGAGAGTGATGGAAATATTGTTGCCAGTTCTAGGCCAGAGAGATTGGAGAAGCAGGGGGTGGGGGTGGGGGGACTTCCCTAGAGAAAGATCTTCCAGACCTCTGCCCCTCCAGCATGTGCACTGAAGTTAGTCAATGTATCTCAGTTTCAGAGGAGGCAGGTGCTTTTCAAACTGCTGCCTCTGGGATGGGAATCAGAGTGAGTGGATCTGCACTCCAGACCTTCAAGAACAGAAGTCTCAGTTAAAAAAAGATGTTTGCTTCTTGGAAGGAAAGCTACGACAAACCTAGACAGTGTGTTAAAAAAGCAGAGATATCACTTTGCCCACAAAGGTCCATATAGTCAAAGCTGTGGTTTTTCCAGTAGTCATGTATGGATGTGAGAGTTGAACTGTAAAGAAGGCTGATCACCGAAGAATTGATGCTTTTGAATTGTGGTACTGGAGAAGACTCTTCAGAGTCCCTTGGACAACAAGGAGATTAAACCAGTCAATCCTAAAGGAAATCAGTCCTGAATATTCATTGGAAGGACTGATGCTGAAGCTAAAGCTCCAATACTTTGGTCACCTGATGCAAAAAGCTGACTCATTGGAAAAGACCCTGATGCTGGGAAAGATTGATGGCCAAGGAGAAGGTGACAGCAGGCATGAGATGGTTGGATGACATCACCAACCCAACGCACATGAATTTGAGCAAACTTCAGGAGATAGGGAAGGATAGAGGAGCCTGGCATGCTAAGTTCAAGGGTTGCAAAGAGTCAGACATGACTTAGTGACTGAGCAACAACAACATTAAGGACAAGTGGCAGTTTGAAAAATCGGATCAAACTTGGAGGAGAGAATATTAGCTACCTGAATCAGAGTAGCATAAAATTTATTTTTGAGAATATCTTCTTGCTTTTAGATAATCTTTTGCCTTTCTTCTCTAAGAAAAGAGTTGACTTATTAGTTATAAGTATAACATTTCTCTCATTTTGTTTCTGTTGTCAAATCCATGAATAATTTGTACAGAAACTGGGAGCCTGGGGTGGGAGCATCTATTCTCACTTTTGTGTTCCCAGTGTCCAGAATATACACAATAATATACACACAATTTCAGTAAGTCTCCTCCTGAAAACCTTGAGATCTTCCACCTGCTCCAGCGAGTTCAAGTCGCGCGGCAGTTCCAGTCATCGGCGCGGCCCCTTCCGCATCTCAGCTCCACGGTCCCTACCGGGCCTGCAGCACCAACTCCCACCTCTAACCACTTCCCACAGTAATTTTTTGAGGTGTTAATATTTTCTAAGAAAATAAGAGCTTCTTATGGAGTTCATTTTCATAAGGAGCCCTAGAAATAATGGTTTTCTCCTATGAGTCTCATCCAGCCACTATATACTTAAGACTTGAGCTGGAATCCATGCTAAGGCCCTTCTGTTATAATTAATTGAACACAATGTCTGAGGTTTCAAACTTGCCTAACCTTCAATTCCCTTTACTGCTCTAGCTTTATTGTTTCTAGAACAACTATCTGTATGTATTCTCCCACTGGGAGTGCTCTCACATCGTTTAGCTCTCTCTTCCCAGAACTGCAAGTGCTGAAAACTGGAAATGATCTTGTCTGGGGCATGTGAATATATGTGCTCATGAGAAATCAAGAGAGCTGGGAATCGCCACTCAGGCCATAACTTTAAATCCACAGTGTGCTAAGTAAAACAAGGCTCCATGGTGGGGTGAAGGCTGCATATGCTAACAGAGCCCTTCTTTCCCCAAATTTCTGATTCTCATCCAGGCAAACCCACTCCAATCTAATATATTACGTTGTCATAAGAAATGTGCAACATTGCAGTCTGGTACATCTCTAAGTGTCTTTAGGGGATCCTTTGTTTCTCTGTCAATTTCTTGGCTTTTTCCTGGAAGTCAGATGGATATAAATACTTAAAACAGAACTCCTTGGGAAATCTCTCCATCACCAGACTTGTGGGAAAGTTCAGGACCAGGTGGTATTAAAGAAATTATGATAATTCCCCTCAGATGCCCTTTAAACAAACCAGCCTCCTGGAATACGAGAGGAGTGGGATTTGTGTCCTAGTCCTGTTAAAGCCATGTCTGTAATTCTAGTTCTAGAAAGACAGAGTGTGTGTGTGTGTGTGTATGTGTTTCTGGTACCTCAGTAAACACAAGACCTCTCCTCTTAGGTTCTACCTGCTGTCCTTCAGTGAAACTTGACATATCTGTAGTTTTTCTGTGATTATATAGCTTATTCCCGAAAATGTTACTGAACTTGAGTCCACTCACCTGCCCCACACCGAAGTCAATTTGACACTGGGTTGTGATGAAGGAAAGGACAGCTTTTATGGAATAGCATCAAGCAAGGAGAGGAGCTTCCCTGGTGGCTCAGATAGCAGAGAATCTGCCTGCAATGAAGGAGACCAAGGTTCAATCCCTGAGTCAGGAAGCTCCCCTGGAGAAGGAAATGGCAGCCCACTCCAGTATTCTTGCCTGGAGAATTCCATGGACAGAGGAGCCGGGTAGGCTACAGTCCATGGGGTCACAAAGAGTTGGACACAACTGAGTGTCTAAATGCTTCCACTTTCAAGCAAGGAGAATGGGCAGCTCATGTTTAAAAACTCAAACTCAGCAAGGGCTGTCAGAGAAGGCTTTTAAAGGCAACACGGCAGTGGGGGTGGGGGGGCACAGCAGGGTGACAGTTGCAGGGCACGTGGCTTTCTTCTGATTGGTTGGTGGTGAGGTAACAGGGTGATGTTTCAGGGATCTTAATCATCAGCCTTCGGGTCCCAACCAGTCTGGGGTCTAGTTCTTTATGGTCAGCATGTCGTCACCAAACTCCTCATTGGTGGTGGTGGTGGTTGTGGGATGGGGGTGGGTGTACAGTTCCTGCAAAACAAATCTATGTATCAGTATGTTATGTGTATCCCTTTAGGAGAAATTAGGACTCTTGTTGCTGAACTATTGTCATTATTTTTCTGGTTTAACCACATTTCCTTTGTTTCTGCATTCTTTTAAGTCCCTAATTATTAACTGCTTATACCAGGGCTCTTTGGAACTCAAAGACCTAGGAGACTAAAGCATTCTTCTACAAACAGGAAATGGGGGGCGGGGGTGGCATGAGCACCCTGTAGAATCTTGCTAGTTTTTTAACGTCTTAAGTCATAGTTCTAAAAAATCAATTATGTGGGGATTTAGAAGAAGCTTGTATGTAACATCCATTTGCTACAATGCCAGATTAGAGATTTCTTTTTAGGCAGAAAATTTTAAATATTGCTTGGCTTTGCACCTTCATAGTCACTCCTTTCACCACATCATTAATATTATAAGAAACTTAATTTTATTTCAAGTAGGAAAATGAAAAGGGTTTTTTTGTTTGTTTGTTTTACAAGATCTTAATCATGGAAGACTTATTCATTCACCTCTAAACATGAATCAGACTTCTGATCACGCAAAGAAGTTCATCTCATTTCCCTTAGTGTCTTACAGGCTTATGTGAGTCCCAAGTTAAAAGAAAAGACAGATTCTACTGCTGGCTTGGTCTGTTACAAATCTACCCAAACAGATTAGAAAAAAAGATCTCTCAGTAATCCAAGAACCCTGGAATTTGGAAATTCTCAAATTACTGCAACTGTGAGCTTTCACCAACTCTTGCAGCTCAGCAGTCAACCCTGATTCCACAAGGGAAACATCTAAATACCTGACCCTTCTCTCTTGCACCCTGCAGCCAATTGGTCAGAAAATTCTAATTAACTCTTTAATGTAGCCTTTCCCCTTCCATCCAAACTACCACCAACTTAGTCCTTGCTTTCCTTCTCCTTTCTGGGCTGTTTCCATGGTCTACTTCTATCAGTGCTGATCCAAGTCATGGAGTAGCCAGTAACTTTGCTCAGATAATAAATACAATGTTACTAAATGCAAGTTCCTATGTCAGACACACAGTGAGGCCAAACAAACTGAGACACTGGGGTTTGGAGTAGAGAAAGGTTTATTGGAGTGCAGAGTAAGAACTCCAAATAACCCCAGACTCCCAGAAGGGTTTCAGCAAAGCATTTTCAGAGGCCAGGTGGGAGGGTGTTGTAGGGTGTGTGATCAGCTCGTGTACAATTCTCTGATTGTTGATGTTGAGGTTACAGGGCATTATCATTCCTTCAGTTCAGTTCAGTCGCTCAGTCATGTCTGACTCTGTGACCCCATGAACTGCAGCACGCCAGGCCTCCCTGTTCATCACCAACTGCCAGAGTTCACCCAAACCCATGTCCATTGAGTCAGTGATGCCATCCAAACATCTCATCCTCTGTCATCTCCTTCTCCTGCTTTCAATCTTTCCCAGCATCAGGGTCTTTTCAAATGAGTCAACTCTTCGCATCAGATGGCCAAAGTATTGGAGTTTCAGCTTCAACAATCAGTCCTTCCAATGAACACCCAGGACTGATCTCCTTTAGGATGGACTGGTTGGATCTTCTTGCAGTCCAAGGGACTCTCAAGAATCTTCTCCAACACCACAGTTCAAAAGCATCAATTCTTAGGTGCTCAGCTTTCTTTATAGTCCAACTCTCACATCATTCCTTAGGTACCAGTAGATCTGAGGGTTCATGGAGTTACTTTCTTCCCTGTTGAGGGTGGTTTTAGCATCTGTAAAACAACTCAGAACAGGTACACCAGCAATATTATCTAGGTACTTCAGAGAGGGGCTACAGCAGAAAATAAGGGGGAAGGATCCATCCCAGGAAGACCTCATAGGGTCCTGCTCGGTTACAAAAAAACAAAGACTAACTGGTGTTACCTCTCTAAGAAACACTTAGCAATCTGTTGTCAGTGCCTGTCATGCATGTCAGTTTGAGGAGCTTGTATATCTCCAGAGACAAAGCAGAGGCCCTTCGACTGTGTCTCAAAGCCTGGGACACCCTTCTGGAATGTCTGTTCAGCCAAAATTCAGAACTAACACAGGCCCACCTCTTGGGCATCAGGCATAGTAAATTTTCCTCAATAAACTATAATTTCACATGTTATCAAATTAAAGTGAAAGTGTTAGTCACTCAGTCTTGTCCAACTCTTTGTGGCCCCATGGACTGTAGCCCACCAGGCTCCTCTGTCCATGGAAATTTCCAGGCAAGAATATACTCCAGGGGACCTTTCCAACACAGGGATTGAACCCGCTTCTCTTGCATTTCCTGCATTGGCAAACGGATTCTTTACCACTGTGCCACCTAGGAAGCCCATGTACTGTAACATTTAACATGTTAATAAACTGGGGTTTTTTCCTGTTCTTCTGTCTTATGGCAATTTGATTATTAGACAAGCCTAAGAAATTAGAAGGGAAGAAGAAAAAAATTTTCCCCTCCAGCACAATGTTTGTACTTTTAGTAATTTAATGCTATTTCCAAATCATTCAGGTCCTCCCCAGCAACCCCCATTCTCCTGTTTAAAATGTCCTTAAATGCTGTGAATTGTGTAAGCTTTGTAAAGTGAGCCACATTGGAACTCCACGTTCTCGGTTTTATCGCTTCAGCTCAGAAAAACAGTTCAACAAAACAAAACAGCAGATTCTGTCTTGCTTTACAATCACTGGGTTATAACAGTCATAGCAACAAACATTCTTTAGTTTATAGCAGAGAAGCTTTTAAATATTCCTATCCTGAACCAGTTCCTCCCCAATTGCTTAAGACCAAATGACTAATTCAAGTCCATGGATAAACATGATACAGGCAGAATATGGATGTCATAAAAAGCTACAAAGAACTACGGCTTTTGGAAAGAAATCAAATGCCCCAGGTAGAAAACGAACTGGGGACATTTTCCTTCTAAAGATGTTTCATTTCTGTAAGTAACACGTTAGGGGTTGATGAAGTAAAATTCATATTTTGAGGGAAGATAAGAAGCATTTAAATAAAAATTCATTCTCTGCTTCTTTGGCCCACCTCCCCCTGTCCTGGTGTGCTTCCTGCATCTGCTTTATGTGTTAACCAGCCCTCTGCAATGGCAGAAATACCGGCTCAACCATAAAGATACAGTTTTCTTCTTCTAGCCCCAGTCATGTAACTGCTCAGAAGATGACATTACTTACATATGACTTTATTAATGTTCATAGCTGTATTACTTGTATTCTGCCTGTTTGATAAGATTATTTCTTGTGTGAGATAAAATCCATATTTCATGACAAGACAAAAATTTAAACGTAAAAAAATTTATCTGCCCTTTGGCACTCTCTCTTCCCCCTACTGTGCTCTGTGTGTCTGAATCAAGCATTGGCCAAACCTCCCCCATGAACAGAACTATCTATTCAACCATAAAACACAACGTTCTCCACATCAACAAAACAACTCCTTAAAAGATAACATTCCTTCTTGATCTTATATGGGGCCACATGAGGCTTAGCTCTGGATTGTGTAAACTGTATAATCCATAGTTTAATGTACAGCCCTCTATCTCCAAAAGCTTATATAATTCTGCCTTGACTTGTAAAGAATGGAACATTTCTTGGAGTTTTCTGAGATGCTCTTCCTGGGTTATAATCCTCAAATTTCCCTGAATAGAATTTTCCATTTCTTTCTTAGATCTCCTGATTCATTTGTGTTGACACTTGTATTACCAAATGTGTGACTGAGGCTCTGATAAAAATAATGATGACTAGGTGACTTGAATGGATTGACCAAGTATGTAGTCGTAAAGATCAATGATTGCATATTAGTTTAGCTCTAGATATGGGAAGAAGCAACAAGAGGGAC
This sequence comes from Bubalus bubalis, assembly GCF_019923935.1. Taxonomy (NCBI): domain Eukaryota; kingdom Metazoa; phylum Chordata; class Mammalia; order Artiodactyla; family Bovidae; genus Bubalus; species Bubalus bubalis. Next base: position 49,395,249 of record NC_059171.1, on the reverse strand, counting down.
CCGTTTCCAGGATGCAGGAGATGCAGGTTTGATCCGTGGGTGGGAAAGAGCCCCTCGCGAAGGAAATGACAACCCACTCCAGTATTCTTGCCTGGAAAATCTCATGGGCAGAGGAGCCTGGTAGACTTAAGTCCATGGGGTTGCAAGGATCGGACATGACTTAGCGACTAAAAAACAAACAAACTAATAAGGCAGGCAGTCCAGAGTTTTTGGCTACTATTGATAAAGCTTAGTCCAGTAAAAGCACATTGAGTGGCCAGTCGATGAAATCCTCCCCTGGCCTAGGAATGAGCATTTCTAGCACCATGGAACAAACTGGTCACAAATGCCTCTCAAACCTTGGAAGAAATTAAGACCAAAGGGAGGGGATTATAAAATAATGTTGCCCATCACCATTTCTACCAGAATCCGGTCATTAACCATGGCGGTCGCTGACCTACAGCACAGACGGGATTCAGGATGAAGATCAGGGTTAGACTTTCTGCGCTCTGGGAACACTGGCAGAACTGGTTAGGTGTTTTCAGGAAAAAAAATTGTATGGACTGGTTTCTCCCACTTCCCCATATATAGAAAAGCCCTAAAACCATTAGCTAATATCTATGCCTTGAGAGTAGTACTACTCTTCTACCAGACGTGTGCCTGATTGCATGTGCCCTTCACCAAAATCACATATGTACTTGCCTCTCCCTCTACCTCTTTGGAACGCCTCTGAGCTTTCTGAAAAACTGCTTAAAATCCTCAGATTGCCCTGAATAAAATTTTCCATTTCTTTCTTAGACTTAACAATTGATTATTTATTTTTTATGAACAGGGTTCTATGCACATTGTTATGGGCACTTATATTATCTGTTGAAGAAGAAAGTAAAAGCATAGTCTTTCAGCTAACTTAGAAATACAGACTCTGTTCACAATTATTATTACCTCAACAAAATATTATTTATAAAAATGAATACTTAACATCCTAGGGAAACACTCAACCAATATAACTGAATAGTTAACTCAAAATGTTGTTAATCATTGTCCTTATTTTCAAGAGAATGCTTGGATCTTTTGATATATAGTAGCATAGACAAGTTTCATTCCTTTTTTGTTGGAAAGGAATTATATATTGTTGACTTTATGTGTTACTTATATGGTGTTCGTACTAGTTACTTCCTTTGACTAAAACAAAATGAGTAAATATATACTGAACTTCAGCCTAAGCACTGTGATGTCTTTTTCTGTTCTTGAATTAACCTTCACGGTATCTGTGAAGCTGACTAGCAACAGTTCGAGTGACTGTAAGAGCTCTGCTTGTGAAAAAATCATGCTCGAGAAACAACACGGTTGTTAAGGCATTTGTAAGTAATATAGAACATTGAAACTGTTCGTGTACTCACTGCTATTACAGTTCTCTTTGGGAAAATCTATAGCTTTGGAGTTTATTAAATCATGTACATTAGTAAAGCCTATTTTCAATAGATATTATTCATTCCTCTGTGCCTTCTAATACCTGGTGAGCAGGTGAAAGGACCCTCCTTCCTAGATAGATTGCTAAGTGTTTATAATAATGGAAAAAAGTTAGTAGTCCTTCTATTCATGTGCATAAATAATAAGCCTATTAAAGTTCTATTTCTATCTCTTCCTCTCTCCCAAAAACTGATGAGTTCAAGCAAAATCAGTGAGAGATTTTCCTCAGCCTTGGAAGAGGGTGAGGAAGAAGTTGCTTTTTTTTTTTTTCAGATATCTAGGATAGCAGATGGAGAAGGCAATGGCAACCCACTCTAGTACTCTTGCCTGGAAAATCCCATGGATGGAAGAGCCTGGTAGGCTGCAGTCCACGGGGTCGCTAAGAGTCAGACATGACTGAACAACTTCACCTTCACTTTTCACTTTCATGCACTGGAGCAGGAAATGGCAACCCACTCCAGTGTTCTTGCCTGGAGAATCCCAGGGATGGGGGAGCCCATCTATGGGGTTGCACAGAGTCAGACACGACTGAAGCGACTTAGCAGCAGCAAGGATAGCAGAGATATTCAGATAGACAATCAAATGATCCTCTAAGCATGGACCAGAGGTCACTTTTCAGTAAAAGGCCTCATGAAATAGATATTCTCATGGATGTTCGTTCTTTGTTCTTCTGCCCATACCCATCATTCCTTTTCCTCATCGTCATTCACGTTTTTGGAAGCTCCCTTCCAGATTAGCTTCTTCTCTCAACACATAGGTAATTGTTGCAATAGTCACAGTGATATGTTCTTATTAAGTGAGTAACCAACATGAACTATTTGTGGGATTTGGATAGTTAAGGATTTTATTGTCATTCTTATTCCTCATGTATTCTTAGATTTCTGATTGTTGGCTCTGTAATTTTGTTACATGAGGGCGCCAAGTATTTTATTATTAGCTCTTATCTCTGTTCCCTTTTATACTTATTCCCTTGGCAATTGCTTCCAACCTCATATTTTCAACTGATGGGTTACACTTAGCCAGTTCTCAAAAAACAGCAGTGTTAATAGACTGAATTGCTTGCATGCTCAGTTGTGTCTGACTCTTTGCAACCTCGTGGACTATAGCCCGCCAGGCTCCACTGTCCATTGAACTCTCCATCCAATCTCACGTGTTGGTTTCTCAGCTCCCATAACCTGAGAATAGAACCACATTGAGAGACAAGGTCTTTAAAAGGGTGATTAGGTTAAAATAAGGTTATGAGCATAGGGGTCTAATCCAACAGGACTGGTCTTGATAGGAAGAGAAAGAAACACCAGAGTGTGCAGTAAAGAAAAAAGGCCATGTGAGGACACAGAGAGAAGGCAGTGACCTGGAATTCGAAGAAAAAGCTCTCAGAAGAATCCAGTTCTATGTTAATATCTGAATATGCCCCCTCCAAATTCCTATGTGAAATCCTAATCCTGATGATGGTGGTATCAGGAGATGGGGCATTTGGGAGGTAATTATGTCATGAAAACAGAACCTTCATGAATGGGATTGGTGCCCTTAAAAAAGACACCCCAGTGAACTTGCTGCCCCTTTCACCATGTGAGGACAGACGAAGTAACAGTCTGACACCAAAAGGACTCACCAGAACCCAACTGTGCCTGCACCCTGATCTTAGATTTCCAGCCTCCAGAATGGTGTAGTTACAAGAAAGCAGCCTGAATGGACTAAGACACCTGCTGACAGCTTGATCTAGCACCTCTCATCTTTAAAACTGTGAAAAAATTAATTTCTAAAAAAAAAAGTTTCCTTTGTTTAAGCCACACAGTCTGTGGCATTTTGTCATGGCAACTCTAGAAAACTGCTACTAATAATAAACCATAGCTTCAGTTCAGCTCAGTCGCTCAGCCGTGTCCTACTCTTTGCAATCCCATGGACTGCAGCACGCCAGGCCTCCCTGTCCATCACCAACTCCCAGAGATTACTCAAACTCATGTCCATCAAGTTGGTGATGACATTCAACCATCTCTTCCTCTGTCATCCCCTTATTCTCCCACCTTCAATCTTTCCCAGCATCAGGGTCTTTCCAATGAGCTGGTTCTTGCATTAGGTGGCCAAAGTTGGAGTTTCAGCTTCAGTATCAGTCCTTCCAATGAATATTCAGGACTTATTTCCTTTAGGATGGACTGGTTGGATCTTCTTGCAGTCCAAGGGACTCTCAAGAGTCTTCTCCAACACCACAGTTCAAAAGCATCAATTCTTCAGCACTCAGCTTTCTTTATAGTCCAATTCTCACATCCATACATGACTACTGGAAAAGCCATAGTTTTGACTAGATGGACCTTTGTTGACAAAGTAATGTCTCTGCTTTTTAATATGCTGCCTAGGTTGGTCATAGCTTTTCTTCCAAGAAGCAGTCATCTTTTAATTTCATGGCTGCAGGCACCTCCTCTGCCTGGTATCCTGAAGTGCCATTCTGATATTGACCACCTGGTTTAACCTGTGTCGGACTCCACAGACATGATCCCCAACAGGACTATCCTCACTTCAAACACCAGCCTCACTTTAGGGTCTCCAGGTCACCCACAGTTCTGTCCAACTGGATACAATTCAGGGGTTCTTAGCATCACCCAGCCAGTTTTAATAATTTGCTAGAATGGCTCAGAGACCTCAGGGAAGTATTATGATTACAGCTTTATTACGAATGATACAAACCAGAGCTAGCCTATTGAAGAGGCACATTGGGCAAGGTCTAGAAGGGTTCCGAATGCATACTTTCTGTGCCCTCTTTTCCTATGAATTAATACTCATCATATTCCCACAATGGCTTCACTAGTCAGAAAGCCCCAGAGCTTTGGCATCCAGGATTTTTATTGGGATTTCACTCTACAAGCATGATTGATTAAATCGTTGGCCATATGATTGAACTCAATCTCTTATCTCAATTTCTTATTCACGTGACTGTTCTTTCTGGTAATCAGCCCAAATCCTGAGTCTCCTCATCTCTTAGCATAAATTCAGATGTGATCCCATAGACTCCTGAATAGCAAGATACTATCACTTGGGAAATTCCAAAGATTCAGTCTCACTTCAGGAGCCAGGGATAAATGCCAGTCACATTCTTTATTTTACAACAGCAATCTTTGACTTTATCCTTATTTTGTGAAATAATACTCAGTTTCTATATCGAATGTGCTATGGCTGTGCTAAGTTGCTTCAGTCGTGTCACATCACAACACTATGGACCATATCCTGCCAAGCTTCTCTGACCATGGGATTCTCCAGGCAAGAATATGGGAGAGGGTTGCCAGTCCCTCTTCCAGGGGATCTTTTTGACCCATGGATCGAACCCTTGTCTCCTGCCTCTCTGGCATTTGCAGGTGGGTTCTTTATGACTAGCACCACCTGGGAAAGTCTCTATATTGAACAAAGTTCTTAGATAATCTGATAATTCTTAGACAATGTTTCTTATTTCCAAGCTAGTTCAGATTTTATTATGTCTTACTTAGACTACTGCAATGACTTCCAAAATAATTATTTAACTTTCATTTGTCTCTGGCCCTATTCTAAATACCACAGTCAAATTAATATTCAAGGCAAAATTTTAATTGTTTTGCTACATTTCCAAAACCCCTCTGCTTTTTAAAAATAAGTCTTGCTTTTTCAATAAAGCTCTTGTCCATTTGACCTTCCCACACAGCTCCAGCCTTAACTGGAAAATGAATTGCTACCTAATTTTTACAGACATACTACAGGAAACATTGAAGAGTGTTTACTATTGCGACTTTAGAATCAGGTAGATCTTGATTCAACAAGAAAGACTGAACTTATTTACTAGCTATTTCACCTTGCTCAAATGACTTAACCTCTCTGTGCCTTGGATCTATTTTATCAAAGGATATAATGCTTACTTCATAGAACCACTTCAGAGATTAAATGACATAGTGTATTTATTAGCATGTCTGGCACTTAGAAAAATGTAAACCACTGGCAGCTACTTTTATTTTTATTTTGTTCTTCTAGAATGCCTTTTCTCCATCCCCATAGGGGAGTTCCTACCCATCTTGCTAGATTCAATTCAAAGATTTCCTCCTTTCTGAAGTTCTTCCTAATTTTCCTCCCACCCCCCAACCAGATATGAGTTCTTTCTTTAAAATGACATAGCATTCTCGGTTCTTCTCAGGTAATTTTCAGGATGTTTTGGTTATGATGTCAATTTTATAATGTCCTTATTCTGCCCTCTCACAATGTTGGGTTATATGACCATTGAAAATAAAGGTTTTTCAGTGCATCTTAAATTTCCCATGGCACTCTGCACAATCCTCACACTTGATGATCACTGTCTTGTATCTGACATTTTGCAGCTCCATGGACTGTAGCCTGCCAGGCTCCTCTGTCCGTGGAATTCTCCAGGCAAGAATACTAGAGTAGGATGCCATTCCCTTCTCCAGGGGATCTTCCTGACCCAGGGATTGAACCGGGATCTCCTGCATTGCAGGCAGATTCTTTACCGGCTGAGCCACCAGTAAAACCCTGTGGATTGAGGTCTTTGTTGGATTGAGTCATCTGTAATACAAAATTTGTGAAATACTTTTTCATATGAAATATATTAACTTAAATATTAGAACTAAAAATTGCACTAGTATCTTATTCTCTTATGGTAACAACTATGTTTTCTTTCCTTTTTTTTCCCCCTTAATAGTATTGTCAATGTCATAATTTTTCTATGAATCTTTTGCTTTCAATGCATACATACCCATAAACAGAAAAGCTATTTATTTTTTAATATCTACTACATATATGGCTTTATTTCTAATTTTCAATTTTTTTTAAAATTGGGAGGATAGCATGCACCCTTACAGATGCAAAAATAAGATTTTGAAAAGTTAAGTAAACTTCCCTAGGTTGCTTAATAAGTGAGTCACAGAGCCAGATTTCAAATGCAGGTCCATCTGACCTTAAAACCCATCCCATTTCCAACATTCGTTATACTGCCTCTTGGCAAAATTCCTGCATACTTTTGTACAACACATGTAAAGGAAACAACCTCTAGGCTAAAGGCTGAGTTAAACCACTGAAAACAAACCAGTCAGGGGAGTGAGTGACAAAATAAAAACAGAAATGTGGTTATGCTTCCCAGGGCTCACAGTGATATTATGTGGACATGAAGTGATTAAATACCTGCACCCTATAAGAAAGGCTGAATTCACTCCAGGAACACAGGGCTCATGTCTTGGGCATAGCCTTGGCTGAGAGCCAACCCGCAGGAACGTTAACACAATGGAGATATTGATTGAAAATCATCTCTGAGCTGGAAGCACTACATTCAGTTAGAACATGTAGGAAGGAGACTGGCTTTCTTAGGATGGTAATTTGGTAAAGGCTTCCCAGGTGGCGCAACGGTGAAGAATCTGCCTGCCAAAGGAGGAGATGCAAGAGTTGTGAGTTCAATCCCTCGATTGGGAAACTTCCTGGAATTGGAAATGGCAACCTACTCCCGTATTCTTACCTGTAAAATGCAGGGACAGAGGAGCTCGGAGAGCTACAGTCCATTGGAGTCACAAGGATTCGGACATGACTGAGCAACTGAGCACAATTTGGTACATGTGATTAATATTGATGACATTTTAAGCATGGTAGCTGAAGCTTGTGAATTGCTGGGCCATTTGTGGCAGCAATGTCTGTCTCTCTGGTTTTAACATATTGAGTCTGTATTCCAGAACATTGAAAATACTGTTAGAGCGGTGTTTGAGATCCAATGGGATATGGCAGGTCTAGTTCACAATCAAGTCAGTGGGAATCTTTATTTATGGTTACACATGCATGAATGAATGAGCAGTGTTAAGTTATGCAATGTTAAGATGCACTTGTGATCAGCACACTCAGACAGTAGAAGATAACCCTTGTCTATAAATGTTATGCACTCCAGGGGGTGCCATCAGGCAGGCTCAATTGCTTAAGTGTATATAAAAGTCCATCCCAGGAACTGCCCATTTGAGACTTCCTAACCAACTGAGGCTTCCCAGATGGTGAAGTAGTAAAGAATCCACCTACCATTGCAAGAGATGCAGAGACGTGGATTCAATCCCTGGGTCGGGAAGATCCCCAGAGGAGGAAATGGCAACCCACTTCAGTATTCTTGCCTCGAGAATCCCATGGACAGAAGAGCCTGGTGGGCTACATCAGTCCATAGGGTCCCAAAGAGTCAGACACGAGTAAGCACGCAGGCAAGCAACTGAGACTAAACTCCTTGTGAGACCGTAACTGTCACCCCATAGACATTTAGGCTCTCCCTGACGCAGCAAATAAAACACATCCAATTCTGGTGGTCCTAATTCTAACCCAAGAAAACCCAATGGCGTTTTTTCCTGGGGTCACATGAGATGTGAAGAGGTTCTCATGCAAAAGACAAACCCATTAGAAACTGCCTCTTTCACTTAACTCAAAATGAAAAGTTTGCATAGTTAGACAAGTAGTGCAGACTCCACCTCTTGACAGGATGTCAAGCTGTCCAGTGACTGTGTATTCAACTAATTCTTCCTAGTGAGCAAACAATATGTGTTTATATAAGGCACTAGGCAGATGAAGCTAAAACATACCATTCTTATTTCACTTCACAAATATCTTTGTCTCACAACATTTTCTCGCAACATTATTATATACTAACACTTCTTCAAGGAGACAATTTAAATTGATGTCTTAAAAGTACTCTGTAAGAACTGAGTCATTTTATACTACTCTTAGACCACTCAACTTATTCTTTTCTCTGTTGTACAGGCTTTTATTCTGTCTAAATTCCTTCTGAAAACCCTTGATTAACTCTTTATTGACTGTGGGAAAATCTCCCTTTTAAAGTATATTTGTTTTGGTTGAGACATAAATTCTTGTTGGATTTCCAGTTTTGACAATGCGATATAGAGATGGTTCTACATTGGGCTGTCTCTGAAAGATTATTCCTAACACCAAAAAAAGTACACATACAACATAGGCAAAATTAAATACATTTGTAGAGAGTTGGGGAAATAGCATAAATAAAATTAATTCCTCGCTCAAGAGCCAAGCATCAGTGCTTTGTTTTAAAAGCTGATAAATCAGGTAATTAAAGTGTCTTTTCAATATCATGAAGCTAACTACTTTGAGAACCAAAAACTAATATAATCAACTATTGCATGGTGGTGGCAAGAAGAAAGGAAAGGAAGGAGAACAGAAATGAAGCAGGAGAGGCTTATTTCTTATGGCCTCAGTGGATAGTCAGTTGATATCTATCAAAATAAATAAAAAGTTAAATATGTTATATTAAATTATAGCTACAGAAATAACTGCTCAGTGTTACTTAGTGTTTTTGGTTCTGAATTCCCTTTAGGGTGCATAGTTCATTAGCAACTATAGCAGCAAATATTAATAATTTAATCCTTGTAAAACCAAACAACAAGCAATATTCTTTGTCTTACATACATATACACACACAGAGTGGGAAGACCTCTAAACATACAACTTAAAAAAACAGAAGGCACAAGATCAATAAATTTGGTCTTAACATAAAAAATAAGAACATGTGCAATCAATTCAGAAAAAAATCTGCTACACATATAATAAAAATCACTTTTCATTTTATAAAAATGCTCCATAAATCCACATCTTACTTATTTCTCTATATTTTTGGCCATGCTACACAGCTTACAGGATCTTAGTTCCCTGATCAGGGATTGAACACCCAGCCTTGGCAGTGAAAGTGCCAAGTACTAACCACTGGACCACCAAAGAACGCCCATACAAATCCATATTTTAAAAATCTAACAACTGAATCAAGAAAAATGGTAAAGAACAAGAGAAGGTAATAGGAGATGAGTTGACAAAATTTACTATATAGTAAATAGCAAATTATTGTGTATAGTAAATGACATGATATCATGAATATTATATAATTTATAGCACTAGATGAGAAGGGGCCAGTGGGGCAGTAGGGCAGAGAGAGAGAAGGAGCAGCCAGAGCTGAGGCTGGGAGCGGGTAAGGGTGCTCGCAGGTGCCTTACAGGGGCTTTGGGAATCACTTGTTTGAGGGGAGGAGGATTAACCCAGTGGAAGGAATGATAGATTTTGATATCCAGCTCTGGCTGTGAGGTTTAAAAGTGATGATAGGGAAGCAAATGAAGAAACAAAAATACAAATTAAGAGAAATACAAATTTAAGCAATAGTAATAAATCATTGTCTTTCATCATATTGGCAAAGATTAAAGAACAAAACAAACAAAATGATGAACGACTTATGGCCAAGGGATACAGAAACAGACACTCTATTATTCTTCTGTTGCAAGTTCGATAGCAATTAACAAAATAAAAAAATGCACCAATATATTGATCCTACAATTCCATTTCTATCATATCCTATTGATTTAACAGATTTCCTAATGGTGTGTATATATAGTTATACACAGGCTTCCCAGGTGGCGCTAGTGGTAAAGAACCCACCTGTCAATGCAGGAGATGCAGGAGACTTGAGTTCGATCCCTGGGTCTGGAAGATCCCTTGGAGGAGGACATGGCAACCCACTCCAGCATTCTTGGTGGAGAATCCCCAAGAATCCCTATGGACAGAGGAGCCTGGAGGGCTACAGTCCATCAGGTTGCAAAGAGCTGGACATGACTAAAGTGACTTAACACACACGTATGCATAATAATATACACATGTACATAAACAAGGATATTAACTGTGTCAAAAAATGTTGGAGTTATTCAAAAAGTCTATGAGTTATGAGATTGGTAAAGCAAGTTACAAAAATACATACAATTAAGTATTTTATTTTAAGAAATTATAATTACTAATATATTTGAATTTCTTTTCACCAGTTTTGGGGTGTCTGTGTGTGTGTATGTGTGTGTGTGTGTGCATCTTATTTCCACCTTTTCCTTTGCTTCTCTTTATCCTCTTTTCCTTTGCTCTATTTAGTTAATTTAGTTTACTTTTATTGCTCTCCACCCCACCCCTTCATGAGCTTGGAAATTGTTCATTCTATTTCTGTCCTTTAAGTGGCTTTCCTTAAAATCTCCATTAGTCCAAAATGGTCTCCAACTCTTCTCCAACTTGCAAGTATTTGAGAACACATGACACTAATCATCACCTCTTTCCCTTCTTCCTTTTACTCTGTTGCACTTATAAACATACTTACAATATAAATCAGATTGTTCGTAGCACCAGATTTTGGGTTGCTAATTCTTCTTTGCTCCATATGCTGATTTACGTCTTGTTTTCTCCTGTGATTGTGGATTTAAGGTTGTGAACTTCTTCAGGGGCTTTTCATGTGCTCCGTTCGTGTTTGTATTCTCAGAAGATAGTTCTGCTTTGGATTCTGCCAGTACCTCTGGGCTTAACTCGTCTGAGTGTTTGGCCTTAGGGTACTAGCTCCCCACACAGGCTAAATATATATGAGCCCCTCTATCCCATATGGAACAGGCTGGCTTTCAGTTTCAGTGAAGTGAGGTAAAAGCCACTCAGTCGTGTCTGACTCTTTGCAACCTCATGGACTATACAGTCCATGGAATTCTCCAGGCCAGAATACTGGACTGGGTAGCCTTTCCATTCTCCAGGGGATCTTCCCAACCCAGGAATTGAACCTGGGTCCCCTGCATTGCAGGTGGATTCTTTACCAACTGAGCTGTGAGGGAAGCCCAGTTTCATGCTGGTCCCTTTTTCTTTTGTCACCAGTAGTCCCAGGTAAATAGCAATGTTCCCTGGCTGCTGTACTGGGCTGATGGATTTTTTTCTAGTTCCTTTTGAAACATCAGCAAAGATATCTTTTGCAGCCCCACCTATATGCAAAGTTCCCTGCATCCATTCTCTTTCCAAGACTGGTCTCTCAGTCTTGATAAATCACAGACTCCAGGCCATAATGGGTATCTCCTTCCTAAATCACTCTAGACTGTATCAGAATCTCACAAGCACACACACATACACCTTGTAAAAGAATAGTAGTCCTTTGTCTTGGCTTCTTAGAAGCCTCAAGTGCTGACATTTTGTCAAAAGTTCCTTTTGCAGTTATAACATGCCATGCCTTCCTCCAGGGTATCTTCCCAACCAGAGATCGAACTCGGTGGGTTCTTTACCACTAGCGTCACTGAGGAAGCCCATAACGTGTCAACTGCTCCATTATTTTTCCCAACTTTGGGGCATATATTGTCTTTTTTTTTTTTTTTGGCTCCAAAATCACTGCAGATGGTGACTGCAGCCATGAAATTAAAAGACGCTTACTCCTTGGAAGGAAAGTTATGACCAACCTAGATAGCATATTCAAAAGCAGAGACATTACTTTGCCAACAAAGGTCTATCTAGTCAAGGGTATGATTTTTCCAGTGGTCATGTATGGATGTGAGAGTTGGACTATAAAGAAAGCTGAGGACCAAAGAATTGATGCTTTTGAACTGTGGTGCTAGAGAAGACTCTTGAGAGTCCCTTGGACTGCAAGGAGATCCAACCTGTCCATCCTAAACGAAATCAATCCTGAATATTCATTGGAAGGACTGATGTTGAAGCTGAAACTCCAGTACTTTGGCCACCTGATGTGAAGAGCTGACTCACTGGAAAAGACCCTGATGCTGGGAAAGATTGAGGGCAGGAGGAGAAGGGGACGACAGAGGATGAGATGGTTGGATGTCATCACTGACTTGATGGACATGAGTTTGGGTAAACTCCAGGAGTGGTGACGGATAGGGAGGCCTGGCGTGCTGCAGTCCATGGGGTCGCATAGAGTCGGACACGACTGAGCGACTGAACTGACTGAATTGATTGTCTTTTTATGATGCTAGTACATTTCCTTCTATGGATAATCATTTCTTTTAGAGGCAAGCATATCTTTGGTGGAATTTACTTACATGGAACTGCCATGAATTCTGAGTTGTTGAAGTATTTCTACATATTTTTTGCATTCTGCCTGCGCCCTAAGATCCACACCAGTTATTATGTTACTTCCTCCATGTGAGTTTCCCAAACCACAGTATGGTACAAATTCACACCTCACTCCGGCATATGTTATTGACTAGGGTTTTTAATATCCCTCTGTGCCTCTCAGAAATCTCTGAAGATATATCAAATTCCTTAGACAGTAGGTAGAATTTTCTAGTTCCAGTTTCATGGAAGGTGCATTCCTTCAAGCCTGCCAGGTTTATTTATGGCCCTCTGTGATTTATCCTGTCCCCTCTCCCACAACCCCCAGACCATCTTTCCTGACTCAGTGTAGGTCCCAAAACCTCACTCCTCAAAACCTTTATTCAGATCCGTATCTATAGCCTTAGTTTTGCCTTCACTCCTCACTTTTGCATTGAAGAGAATTTTTTCTTTCCTTCTTTTGAACTTGCCTATATGGTTAAAATTATTTTTTCCTATTCTGTTTTATTCAAGATTTCTGTGAGTCTGGAGGGAGTGACATCTGTGTGGTTTCTACCTTCCACATGTGCACGCGCATGCTAAGTCGCTTCAGTTGTGTCCGACTCTTTCGACCTTATAGACTGCAGTTTGCCAGGCTCCTCTGTCCATGGGATTCTTCAGGCAAGAATACTGGAATGGGTTGCCATGCCCTCCTTCAGGGGATCTTCCCCACCCAGGGACTGAACCCGAGTCTCTTACATCTAACCTGCTCTTACCACTAGCACAACCCAGTAAGCTGACCTTTCACAGTGCCTAGAAGTAAATGAAAGAGATGAGGATCTTTCGAGATGTGAAAGTGACAACACCCTGTCTTAAGACAGAAAACTTAGTATGTTTACCTGAAACCTCATTTTTGACCCCCCCCCAAAAAGAAGAAGAATAAACAAAGGGATAAACATCTTATATATTTAGGCCACCTCAACAACTTCTTACCTAGATTATGGAGCAAAATAGAATATGAAATCGTTTGTGAATATAGGTTGAGAAAAATATTTAGCACTTACTATGTGCCAGGCTCTGTGTTAATCCCACTAGGCTCAATAATTAAGCAACTTAATATATATCATGCATTTAATTGTCTGTGTTGATGTTCAACACTAGGCATAACTAAACTATCCTTTATCTATTTTAATGTTTATTCTCAAGCCTGGGAGTCCACAGACATATTCTGAGAATACAAAAACATATTAAGTTATAAATACAAGCTACAATAATAATTCACAATAGAAAGTCATTTTTGTGGAATATACCTTTTCTTCAGTCAAACTTTCTGTAACTGGGTGGGGCGCTTTGATAGTAGTGAGACAGAAAGGGGGCAAGGCACAACTTTTAAAAGAATGATAGCCATGGAGGACATAACATAAATTGATTAGAACCTACTAGGTCCAAGATGGCAGAGAGCTGACTCCCAGTAGACCTCAAATCTCAGTGTACACTCATTGTAACAAGCAGCATGTGTTAATGACACAGGTGCCTTGACAGTTCCCAGGTCAACCATAAAAGGCCGAAGAGTGAGTGGTGCCCCAATTCCTGGAAATCCCTACCCTTTCCCCAAAATAGTTGGCATAATCCTCCCACTCATTCAGTTCAGTTCAGTTGTGTCCAACTCTTTGCGACCCCATGGCTGCAGCATGCCAGGCTTCCCTGTGCATTACCAACTCCTGGAGCTTATTCAAACTCATATCCATTGAGTCAGTGATGCTCAATGAGTCCCACTCATTAATTAGCCTATGAATTATCCACCCCTATAAAAACTGACAGCCCTGCACCCTGGCACCTCTACCTTCCAAATAGGCCCACACTCTGTCTGTGGAGTATGTATCTTCTTGAATGAAAACCTTTCATTTGATTATGACTCGCTCTTATATTCTTTCCAGCTCAAAGCCAAGAACCCACACTTGGTGGCCCATCCTAGGGACTCAGCTGAGACCTGGGACATGACCATCCCCTCTGGCCCTACTTTCTTTCCTACAAGAGTAGGACAAAATGTCCTAGTGCACTGAGGGACGGGAGGGAAATATTTTCCCTGAAAATGAGTCTGTACTTCATTCAAGCTTTGGAAACACACCCACTGCCTCTCATACTTGTTCCATGATGAGGTCAGTGTGACAAGCTGTTGTGGGCTTTTTGTTTTGTTTTCCCTGAGAACGTTTCTTAAGTTCCAGTCTTGTCAGTGCTGCAGTAGGTTGAAAACGGATTTTTCTCACATCTCTTTTTGGGTAGGAAGGGAGATCAGCTCCCATAGTGGTTGGCTGACTTGTTTACAAAAACTCTCAGGAGAAAGGTCTCCTGGGGGAGCCTCCACATCCGGGGGTGTGGGAACTAGGAGGGAGGGAAGAGCAGCCCAGAACCTCTCCCCTCCTGAACTCAGCTGCTGCCTCACAGCTGAGGTTCTTGCCTCACAGAAAGTTCAACCCTTGGGCAGCCCTGCTTTTCTCTTTGCAATCCAGCATACAAATTTCTTGAGACCCATAGACAAGGCCAAGTTTGTCAATACTTCGGTATTTAATCTAATCTCATATCTAAATTAACATTTTCCTTTGTGGTCTTTTCTTCTGTGTCTGGTTTCCTTTTCATGTCATTGTCATTAAAGCCATAACCTGCCTCCCCACCTTCCCTTTCTTAACCATAGCATTATCAATAAGATTGGGGGGAGATGTTTACGAGGAAATAACTCAGATAACTGAGGGTGTGGACTTTTTTATGTGGGAAAACTGAGACCAGGGGAGTCTGTCCTTTAAGACCTTTAAGACTCTCAAAGCCCCTCTCTAATTCTCCAAGGGGATTTAAGAAAATTTTAAAAGCCATTTTATTGTTGTAGTTGTCATTGAGAATTTATGGATTTTTAGACAGAGATCAAATGTCCATAATTTTCACAATGCTTCCAAAATACATTTGCAGTTCTTTTGTTTCTTTATTAGTTCTTTCAGAAAAATGAGCTTTTCTGATCTATGGAAGAAATGGACTGTTTCGTGACATCTGAATGCTTACCTGTAGCAGTGTATTTATGGTAATGAGCGTCCACGTGGACTGCAGCCAAGAATCATGGACACACAGCTTTGAAGACCTCTTAACTGGCCACTTTAGTCTGTGACCCTACCGAACTGCAACTTCTCCAACTAACTCTTTTGGAGAGAAGACAAAAAGCATGAACCTAAGCCCAGATCCCACTGGTCTATCCAAAAGGCAATCAGAATTTCTCTGCCATATAAGACTTACAGCTTAGAAAATGTCCAGATATGATGCCATTTAATTAACACACATTATGTCATGTAAAATCTCCTCTGTCATGTCGAAGCTCCTCCAAACACAGGAAACTGAAACATCAAGAAGTATTTGCCCTCCGTCATCAACTAAGTATGTAACAAAAGTGAATCTCGGGTCTTTTAAATCCAAATTCAACTTTGTATGGAGAAGAAAAAGAAAAATGCTGCTTTTACTCTGATTGGAAATTCAGGCTGCTGAATCCAGTTGTACACCATGTGTGCTGCACCAAGGCTCCCAGTTGAGGAGAGGAGTCTGGTTGAAATTAGATTCTGTGCTCTCCTGTCCAAGCCTGGTGCCAACTGGCACAGAGGACTCATCTACCAGAGGAAAGCATGACTATTTCTTCTTAAAATGTGCCCTCTGCTCTCCCGGTCATGTGTCCAGAGGCTTCTTTTTCTTAAGAGGTTTGTATTTTTTCTCATCAAGAGAACTACATAGACTAGAATAAATCCTGGTTAGAACTGTCTAGAAAAGTCTCATTTGAGTGGGAACTTTGGAGAAGGAAATGGCACCCCACTCCAGTATTCATGCCTGTTAAATTCCATGGACCAAGGAGCCTGGTAGGCTACAGTCCATGGGGTTGCAAAGAGTCGGACACGACTGAGTGACTTCACTTTTTGGAGGCGTGGGCGGAGGACAGCTGAGAAGTAGCATCAGCCAATTTAAGCTAAGATGTGATCACCCTACAGATTGAGCTAATGCAACAAATTCAATGCATTTGTTTTTTGTTTTCAGTACAAGGATTTTCTGTCTCTTGAGGCTGAAGTTGCTTCTAGTCAGAGACTCCCATATAAGAGCTTTGTTGCCACTCTGTTTTGCCCTTCTCTGTTCTTTCCCACCTTATAAGCCTCCATGGAGCTGCTTGACTATTTGAATTTTTTCCACAGATTAAGAATACATAATTTGGACTTTTTACTTTTTATTTGCTTTTATATTACCCTGTATTATAGGATCTAGTTCCCCAACAAATAAATCCATATTAAAGGTCTGACATGTAATAATACAGTAAGATGTTATCATTCGCATAATGGAATCATTCTGGAGAATGTCAATTTTGAAGTTCCAATTCTTAAACATTAGGAGGCTTTGATGCTGGAAGTATAGGCATTGTCATATGCAGATGTGGTAAGCAGCCTTCTAACATGGCGCTGACATTCTTATCATCATGTAATCTTTTCCCCTTGAGTGTGGACTGGACCTAGAGATTTCCTTCTAATAAATAGAATGCAGCAAAAGTGAAGGGCTCTCACTTGCGAGTGAGCTTATAAGAGACTGTGGCATTTTCTCTCAAGCTCAGCTTGTGTGCTTGCCCTGGTGGAAGGGACCAGTTGGCAAAGAATGAGGGTTGCCTCTGGCCAATGGTCAGTGAGGAACTAAACCCCTCAGTCCAACATCCTACAAGGAACTGAATCCAATCAACATTTCATGAGAGTGAACTTGAATGCTGATCCTTCTCCAGTCAAGCCTTGAGTACAGACCCATCCAGGACCTTGACTGCAGCCTGGTGAATGATCCTCTAGCGGACGACTCAGCTAAGCCTGGATTCCTATCTTAAGAAACTGTGGATAATAAATAAGTTGCCGCTAAGCTTTAGGGTAATTTGCTATACAGCAGTAGATAACTAGGGAATGGCAACCCACTCCAGTCTTTTTGCCTGGAGAATCCCATGGACAGAGGAGCCTGGCAGGCTGTAGCCCATGGGTAGCAAAGAGTCAGACACCACTCAGCAACCAATGCTAACACTAACAGAGAACTAATACAGCAGGTATGTAGCAAATATTTAGGTAAGTGGAGTTTTTTCTGACATTCTATTATTTAGAAAGATGCCACCTGAGGTTGGGGGTGGGGGGCAAATTCTTGATTCAGTTAGGAAGTTTCAGATAGGCTTTATGAGGTATAGTATAAACTAAAATTTAAAACTAAGGCATATTCTCAGCGATTTTCATCAAGACTAGTTGAAATGACTGTTAGTTTAGAACTGCATGTGAAAGATCAGATTATCATTCACCAATAATAAACTGATAAATAATAGTACACTGAATAAACTGATAATTTGCTGATAATAAACAAGATAAACTGTGTAGGAAAAAGACAAAGGACTAATTGGGTGATCATGGAAAAGTTACTTAACATTTTATAAATTTCTTGTATTGCAGAATGTGGCAATCAGACTAGACGATTTCTAAGGCCCCTCTGGGTTTAAATCCTATGGATGAAATTTAGCTGCTTCTAGAGTGTCCATCCTAAAGGAGACCAGTCCTGGGTATTCATTGGAAGGATTGATGCTGAGGCTGAAACTCCAATACTTTGGCTACCTCATGTGAAGAGTTGACTCACTGGAAAAGACTCTGATGCTTGGAGGGATTGGGGACAGGAGGAGAAGGGGACGACAGAGGATGAGATGGCTGGATGGCATCACTGACTCGATGCACATGAGTTTGGGTGAACTCCGGGAGTTGGTGATGGACAAGGAGGCTTGGCGTGCTGCAATTCATGGAGTCTCGAAGAGTTGGACACGGCTGAGCGACTGAACTGAACTGAGAGTCACCAAAAGAATAAATAAATAAATAGCTTTACACCAGAAATCTAACTTTCTTTCAACATTCCTCTATGGACCATTTATTACCCTTAGGAATTCTGAGACTCTCCCAGAATTATCAGATACAAATATCAGAATCCATAAGTTGAATAAATGTGATATTCGATTACCAAAACTAGACCACTCTTGAAAGGAGTTTACTTCTAACAAGACTTAGGAAAAAATAGACACACACAGGAGAAAATCCTTGTGGCCTTAGAGAGAGCCAAGAATGCATAGGTAGCATGAATGCTCAAGAAGCAGTATAAAAAAGCATGAATCATAAAACAAAATATTGATAACAATACATATTTCTGATAAAAGATTGACAGCTGAAATATATGGAGA
Source organism: Bubalus bubalis (assembly GCF_019923935.1). NCBI lineage: Eukaryota > Metazoa > Chordata > Mammalia > Artiodactyla > Bovidae > Bubalus > Bubalus bubalis. The sequence goes on along the minus strand of NC_059171.1, from coordinate 49,376,723 downwards.
ACTCTTACAATTCAGTCATAAGACTAACAACCCAATGAAAACATTAGTAAAATATTTCAATACTTCTCAAAAGATGTGCTAATGGCAAATAACCACATGAAAACATGAACAGATGCTGAACAACACATTGTCACTGGGGGTACTTTATAACCACATGAAAACTCCTGCATTGATGATGGAAATGTAAAATTTTGGGAAATCTCTTTGGCAGATTTTCAAATAGAAAACCATCCATCCATCCCATGAACTAGCAATCCTACTTCCATGTATTTAACCAGAAAAAATAAATGCCTACACAAATCTTGATTTCAAATAGCCAAAAACTAAAAATAACTCTAAAGTCTACCAGCAACTGAATGAAGGGACTTCCCTGGTTCATTGGCTAAGACTCCACACTCCCAATGCAGGGGGCCTAGATTTGATAGGCCCCATAATGAAAAGATCCTGTATAACATAATGAAATGAAGATCCCAAGTGCTGCAACTAATACTCAGCACAGCCAAATAAATAAATATTAAAACAACAACAACAAGTAAATGGATAAACAAAATGTGGTATATTCATACAACAAACTGCTACTTAGCCATAAAAAAGAGCAAAGTGTGGACATATGCAAAACATTGCGTGCGTGCAGCTAAGTTGCTTCAGTCATGTCCGACTCTGTTCAATCCCATGCACTGTTGCCCACCAGGCTCCTCTGTCCATAGGATTCTCCAAGCAACAGTACTGGAGTGGGTTGTCATGCCCTCCTCCAGGGGATCTTCCCAACCCAGGGATTGAACCTGCATCTCTTATGTCTCCTGCATTGGCAGGTGGGTTCCTTACCACTAGTGCCACTTGGGAAGCCCATGCAAAACATTAGACGAATCTAAAATCTTTACATGAAGGAAGTCAAGAACAAAAATTACATGTTGAATGATTCCACTAATATGAAATACTGAAAATGCAATCTGAAATGATAAAAAGCAAATCAGTGGTTGCCCAGGGCCAGAGTCAGCCAAAGGAATAGATATCAAAGGGACATGGGAAAGCTTCTGAGGGTGGATATAAATACTTGGTATTTTGGTTGTGATGTATGGATCTGTCAAAGCTCCTTGGACTATTCATTTTAAATGGATGTCATTTATTGCATGTAAATTATACTTTAATAGAGTTAGTTTTAGAAATGACCTAGAGGTGGGGCAAGAGGGGAAAAAAATCATAAGCAGAAAATTCAGTGATTGAGTGGGGTTTCAAATGAAAGACTGCATTTAACAGGAAGTAAGATTGAAGTGGATTTGGTTTTGAGCTTTGGAAAATGCGACTCAACTTCCAGATGTAAGACGGAGGTCTTTCTTTATCTGTCAAGTGTCTTTATGTGTAACTATATTTCACAGGTCTTGTTCTCACACCTACGCAAGTCGAGGTTATTTATTCTACCTTTGTTCACTGATTTACTTTCTACATAAGAGCCTGATCGCCTACTCCTCAAGGACTTCAGGCTGTTCCAGATTTGTAAATAATTGTAGTCCTGGGCTTACTATTTTTGATGTTAACAATGAGAGACATAATAAAGCTATTGGGAAAGACAGGTGATTTTCAAAGTACTTATTATCTTTATGTTGGAGACAAGATAAACGGCCAACATGTCATAAAGGGGAGGCTAAGAGAAGCAAGATATTAATATCATCTCAGAGGGGAAGTCTTCTGAAACTTCTCCAGAGAACTGGATTGATAAGTATACAACACTCACCATTGGCCAAGGAGAGTCAGACTCTGAGAATCTGGAGATGGTCCAGACATAGACCATGAGCTAAAAGAAGTCTTGTTTGCATCTTTATTACATGAGAAAACATCAACTGGCCTCCCAGGAATTCAATTTATACCAAGCTCCATAAGAACTCAACATTTTGAACAAACTCAGCCTTTAAACCTTAGTGTGTGGGGAGCACAGTGAATATTTTAGTACCAGTTTCTGCTTCATCATTTCACTGCCCTTCTTCTAACATGTCTGGCTTCTTGGAAAATCTGTCTGATTTAAAACCTAGTTCTATGTGAATGGTATTTAGACAGGAATAGCCAATTTCAAAATAACAGCTTTAGTACAAATAGAGCAATAGGGACAGGTAATATTTTATCACTGCTTCTAGTTTGCACTCAGTTCATAAAACTCCTTGCTGTGAGAACCAGCCTCTTAAGTCATTCTGATTCAATAGTGCTACTCACTGGGAGATCTTGAAAGAGTAGGGTTGAATTAATTAGGCAATGGAAAACCTTGCTGGGAATAATGGGGTTCCTATGTGAATTTGGAAGCTTTGATAGGCAGCCCTAACTAGAGAACAGGAACTCCAATGTAAGCTCAGAGGGTCTGGGAGTCCTGGCTCACAAAGTAAGCAGGATGGTTGCTTTTCTAACCTGGGAGTTTGTAACTTTTAATCAATCAGTCAACGGTTTAATGAGCTCTGAGTGTATTTTTAACATTGAGTTAGATGCTGATGCAGATTACAAAAGAATTCTAAAATATAGTTCTTGCTATTAATGAGGTCGTTATGTCTCTGGAATAATATGCAAGGAACATAGTATAATCTAAAATATATTTTAAACCATACATGTAAATGTAAGGACCTTCATTGGTGCCTCGTGAGTGCTATGAGTCTGTTGAACTGTTCTGAGAGCTGAGTGAAGGCTGTAATTATTTAGATCTTCCTAGGCTAGGAATTCAATTAATCTGACTCTACTAGAAGTTTGGGGGCAACTAAAAGGTATTTAATTCACCCTCTCGCTTTATGACAAAAACGTGTCTCCCCAAACCTTTGGTATATTTACCTCTAAGTCATAAATGTTCCCTGGCTAGTTATAAAAAGTGCTGTCAAAACTGATTGTTTATCCTACTAAAGAAAGTGAAATATAGAATACTTTGTGCCCACAGATGTAGCATGAGTCTGATCTCTTGGAAAAGGAAATAATGAATGGCTGTTGCATATGACAGAAGTGTTCGTGTCATTTGTAAATAATTTTGACTCATGATACTTGTGGAATTTGAAATTTTCAGGACTTTCACACTTGCATTTTCTTCAATATTCTTGTCATCGTGTTATGTCTTGGTTTCATCTCAGAAAACCTGGATTTTGAAATGTGAGAAGCATTTTTTCCTTCAGAAACCCCAATGGCTCTTGTAGACCTCTCAGATGTCGCTTGTTGACCTTTTAGGTGGATTTCTCTGTTGCTGAGGTGGGAGGTAGCACATGGCAAAGATCTGAGAGTGGCCCCTAGAAGCTGATGGTGGTACCAGGCTGACAGCTAGCAAGACAATAGGTACTTCAGTCCTCCAATCACAATGAAATGGATTCTGCCAACAGCCAGTGATCTTCCCCAGAGTTACAGGATAGAATACAGTCCAGCCCACACCCTGATCTCACTCTGTGAGGTCCTGAGCAGAGAACTTGACTACACCAAGCCCAGACCTCTGACTTACAGGATCTGGTAAAAGGATCTTATTTAAACCTGTAAGCTTGTGGTGATTTGTTACATAGCAATGTAAGACTAATACACATCCTGAGTTGGAATCTCTGTCATGTCATTTAAGTGTGACCTTAGGTGAGTTACTCTCTTTCTCTGATTCATAGTTCCTATTTCTGTATAACAGGTGCGATGCTACCTCAGTTCCCATAGGATTGTTATACAGACTCAGTGAGTTCATTTATCTGTGCTTTGCATAGTAGTTGACATGAAGTGAAAGTGCTTTGCGACCTCATGGACTGTAGCTCACCAGGCTATTCTGTCCATGGAATTCTCCAGGCAAGAATACTGGAGTGGCTAGCCATTCGCTTCTTCAGGGGATCTTTCCAACCCAGGGATCAAAACCTGGTCTCCTGCTTGCAGGCAGATGCTTTACTGTTGAGCCACCAGGGATAGTAGTTGACATGGTAAACACTAAATATGAAACAGAAAATTTGTCCATGGTTCATAAGCAAATGGAGTTCATTTCTTCAAATGGAGGACATATATTTATAATTATATATTGTACATTTATACTCAGTATGTATATAATGTTTCTATAACTAAGTATAAAATCTTTGTCTTCCTGAATTACCATTAGAACACTTATTCAGTGAGTACTCTGAAGCAAAGAATGTCACTTAATATTTATTTAAAGACCTTAAATGTTATAATTTGAGGTTATGGTGAATCTACCTTCAGAAATGGAATTACAGTGACCAAGTACCCCTTGTGATATTTCATACACTCCAGTGCAGTTTTTGTTTTGCCTGTTGTTATTTTGGGGGAAGAGAGGTTTTTTTTCTTTCTTTCTTTCTTTGATTGTACTTCATGTGGAACTTCCCCAAGCGGGGATCGAACAGATACCCACTGCAGTGGAAGTACAGAGTCTTAAACACTGGACCACCAGGGAAGCCCTGGGAATAGTTTTTTCAAGAGAATGGAACACCAAAAGTACCCAGGGCAAAAGACAGACTACGGCAAGCTAGAGCTTTGGGAACCATAGAAAGGACTGGAACTCCTGAGACAATCACACAGCAGGACCAACTTGCTATCAATATAACAGGATCTTGGGGCATCTGTTTTCTATGAAGACTTTTAGCAGTGTATAAGTTCCTCTGAATTGGTATGTGATCTCGGATCTTGAAACACACCCTGGATGTACCCTAGTGTGGCTAGCACAATCAATCAGTAATTTGTTCATATTCTCTAAATGTCTTATCATGGAGAGCGGTCATAGCACTCTTTGGGAATAATATTCTCACAATGATGAGTTGTGCTTTGTTCATTAAATATTTGTTAAATGGAACAGGCCATCAATAGCAAAAGGAAATCCTCATGAGTCTGTCCCCCATGTTTTTCTTTTAAATGATCCTCTAACTCAGGAGGTTTTCTACCTTTTATGCCACGGACCCCTTTGGCAGGATGGTGAAAACCATCTGCCAGAATAAGTTGCTAAATGCCCAAAATAAAATACCTAGGACTAAAAAAAAAAATGCGTTGAAATGTAGTTCTCAAAGCATTGGGCTTCAGAGGTAATGCTAGTGGTAAAGAATCTGCCTGGCAATGCAAGAGACTCAACAGACACAGTTTCAATCCCTGAGTGGGGAAGATCCACTGGAAAAGGGAATGGCAACCCACTCGAATATTGTTGCCTGGGAAATCCCAGTGATAGAGGAGCCTGGCAGGCTACAGTCCATGGGACTGCAAAGAGTCAGATACAACTGAATGACTAAGCACAAGTCTATCAAAACATTAGAAAATTTGTGATATGGTAATCTATGGGCTTTTTATTAACATGTTAAATAAGAAGATAAGTCAAATAATTCTTATGTATATTTCAAAAGATCTGCAACACTGTGTTAATAACAACAAAGACAATAATAACAAACCTTTGTAACTAGTATGGTAGTTTGTTGCCTACTGAAGCTCCAATACTTTAGCCACCTAATGCAAAGAGCCAATGCATTAGAAAAGACCCTGATGCTGGGAAAGATTGAAGGCAGGGGAAGAAGGGCACAACAGAAAATGAGATGGCTGGATGGCATCACTGACTCAATGAACATAAATTTGAGCAAGCTCCAGGAGATGGTGAAGGACAGGGAAGCCTGGCATGCTACAGTCCATGGGGTTGCAAAGAGTTGGAAACAACTGAGTGACTGAACAACAACAATTGTTGATTATATTCAAGTTCGTGAACTTTCTTAATCCTCTTTATGGACTTCCTGTTCCCTGAGTTACAAATGCCTTGAACCCAGACTAAGGGGCACTATCCTAATCAGGGCTAAGTCTGACCCTTCAAATCTGTGTCAGACTGTAATGAGCAAAGTTCAGAAATTAAAGAAGCACAGATCTGCAAAAAAAAGTTAATAGTCACATGGTGCTTGTGCCTACTGGATCAATTTTATGAACTTAATCTACATTTTATTTTCCCCAAATGGAAAATATGTAAGTGACATGTTCTGTAAGGAACTCAGAAATTAGATTTGGAAGATTTAATAGTTTTGGTGAAAGTGAAAGTGAAGTTGTTCAAGTCGTGTCCGAATCTTTGGGATCTCATGGACTGTAGCCTACCAGGCTCCTCTGTCCATGGAGTTTTCCAAGCAAGAGTTCTGGAGTGGTTTGCCATTTCCTTCTCCAGAGGATCTTCCCATCCCAGGGATCAAACCCAGGTCTCCTGTATTGTAGGCAGACGCTTTACCGTCTGAGCCACCAGGGAAAGATCATTGTTTTGGTAGCCTCTATGTATCTTATGCTCAAAAAGTGCTCATTTGAAATCAACATGCTCTGTGTTTTGGACAATGATCACACCATCTGGAACTGAGTAACAACCTGACAGATGCTTGCTGAATGTCAAAAAACTGATAATGGAACATACTGTCCATTACTTAAGAAGAGAACTAGTAAACAAAATAGTTTTGTGAGAAAAAGGGTAAAATCTGACTTCATTTGCTTCAATCCAGCCATCTCATTATTTAAGAGCTTGAAAATATATACTTGAAATATAGATGACCACTAAACTACAAAAAAAATCACTATTATTTTAATCACAAGGATTTTTAAAGTAGTTCTTTAATGACAGTTATATTTTTAAGATCCAAGAAATAAGACCCAAAATCCAAGAAACAAGCTAAAAGACAAGTATGCTTGCACCTATAAGTTTTCATAAAAGAACTATTTCAAAGTTGTACTAAAAACTGGTTATTATATTTCAAGTAACTGGACACTATCCAAAGAAACTTTGAGCTAATCTTTTAACTTGTAGAAGAATTTTTGAAATAGACCCATGTTAAGAAATTACTTAGCTGATGGGCAAACAGGTAAAGTACTTCTATAGTTACTTCTGTCTCAAAGGGGAAAAGAGGGATATTTCAAAGTTGAGATCTTTATTTTTATTGAAATCTGAGGTTTACATACAATTGCTTAATTCCAAAATATTCTGCTATATAAAAATGCTTCTGATATTTTATCTTCTGAAAGTAGATACTCATGAAATGCTGAAGTCATTTGTAATTGCTTCAAAGATAGATATTACAAACACATTTAATTTGTACGTTAGAGATACTGCTCTAATGGGTATAAATAGCTGACTCATCAACAACCACTTCCCTTCTGGTAACAAACAGGACACCAACATCATTCCCAAGTCTTTGAATCCAAACTCTTTCTTGTACAATACTTGCCTTTGATTTTAAAAAGAATTCATATCATATTTGCATCTATTCACTTATTAAAGAAATTTTTTCTTACCAACTGTAATAGAGCAATACCCATAGTTACAGCCATTTCTCTTCCCTATTTCCCCTATTAATCAAGACAATTAGACAAAATTTTCCTTCATGAGCATAGACCACATTGAGAAAAATAGATATGAATAAGAGATAAAGCAGTAGAGTGGCATTTTGTCATAAAACTTATTCTGTATTAGTCACCAGTCAAGTGACAGGTTCAACACTAGGAAAAGAAATGAACACATTTGTAGATGTAGGATGAGCTGTCATTTTTTAGTCTAAATAATAGATGTATAATTTAATAAGAGCTCCAGGTCTTAATAATACTCTTCTGTGAAGGGAGGTATCATGTAAGCTTAACAGCCTAATGGGAAATCACCATTTAGGAAACCAAACTACTTATTTCACTGTCACTAAGGTTAATGTGTTTTCTTTACAAAGCCTTCCAGACAGAGAGCTACGTGATCTATACACAGTATAGGAATGTCTCCCTTGATTCTTGCTGCCTTGTTAGAGGCCATTTGTAGGGGATCCTTTAGATGGTTTCAGAACAGCATTGTACAATGCCCCTCAGTTCTAGTCTGTAAAACTTTCTCATGTTCTTCAGCACAACTTTAAACATTAAAACAGATTTGTCAATATCAAATTGTTTTTCTTTATTCAACTGTATGAAGTATTATAAAGAAAGAGATATCTATGGCCTATGAATACAATGGGAAGACGTGTATGTACGATGAGCACTAACGAGTACAAATGGAAGTCTATGTGTCGTGTGTTTTCAATTACTGTAATGATTGTAAAAAGTGTTAAATGTTTTCTTTTTTAGAATGCAAAGAGGGAAAACATGATGGAATTTCAGTTTGTAGTCCTTCGACAAACATTATAAATCTTAACTGTTAGTGGCAGGTATGTCTGTCTGTTTTACTTAAAGTATTTGTTTTTCTTTGAAAACATGGTGCATGCAAAAGGATCTGGATTGGGTTTTGCAGAGTGGAAAAACAAATGGAACAAGAAAAGTAGCTGCTGGTGGTGAATGTTGCAGTGTGTAAATTAAATTCCTAATGACATAATTTGGTGAGTTTCTTCTTTTTCAAAAAGTAAGCTTGCAAGGAGTAAGCTTTATTCCTGTGGAAACTTGGCACATTCAGCAATCTGCTCATTTTTATTTTACCTTCCAATATCTGAGTAGATATGAGCTCTTGGACTTGGGTTTCCATTCTATGAATGTTTATTTCCAAGTAAAGTTGGCTAATGGCAACTGCTGATGAAACTTGGCTACAATGTGGTAATTTTTTTTAATAGAAATATATACTCATTCAGAGTTCTTGATAAAAATTTCTCCTCTTTTCTTTTGTACATAACTACATCTCAGGTTTTTTTTTTTTTAATAAAGACATCCAACTTTCCTAATCTTCTTTTTTTGGATGATGTTCTAAATAACGACTCTGTGCATCAAGGATACAATGGAATAATCCAGGCTGCCATTTTTGGGGGGAAGATAATGGCATTCTCTACTGATTTATTGAAGAGAGAATCATGTTTCCAGGAAATACAAATCACTAAAGGTTAAGATGACCTACTGAATGATTTTACTCATATATCTTCTTCAATATGAACTCTTAAGGATTTTAAAGTATGAGGCTTCAACTGCTCTATGACTAAGAAGGAAACCTCAAAATTCTAGTTCTTTAAAATCCAGGTTGAGGCATTTCATGAGAACTCTGTAAATGCTGATGAACTATGTTATCCATGCCTTTTCTACTTTATTTAGAGAAAATGAAAGTATCCAAATCCTATACTTTCTAGAATGAAGTAAAACACTCTGTTGTCAAACACTCACAGGGGCCCCTCATAGGTTTCTTGAGATCAGTCAATTAGAACACTGGATAGCAAATTCCATGTTTAAGTTTGATCACTCATAAACCTTTGCATTTGATTCATTCTGCTCTGTGGTCTCAAATTGCCCCATAACTCAGGCACATTTTTTAGCAGACTCTGCCTGTAATGCAGGAGTAGCAGGACACACTGGTTTGATCCCTGGGTTGGGAAGATCTCCTGGAGGAGGAAATGACAATCTACTCCGGTATTCTTGGGAAATCCCATGGACAGAAGAGCCTGGTGGGCTACAGTCTGTGGGATCACAGAGTCAGACATGACTGAGGGACTGAGCATGTCAGGAGACAGCTATGTCTCAGCTGAGTAATATCACCACTGAGCAGGAGAAATAAATGCAGTATGTGCCTACTGATGGGTCAGAGAATAACTTTTGCTTTGCTTATAAGGCTGATACAACCAGTACATATTTCACTATAGAGATTTAGTCTAACTTCAAATCAAGTTTGAACTAATGTATTAGAAATAAAAGCTTTGATGTTTAACAAACAACTTTGTTAATAGTTATTAATACTTTTTTCCAATTAAGCTATTGCATATTATACTAAAAGAATTGATTATGTGGTCATCCTTTTTTAGTCTTGGCATTTATAAATATTTTCCATTATTTCTAAAATAATATGCAAACCTGTTTTTCTCAGCCATGGAGTCTAGGCAAGGTCCCAATTATCTCTTAATGGTCATTCTTATAAAAATATATATAAAATGTAATTTGACAGCTCACTTGAAGAAGATTATCTGCAGTCCCAAGTAGATTTGGAATATAAAAATACCATTAAATATTTCTGTTTCTACTTAGTCTACACTATATATCAATGTAGCTTAATAATAGTCACCCTTTCCTGGAGTACAGACTTTGTTCTTTGTAAGTATTAGGACTGAAGTGTTGGAAACATAAGCCAGCATTCTCACTGGGCTGCTTTTTCTCAATTGTGACATTATTCTAAGATCTGCCAAAGAAAAAAGTGTAGTCATTATAAGAAAATTGAGAAAGTTCGTCTGGTTTCCAGCTATCTGGGGTAAATCTCAGGATGTCTGTGAGACTATATCTGTATCACACATTTTTCTGCCTGGACACTCCTCAACTTCTGGCCAGACTGTGTCCTGATAAGAAGAAGAGACTCAGTTGTCCTGTATGTCCATATGGCTGCATTTGGAGTTGGTTCCTGCCTCTTGGGCATTTGTCCATCCTATCAGAAAGTTCTGAGAAAGTTTAGTTTGGAAATTGGGGTACCTCCACCCCCACTGGTCACCCTATGCTGGCATTGTCATCTCGTTATCACCAGCGCATCACAAAGTTTTCAATCTTTATGCACTTGGTGAACTAAGTGTTGCATAAATGGGGAAGGTTATCTTGAACAGAGGAGGAATCCAGTTATTCTGTTCAATCTTTCATTTAAAAGCATTTCTTGTATACTTTCTACAGGACAGGCTCTATACCAGGAACAGAGCATACAGTAGTGGATAAAACAAATGTAATCAGGTCCGTTGTGCTGCTCATAGTGTCCAACACTTAATGGCTTTCCCGAAATGACCCTGAAGAGTTTGTTCAAAATTGAGTCTCCCTTTGATTTCCAAGGCCACCCAGGAACAGTCACTCTTACTCTCAATGTGGCTTGGGTTCCCCTCTGCCCATTGCTCTGACTGAAATATAATCCAGATATGGTTTGGAGCTGTGAACTTTGAAGGGAAAAGACATGTTAGTAGAGATTTCAGTAACATTAGTGCTGTACTACAGAATGCCTGGAAGTTGTTGTATCAAAATAAGACTGCTGAAAGATGCTGTTTAGATGTTGCCTCATCCTAGCCCCATCACCACGGGCAGGGCTTGACCATTTCTCATGCTTTCAAACAAGGGTGCATGTAGCTACTTTTTCAGACACTCCAGCTCTGGCCAATGTCTCCTCTGTGTTTATTATTGGGCTCTGACCTATTGACTTCAGAATATCCTGAACTCAGGCTTTATGTATCTTCATTCTCTGGAAAATTATTTATGACCCCCAATTCCATTGTTCTATCTGGTTTGGGCTAAAAATAAAAAAGGTCAACAGGAATTTAAGACTTGGTGGTGGTGTTGGTTTTTCCCTACTGGAGATGCTATAAATGCTGTTGGCATTTGATCAGTTAGCAGAATGTCCAGTTTCAGACTCATTCCCACTCTCCAGCTTTCATTTGCTTTCTCTAACTGCTGCTTCACTCTGAGAACACACAATTTGGCTAGACATTGTCTATTTCCCGACACCACTTTAATATAAGTGAGTTCTGTGCTTACCTTAGATTATGTGAAAAACGTTAAGCTTAGACTACATTAAAAAAATGCAAATCATAAGAGTAAATAAAATCCAGTGGCATTTTTAAACCTTCAAAATAATTGCATTATTATAAAACCTAAAATCACTAACAGTATGAAGTAAATATTTTCATGTAAAAATTTTAAATTGCCTGAAGGAAAACCTTAAACTATATCTTAAAATTAAGAATTAAATAATTTAAATGTAAAGGAACTAAGATAATTTGGAAAAATTGTTTGAAAATTTGAACATAAATAACCTCCAGGGACGTTATGTTTGAAATTGCTACAGGTGGAACAAAATGAAAATGATGTATATTTGATGATTGCTGTAAGAATATAGTGAAGAGGATGGGATGAAATGGTAAATTCAGAACGAAAATCTTATTCCTGTTCCTTTTGAGAGAAAAGCCGTGGGTCCTATGTTGGCATTATTAAAATACAAAAATAGATCATATAAAAGTAATCCTTGTTGATGAGAAATTGCTCATAAAGGCTAGGACTCTGAGGCGATGGTCTCTAGCATGGTGGGGGGCAAACTACTTGGGACTCTCAATTTCCAAACTTCTTGTCTTTTCTTAGTCACAAGTATCTTTTTATCTCCCCAAAGTGGTTTTCCAGGTTATTCTTTCCTGACCTATTTTTATATTTTCCAGTGATGCAAAATTGGGATTAAACACACTGCTCAGCATACACACTGAGGAAACCAGAATTGAAAGAGACACATGTACCCCAATGTTCATCGCAGCACTGTTTACAATAGCTAGGACATAGAAGCAACCTAGACGTTCATCAGCAGATGAGTGGATAAGAAAGCTGTGGTACATATACACAATGGAATGTTACTCAGCTGTTAAAAAGAATGAATTTGAATCAGTTCTAATGAGGTGGATGAAACTGGAGTGTGTTATACAGAGTGAAGTAAGTCAGAAAGAAAAACACCAATACAGTATATTAATGCATATATGGAATTTAGAAAGATGGTAAAGATGATCCTATATGCGAGACAGCAAAAGAGACACAGATGTAAAAAACAGACTTTTGGCCTCTGTGGGAGAAGGTGAGGGTGGGATGGTTTGGGAGAATAGCATTGAAACATGTATATTATCATATGTGAAATAGATTGCCAGTCCAGGTTCAATGCATGAGACAGGGTGCTTAGGGCTGGTGCACTGGGATGACCCTGGGGGATGGACTGGGAAGGGTGGTAGGAGTGGGGTTCAGGATGGGGAACACATGTACACCCATGGCTGATTCATGTCAATGTATGGCAAAAACCACTACAATATTGTAAAGTAATTAGCCTCCAATTAAAATAAATAAATAAATAAAAGTAAAACTTAGGGAAAAAAAGAAAGAAAATCAGCATTAAACAAGGCAGATAGCTGAGAAAGAAAAAAAAGAAAAAATGGCATCCCAAGAAAGAAAAATAAAATTGCTATGAACAGTGGTAAATAGTAATTTGAAAAGCCCAATTATGCACCAATAATCAATGTACCATGTTTCTCTGCCTGTTCTACTCCCAATGATTTGAGAAAATTCTAATTGAAAGTACCTAGGGTAGCTATGTATGGTGACAGATGTTAACCAGACTTACTGTGGTGATCATCTCACAATATATACAAATTTTGAATCATTATGTCATACAGCTGAAACATCTAAACTAAAAACTTTTCTCTTCAAAAGACATAATTAAGAAAAGGAAAAGTCAAGACAAACACTTGGGTAAAATATGTATAAATTATATACTGATAAGGAACGTGCATCCAGCATGTAAAAGAACTCTTACAACTCAATGATAAGAAGAAAAACAATTTAAAATGGTCAAAATATTTTAATAACTATTTCACCAAATATGTGAAAGGCTAATTATCAACTGTGAAAATGCTTAATATCACTAGTTACTCAGTTCATTTCAGTCTCTCAGTCATGTCTGACTCTTCGCGACCCCATGAATCGCAGCACGCCAGGCCTCCCTGTCCATCACCACCTCCCGCAGTTCACTCAAGCTCACGTCCATCAAGTCAGTGATGCCATCCAGCCATCTCATCCTCTGTCATCCCCTTCTCCTCCTGCCCCCAATCCCTCCCAGCATCAGAGTCTTTTTCAATGAGTCAGCTCTTCTCATGAGGTGGCCAAAGTACTGGAGTTTCAGCTTTAGCATCATTCCTTCCAAAGAACACCCAGGACTGATCTCCTTTAGAATGGACTGGTTGGATCTCCTTGCAGTCCAAGGGACTCTCAAGAGTCTTCTCCAACACCACAGTTCAAAAGCATCAATTCTTCAGTGCTCAGCCTTCTTCACAGTCCAACTCTCACATCCATACATGACTACTGGAAAAACCATAGCCTTGACTAGACGGACCTTTGTTGGCAAAGTAATGTCTCTGCTTTTGAATATGCTATCTAGGTTGGTCCTAACTTTTCTTCCAAGGAGTAAGTGTCTTTTAATTTCATGGCTGCAATCACCATCTGCAGTGATTTTGGAGCCCCCCAAAAATAAAGTCTGACACTGTTTCCCCATCTATTTCCCATGAAGTGATGGGACCGGATGCCATGATCTTCGTTTTCTGAATGTTGAGCTTTAAGCTGGAGAAGGCAATGGCACCCCACTCCAGTACTCTTACCTGGAAAATCCCGTGGATGGAGGAGCCTGGTAGGCTCCAGTCCATGGGGTCGCTAAGAGTCGGGCACAACTGAGCGACTTCACTTTCACTTTTCACTTTCATGCATTGAAGAAGGAAATGGCAACCCACTCCAGTATTCTTGCCTGGAGAATCCCAGGAACAGAGGAGCCTAGTGGGCTGCCCTCTATGGGGTCGCACAGAGTCGGACATGACTGAGGCGACTTAGCAGCAGCAGAGCTTTAAGCTAACTTTTTCAGTCTCCTCTTTCACTTTCATCAAGAGGCTTTTTAGTTCCTCTTCACTTTCTGCCATAAGGGTGGTGTCATCTGCATATCTGAGGTTATTGATATTTCTCCCAGCAGTCTTGATTCCAGCTTGTGGTTCTTCCAACCCAGCATTTCTCATGATGTACTCTGCACATAAGTTAAATAAGCAGGGTGACAATATACAGCCTTGACGTACTCCTTTTCCTATTTGGAACCAGTCTGTCACTAGAGAAATGGAAATTAAAACTACAGTCAGATACCACATTACTTTCACTGAAATGGCTGTATCTCAGGTGTTGGTGAGAATATGGAGAAATTAGAAGCTTCATATTTCCTTGGATAGGAATACAAAATGGTATAACCACGTTGGAAAATACTGACAGTTTCATAAAAGTTAAGTATGTTATACCATATACCCTAGCAACTCTTCTAGTTGCTTACCTGAGAAGAATGAGAACACAGGTCAATACAAAGGCGTGTGTCTGCATATTCCTAACATCATTTATTTAAAACAGCTGAGACCTGAAACCAAGCTTGATGCCTATCCACTAGTTCACGAATGCACAAAATGTGGTACAAGCATATAATGAAATACTATTCACTAATAAAGAGGAACGAACTATTCATACCTGGAATAATGTGTGTGAACCTCAAAAGCCTTCTGCTGAGTGAAAAAAGCCAGGCAGAAAAGAAACCATATTCTATTGATGTGGCTTGAAATTTCTATAAAAGGGAAATTCATAAAGATGGAGCAGGTCAGCAGTTGACTGGGGCTGATAGTGGGAGTAGGACTACAGATAGGCAGGAGGAACTCTGTGGAGTGGTAGAAATGTTCTAAAACTGTGTTATGATGGTGGTTGCACATTTATATAAATTTAATAAAAATCATCAGCTATATACATAGACTTTTATGGTGCATAAATTATATTTTTTTTAATATTAAATTAAAATTATTTGGAGGGCTAGTCTCTACTAACATAATATAGTTATCATAACAAATAGTTATCTTATTTGTTAAGAATAAACAAACATTAAGCCTATTAGGGATTTAGTGTTTATAGAAAACGGTGAGTGATTTACTGCCGCCTATAAAAATTATTTCAAAGCCAACAGTTGTCACTGTTTCCTAACAGATGGCAAGTGAGCCTCCATGGATTATTTTCACATAAACTAAATCTAAGGAACACTGTCTTTACCTTGGTCTCTTGGTAAATTCACACAGTAAATCCAACAACTTACAAGATTGATGAGTTTTCTTTTTCTTCTTAGTATCCTGGACCAAGAATTATTTGTATCTGTCAAAAACTGTATGAAAGTGTTCTTTTCAAATTACCTCTATATCAATTGCTGAAGAATCTTGAACAAAGACTAGAAAGGGCCAAGCAACATAAATTCATCTTAGAAATGAAAGAAGATGAATATAATTTTTTTTTAAATCTTAAAATTAAGCACAGAGAGAAATAAGCATTTTCTCCTTAGTTTCACATTCACTTTTTGACTCATCCCAATAGAGGAGCTATCAAAGCAGATGTGAAAAAGGGAAGGAGAGATGGGGGTTGCTAGGAGGAGGGGAGAGATTTTGAATAATAAGGAATGCAACTTATTTTAAGATCTTTTATTATTGATTTCTTGACATGTTGCTTTACTTAGTTGTCTTAATTCAGCAAAACAAATCATATCCATTTTCAAGTATCAGGCAATTGATTTGTCAAACCCATCATCAAATGATCCTCTCACTGTCTTTTATTTGGTTTTAACTAGCCATGGTCTATTGAAATTCAGTTCAACTCAGTAGAGATTAAAAGAGATTTTGAGAGAAGGCACCATATGTTATTCTATGTTTAATGTATAATATAGCCTTCTCTGGTTGAGAAAAAAGTATCTAACACCAGGAAAGCTTTTACCAGCACAGAATCCATAAAAAGAGAATGAAATAGCTTTCTTATGAAAATGTTTCAGTTTTGAGATACAACCTGATGGAAATGATAGGTATGGATTAAAGCCAGGGAACTTCAGTTCAAAGTCTATGGGTAAAGCTTCATAGGAGGGAATGTCCACCACTGAGAGCTATGTTCTAAATTAGCGGCACTATTCAGAATTCAAAATTCAGGACTTTGCCACAGATTCAGATCCTTGGAAGAAGCTAGGTATTGCTTCAGTGGGAATGTATGTAAGCTGAGGTGGGAGGCTAAGATCCTGTGGGGTTTTTAATGTTACCAGCTTTAGTATTTTCATAATCATGCTTCAAATGGATGCAAGACTCCATTTGTAACATTTTTATTTCTCTAGAGACTATTGAGGAAAGTAACGAGTGCCTTTATTAAGTCATTTTCCTTTTGATGATCATTTTCAAAGAAAGCTTTTGTTGGAATATGAACTTAGTTTTGAAGTTACTGTCACAATCATATTATTATCATGTAGTTAGAAATGTACATCTTGGATAAAGTTATCGAGCAATTAAAGAGATGGGAATACCAGACCACCTGACCTGCCTCTGGAGAAATCTGTATGCAGGTCAGGAAGCAACAGTTAGAACTGGACATGAAACAACAGACTGGTTCCAAATAGGAAAAGGAGTACGTCATGGCTGTATATAGTCTCTCTGCTTATTTAACTTATATGCAGAGTACATCATGAGAAACGCTGGCCTGGAAGAAGCACAAGCTGGAATCAAGATGGCTGGGAGAAATATCAATAACCTCAGATATTCAGATGACACTACCCTTAGGGCAGAAAACAAAGAACTAAAGAGCCTCTTGATGAAAGTGAAAGAGGAGAGTGAAAAAGTTGGCTTAAAGCTCAACATTCAGAAAATGAAGATCATGGCATCTGGTCCCATCAATTCATGGCAAATAGATGGGGAACAGTGGAAACAATGACAAAGTGACAAACTTTATTTTCTTAGGCTCTAAAATCACTGCCGATGGTGACTGCAACCATGAAATTAAAAGATGGTTGCTCCTTGGAAGAAAAGTTATGACCAACCTAGATAGCATATTAAAAAGCAGAGACATTACTTTGCCAACAAAGGTCCGTCTAGTCAAGGTTATGGTTTTTTCAGTAGTCATATATGGATGTGAGAGTTGAACTCTAAAAGAAAGCTGAGCGCCAAAGAACTGATGCTTTTGAACTGTGGTGTTGGAGAAAACTCTTGAAAGTCCCTTGGACAGTGAGGAGATCCAACCAGTCCATCCTAAAGAAGTTCAGTCCTGAATATTCTGAAGGAGATCAGCCCTGGGATTTCTTTGGAAGGACTGATGTTGAAGCTGAAACTCCAATACTTTGGCCACCTGATGCAAAGAACTGACTCATTGGAAAAGACCCTGATGCTGGGAAAGATTGAAGGCAGGAGGAGAAGGGGACAACAGAGGATGAGATGGTTGGATGGCATCACCCACTCAATGGACATGAGTTTAAGTAAACTCTGGGAATTGGTGATGGACAGGGAGGCCTGGTGTGCTGCAGTCCATGAGGTTGCAGAGAGTCGGACACAACTGAGGGATTGAACTGAACTGAAGTCCAGTCTCTGTTAATGATGAGTTGGCCATTTAATTTCCATGTATCTTCAGAACTTTCTGATTCTAAATTAAGATTCCTTAATGAGTTCCCTACATTCTAATTTCTCATGTAGCCAAAAAACAGTGTGAACTTAAAGGTTCCTGAGTTTGAAAGATACATCTCCTCTCTGTTTTGTTTGTTTGGGGCTTTTTGTTTGTTTCTTTTACTAAACCAGTAATCGATTTTTATGCTCTTAAAAAAAGGAATTATATTAAGTATAAAATTTGAGAGAAACTTTTCCTGGTAATCATAATTTAAACTAACTTCTTTTGGATGTTTTCCTATTACATCCTTTGATTTGGCTCTTCTAAATCAGCCTGAGAAAAGAACACACAACATATTTACTTGCACATTAAAAAATCCACAATTACAATTGGGGCTGTCCATGTTTGCAAAAGCAATTTGAAATACATTTAAGAAACATTTTAATTAAGAAAATTTTTCATTCTTGCCAAAACTGCTGCCAAACATTCATTATCAGACTCTAACGTACTTTCCAGGCTTAGAAATCAGTGTCTGCCAGTGATCAGGATTCATGGTAGCAGAAGGGAAGGGGAGACTCATGGAAATATGAACACAACTTCAGGAAATTTATTTTTTAGGAAAATATTGTTGCTTTTATTAAAAAAAAAAAAAAAGAAACAACAAACCAGGATGCTGTGGCTTGTTAGTTGAGGATGCAATAATTATAATCAAAGTATATATTTCACATCCCTGGTGGCTCAGATGTAAAGAAACTGCCTATAATGCAGGAGACCTGGGTTCAATCCCTGGGTTGGGAAGAGCCTCTGGAGAAGGGAATGGCAACCCACTCCAGTATTCTTGCCTGGGAAATCCCATGAAAAGAGGAGTCTGGTAGGCTACAGTCCATAAGGTCACAGAGTCAGACACAACTGACTGACTAACACTTTCAAAATTTCCTACTGAAATTAATTATATTTCGTAACTGTGGTGTAGTTGCCTTACAATGTTGTGTTAATTTCTGCTGTGCAATGAAGTGAATCAGCTACATGCATACAGATATCCTCTGCTTTCTGATCCTCCCTCCCTCCTCTCATCCCACCCCTCTATATCATCACAGAGCACCAGGCTGAGCATCCTGAGCTGTATAGAAGCTTCCCACTAGCTATCTGCTATACACATGGT
This sequence comes from Bubalus bubalis, assembly GCF_019923935.1. Lineage (NCBI taxonomy): Eukaryota > Metazoa > Chordata > Mammalia > Artiodactyla > Bovidae > Bubalus > Bubalus bubalis. The sequence continues at coordinate 49,357,735 of NC_059171.1, read as the reverse complement.
AGCCTATAGATGTCTATCCCAATTTCCTAATTCATCCCACCTCCTCTTCCCTGCCACCCCCACCACACACACACACACACCCATGTCCACACATCTATTTTCTATGTGTGCATCTCTATTCTTGCCCTGGATAGGTTCCTCTGAACCATTTTCTAGATCCCACATGTATATGTTAATATATGATATTTGTTTTTCTCTTTCTGACTTACTTCACTCTAAGTGACAAACTCTAGATCTATCCAAATCTCTACAAATGACCTAATTTCATTCCTTTATGGCTGAGAAATATTTCATTATGCATTTAGGTACAGTTCTGCTGGTAAAGAATCTGGCTGCAATGCGGGAGACCTGGGTTCAATCCCTGGGTTGGGAAGATCCCCTGAAGAAGGGAACAGCTACCCACTCTAGTATTCTTGCCTGGACAATCTCATAAACAGAGGAGCCTAGAGGGCTATAGTCCACAGGGCTGCAAAGAGTGGGACACGACTGACTTTCACTTTTATATAGATACCACATCTTCTTTATCCATTCCTCTGTTGATGGCCATTTAGGCTGCTTCCAAATTCTGGCTATTTTAGATAATGTTGCAACAAATAAAATTGGCTCATCCCTGATAGCTCAGTTGGTAAAGAATCTGCCTGAAATGCAGGAGACCTGGGTTCCATCACTTGGTTGGGAAGATCCCTTGGAGAAAGGAAAGGTTGCCCTTCCCAACGTTTATTCCCACTCCAATATTCTGGTCTAGAAGATTCCCTGGACTGTATAGTCCATCGGGTCATAGAGTCAGACACCACTGAGTGACTTTCACTTCCACTATGAACAATAAATATTTTCTCATGTGAAACACAGTAAGGAAAATTCTGAAAATTTCAAAACTGAATTTTACTCCTCAGCAATTGGGAAGGCATTTGATGAAAGGGCAAGGGAAACAAATAGATCATCCAGGTTTTCTAAGCTTCCTCTTCAGTCTCTAAAACATTAACTGTTATAGATCTGACTGAGGCTGTGCTGGGTGTTCTCCTTATTATGTTCTCTAAGCTGACAGCAAAATCCTTTGGCAGTTTATTCAATATTAGACCTTAATGGTCTTAAGCCTGAGGGAAGTCAGTGATTGCTTTGCTGATATCAAAGACAGAAATGGCATTTTTAAAATCCAGGTTTTGTTTTTTTTTGGTTTGTTATGTATTTTTCCCAGAAGTATACTTTTTAAGAATTATTGGAGTTGTATTTTATAATTTTTCCAGGAATATCTTTGTGAACATAAAAGAAAGAGATAGGATGATAGGATATTGTTTGTATTTCAAGAGAATAAATGACGGTATATGGTGTCTGTTTTCTTCAGGGTTCCATGCTCCACCTCATGAAAAAGTTTTAAATATATTTTGTAATCTATCATCCTCATTCTCCTAGAGAATAACATTAGAGTTGGCTATATCTCAGTGACATTTCAAACTCATAAACTCACAAAGGATACTGTCTTCTTAGATATGAGTCAGGCAGATGTTATAAATGAAATTAGACATAGAATGAAAGGGTGGGAGAGGCAGATGTTCAAACTGAAAGGAGATAGGTATTGTATCTAGTCAGGATGGACTACATTATGCTTCAGGAGTTAAAAAATCAGCTCCTAAATTTTAGCCCAACAGAAGTTTGTTTCTCATACTCACTATCCATCTTGTGGCCAGCAGAGTTCCACTCATCTTGGTCACTCAAAGACCTAGAATGACACAGGCTTCATCCTGACTTAACTCTACTGCTATTATTCAAAGAGGAGTCTGGCTGCTTGCCATTTGAAAATCAGCTCCCCCTGATCCCCAACAATCCATGGGCAAGAATTTTTAAATGGGAGTTTCAGAGGTGAAGTGAGGGGACTACATACAGTGAGCTCTGACAGTCATCTTGAAACTGATCATTGGTGGTCTGATTAGTGCATGATTGTTTTAAGTACTGTTAATATTAAGTTCCAGAGTTGATTTATTCCCATTTCTTTGAGGCCAGTTCTCAGAACTGTGACAACTGATACCATGGCTGGAGTCTGGTCTTCATGTTATTAACTACAGCTGGTGGGGATTTTAGTATCTATCTACAAGACAGTTCACAAGATATGACTTAGAATATTATCTATAGCCCTGGAGGAAGAACTAAATGTCCTTGACTTTGTTTATTGACTAAGCTGTTTTTATTCTGTCCTGGGTGACTGCTTTCCTTTGTTTTTGCATTTTCTCACTCCCCTGATTAAACTGGGAACTCTGCTTTCAGTAGGGTGTATCTATCCCTTTCTCCTTTGCCTTTCACGTCTCTTCTTTTCTCAGCTATTTGTAAGGCCTCCTCAGACAAACTTCTTGCCTTGTTGCATTTCTTTTACTTTGGGATGATTTTGCTCACCACCTCCTGTACAATGTTACTAATCTCCCTTCATCCATAGTTCTTCAGGCACTCCATCTATCAGATCTAATCCCTTGAATCTATTCCTCACCTCCACTGTATAATCATAAGGGATTTGACTTAGATCATACCTAAATGGCCTAAAGGAAATCAGTCATGGATATTCATTGGAAGGACTGCTATTGAAACTGAAGCTCCAATACTTTGGTCACCTAATGCGAGGAACTGACTCATTGGAAAAGACCCTGACGCTGGGAAAGATTGAAGGCAAGAGGAGAAGGGGACGACAGAGGATGAGATGGTTGGATGGCATCACCAATTTGATGCACATGAGTTTGAGCAAGATCCAGGAGTTGGTGATGGACAGGGAAGCCTGGCTTGCTGCAGTCCATGGGGTCGCAAAGAGTTGGACATGACTGAGTGACTAAACTGAACTGAACTGAATGGTCTAGTGGTTTTCCCTACTTCTTTCAATTTAAGCCTGAATTTTGCAACAAGGAGTTCATGATCTGAGCCACCATCAACTCCAGGTCTTATTTTTGCTGACTGTTTAGAGCTTCTCCATCTTCAGCTACAAAGAATATAATCAATCTGATTTTGGTATTGACCATCTGGTGATGTCCATGTGCAGAGTCATCTCTTGTGTTGTTGGAAGAGGGTGTTTGCTAGGACCAATGTGTTCTTTTGGCAAAACTCTGTTAGCCTTTGTCCTTCTTCATTCTGTAATCCAAGGCCAAACTTGCCTGTTACTCCAGGTATGTCTTGATTTCCTATAGTTTTCCTACAGACAAAAGGCAAGTTGAATTCATGGAAGGTTGAGGGGTGGGGTTCTGTCCTAGGAAGGCCCCATAGGGTCCTCTTCTGTTTTACTATAGAGGATGTTTTACTGAGGATGTGGCAAACCTCAACCAGGCTCTGAAATAAACATGCTGCTGCTGCTAAGTTGCTTCAGTCGTGTCTGACTCTGTGTGACCCCATAGACGGCAGCCCACCAGGCTCCCCCGTCCCTGGGATTCTCCAGGCAAGAACACTGGAATGGGTTGCCATTACCTTCTCCAATGCGTGAAAGTGAAAAGTGAAAGTAAAGTCGCTCAGTTGTGTCCAACTCTTAGCGACCCCATGGACTGCAGCCCACCAGGCTCCCCGTCACCATGGGATTTTTCCAAGCAAGAACATTGGAGTGGGGTACCATTGCCTTCTCCAAAATAAACATATTTTTTTAAAAATTGAAAAAAAGAAGAGTGGGCTTGGATTTCATTGACTAAAGCAAGTTGCTTGGCCAAGTTCAACTTCACAGACCATGGGGAAGCACAGTTCTATCTGGTGCTCTGAAAGAGAGAACCAGAAATATGTGATCAACAGCACCAATGACTTAAACAGTATATACATGATATTCGAGAAATGATTTGTTGGAGACCTAATTCATCACATCTTAGAGAGATGATCAGTTTTACTCCCAAAGATTTACTTCAGTTTCTTCAGTTAGTCTCTTAATTGGAAAAAAGAAACACTGTTATGAGCTGCAAAGTGCTTGTGTGCACGCTCAGTCACTTCGGTTGTGTCCAACTCTTTGCAGCCCCATGGACTGCAACCTGCCAGTCTCCTCTGTCCAGGGGATTTTCCAGGCAAAATACTGGAGTGGATCACTATTTTCTACACCAGGGCATCTTTCTGACCCAGGGATCAAACCTGCATCTCTTGCATCTTCTACATTGGCAGGTAGATTCTTCACCGCTAGTGCCACCTGGGAAGTCACAAAGTTCTCTGTGGTCTTTACCATTTCCATTCAGTCTGGTCATCAGGAGTTATTTTGGTTTCTAACTGAAGAGAATAAAGTGATTGGCAAAGAGATGGGTCTTACTCATCATATCATTTATGAAGATGTCATAAATTTCTCTGAAGTAGACCTGAGACACATATTTCAGTAGGTGTAACAATGCTTTTAGATGTTTCTCCCTGCACAGATAAATCTTATGGATTATAAACTGTTTTTATTTATGTTAGGAGAGGTGACCTGTGATCAGGTCTTGGTCCTAAAAACTAAATTTCAACTAGGGTAACAATTACACACTGCTAGTTGTCTCTGTTCATTAAATATCACATCATGTCCTTATTATGGGCCAATGAACATTGCCTATAGGACTTTATTCCTCTATAGTTAGATACCCAAGCTGAGTATCTTATGTATACTTAATATGCCCAAGCTTTAAAATATGGTCAAAAGAGGTCAAGGTGGTAAGAGTACAAATATGTTAACATCTAACTAAAGTAACCATATTTTTGACTCCAATTGTTAGAATACTTGATTATAAAAAAAATTCTCTTTGTGCCACTTCTATGCATAAGACATAGCCTACAAAAAAAGAACTTGGATGTTAAGAACACAATAAGTCCTCAACAGAGATTTGGCAGTGAATGTAAGAAGAGCTGATTTTCTGAAATACTTTCTTTACCAAGACAATACAGTATTTGAAAGTATATGATGATCTCTGAGAGTACTGAATATTCATTGGAAGGATTGATGCTGAAGTTCCAATACTTTAGTCACCTGATGCAAGAAACTGACTCATTGGAAAAGACCCTGATGCTGGGACAGATTGAAGGCAGGAGGAGAAGGAGACAATAGATGATGAGATGGTTGGATGGCATCGTCGACCCAATGGACATGAGTTTAAGCAAGCTCCCAGAGTTGGTGATGGACAGGGAAGCCTGGCGTGCTGCAATCCATGAGGTCGCAAAGAGTTGGACATGACTGAGTGACTGAAATGAATGAATGAGAATACACAACCAATGCGTGTTGTGACATTAATCTGCAAGCTTTCCTCACAAAGTAAAATGTAATGAACATGTTTTCTTGCTAATAGATCAGTATTCAAAAATATCTAAAGCAAATTTTTCCACGCCCTCCCTCAGTACTGCCATAGCATTGAGGTTGAAGAACATCCCAATTGACCACGGTTACTTTATTGTAGAAAGTACTCTTTAAAAACTTAAAGAAACTGAAAAGGAATAAAACATGAAATAAGTTTTTTTTTTTTTAATCAGAGTTTTAGAAAAAAAAAATCCAGTCATGAATGAATAGAATGTCATTTAGTGATGTGGGATGGAAGGGTAATTCAATGTTTTTATAGTAGATTTTTTAAAAATCACAAAGCACCATATATTGAACTAGAAACTGAACAGGAAACACATTTTCTTTTGATTTGAGGTCAAAGGCGCCCTGAGGCTGAGATTTTAAACTCCCCAATAGGTTTCTGGTTTTACAGTGGTTGGCAAAGTTATTTGCATACACCCACTGAATTAATAGTGGGATGTTTTACTTGAAAAATAGAGAAAAATAAACATATTAGAAAGTACAACTCACTCATAGCCTTTTAAAATTTATGTAGACTCTGAAGTGAAAGTCCCTTTGTCTTCTTTAATCCTAGTATTTTTTTCTCTGTGCATATGTAAACACAGGTATGAAGTATATATCTTTTAAAAAGAGAAAGGACATGCTATACACATTTTAAAGTTTCCTTTTAAATGTAATATATCATATACACTTTTTTCAGTCCATACATCTAAAGTTACCTTATAACTTAGAATTAGTGTATCATTGTATGTGATGATCCCTAACTTAACCTAGTTGTTCTCTTATTGATGGACATTTTTGTGGTTTCTAATTTTATAAGATGACAAATCTAGCTGAAGTAAGTATCTTTTTAAATATTTTGGGACTATTTTTAAATGTCTGAATTATAAGAATCAAAATAACTATAAGAAAATGTATTAATTGCAAAAATGATGGAATCATAAGAAGTCAGAGAGGGACAGGAAATGGGTAACAAGAAGAAGTCTTTATTGGTTAACAAGCAACTGGAGAAGTCAGTGCATATTGCTTCTCTATGGAGTAATTCTCAGAATATTTTAGATGTGATATTATTGAAGCATATAGGACAATACATCCTAGCATCATGTACCTTTGACCCTTTAAGGGCCTAACTATGTGTCCTCAGACAAGTTTCAATGTGCACTTTCAAGTATCACATGGTTTGGGAATGGACATAACAGAGAGATGCTCGTTAGGTAGATGATACTAACAGCGGACAGTCAGGGCTACTAAAGCTCAATATGAGATTTCTGTTTGGTTTTAAAGCCAATGAAGAAAAATCTCATGTCCAAATGTTCCTTGGGAAAATGTAAACTTTAAATGTTAATGTCCAAAATGCAAGCCCATATGATATGCACTTTACTATTGATTGACCAAGGTTTATCTTGGAAAGACTCTGTCCGTATATATGGCATGATTATTTTCCATGAGGGTTTCTTCCCCAGTAATTTGCAAAACAAAACAAGAGGCACAAAACTCAAAATGAAACTTTAGTGCAGAATGGAGAGAACTCTTTATAATTTTAGATGAATTTCGTGATCAAATCTGAAAAAGATTGGTTATTTTAAAAAATCATGTGTGGATTTAGGCTTTGCCAAAGTTCACCTTTCCTTCTAATTTGGTTCTGGAACATTTTAAATCTACCTCAAGCTCCCCTAAGCTTATTCCTAGTGACAGTGGTGTGTATGATATATCTAACTTTTAAACTGATTATTTAGTTTTACACATTTCTCCTACTGTTCATTTTATTGTTTAGATTAGATTTTGGGTAATTGTGGTTTTTCCCAAAATACTTAGCAACTTTACATTAGGAAATTGAGAGACTAGTTTATTTTTAGTTTGCTTTAAAGGTCATAGTTGAATTCTTTGTATATTATGATCATGTAGAAATCATAAGGTACGAGATAATTTATTAGCGTCTTTGCCATCAGCTTCATAGACAAGGAATTCTACAAAAGGTGAACTTGAGAATATTTCATCTTAGTTCATGGAAATATATGCATTATATTAATCTTTTAATTTTTATACTTTTGGTTTTAATTTCATGGTTATAAAATGCCATTAAGCACATCCAGAGCCTCTTTATAGACTTTCAATAGCTCTACGTTCTAGTTATATTTTTGTTTCTTCTGGAGAGAATCCAAGTCCACAGGGCCCAATCTGATATAAGTTCTCCTAATTTAAGAGCATAAACAAACGAATGCAAATGTCACAATAAATAATGTTGGCCAATATTGACAACCTTTCAATTTAATAGTGCAGACATGTTATTAAAAATTAAAAGTTCTAAGTTACTGGAAGTCATGTGATTGTACGATTACGCATTACAGACTTAAATTTGAAATTCTATCAACGTTTCAAAGACCTGACTTCCCTGGAGAATATTACATAGCCTTCTTGTGCAAAATAATTGCAACTGTCTATCTTTAGATTGATTTTATGTGCTCCTGTTTGTCACTTTATTTTTTAACCTAATCTATCTCATGTGCCTTCTTGCCTGTGTGGCCTTTGTGAATCTCTGATTCACATCTTAAATAATCCTTTTTGACTTCTTATCATCCAAAGGAAAATGTGTACTAACTGGCTCAATGCTGTAGTATTTCCAGTCAGACCCACCTGTCTGCAAGACTTTCTGACCGGGAAGTAGTCATGGCGGTCTGAGTCCTGAGGCAGAAGCAGTGGTGTTAGGTTTGGGCTCCAATGGCTTCATTAGAATGACTGATACTGAAACTGAGGCTCCAATACTTTGGCCACCTGATACAAAGAGCCAACTCATTAGAAAAGACCCTGATGCTGGGAAAGATTGAAGGCAAAAGGAGAAGGGGATGGTACAGGATGAGATAGTTGGATAGCATCACCAACTCAATGGACATGAATCTGAGCAAGCTCTGGGAGATACTGAAAGAGAAGGCTGGCATGCTGCATTCCATGAGGTTGCAAAGAGTTGGACAACTTGGCAACCGAACAACAACCACCAGTGGCCAGTGCTCATCGTATTGGTGGGGCATTCCTCAGCACTTAATGCTCAGCAGTGCCAATAGCAGTGGTTAGTTCTACAACATGATTTTTGACCTTGTTCCTGACGTGGGAGCTCTAATCAGCTCTCCAGCTCTCCTGATGAAGCTGTGAGCTACTCAATAGCCTTTAGCAAATTTTTTTTTTCTTTAAATCAGCTAGAAACTTGACTAACTGCTCTCAACTTTTATAAAACATGTGGAGTTACCTTTCTCTACTGCTTTCTGTACTCTGTAAAGAGCCAGATGGTAAATATTTTTGGCTTTTCAGGCTGTATGACCTCTGTAATAACTACTCAACTGCACCACTGCAGTGAGAAAGCAGTTTACAATAATAAACAAATGAGCATGGTTGTGTTTGGATAAAACTTCATTAAGAAAAACAGGCAATGGACTGGGTTTGGTCTACAGGCTGTGGTTTGTCTATGCTGGCTCACTACTTAATGATGGAGCTTGTAGGGGACTGGACTCAGTGAATCTGTTGGTTGAAACCATGCCATCCAATGCAGCCATCCTTGTCTTCTCCCTGTTCAGCATTGCTAATTTTAACAACTTTACAACTTCTAACAGCTTTCCAAGACTGAATCTCACTTTGACACTATTAACTGCACATAGTTCAGTTCAGTCGCTCAGTCATGTCCGACTCTTTGCGACCCCATGGACTCTAGCACGCCAGGCTTTCCTGTCCATCACCAATTCCCATAACTGCATGCAACCTGCTTCTAACTCTCAAAATAAGTGTTTGGCTTATGAATTTTTAAAAATTAATTTCTTTTCTATAACAGAAACACAATTTTAAAATCTCTATTTAAATGTAATTCATCTTTGTATAGTATGAATGCCATGTATTCTTATACAAAAAGGCTGTTTTGAATTTATTCAATAATGCAGTAATAATTAGGTGACAATTTTAATTTTATGTGAATAATATCTCTATAGGGATATTGGAAGCATTCTATCTAAATGAGCATTATGGAAACCACTGAGGGCATGGTATATAAATTTGAGATGCAGAAATTGTTATACAATTTTAACAGAATCAATTCTGAAATGTGTGTTGCTGCTACTGCTGCTGCTAAGTCACTTCAGTCATGTCTGACTCTGTGCAACCCCATAGACAGCAGCCCACTAGGCTCCCCCATCCCTGGGATTCTCCAGGCAAGAACACTGGAGTGGGTTGCCATTTCCTTCTCCAATGCATGAAAGTGAAAAGTGAAAGTGAAGTCACTTAGTCGTGTCCAACTCTTAGCGACCCCATGGACTGCAGCCCACCAGGCTCCTCTGTCCATGGGATTTTCCAGGCAAGAGTACTGGAGTGGGGTGCCATTGCCTTCTCCAGAAATGTGTGTTATGCTTAATCAAATCATATGATTGTGGCAGCTTATAATATAAAATATTTATTAATGTGTCTGTGCTAACATTCTGTACTGTTAAACTGCAAAGTTATAATAATTTGCCAATATACGTGTAGTGATTACTTATCAAGTCAGACACTTTACTAGTGTTTTCTCATATTTGGTAACTTAAATCACTTAGCAAGAGTGGGAACTGAGTCTTTCAGAAAACACTCCTCTAAGATTTGTATTGCTTCAGATGATACTCTTTGTTTGAACAATGCAGACTCTGTTCTACTTTGGAAAGAAGGCAAATTACGAAAACACTGAAGGGAATTCTCTTCTGAAGTTCTTTCATATATGTCAGTATTCTTGTCCACTGATCCTAAGTAATAACTTTTAAATGAGTAACAACCAAATCAACAAGAGAAGTTATTTACTATTGTGGTTTATTGCGAGTCACAAACTACCTTTTGTCCCTATCTGTCCCTAGTCTCATGTCTTCTTCCATCATCCAACAAACCATGGCAGACCATCTTGTTAGCTTGCAAATAGAGTAAAAAAAAAAACAAAAAAACACAAATTCTACATCTCTATATTGAGATATAGATATATGGTATCTTATATAAAGCACAAGATGTCTAAATAGATAATCTTCAATCTTTTCAATTTCTGGAAGGGAAAACTTTCCGGAAATATTTTTTTGTGTGTATGACGTGGTTTAGACTTATTTGGCAGTGAAAAAGAAGAACTGACTTTGTCTTGGATCCTGGGAGAAAGCACACGATCTGGTCATATTGGGTTAGCAATGAAAGAAGACACAACTAGAGTCCAGAGAACCAAATTCACACTTGAGAAAACTTGACTTCCTTTGCGCCAAACTAACAGTAAAGCAACCACTTCATGTATCTATTCAAAACTTGAATTATTCTCTTTAAATCTGCTTCTAAAATTCTATTCTAGTGAATATTCTTAAATACTAAACTGTAAAAACTATCCTTTTAGCTTTGTATTCAGAACAGATTAATCTTGAGAGGGTCAGGTCACTCAGTGAAGAAGGACTAAGCAAATGAAAATAGATGCAGAGATGAGGGAGCAGAAATATTTGGGGAAAGATAGTCAAGCTCAGAGACAGACCAAAGGATCTAAGGAGTATCTTGAAATGCCTTAGCAAGGTCTGCCTGTATCCAGAGCTCTGCCAAGACAATTCTTAAGACCCAGGGGGAATCCACCCCCATTTAGTCTGAATTTTGGGTACTGTCCTTTTAGAAACCCCATGAAAGTTCCCTGATGAACACATAAATGTCTTAATTGTGAAATCTCTTCTTATCAAAATTTATCCATCTATTTTTCTGCTGGCTTTGCCTTGTACTTTTGCATTTTGTTAATATACCATTTACTGATTTTTGGTCTGAATTTCGTTAAAATTCAGTTACTTTTGTTCTGTTTTATTTATTTTTTTTTCAGTCTCTCCATATCCCTTCCATGTTTGTCTATAATATCTGTTCGTTGGCAGTCATCTAAGATTAGACCTCCATTGAGGTATTTCTGGCAAGCATTTTTCAAAGACAGCTCTACATAAAAAGCAGTAGATGAGTAAAATTATTGTTGGCTCTTTGCCTGAGAAAAATATACAGAGTTGTCCACAAATACCAACTCAGATCTTGTAATATTTCTGTCAAATGAGGTGTGAAGTAGTCACAGATATATATCAACTAACAGAGAGAGACTTTGGGTATTTTATTTTACCAGAAACATTAGAATACTTATGATCTGAATCGCAAAACACTGAAATGTCAGAATCTATGTATTAATGGTGTCCTTTTCACAAACTGCAGGAGAAGCTTCAAGGTTAAAAATGGATCTGTGTTAATAATCAAGTATTAATGACATAGTAACATTTTTACAATTGAATATCATGTTTATAATTTTAAGTGTTTTAGAAGATGGGAACTTAAAATCATCTCAATCCAATCATCCCATTCAAGAAAAATGGCTATTTTTGAATATATGTACCAAAACATCTTCTATAAAATCCACATAAGGCAACATTTTTCCTTTTTTCTTTTCTCCCCAGCTTTATTGCAATATGATACACAACATTATGATTTGATATATCTGTGCATATACCAGGGCTTTCCTGGTAGCTCAGCTGATAAAGAATCCACCTACAATGCAGGAGACCCTGGTTTGATTCCTGGGTTGGGAAGATCGCCTGGAGAAGGGATAGGCTACCACTGACATGAAACAACAGACTGGTTCCAAATTGGGAAAGCAGTACGTCAAGGCTGTATATTGTGACCATGCTTATTTAACTTACATGCAGAGTACATCATGCAAAATGCCAGGCTGGATGAAGCACAAGCTGGAATCAAGATTGCCAGGAGAAATACCAATAACCTCAGATATGCAGCTGATTCCACCCTTATGGCAGAAAGTGAAGAGGAACTAAAGAGCCTCTTGATGAAAATGAAAAAGGAGAGTGAAAAAGCTGGCTTAAAACTCAGCATTCAGAAAGCTAAGATCATGGCATCTTGTCCCATCTCTTTATGGCAAACAGATGGGGAAACAATGGAAACAGTGACAGACTTTAACTTTTTGGATTCCAAAATCACTGCAGATGGTGACTGCACCCAGGAAATTAAAAGACACTTGCTCCTTGGAAGAAAAGCTGTGATCAACTTAGACAGCATATTAAAAGCAGAGCCATTACTTTGCCAACAAAGGTCCATCTAGTCAAAGCTATGGTTTTTACAGTAGTCATGTATAGATGTGAGAGTTGGACCATAAAGAAAGCTGAGCACTGAAGAATTGATGCTTTTGAACTGTGGTGTTGGCAAAGACTCTTGAAAGTCCCTTGGACCACAAGGAGATCAAACCTGTCCCTCCTAAAGGAAATCAGTGCTGAATATTCATTGGAAGGACTGATGCTGAAGCTGAAACTCCAATACTTTGGCTACCTGATGCAAAGAACTGACTCATTTGAAAAGACCCTAATGCTGGGAAAGATTGAAGGCAGGTGGAGAACAGGATGACAGAGGATGAGATGGTTGAATGGCATCACCAACTTGATGGACATGAGTTTGAGTAAGCTCCAGGAGTTGGTGATGGACAGGGAAACCTGGCATGCTGCAGTCCATGGGATCACGAAGAGTTGGACATTACTGAGTGGCTGAATTGAACTGAACTGAACTGAACTGAGCCCACTCCAGTATTCATGGGCTTCCCTGGTGACTCAGATGATACAGAGTTCACTTGCAATGTGGGAGACCTGGGTTCAATCCCTGGATTGGAAAGATTGCCTGGAGGAGGGCATGGCAACCCACTCCAGTACTGTTGCCTAGAAAATCCCCATGGACAGAGAAGCCTGGCAGGTTACAGTCTATGGGGTTGCAAAGAGTTGGATACAGCTGAGCAAATAAGCATAGTGAATATATCAAATAGGAAATGATAACCCATGATCTATCTATCTCTTCACATATGTACCTTGTATGTGTATGTGTGTGTGTGTGATAAGAATACTTAAGATCTACTCTGTTAGCAAATTTCAAATATACTATATGGTATTATTGTGGCTCAGATGGTAAAGAATGTGACTGCAATGCAGGTGACCTGGGTTCGATCTTTGGGTCAGGAAGATCTCCTGGAGAAGGGGATGGCAACCCACTCCAGTATTCTTGCCTGGAAAATCCCATGGACATACGAGCCTGGTGGGTCACAGTCCATGGGATCACAAAGAGTTGGACATGACTGAGTGATTGAGCACAGCACAGCATTATTAACTATAATCACCATGTTGCACAGGAGATCCTCAGAACTTATTCATCTTATAACTAAGAGTTTGTACCTTCTGACCAGCATCTCCCCATTTTCCGTACTCCCCAGCCCCTGGTAAATACCATTCTATTCTGTTTCTATGAGTTTGACTATAAGAAAAATTTCTTATTTAGATTCCAAAAATAAGACAGATCATGCACTATTTGTCTTTTTCTCACTTATTTCATTGAGCATAATGTCCTCTAGCTCCATCCATGTTGTCACAAAGGCCAGGATAATATTGTATACACAGCATATCTTCTTTATTCATGCATCTGTTGATGGTCACTCAGGTTTTTTCCATCTATTAGCTATTGTAAAGTACACGAGTTTTAATTGGAAAATTTTAAATAACTTCAGAAGTATGTCATTGAACTTTTTTTAAGTTTGCTGTAGTACTCATTTTTATTCCCTAATGTCTCTGTATTTGTCTATAGAAGATTTATTATTATCATCATCTTCATCATTATCATTACCATTATTGATTGGTATTTGTGTTTGAATGCTTTTCTTCCTTTTTTTTTTTTTTTTTTTTTGGTTGTGAGGCATACAAAATCTTATTCCTTTCCTAGGGACTGAACCCTTGCCTGCTGTAGTGGAAGCACAGACTTTTAACCACAGGGCTGCCAGGGAAAGCCCTGTTTTTTTTTAACTTTGACTGGAGATTCTTCCAAAGTAAAATTTTTGTTTACCCTGGCCCTGGATGATTGATATAATTTATTTTTATTATTACAGAAACACAATACCTTGACACATAACACCTTAAAATTGCTTATTTTTATCAACTGATGACTCTGTGATTTTTAATGTTACTCTGGGGTGTCGACGCTGAATGCCCTGGATTTTTCTCTTGTGTTCGTTTAAGAAAGAACTGAGTTTGAGAATTCTTAGAGGACTCCTAGTGACTGGGACAGCTCTATAAATGAGTCATTCTGGGTTGCTGAAAGTTTTTTTTTTTTTAAATCAGTTTCTAACTAAAGTTCAGTTAGTAGGATGCAGCTCACCATCTCTACACAGTCACTGTGATTCTCTCAGTTCTTGCAGAGGTCCTAAGACCAAGTCAATGGAATGGGGACTTTCCAGCCCCTCAAAAGTTGGTCCTGAGGGCTCATAGTGATGCTGGATGGTTGAAAACTCAGTCTCAGTGGTTGGCTTCACACATCCCATAGGCAGTTTGTATCTCAACTGTCTCCCTCTTCCTTCCAGACTTCTACTTTGAGACCATTTTGAAATCCATATCAAATGTTCTTTTCCTGGAAAAGAAGAAAAATTATTTACTAGCATTGTCAAGGTTTTGCTTAATTTATACTTTAAGTTCACCAAAGTTTCAGAATATTATTTTACCTAGTTTTCTAATGACATCAGATTAGATAGGAGAGATCTATTTGAAATATTTAAATAGGTGTGATGAACATAAATTTCCTGTGTAGCTTCTGATCCTACTTGATGTGTTTCCTAATATCTGTCATATTTTCCTTGTTTGTATTTATTGAATGAATGAAATGTTGACTGCTTGCCTGAATTACATAGTGCACAAGTTATTCAGATGTGATAAGAGGCAAAACTTTATTTTTTAAAATGCATTTATGTTATATGTTGGCAGTTGAAATTTTAAGGAGTATTATTTAGGATTTCATCATTTCTGACAAGTCACTGAATCAGCTGTGAGAATGACAATGCCTGCCTCAACAGTAAGGAAAATGATATAAATTTTTAAATATCCTATTTTGATTTAGGTGCTGCTTTTTCTCAAAGGCAACAAAGACTGAGGTACTGAGAAATCACATCTAACATGTCATATCTTTTTACAATTCAAAATTCCCCCAAACAATAATTTTAATTATTATTTTTTGCTGTTTTGTATTTAATAATCAATAACAGAGTTTATTTGGTCAAAAGAAAACTGACCACAAAAGAGCAATTCCAAATAATGTGAATAGTATGATCAAGTCCATAAACACTGACAGAACAATGAATAACTTTAGAGTCTTTTTTTATTTTTAAAATTAAAAAAATTATTTAAAATTTTTTATTTATTTATTTTTGTCTGTGTTGGGTCTTCATTGCTGTGTGGACTTTTTCTCTAGTTGTGGCTGTTTTTCTCTACTTTTTGCTGTTATACTTATTTTTTATTCCCTAATGTCTCTGTATTTGTCTATAGAAGATTTATTATTATCATCATCTTCATCATTATCATTACCATAATTGATTGGTATTTGTGTTTGAATGCTTTTCTTTCTTTTTTTTTTTTTTTTTCAGTTGTGAGGCTTGCAAAATCTTATTCCCTTCCTAGGGACTGAACCCTTGCCCCCTGTAGTGGAAGCACAGAGTTTTAACCACAGGGCTGTCAGGGAATGCCCTGTTTTTTTTTTTTCTTTGACTGGAGAGTCTTCCAAAGTAAAACTGGGGCTACTCTGTAGTTGAAGTGCACAGGCTTCACACTGCGGTGGCTTCTCTGGTTGATGAACATGGACTCTAGGGCATGAGGACTTCAGTAGTTGAAGCACGTGCTCTCAGTAATTGTGGCTCCTAGGCTCTAGAGCATGGGCTCAGTAGTTGTGACTCATGGGTTTTGTTGCCCCACAGCAGGTGGGATCTTCCCAGAGCAGGGATTGAACCCATGTCACCTGCATTGGCAAGTGAATTCCTTACCACTGAGCCACCAGGGAAGTCTAACTTAAGATTGTTGTAAGTGCCACAGATTGACAGCTATTTTCGTGTCAACATCCAACAAAAGTGCTATTCCTATACTTCTGTTATGTTCGGAAAGGAGAAATGAATGGAGTACAAATATCCAAATGCAGAATTGACAGGGTGTCTGATACTGAGCCCAGGGATTGCTAGAGTTAGAGTTCAGGCTACTGGTGTTTGAGTAAAGATCTATCAAAATTTCGCAGAGACTTGAAGTCTTTGTGGATCTGAAACAAATGACCTAAACATTCGCACATGGACTAATTTAAGCAAAGGTTTGTTTACTTTGTGTTTAGAGACAGAAATCTGAGAATAAAGGAAGTTTTAGGTTAAATGGAAGGAACACTTGGGATTTTCAGAACTCCAGGATATTGACAAATATACAGAGCTTTTCAGAGGGGTCGTGTTGGGCTCAGGAAGTAGAAGTTAGCATTGACATGATGGTGATAACAGCCGTACAAATGCACAAAGCAATCTGCTTAAATTTTTGAACCTGAGATGGTTGGAGAGGAAGAAATGCAATCTAACATTGAAATCTAAACTGTAGCCCATGGAATATGTTGTCGAATTACATGTAAAGGTGCTTGAAGAATGATAAGCATTTCTAGAATGAATTAAATTTTTGCACTTAATTTCAATTTTGAGAGAAACCACCTAGAATAACGCTAGAGAAAAAATTTATTAAGCTAATTATAATGAAGATAAACACAATTTACAGTATCATGCATACATGTGTGCTGAAGGAAACCGGGATATATGCTGAGAGATAGATGGTGGAACTCATATGCATTTGACCTGAAACAACAAAGTCTTGAGAAATCCCTAAAATGACAGCTCTGAGTTTTCCGCCTCCCTATGATAACGAGATTGTCCCCTTAGCTATAAGACAAGGTGAGCTGTGTCTTGAGTGTCTACACTTGTACCTTTTCAGTATCTTCTAAAGAACACAAATGCAGACTCTGTTGCTGGGACTTGGACTAGAAGGAAAATAATTTATTCTTTCCAGTGGAATCTTTGGCTTTCTTTCTGTTCTTCTCAGGTGGTGCCAGCAGTAAAAAACTCATCTGCCAATGCAGAAGATGCAAGAGATGCAGTTTGATCCCTAAGTTGGGAAGATCCCCTGGGGAAGGAAATGGCAACCCACTCCAGTGTTCTTGCCTGGAAAATCCCATGGACAGAAGGGCCTGGCGGGCTCCAATCCGTGGGGTCACAAAGAGTCAAACATGACTGAGCATGCATGCATTCTTTATCCATCCTTATCCTGTTCTTCCAACCAACTCATTTAAAGCTAAGAAAATTTTTCTTAATTTTTTAAATACATGTTATGCGATGGAGGATAAAGTTCTTAGATTATATAAAAAGAACCAAGATTCTGTCTTGAGCCTCAATTTTAACAGGGAACAAAATACTTTCATTGCTTCTGATTGTTCTTTCTTAGAACCATAAACAAGAGGCTGTTCACATGAACCACACTGGTCACAGGGATTGTGGAAACAATACATATGATTCTCTAAGTTGGTTTGGATTCACTAGAACAAATTATTGGAATAAAGTGCTTTTATTTGTGGTAAAAATTATGTTTTAAAATGACGAGTCCTTGACTGCTGTCAGATGCTGTACTTCAATCTGAAAGTGAACTCCTATAAAGAGCTGAAATCTGAGAGAACAGAATAATTTCAGAGTGTTTGTGTTATATCTATTATCCTTATCTTTGCGTGTTTCCCTATAATCTTTCAGCGTCTAGACATATTTATTTCAGTAAATCCAAGTATAAATTGACTTCTATTTGTGAAACATAAAATGATGTGAGCTGGATGAAAAACATGTTATCAATTAAAATTTCATTCACGAAATTCTATACATGCTCATGATATAAATAACTGCTTGTTATAATTTTCTCAAATTAACCTAAATTAAAATGAATCCCAATGAAACTGAAGCTCTAAAATATTTTATCATGTATTTTAAGTCGATAGTAGATTCATTAAAATATGAATAGAATAGCACACCCGGTTCTGACTAAATATTGTCAGGCAGCATCTGCTACACAGATATTTACAGAGATTGGGCATCAATTTTGTGTACAGTATAATTTCAGAGGAAGTTCTTTGATGCTTTCCATGTTGATTCTTGTCATCTCAGTTATCCTTTCCTGTCTTTGTTTATTTCCGATTAACAGAGTTCTCACTCCTCTTTTTCTTTCAGTTTACTTGCTGTACTTTCCATAACATTGAGGATGCATTCAGAAATTCAAAGTCAGCCTTTTCAGATATCCTATGTCATTTGTTTTGCGATTTATTTCAGTAAAAACATGTTTACTTTGAAGAAGTAAATATTGGGTTAAGAATGAGTGATTATTTGGCACAAATCAACAGACATACAAAGACTCATTTTCCAGGCTGAAAGTGCCAGTTTCATGAGAACAAGTGATGTTTGCCTTTGAGCTAATATCACATTTTAACCTTCATGAGGTAGGTCTTTGATGAGCCTATTTACAGCAGACTAGTGAAGATGATTTCTGAATATGAATAGATCTTGAAGGTCCAAATTAGTCAACTATTATATATCACATACATATATCACTATGGAGTGATAGGCAGTGAGCCTCTCTTTTCACAATGGGCCCTCATGATAACCAGTCAAATGAATAACATTGAGAGTCACCTACTCTTCCTACAAATGAGGTCACATTTGACTGAAACCCAATTCTTTGACCACTGAGCTGAATTAGCTAGAACACAGTAAGGGACAAAGCAAGGGAAAGATGTAACACCATATTAGCAGAGGTTGCTCCATTTGTTTGTTGCATAATCTTGTGAAATTGTTCTTCCTGGTCATGAGTAGAGTATTTCTGAACTATTTTTCATTACTTATTTATATACTTTTTAAATGATCTATGTTGCAATGGCTATGATTAGAATTGATTGTTTTTTACTCATGGCTGGTATTCAAATACAGTTCTGGGAAGCTACCTGGAAAAAGAGCATTGCTGAGACCTGATTGGTTGAATTCAAACACCTTCCTCCAGATGATAATTAGTGATGCATATGCACAAGAATATACATTGTGGTCACTGCTGTTACAATAAAGTATTTTGTATGTGAATTGCTATATTTTATAGTACCTAGGACTTCCCTAGTGACTCAGGTGGTAAAGAATCTGTCTTCAATGCAAGAGACCTGGGTTCGAGCCCTGGATCAGGAAGATCCCCTGAAGAAGATAATGGCTACCCACTCCAGTATTCTTGCCTGGAGAATAGAGGAGCCTGGCAGGCTACAAATGTGTGTTTGTTTTAAATGATGAATTGAAATTTGAAGTTCAAAAGATTCTGCAGGTATCTTCTAAAATTGCATTTCCCATGAAGACCAAATGATGTTGAAGAAGAAATATATTAATGGGCAGTAATTAGCTGTATCTTATTTTCCCATGGAGTTAGGATTTTTACAGTCATTAATGAGTCTTCTGCATGAGTCTCTTACTGCATTAACGAGTCTCCCCCATTAACTGCATGGGGGCAGTTCATGCCCCCAGAGTGGTACATAGATTGTTGCTCTTCTGAGCCAGGTGATGTTGGGATGTTTGATTCCATTCAAGAGCAGTGCAACAGTGACTCTCCAAGTGTCACCCCTTAACCAGCAGCAATAGCTTCAGCTAGTAGCATGTGAGAAGTACAGGCTCCCTTTGCTGTGCAAAAGCTTTTGAGTTTAATTAGGTTCCATTTGTTTATTTTTGTTTTCATCACCCTAGGAGATGGGTCAAAAAAGATATTGCTGCGAATTATGTCAAAGAATGTCTACCTATGTTTTCCTCTATGAGTTTTATACTATCCAGTCTTACATTCAGGGCTTAATTCATTTTGAGTTTATTTTTGTGTATGGTGCTAAAGAATGTTCTAACTTCATTTTTTTTTTACATGTAGCTGTCCAGTTTCCCAGCACCATTTGTTGAAGAGACTATATTTTCTCCAGCGTATAGTCTTGCCCCTGCTGTAGAGTGATTTACCATAGGTGCATGGGTTTATTTCTGGGCTTTCTATTCCATTCCATTGATCTACACTTCTGTTTTTGTGCCAGTACCATACTGTAGAGAATGAACTTAAGATTACCAGAGAGGCAGGGTAGTGGGGAGGGTTAAGTTGGGAGTTTGGGATTGACTTATACACATGGCTATACTTAAAACAACCAACAAGGACCTACTGTATAGCATAGGGAAGGTTGCTCAATACTCTGTAGTAATCTAAATGGGAAAAGAATTTGAAAAAGTATAGATACATGTATATGTATAACTTTGCTCTACACCTGAAACTAACACATTGTTAATCAACTATGCTCCAACATAAAATAAAAATTGTTTTAATTTAAAAATTGAAAAAAATAATACAGATTCTTTGGGCCCCTTCCCAGACCCTAAATCAAAGCCTCTGGGGCTAAGAACCTGCCTTCTGTGGTCTAACAAGGCCTCCATGTGATTCTAATACACATCAAAGTTTGAGAACAACTGCCCTAGGGCACCTCTTTACATCAAGAAAGGATAAGGGGCTGTTAATTGGCAGCCAGTGTATGTATTAGGTATGGAGGTGATCAGAGAGCATTGACCTAATGCAGGTTTAGAAAGACATCTTGAAAGACATCTTATCTTTGACGGCTTACACCTGACATTCCTTCATTCTCTATGGTTGTCTCATAAATTGAGAATTTATTATAGCTTAGGTTTTACCATGACCCCAAAGAGTCCAAGCCTTGATTTGACCCCCAGTTCCTACCATTTTGTCTGCCTCTTTGCTTGCAGACATTCTTGCCTTGTACCAACTCTGCTAAAAACCCAGTAAGCTAAACTTTAGAGTCAATCCTTTTGTAATTTCTTCCTGGTCTATTACCACAAATGCACTATTATCTCCAGATAATGGTAACTAAGTAACACCTGGCTGGAGGCTCTCCTAAGGCAGGAACTTTATCAATTTTACTCATCCTTTTATGCAGTGATACCTTGCTGCTGCTGCTAAGTCGCTTCAGTCGTGTCTGACTCTGTGCGACCCCATAGACGGCAGCCCACCAGGCTCCCCTGTCCCTGGGATTCTCCAGGCAAGAACACTGGACTGGGTTGCCATTTCCTTCTCCAATGCATGAAAATGAGAAGTGAAAATGAAGTCGCTCAGTCGTGTCCGACTCTTAGTGACCCCATGGACTGCAGCCTACCAGGCTCCTCTGTCCATGGGATTTTCCAGGCAAGAGTACTGGAGTGGGGTGCCATTGCCTTCTCCACAGTGATACCCTAGTGAATGTTTAATAACAGATTGGAAAATGAAGCCCTGATTTGTAGGATTGCTGGCAGCTGTGCTATAAATACTTCCACCACAGTCAATTTCAAAATACCAACGTGATGACACCAAACCCAGAGCTGGGAGCAGATGAGCACACAGGGATCTCCCAAGACTGTAGGACCTGGTCCCAAGATACGGCAGCCCCTACCTCCTGTTCCCTCCCAGACACCTGCTAAACAGTACGTGCTCAATGTTGTTGTTCATTGTTCTGTTGCTAAGTCATGTCCGACTCTTTTGTGACTCTATGGACCGTAGCCCACCAGGCTTCTCGGTCCATAGAATTTTCCAGACAAAAATACTAGAGTATGTTGAAATTTTCTTCTCCAGGGACTATTCCGGACCCATGGATGGAATCCATGTCTTCTGCACTGGCCGGTGGATTCTTTACCACTGAGCCATCAAGGAAGCCCAGGTGTGCAATAAACAAGTATTTAACAAATGAATGAAAATGGAGAGATCAGTGTGAACCCCTCACACCACTGGACAAGAAAGTCAATGCACATCTGCCATTGATGAAGCATGGCATCTATAGACGTGGGTAGCACATCTGGGATTTTCCCTCATTCTTATTCAGCCTTGAAGAATACATAGTTGACATCAGATTGCATAAACATTTGTCACATAATAAAAAACAGAAATATTCCTGTAAATAGGTATAACAGTGATTCTAACTCATCCCCAAATAATTCCACACATTTGAATTAACAGGAGTATATAATTTTAAAGCAGAAATGGTCTATATTTTAACATGTTTAAGTGAACTTGTCATTGAAGTGGGCTAATCAAACTAATGAAATTAACATTTGTAGACGTGACTTTTTTTCCTTTTTAGCCTTATTAAGAATATGTAAGGTGATATGAAACACTATTTAACAAAGCCCTCAGTTACTTTACTGAGCATTAGCAAATACTATGTGCAAAGAAGTCCTATTTAACATTTCAGTAGTATCTCAGGAAAAGGATTTTCCCCTAAACTATTTATTAAAGCAAATAGAATTTGCCGAATGCTTTCAGAATAAATGTCTATTCGCTAGTACAATTTTATAACCCTATTTGGAAAGAAAAGCTATGCCCCCCACCTTTTCTTTCTGCAGAGGCAAAGCTGATTTCTGTGACTTCAAAACATGTATTTTGACTACAAAGCTTTTGTTAACGTCTCTGCAATTAGATAATAGAAACCAACGCGGTTCCTCCTTTTCCCGGTCCGTTCTTCACTTTTTAAATGCTCCCTGTGGGTGTTCATGTTCACTGTTATTCTCTTTCAACAATTCCTGTAAGTTAGCCTTTCTTTGTGGGTAAGTAAGAGTTTGCAAAACTTTACACCCTTATTCTTCAATTAAATACCGACACGGAGCGACAGTGTGGGGCATGCAAATCAGCGGGACCTCCCTGTGGGAATCGGGGCTGGAAGACTGGCTCACATTGAAAGCAGACAGCGCTGTTGACACTGGCTGTCAAAAAGGCCTCACGTCTTTGAAAGAAAATCTTAATCTTCTTTATTCATGTGTGAACAGGTCCAGGCCCCCATCCCGGGACTCAGATGCATTGGCTGCTTAAACTCCAGGTTGCTAGGTTTTCGGGCAGATTCTGTTTGCTGTGTCTAGTTCCCCCGAATGGATGAGGACTGAAAATTAAAATCTGTCTGACACAGACCATGGCTTTTCTGTCTCTGTTTGAAGAGACATGGCAACCTGGGGCGAAATGAAAAGGAATTTTATTGAGCGCAAAACCACTCAATGTTGAAATGCTGGATGGGGTATGGAATGGTGATTTGGGGCAACCGGTAGATTGTTTATAGACAGTGGGATAGCTGTCAATCAAGGCACAATGGCAAAATTTGTATCAGGGTAAAAAAAAAAAAAAAAGCTTTTTTAGTGTCTGAACTCCTGTTTCCTGTTGAAATGCTCGACTCCATGAATAAAAAGCTTTTTTTTCTCCCTTGAAGTTTCCAAGAGCAAAAATTTCCAAATAACAGAGATGCTGTTACTGTTAAACATTGTTTGATCTGGGTGGCATGGTACTTATTAACAGTTTAAAGCTAAGCTATACCCCAAAGATCTTCTGTACAGTGTGTCTGTTGCATTTGAAATTTCTTCCTCTTGGTTTTATCTCTTCTTTCCACATTTTTCACTAATAGAAAACAGAAGAAACAAAGATGTAACCCCCAATTGGAGATCATCAAAGATATTTGGGAACAAGATGTACTAGAAGATTTAAAAAACTTAATACAAAAAGATTTTAATCATAGGATTGATTTTATTTTGAAAATAAGTTTTCTTGAGTGCTCTTTTCAATCAATAAAACATTTCAATTGCTGATAGTATTTGAAAGGATGTATCTATATATTTAGTAGGAAAAAAAAGCTAATAATTAGCAACACAAAATAGATTTTCAAGATAATTTTTGATTCTGTGTCCCCAGAGAAATCTTAGGGCATGCGAATAATATTAATGACATTAACCTAGTTTGTTAGTCAAATGAGTTTTTTATTTAAAAAGTAGAGGTTTGCCTATGACTGATTCATGTTGATGTATGGCAGAAACCAACACAATATTGTAAAGCAATTATCCCTCAATTAAAAATAAATAAATGTTTAAAAAGTAAAGGTTTGAGATCTTATTAGATAATAATAGACTCCAATAGAGCCTCTAAATTTCTGAGTATTTCTTAGACCTCTTTGAATCGATAGTAAGCTTTGTCTACCTATATGGAGGCAGTAGCACTGAATCATCTGTAAAAGACACTCATGCCTGGGTCCTGTTCTAGGAAGGTACATTTGCGCTGTTGGGTCTGTGACAATTCCACCCAAGTCACTTTTGGATTCATGTCATGTATTTGTAAGATGACTAACCAGGGATATGGGTTTGGTCCTTAAGAAGGGAAAGAAGCAGACCGAAAGCAAAGAAGGCCAACATAAACATTCTATTATCATTTTTGGTTTGGAAGCATGCTAATTAATCATTTTTCTTATTCCCAACCAGTTCTGAACAGTTTGAGAAATAGTCATAGGATTACTTTTGAGATTAAAAATTTGCAAAACCACGGAACTTGCCTGGCAGTCTAGTGGTTAAGACTTCTCATTTCCAATGCAGGGGATGCTGGTTCAATCCCTGGTGGGGGTACTAAGATCCCACATGCCACAAGGCACAGTCAAAAGATTTTTTTTTTTTTAATTGGAAAACGTGGTTTATTTTCCATGTTTCCACCAATTCCCTTGAAAAAAGGTTTATCCCCTAGCACTACCCTAAGTAGATTAAAATGTTGGTGAAATGTATTTTATAACCCTGAGTAGGCATATCAGGTAAGTAAAATAAGAGTTCTGTAATACCTAGAGAAATTTGTGAGACAAACCTCAGCTTGGGGAGCAGGAGGGGATAGCACATTCTACGGATATTTTGATTGTCTTGAGCAGTCATCAAAATCACCTGACAATTAAGTGGATATTTATCCAATCAGTCATTTTCACCAATCATAAAAATAACAGTAGGAGAGCTGGAGCTATGTGCCCACAGCATCACAGTCCCCCTTAGGGATGACTACAACTCTGAGTCCTGTCTGCCACCCTTCCCACCACCTCAAGCATCTCAGTCTGCTATCCAATAGAAAGGGTAAGAACATGCCCTGTTCAACCAAAAAACAGAGAAGGTGGGTCCACTATTCTGGCAGTTCACTAAGACTCTGGAAGTGAAGGTAGATTTCTATGTGCTCATATGCTCAGTCGTGTCTGACTCTTTGCAAGCCCAAGGACTGTAGCCCACCAGGCTCCTCTGTCCATAGGATTCTTTCAAGAATCCTGGAATGGGTTGCCATTTCCTCCCCTGGGGGATCTTCCCAACCCAGGGATCAAACCCACGTCTCCTGCATTGCCGGCGGATTCTTTACCATTAGTGCCACCTGAGAAGCCCAGATTTCTATACATGGTCTTAATGCTGATAAGAACTGCAAGAAGGGGCCGACAGATATGCTAGAATTAGAACCATAAAGGACTGAAGAAGCATCCTTGCAATTTTCCATAGCCCCTCCAACTCCAAGAGTGAAGAAAATGTTAATAAGCTTACATTTCCCCACAAGAACTAGGAACAGCCAAGTTGCTAAGTCTTCAGGTTGGCATTTTGGATTATTAGCTTTTGCTGATATTTTTAAATTAATTTTATTGGCATATAGTTGCTTAGCAATTTTTTGTCAGTTTCTACTATACAGCAAAGTGAATCAACTATACATATACAGATACCCCCTCTTTTTTCAATTTTCTTCCCATTTAGGTCACCACAGAGCACTGAGTAAGTTCCCTGTGCTATACAGTAGGTTCTCATTAGTAATCTATTTTATATGTAGTGTGAGCTAAGTTGCTTCAGTCACGTCTGACTCTTTGTGACTGTATGGACTGTAGCCCACCAGGCTCCTCTGTGTTCCAGGTAAAATATTGGAGTGGGTTGCCATGCTCTCCTCCAAGGGATCTTCCCAACCCAGGGATCAAACCTGAGTCTCTTATGTCACCTGCATGGGCAGACAGGTTCGTTACCACTAGTGCCTTATGTATGGGAAGTCATACATAATCAATTGTGTTTCTATGTCAATCCCAATCTCCCAGTTCATCCCACATTCCCGTTTCCACTTAGGTGTCCATTCCTTTGTTTTCTATGTTCAATTTAAAGTTATTAAATCACTTTGAGCTTCGAAAAGGGAAAAAAAAATGTCATGAATATAAATCATGTTAATACAGTAATAATAATGTAGATACCCTGAGGATGAGGAGGATACATTTGAAATTCCACAAAGCAAAATGGTTTTGAAACATGTGTTTCTCTTTAAGGTGAGGGGCAGGGAGCGGGTGTGGTTTGATCATCCTGTTTTGGGGCCAATTTCCTATCACTACACCCTTCAGCTGCTTAACTGCTACCACTCATTGCTCCCCTGAAATTTTAATTCACTGGGCTTCCCTGGTGGCTCAGATGGTAAAGAATCCACCTGCAATGCAGGAGACCTGGGTTCGATCCCTGGGTTGGGAAGATTGCCTAGAGAAGGGAATGGCAATCCACTCCAGTATTCTTACCTGGAGAATTCCATGGACAGAGGAGCCTGGTGGGCTTCAGTTCATGGGATCACAAAGAGTCAGCCACGACTGAGTAACTAACACTAAGTGTTATTACAAAGGATAAGAAGACATTTATTTAAAGTCTTAGGGAAAATACTTATCCCTTCTTTAGAACTATTAAATGTGCCATTTCTCAGTCCCTGTTCTCTTCCTTCACCCTCAAGGAAATGGAAAATATTTGAGTGATGTGCTGACCCTAAATTCCTGGGTTCTCTAGATTTCAGCCTTTCATTATAAATCAACCTTAAAAAAATTAACCCAGCACTTGAAATTGTCTATGGCATTACTATTGATTCCATTCCATTTTACAAAGGTTACTTTTCCCTTATTCTAGACATTCCAAAGAACTTCTGAATAGCCACATCAAGGACTGAAATGAAAATCAAAATAAACTACCCAAATGGCAAATGCTAAAAGAGAAAAAATTGTATTAAGCTTTCCATGTTTCAAATCAAATGCAATATTTGTCTTAAAAATAAAAACTAGACATAAACTTCTGTATATTTCAAAACTATAAAACATGAGTCAAATGATTTTTTTTAACCAAAATGATAATATCACTGAACTAAACACATGTGTCTGGGGAAATAATCCTGACCTCCTTCTTGGGCATTTTGTCTTTGACCAACCATCACATTTATTTATTTAATTGGTTACTTATTTATCTCTGACCCTTGGTATCTGTTTCTTATCATGATCTCCCTCAATACTTTCCCCAGTGCCCTAAGGCTGCTTTTGGCTTCCATTGTCTCTGATCTCACCAGGGAATTTCTTTAAGGTTTTACCCACTAGCACACTGATTTGACACAGCCAAGCAAATCCTAGTATGGTCAGGATTTGCTTGCTTTGGTGAGAAAACACCACCAAGTCTCAGCTTCTGCAGATGTCTAGTTCATTCTTTAGAAAGTCCTATTGAACACTGGGATGAGGACAGACTTTCTTCTGTGGTGTTTCATGGAAAATGACTAAGTAACTCTGGTCAAAGGTCTAACATCCTAGTGGTCACATTCTCCCATAGATGAAATTTCAGAGAGATCCTGGCTTCCTTTCAGTCACAGTTCAGTTCAGTTCAGTCACTCAGTCATGTCTGACTCTTTGCGACCCCATGAATCACAGCACGCCTGTCCATCACCAACTCCTGGAGTTCACTCAAACTCATGTCCATCGAGTCGGTGATGCCATCCAGCCATCTCATCCTCTGTCGTCCCCTTCTCCTTCTGCCCCCAATCCCTCCCAACATCAGAGTCTTTTCCAATGAGTCAACTCTTCGCATGAGGTAGCCAAAGTACTGGAGTTTCAGCTTCAGCATCAGTCCTTCCAAAGAACACCCAGGACTGATCTCCTTTAGAATGGACTGGTTGGATCTCTTTGCAGTCCAAGGGACTCTCAAGAGTCTTCTCCAACACCACAGTTCAAAAGCATCAATTCTTCGGTGCTCAGCTTTCTTCACAGTCCAACTCTCACATCCATACATGACCACAGGAAAAACCATAGCCTTGACTAGATGGACCTTTGCTGGCAAAGTAATGTCTCTGCTTTTTAATATGCTGTCTAGGTTGGTCATAACTTTTCTTCCAAGGAGTAAGCATCTTTTAATTTCATGGCTGCAGTCACCATCTAAAGTGATTTTGCAGCCCAAAAAAATAAAGTCTGACACTGTTTCCACTATTTCCCCATCTATTTCCCATGAAGTGATGGGACCGGTTGCCATGATCTTCGTTTTCTGAATGTTGAGCTTTAAGCCAACTTTTTCACTCTCCACTTTCACTTTCATCAAGAGGCTCTTTAGTTCTTTTTCACTTTCTGCCATAAGGGTGGTGTCATCTGCATAGAGCAGTCTAATTTCAGGGAGTAGGAAGTTTCATTGTACTATTAACATTTCCATTTTTATCTAAAGAAAACCTCTTTCTTTCCCCCAGCTTGGGGTCTCTGTAGGCTGAGGTGAGGGAAGGGTGTGGTCAATAGTCGGTGGTGGACATCCTCTCTCTTCCTGGCTTTGTCCTCTCTATGACCTGCAGTTATTCTTGGTTTGCAGTTGATGGGCACATGTAAGTAGGAGGTTAGTTGAAATTCAGGGTGCTGAGTCTTCCCTCCTGGGCCTCTCTCCTGGATTCACTGGCCATTCATGTGGGAAACTCTGACTACACTGCCCTCATCTCAGAATTGCCTCCTCAGACCAGTTCCCTAGTCTGTTAGCATCTAGACTCCTAGACACTCACACCCACTCAGACGCAAGGGTTCACAGTCTCCAAGGGAGGTGGGGAGTGGGGGTGGTCTGAGCTTTGCAATGTCTTATAAGCTCCTATGTGTTTCTAATCTGTAGTCGTACTTGCAATCTATGAATTTATACCCAGGAAACATATCCACACCCTCAACACCCTACCCCTGCACCCAGAAAGCAAAATCTTACTCAATGAAATGGTTTCCTTTCAACCACATACAATAATTTTTATTACCAAAGAGAACAGTGAACTGCTCATGTTAAAACATCTGCATTTAGGTTAATAGCTATCCCATCTCCTTCCAGAATAGGGACTTTCTTGGTGGCTCAGTAGTAAAGAATCCCCTTGCCAATGTAAGTGGTGTGGGTTCAATCCCTGGGTCAGGCAGATCCCTTGGAGAAGGAAATGGGAGCCCACTCCAGTATTCTTGCCTGAAGAATTTCATGGAGAGAAGGGCCTGGTGGGCAACAGTCCACAGGGTCACAAAAGAGATGGACACAACTTAGCACACACACTCCTTCCAGAATGCTGTATGCTAAGTCACTTCAGCACCTTCCAGAATAGAAGTGCTTTTAAATAATTGATTAATTAAATATTTAACATACTGGTTTTGGTAACTTCTTCAAGACAAGTCAGGGATTACTTTAGGGAAAGCAACTTGGTGGAAAATTTTAACTCCTTTTGCAGTTTCAATTATTCTAATCCTAGTTGATAAAGTTTTAAAAAATTATGAGACCTGACCCTTGTGAGGGCACTCCCAAACTAAACAACTTATGTCTGAGTGTTGCAAAAACACCACGTCTCTCCTGTCAATCAAGGAAAGATGAAACTGCATCAGTTTTGGCTTCTATACAGCAAACAGGCAAAAGGAAAATCTTCAGTTTAATCATAAGTCACAGACATTCCGTGTTCTATCAAGAAGCAATAGCTACATCATTTGCCTAATAAAAATGCACATCAGATAGCTATGATTCACTTAAACCGGATATTCTTATAGATGGTCTCCTTAATTGGTAAAGGTAATTAAGATTAATTGACTGGGGATGCCAAAAGAACCTCACAAGCTGAAATGTCAGATGAGCATAAACATTGTTTTATTTAATAGAGTGTTCTTTAAGAGATACTTTTACTGTGAGAGTAAGTACTGTGTCAAAGACAGCATCAATACTGTTTATTTTCCCAAATGTGGATTTGCACTGAGCATTCAAAGTACCTTAAACAAAGGCAAAAGATAAAATATTCCCTTATACACACAAAGCTCTTTCCATATGGTCCTAGGCTAAACATGATTTTAAAAGCATATGAATTGCTAGCAGGCTTTATAGTAGATTGATCATAACTTTGTAGGCAGCTGAATTGAACTGTTCAAATGCTCTCTCTTTGGTCAAAACTTCAAATGAGAATTCATGATTTGTCAAATTAGGGTAATCCTGGAAAAAGAAAATACAATAAGAGATCCACCGAGTTCGAAAACAAAATGCAAACTGTGGCTCCTGGCAGAGACAATTCTGGTCGGATACATTTCATAAAACAAATCAAGATCTGGCTTCTGGTTAGGATGACATCAACATACAAAGAATGACTCCAGGTCATGGGATGTCTGGGCAAGGAGATGTCAAAGGAATGCAGGCCACGGAACCCTGGCCATTTGCTGCTTTAAAAGCAGCTAAGTAATATTTCATCTCCTTCCTAAGCTTTCCTTCCTCTTCTGTCTTCTCATAACACTGCCATCTTCACCCATAAACATCTGCTTCGCTGCAAGAATAAAAGTTGGCTTTTTTTCAGAGTGATTGAGTTGAAGCTGAAAGCCATCCCAAGACTGACCCAGGATGCACTTCCTTAGCCAGAAGAGATGCTTTCGACCCACTAATACACAAAGAAGCCAAACCTTAAATGCTTCATAACATTTAAAAAAGTGGTATACTTAACCCGGTGCTTTTACAGCAATAAGGACTTAAACACTGGACTGATCCCTTTGAAACCATAAACTTTGGAACCAGTTTAATCCACAAATGGAAACCTGTACCTTTCAGACAAAGCTTGATTGTTCTTCCTTTGTGATGGTTTTACATCTTGCCATCCGATATGGCGATATTATTTGACAGCTATCTGTTTTATTTCTCTAACTGCCTACACTGAGCTGCTTACTTCTGAAAATGAGGAGCATTAAAGTGTCTCGGATGTCCAGCCTCAGTTTGAAGAATGAGGAAGAACTGGGTGAATTCCTCTGTACAGGGCTCAAGATGAATATGTCTTCCTGGTTCTCCTTTTCAAGCTGTTTTGTTGAGCCTAATTTTTAGTGGCTTTTCACAAATGCAGCGTTCAGTTCTTCTAGGAACACATAAAACATTGATGAATAAGAAATCACCCCCCTCCCCACTTCTAAGTGGACAGAAGAAAAACTAAGGAAATTAGAAATTGTTTTTTAATTGATAAAATGTAGCTGAAGCTGAAGCTCCAATATTTTGGCTACCTGATATAAAGACCTGACTCCTTGGAAAAGATTCTGATGCTGGGAAAGATTGAGGGCAAGAGGAGAAGGTGGCAACAGAGAATGAGATGGTTGGATGGCATCTCTGACTCAATGGTCATGAATATGAGCAAACTCTGGGAGATAGTGAGGGACAAGGAAGCCTGGTGTGCTGCAGTCCATGGGGTTGCAAAGAGTTGGACATGACTGAGTGACTGAACAACAACAACAGATATTAAATAGAGAATAATGCCATGCATTGGCACTTACTGTGACCCAGTGCCAGGCACAATATTTTAGGTGTTCAATAGCTTCATTTCTTTTAGTAAAAATACAACCAATGAGATAGATACTTACTTTCCACATTTTATAGCTGGGAGAGATGAGGGCTAAGAGAGATAACTTGTCCAAGGTTATATGTTATGGAGGAACAGAGCTGTTAGTTGATTCCAGAGTCAAAACTCTTAAAAATAATGCCTATACATAAATATTAATTATGGGATCACTAATGCAGAGAGTTCTATAGGTACAAGCTTTAGATTATGCTTAGAATTCGAGGTGAGGGAAATAGAAATGTCACATAGGTTGATTTTGACAATAAAATAAGATAAAACACAACTGCTGGCTTAATAAAGAAAAATCTCTATTGGCATTTTAGAAGAAATAAGACAATTATGGACATGAGTTTGAGCAAACTCCAGGAGATTGTGAAGGATAGGGAAGCCTGGCATGCTATTGTCCGTGTGGTTGCAGAGCCAGACTGAGCAACTGAACAACAGCTGGAAATGCCAGACTACCTGACCTGCCTTTTGAGAAATCTGTATGCAGGTCAGGAAACAACAGTTAGAAATGGACATGGAACAGTGGTTCCAAATAGGGAAAGGAGTATGTTAAGGCTGTATATTGTCACCCAGCTTATTTAACTTATATGCAGAGTATATCATGAGAAACTCTGGGCTAGATGAAGCACAAGCTGGAATCCAGATTGCCTGGAGAAATACCAGTAAACTCAGATATGCAGATGACACCAGCCTTATGACAGAAAGTGAAGAAGAACTAAAGAGCCTCTTGATTAAAGAGGAGAGGGGAAAATTTGGCTTAAAACTCAATATTCAGAAAACTAAGATCATGGCATCTGGTCCTATTACTTCATGGCAAAATAGATGGATAAACAATGGAAAACAGTGACAGACTTTATTTTGGGGGGGCTCCAAAATCACTGCAGATGGTGACTGTACCCAGGAAATTAAAAGACACTTGCTCCTTGCAAGAAAAGTTATGACCAACCTAGACAGTATATTAAAAAGCAGAGACATTACTTTGCCAACAAAAGTCTGTCTAGTCAAAGCTATGGTTTTTCCAGTAGTCATATATAAATGTGAGGGTTGGACTCCTAAGAAAGCTGAGCATCAAAGTATCAATGCTTTTGAACTGTGGTGTTGGAGAAGACTCTGGAGAGTCCCTTGGACTGCAAGGAGATCAAACCAGTCCATCCTAAAGGAAATCAGTCCTGAATATTCATTGGAAGGACTGATGCTGAAGCTGAAACTCCAAAATTTTGGCCACCTGATGCAAAGAACTGACTCATTTGAAAAGACCCTGATACTGGGAAAGATTGAAGGCAGAAGGAGAAGGGGACCACAGAGGATGAGATGGTTGGATAGCATCACCAACTCAATGGACATGAGTTTGAGTAAACTCCAGGAATTGGTGATGAACAGGGAGGCCTGGTGTGCTGCAGTCCATGGGGTCACAAAGAGCTGGACACGACTGAACGACTGAACTGAACTGAACTGAGGAAACCTGAAGTGAGCATTCTAGAACTTCTGTGAAAGACATACTGCCTTTTTACTCAGGGCACAGGGCACTCTCTGCAGGTCCAGCTAGTATAACCAACCCTATTATCTTCATGTGTTTCCCTTCATGTGCTTGCTGCAGAAAACAGTGATTCCAACAAAGGACAAATCATGTTATTCTGTTTCCCTCCTTATCTAATGTGGTTAGGGACCACGTCATTTGATCTCTCTGTACAAACTTGTGAACTCTGCTTAACTTTCTCCTTCTGACAGCCATACAATTTAAATTCTTTTCCTCCCTCTAATTGTCACTGATGGTCCAGAGATCTTAATCTATATCTAAAGAAGTTGGAAATTTGCATTTTGAAGCCAAGGGTTTATTTGGACATCCATTAAAACTTAAAGACTTTAAATCCATTTATTCTCTGATGATTCATGGAGAGTTTCTTTTTAGGTTTTCTGATGAATCTTGCCTCAACCAGAAAGTTAACTATGTGTAGTAACATATACACTGATCCTTAAGGCATTTATAGTATTTTATTGTTATTAGAAATAAAATGTAGTAAGAGATGGTTCACAGATTCTAATAAACATATCAAATACACATTAAATCCCTGCACTAGACTTTTTACCTTGAAAAAGGAAAGAAATGGTACCTTCTTTTTATTTTTATTTTTTTAGAAATGGTACCTTCTAAAAAAGTACTTCTGTTTTTTTTTTTTAAACACCCTCCACTGCGATAGAACAAGTTGATTTGATGCTGTAGGAATAAGTTTTAAACCAGTCAGAAATCAGTATCCAGTAGAAGACCAAATTTTATCCTGTATCAAAATGTTTTACTCCCTAAGATACAGGCTCAATGCCATATCAAGGATAAGTGGTCATCCTAGAAATTCTGACAGTTGAAAGGAGTCGCATAAAGATTGCACTTGGATGGCATGAGATCTTGGGACTTTTCTCAAAGTTGTGTTAACCACACCATTTCAAAGTGTGTATTTGTTAAGGTAGACTGGATAATGAGAATTATGATGATTGCATTTACCGTCCAGCTTAAATCACTCCACGATACCAAAACTCTCAAGGGTTCAATGTATGGCTTAAACCACAGACGAGAGATTGCAAAGGAAATAATTATGCTTCTCTGATGCTGTTATGCTCAGGTAATATCTGCTTTTGTGTGGAGTAGTGCCAGGACTATGTGAAGAAAGATGCTGCCATCTCTAGGAAGTTTGTGAAGATAGAATATGAAAATGTGGACAGAGCTGAAGTCTGGCCAGAAGCACTGAAGCTGATTTTCCTTCACTTTGCCTGATCCTGCCAAGTATAGTGTATTATCACTATTTGGCAATAGACCTTTATTTTCCTACTACAGGGGTGGTTTATACTGAATAAACAAAATACATTTAAAAAGCATTAGATGTTAGCCATCAAATTATGTGCTTGGTTGTTCTGTGTAACTCTTTGCGACTCCATGGACTGTAGCCTGCCAGGCTCCTCTGTCCGTGAAATTTCCCAGGCAAGAATATGGAGTGGGTTGCCATTTCCTACTCTAGGGGATCTTCACCACCCAGGGACTGAGCCCATGTATCCTGCAGCTCCTGCACTGGCAAGCAGATTCTTTATCACTGGGCAACCTGGGAACCCCATGTATAAATTATAGAGATACATAAATGATGTGTTAACCCTTGAGGAGCTAAGTAGGGGAAATGGACTTGTGAATGAATACATCCACAGTCACTTGCATGGACATGGGCCCTCAGAAGTGTACCAGATACAGCAGATATGTACCAGAAAAGCTTCATTGAGATGACTTAACCTGAACCAGAAGAAGGAGGAACAAAGTTTAGGTTATTCAAGTTCCTCAGCTTCTAGAAGATAAATTGATATTTCATTTTACACTTTTACCTTAAAATTATTTCCTATTGCTTGACTATATAAACTTTCGGCAGTCATGTTGCCCAAGAAGTAGGCACAGATGGCAGTTTTCACCTTTTAAACCAGTGAAAATCTTAGATGATCAAGTTTCTTAATGCAGGCTGTTAGTCTGAGCCATTGGGTTCACTGAGTTGTTCTCCAGGGATGTTTTTAGGACTTTCCATGTATTTATCCAATGCAAAGCCTATAATTATTGGCTCCTTTATACCACCACAAGATCTTTAATGATTTTCTTAGTATCTTGAGTTAAACTGCTAAGAATGTCATAAGTGTTAACAGCCAGCTTGTAGGAAACCTGTATTCATGTCTTTGAGTGGGAAAAATAAATTAGATAATACACACAATCAGCAACCATGAAAGAATCAGTGATAATATAATGAAAAGAGAAGAGGCTTTGGAGTCAGATGAGGGGGTGAATTCTAGCTGTGTGTTTTATGAACTGTATGACATTTTCGTAATGTTGTATCATATGATTGTTGTAAAAATCACATTAAATGATGTGGAGAGACAGATTGGGCCCTAGAATAAGAGGAAAGCTCAGATTTCACTTTTAAGTTTAGTTTCTATATCAACAAAATGAAGATAAAGTAATCTACATTGTAGAGAAATAGGTATGAGTTGATATAATACACTCTCACATGACAACCTGGTCTTAACCATAGTGTGTCTATCACAAGTACTCAGCTTGGCTCTTGTAGCAAGAAAGCAGTACAGACAGTACGTAAATAAAACATTCCTATGTAATGGGTCTCTGTTCCACAAAAACCTGATGATCACTAAAATTTAATATCATATACATTTCATGGGTTGTAAGATATTAGTTTTTTTTCAGTCATTTAAAAATGTAAAAATCCTTCTTACCCAAAGTTTGTCAGGCTGTGACCCATACCATCATGGAACAACCCTAGGGATCCATGGCTACCATGTTTGGTTGGTGTTGGTAATGGCTGCTTTGCTCTTGGATTTTTTTCTTTGTTTGTAATATTCCAAGTTTTATATCCTGTGATAATACCTACATTGTTTTATTTAACAATCCCAAGAACACTAGGATGTAGGCACCTCTTCTCAGCTGATGAATAAACTAAGGTTGCAATGATTAAATCAATTCCTAACTATATTCCAGGAAGCTCTCAGTACAGTGGGAGATTTGGTCGTATAAAGAGGATTCTGCCCTCAGAGAACTTACATTCTGAGGAGGGGAGAAACATAATGAACAAGTGAAAAAAAAATCATAAGATCTTTACAGATTATGACACATTTTTGAAGGAAATAGGGAGGTGGCTATAATAGAGAAAATGAAAGCATCTGAATAAATACTTTGTACAGAATGTTCAAGAGAGATCTCTGCAATAAATGGACTTATCTATGAAACAGAAGCAGACTCACAGAAGAAGAGAATAAACATGTGGTTGTCAAGGGGGTGGGGAGTAGGGGGAGGGATGGATTGGAGATTAGGGGTGAGCAGATGTGAACTATCATGCAGAACTGGTAAACAACAAGGTGCTACTGTATAGCACAGGGATTACATTCGCAATCTTGTGATAAACCCTAATGGAAAAGAATATGAAAAATAATGTATAATATGTATAACTGAATCACTTTGCTGTACAGCCAAAATTAACACAACATTGTAAATCAACTATACTTCAATAAAATAATTTGAAAAAATTTTTAAAAAGAAAGGTCTCTACAATGGTGACATTGGAACAGAGATCCAAAGACTAGGAATGAACCAGCCATGAAGAGTCAGGGCAAGTCCCAAAGGATGGCATGGGCTTGACAACAAGGAGTCAGTGTGACAAGAATCAGATACAGAAAGAAAACGGGGAGAGCTGAAATTGGAGACACAGGCAGGGAAAGTTATGTAGGGCCAATAAGCTACATCAATGGATTTGCCAATTATAAATACAGTGGGAAGTCGTTAATGTGGTTTTAGAAGGAGAGGGGAGAAGGCAATGGCACCCCACTCCAGTACACTTGCCTGGAAAATCCCATGGACAGAGGAGCCTGGTAGGCTGCAGTCCATGGGGTCGCTAGGAGTCGGACACGACTGAGAGACTTGACTTTCACTTTTCACTTTCATACATTGGAGAAGGAAATGGCAACCCACTCCAGTGCTCTTGCCTGGAGAATTCCAGGGACAAGGGAGCCTGGTGGGCTGCTGTCCATGGGGTCATAAAGAGTCAGATGTGACTGAATGACTAAGCACAGCATATATATTCATGTGGATATTCCTAGACAATAGTTGACAATAGTTAATTTGGAATTAAAAGAGTGGTTAAAACTAGAAATATAAACTTGGGAGTCATCAACTGATGGATAATAGTTAAAGCCTTGGGCCCACATAATATCATTAAGGGGAAACAGAGCTGTAGACCCAGGAAAACGACAGTTCAGATCAAACATTTAAGAACTGAGGATTAGCCAATGTGGCAGAAGGATGTGATGTCACAGAATTCATACAAAGTGTTACAAAGAAAATTAGTTACTTAGTTCTGGAGAGAAACATATCCAACTTAGGCCTTTGTAGGAGGAAGAACTAGAGCTTGAATTATGTTCTCTCCACTCTACATCATAAGGGCTTTCTACAGTTTCATGTTGCTGGATTAACTAATAAATTTCCCAATTCACTTGTGTATTCAAGTTCTACAATTCAATTGCTGGTACTCTTCTTAAGGCCCATAGTTGCCCCTCAAGTTGTTAATGTTTTGTTTTAATTAGATTCTAAGTTACGCAGATAACATTGATTTTAGGTCGCCTCACTGCCTTTGAATTTGGGACCATTTTATTTATGCTCAAATATTAACAGATTATCTGAAATCATTCACACCAAACTATTTCTTTAGTTTTTATTAAATTTCAAGAGAGAACAAAAATATTTTTTCTGCACCCTTTTCAACTTCATAGTTTCATTGTGCTTGGATATTTAAAACAAGAAATCTAGAATTGTTTCTTATTCCTTTGTTATAAGGAATAAAATCAAAAGTAACTATAAATATCCAAGAAAAAAAAATTTTTTTGGTATTGTCCTGCGAGTCTAAAGAATATATTAAGGGCTTCCCTGGGGACTCTGTGGTTAAGAAAAAAATCCACCTGCCAATTCAGGAGACACAAGATCCATTTCTGGTCTGAGACATCCCACATGCCCAAGTAATTAAGCTCAAGTGCCTCAATTACTGACACTGCGCTCTAGAATCCGAGAGCCACAGCTACTGAAGCCCACGCCCTCTAGTGGCTGTAATCCACAGCTGGAGATTAGCCCCAGCTCACCACAACTAGAGGAAAAACCCCCTCAGCAACAAAGACCCAGCACAGTCAAAAATAAATAAATAAAATATTTAGTAAAAGAATACATTATATATTGTGTTTTAGTTGCTCAGTCATCTCTGACTCTTTGTGACCCCATGGACTGTAGCCCACCAGGCTCCTTTGTCCATGGGCTTCTCCAGGCAAGAATACTGGAATGGGTTGCCATAGTACTCTCCCATAATTGAAGTGAAGTGAACTGGCTCAGTCGTGTCTGACTCTTTGCGACCCCATAGACTGTAGCCAACTAGGCTCCTCCGTCCGTGGGATTCTCCAGGCAAGAATACTGGAGTGATTTGCCATTTCCTTCTCCACGGGACATTCCCGACACAGGGATCAAACGGAGGTCTCCCTCATTGTGGGCAGACACTTTACTTTGTGGTTTTCATTCTGTCTTCCCTCTAACTGATAAGGATAAGAGGCTTATGGAAGTTTTTTGATGGTAGAGACTGACTGTGGGGGAAACTGGGTCTTGTTCTGATGGGCGAGTCCATGCTCAGTTCAGTTCAGTCACTCAGTCGTGTCCGACTCTTTGCGACCCCATGAATTGCAGCACACCAGGCCTCCCTGTCCATCACCAGCTCCCGGAGTTCACTCAGACTCACGTCCATCGAGTCAGTGATGCCATCCAGCCATCTCACCCTCTGTCATCCCCCTTACCTCTTGCTCCCAATCCCTCCCAGCACCAGAGTCTTTTCCAATGAGTCAACTCTTCGCATGAGGTGGCCAAAGTACTGGAGTTTCAGCTTTAGCACCATTCCTTCCAAAGAAATCCCAGGGCTGATCTCCTTCAGAATGGACTGGTTGGATCTCCTTGCAGTCCAAGGAACTCTAAAGAGTCTTCTCCAACACCACAGTTCAAAAGCATCAATTCTTCGGTGCTCAGCTTTCTTCACAGTCCAACTCTCCCATGCATACACGACCACTGGAAAAACCATAGCCTTGACTAGATGGACCTTTGTTGGCAAAGTAATGTCTCTGCTTTTCAATATGCTGTCTAGTTTGGTCATAACTTTCCTTCCAAGGATTAAGCATCTTTTAATTTCATGGCTGCAGTCACCATCTGCAGTGATTTTGGAGCCCAAAAAATAAAGTCTGACACTGTTTCCACTGTTTCCCCATCTATTTCCCATGAAGTGATGGGACCAGATGCCATGACCTTCGTTTTCTGAATGTTGAGTTTTCAGCTAACTTTTTCACTCTCCACTTTCACTTTCATCAAGAGGCTTTTTAGTTCCTCTTCACTTTCTGCCATAAGGGTGGTGTCATCTGCATATCTGAGGTTACTGATATTTCTCCCAGCAATCTTGACACTTGTGCTTCTTGCAGCCCAGTGTTTCTCATGATGTTCTCTGCACATAAGTTAAATAAACAGGGTGACAATATACAGCCTTGACGTACTCCTTTTCCTATTTGGAACCAGTCTGTTGTTCCATGTCCAGTTCTAGCTGTTGCTTCCTGACCTGCATATAGGTTTCTCAAGAGGCAGATCAAGTGGTCTGGTATTCCCATTTCTTTCAGAATATTCCACAGTTTATTGTGATCCACACAGTCAAAGGCTTTGGTATAGTCAATAAAGCAGATCAGATCAAATCAGTCGCTCAGTCATGTCCGACTTTTTGCGACCCCATGAATCGCAGCATGCCAGGCCTCCCTGTCCATCACCAACTCCCGGAGTTCACTCAGACTCACGTCCATTGAGTCAGTGATGCCATCCAGCCATCTCATCCTCTGTCGTCCCCTTCTCCTCTTGCCCCCAATCCCTCCCAGCACCAGAGTCTTTTCCAATGAGTCAACTCTTCGCATGAGGTGGCCAAAGTACTGGAGTTTCCGCTTCAGCATCATTACTTCCAAAGAAATCCCAGGGCTGATCTCCTTCAGAATGGACTGGTTGGATCTCCTTGCAGTCCAAGGGACTCTCAAGAGTCTTCTCCAACACCACAGTTCAAAAGCATCAATTCTTCGGCGCTCAGCCTTCTTCACAGTCCAACGCTCACATCCATACATGACCACAGGAAAAACCAAAGCCTTGACTAGACGAATCTTTGTTGGCAAAGTAATGTCTCTGCTTTTGGATATGCTATCTAGGTTGGTCATAACTTTCCTTCCAAGGAGTAAGCATCTTTTAATTTCATGGCTGCAGTCACCATCTGCAGTGATTTTGGAGCCCAGAAAAATAAAGTCTGACACTGTTTCCCCTGTTTCCCCATCTATTTCCCATGAAGTGATGGGACTGGATGCCATGATCTTCATTTTCTGAATGCTGAGCTTTAAGCCAACTTTTTCACTCTCCACTTTCACTTTCATCAAGAGGCTTTTTAGTTCCTCATCACTTTCTGCCATAAGAGTGGTGTCATCTGCATATCTGAGGTTATTGATATTTCTCCCGGCAATCTTGATTCCAGTTTGTGTTTCTTCCAGTCCAGCGTTTCTCATGATGTACTCTGCATATAAGTTCAATAAACAGGGTGACAATATACAGCCTTGACGTACTCCTTTTCTTATTAAGAACCAGTCTGTTGTTCCATGTCCAGTTCTAACTGTTGCTTCCTGACCTGCATACAAATTTTTCAAGAGGCAGATCAGGTTGTCTGGTATGCCCATCTCTTTCAGAATTTTCCACAGTTTATTGTGATCCACACAGTCAAAGGCTTTGGCATAGTCAATAAAGCAGAAGTAGATGTTTTTCTGGAACTCTCTTGCTTTTTCCATGATCCTGCAGATGTTGGCAATTTGATCTCTGGTTTCTCTGCCTGTTCTAAAACCAGCTTGAACATC
This sequence comes from Bubalus bubalis, assembly GCF_019923935.1. Classification (NCBI taxonomy): domain Eukaryota; kingdom Metazoa; phylum Chordata; class Mammalia; order Artiodactyla; family Bovidae; genus Bubalus; species Bubalus bubalis. The sequence continues at coordinate 49,316,701 of NC_059171.1, read as the reverse complement.
TGGAAGTTCACGGTTCACGTATTGCTGAAGCTTGGCTTGGAGAATTTTGAGCATTACTTTACTAGTGTGTGAGATGAGTGCAATTGTGCAGTAGTTCGAGCAGTCTTTGGCATTGCCTTTCTTTGGGATTGGAATGAAAACTGACCTTTTCCAGTCCTGTGGCCACTGCTGAGTTTTCCAAATTTGCTGGCATATTGAGTGCAGCACTTTCACAGCATCATCTTTCAGGATTTGGAATAGCTCAACTGGAATTCCATCACTTCCACTAGCTTTGTTCGTAGTGATGCTTTCTAAGGCCCACTTGACTTCACATTCCAGGATGTCTGGCTCTAGGTGAGTGATCACACCATCGTGATTATCTGGGTCATGAAGATATTTTTTGTATAGTTCTTCTGTGTATTCTTGCCATCTCTTCTTAATATCTTCTGCTTCTGTTAGGTCCATACCATTTCTGTCCTTTATCGAGCCCATCTTTTCATGAAATGTTCCTTTGGTATCTCTGATTTTCTTGAAGAGATCCCTAGTCTTTCCCATTCTGTTGTTTTCCTCTATTTCTTTGCATTGATCGCTGAAGAAGCCTTTCTTATCTCTTCTTGCTATTCTTTGGAACTCTGCATTCAGACATTTATATCTTTCCTTTTCTCCTTTGCTTTTCACTTCTCTTCTTTTCACAGCTATTTGTAAGGCCTCCTCAGACAACCATTTTGCTTTTTTGCATTTCTTTTCCATGGGAATGGTCTTGATCCCTGTCTCCTGTACAATGTCACGAACCTCAGACCATAGTTCATCAGGCACTCTGTCTATCAGATCTAGGCCCTTAAATCTATTTCTCACTTCCACTGTATAATCATAAGGGATTTGATTTAGGTCATACCTGAATGGTTTAGTGGTTTTCCATACTTTCTTCAATTTAAGTCTGAATTTGGCAATAAGGAGTTCATGGTCTGAGCCACAGTCAGCTCCTGGTCTTGTTTTTGCTGACTGTATAGAGCTTCTCCATCTTTGGCTGCAAAGAATATAATCAATCTGATTTTGGTGTTGACCATCTGGTGATGTCCATGTGTAGAGTCTTCTCTTGTGTTGTTGGAAGAGGGTGTTTGTTATGACCAGTGCATTTTCTTGGCAAAACTCTATTAGTCTTTGCCCTGCTTCATTCTGTATTCCAAGGCCAAATTTGCCTGTTACTCCAGGTGTTTCTTGACTTCCTACTTTTGCATTCCAGTCCCCTATAATGAAAAGGACATCTTTTTTGGGTGTTAGTTCTAAAAGGTCTTGTAGGTCTTCACAGAACCTCTGTACCCTCCCTGGTGTTTGGCCAAAGACCAAACTATGGTGGAAGTTGTGAAGATAATGGTGACCTTCTTCAAAAGGTCCTGTTCATGCACTGCCTCACTCAGTGTCCCAGACACTGCAGCAGGCCACTGCCAACCCACGCCTCTGCTGGAGACTCCTGAACACTCACAGGCAAGTCTGGGTCAGTCTCTTGTGGGGTCACTGCTCCTTTTTCCTGGGTTCTGATGCATGCAAGGTTTTGTTTGTGCCCTCCAAGAGTCTGTTTCCTCAGTCCTGTGGAAGTTCTGTAATCAAATCCCACTTGCATCCAAAGTCAAATTCCTTGGGAGTTCTCAGTCCCTTTGCCAGATCCCCAGGTTGGGTAATCTTGGAAGTGACAAATAGGTTCAAGAGATTAGATCTGATAGACAGAGTACCTGAAGAACTATGGACAGAGGTTCATGACATTTTACAGGAGGCAGGGACCAAGACCATCCCCAAGAAAAAGAAAGGCAAAATGGTTGTCTGAGGAGACCTTACAAACAGCTATGAAAAGAAGAGAAGCTAAAGGCAAAGGAGAAAAGAAAAGATACACCCATTTGAATGCAGAGTTCTAAAGAATAGCAAGGAGAGATAAGAAAGCCTTCTTCAGTGATCAATACAAAGAAACAGAGGAAAACAATAGAATGGTAAAGACTAAAGATCTCTTCAACAAAATTAGAGATACCAAGGGAATATTTCATGCAAAGATGAGCACAATAAAGGACAGAAATGGTATGGACCTAACAGAAGCAGAAGATATTAAGAAGAGGTGGTTAGAATACACAGAAGAACTATATAAAAAACATTTTTATGACCCAGGTAACCACGATGGTGTGATCACTCACCTAGAGCCAGACATCCTGGAGTGCAAAGTCAGATGGGCCTTAGGAAGCATCACTACAAACAAAGCTAGTGCAGGTGATGGAATTCCAGTTGAGCTATTTCAAATCCTAAAAGATGATGCTGTGAACGTACTGCACTCAATATGCCAACAAACTTGGAAAACTCAGCAGTGGCCACAGGACTGGAAAAGGTCAGTTTTCATTCCAATCCCAAAGAATGACAATGCCAAAGAATATTCAAACTACTGCACAATTGCACTCATCTCACAAGCTAGCAAAGTAATGCTCAAAATTCTTCAAGCCAGTCTTCAACAGTATGTGAACCATGAACTTCAAGATGTTCAAGCTGATTTTAGAAAAGGCAGAGAAACCAGAAATCAAATTGCCAACATCTGTTGGATCATGAAAAAAGCAAGAGAGTTCCTGGAAAACATATACTTCTGCTTCATTGACTACACCAAAGCCTTTGACTGTGTGGATGACAACAAACTGTGGAAAATTCTTAAAGAGATGGGAATACCAGACCACCTTACCTGCCTCCTGAGAAATGTTTATGCAGGTCAAAAAGCAACAGTTAGAACTGGACATAGAACAATGGACTGGCTCCAGATTGGGAAAGGAGTACATCAAGGCTGTATATTGTCACCCTGCTTCTTTAACTTATAGGCAGAGTACATCATGCAAAATGCCAGACTGGATGAAACACAAGCTGGAATCATGATTTCCAGGTGAAATATCAATAACCTTAGATCCGCAGATGATACCAGTCTTATGGTAGAAAATGAAGAGGAACAAAATACCCTCTTGATGAAAGTGAAAGAGGAGAGTGAAAAAACTGGCTTAAAACTCAACATTCAGAAAACTAAGATCATGGCATCCGGTCCTGTCATTTCACTGCACATAGATGGAGAAACAATGGAAACAGTGACAAACTTTGTTTTGGGGGGCTCCAAAATCACTGCAGATGGTGACTGCAGCCATGAAATCAAAAGACGCTTGCTCCTTGCAAGAAAAGCTATGACTGAGTTAGACAGCATTTTAAAAAGCAGAGACATTACTTTGCCAACAAAGGTCCATCGTCAAGGTTATGGTTTTTCCAGTAGTCATGTATGGATGTGAGAGTTGGACCATAAAGAAAGCTGAATGCCGAAGAATTGATGCTTTTGAACATCAGTGGTGTTGGAGAAGACTCAAGAGTCCCTTGGACTGCAAGGAGATCCAACCAGTCCATCTAAAGGAAATCAGTTTGGAATATTCACTGGAAGGACTGATGCTGAAGCTGAAACTCCAATACTTTGGCCACCTGATGAGAAGAACTGACTCACTGGAAAAGACCCTGATGCTGGGAAAGATTGAAGGCAGGAGAAGGGAACAACAGAGGATGAAGTGGTTGGATGGCATCACCAGCTCGATGGACATGAGTTTGAGCAAGCTGTGGGAGTTGGGAATGATGGGTTCACAGAGTCAGACTTTAGTGAGCGACTGAACTGAACTGATCCTGATTTTGTAATTAAACTGGCATTGTGAAATGCTTGCGATTATATTAATTATATGAGCTAAATACTGCAATTCAATATGATGGTTATATACTCATAAAATAGATTCATAATTGGAAAGTAAGGCAAATTGTATGTAAGACAAATGGGAAAGAAGAAAATTATGACACTCTATAATAATGACTTTACGAGCTATAGTAAATTGTAAATCCGGTAGGATAACGATGTAACACGATGTTTCAGATTTAGAATGCCATTAAGAGATTCTAGTGATCCAACCAGTGGGCAAAATAGATTTATACTACCAGTAAATTACTATTTAGTCCAAAATAACCTAAAACATATATTAAAATGTTAGCAGTTAAAATTTTAGAAAATTCACAATAAAAGCATGAAATAACTGGATTATAAAGCTTAATGTCTTAAGAAAGAATATGTAAAAATACCACATATACTCACACACTCACATTCACACATAACCCCCAAAACACACACACACACACAACTCACAAAAATCCCTTGTAAAAGTCCCCTGATACAAGTTTGTGGTTTTGTCACTAAGTTGTGTCCAACTCTTGCAACCCCATGGACTGTAGCCCTCCGGGCTCCTCTGTTCGTGGAATTCTCCAGGCAAGAATACTGGAGTGGGTGCCATTTCCTTCTCCAAGGGATCTTCACCACCCAGGGATGCATTGCAGGCAGATTCTTTACCAACAGAGCTAGTATCTGTTTAAATCACTAACATTGGTCAACTAGGATAAAACTTAAGAACTCAGACTCCCCTCTCCCACCCACCATGTGTGTGTTCTGTGTGTATTGTGTATCTGTGTACATAGCTAAAGAAAAAATTTATTCCATCAAAGACTTACATTGTACTTTACAAAAAAAAAAAAAAAAGGATTCTAGTTAATTGTGCTTCTATTCTTTATACCTTTATTGTTTACACCTCTATTTTCCATTTTTCTATTTGAGTTTCCATATAAGGTTTATCTTTTAAATATTTAATGAGTGTTTCTTTCTTAAGGCTGTTTTCGAAAAAAATTTTTTTCACCATATGCTTTTTCTTTCAAACTTTCAAAATAATCTCAACACTGCTAGGGATTTATAGGGCTAAATTCCAGTAGTAAATAGGATTTGTGTCATTTAATTCCTGTGCTTTAAATATTGGAGAAGGCAATGGCAACCCTCTCCAGCACTCTTGCCTGGAAAATCCCATGGATGGAGGAGCCTGGTAGGCTGCAGTCCATGCGGTCGTGAAGAGTCAGACATGACTGAGCAACTTCACGTTCACTTTTCACTTTCATGCATTGGAGAAGGAAATGGCAACCCACTCCAGTGTTCTTGCCTGGAGAATCCCAGGGATGGTGGAGCCTGGTGGGCTGCCGTCTATGGGGTTGCACAGAGTCGGACATGACTGAAATGACTTAGCAGGACCAGCAGCAGCACTTTAAATATATTTGCAAGAGAGGTAAACTTTATTTAAGGGCAGCCAAATTTATTAACTCTCAACCATGTGTGTACCTATCTTATCTTTGGCATTAAGTTTACATAATCCTGCACACCACTGAGATGCATGAAACAATTGAAGGACACATTTACTGAACAATAAATTAAAAATGTAAGCTAACAATGTAGCTAAGAATCTGAGCCTGTATGTGCTGACGAACAAGAAGTAGAAGAATGATGAAAGGCAGCTGATGAAGGTATCTAGGCTACTGTGAAACTTTTCGCCCCATATTTCTCTATATATTAAATTACTAATAAACAACATGGTAGATTTTTCTCCCCTTCATTCATGTTTAATATTAGAATATGTCTTTGCTGTTACAGGCAGATCTATTATGGAATTTGCTGTATCTTAATTTATGCAAAGGGCTTCCCTGGTGGCTCAGATGGGAAAGAATCTGCCTGCAATGCAGAAAACCCAGGTTTGATCCCTGGGTTGGGAAGATCCCCTGGAGAAGGAAATGACAATCCACTCCAGGATTCTTGCCTGGGAAATCCCATGGACAGAGGGGCCTGGTGGGCTACAGTCCATGGAGTCACAAAGAGTCAGAGACGACTGAAGAACTAACGCAAAAATGCTTCTTAACTGAATGGTCTGTTTAGTGTTTCCCTAAAAGATTGCTTATAAACTTATTTATTATTTATTTTTTTGCTTTAATTGAAGTATCCTTGATCTATAATGTTTCAGGTGTACAACAAAATGATTTAGTTATACAAATAGTCATATATATGTATATATATATTCTTTTCAACATTCCCTGTGCTATACAGTAGGTCCTTATTGTTTGTATATTATATATAACTCTATTTTTAGTTATTTAAGGAACTTCCATAATGGCTGCTCCAACTTTCATTCCTACCAATAAGTGTCCAAGGACTCCCTTTTCTCTACACCCTCTCCAGCATTTATTATTTGTAGACTTCTTAATGATGTCCATTCTGATCTGTGTGAGGTCATACCACATTGTAGTTTTGACTCACATTTCTCTAATAATCAGTGATACTGAGCATCTTTTCATGCACCTCTTGGTCATCTATATATCTTCTTGGGAAAAACATCTATTAAAGTATTTTACCCATTTTTTTGATTGTGTTGTTTGGTTTTTGATATTGAACTGTATCAGCTATTTGTATATTTTGGAAATTAAGCCCTTGTCAACAAGTTGCATCATTTGAAAATATTTTCTCTCATTTCATAGGTTGTCTTCTCACTTTGTTTATGGTTTCCTTTGCTGTGTGAAAACTTTTAAGTTTAATTAGGTCCCTTTTTTAATTTTTGTTTTTATTTCTTTTGCCTTAGGAGACTGATCTATAAAATATCGCTCTGATTTATGTCAAAGAGTGTTTTGCCTATGTACTCTAGTAGGAGTTTTATGGTGTTGTGTCATACATTTAGGTCATTAAACAATTTTGGGTTTATTTTTGTATATGGTGTGATGGAATGTTCTAGTTTCATTAATTTACATGTAGTTCTCCAGCTTTCCCAACATCATTTGCTGAAGAGACAATCTTTGCTCCATTGTATATGCTTGCCTCTTTTGTTGTCCATTAACTGACTATCCGTGCACAGGTTTATTTCTGGCTCTCTATTCTGTTCCATAGATCCATACATCTGTTTTTGTGTTGATACCATGCTCTTTTGATTACTGTAGTTCTGTACTATAGCTTAAAGTCGGGAGGAGTTATGCCTCCAGTGTTGTTCTTTTTGTTCAGAATTGCAATTCTGGGTCTTTTGATTCCATATACATTTTAGGATTATTGGTTCTAGTTCTGTGAAAAATGTCACAGGCATTTTCATAGTGATTGCATTAAATCTGTAGCTTGCTTTGAGTATTAATACTATGGTCATTTTAGCTAGAGTAATTTTTCCAATCCAAGAGCACAGGATATCTTACCATTTCTTTGAATCTTCTTCAATTTCCCTTATAATGTTTTACAGTTTTCAGCATGTATCAACCTATACTTTTTAATGTCTATTAAAAAGTGTTCTAGAGTGGTAGCACATTCTCCTTTAAAAATGATAAAATATCCAGGAGTAAATTGACTCATATATACCGTGGTGAAGAATTAGTCATGACTCATTATCCTATTGAAGAGTCACCGAGGAAAGGAAGAACAGAAGCACATTAAAGGCGCTCTAAATAGAATGATTTACATTTGATACATTTGGAGAGCCTCCAAAACCACAACAGGATATCTCTTCCTCTGATCAACTTCTGGTGCTGATCTTCCCATCATTTCATTACTCAGAGACTTAAATTGTCTTGCCAAAGGCACAGCGACTTATCACATGAAGCTCTGTGTCCTTCTACGCCATTTTAAGTATTTATAAATATTTCAGAGTTTAAAGAAGCACTTGCTAGTATAAATTCTGTGCATGATATGGAAGTGGCATACCAGTCCTTAGGGTTCATAGAACATAACTTAGTATCCGCTTAATTAGACATTAAGGAAATAGTTAGATATAGTGTTTAGAGTTTAAACAGAGTTTAGAGTTTGGACCAGATAGGCAATAACTGTATCATCTCATGTGTGTATTTTAAACTCTTTAAGCCTTCATTTACTTAGCTGTAAAATGGGAAAAATATTACCTGACTCTTAAGGTTGTTGTGAAGCTAAACGAGAATATATTTTTAGATTGATTAGTATAATGCCTGAGACAGAGTAAATACTCAAGGAAAGTTACTTGGTTTATTATTTTTATTATAATTAAGTTGAGAAAACTGAGTAGGAGAATTTGGCACAGTGCTTGGCACATACTGTGTAGGAATTAAAATGGCGTACATTAAACTCTAATAGTTTTTTTAGTATTGTCTCTTTTTCTGTATGTGGAAAGTTCTAGTGAATGAAGATTATGCCATTTCGCTAACATAGCCAAAATTATAGATTTGCTTTACTGAGATTATAGTAGTTTAAACTGAGCAAATCTGCAGATGCCTCTGAAAAAAGCACCCAAATGCACAACAACCATGATCGCTAAATGTAACAATTACTTCTGCCCAATCGAGATACTTTATATCCATTTTTAGCAGTTCACTTCTGAATTCTTTCTTATCTTGTTGGATGTGACCATATTTTTTTAAGAATCATTCTTCCTATCTTTCCCTTATCCTTTCACAATCAGTCATCAAATTTTTTAAATTATATCCTCCAATTATCTTGGAAAACTATCCTCCATCCTCCATATCCCCTATGATTGTCATTTCTTATCACCGAAGCCTCTCAACCGATTGATTGGTTCATTTTTTCCCTTGCCACTCTCAAATCTACTCTTTGCACCATGACGTTTTACAAAAACAAATCTGATGGTGTTTCTCCCTCCTGAAAGTTGGCAGGAATCTATGCCTAACAGAATTCATTATACGATTCTTAGGTTGGTTTGCTATATACTGCTTGTTGTCTTCTAATTATCCATTCTCTCTTTTTCCAGAATAACAGAACCTCCCCCACTTATTTTTAGGAGGCACACAGCTACACACACTAAAGGTTAAAACCCCCCAGCTTCCTTTGCAGTTCATTGTGACCACATGCCTCAGTTCTGGCCAATGGAATAAAAGCAAGTGTCCTCTACCACTTCTGCTAAGCATCTTTAAATGGAGGTAGAATGTCCTTCTTTTAACCCTTTATCTTTCCTGATGACTGGATTGTAGATGTGAGGGTTGGAGCTAGGCTAGCTCTTTCAACTTGTAAGTGGGATTCTAAAGACAGTAGAACCAAATAAACCTCTCTCTGAAATAGAAACAGGCTCACAGACAGAGAATCAGTGAGTCAGTTCAGTCGCTCAGTCGTGTCTGACTCTTTGTAAATCCATGGACTGCAGGCGGCAGGACTTGTGGTTACCAAGGGGGTGTTGGAGATGGACTGGGAATTTGGAGTTAGTAGATGCAAATTACTACATATAGAATAGCTTGGCAATAAAGTCCTACTCTAGAGCTCAGAGAACTATATTCAATATCCTGAGATAAAACATAATGGAAAAGAATATGAAAAATGATGTATATTATAACTGAATTATTTTGCTGGACACCTGAAACTTTGTAAATCAACTATACTTCAATTTCTAAAAATTCATAATTTGAAAAAAAAAAGAGAACATCCACTTACACCTTCATGTAAACATAAACTCATGATATTAAAATATCTTATTTAATACTGGAACAAATCTACAACCTTAGGATACATGAAACCCATTCGCAAACATCTATGTTAAGATACCATGGATTTTAAAGAGACTCTAAATGCTTTAATTGGAGAAGGAAATGACAATCCACTCCAGTACTATTGCCTGAAAGATCCCATGGACAGAGGAACCTGGTAGGCTACAGTCTATGGGGTCGCAAAGAGTCGGACATGACTGAGCAACTTCACTTTCAAATGCTTAATATGGAAGAATAGTCTTCAGAAGTAAAAAGCCCTTGCCTAAAGCCAAAGAAACAATGTGTTGGGTGATGTGAAAGAAGAACTCTTTTTGAGTTACCCAAAACATTGATTTGATTTTGAGTCACCCAAACATTTTTGTTGCTGTTGTTGTTTTATGAATTGGGAACGGGCAATTTTTAAGTGAGTTTGCAACATCTACTAAACAATAAACTTCTGTTAACAATCATAATTGGTACTTCTATTGGGAAATAATGCATTTTAGCCTAATTTACAGGATACCCAAATTACAGGAACTCGAGTGACAAGATTTTATTTTTTTCATGAAACAAGATGCCTGGAGGTAGGCTGTTCAGAACTGCTATAGGAGACTCTGTAACACCAGCAGTAACGTAGGCTCCTTCCAACTTTCTGTCCAGTAGCCCACCATGCAGACTTCCAATGTATGGTTGTTGTCTTGTGTTCACAGGTTGGATTCTCTGCATCCAGCAGTTTAGGCAGAAAGAAGTGGAATAACAAAACTTGTATACAAGTGGAATTGAGGTCGATTTTAAAAACTTATTTAGAGCTCCCTTCCCCAAAGTTCCACTTTCACCTCATTGGCCAAGATGATCACATGACCACTTGTAGCTGCCAGGGAGGCTAGGAAATGCAATGGTGCACCTGGCGACATACTGTCTCAGTCAAAACCAGGTGCTGTCACCACAGGTGAAGGGGAGGACAGACAGTGGGTGGGCAGGCAGAAGTGTCTGTGGCGGTGAACAGTGGTTTGAATGAATGATATGAACATTGTGCCTGTCTGACATGATGGGTTTAATTTTTTTTTTTTTTTACTTTACCTAGGAACAAATGCATTTGCTCAGTTATTTGTTATCAGGGCAAATGCTATGCTTCATTGTTTATCTTTACTAGTTAAATGACTGTATTTGGAAATAGTTTGTATGCTAGATTTGAAATAAAAACAGAAGTGCTATGTTTTGACAACAGATGCACCTGGAGCAAATATATCTGTAATATAGATGAGCACTTTTGCCAAATTATCTCATATGCAATGTATTTAGTGAATATTTTCTCAAGAATCACTTTTGTATACAATATTCCAAATAGTTTGCAGTCATTAAAAAAAAAACAACTGGTAAATGGCTCTGATGTACTTCTCGGATGAGGTCTTTCCAAAAGCCCTCATAACTAAAATATTGCACTTATAATTAATCCCTTTAAAATGAATTGTACATGTGTGTATTTGCATTAAACATAATTAGTTAACCACAGCCCACAGCATATGTCTGTACAGCGTGTGTAATGTGTTTATAGAACAGAGCAGATGACATAATGTAGATTTTGGCTAGCAATCACATTCTCCTTCCACAAACAACATCTGAAATGATAAAAACAACACACGGATGAATAACTCTCAATAGGTAAAATCATTATAACCCACCTTTGCAAACACAACTTTAATCCATTTTGTTGGTCAAACATTCTGAGAGGGAGGTATATGATTCTAGCACATGGCTCAGTGTTTAAGAGGAGAATAATTCTCAAGCATCAAGAATGTGGGTCTAGGAAACACCACATTGGGAAAGCTGAGCTTGGGAGCTGAGCCACATGCATGAGTTACACTTGCTGAAAATGCTGAGGTCATGACCCTACACTCAGTCATCATGCCAACTTCCTTATTCTTCCAGAGTTCCAATAATAGATACGCCCCATCACACTGCAAAAAAAAAAAAAAAAATCATGTAAAGATGTCTATTTCTCCCCTGTGCTCTGCTTCCTAGCACATAACATGTAGAAATTGCTTATCACATGCCAGGCATGGAAGGGCAAGTCTTTTATCTAGTTTTATGCAAAGTGATCAATATGTTGCCATTAATCACTGATTTTTCAATTTCTCCTTCCAGGATCCCAACTACTCTTAGCTGGAGTCCCAGTTGCTTTCTCATAAATAAGGTTTTCCATTTCCTGAAGCACTTCTTTAAATATATACATGTGTTTTCTTGATTATAAAATACTTCCTATTCACTGTAAATCAATTTCAAACATTTAGAAAGGTAATGAGACAAAAATTTAAATTATCTAAAATTAAGATACAGCAATTGTTAGCATTTTTATAATTACATCCTTGTAATATATGTATATTTATTTTATTAACAAGGAGATAAACATAAAAATGCTAACAACTGTTGTTTCTTCATATATATATATATACACACACACACATATATACACACACATATATGTGTGCTAAGTCACTTCAGTCATGTCTGACTCTGTGCAACACCACGGACTGCAGGTCACCAGGCTTCTCTGTCCATGGAATTCTCCAGCAAGATACTGGAGTGGGTTGTCATGCCCTCCTCCAGGGGATCTTCCTGACCCAGGGATTGAACCCGCATCTGTTTTGTCTCTTGCATTGGCAGGCAGGTTCTTTACCACTAGCACCATCTGGGAAGCCTTTATATATATATATATAACTCAGGCCTTATAATCTATATACAACTGAGAATTGAGAAAATAGCGTAGTCTGTTTTCCAGTGTCATTGAATATTCTTTGGAATATTCCGAGTATCTTTAGTCTGTGTCATGCCATGATCACACTAAACAAGTTGCTATTGTTTCCATTTTTGACATGATAATTAACACAGCAACCCTTATACAAACATTATATCTGTGTTGCTGATTACTTCCTTAACTTCAATATATCAGTTGGGATATTTTCAGTCCACAGCAAAAGAAGACCAAACTCTGAGTAGATTAAAAGAAAGAAATTTACTATCTCACCTAACCAAAGTCTTCCTATTTCAGGGTAGCATGTTAAAAATTTATATAAATTCTAACTTCAGGGAAGTTTTCTGTAGAGAAAGAATGGACAGTGAGGCATACTCTTAAATCTGGCTAATAGATAAGAGGCCATTTCTCTTCGATTGTTCCTCATGAGCACCCCAGAAAATGTTTGTAATGCCGTGCTTTCTGTGGGTGCCTGCATGATTTCCCATGCTCTAACATCCCATGGCAAAGCGACACTGAGATGCCATCTGGAACTATCTGTTCATTGTGCATTGTATTTCATATCCTAATCATTTCAAATTTCTTGGCATCCCCTAGTCTCTGGAATATAAGTTAATGATTTTATGTCCCTCAGGCCTTCCATTATGGTTGAAGTTAAAACATTTCACCTGTTTGAGGTCTCACTATAATTCAGGTGATAACCTAGCTCAGACTCTCAACAGCTCTGAAGTATTTAGACATAATCCCCGTTTTTAATTAAAAGTAAACTCAGACATCCAAATAGGTTGCGTGAGTAAACTACTAACATGCTCAAACATCCCCCTCAACCCACACTTTATGGTTCATGGTCCCATGTGGTAACATTTTGTGCTTTTATTGTGGATTTGGAATGGGGGGCGCCTAGAATAGACAGTTTTTCTAACGTGTTTCTTCCTTGTGGACCATCTTCGAAAGGCATAACTTTGAGTGATCTGCCTACTTAACTTCTGGCTGTTTTTATTTCCTTGTGCTGGCAAAGTTTAGAGGGAGCAAAAGTATCTTTTTAAAAGCATGTTAATGATTTCAGTTTCCAAAATGGTCAGTGTATCTAATTAATTCCAGAGCTACTGAAAGAATTTGTGTTTTCTGGGGTTTCTGTTAGTCTGTTTTTGGGGTTAGATCAGGTCTGTCCCTTATTCTACAACAGAAAGTTTGTGAGAAGTAAGCTATTATCAATATGGAAGACAGATAATAAACATAAATTGGTGTGTGTGCCTAATTGGAAAACAAATTTCAAGGCCTTACTTTGGCATGAGAAACCAATCTAATATTTATCACCAAATGATTGCTCATGTTTAGGCTCTAATATTGGTTTTTAAGACAGCCTTTTCATATGAGACTTTTAAATAAATGTGTCTTTTCTGCAAACAATACCTTAAAGTGATTTCCTTAACATGCCATGTCTTGTTTAAGTGGCTCTTGTTTGATTTTTTGGAGGTGGTTTTTAAATAAAGTAACTTTACAAACAAAGGTCATCTAAAGAACAAATAATAGATGCAATATGAAGAGTCAAACAATGTCTTTTCTTCTACAGTCACTTAGAAAAAGTGAAATTTTGGTCACCAAGTCACCAAGACTTGATCCACATCTTCAAGAAGTACTTTCCAAAGCTTAAATTAAGAACTCACAAAATTATACAGCTTGCACTACTAGCTAGCATGTTTTCTTCAGATTCTAAAAATCTTACTGTAAGATTAGTCATTACAATAAACTGCTACACTAGTTCGGATAAGGCGATGGCACCCCACTCCAGTACTCTTGCCTGGAAAATCCCATGGACCGAGAAACCTGGTGGGCTGCAGTCCATGGGGTCACGAAGAGTCGGACACGACTGAGCGACTTCACTTTCACTTTTCACTTTCATGCATTGGAGAAGGAAATGGCAGCCCACTCCAGTGTTCTTGCCTGGAGAATCCCAGGGACGGGGGAGCCTGGTGGGCTGCCGTCTATGGGGTCGCACAGAGTCGGACACGACTGAAGCGACTTAGCAGCAGCAGCAGCAGCTACACTAGTAAGCATCTTTTTAGTTCTCTTTTTCTGCTATTATTTCTGCCTAGTTCTTGGACTGTAGTCAATATCTGTAAAGAAATATATACTATATCTTAATTCCCAACACAGCAAAGGATTAGGTACAAGAAACATTGATGACGAAATATATTTCCACATACTGAAATGTTTTACCCTTTTAAGAAGGATGATTATTTCTAGCTTAAAGTTTTATAATATTGTTAAATAACACCTGGTATTAACATTCTTAATACCACTTTTATTCAGATTATCCTGTAAAAATTTTGAAGCAGAATGTGTCTCTACTTTGAAATGAGGCTAGGGGTCAGATGCAGAGTCTAGAAGAAGACTCCTAAATCCTAAACCCACATTTTCTATGAGATAACCCAGGTGATGCTAGTGGTAAAAAACCCACCTGCCAGAGCAGGAGACATGAGCCACAGGTTCAATCCCTGGGTTGGAAAGATCCACTGGAGGAAGAAATGGCAACCCACTCCAGTTTTCTTGCCTGGAGAATCCCATGGACAGAGGAGCCTGGTGGGCTACAGTCCATGGGGCTGCAAAAAGTTGGACATGACTGTGTGACTGTGTAACTGTGTTAAGTGAGTTATTAATAAGATGAACAAAGAAGGGAAACCATTAGTATAAGAACCTTGCCCAAAGTTACACTATGGGTGAGTAGAGCATATTAAAAATGGAGGTATATGCCCTTCTCCTTAATGTCCCTTGTCATGATTTTAGAGAACCACAAAATGGATATATCTCAAAATAATGCCAAATAATCGTTCCCACTTGTAGAAAGCTGTGACTGAGTGTGAGGGGTTACATGTATGGTCCTCTCTGGGTGTGTGCTAAGAACACTTGAATAGTGCACTGGAAGGGCCTTGGTTCAAACTCTACCTCTTCCACTTTATTGCTGCAAGATCTTGGATAGGTTAATTAAATTTCCTAAACCTCAGTTTGCTCATTTGTAAAACAGAGCAAGTATTAGAACCAAACCATAAAGTATTTGTGAAAATAGAATAATGTTTCTAGACCCAGAAATCTGACACATAGTGAACATCGACAAAGTCACTAGGCTACTTTTCCTTGTGATGCTAAGTATGAATATTATCATCTTTAGTTCACAGAGGAGGAGACTGAGGAGCATCAGTTAAGTCACCAACCAACCCAGAAGAGAAGTTTTATACTGCTTAGATAACATTTGCTTGGAGGGAAAAAAAACAAAAAACAGATCACCAAAGCGTTGCTGGTATACCAATATTGCAGGTACTCATGCAAGCTCTAAGCTAGGTTCACAAACATGAATATGATCGCAGGAAGGAAAACAGAACCATACTCTAGCTTCAAATCTTTGGTGGAAAGTAAGGAAAAATGAATTCAGGCAACTCTTGTCGAAGGAAGATGGAGAAGTAAATTTTAACCTAAAGTACATGAAACTATGACCACTCAGTTGAGAGTAATATGATTGGGATTCTTGTCCTGATTATTTCATTATTCAGTGTATGTCAGTCGTTCAGTCGTGTCCAACTCTGCTGCTCCATGGACTGTAGCTCGCAAGGCTTCTCTGTCCATGGAATTCTCCAGGCATACTGGAGTGGGTTGCCATTCCTTTCTCCAGGGGATCTTCCTGACCTAGGGATCAAACTGTGGGTCTCCTACTTTGCAGGCAGATTTTTTTACTGTCAGAGCCACCAGGGAAGCCTCTTATAAGTCAGGTTAAATCCCATTCCTAGGCCTCATTCTTCAGCCATAAGGCAAGACGGTAGACAGGATGGACTCTGTAGAGCATTCCACTCGAGTGTTCTCTAGTTCTGTCTTAGTCATAGAAAGCAATAATGCTGGGCAGCTCCAGTGAAGTAGTCCCAGTTAGAGAAGGCAGAGGAGTCCAGAAGTAAGGAAGCAGCCGCAGAAAATGACAGCCCCTCACAGGAAGCACAGCCAGGGAGTATTTACAGACACTGAAGATTTAGAAATAATAGGTGCTATATATATTTAAATGTCAAATCTCAGCCTCCTATCATACCAAAAGTTAATTTTTCCTGAATTTAAAAAAAAAAAGAGCTTAATCCCAGAAAAGAAAAGAATGAATTTGCAGATAAAATGAAACTCAAAAGAATAAAATGATCAGGGCTGATAGCTTTCAACAGTCACATGTTTGCAAGTCAGCTGTTTACAATAACCTTAGACTTTAAGCCAGCCAGCCTTTTGAAAATAGTTACATCAAATAGTTTGAAGATGAATCCAGATGTAGTTGCTTCTTTGACATTTTGGGGACTTTTTAAGCCAATGGAAGATAGATCATTTGATTAAAAATCACTAAAAATTCATTTTCTATCTGAAATATGTGGAACAGTTTTAGTGTTAAAAGCACAGTATATAAATTGAAAAGACAATTAGCCAATCTGTAATAGTGGAGGAATACAGTGTCATTATCCCTAATTATTGAAGCTTAATATGAAGCTTAATGTATTTATGTGATAACTCATGTTTGCTGAATTAATTGGTTACTTCTTTCTTCTAAAAGAAAGTGGAAATGTGTGGAAATGTCAAGAATGGCTATCTCTCATAAAGATGGTACAATAGCTCTTTGTTTACAGTGGCAAAAAGATTATGAGACTTTTCAGTAATTGGAGAGAGCGTTTATTTAATTATAGATATTTTCACTATAATTTTAGAGGAAATACCACACAATTACATAAACAGTGAATATAATATCTTTTAAATTTACATAGTGTGTGGTTAGATCTATACAGTAAAATAAACCAGAGCCATAATTATATAATCTTTTGAAGTTAATACCTAATCTACTCACCAAGTACAACTGATTATTATTTTATTTGTAAATACGTTAATATATCAACACTTCATAGCCCCTATTATATGGCGATTTCTTGAGAATAATTCTTTGTATATTTTTACCCTTTGGAAGATAGTTACATAATTTTATCTGGTTAATATTTTAGAAGAACATAGTTGGCAACATTTAAAAACTCTGTTTTAAAATTGCATTTAAAGGTCTATGTAGAATACATTGCTTACAATTTGCAATCTATGTGGCTTTACTTCAAGAATTTTTCTTTCTTTGAACTGCAATTGATATGTTTATGCTATTTGATAATTTTATACACACTAAAGGTTTTTGTTGTTGTTGTTCAGTGTATGTTGCTAATACATTCTTACAGTGTTTTCTGTAATACACATTTTTTTTTTATAACTGCTGGACCAAATAATTGATTTAACTTGTCTGAATCTTCTACAATACAGAGTAGATCTTCAGGAAAAAAAAAAAAGATGAATATATTTTAGCTTAAGTAAAAGAGTTTCTGGACATTACAGTGCATTTCATTTTATAATAAATAAATAAATTTATCATAAAAGCTTAATTCTCTTAATAAATCTTTATTGACCATCTACTGCAATCCAACCATAGGAATTCACAGATAAACTGGCATGAACTCTGCCTTCAGAGAGGTTATAATCTCTGAGAGGAGATACAACACATGTATTACCAAATAGGATAGAAAAAAAGATGAAAAGTCAAAAGTTTTATAAGAGAGGAATGAACAAATTCAGAAAAGATGAAACTGCAAAAAAAGTTGAGAGATAGACAAGAAACAAAGTGGTTTAGGCCTTATACTTTCTCATCAACCTTCACTTTCATCAAAGTACTGTCTGCCTTACCTCCTCACTGAGAAAACTGACACAATCAGGTAAATATCAGCTTCCATTAAATACCACCACCACTTCTCCTAGCTTCACTGCACACCTGCCCTAAATGCCACCTTATCACAGGTTATCACTGATGCCCTGTATCTTTTTTTTTTTAATTGGAGTAAAATTGCTTTAAAATGTTGTGTTAGTTTCAGCTGTACAATGAAGTGAATTAGCTAAATGTATGTATGTATGTATACAGAGATCAGTCCTAGGTGTTCATTGGAAGGACTGATGTTGAAACTGAAACTTCAATACTTTGGACACCTGATGCAAAGAGCTGACTCATTGAAAAAGACCTTGATGCTGGGAAAGATTGAGGGCAGGAGGAGAGAAGGACTACAGGGGATGAAATGGTTGGATGGCATCACCGACTCAATGGACATGGGTTTGGATGGACTCTGGGATTTGGTGATGGACAGGGAGCCCTGGCGTGCTGCGGTTCATGAGGTCACAAAGAGTCGGACACGACTGAGTGACTGAACAGAACTGATACAGCCCTATGTATGTTTACAGCTTCACGGTGCTAGAGCGGTGAGTGGCGGCTGCACAGCACTGGAGATATCCCATGTCCAAGGTCAGGAGCAGGGACTGTGCTTCGCTGGAGCAGCTGAGAAGAGATACCCCATGTCCAACATCAGGAGCAGTGGCTATGCTTCACTGGATCAGCTGTGTGGAGACACCCCAGGTCCAAAATCAGAAAAACTCCAGTAAGACAGTAGGCACTGCAGCGGCTGTGAGGAGATACTCAGACCCCACAGAGACCAAGAGAGAACTGTGTTTGAGCATCGGGTCGGCAGTGGTCTGACACAGGGACAGGGGCTCTGGATGTGGGTATGGCATAAGTTCTCTTGGAGGAGGTCGCCATTAACCCCACTATAGAGCTGCCAGAACTTACATAGGACTGGGAAATACTCTTGGAGGGCACAACAGAACCTTGTGCACCAGGATCCAGGAGAAAAGAACAGTGACCCACAGGAGACTTGCCTGTGGATGTCTGGGAGTTTCTGGCAAAGGCGTGGGTCAATGGTGGCCTGCTGCAGGGCTGAGAGCACAGACTGTAGCAGTACATGCCTGGGATCTTTTGAGCGAGGTCACCATTATCTTCATTACTTCCACTATAGTTTGCTGCTAAGTCGCTTCAGTCGTATCCAACTCAGTGCGACCTCATAGACGGCAGCCCACCAGGCTCCCCCATCCCTGGGATTCTCCAGGCAAGAACACTGGAGTGGGTTGCCATTTCGTTCTCCAATGCATGAAAGTGAAAAGTGAAAGTGAAGTCACTCAGTCGTGTCCGACTCTTCGAGACCCCATGGACTGCAGCCAACCAGGCTCCTCCGTCCATGGGGTTTTCCAGGCAAGAGTACTGGAGTGGGGTGCCATCGCCTTCTCCTTTTGGCCCCAGGTAAATAGCAGGGAGAGAACACAGCTCCACCCATCAACAGAAAATTGGATTAAAGATTCACTGAGCATGGCCCCACCATCAGGACAATACCCAGTATCCCCCTCAGTCAGTTTATCCCATCAGGAAGCTTTCATAGGCCTCTTATCTTTCCCCATCAGAGGGCAGACAGACTGAAACCACCATCACAGAAAACTAACCAATCTAATCACATGGACCACAGCCTTGTCTAACTCAAGAAAAATATGAGCCATGCTGTGTAGGGCCACCCAAGTTGGTCAGGTCATGGTGGAGAGTTCTGACAAAATGTGGTCCACTGGAGAGGGGAATGGCAAACCACTTCAGTATTCCTGCCTTGAGAACCCCATGAACAGTATAAAAAGGCAAAAAGATAGGACACTGAAGGATGAACTCCCCAGGTCGGTAGGTGCCCAATATGCTACTGGAGATCAGTGGAGAAATAACTCCAGAAAGAATAAAGAGATGGAGCCAAAGCAAAAACAACACCCAGCTGTGGATGTGACTGGTGATGGAAGCAAGGTCCAACGCTATAAAGAGCAATATTGCATAGGAACCTGGAATGTTAGGTCCATGAATCAAGGCAAATTGGAAGCGGTCAAACAGGAGATGGCAAGAGTGAACGTCAACATTTTAGGAATCAGTGAACTAAAATGGACTGGAATGGGTGAATTTAACTCAGATGACCATTATATCTACTCCCGTGGGCAAGAATCCCTTAGAAAAAATGGACTAGCCATCATAGTCAACAAAAGAGTCTGAAATGCAGTACTTGGCTCGGATGCAGTCTCAAAAATGACAGAATGCCCTCTGTTCATTTCCAAGGCAAACCATTCAATATCACAGTAATCCAAGTCTATGCCCTGACCAGTAATGCTGAAGAAGCTGAAGTTGAATGGTTCTATGAAGACCTACATAACCTTCTGAAATTAACACCCAAAAAAGATGTCCTTTTCATTACAGGGGACTGGAATGCAAAAGTAGGAAGTTGAGAAACACCTGGAGTAACAGGCAAATTTGGCCTTGGAGTACAGAATGAAGCAGGGCAAAGGCTAATAGAGTTTTGCCAAGAGAATGCACTGGTCATACAAACACCCTCTTCCAACAACACAAGAGAAGACTCTCTACATGGACATCACCAGATGGTCAACACCAAAATCAGATTGATTATATTCTTTGCAGCCAAAGATGGAGAAGCTCTATACAGTCAGCAAAAATAAGACCGGGAGCTGACTGTGGTTCAGATCATGAACTCTTTATTGCCAAATTCAGACTGAAATTGAAGAAAGTAGGGAAAACCACTAGACCATTCAGGTATGACCTAAATCAAATCCCTAACAATTTACAGTGGAAGGGAGAAATAGATTTGAGAGACTAGATCTGATAGACAGAGTGCCTGATGAACTATGGACGGAGGTTCGTGACATTGTACAGGAGACAGGGAGCAAGACCATTCCCAAGAAAAAGAAATGCAAAAAAGCAAAATGGCTGTCTGGGGAGGCCTTACAAATAGCTGTGAAAAGAAGAGAAACCAAAAGCAAAGAAGAAAATGAAAGATATACATATTCGAATGCAGAGTTCCAAAGAATAGCAAGGAGAGATAAGAAAGCCTTCCTCAGTGATCATTGCAAAGAAATACAGGAAAACAATAGAATGGGAAAGACTAGAGATCTCTTTAAGAAAATTAGAGATACTAAGGGAACATATCATGCAAAGATGGGCTCAATAAAGGACAGCAATGGTATGGACCTAACAGAAGCAGAAGATATTAAGAAGAGGTGGTAAGAATACACAGAAGAACTATACAAAAAAGATCTTCATGACCCAGATAATCACGGTGGTGTGATCACTCACCTAGAGCCAGACATCCTGGAATGTGAAGTCAAGTGGGCCTTAGCAAGCATCACTACGAACAAAGCTAGTGGAGGTGATGGAATTTCAGTTGAGCTATTACAAATTCTAAAAGATGATGCTGTGAAAGTGCTGCACTCAATATGCCAGCAAATTTGGAAAGCTCAGCAGTGGCCACAGGGCTGGAAAAGGTCAGTTTTCATTCCAATCCCAAAAAAGCCAGTGCCAAAGAATGCCCAAACTACCACACAATTGTACTCATCTCACACGCTAGCAAAGTAATGCTCAAAATTCTCCAAGCCAGGCTTCAACAATACATGAACTGTGAACTTCCAGATGTTCAAGGTGGTTTTAGAAAAGGCAGAGAAACCAGAGATCAAATTGCCAACATCCGCTGGATCATCGAAAAAGCAAGCGAGTTCCAGAAGAACATCTACTTCTGCTTCATTGTCTATGCCAAAGCCTTTGACTGTGTGGATCATGATAAACTGTGGAAAATCCTTAAAGAGATGCAAATACCAGACCACCTGACCTGCTCTTGAGAAATCTGTATGCAGGTCAGGAAGCAACAGTTAGAACTGGACGTGGAACAACAGGCTGTTCCAAATGGGAAAAGGAGTACATCAAGGCTGTATATTGTCACCCTGCTTATTTAACTTATATGCAGATTATATCATGAGAAATGCTGGGCTGGATGAAGCTCAAGCTGGAATCAAGATTGCTGGGAGAAATATCAATAACTTCAGATATGCAGATGACACCACCCTTATGGCAGAAATTGAAGAAGAACTAAAGAGCCTCTTGATGAAAGTGAAAGAGGAGAGGGAAAAAGTTGGCTTAAAGCTCAACATCCAGAAAACTAAGATCATGGCATTTAGTCCCGTCACTTCATGGCAAATAGATGGGGAACAGTGGAAACAGTGGCAGACTTTATTTTTCTGGGCTCCAAAATCACTGCAGATGGTGATTGCAACCATGAAATAAAAAGACGTTTACTCCTTGGAAGAAAAGTTATGACCATCCTAGACAACGTGTTAAAAAGCAGAAACATTACTTGGCCAACAAAGGTCCATCTAGTCAAGACTATGGTTTTTCCAGTGGTCATGTATGGATGTGAGAGTTGGACTGTGAAGACAGCTGAGCACCAAAGAACTGATGCTCTTGAACTGTGGTGTTGGAGAAGACTCTTGAGAGTCCCTTGGACTGCAAGGAGATCCAACCAGTCCATCCTAAAGGAAATCAGTCCTGAATATTCATTGGAAGGACTGATGTTGAAGCTGAAACTCCAATACTTTGGCCACCTGATGCAAAGAGATGACTCATTTGAAAAGACCCTGATTCAGGGAAAGATAGAAGGCAGGAGGAGAAGCGGGTGACAGAGGATGAGATGGTTGGATGGCATCACCGACTCAATGGACATGAGTTTGAGTAAACTCTGGGAGTTGGTAATGGACAGGGAGGCCTGACATACTGCAGTCTATGGGGTCCCAAAAGTTGGACACGACTTAGCAACTGAACAGAACTGAACTGAATATATATTTATAGATAGATAGATAGATAGATATCCCGTCCCTCCTGTACCTTCTACTCCACATCCCATCTATCTAGGTCACCACTGAGCACCGAGCTAAGCTCCCTGGCTATACAGTAGGTTCCCACTATCTGTGTATATACATCAATCCGATCTCCCAGTGTGCCCCCCCCTCTACTTTCCCCACCGTGTCCACAGTCCATTCCCTGTACCCACGTCTCTGTTCTTCCCCTGGAAATATGTCCATGTGTACATTAACACATACTTTTGCTGACCTATGTCTTTAGCTAAAGACAGTTCCCCCTTTTGTCTCTCTATCCCATTCTTATTTTTTTTTTTAATACAATGATATTCTGGGAACAGTTATCCCTTCCATCTCCTGCATCATTTTTTTTTTCACTCTTTTGGATTATACTGGTCCCCATACCAACATTTGCTTCTTTTAGTAAAAACATGAACTTTTTGACCTCCCCTCTTATCTCCAGGTAGTGATATAATTTTTTTCTACACTTTATAAAACTCCTTGAGAGAATTTCCCTTCCTTTTCATATCCAAAAGAATTCTGAACATAGTCAGTCAGATTTTCCCCTTCACAACCCAGCAAAAAAAAAAAAAAGTTTTTGTCATTAAGGGTCTCAGTCAACATCTCTTCTTTGATACATGGCTTCCCAGTCCTCTTTATCATCTGTCACCTACTGGCAGCAATCAGTTCAGTTCAGTTCAGTTCCTCAGTTGTGTCCGACTCTTTGCAACCCCATGAATCACAGCACTCCAGGTCTCCCTGTCCATCACCAGCTCCTGGAGTTCACTCAGACTCACGTCTGTCAAGTCAGTGATGCCATCCAGCCATCTCATCCTCTGTTGTCCCCTTCTCCTCCTGCCCCCAATCCCTCCCAGCATCAGAGTCTTTTCCAATGAGTCAACTCTTCACATGAGGTGGCCAAAGTATTGGAGTTTCAGCTTTCGTATCATTCCTTCCAAAGAAATCCCAGGGCTGATCTCCTTCGGAATGGACTGGTTGGATCTCCTTGCAGTCCAAGGGACTCTCAAGAGTCTTCTCCAACACCACAGTTCAAAAGCATCAATTCTTCGGCGCTCAACCTTTTTCACAGTCCAACTCTCACATCCATACATGACCACTGGAAAAACCTTAGCCTTAACTAGACAGACCTTTGTTGGCAAAGTAATGTCTCTGCTTTTGAATATGCTATCTAGGTTGGTCATAACTTTCCTTCCAAGGAGTAAGCGTCTTTTAATTTCATGGCTGCAGTCACCAGCTGCAGTGATTTTGGAGCCCCAAAAAATAAAGTCTGACACTGTTTCCACTGTTTCCCCATCTATTTCCCATTAAGTGATGGGACCAGATGCCATGCTCTTCGTCTTCTGAATGTTGAGCTTTAAGCCAACTTTTTCACTCTCCTCTTTCACTTTCATTAAGAGGCTTTTTAATTCCTCTTCACTTTCTGCCATAAGGGTGGTGTCATCTGCATATCTGGGGTTATTGATATTTCTCCCGGAAATCTTGATTCCAGCTTGTGCTTCTTCCAGTCCAGCGTTTCTCATGATGTACTCTGCATATAAGTTAAATAAGCAGGGTGACAATATACAGCCTTGAAGTACTCCTTTTCCTATTTGGAACCAGTCTGTTGTTCCATGTTCAGTTCTAACTGTTGCTTCCTGACCTGCATATAGGTTTCTCAAAAGGCAGGTCAGGTGGTCTGGTATTCCCATCTCTTTCAGAATAGACAGGATTAATCATTCCTCCTTAAAACCACTGCTTTATTTTGGCTTCTATTATACCACACTTACCTGGTTTCCCTTTTAACTTTCCGTCTTCTCCTTCTTAGTAACTTTTACCATTCTCCTCATCACATGATGTCTATTCCAAGTGCCACGACTCACTTCTTGGATCAATTTGCTCTGTAGTCAAACTCATTTCTTCAATGATATTATCCAACCTTATGGCTTTTCTTTAGGTTGACCTCTCATGATCCAACTGCCCACTTGATAGCATGGCCAAATTTGTCCAATAAAATATAAGACATCCAGTAATATTAGAATTTCTGACAGTGAATAATTTTTTTAGTACAAGTGTGTGTCATGAAATATTTGTTTTGTATTTATCTAAAATTCTAGCTTAACTGGGTGTCCCATGTTTTATCTGACACTCCACCACCTAACACCTCTGTGTCTCCACCTGGATGTGCTGGAGTCATCTCAAAAATAAAATATCAGAACTGAGCTCTAGACACTCCTCCTACACCAAGCCACCTTGCAGTAGTCCCCTCCACCTCAGTAAAAGGCAACTGCATTCTTCTAATTGCTCAAATCAACAAAATGATGGTCATGTAAACACATGTCTTTTTCTCACATCACAGCTAATTTTCATGACATCCTATTGGATCTAACCTCGAATACTACATATTCAGAATTTGGCCTTTTCTTATGACCCTGCCATCACCACCACCTCTTGTCTCCTAATAGTTCAGTTCAGTTCATTTGCTCAGTCGTGTCAGACTCTTTGCGACCCTGTGGACTGCAGCACGCCAGGCTTCCCTGTCCATCAACTCCTGAAGCTTGCTCAAACAAACTCATGTCCATTGAGTCAGTGATTCCATCCAACCATCTCATCCTCTGTCATCCCCTTCTAATAGGTCTAAAATGTCATCTGCCTCCTAATGGGTCTTTCTGAAAGTGAAAATGTGAGTTGCTCAGTTGTGTTTGACTATGTGAAAACATGGGCTGTAGCCCACCAGGCCCTCTGTCTCTAGGATTTCCCAGGCAAGAATATTGGAGTGGGTTACCATTTCCTTCACCAGGGTATCTTCCTGACCCAGGTATCAAACCTGCATCTCCTGTTTTGGCAGGAAAATTCTTTACCTAAATCTCATCTAGATAGCTTAAAAAAAAAACTTCTTTACAATTAAAACTCTTCTGTCCACTAAAGATTTGTCTTCTAAGACTGATAATAGGGTAAGCCACTCTTCTGTAGCCTGTATTTGTGGCCCTAAAGTTATGACATACTTTAAGGAATATACCAAAAAGTCCTGACAACATAGCCAAAGGCTGGACTCTAAAAAAGGTTTAAAAAATTTAAGAGAGCAGCACTCAATAGCTAGTAAATGGTTGGGTTTTTTTTCCTCCTGTTTCCCACACAATAATGATAGATGACATTTACTGACCATTTATCAGTTTCAGACCCAGTTTAAAGGATTTTGTGTGAGTCCATGCTTGTCTATCCCCACTTCCACTTGAGGAACAGAAACTGTCAGTGACTCTCCTAGGGGCCAAGAGCACTGTCTTGGAGTCCATCACACAACACAGAATTCAAGCAGATCAGGGGTGCCTCACCTGGCTTATCTAGAATCCTTTTTTTCTTCTGGAAGCTAGAGGCACAGCTTGTCCATGCTATTTTAGTTATATGGAGTTCTTATTTCTCTTAAAACTTTCCTCTTGCAATAGTTTACTTCTGTCCTTATGTCATCAGAGAAAGAGATATCAGTGATTGAGCCTGAAAATATAACTCAGTGAATGAAAATTCATAAACCCATACCCACACACATTCCCAGACTTTGAAAAGGCTACTATGCTGAAATCAACAATCCCACCCTGCAGAGATATGTTTGAAAGATTAGAACTCAGTAATTATGCTTTTATGCGACTCCTTGAAATTATGTTGGTTAAACAGTGCCACTGTATTCTGATGCCCAACGGTTATTACTGATGAGTTAAATATTATGGTTTAGTATTATGTGTGTGTGTGTGTGGGGGGGGGGGTTGTGATGGTGAGTCTCTCATATGGTGCTTAAGAGGATTATGCAGCTGTCCTGTGCCTCATTTGGAATCCCACAGCCCCAAGAAGAAGGTTGGCAGAAACCCACGATGGAATCCACCCACCCAGGAGCCCTGCATTCCTCATATCTTTTACTGGCCACACAGAAGGGACTTTTCCAACCTGAACAAAGACAGTAAGTGAAAATTCGAATCAACAATGGTGAGTCAGCCGCTCTGGAGTCTAATCCCCACCGTGCTCCTCATCTAGCCATAGGAAAGGTACATCTTCATTGAGGGCCCCTGGATTTCTCAGTGAGAGTAGCTCACAGCTGTTTATCTATCATGTCATGTGGTAACAGCAGAATACAGTGGCAGTGGTCCTGGGGACATTTGGCTTCCCTCTCAGACAGGCTTTGTTTACTTTTAATAGAAGATACCAAATTAAATAAAGCCAGTTTATCTGGATATAATTTCACTCAAGAGGCCTAAGAGAGAAAGTCTTATTTGATGTCAAAATACCACCTTGGTTCCTTTACAATAGAAATGGCAAATTAATCTTTTGTTTTTCATAATAGCAAAACAGCTGATTAGTAGACTGTTTTTTGTTAACTTTTCAATTGATAGAACCATCATTTTGCGGGGGGGGGGGGGGGGAGAAAACAGAGGATGACTATATACTAACTAGACTTAATTACCTGTCTTTTACTTTTTAACTAAACTGAACACATCCCCTGTTATTTTTTTCATCTTAAGGTAAAACTACCAAAAATTGGACAGTGATTCTCAACATTTTTGTTCCTAGAGAAAAAAGTTTTGGCAGTATCCATGAGGAGACTAAAAAAGTCACAATCATACTAAACAAGTCATCATATTCAGACAGACATTATGGACACATCAGAACACTGCGTATGCTTATTGCACTTGTCACTTGTTTACCATTCAGCACTGTTGGTGTTTAGAAGGAAATGTTTGCTGCCCTGACCACACTCACTAAAGAGCTCATAAGGCAAAGTCCTTGCAAAGGTTACTTGCAATATTCATTAAATATTTCCTCTAGTAAAATATAGGCATCTCTAGACCAAAGCAAGTATTTCACTTGCTTCAGCATTTATGCTAATAGACATTACTATAAGAATTTATACTCAGTTATAGCAAACTTTTATGTGTAATGAGAATAAAAATGCATTCTAGCATGAGAATTTCTTTTCAAAAGTATGATTGCATTAAAACATGTCAACAAATTCTTTGATACTTCTCCCTTCAAGGTGTGGAACTCAACCTGCCTTCCCTAGATATTGGGCTTTAAATATTGACTTGCTCCTAACAAATAGAACTTTGCAGAAGTGACAGTGTGGAACTTCCAAGAAGAGGGTATAAATGGCATTGAGGTTTCCTCTCTAGAATTACCCTCTCCAGTGAAAATTGGACGCCTTCTGTGGTGCTACTCTAACAGCCATATGAAAAAGCCTCACGTTGTGAGGACTGGAGCCTCCTGACAACTGAATCCAAAGAACTGAGGCCTCCTACCAACAGCCTTGTGAGGGAGCCATCTTGGAAGTACATCCTTCATCCCCAGTTGAGCCTTCAGATGACTATAGCTTTCGAGGCTGTATCCATAGCAACCTCATGAGCCAAACCCACCAGATAACCTGCTCCTGAATTCTTGACCCACAGAAATGGTGAGATAATGTTTTTTGTCTTAAGCTACTAGTTTAGGGGAGTAATTTTTTTACATAGTTGGGCTTTCCCAGTAGCTCAGTGGTAAAGAATCCCCTGCAATGCAGGACACACCAGAGATGTGGGTTTGATCCCTGGGTTGGGAAGATCCCCTGGAGGACAGAATGGTAATAGATAACTAATAAAGGTAGGATATAGACTTTGTTCAAGAAAATACATTAAAAAACACTTGGAGTAAAAGATAAAATCCTGAAGGCATGGATTGGTGTCTGAGCCCAGGAAGCCAGTAGTGATTGTTGATTTACTCTGCATGGAAAAAGTAAAGGGAGTTTGTTTGAGAGAGGAGAAGGGAAGGGAAGAAAGGGAGTAGCCAGTAGAACACCTAGAGGCCATACAACCCATAGGGAAGGATGAATGAGAAACATCGGTGCTTGGAAGTAGAAAGGATTTTTAAGAATTGGAATACATGATATGATTTTAGGCTTTGATGTGTGTGTGTGTGTACGTATGTGCATGTGGATATACACATTTGTGTGTGTACTTGGAAATCAAGGACATTCAAGATTAGGAGTGAGCAAAGATGAATGTGGAAATAAATGCCCCATTTGCGTATTTAAACCTCAGGGAGCTATTTGGGTTTCCATATCCTATTTTGCTTAAATTTCAAGAGCCATCGTGGTCTTTAATTATGAAAACATTCAGCAAATGTTAATGACCCTCCTACAAATGATTTTCCCTAGACTGAGACATATCAATAGAAATCAGGGCAATAAGTATATCATAATATTGCAGAGATCAATATTTTTCTTCTTAATGTCATTCCATGATGTCAGAGGAGTAAGCCTCAATTGACAGGTTAGTGGACTAGACTAAGTGTGTTCTCTTCTGATCCACCTGTCTCTCCTTTCATTCACTTTCTCTCTAAGCCTTTTTATCTCCAAATAGTTTTCACCAAAAATGCTTATTTTGCATCTCATTGAAATAGACATGTGTGGTTTTATTCTAGAAATATCATAAACCTTGCAGTCAGATATATTGAGATTTACCCCTGGTTTCCTTGGTGGCTCAGATGGTAAAGACTTTGTCTGCAATGTGGGAGACCCAGTTTCAATCCTTGGTTCAGGAAGAGTCCATAGAGAAGGAAATGGCAACCCACTCCAGTATTCTTGCCTGGAAAATCCCTTGGACAGAGGAGTCTGGGGGGCCACAGTCCATGGGGTCACAAAGAGTCCACTGAGCAACCAACACTTTCACTTTCTCTTTCATATCTGGGTTTAAGTCCTAGTTCACCTGAAAGCTACTATAGCATCTTAAATAACAATTTTTAACTACCTCTCAGCCTTATGTCTCCACATAATATGTGATTTATGATATTTATATGGTCCTTTTAAATATTAAGTGAAATAATGTACATAAAAACTTTGCTCGGGGCTTAGCCACAAGTAGAAATTTGTAGACTGAAAGAAATGGTTGTTCTTGTTATATGATTATAGCTTAAGACTTGCCCTTGGCTACATGCCTCTACTAAAATGTAAGCTGATAAAGGTATAAGTTACTACCGTTGAGGAATTACCTTGGAACCTCAGGATGCCTGGCAATGATTCTCCCGAAATTTGAGGCTCTGTGTCTACTAGGTCAGGAGAGAGGGTTTTCTACTCTATTAGTGGAATATAGCTTGTCTTTGAACTCAACCACTGAACCCAACTTTCCAAGGGAATGGCAGAAGGCAGAAGGAGGCCTCCTTTCTGCCATTCAGCAAGTAGACTCTGCTCATGAGATCACCAGGTGCTAACACCTGGTGCTCACAGACAACTGCTTCTACTCAGACTTTGTGGTGCCAGAGACCTGACTGTTGACTAATAGACATACACAAGGCCGTTCTCACTGTAAAAGATATGACCAGGGACCATGCTTCATCCTATGATGCACAACCCTATTGTGTGTCCAAGAATATCTTGAAGGCTTCTCTGGGAGATTGTGAGAGAATGGGAATTGTGTTCCTCTTTAATGATTTTTTGACTTTTGCGTTTCCCCAATAAAGTCTGACTTTTACATCCAGACTACATTACACTGCAATATTTGCCATCACACATCTTGCCCATATTGAACAAAACAGACAAAAATCCTTGTCCTTGGAGTGTATATTTGATTGGGAAAGAGAAAAATAAAAAAATAAAGTAAATGAATAAGCAAAATGTTCTATATGTTTGTGTAAAATATATACATATTTCAAAGCTATTTGTGAAGGGAAAATACGTATTAGATGAAGTTAAATGCTGTGAAGAAAAGAGTACTAAGAAGATAGACATATCACCAAAGAGATGTCATCTCTAGTCATCTTCCTACAGAAAGATCACTGTAGTCAATTACAGGTGATGGATGGAATAGCAATAAGATTGGCACCAGAGAGATTTGGTAGAAGACCATTGAAGTCGTTTATTAAAAAAAAAAAAAAAAAGGACAGGTAATATTTTGGCATCTTACCATGTGCTGGATGATGTTCTAAGAATTTAATAAAACTTTCAATCTTCACAACAACTCTATGTGGTAGATATTATTTTTGTCTTTTTTACAGGTGAAAAAACAGACAAAAAAAGAAGTGAGACCTTCCCATGATCATACCTTGGTGAAGACAGGCCTCCAACCCTATAGTCTGAGTTCAGAATCACTGTTTTACTGTGATTAACTATGCTGTTGATATAAATTGTGCATTCTTCGAAACTATAAGATCAGAGAAAGCATAACGAATTTCCACAGGAGAATTTTCCTGGTAGAATTCTATTTCCTTCTACTTGCTGCTGCTGCTAAGTCACTTCAGTCGTGTCTGACTCTGTGCGACCCCAGAGATGGCAGCCCGCCAGGCTCCCCCATCCCTGGGATTCTCCAGGCAAGAACACTGGAGTGGGTTGCCATTTCCTTCTCCAATGCATGAAAGTGAAAAGTGAAAGTGAAGTCGCTCAGTCGTGTCCCACTCCTAACGACCCCATAGACTGCAGCCTACCAGGCTCCCCTGTCCATGGGATTTTCCAGGCAAGTATACTGGACTGGGGTGCCATTGCCTTCTCCATCCTTCTACTTAGTTACCATCATTTATGTTCTGAGATTCCTGAGAAAAGGTGTTGTATGAAAAATAATTTACAGGGAAGGGATTCCAGTAGTAATCTTTGGAACACTAGCATTTTACTGTCCCACATTCAGCTTGACAAATTTCCATCTTCATTAATACCTGCTTAGAATAATTTGTTCTCCTAATTAGGTTTAAAAATATTTGGAGGAAAAGTGCAAGTTCAGTTCAGTTCAGTCGCTCAGTCATGTCCGACTCTTCATGACCACATGAACCGCAGCACGCCAGGCCTCCCTGTCCATCACCAACTCCCCGAGTCCACCCAAACCCATGTTCATCAAGTCGGTGATCACATCCAACCATCTCATCCTCTGTCATCCCCTTCTCCTCCTGCCCTCAATCTTTGCCAGCATCAGGGTCTTTTCAAATGAGTCAGCTCTTCACATCAGGTGGCCAAAGTATTGGAGTTTCAGTTTCAACATCAGTCCTTCCAATGAACACCCAGGACTGATCTCCTTTAGGATGGACTGGTTGGATCTCCTTGCAGTCCAAGGGACTCTCAAGAGTCTTCTCCAACACCACAGTTCAAAAGCATCAATTCTTCTGCACTCAGCTTTCTTTACAGTCCAACACTCACATCCATACAAAACCATAGCCTTGACTAGACGGACCTTTGTTGGCAAAGCAATGTCTCTGCTTTTGAATATGCTGTCTAGGTGGGTCATAACTTTCCTTCCAAGGAGTAAGCATCTTTTAATTTAATGGCTGCAATCACCATCTGCAGTGATTTTGGAGCCCCAAAAAATAAAGTCTGACACTGTTTCTACTATTTCCCCATCTATTTGCCATGAAGTGATGAGACCAGATGCCATGATCTTCGTTTTCTGAATGTTGAGCTTTAAGCCAACTTTTTCACTCTCCTCTTTCATTTTCATCAAGAGGCTTTTTAGTTCCTCTTCACTTTCTGCCATAAGGGTGGTGTCATCTGCATATCTGAGGTTATTGATATTTCTCCCGGCAATCTTGATCCCAGCTTGTGCTTCTTCCAGCCCAGAGTTTCTCATGATGTACTCTGCATATAAGTTAAATAAGCTGGGTGACAATATACAGCCTTGACGTACTCCTTTTCCTATTTGGAACCAGTTTGTTGTTCCATGTCCAGTTCTAACTGTTGCTTCCTGACCTGCATACAGGTTTCTCAAGAGGCAGGTCAGGTGGTCTGGTATGCCCATCTCTTTCAGAATTTTCCACAGTTTATTGTGATCCACACAGTCAAAGGCTTTGGCTTAAATGTTTGTGCAAGAGTTTTTCATAAATCATAAAAATGGGATTGTCTTCCATCTGCTCTAAAAGAGACAGTTCATTAACTGCTGAATAATGAAACTTAAAATGATGACAGAGGCATTTTACCTTTGTGTTTTCTCATGTATAGGCTTTCATATTGTTGTTACTAGCCCTTGGTTTAAGACAGATTACAGTACTTTTTTAGTTATTCCATTTTTATCTTGAGTTGTGTATTATAAATCTAACATTTTAATGAGATGACAGGGGTTTAAAATCAGGAACTACATGTTCCAAATTATAATGGGCCTGGATTTTTTTTTTTTTTTTGCATCCTTTTTCCATCGATTGTAAAATCAAGTGTATACTTATCTGGTAGAGTTACAAGCTCCAAGATGCATAAAACTGCCATCTTTATAACAAAAA
Source organism: Bubalus bubalis (assembly GCF_019923935.1). NCBI lineage: Eukaryota > Metazoa > Chordata > Mammalia > Artiodactyla > Bovidae > Bubalus > Bubalus bubalis. The sequence continues at coordinate 49,283,871 of NC_059171.1, read as the reverse complement.
TATCAGAAATCTTTTTGTATAATGTCTACAGTAAGACCATTGATAATTCTGGGCACAGTGAGCCTTCTCTTAGCTTCTCCCTAAAAATGCTATTATCTGCTTTTAATACATTTGTCATTAGGTAGAATTCATTTCATTGCTTAGCTGCAAAAAGAAAATAAAGGAACCTTTTAGCTAGATTATTGGATTTATTGGTCTAAGTAAATCCACTTTGGAATAATAAAAACCTTATTGAGTCATTAAAGACTGAAATATGGTATATTTGTTTTTACAGTTTTGCCTCGTGTGCTTCATGCTACATTGAAATTTTTAGAACTTCGTAAACTTTCTTGCCTTGAAATAACTATGCTATTCAGCTATGAAATGGTTTTACTTCTTTCCAGAATGTCTCAGGCAAGTCAACAACCTTAAAATCCTGTGACATTTCTCATTGTGTAAGCAGGAAATAATCACAACTCAAATACATGCTCAACCCAACTCAGTCATTGGGAGAATTGAGAAACTGACTCTTCTATGAAAAATAAGTGCCCAAATGTTCACAAACTATGGAAAAACACTAAGACTAATTTCTACTGCCTCTATGTAGTCATTTGGAAGGAAAAGCAGAAAGACCTAGGCTCAAGTTTCACTTCTGCCCCTTATTCTGTGATCTTAGGAGTCATGTTTTTCTTTAAAAAAAATTTTTTTAGGCTTAGTTTCCTTCCCTGCATTTGTAAATATGGGGTTACAGTAGTACCTATATTGGAGAGTTGTGATGAGGATTAAATGATATAAAGTGTTTAGTGTGTTGCCTAGAAAATACTAAGAGCCCATAATAGCAGATGTCATTAATGTTTCCACTCTATTATTTCATTTTAGCCTTTAAGGTATTCAGTTTTCCATGATGCATAGTAAGATGGAAAGCAATATTTCTCTACAAATGAAAGCACTTTACATGAGTGTTTTGGGAAGCCAGGTGCTAAGCAAAGAACACGTAAGTTCTTGAGCCCATGCTCTAGAGCCTGAGAGCTGCAGCTGCTAGAACACGAGCCCTCACACCTAGATCCCATGCTCTACGACAAAAAAAGCCACCACACGGAGAAGCCTTTGTACCACAATGAAGAGTAACCCCATTCTCTGCAACTAGAGAAAGTCCGAGAAAAGCAATGGGGAGCCTGCACAGCCAAAAATAAATACATAAATAAAATTACTTTAAAAGAAGAACATGTAAGTTCTTGATTTCTAGGCACTGTCACTCTAGAAGACATCAGTATAACACATGATTTAATATGTAGACACTGTACTGTGTGGGTTTCAGCATATGTCATGTTATAAATTAATCCTGCTCACAGAAATAAAAGGATCATAAGCAAACACTGTGAACCTGTGTATACCAATCAGTTAGATAATCTAGGTGAAATGAACAAATTTCTAGAGACACGAATTAACAAAACTGGCCTAGAATAAGTAGAAAACCTAAATAAATCTATAACAAATAATGAGATTGACTCAGTAATCAAAGACTATCAAAGTGGAGGACTAAATGGTTTCACTGGTAAATCCTATCAAACATTTAAAGAAGAAAAAACACCAACCTTTCTCAGGCAGTTCTAAAAATAGAAGAGAAGAGAACAATTCTCAACTAATTTTTTGAAGCCAGTATTACCCTGATACCAAAACCAGAAAAACAGACCACAAGAAAAGAAAACTGCATGCCAAAAGCCTTTATGATTATAGATGTAAAAACGCTATAAAAAATACTAGTAAAATGAATCCAGCAGCATATTAAAAGGATTATACACCATGCCCAAGTGAAATTTATTTCAGGAATGCAGGGTGATTCAAAATTCAAAAATCAATTGGTGAGATATAGCATGGAATAATACATCAATAGAATGAGGAGAAAAACCAAGTGATCATATACACAAATGCAGAAAGGCATTTGACAAGATGCAACATGTTTTCGTGAATAAAAACAGTCAGCAGACTAGGAATAGAAGGGAGCTTTGTCGACACGATGAAGGATATTTATGAAAAAAAAAAAAAAAAAAAAGCCCACAGGTAACAGCATATTTATCATGTACTGAACTATGTCACTTCAAAATTCATATGTTGAAGCCCTAACTCCCAATGTGACTGTATTTGGAGATAGGTCCTATTAAAATATAATTAGGAGTAAATGATACCATTTGGAAAAAGGAGAACAAAGCTGGAGAGTTCACACTTCCCAATTTTAAAACGTACTACCAAGCTATAGTAATCAACTCATACTTCCATGGCCAGTTGATTTTAGATAAAGACAACAAGACCTATCAATGATGAAAAAATAATTTTTTCAATAAATAGTGCTGGAATAACTATTCACATGTAAAACTCTGAAGTTGGACCTCTACTTCATGCCATTCACAAAAATTAGCTCAAAATGGAACAAAATCTAAATGTAAGAGCTAAAAATCTGAAACTTTTAGAGGAACCCACAAGAATAAGTCTTCATGAATTCAGATTTGGCAAAGGATACTTAGATATGACACAACAGACATGGCTAACAATACAAAAAAAAAAGATAAATTGGATTTTATCAAAATTTAAGATTTTTGTGCAACAAAGGACATTGCCAAGAAAGTAAAAAGAAAACCCACATGATGGGGAAAAATGTCTACAAATTATATATCTGATAAAGGTCCAGTATACAGAATACATAATGAACACTTAGAATGCAATAACAAAAAGACCACCAACTCAATGAAAGAATAGGCAAAAGATGTGAATAGGTATTTCTTCAAAGATGGTATGCAAATGACCAACAAGCACTTGCTCAGCATCCTTAGTCATTAGGGAAATGCAAATCAAAACCATAATGTGATTTCACTTCACACCTATTAGGATAGACATAATTTTTAAAAAAAGGGAAAATAAGCATTGGTAAGGCTGTGAAGAAATAGAACACTCAGACTTTGTCAGTAAGAATGTAAAATGGCGCAGACACTGTAGAAAAGTTTGATGGTTTCTCAAACAGTTAAACATAGAATTACCATATGATCCAACAAGTCCTCTCCAGTGTATATATCCAGCATGTTGAAAACAGGTATTTGAACAAAAATTTGTACACAGATGTTCGTGGCAGCACCGTTTATAATAGCTAAAGTGTGGAAACCACTCAAATGCCCATCAATAGATGAACAAAGAAACAAACAGTTGTGTACACATACAATGAAGTATTATTCAGCAACATAAAGGAATGAAGTATGGATAACAAGCTACAATGTACATGGATCTTGAAAACATTATGCTAAGTGAAAGAAGCCAGACACCAAAGGTCCCATATTGAAATATCCAGAATAGGCTAATTCATTGAGACAGAAAACAGACTGGTGATTTCCAGGGGCAGGGAGAGAATTTGAGAGTGACTGCTTAATGGCTATGGGATTTTCTTTGGGGGTGATAATGTTTGGGAATTAGATAGAAGTGGTGATTGTACAGCATTGTGAATGTATTAAAACTCACTGAGGATGCACTGTACAACACGTGGAATATAGCCAATATTTTGTAATAGCTGTAAATGGAGTACATCCCTTAAAAATTGTTTAAAGAATTACAAATTTTAAAAGCTTGAATAAATAAAAACAAAACCCACTGATTTGTACCATTTAAAATTAAGTTTATAGTATGTGAATTTCATCTCAATTTTTAAAATAAAAAAACAGAAAGAAAAGAAGAAAATTAATTTAACCATGCTCCTAGAATACCATAACATCTTGATGACATTTTCTATATCCAAAAAAACCTGTAAGAATCAGCACCCTCCACATACCCAAAGGCATATGCAAATACAAACTAGTTAAGGGTGCAATCGCTTCTAGACTAGACTGTTCCTCAGGCTTCTGGGCTCTGATTCAGGCAGAGATCAGATCAGATCAGTCGCCCAGTCGTGTCCGACTCTTTGCAACCCCATGAATCACAGCACGCCAGGCCTCCCTGTCCATCACCAACTCCCGGAGTTCACTCAGACTCACGTCCATCGAGTCAGTGATGCCATCCAGCCATCTCATCCTCTGTCGTCCCCTTCTCCTCCTGCCCCCAATCCCTCCCACCATCAGAGTCTTTTCCAATGAGTCAACTCTTCACATGAGGTGGCCAAAGTACTGGAGTTTCAGCTTCAGCATCATTCCTTCCAAAGAAATCCCAGGGATGATCTCCTTCAGAATGGACTGGTTGGATATCCAAGGCAACCCTAAAACTCGTCTAGAATTCCCAGTTTTTCCTGTTGTTAGTGTCATCCTAATTCTTGGCACCATAATTCCCCACTAGAGTTCATTGGTCTAACTTCGGTTCTGGATTCTCAATATAAGCCTCCAGGATTAATTGTTGTTTTCAGTTGCTGAGTCATGTCTGACTCTTTGCAACCACATGGACTGTAGCACGCCAGGCTTCCCTGTCCTTTACTATCTCCCTGAGTTTGCTCAAATTCATATCCATTGAGACAGTGATTCTATCCAACCATCTCATCCTCTGTCACCCCCTTCTCCTTTTGCCTTCAATCTTTCCCAACATCAGTGTCTTTTCGGATAAGTCACCCCTTCGCATCAGGTGGCCAAATTATCAGAGCTTCACCATCAGTCCTTCTAATGAATATTCAAGGTTGATTTCCTTTAGGATTGACTGATCTGATCTCCTTGCATTCCAAGGCACTCTCAAGAGTCTTCTCCAGTACCACAATTTGAAAGCATCAATTCTTCGGTGCTGAGACTTCTTTACAGTTCAACTCTCACATCCACATATAACAACTGGAAAAATCATAGCTTTGACTATATGGGTCTTTGTCAGCAAAGTGATGTTTCTGCTTTTTAATATGCTGTCTAGGTTTTTTATAGCTTTCCCTCCAAGGAGCAAGCATCTTTTAATTTCTTGACTACAATCACAGTCCACAGTCTGAAAGAAGATAGCCATTCTGGGTCACCTGACCAGGATTCCCTTAACAGTCTAGCCTGATAAGCTTAAATATCCCTTTACTCCTAAAACTAAACTTACTCAACTAGATTATATGACTTTACTGCTCTGCTCTGAAGCATTAATTCTTTTTGAAACTAAATATGCTCATTAGTATTATTTAAAGCCTGTTTGGCTTGAGTTTATTACTTATCCTCTTCTATGAGTTTCTGGCCTTGGGCTTTAATTAATCTATGCTGCTGCTAAGTCACTTCAGTCGTGTCCGACTGTGTGTGACCCCATAGACGGCAGTCTACCAGGCTCCCCCGTCCCTGGGATTCTCCAGGCAAGAACACTGGAGTGGGTTGCCATTTCCTTCTCCATAATCTATGCTGCTGCTGCTGCTGCTACTAAGTCGCTTCAGTCGTGTCCGACTCTGTGCAACCCCATAGACGGCAGCCCTCCAGGCTCAGCCATCCCTGGGATTCTCCAGGCGAGAACACCGGAGTGGGTTGCCATTTCCTTCTCCAATGCATGAAAGTGAAAAGTGAAAGTGAAGTCGCTCAGTCGTGTCTGACTTTTATTGACCCCATGAACTGCAGCCTACCAGGCTCCTCTGTCCAAGGGATTTTCCAAGCAAGAGTACTGGAGTGGGGTGCCATTGCCTTCCCCGGTAATCTATGCTAAGAATATTAAATTCCATCCTTGCCATTCTTCATTTTAACAAGCTTTAAAAATGCTACCAAACATTCAGCCACTCCAATTCATAGAGCTCTGTCTGTGCTCAAAAGTCTGGTTTGTAAGAAAGATGGAAGAAAGGACATATATAAAGGCAGGACATGGGTTTTGAACTTCATGAATAAAATCACTAAAATACAACATTGGAAAGATGCAAACTTTGGGGTTCAGAAATGCTGAGCCAATATTTTGCAAAGCATTGGGTTGACCAAAAAGTTGATTTGGGTTTTTCTGTTACATTGCATGGAAAAACATGAACAAACTTTTTGGCCAACTCAATAAGTTGACAGAAAAGTCTAAGCATCTTTCAATCACCAACTAGTAAATATCACCACCCTCACAGAGGCCTTTAATTTGGAAAGAGCCCTGCAGGAAAATGGATAAAGTCAAACCATGTAATAAGCTCCCTTTTACCTTTCTAATTTCACTTTTTAAGAACTTTGTCCTCTATCTAAGCCCATTTAAGCATGCAACTCCTAGGATTCATAAACTTCCAAAACACAGTTGCTTCTACAGTGATAACTAGTATTTATATGATTACAAAGCAATTTCACACCCTGTCTCATTTGACAAAGTAGAAAGCATAAATGCTATCAACCTCATTTTAAAGATGAACAGCCTTAAAATGAAAATGTTGGTTATAAACTGATGAGCCACAGATCTGGAAGCCAGACCCAGATGCTTTATTCCCAATGTCCTTAAACTCACTATGTGACTGAGTCCCAGTCATGTCCAACTCTTTGTGACCCTAGGGACTGTAGGCTTCTCTGTCCATGGGATTCTCCAGGCAAGAATACTGGAGTGGGTTGCCATTTCCTCCTCTGGGGGATCTTCCCAACTCAGGGGTTGAACCCATTTCTCCTGTCTTGGCAGGCGGATTATTTACCACTGAGCCACCAGAGAAGCCCTAAATTCATTACGCTATTTCTCAAGTGAACTGTTCTACCTGATTGTCCCGAATATCTGTTTGTTTCTGTTGTTCATGTTTACTTTTTCCGAAAGGATTTTTAGGCACATGCAAAATACCTACTCCATATATGATAATTTTCAATTTAAGTAGATTAATTTTAATTAGTAATGCATAGAAAATATTGCATAAAACGTTGGAAGATTAAAGTCAAAAAAATTGAATAAAACATTGAAATGAATTTAAAGAGTGATAAGACTTACCCAAATGGCTAAAATACACATTAACAGTGTTTTTCAAATGTTCCCTACAGTATAACTTCCCTGGGGGTACTAGTAAGAGTCCCATAGGCCTCCCCTGAAGTTTTTGAACATTCTGCATCTGTATGTTATCAAGTATTCCAGAAAGTTCTTATGATGGGAAACATATTCTGAATTACAGAATGTTGATGGTAATAACAGGGATAACTGAAGTCCCGTGGCACCTCAAAGAACATAGAGTTTACCTCTAGTTTTGGAAATCTACAAAGGTCACATGGAGAAAGCTATATTCAAGTTTTGACAGCTGGGTAAGATTTCAAAGCAGAGAAAACTCTAGGGCAAGACAAAGTGTCATGAATGCATACACTGCTTTTCAGGATGGAAATTATTTCACTGTAACTGATGCCTGCAATGCATGTCAGGAAGGATAAGGCCATGTTGCAAGGGGTCTTTGTCTCCTTAGGCGCATGGATTTTAAATTAATTCACTGTGTAATGAGGGACAATGATAGGTTTGGTTTCTTTAGAGGCCAAACCAATTGATTGTCCAAACTTCTCCATGCTATTTTTTATTGACTCCAGAATGAGGTCAAAATCATCACTTATTTTCATTACTTAAAACCAAAGCAATGATTTTTATTAAAAAAAGAAAAACAGCTTATGTATTTTGCTAGGCAATTGAATGGATCATTTATATAAAGGCAAGTTTGTATGTACAAATATGAAAGATAATTATTATTCTTTATATACTTTTGTAAGTATTTATAAATCTTCTCTGGTAAACTGGAGTTAAATTTATCATGCTCATCTTCGTCCATCACTTTATTTACTGTGTATCAACAATATTTCCCTTTCACATCCTATTGCAATTATTTCTGAAGCATCCAGCTGAAAAGTCTTATTAAAATATTTGATTAAGTATTTTGAATTTGGTATTTATTTTTCTCATATGATTGGATCTAAAGAGACCCAGTGATGGAAAAATAACCCTAACGTGCAAACCATTTTAGTTGTCACAAAATGTATTGATTGCCCATTCTAAATAAATACTGATGTCAACAAGACACAACCCTATCCACCAGGAGCTTGCATTCCAATAGAGGAAGACATAAGTGCTAATAAATTAAAGCAATGACTTGCTGCATTGCAGTGATAGAGAGGCTGAATAGTAAACAGGGAAAGAAGGTGTGTTCAGATTCACATGAGGAGAGAGTTTGGGGGTGAAAATCAATGGTGACAAGAACAGATTAGAGATAAGAAAAGCTTCCTAGAGCAAGCGATGCTTGAGCAGAGTCTTTAAAGGTGATTATGTATCCACAGGCAGGCAAGAAGAAATCATACAATTCAGCATAAGCAAAGAAAGAAGATACCCTGACATGTTCTAAACCAGCAATAGTTTGGTTTGTTCATATTTTGAAGATTAGCAAGCAGAGACTTACTAAGGTTATATAGCTTGCTCAGTATAACAGTGTTATTTTCAGTAAGATCTCAGTTGATGGTACTTAATTCTCTCAGCTTCAATCTACACTGTCTCTCGACAACTTGAATTTGGCCAGTAGCAGTGGAGAAAGAGAAGATAGGAAGGATTTAAATCATGTGCACTGACTTCATCCCTCAAATACTTATGGAGTGCCTATGATGTGTCAGTCATTGAATGGAGCTGAAGGTACAGAAGTCAGGGAGATACCCAGAGCCTCTGCCCTGTTGTCTACATTCTGGTGGAAATAAAGAAGACAAAATCTGCAGAATTTGACTGTCTCGTGAGGACTGTAAGAAAGAATTGGAGAGATCTAGACTGTATAGATCTAGTACATTTGGAAAATATTCATTCCACAAACACTATTGAGTCCCTACTACTTGACATGCATACTGCTGGTTGCTGAAGATACAAAGATACAGAAGACACGGCCTCTCCCTTTCAGAAGCTCAAACTAGCTACTCTGGGCAGCAGAGCTTAGGAGAATTAGGAAGCATAAATAAACTCACAAACCTTGGCTTCTACTTACCCAGAGACATTCAAACCAGATCCACCTTATTACACAAATCATAACCAGTAGCTACTCGGGAGAAACTTTGATGCCTTTTTTAAATACTCACACTGGTCTCCCAAAGTGAATTTTGCATTAATATTCATTTACATGCATTTATATTTCTGTCAGCCCTTTTTGAAAATACCCTCTAAATGTGGTAAGATATATCAAACTGTTTTTGTTTTATTATGTTTTTGTTGTATAATCGCTAAGTTGTGTCCGATTCTTTTGCGACCCCATGGACTGTAACCCACTTGACTCCTCTGTCCATGGGATTTCCCTGGCAAGAATACTGGATTGGGTTGCCATGCCCTCCTCCAGGGGATCTACCCAACCCAGGAATCGAACCCATGTCTCTTGCATCACAGGAGGATTCTTCACTTCTAAGCCACCGAGGAAGACCTTGCTTTATTATATATAATGGCAAAAATGGGAAAAATTTTTTTAAAATGTGATGTGTTAGATGCCAATTAAACAGTAAAGAAACACTTGGAAAGTTTATAAGTGAACCCACAAATAATAATAGACTACAAATTCTACAAAGTGCTCTCTCTCTCAAGCAAAAAAAAAAGAAAAGAAAAATCAGTTGTACTTGTCCCCAAATCTATGTTTTGCCAATTGAATTTGTTGTTGTAATTACATAATACAATTTAAAAACACATTGGTGAATATGGGTGTGAAGGGAAAGATAAATCAGAAAAAATTTTTGAAACTATTGATTATATAAAAAGTTAATTTTTTAACTAATAAAGGAAAGTCATTTAAAATATTGCAATTGAATTAGGTAAGAGACAATTATTAAAAAAAAGTTTCACAAATTTAGAATCATTTTGCATTCAGATTACTTTGAATGCATCTTTAAATCACAGCTCTACTTTGAAAAGTTAATTCCTGTATTTATAGATATTATAACAAAAGCATAGTTGTGTAAGGAAGATCTCAAATTCTAGTAAGGAAAGATATCATCAGAGAAAATATTTATTTCTGCATCACAATATTGATGAGTAAATATATATTTTATACATTAAAATGAAAATGTTATGGTATGATTTCATAGCATTTTATTATGAATTTTTTAAGTTTTTACAGTTAATAGAAAAAAATCACCATTCCTGTATGTATCATTTGTGAAGGTTTCTACCAAATAACCTCAGATATGCAGATGACACCACCCTTATGGCAGAAAGTGAAGAACTAAAGAGCCTCTTGAAAGTGAAAGAGGAGAGTGAAAAAGTTGGCTTAAAGCTCAACATTCAGAAAACTAAGATCATGGCATCCAGTCCTATCACTTCATGGCAAATAGATGGGGAAACAGTGGAAACAGTGACAGACTTTATTTTTGGGGGCTCCAAAATCACTGCAGATGGTGATTGCAGCCAGGAAATTAAAAGATGCTTACTCCTTGGAAGGAAAGCTATGACCAACCTAGATAGCATATTAAAAAGCAGAGACATTACTTTGCCAACAAAGGTCCGTCTAGTCAAGGCTATCAGAGAAGGCGATGGCACCCCACTCCAGTACTCTTGCCTGGAAAATCCCATGGATGGAGGAGCCTGGTAGGCTGCAGTCCATGGGGTCGCAAAGAGTCGGACACGACTGATCGACTTCACTTTCACTTTTTACTTTCATGCATTGGAGAAGGAAATGGCAACCCACTCCAATGTTCTTGCCTGGAGAATCCCAGGGACGGGGGAGCCTGGTGGGCTGCCGTCTATGGGGTCGCACAGAGTTGGACACCACTGAAGCGACTTAGCAGCAGTAGCAGTCAAGGCTATGGTTTTTCCAGTAGTCATATATGGATGTGAGAATTGGACTATAAGGCAAGCTGAGTGCCAAAGAATTGATGCTTTTGAACTGTGGTGTTGGAGAAGACTCTGGAGAGTCCCTTGGGCTGCAAGGAGATCAAACCAGTCCATCCTAAAGGAGATCAGTCCTGGGTGTTCAATGGAAGGACTGAAGTTGAAGCTGAAACCCCAATACTTTGGCCACCTTATGTAAAGAGCTGACTCATTTTAAAAGACCCTGATGCTGGGAAAGATTGAGGGCAGGAGGAGAAGGGGACTATGGAGGATGAGATGGTTGGATGGCATCACCGACTCAATGGACATGAGTTTGGGTAGGCTCCAGGAGTTGGTGATGGACAGGGAGGCCTAGCATTCTGCAGTTCATGGGGTCGCAAAGAGTCAGACACAACTGAGTGACTGAACTGAACTGAACTATTAAATATCCAAAGAGAGAGAGCTTTCTAGTTACATTCAGGTTTTAATTGAACTTTACCTCCAGCAAAGTGATTTCATACAATATTTTCAAATTGAACAATCCAATATTAACACTTAACCCCCTCTTTGTGGAAAAGGGAGGGTAGCTGAGAATTTCTTTAAGCTAATACATGTGTAAAATTAGGGCTCCCCTGCTGGTTCAGACATTAAAGAATCTGCCTACAATGTAGGAGACCTGGTTCAATCCCTGGGTCAGAAAGATCTTCTCGAGAAGAAATGGCTACCCATTCCAGGATTCTTGCCAGGAGATTATCCTTTGCAGATGGACAAGGGCCTTATCTCTGACTCAAGAAATCTGCTGTAGGTTCATGTAAAGACAGTAGCCATTTAAATGCCTTTGGGAAGCTAATACAAGTATAAATGTAGTGAGAAAGGGAAAATAATCATTGTTTTATGAGGATTGATGCTCATTTGTCAAATCTGACTTCATAGAAATGCCTTGTGCCTTCACAGGAAATATTGTATGTGGTTAAAATAATGAGTACCTCTCATATCTGAACACTTTGTATCAAAGAGTTAGTTTAAGACAGAGTGGCTTGAAACAGAACACGTCCTGTCTTTTCCTTGATTTTTGAGTTTGCTTTCCTTGCAATCTGTCAATTACAGGTTTAAAACAAGGGGGATAATGTCTATGTATCGAGTTTCCATTTTTCTATATGCAATTTTACTAGAATGAGAGAAGAAAAGGAATGCCAGTGAAAGAAATAAGGACTAGAATAAGGTCAGCCAATGTGGCTGCAGTGTGGTGAGTGGCTTCGTGTGAAGTGTCCATTTGTGATTTTGTGGTGGGAACTAGGTAGAGAATGTGGCTTTCCATGGCTTCCTTTGCCATCTCAATTTTACTGCTTTAGCTACGTGGAATGGAATCTCTTCTTTTTTTTTTTTCCCATAAATCCAAATCAAAGTCCAGAAAGATGAAAATTTACTCAAATTAAAAAAAAAAAAATGAGTGTGTGGTTTCAGCATCTGCTAGTGGGAGGAGATGCTGAAACCACAGGATGGCATCACTGACTCAATGGACATGCGTTTGAATAAACTCTGGGAGTTAGCAATGGACAGGGAGGCCAGGCATGCTGCAGTCCATGGGGTCACAAAGAGTTGGACATGACTGAGCAACTGAACTGAACCGAGTGAAGTGGAATACATCACTCAGTCAGAAAATAGGCTATATTATTTGCCAACTCTATGATGCATTTCTACCACATCTAAAAATATACTTTTTTGTATTTAAAGGTGGTTTGAATTCAACACAAATACAGCTTCCTTAAAGGTCAAATTTGTCAATTTGGTAATTGTGCTGTGATTGTTAGCCATTAGAACACTGAACTAACTTCCGGGGTAGTGATATATCATATAAGTGACTCCTATCTGGCTGAAACCCTTGCATTTTGGGCTGCCATTTTTGGAAGAGAACTGAAATTATCTAGTTGGTGTTTGATCTGTTTTATTTAAGAGCTATTTCTTTGAAGTGATAAACTTCTCAAAAGTATCTTCAAGTGTGCTTTTTTAAAACTCATTGATACCTAACTTTAATTGATACCTTAACCTTTTACTTTTTCTTATCTGTTTATGGAAGATCTGCAAACCCAAGGTCCCTGTTCAGTAAATGATATTGATCTCAGGTGGCCTCAGCTTGAAGCAGGGCTTTGGTTCCCAAACGGAGATTGAGGTCAGGTTGCGGCAGTGAAAGCACCCAATTTCAGCCACTAGACCAGTGGTCAATGACAAGGCTCTGGCCCTTTGGCTTTGCAGGAAAATAATTTATATTAAGGTGGAAAGTACTGAAACGAGTGTTAATTAGGAGGAAAGAGTACAGCATGTGTGGATAGACACATGGGCGGGCTCAGATGGAGAGTTGCTGAGTTGCGCTCTCATGGTAGTTTGAATTACTTCTATGGGAGCACTTCTGGGTTTCCTTTGGCCAATCCTTTTGATTTTCCTGCTTCAGAGTTCATATTTGCTACATCTCAGCATCCTTGAATGTGTGTATACACATCTTTTAGCCAAGATGGATTCCACTGAAGAGGCCTCCTTAACCAAGGAGGCAAAAGATCTGTACACTGAAAAGTGTAAGATATTGATGAAAGAAACTGAAAAGAACACAAGTAAATGAGAAAATACTCTGTGTTTATTGATTGGAAGAATAAATGTTGTCAAAATGCCTACACTAGTCAAAGCTATCTGCAGATTCAAAGCAATCTCTATCAAAATCCCAATGGCACTATTCACAGAACAGAGTAAATAATCCTAAAATCTGGATGGAATGACAAAAGACCATGAATGGCCCAAGAAGTCTAGAGGAAGAAGAAAAAAACTGGAGGTAACACAATTCCTAATTTCAGATTCTATACATTACAAAGTAATACTAATCAAAATCGTATGGTATTCGGATAAAACATACATGTAGATCAATGAAACAGAATAGAGATCTCAGAAATAAAGCCACACATGTAAAGTATGATAAAGAAGCCAAAAATATTTAATACATTTTTAATAAATTGTGTTGGAAAGACTGGATACTCACATGAAAAAGAGCAAAACTGGATTCTTATAGTTCACCATACACAAAAATCAACTCAAAATCAATTCGAACATAAAACCTGAAACTATGAAACTCCTAGAATAAAACATAGGGGTTAAGCTCCTTGGCATTAATCTTAGAAATAATTCTTTTGATTTAATAACAGAAGCAATGGCAACAAAATAAAAAATAAACAAAGTGAAAATATATTAGACTTAAAAACTTCTGCACAGCAAAGGCAATCATCAACAAAATGACAAGGGAACTTCTAGAATGGGAGAAAATAGTTGGAAATCACATATCCAGTAAGAGTTTCATATGCAAAATATGCAAGAAACACAACTCAATAGCAAAAAAATAAATAACCCAATTAAAAAATAAGCAAGAAACTGAATAGATATTTCTTCCAAAGAAAATATACAAATGGCCAAAAATAAATAAATATTTAGAGTCTGGCTAAACTGATGCTTTTGAACTGTGGTGTTGGAGAAGACTACTCTTGAGAGTCCCTTGGACTGCAAGGAGATCCAACCAGTCCATTCTACAGGAGATCAGCCCTGGGTGTTCTTTGGAAGGAATGATGCTAAAGCTGAAACTCCAGTACTTTGGCCACCTCATGTGAAGAGTTGACTCATTGGAAAAGACTCTGATGCTGGGAGGGATTGGGGGCAGGAGGAGAAGAGGACGACAGAGGATGAGATGGCTGGATGGCATCACCAACTTGATGGACGTGAGTTTGAGTAAACTCCAGGAGTTGGTGATGGACAGGGAAGCCTGGCATGTCCGACTCAGCGACTGAACTGACTGAACTGAACTGAACTGAACTGCCTACAAGGCACTAGATTAGGCTTGGATGAATAAAAATACATGATATGTCTCTAAGAGGTACTGGGGAGAAAAAAATAACTAATAATAAACATTATAAGCCAAGTGATTTCTTTTCATTATGAATTTATTTCCAATGGGCCCAAGCTCTGGATTTTAAATCCAAAAAATTAATACTATTGTAGTAATAGACAAAACAATCACTGGAAAAAGTGATATAAAAGCTTTATAATTTTACACGGTACAGTAACTAGTGATTTTAATTGCTCCTCTTTCTTCTCTCTATAACAATAAATTTCTAAGTCTATTTAACAAATGTGTAAGGATTTTTTGAAGGCTTAATCTGGGGAAAGAGGCATTAGAAGAATTCCTAAACCCTGCTATTTTCTGAAGCAAGTTTGGACAAGTATCAAAAGAAGCCGTTTGTTGTAGGACTCAAAGTATTTCTATTTTTGTTTTATGATACTATATTTTCAGGGGATCCATTTTTCCTTATTAGCTCCATTCATAAATATGAATTATATTTCATTCACAGGAACGTTGGAATGTTACAGGGCTTAAAATGAAACACTCTCTGTGTTCAAGTCTTTTTAGTCATTACCTGGGCTGCTTCCATCAACAATGTAAAGAATGTGTAGAATGTTTGTGTGCGTGGCCTAGACACTGGCTCTGTTGTGATGTTTTTGTAGAAAACAAAGACTCACTAAATGACAGTAAGATAGAAACCCACAGCAAAAACTAAAGACCACAAGTTAGGGTTCAGGCATCACCCTTCCAAAGAGTTCATTTTCAGATGGATCATCACATTGGAACTTAACACAAACAAGTGAGGACAAAAACCGAGGAAGAGATCCTATAGATTTTTTGAGTAGCTTCATGGCTGTTGCTCATAGGCAAAGACCTTTATTTTTTCCTAAGCAGTGGTCTTACATTTACATATCAAAATTATTAAGCCTTTAAGAGTCACACTGGGGACTTCCCTGGTGGTCTAGTGGTTAAGAATCCACCTGCCAATGCAGGGTCCAGGAAGATTCCACAAGACTCGGAGCAACTAAGCCTACAACTCCTGTAGCCTGCAACTACAACTACCATGCACTCTAGAACCCATGCTCTGCAAGAGGAACCACTGCAGTGAGGAGCCTGTTCACCGCAACCCGAGAGTAGCCTCCGCTCTCCACAACTAGAGATAGCCCATGTGCAGCATCAAAGACCCAGCACATCCCAAAATAAACATATAATTTGAAAAATCTTTATTAAAAAAAAGTCACATTGAACTAATGCTTACTCTGTTGGAAACAGGTCCAGGAAACTATCTAATTATTTCATAAGAAATCAGAAAGCAATCAAAATATTAAATAGCTTAAATGAAAGATTCTAAATACAGAACCCCACAACTTGGGCTGAATAAAAACAAAACATACTTCCTCTTCACACCACCACACATTCATTCTGTAGAAATACTATAGAAGCTAATAATCAAATGCTTATTTAAAATTTTTCAATAAAGGTAATCCAAAGTATGGAGAGAAATGAGAAGATATCTTTTTGTCAGGAGTTGTAGAAGCTTACAGATATTCTCCATATTAAGTGAAGTCAAATGGAGAAAAGACAAACATATATGATATTATTTATATGCAGAATCTGAATGAACTTATTTACAAAACAGAAGCAGACTCACAGATATAGAAAACAAGCTTATAGTTACCAAGAGGGATAAATTAGGAGTTTGGGATTCACATATACACACTACTATATATATATATATATATATATATATATATATATATATGTGTGTGTGTATGTGTGTGTATATATATATATATATATATATATATATATATATATATATAGGCTTCCCTGGTGGCTCAGAGGGTAAAGCGTCTGCCTGCAGTGTGGGAGATCAGAGTTCGATTCCTGGGTTGGGAAGATCCCCTGGAGAAGGAAATGGCAACCCACTTCAGTATTCTTGCCTTGAGAATCCCATGGATGGAGGAGCCTGGCAGGCTACAGTCCACAGGGTCACAAAGAGTCAGGCATGACTGAGCGACTTCAATATATAGGGCTTCCCATGTGGCCCAATGATAAAGGATCTGCTTGCCAATACAGGAGATGAGGGTTTGACCCCTGGGTTGGGAAGATTCCCTGGAGGAGAAAAGGGTAACCCACTCCAGTACTCTTGCCTGGAAAATTCCATGGACAGAAAAGCTTGGCAGGGTGATGTCCATGGGTTTGCAAAGAGTTGGACACGACTGAGCACACACACAATACTGTGTATAAAAGAGATAGCCAATGAGGACCTACCATATAGCACAGGGAACTCTACTCAGTATTCTGTAATATATATATATATATATATATATATATATATATATATATATAATTGAGTCACTTTGCTGTACACCTGAAAAAAATTGTAAATCAACTATACTTCATTTAAGAATAAAAAAGACTCTAACAGATATTCTCGTCCCATGACTTGTCTGAGAATAGCAGCTTCTTAGTCAGTCACACTCCATTTATAGGGTATAAAAATGTGTCGTCTTCTTAGTCCAAGTTTCCAAACAGTGGACTGAATCATACACTTTGAAATGCTTCTCTTTTCACCAAATATACTGAAGAAATCTTAATGGGCTCCCAAGGAAAAAAGTCAAAAAAAGAAGGTTTTTGTGGTAAAGGGATAAGGTAGTTATTTTAAAGAGTTACAAAATAGGGCACATAAAGTTCTCAGTGATTTTTGGATGGGAGATTCTTTTCCACCCATTCTGTCATATAAAAATATTGACACCACAGTATTATAATACACCAAGGAGGAGAAAATCATGCATATCCTTTTAGGATATATTCATGTGTTCTCAGGATATAATTTTCTACTTGTTTAAAGTCAAATAAGAGAAAATAGTCTATTACCAGATTTTTCTTTTTTTAATGTTGGCAAAATAATAAACTTGACAGGCACTGGGATTATCAACATAGTCTTTCTCCATCTTTCTGAGATGGATCCGACACATCAAAGTGGAATTTCCCTGATGATTTTTTTCCTTCTTTTAGGCCCAGGGGATTTGTTTCTTACTTTTTGAATTTTTATTGACATACAAACAGGTGCCAATTAAAATTTTGGTCTGGGGTGTCCATATTCTAAAATGATATTCATAAGACTCTGCTATCCTAATAAAACTTTCTACTTCTTGTGTCTTCTTGACATTTGTCTAGAAGTGGGGTATTAAAAAAAGCTAAAGGAAAGGCCTGTTGAAAATCTCTGCAAGGAGATCAAACCAGTCAATCCTAAAGGAAATCAACCCTGAATATTCATTGGAAGGACTGATGCTAAAGCTGAAGCCCTGATACTCTGACCACCTGATGCGAAGACCAGACTCATTGAAAAAGACCCTGATACTGGGAAAGATTGAAGAGGAGAAGGAGAAGGGACTGGCAGAGCATGACATGGTTAGATAGCATCAATGACACAACAGACATGAATTTGAGCAAACTCCAGGAGATAGCAGAGGATAGATGTGCTGCGGTCCATGTCCATGTGCTGTGGTCCATGGACAAGACTTAGCAACTGAACAAGGACAACAAAAAGGAAAATCATTACTGGATCTCTCATCTTTGAGATATAATGGAACAGGAACTTGGAATTTTCTAAACCGAGGACAGAAAGAAATCAAGATAGAGGACAGGATTTTGGTTAAATTAATGCATAAAAGCAAAGACATTACTCTGTCAACAAAGGTCCATCTAGTCAAGGCTATGGTTTTTCCAGTGGTCATGTATGGATGTGAGAGTTGGACTATAAAGAAAGCTGAGCACTGAAGAATTGATGCTTTTGAATTGTTGTGTTGGAGAAGACTCTTGGGAGTCCCTTGGACCTTAAGGAGATCCAACCAGTCCATCCTAAAGGACATCAGTCCTGGGTGTTCATTGGAAGGACTGATGTTGAAGCTGAAACTCCAATACTTTGGCCACCTGATGCAAAGAGCTGACTCATTTTGAAAAGACTCTGATGCTGGGAAAGATTGAGGGCAGGAGGAGAAGGGGACTATGGAGGATGAGATGGTTGGATGGCATCACCGACTCAATGGACATGGGTGTGGGTGGACTCTGAGAGTTGGTGATGGACAGGGAGGCTTGGCGTGCTGCGGTTCATGGGGTCGCAAAGAGTTGGACATGACTGAGTGACTGAACTGAACTGAATGCATAAAAGAAGCTAAATGTATATTTTAGAAAAACTTTTTGGTTGTTTTAGTCTATTTTAGTAATGGGATAAAATTTGGAATGTCATTGCCACCAACATAAAGGAAGTTTTCCCTTATTTCACTGGAGTTAAAGAGAGAGGGAGAGAGAACCAATTCTTTCCATTGTAAAGCTCTCTTTTCTATTTCACGTGGAATAGAATATTTGTGTCTGAAAGAAGTTTTTTTGAAAGGTCAGGGGCTTTTAAGTCAAATAAAAGGATTGACCACAACGTTTTGTTTATGGAAATTGATTCTCTCCTACCTTGAGTGCAACTCTGTCATTTCTATCTCTGGAGTTCCACTGCTACATGGCACTTCTTACCATCAGCAATTCAGTGGAGCCTCCTCTTTTTGTAGTTGATTATAGGAATTTCAGATCTGATTTCCAGAAGTACATATGACTCATAAAATCTTGTGAACTGAGAAGAATCTACAGCATTTACAACATGATCCCATTTTAACCTATCATCGACCATCATTTAACAACAAAAAAAAAACTTTTATTTTATTTGAAAAAAATTTTTTTTAGAACTTCAGAAATCCTTCTAAGTGTAAATCCAGAGGTAAAAACCTTGAAGGAAAAACAGTGAAAGATTTGGTTACTTTTAAAAAATCCTTAAGTGATCATGGTGTGCAAATGGCCAATAGACTAGTCCAGTGGGACCTATTAAATGCAAAACCTAATCCTTCCTGGAGCTGTCATAGTTTCTTTTAACTGGAAATTTTTATGTTGTGTTTTCCTTTTCGGTGCATGGAAATGTGGTTGTTGAAATATTTCAAAGGGCTTTGCTGCTCTTTTTTTGCCTATCAGATTGGTATAAAGATTATATTAAAATATTCATGGTTACTAGTAAAGTTAGAGAGAAATGACCTCTTAGGTTTGAAGGCTGAACAATCTTCTTTTAAGAGTTTTAACTTGTTCCTTTTTTTTGGAATAAACATCCAAGTAATTGATAGAAATGTTTATTATCTAGGTAAATATTATGTTGAATAGGTGACATATTATATAGGTTATAAGCAAATTTGAAATTTAAAATATGAAGTTCTATAAGCTTTATCTAAGAAAGTATGAAAGTATGAATTAAGGATGAAGATTCTGACCCAAAATAAGATAAGATAATGGCTTTTTAAAAAGTTTGCTCAGAAGGCTCTGATCTCAGTACCGACAAAGCCAGTATGTTGGGTTGAGTATGTATGTGCTCAGTCGCTGTCTGACTTTTTTGCGACCTCATGTACTATAGTCTGCCAGGCTCCTCTCTCCATGGGATTTCCCAGGCAAGAATACTGGAGTGGGTAGCCATTCCTTACTCCAGGGGATCTTCCCTACCCAGAGGTCAAACTCTTGTCTCCTGTATCTTCTGCATTGGCAGGAGGATTGGTTGAATATAGAAATTAAGGAGTGGCTTCATCCCACTGCTTGTAGGATTTCTTTAGGCTTATCTGTATTGGAAAAAAGGAACAAGATATTAACAAAATTCTGATGATGGTAAAAATGATGAGAAATTTAAAATATTCTTAAGATATTTTAAGATGTATCAGCACTAGAAATATACAGTTGACAGGCTCTTTTTCAGAAAAGTGCTCAAGGATTGTAATAATCAATGGAAAAAACAAATCAGCATAGAGGAATGGAGAAGGCAGAGAACATGATCTGTAGCAAATATTGATGGTCATTTAAACCTAAAAAAAGTAATATTTAAAACTCATAACAAACAAAGCCTGCCATACTTCTAATTAAAGTAATGTAATGAACTCATGAAATACTGTGCTGAATTAAAAGCTATTTAGTTGAGTCAGTGGAACCACAAAAGATTGTGGCTCCCCAGAGCCTGCATCACCCACAAAAAGGAAGATTTCCCAGGAATGAGGTTACTCAGTGAGATTCAGTTCAGTTCAGTTCAGTCGCTCAGTCACATCCGACTCTTTGTGACCCCATGAATTGCAGCACGTCAGGCCTCCCTGTCCATCACCAACTCCCGGAGCTCACTTAAACTCATGTCCATCGAGTCGGTGATGCCATCCAGCCATCTCATCCTCTGTTGTCCCCTTCTCCTCCTGCCCCCAATCCCTCCCAGCATCAGAGGCTTTTCCAATGAGTCAACTCTTCGCATGAGGTGGCCAAAGTACTGGAGTTTCAGCTTTAGCACCATTCCTTCCAAACAAATCCCAGGGCTGATCTCCTTCAGATTGGACTGGTTAGATCTCCTTGCAGTCCAAGGGACTCTCAAGAGTCTTCTCCAACACCACAGTTCAAAAGCATCAATTCTTTGGTGCTCAGCTTTCTTCACAGTCCAACTCTCACATACATACATGACTACTGGAAAAACCATAGCCTTGACTAGACGGACCTTTGTTGGCAAAGTAATGTCTCTGCTTTTGAATATGCTATCTAGGTTGGTCATAACTTTTCTTCCAAGGAGTAAGCATCTTTTAATTTCATGGCTGCAATCACCATCTGCAGTGATTTTGGAGCCCCAAAAAATAAAGTCTGACACTGTTTCCACTGTTTCCCCATCTATTTCCCATGAAGTGATGGGACCGGATGCCATGATCTTCGTTTTCTGAATGTTGAGCTTTAAGCTAACTTTTACACTCTCCTTTTTCACTTTCATCAAGAGGCTCTTTAGTTTCTCTTCACTTTCTGCCATAAGGGTGGTGTCATCGGCATATCTGAGGTTATTGATATTTCTCCCCGCAATCTTGATTCCAGCTTGTGCTTCTTCCAGCCCAGCGTTTCTCATGATGTACTCTGCATATAAGTTAAATAAGCAGGGTGACAATATACAGCCTTGACGTACTCCTTTTCCTATTTGGAACCAATCTGTTGTTCCATGTCCAGTTCTAACGGTTGCTTCCTGACCTGCATATAGGTTTCTCAAGAGGCAGGTCAGGTGATCTGGTATGCCCATCTCTTTCAGAATTTTCCACAGTAAATTGTGATCCACACAGTCAAAGGCTTTGGCATAGTCAATAAAGCAGAAATAGATGTTTTTCTGGAACTCTCTTGCTTTTTCCATGATCCAGCGGATGTTGGCAATTTGATCTCTGGTTCCTCTGCCTTTTCTAAAACCAGCTTGAACATCTGGAAGTTCACAGTTCATGTACTGCTGAAGCCTGGCTTGGAGAATTTTGAGATTAAGGGCCCAGATTCTCTTGGGAAGCTGCCGACCTAATCCCAGATAACCTTGGACTTCACTCTGGTACTTGATTGCTAGGGGACCATGCGATATTTTTGAGCTGTAAATATTTTTATAGCAAACTTTATAAAATATCTTTATAGTTTTTACCATACTTTGAGATTATTGGCAATTTACACTGTGAGTGATGTGTTCACATTTATGTTTTGAAAACCAATGCACCTGCAAATTTGTGCTTTAAATTTAATTTTAAATTCTTGCTTTAAAAAATAACTTTTGAGGTAACATATTTTGTAATGATTAATCATCATTTTAAGTGTCTTAAAAATGTATAAAGTAGGTGATTCAGGTAAATCTTGTAGAAATGTTCACCCAGGGAGGAACAGTATCAGTACTAGTAGTTGGCAGAAGTACTTTTTTATTTTTTTAACCAATTGAAAATACTAAGAATAAATTAGAACCTCACCAGACTGGGCATATGGAAGGTTTTTGGAATTCTTAAACAAAACATCTAAATTATAAAGGCTTTACTTGGAACAATCTGTCTTTCTTATACCAAAGCTTATTAGATGGTTAATTATCTAGAGATACACTCATGGTATTTAATAGGAGCCTATCATGTATTCAAATACTTAAACTCTAAACATAGATTACTGTCCATGAGAGTAATTGTTCTTAACCAATACTTTAACTGGGGTAATGCTCACCATTTGTCCGCTATAAATCATTTTTTAGCTTTAGGCAGCAGGCTCCTTAGTTTATGATAGTCATTACATAGGAGATAATGTCCTGCAATTTTGCAAGTGTATGCAAAATTCAGATATTTTCATTCTCCCACAGGAACTTGCCTTAGTTAGTATTTTTAGGAACACAGAGCTCCAAAACAGGCAGAATGTTTAATTTAAGGTAAATGAAGGATTAATTTTCACAATAGAACTACAAATATAATGCTAATTAATGAATTTCATAATGAATGGCTATTTTCTATTGAGGACATGAACAGCTACATTTATAAAATAGCTGAAAATCAGAGAGCTAGCAATTAAGGCCAGAAGAAGACAGAAGACAGTCACTAACTTATATTCATCAGGAAACTATTTATAGTCTCTTTATAGAGGGAAGTTGGTGTTTGGCTTCAGAGCCTCTGTCAATTCAAACTGCATTATGTAAATCAGCGTGTGAAGCTGGATTTCAGCCAAGAAATATACCATGTGAAATGTGAATATCCTTTTAGAAATTCAAATGTGTATGCCTAATGGATGTGTATAAATGACTGAACTAAGGTCTACTAGTTCAAAAGAAAAAAAAAATGTTTACAACTGACACTGACATCATCACGTGAATTAATTATTTCTCTGAAATTGCTTTAAATATATATATGCATTTGTATTATATCCACTGTTGGGTTTGTCTTGCAGATCTTAACTAGTGTCTTCATAAATGTCCTGGGTAAGAATGATGATTAAGCCTAAAAAATATTCTATTTACCTTCACCATTAAGCATTCATTACTTTGAATTGAGTTTATGACTCTCACTGAAATGCAGATATCTCTGAAGGGAGTTACATATACACCATGCTAGTCTCAGTAGCATTTCATCATTCATCTTTTATTCAAGTATTTTAAGTTCACTGAAAATAGGTTTTGATTTGTCTGATGGGAGAAAGAAAAATCTGGAGTCAAGATCTTTCCTAGTTGGAGAGTCATAGGTAATCATAGGTAGCAGCTAGACATTCAAATGATCAAGGAAAGGAAGAGAGGAAGAGGGTAAACACGGAGCAAAATGGGATGACACTGAATTCCAGTAACAAGGCATGTCCAACTCATATTCCTAGCTTTTCTCCTGGTGAGCTCTGCCCACAAAAAAATCAAGTATTGCTGAAAGTCTGGATGAGCTTTAATGCGTGTGGTGCTGACTTACAAATACATTATCTAAATCTGATTTCTATGCCAGCTGCTAAGAATCCACTAAACCTTTCCCAGAGAAATAGTGCTTTAAATAGTGATAAAACCTTGGTTCTGCCCTAAAACTCTATGTAAACAATGTAGACACATAACTATTAGTTGTCCACTGTAACATAATAAGCCATGCCCCAATATAGTGACAAACTTTTTATAATTTCTCCCAGTTCTATGAGTTTATTGGGGTTTCTGCTTCATGTAATGTCATGTTATGTTGGGCTGTCGTTATCCAGAGGCTGGATGGGTGAGAATGGCTAAAGTGGGCATTTACATTGTTGGCAGGATGTGGGCTCTTGACCTGGTGCCCAGCTGGCAAACCACCAAGGCACTTACACATGGTCTCTCATTAGACTTGGACTTACAGCATGGCTGTTGGTACCAAGAGGAAACATGCCAAGAGACAGAAAGGAGAAGCTGTGAGGCTGTTAAGGGCTACACCCAGAACTGGCAACGAGTCACTTCAGCCATATTCTATCAGGCAAAGCTGTCACACAGAGCCCACCAGGATTCAAGGGAGAAGAGAAATAAACTCCATCCTCAGGAGAATGGCAAAGTCACATTTCAAAAGAGGAGGTGGGATAGAAGTCATTTGCACGATCATCTTTGGAAGATACAGTCTGCTACTTCAACTAGCTACTAATACAACATCCATAAATACACCATTGTATCAGGAAATAGCCACAGTGCTTTGTACTAAGATCAAGAATCTTAGGGTTTCACAACTAGCTCTGTTTAATCTCTTTAAATGTTAGTAGACTCTGAAAACATGGGATATTATAGCAAAATGAAAACTGCTTATTTAGCAACTACTCTGTGTTAGATTCTTTTGAAATTATTTGTGCTCATTTATTTAATCCTAATGACAGTCCCATGAGAAAATTCTTTTATTATTCCTATTTTAGGCATGCACGCATGCTAAGTTGCTTCAGTCGTGCCTTACTCTTTGGGCTATGGACTTCTTGGACTAAGGACTATAGCCCACCAGGCTCCTCTCTTCATGGGATTCTCCAGGCAAGAATACTGGAGTGGGTTGCCAAGCCCTCCTCCAGGGGATCTTCCCGACCCAGGGATTGAACCCGTGTCTCTTATATCTCCTGCATTGTCAGGTGGGTTCTTTACCACTAGCGCCACCTGGGAAGCCCATTTTAAGTATAGGAAACCAAAATAAAAAGGGACCAAAGAACTTTCCCAAGGTTGCATAATCAGTAAGTGACAAAGCCGGAATTTTTCAGTGTGCTCACAAGGTTTATATATTTCTATAGAATGAAAGGTCAAGTCATCATCATTATTTTATAACTATCTGATGCATAATTTTCTTTAAAAATTGAACACACTTTCATTATATGATATTATATGATATTTTCAATGCGCAGAAGAATACAGGAAACCACACAACTTAGATACATAAAGAACTAATATATACATCTTGTTTAGTAAATGTCTGACATGTCAGGAGCTTATTGTTATTCTTATAAATAGCTCCTTTGTTTATATAAAAATTATGGTCCTTGACTTGTCGTCTGCATATACTGTGGCCTTAAACAGCATGCATCAATAACATCACAGTATCTGTAGGTGGCAAGTCTGGGCACAGCTGGTTGGATTCTTTGCTCAGGGGCTGAAATCAAGGTGTTGGTCAAGGCTACAACTGCCCGATTTTAAACTTTGAGAAGTATGCTTTGCTCATAATCATACAGATGCTTGTTGTTGTTTTTGTTCAGTCACGAAGCTGTGTCCTATCTTGTAAATATTCAGTACTGGAACTAATTTGGCGAGCGAAGTGAAGGAAATCATTCCTTAGGCAGGCCTAAGAAGCAAAAAAACAAAGAGAAAGCCAGATCTGAGTAGGTATATGGAAGACAAAGAAATTATGCTTAAAAAAAAAAAAAAAGAAGAAGAAATTATGCTAAAGAAATGAAACATCCTCAAGTTAAGCACACCAAATGTTTATTTTTTAGATTTTTTTAATGTGGACTATTTTTAAAGTCTTTATTGATTTTGCTACAATACTGTTTCTGTTTTATGTTTTGTGTTTTTGACCATGAGGCATGTGGGATCTTAGCTCCCCAGTGATTGAACCTGCACCACCTGCTTTGGAAGGTGAAGTCTTAAGCACTGGACCACCAGGGAAGTCCTACACCAAGTGTTTATAAATGTGGTGCCTTGCCAAGTTAAAGGAGATACACTTTTCTACAACATTGGGGTTTTTTGTAGTCTATATGTAGGAGAAGCTAAAATGTATATTACAGTTCAACCAGGAGCAGTCCTAGTTATCCTTGAGTAATTGTTAGTAGCACACCTTTTCACTCATAAGTGCCCCACTGCTGCTGCTGCTGCTGCTAAGTCGCTTCAGTCGTGTCCGACTATGTGTGACCCCATAGACGGCAGCCCACCAGGCCTCGCTGTCCCTGGGATTCTCCAGGCAAGAGTACTGGAGTGGGTTGCCATTGCCGTCTCCGATAAGTGCCCCAATTGAACAATAAATTACATGGTCACTGTACCAGTTGGTTTTCTCAGGTGGTGCTAGTTCTAAAGAACCTTCCTGCCAATGCAGGAGACATAAGAGATGCAGGTTTGATCCCTGGGTTGGGAAGATCCCCTGGAAGAGGAAATAGCAACCCACTCCAGTATCCTTGCCTGGAGAATTGCATGGACAGAGGAGACTTGCAGGCTACAGTCCATGGGGTCGCAAAGAGTTGGACACAACTGAAGCAACTTAGCATGCACATATACCTAGCTTTAGTTGATGGAATTACCATCCTTTCAGCCACTCAGAAGCCTTCTCTTGACTTTCATTCATTCAATAAGCATCTACTTGCAGCCTAGAATATGCCATTCTTTGTCCTTGGGACTAAGGACATAAAGATAAATGGCACACAGTTTCTGTTCTCAACAAATTTCTACTTGCAGGAGAAACAGTCATGTAAGTATATTATTAAAAAGAATACATTATCAGTGAAGTAGTAGAAATACATAGATTATAGGGGAATAGATATCAAAGACATCTCAAAAGAGGGGAATCTTGAATTGAGGCATAAAGGATCACAGATCCAGGTGAGCAGAGGAAACGCCTTGGAATATCAGCAGGAACAGAGAAAGTAACACATGCAAAGACCCAGAGATTGTGGTAATTTTCTATTGCCTCAGGAAATTACCACAAGCCTACTGGCCTAACAAGATGTAGATTAATTACATAACAGTTTCTGTAGGTAGCAAGTCTGGGCACAGATGGTTGGACTCTTTGCTCAGGGGCTGAAATCAATGTGTTGGTCAAGCTCATAGTTCTGTCTGAAACTTGAGTTCTTCTTCCGAGTTCACAGGTTGTTGGCAGAATTTACCTCCTTGCAGCTGAAAGATGGGGGTCCCCATTTCCTTCCAGCTACTGGCCAGAGACCAGTTTCAACAACTAGCAGCCACCCTTAATTTCTTGCCACAGGGTACTTCACAGCCAAAACGTGGCTTTCTTCCAGGCTAGAAAGTGTCTCTCTCTCACTTCTTGGTTTGTGATCTATTGGAGAAAATTCCTTACTTTGAAAGGGCTCCTATGATTAAATAAACTTACTAGATAATCTCCCTATTTTGAGGTCAACAGACTTGAGACCTTAATTACAACCACAAAATCCCTTCATAGCAGGAACTAGATTAGTGTTTGATTAAACACCTGGGAGAAGGTGAGTGTATTTCCAGGCTCAGGGATTAGAGTGGGGATGGGGAGTTAAGAGTTCTGGGTACCATGAAGAAGTAGCATGGCCTGTTTGTAAGGTGAAATCACAAGGCTCATCATTGTGGGAGAAGGCGATGGCACCCCACTCCAGTACTCTTGCCTGGAAAATCCCATGGACGGAGGAGCCTGGTGGGCTGCAGTCCATGGGGTCGCGAAGAGTCGGACACGACTGAGCAACTTCACTTTCACTTTTCACTTTCATGCATTGTTGAAGGAAATGGCAACCCACTTCAGTGTTCTTGCCTGGAGAATCCCAGGGACAGGGGAGCCTGGTGAGTTGCCGTCTATGGGGTCACACAGAGTCAGAAACGACTGAAGCTACTTAGCAGCAGCAGCAGCAGCAACAGCATTTCAGACTTCATCAGTGCTTGTCCAAGTGTTGTCCATAGCCCTCTTGTTTAAGAATCACCTGCTGTGCTGGTTGAAAAATACAGATTAGAATTTTAAATGTATATTTATTTATATAATAAAGATTCAAGGTCACAGAATTAATTATAATCTCCAACTGCTGACATGCTATCATTTGTAACTTACAAGGCTCCTCTGTTGTTTTATATTCATTCTTCCTCTTTTTTCCATTTTCTTTCAAACTCCCAAGCTGTACAAGCATTGCGACTCTTGTATAATTAATATCATACTGCTAATCTACCTCCTGTGTGGTCCTTAAGTATACACATCTCCTTGAAAAATATGCAACGTTGTTGTGTGTGTATGTTTTATGGGATTTCTCATATATGGCGTCCTATCAATCTCCTGCTCGTTCTCTTTCCTCCAGTAGTCACGTTTACTTAGTGACTGCTGCAGAGAATTCTGTCCTATTTCGAATCACAATTTGCTCATCAATTCCCCTGGGATGGAGATCTGGATGGCCTCCAACTTCATGTCAACACATCCTTCATCCTCTTAGGGAGCTGTGTGAAAATTTCTCAGGGCTACACATCCAGGAATGGAATTGCTGTATTATTGGGTTAACACATACTTAATTTCATTAAGTGCTATCAGATTTGTCTCCAGAAATCTTGCTCTGATTAAACCTTTCATCAGAAATGCTTGAAGGCTTTTGTTTCCCTATATATCTCCCTATAATAGGTGTTTAAAAAAATTTTTTTTTTTCTTTTGCCATTGTAGTAGAGTTAAGAAGTTCTCTTGTTAGTTGAAGTATATTTATCTGATTATGAGTGAGGCCGAATATTTTTTTCATGTTCTTTGTTCAGTATTTGGGATATTTGTTTTTCTTACTGTTTTACAAGGAATGGTTGTATATACTAGCTTTTAAATCATGGCCAGTTTTAGAGATTGTGAATATCTTATTCTGTTACCTATCTGTTAATACTGGTATTGCTATTCTTTTTTGAATAGAGTCTATACTTGTGATATTGTTAAATTCCTTATTATTTGCATTATGTTTACTTATAGTCAAACAGTTATTATATGTGTAACTTCCTCTGTTCCTTTATTTCACATTTAGTCCAAGGATTCATTTGGAGTAATATATGGTGTGGAAGACAGGAATCAGACTTTATCTTGGTCCTGTGCTGTGAACTAATTATTCCTTATCATTTACTGAATCATTTCTCATTTCTGAAACTTATGTAACACCATCTTTATCAAGTTGTCATATGTAGAAAGCCTGAATCTGAGCTTTCTGTTTTGTTCAGTGGGCCTATTTGACAATTGCCAAAACCACTGTTCTTTTTAAGTTTGATAGTTTTATAGCATGTCAATATCTAATAGAGAAAGCTTCCTTTTTGGTGTTCTTTTTCCTAAAAATTTTCTTGGAACATTGTTCATATGCATCTTAGAATCAGTTTTAAGTTTCAAAAAGAAACAAGCATACATATCCTGCTAATATTTGATTGTATTGCTCATATGCAATAATTAAGGAAATCCTTTATTAGAGATTTTTAACTTTTACAATAGAGATCTTATAAATAATTTAGGTTTATCCATAGACATTTTGGGTCATTGTTCTTTTAAATTTTAGTTTCTTGCTCCTGTGCCTTGCATCTTGTTTCCTACTGTGAATTTTTGTTATAAATAAATGTTCATGATTTTTCTCTAGTTATCCAGTAACATTGCTAAACTCTCTTGTATATTCTCATTGTAAAAATCCGTATGTTCAGAAGAGCAATTACGACTGTCAGAAAATAAACATCAAAGGAGAGAAAATGTATTGCACTCATTACACAATGACTTGGATAACAGAAGCCTTCGATAAAGAAAAGAGAAAATGTATCACAAATTACAAAAATTTTGCTAAAACTTGTTACACAAATGTAATTTTTTCAATATTATTACTTTAGATGTCATTATAAAATAAGAATATGTTCCTATAACAGAATTCTATAGCATATTGTGTGTTTACTTTTTATGCTGTTACTTCAAAAAATATGTAATACCATCTATACTTCTGCTTTTTCATTTATAATGTGAACATTTCATTTTATTGATTTTTTAAAAAATATGGTTTTTAAGTGTTTAACCATTTTCTTTTTACTGTTTAGTTTACTGCATTATATATACACAGACACAGAAGAGTGAACAAATCATTATTCTACAGTTTGACAAATGTTCACAAAGTGAAAACACTAGTACATACAGCAGCCAGACTAAGAAACACACAGAAACAGCATAATTTTCAATGTTTAAGTTGCTTCCAATCTCCCCACACATAAAACTTTATTTACAATTCTGATTTTATTTCCTTTGGAAAGATTCCTAGAAATTGAATTACTGGTTAAATAAAAGGAGAATTTTTAAAGTTCTCTATACTTATTGGTAAATGCCTGTTGGGAAAGATAAAGTCATTTCATAGATCCAATAAAGGAATCCATGCAAGACCATCTGTTTCAGTGTAGAAGACTGTAGCTTCGTTAATATTTTTCAATTTTATGGGGTAAAAAAAAGCTCATTATTGTTTCAGTTGTTTTTTACTTAAAAAGAGTGTACTTTTTGACATTTCTTACTTGCATATTATCTCTCCTCTGGTCATTTTTTTCTTACTGGACTGTTACTGATTTTTTTTAATTTTAAAAGTTTGAAATTTATGAATATTAGCTTAAAGTAATATTTGTTACAAGTAGTTTCTACTGCTGACTATTGCTTTTCAATTTCTACATGTTTTTAGTTTATTTAAAAAATTTTTAAAGATATACATGCAAATAATTTAGGGGTAAGTAGTTCTAGAAAGCTTAATCATTCTATCATCTCATCTGTTTTCCTATCAACTATTTATCCAACCATTTATATCCCTATCATAAATGTCTGTCTATAGTTCAGTCTCCCACTATAAATGTCTTTATTCTAAGAGGGATTAAAATTTGCTTTCACTCTTTCTTTTGGCAGTTGTATTGATATCTCTACTTCCATTTCTTGAATTTTTAAGCATCAGTCACTACCTTTTGACTCTTTATTATGAAAGATGAACAGTCTAATTCTTCCCCAAACACTCTTTAAATGGCATACATTTCTTCCTAATAGTTATTTTTTTAAAACAATTGGGGGCTTCCCAGGTGGTAGAAATGGTAAAGAATCTGCCTGCCAGTGCAGAAGATGAGGGTTCAATTCCTGGGTTGGGAAGATTCGCATGTGCCCCAAAGAGTCAGACATGATTGAGCATGCACACGTTACAAATCCTATCAATTTAATCTACTGGAAGTTATTAGCTCAGAGCCTCTGAGCAGCTGCAGTCTGACATGCTGTTCCCTGGGCGTGCTGTGCAGATAGGATCCTCACAGATCTGCTTCTCGCCTCATTCATACTTGAAGCCCTTCTTCTCTGGACTCTGTGCTTTATGCTTTCTTTGCTTAATCCCTTGCTTTGACTGAAAACCACTTGAACTAGTGCATATCTGAGAGTATCTTCATTCTCCACACACTTTAGTGATTGGCTGGCTGTATGAAGAATTCTTATAGTCCAGATATTGACACACAACTCATTTCCTGGACTCAGCTCACAGAATTCTGGCTACCAGCTTACACCCTCCCATCCAGAATTTAGAAAATTTTATTCTGTGACATCTTGACCAGCCCCAAAAGAAAACTAATGATGTTGACATCATGGACTCCCTAACAAAATGGAAGAAACTTCCCAGATAATAATCCTGAAGCTGACACATTCTAGTTGGAATTGTCCTCAGAATTTGGAAAGCATTGTTCCATTTTCTTCTAGCTACAAAGGTTATTGTTGAGAGTCTGCTTTCATTCCAATTTTTTTATCCTTTGAATATAATCTGATTTTTATTTTCTTTCTGGAAGATTTTAGGATTTTTCTCTTAGTCTCAGCATATCTGAAATTTCATGTTGTTATATCTTGGTGTGTTTCCATCTTATCCATTTGTAATAAGAACTCAATGTACTCTTTCATTACAGAGACTTGTCCTTTAGTTAGGAAAAATGTTCTTGAAATATTTTTACTCGCTTTTCGTCCCTCTATTTTCCTGTGTTCTCTCTTTAATATTTATTAAGTAGCAAATATTCAGATTTTCTTATGTTTCCCCTGTTATATTCCATTTTAAAATCTTTTTCCTCTACATTCTGAAAGATTTCCTCATCATTCTTTTTTTTTTAAGTTGCTATTGCATTTATAATTTCCTTTTGGGAGGTTGATCCTTTTCTTAGAGTAAAATTTTAGAATTTTATCCCATTGATGCTTCTCAGATGCTGCATCAGTCTTTTATCCCTCTGAGAATGTTATTTTTTTTTTTAAAGCTTCTATGTCCTTGAATCTTCTGTATTGTTTCTAAGTAGCTTTTTTAAATATATATTTCATACTGGGGTTTCCTCTAGTTCTTTTTGGCTGTGTGCTAATGTGCAAGAGAAACTAAATCACTGATACAGTCTTTCTGGGCACACAGCTGCCAATTGTGGGCTTCACTGTAGGGTAATGATGCCCTGGGCAGTCTTTGTTGCTGTTAATGTTATTTCCCTGGGGGTAGAAGGCATTACGTAGGTAATTTTTGATTTCTATTGGGCTGTTCAATATTCCACCCAAAAGAATCCTCTACTTTTCCCACCCACAAGGTTAGATCTGGCCACCAAAATTCTGCGAGCTGAGTCTAAATGAGGAGCAAAGGGAGAGATTTCTTAGCATTCAATTGTATACTTCCCTAATCTCCCTATTTTCAGCATAATAATTCTGCCTACAATTATACCTGGTGTCCTCCAACATAGAAAACATCTCTTTTGCTCTTTCAGAGAATATGCCTCTCACTTTCTGCCAGGTTAAAAAAAGGGAAGTCTCCCATCTGCTTTTCATCGGTGCAGGGATTAGTGGGTGGTAAAGAATCCACTTACAATGCAGGAGACCTGGATTTGATTCCTGGGTTGGGAGGATCCCCTGGAGAAGGGAATGGCTATCCACTCCAGTATTCTTGCCTGGAGAACACCATGGACAGAGGAGCCTGGCAGGCTACAGTCCATGGGATTGCAAAGAGTGAGACACAACTGAGTCACTAAACATAGCATACAACTGCTTTTTAAACAGAACTTCTCCTCCTTCCTAGCTTCTGTGGACAAAGAATGTCACTCACCACTTCAGTAAACAAAGGATGTTGTGGCCAGGCCATCAAGTCATCAGCCACTGCTACCACTGCCTCTACTGCACACCCTCAGGGGATTCAGAATGGAGAACACAGGATATTGGTCCTAGATAGTCAAGGTACATATCAAAGGAATGATTTCAGTGAGCCCAGACTCTTGTGTCTTCCCATACAAAGGAAAGTGCTAAATACATTAAGATGTCTAGTTCTTCTTTAACTAAAAATAGTCTTTTGACGTTCCACTTACCTTACAGTTCTTGCCAAAACTCCTATATATCTTTTATCTTGGTCTCCCTTACCTCTTTGGAGCAGTCCCTCAGAACGATCTAAGAGCTGTCTCCTGCACTTAAGACCTCAGTATGCCCTCCAAATAAAACATAATTCTCAACTTTTAAGTTGTGCATTTCTTAATATCTTTACTTTTTTATTAAAAAAATTTGGCTACACCATGCAGCATGTGGGATCTTAGTTTCCCAACCAAGGGTTGAACTTTCTCCCCCTGCATTGGAAGAACAGAGTCCTAACCACTCGACTACCAGGGAAGTCCCTAGGTTGTGCATTTTTGTTTGGTTGACAGGTGTCAGCTCAAGCCTCCCTTCCGCTTCAAGAGGTGCCTGTTACCACTAACTCCGGAACTTTTGGGGTCTGCAGTACACACCAAGTTGCTTCTCAGCTTTCCTTGCTGCTGACTTAGAATTCTACCTTCTCTGTTTGCTAAGCCAGTCATCAGTCGTCCTTTTCCTTCTTAGCTTCCAAGTCCTGTTGCATCATCTTCACTTCTCTTCTCTTTGACCTTGTGAATTTACCACTCCTGTTCCTTTAGCAATTTATGTCATTTGAGTGGATATTGGAAAGAAACAGGCAAATGTTTCAGTTCACTCTCGTTCATAACAACTTAATGTTGGCTTTGGAAAAAGAAATAATTCATCTTTTACAAAGTGGTATTTTAAAACCTTTTACTTGACAGTTCTTTTATATGTTCTCATATTTAGAAGTCTTTCTATACTCCAAAAATCAATTACATATTCATTCATGTTTTCCTCATTTATGTTCAGTTTTAACATTCACCTGGATTCATTTGTATGTACATGTTCTTTAAATAGTTAACCATTTTTCCTTTCTATTTTTTAAGTAATTCATTACTTGGCTGTTTGAATATCCTTTGTTTATTTTCATACAATTCCTTTAATATCTAGGAATGTTCTTTGTATTTCATGGATGTGTTGGTTTACTATCATGGTTATACCACAGTACTGCATCATAGAGATATCTGAAAGCTTTCTATAGAAAAAAAAAAAAAGTAAAACTTTGTGATTCTTTTTTCTGGGAAAAGATTACGATAATCAGGTGCCAAATATGTTTAAATTTTGTTTTTAAAATACAAAGTAAGAGACTTCCCTGCTGGTCCAGTTGTTAAGACTGTGCGGCCAAAGCAGGGAGTGCAGGTTAAATCCCTGATTGGGAAATGAAGATCACACATGCCATGGGGCCAAAAGATAAAAAAAATACAAAGTAATTTTTTACTTTATAATCTAGCAAATATGAAACTAGCTACAGTTCTAAAATGCAGTTTTTAAATTTAAATTTAATGAACACCTCTGCAGGTATGCTATTGAAGGGAAGAACAGTGAGTTCAAAATAATCAAAAGAAACCTTGCTGTTTAATTACCTTAAAATGCATTTAACCTGCATGGTTACATTTTTACTGGCTTTAATTCCCGTTGAAGTTTTTGTTTACTTTGTTTCTACATTAACCTTGAGTCAAATATTTTTCTGCTCTATAGCAGAAGATATCTCCAATGTTAGCATTTACATCAAAAGCTGTGGTGGGGGTTTAGGAAAGAGTAGGGAGGGTGGTGTTATGGACTAAATGGCGTCTTCAGCAACATTCACATATTGAAGGTCCAACCCCCATGTGACTAGTGGTGAAAAGCCTTTAAAGAGGTAATGAAGTCTCAAAGAGGTTGTTAAGGCCCTAATCCAATAGACTGGTGTATACAAAGAAGAGACATGAAGGATGAATACGTGTAGACTGAAGGCCAATGGGGACACAGTGAGAAGGCTGCTGTCTGCATACCAAAGGGAGAAGCCTTGGGAGAAACCAACTCTACCAGGAAATTTGTCTTAGACTCTGATCTCCAGAGCAGTGAAAAAATACATTTCTGCTGTTTAAGCAATCCAGTGTGTGATATTTTGTTATGGTAGTCTCTGCTAATACAGGTAAATAGAGGTAAAAGATCTTCATATTTGCTCCTTCAAGCTCACTCGACACATCTAGAAACACTGTATTTCTCTTTATTACTGTATCACTGTATTTCTCTTTTTCAAAAAAAAATCCTGATTGCAATCTACTAAACTCATTTCATGACCCATTAGTAGACCACAATATAAATTTCATAAAACACAGATTTGTTCTACTGGGTCAACTCCAGGCTACAAGAAAGACAGAAGAGATGACAGGCCGCTTTTGGTGACTGTGATGCATGCTTCTAGAGAGGTCAGAGTTCTTACTAGGTCCCATATGGATGGAAGAGGCAGCTTAAGCACACTTCTTGTTGCCTAACACAAGAATGTTACTTTATCCCCATGCCAAAATATTGTTTTTGGTCATACCTTGAAATGAAGTAAGGCACTCAATTTTCTCTAGCTCAGCTCAGTTTATCAATAGGTAAACTGAAGACAGCCTTGAGTTTAATAACAGATTTTGTTTGTTTAAAATGAGTTACATGTGAAAATATCTAAAAAACAATATTTTTAAATATATGCCAACTTATATTTAATGGTTTATCTCCCAGTATTATTTTCTCTTGTCAAAACATAAAGAAGGAAGATATCATAATAATAAAAACAAATAATTAGAAAATTTAAAAATTGTATGAGTTGGTAATTAGAGGTCTTCTTACCAATAAAGTGTTCCATCCCTTGATCTTAACTTTTTTATCAAAGGAAGGTCAATTGCATGTATCATGTGATTTTAAAAAACTGAACACGATTAGGTTATGGTCCATTAAGTGGACTGCATCAAACTAATTCCTTTTTTTTTTTTTTTTAGTATGAAGGCTTACTGTTTTGATTTTTTATTATAAAATAATAGAAACTGGATAAAATTTAAAAACTATAGGAAGTTATTTTTTCTGTTACTAAAATTCCACTTCTCAAAGATAAGGACTGCTATCTTTTGTTTTTATATCCTGGGAGAAAACAGGGGGAAAGATAAAAGGAAGAAAGAGATGAGAGTAAAGCCAGAGGGATGTCAGTCAGCATGAACTCTGAGCCCTGGCTCCAAACGCACCACCATTCAGACCTGTAGTGACACTCCTGAGCCGATGTACTGACATCATACTGGCTGGGTTCTGTGAATGCCAGTGAATGGATTTTGTTTCTCTCAGGAATTGCAACAGGAGGGTGTGAGGCATGATTGTGAGATAAGGACAGTCAGTCATGGCCCAGCTGATGTCCGGGCTGTGAGGCTACGTCTTCCCCATATGTTGCAAATATTGTCCCATATTTTCATTTGATTTAGTCATTTCAATATATTTTTAAAAAATTTTATTGGAGTATAGTCGATTTACAACGTTGGGTTAGTTTCAGTTGTACAGCAAAGTGAATCAGTTATATATGTACATATATTCATTCTTCTTTACATTCTTTTCCCATATAGGTTACTATAGAATATTGAGTAGAGTTCCCTGTGCTATACTGTAGCTCCTTACTGGTTATCTATTTTAAACATAGTAGTGTGTATATGTCAATCCCAATCTCCTAGTTTATCCCTTTCCCCTTTTTCCCTTTGCTAATCATAAGTTTGTTTTCTACATCTGTGACTCTATCTCTGCTTTGTTAATAAGTTCATTTGTATTATTTTTTTAGAGTAAATTTATGAGATATTATACAGTATTTGTCTTTTTCTGACTTACTTCATTCAGTATGATCATTTTTATGTTCATCCATGTTGCTGCAAATGGCATTAATTCATTCTTTTATATGTTCTATGTATTTTTTAATATCAATCTGTTGATTTTTCATTTGCTTTAGGTGTGACTGCTTGTGCCTTGTGTCTCTTCCTTTGGAGGCTCCCCAGCTATTTTAGGCCAGTTACTTCTCCCCTTGGGACCTGTGTTTCCTCAACTGTGAAATGAAGAGTTTGGATAAAATGAAAGAAAGAAAGTGAAGTCGCTCAGTTGTGTCCCAGTCTTTGCGATTCCATGGACTGTAGCCCACCAGCCTCCTCCATCCATGGGATTCTTCAGGCAGGAAGACTGGAGTGGGGTTCCATGTCCTTCTCTAGGGAATCTTCCTGACCCAGGGATCAAACCCAGGTCTCCCACATTGCAGGCAGACACTTTACCCTCTGAGCCACCAGGGAAGCAAGAGATCCTCTAAATCCTCATCTCTAGAAATCTCTGATGTCTCTCTGTCATATCTATAAATATATGTCTCATTCATTGACAGTGGAATTTTTATTTAATTTCTTCATAGTCTCCATAATGTCTAATACTTCAATTTAGTAGGATAGACATTTACTACATTTTTACATACGTAATGTGATCCTTGCACAATATGTCAGCTAAATAATAATTTGCTAAATAATTAAAGAGTCAAAGTCTTCCTATAAAGTAATAACTTTTCGAGTCTACACCTTGTAGCTGGCTCTACCAGATTCTGTTTGTGTATCCACTCATATTTTGTTTGCATTACAGAAATGTTACAAATTAAAATGCTCTGAGGGACAGAATAGATGATGTCATAAATATCTCATGAATTATTGTTTTATTAAAATATAAGTGACTTGATTATTGTAACACCTGAATAATTTCAGCAACAAAGCCCTATACAAAGTCATTTCTATACACATTTAATCTATTTCTCAGCAAAAGCAATACTGTTGCTTAAAATAACATAATATCATAACATAATTACCAGTGTAAGCTGGATACACCTGTGCTTGGGGCCTATAAAAAGAGCAAACTGAACTAAAATTTAAGTACACATTAAACTTTGACTATATTTTTTTCAGAATTAATGGAAATGCAAACTTCATATAGAGCCAAATCTCTGGATATGACTCTGCCAAGAAAAATAGATTTTTGAAGGGTAGAAGCAGGTGGGAAACAAATGTCTTTCTAAATCACTGAATCATAACCTACTTAATGAACATAGTAGTGAAATTCAAGTGCCTGAACCCAGCATAATCTTTTACCCAGGTATAGCCTTTTACACCAAGGATATGGCCTATTCTGGGCTTCCCAAGTGGATTACTGCAAAGAATCTGCCTGCAATGCAGAGGACATGGGTTTGATCCCTGTGTCAGGAAGATTTCCTGAAAAAGGAAATGGCAACCCATTCCAATATTCTTGCCTGGTAAATCCTATGGACAGAGGAGCCTGTGGGCTACAGTTCAGTTCAGTTCAGTCACTCAGTCATGTCCGACTCTTTGCAACCCCATGGACTGCAGCACACCAGGGTTCCCTGTCCATCACCAACACCTGGAGCTTACTCAAACTCATGCCCATCAAGCTGATGATGTCATCAAACCATCTCATCCTCTGCCGTCCCCTTCTCCTCCCGCCTTCTATCTTTCCCAGCATCAGGGTCTTTTCAAATGAGTCAGTTCTTTGCATCAGGTGGCCAAAGTATTGGAGTTTCAGCTTCAACATCAGTCCTTCCAATGAATATTCAGGACTGATTTCCTTTAGAATGGACTGGTTGGATCTCCTTTCAGTCCAAGGGACTCTCAAGTCTTCTCCAACACCACAGTTCAAAAGCATCAATTCTTCAGTGCTCAGTTTTCTTTAGAGTTCAACTCTCACATCCATACATGACTACTGGAAAAATCATAGCCTTGACTAGACAGACCTTTGTTGGCAAAGTAATGTCTTTGTTTTTTAATATGCTCTCTAGGTTGCTCATAGTTTTTCTTTCAAGGAGCAAGCGTCTTTTAATTTCATGGTTGCAGTCACCATCTTCAGTGATTTTGGAGTCCCCAAAAATAAAGTCTGTCACTGTTCCCACTGTTCCTCCATCTATTTGCCATGAAGTAATGGGACCGGATGCCATGATCTTAGTTTTCTGAATGTTGAGTTTTAAGCCAACTTTTTCCCTCTCCTCTTTGACTTTTATCAAAAGGCTCTTTCTATTTCTTGAAGTGAAAGTGTTAGTTACTCATTTGTGTCCACTTCTTTGTGACCAGCCCACCAGGCTCCTCTGTCCATGGAATTCTCCAGGCCAGAATGCTGGAGTGGGTAACATTTTCCTTCTCCAGGGGATCTTCCCAACCCAAGGATCGAACCCAGGGCTCCTGCATTGCAGGCCGATTCTTTACTGTCTGAGCTTAAAATATCTGAGCTTTCCAAAATATCCCCTCATATATCATAAATAATCACCATTAATGTGTTGGTTGATGAGCATTCTTCCTAAGCTATTGTCTACATATCCTCTCATCCATTTACACATACATAAACACACATACAGAGTTAGTTAAGGTTATAATAGAAAAGAAGATGATATTTAAAATTGTAACTCAAAAAGTATACTTTTATGAATACTATTTTAAATGCCACCTTTCTGACTGCATAGTTTAATATCTCCAATGTAACATAGGTATTCCTGTTTTTTATCCCTGTTTTTAGTAGGAACGGGTCCAGTGTTTCCCATTTATGTAAAATGCTAGCTTGGGGGCAGAAGTACATGTTTAAAAAGTCAAGGAAGGAATATTATTGAATGCTTTCTCACTATTTAAATGTTTGATGTGTGATTTTTCTTCATAGAACTATTAATGTGGTGATCAAACTAGTGAATTTCCTAATATTGAACCATACATACAGTCTTACAAGAATTTCTTTTTAAAATACACAGTTGGATTCTGTTTGCTAATTTTTATCTTAGAATTTTTGCTTTGCTATTCATAACATTAGCATATAGTTGTTCATTTTGTGCACTTTGAATCCAATTTAACACCAACTAATAGGATCTTATTGGTTTAAATGGAAAATTACCTAATATGTGAAAATAAATGAGAAAATGGCCAATAACACTGATATTCAAAACTGGCATACATGGCAGAGTGAAATTGAGAATATTTTTCCTAGATTAATTCAAAAATAAGATATTCATCTATCAAAAATAATGTGTAAATTCTTTCATCAAAATGAACCCTTACTGAGAAAGCTTTCCATGGATTGTTATTTATTCTATGTAAACTTCAAACTTTTGCCTATGACATATTTTATATTCATAAGCTATTAAATCAAATTGTGTCTTTGGTTATTTAATGTAAAAAAATGCTATGTCTAGTAAAGCTCTAACTACATTCACAGGCCACAGAATTAGTAAAACAACGAAAACAATTAAATGCTTTATGATTCTCCTTGTTACTCCTGAAGCTCAACATAAAACCTGAGTTCTCATTTTACTTGGCTCTAATATTAACATTATCATTGTATTGAATTCCATTGTGTGTTGCAAAGCTGAACCTCAAGATGTAGGATTATATGGCCATAAATTAGAATTATTTGACATGTGTCAATAAAACAACATGGCCAAGTACTAAAACACTTTGGCTTCGTGTCAAGTCTGAGGTCAGGCTTTGTAAGAATGACATACTCCTTTTTTTCTTGCCTGCTTATTGCTGTGGCCCTGAGGCTGTAGTAACCAGATGTCTGGCACTTCACGTTTAAAGGCCTCACAGTTTTAACAGATAAAGACCCATTTTTTTTCTTTAACTCAAAGTCCCATTGTTTTCATTAAACTATATACTTCTTTTTATTAATCTGATTTTTTTCTTTTTCCATAATCTATCTTAACAATGAAAAATAATAAAATTGTAACATATTGTATATTTGAATTACCTTTTTAAACTAAAGATTCAAAAAATAAATGTTTAATTTTGCCTTAAGCTGCTTAGATCGTGTTGTGTAAATCTTAGATACTGTTTGAAACTTAATATTCCCATGTAGTATCAGTAATTTGATGGCAAATTCCTTATCTTTTTTACTTCTGAATCTCCAGCCCCCTATACACTTAAGGAGTGTGCAATAAATATGCCAAAAGAATAAATAGATAGATGAATCTGGAATTAACATCATTTGAAACCAAGCCTGTCTTAAGAGTTCCTCCACATTGTGATTTAAAAGCAAAACAAAACCCCCCAAAGTTGGCCTGCACTAGTTTGTTGAAAGATTGTTGGCTAAATCTCTACAGGGGAATTTACAGTTGGACCTACTGTCATAGCTAAACAGAACTGAATCTCACAGGTATTCAGCTGTACCTTTAATGGTATGTATGGGAAGATGAAGATCCAAAATGTACCTTTAGGGACCTTAGCAACTTCATCGTTAAGTTCCCTTTATTAAATTTTAAAATTAAATTTTATTGTGGATATTATGACCAACCATCTGGGTTTTATCTGAGCAACTCAAAGACTATAAGGGCTCTGTTGCATCTATGATAATCTTTATTTCAGAAAAAAACAATGTCCTTTATAAAATATAGGAAGAAGTTAAAAATACTATCTAATGGGCAGTTGAATCCCAGAACAGTACTATAAAAATGCAGTCAATAAACAGAGGCCATAAAAGGTTCAGGGCTTCTTAGAGACTTGACTGATTTCAGGTCAGGCACAAGGGATACACAGGTGAACCTGAGGCATTGAGTTGCACCAGATATCAAGAAATCTATTAAAGTTACTGAAGGGTATATCAAAAGGACTCAGGAATCAAGTTGAAAAGGCTCCCACTGGCCAAAGATGGGATCATTTGAGCATTCATAACAGGAAGTACAGTGTATTGAAATACTTAATATGTTTAAAATCGTGCCATATCACACACACACACACACACACACACACACATACATATCCATCATTACCTTCACTGATTCCCTTCAGAAGATAGTGAATAAACCACCTCAGTATTTTGAAAACTGGTAATGAAGAAAAAGATTTATCTTGCCTTTTCTATATAAACTGTATGTCAAAGTAACCCAGGAGTGGATAAAAAGAAACTTCTCAATATAGGAACTTCCCAGCTAATAAATGAAGGAAGAAGGAGAGAATTAGACTATTTTCTTTTTCCATCACCTATGAACTAATAAATCTAAGGAATAATTACTAAAATGCAGATAACACCATAAAAGATGAGATAGCAAGACATTCAAGCCTGCTTGTGAAAATATACAACATTATCTAAGAAGCTGTCTTGCAAAACATTAATTCTGAATCTGACCAAGAAACTAAATGGACTATCAGTCTATAGAAAAAATATAGAGAGACCACAAACAAAGGAGCATCTTAACTGACATTCTGGGGATGCAGTGAACAGTACCCAGACAATGGTGCTTCTCAAAGTGTGGTACCCAGAAGCCCAAAAGGTTTGGGAACTGTTTGTTACTTGTCCATGATGAGATAAGGAGCTCGTGTCAGAATGTAAGTCAATTACACACTAAGCACACTCTAGTTCAGCTGATGGAAGCTGTGTTTAATTGTCATTCTGGAGCAATCTCCTTATCTTACGTAGACCAGTACATTTAGTCAATGACTAGCACAGCACTGCATCACATACGACTTTTTGAAATTTGTGTTAAATAGAGGAAATGAAAAAGAGTAAAAGAGATTTCAGGGACTTCCCTGGTGGTCCAGTGGTTAAGAATTCACTTTCCAGTGCAGAGGACCAGGGTTTGATCCCCGATGCCATGGAGCAACTAAGTTCATGCACCATAACTACTGAGCCCGTGAGCTCCAGAGCCTGCTCACCACAACTAGAGAGTATGTGCACTGCAGCAAAAGAGCCCACATGATGCAACAAAGATCCTGGGTGCTGCAACTAAGACCCAAGGCAGCCAAATAAATAAATATTAAAAAAAGATTTTATAGAAATATCAACTAATTATAATACGTTGTCATTAAGTGTAGTTTAAAGGCTGATTTAAAAAAATGAACTCTAATGAAAAGGTGTAAGAAAATTTGGGCATTGAATGTTTAATAATATTAATGAATTGTCAGGTTTGTAGAAAAGGTAAGGGCATTGTGGTTCTATTTAATGTTCAGAGACACATTTTGGAATATTATGTTTAAAATATATCAGTTCATTATGTCTAGGCTCCACTTCAAAATAATATAGAGGATGTGGAAAGTGGGTAAGAGGTGTGAAAGTAACACCTCTTAGGATTAGACATATGTTAAAGTTAAGTTGGAGGATAGAAGCATGTACATTCATTACATTATTTCTCTACTTTTATATATGTTAAGATATTCCAAAATAAAAGGTTAAAAGCTAAAACAAAAATAAAAACTAACACATGAATTTCACCGATATAAAAATAAGTAAATAACAAAGCTAGAATTCATGGAAAGTGAGAACTAGAATTAGGACCAAAATAATGCTGTGTGTGTGTATCATTCAGTCATGTCCAACTCTTTGCGATCTTTTGGACTATAGCTTGCCAGGCTTCTCTGTCCATGGGATTTTTCAGGCAAGAATACTGAAATGGGTTGCATTTTTTTCCCCCAAGGTATCTTCACAACCCAGGGATTGAACCTGTGTCTCCTACATTGTGGGTGGATTCTTTACCCCGCTAAGCCATCAGAGAAGTCCTAAAGTAATACTGAGCTTCCCTGGTGGCTCATATGGCAAAGACTCCACTACCCGGTTCAATCCCTGGGTCAGGAAGATCCCCAGAGAAGGAAATGGCAACTTACTCCAGTATTCTTTGCTGTAGAATTCCATGGACAGAGGAGCCTGGCAGTCCATTAGGTTTCAAAGAGTCAGACACAACTGAGTGACTAACACTTTCACTTTCAAACTGAGTAGTTTTTAAATAGGCAGAAATATTTTGTATGCACACCTTATGCTGGTGCATACTTATAGCTTTCTTTACCCCAAAGTTTGCTTTGCTCACATTGAAATTCAGCTGTTGTATTAGGACATATGCAAAATTTTCCTATAAACCACAATTGTGAGTTGAACTGTGTCCCTCAGAAACATGATAAAGTCCTTTCCTGGTACCTATGAATGTGGCCATATTTGGAAAAAGTCTTTGAAAATGTATTCAGGTGACCATCAGGCAATTAGGATGGGCTGTAATCCAAAATTGTTGGTGTTCTAATAAGAAGGGGGAAATTGGGTACAGGAAAACACAGGCAGAATATCACGTGAAGAAGGAGGCAGAGATTGGAGTAATGTTTCCACAAGTCAAGGAATATCAGGTGCCAGGAGAGGCAAGGAACAGATTCATCAAGAGACATAGAACAGATTCCTCCTTCCAGCCCTCAGAAGGGACCCAC
The DNA here is from genome assembly GCF_019923935.1 of Bubalus bubalis. Taxonomy (NCBI): domain Eukaryota; kingdom Metazoa; phylum Chordata; class Mammalia; order Artiodactyla; family Bovidae; genus Bubalus; species Bubalus bubalis. The sequence goes on along the minus strand of NC_059171.1, from coordinate 49,239,532 downwards.
CTGCTTGATGCCTTAATTTAAGATTTCTACCCCCCTCCCAACCTGTGAGATCATGTTTCCATTGTTTGAAGCCACCTAATTTATAGACCTTTGTTATAGCCAACCTGAGATATTAGTCTACTTACTGAGCTTAATAAGATTGGTGTCTGCCTATCTATCTGTATGCTGGAGGGAGGGAGGTAGAAAGAGGGTGGTTCCTTGTTTTAACATGACTCTTTTTATAAAAAATCCTATTGTCATAGTTGACTGAGTTATTGGGTTTTTTATTTTCCAAATGGAAGTTTTGTGTTTCCTTTTTAACCACAAATCTTAAGAATAGAGAGTTACAGTACTTATCATGAAGCAGGAAGAAAAAAAAAAAATCCCAGACTTTAACTAAGCAAATGAGCATGTTTCCTGAAAAATTAATAATGACTGTTACAAAGAACCCACCAAAACAACTGGTCGTTTTGGATGAAAACCTGGTTACTTGGTGAACTTTTAAAAAATGTGATCAAGTAATTATGTGGGTATCTTCTATTTTCCAGTTCCATATTCTACTGAATATTTCTAACTGGCCAACTTTTGAAAAACACTGTAATGAAATTTGATTTTGTGTGTGCATGCAGATCCATGGAACAGGGGACATTTTTAAAAGCTATGCTCTTTACTACAATTGTTAGGATAAAGAAAGAAAAAGAGGAGAAAGTGAGAAAGGGCTCCCCACCTCCAAAAGGAAAAACTAAAATAGTTTAGAATGGGTGGCAAACATAACTTTTTCTCTGCTTGGGCTCATATACCATGAATACTGGTTTGCTGTTTGGGGAGTAGATTTGATGTCTTACAAAGACTGCAGTACACTCTCCTTTGACTGAGGAATTACTTCTGTGAGCCAGCTGCTGGTGCTGCTGCTAAGTCGCTTCAGTCGTGTCCGACTCTGTGCGACCCCATAGACGGCAGCCCACCGGGCTCCCCCGTCCCTGGGATTCTCCAGCTAGACCTAAGTAAAACAGAGCTTCTTCCTTTACAAAATGATAGTATTCAATACAAGAAAAAAGAGCATGAGGCCATCAGTCCAGAGGAATTGAAGACGAGTTTTCCTAGAAAAGAATGCCAGGGAGTTAAACTCAACCCCTAATAAATTTATCTGCTGTTCAGTCTCAAGTTCTGTTGGCAGTTCTTAACACTTGGCACCATTCGAAGTTTCATCAGTGGTGACAGAACTCATTGTTACCCTCTCAACGCCTTCCTCTGAGTGCAACATACCACACTTCTCTGCCGTCTTCTATCTAGCAGCAGCTGCCATGCTCCTTAGAAAGCCTTCCAAGTTCTTCAGGGCTGCACCAGGGAAGTATAACTGGGAATGGGAAAACATGACCACCCCCTAAATGTTCCCAGGCTCTTTAATGCCAGAGCCTGATGTGTAACCCAATAATGTTCTGAGACATCCTATGGCGATGGAGTATCCACAATCACTCATTCAAGGGCAGGAGGGAATGAGGGTGGGGAATGAAGAGTGTATATATTTAAGAAAACATGAAACACGTGGATTGAAATATGCTGCTATTTCTTTTCCAATTTTAAAATTACTTATTCACTTCTCTTTGGCTGTTCTGGGTCTTTGTCGCTGTGTGGGCTTTTCTCTAGTATCGTGAGTGGGGGCCACTCTCTAGTTACAGTGTGTGGGACTCTCATCGCAGTGGCTTCTCTTGAGAACGGGCTCTAGCACCCTTCAATTGTTGTGACACGAGGGCTTAGTAGTTGCAGCTCCCAGGCTCTAGAGCATGTGTGTATGCACATGTGTGTGATTAGTCCTGACTAATCACACGTGACCCCATGGATTGTAACCCACCAGGCTTCTCTGTCCATGGGATTTCCCAAGCAATAGTAGTACTGGATGGAGTCAGTTGCCATTTCCTTCTCCAGGAGATTGTTGGGACCCAGGGAATTTGCATCTCTTACATCTCCTGCATTGGCAGGCAGATTCTTTACCACTGAGTCACCCGGTAAGCCCTTATTTCTTAAAGAAATAGAAAATATTTCAGCTCAAACACTTTTCAAAAGACGATCAAGCATAATAAAGCTTGACCAAAAATATGATTCATGTGTCCATCTTCAGTTTCATGTTTTTTTCAAGTTAGTGTTGGAAGAGAGATGAGGTGGAATAAGAAGGAAAGGAAAAGAATCAAGTGACCCCAAAAGACAAAAGCTAATGGAGAGAAAGAAATCAAGAGAGGATGCGGACAAAGGGAGAAATGGAGAACAAAGGAGGAAAGAACCAACTCAGTACGTTTTGAGGTGAGTGTTAGTTGATTTATTTGGGTTTCAGAGAGTTAACTGATCTTCTGCAATGTTAATTAACTGATTCGTCATTGCCCACAATTTTTACTTCTTAACCTTAAACCTGAGGTTCTCAGCACTGAGTACACACTGTAACCACATGGAATTAAAAAAAAAAAATACCCATGTCTGGATCTCACCCCAGAGATTCTTTTTTATTTGATCTGGGTACACCCTGCAATTGTGGTTTTTAAAAGCTTCCCGGGATGAATCTAATGTGTAGCCAAGGTTGAAGTTACTGCCTCGAAGCTCCCAAGACTGACAAAACCAGAGTACCCTCTTCCAAAATAAAGAAGGAACCATACCCCCAAAACTGTGAGATCCACTCCTGTTTCAGATCAGTAATTCTCAAAACAAGGTGTGCAGCAATGCCCCTTTGGAACTTTTTATGAATATTGATTTCTAACCTCCACATCAGTGATTCTGAGTCAGTAGGTTTTGAGGTTTTGCCTAAACATTTGTGTTTTGAAAAAAACCTTCACGGGTAACTTTGAGTACAACAAGTATATAAAATCACTGAATTAAATATGTAAACTTAGACGTTGAGAGTCAGGAAAGTATCAGCAAAAGAGGCGATCTTCATCAGACATGTAAGTTTGCTAAGGCCGCCATGATCAAGTTTACAACTTAGACAGCAGAGACTTCTTATTTCACAGTTCTGGAGGCTAGAAGTCCAAAATCACAGTGTCAGCCTGATTGGTTCCTTCTGGGGATGGGGAGGGGCAGTTTGTCTCATGCCTCTCCCCTAGCTTTTGGTGGTTTGCTGGCAACTTTTGGTATTCCTTGGCTTGTAGATGCTGCCTGTCTCTTCTCATGGAGTTCTCCTTTGTCCAAATTTCTTCTTTTTATAAGAACACCAGCTATATTGGATTAGGACCCCTCTCAATGATCTCATTTCAATTCATTAATCCCATAAAATCTCTGCCTCTAAATAAGGTCACATTCTGAGCTACTGAAGATTAGGATTTCAATATGAATTTTCAGAGGATACAATTCCACTGGCAAAGCCGATGTCTGTTTGTTTCTCCAAAAATCCATTGTCATTAGTAACATCTGCATGATCAATTCTCAAGGAATTGAATTCAATAAAATATAAGTAATGTAAATTATCCTGAACCTAACATAAATCTTATTTATAGTCTAAAAAACTTTAGAAATTGGATTCTGTAGTTCATCCATTGACCATTCTGGTCAGATAAATTTACATTTAAGACATTTTACAATGACTTCTCTGTTTGCCAAACATCCATGAGGACTTGATAACATTCTAAATTTTAAGAAAGCACTGGCTGACAGACATTTTAAAATTAAGATGATGGTGATGGAACAATGTCATCTTATATTAAAAATATCAAGATTTTCCCTAATAAAAAATGTCTATGAATTCTTGTCCAGGCTTGAGACAAATTTTGTAGAAAAATCTGTCATTTTGAGGGTAACAGATATTCATTTTGATTCTTCAGTTATCAAGCTCATTTAGGTTTATATTCTCTTTATTTTCTCTCTCTTTTTTTTTTTTTTTTTTTTTTTGACAGCTTAGTATCAGCTTCTTGGGCATATATGGTCATCTGAAATAGTCTGATTTGATCGCAATATTCAGCAAACCACCTAAGTGTCTAAATTGATCCTTTTAAAGTAAAAGAGAACATTCTCTTTTTCATGCTACTATTTCTGATTAGACTTTTTATTTTTTGCAAAAGAAATTGAGAACCTGTCAACTGGCCTAACTAGCATAAGTCTGAACAAAGTTTTTCAGAACTGTTTCAGCATACCAATGTTTCATGAGTTTTCAGGGGGAAATTGGAAAATAACATCGCCTTACCAGCACAGAGGAGGACCTAGTTCTAACATGTTCAAGTGTAGACAAATCAATTAAATCTGAGAATTCCGTAAATGAAGAAACACTGAAAATGCTTCTATTTTATCTTGGCTCTGGGAGAGAAGAAGAGCTAAGGGAGAAATAACAGATAAAATTCGGATAAGAACTCATTTCACCAAGAACCGTCATCATCTGCTCATGTGGGAAAAGCTGTTAGAGCAAAAGGCCTTAGAAAAGAAAAAATGAAGAGACAAGCCAAGACACTAAACAGTGGATTTGGGTTTGTTCTGTTTCTTTCTTACAATTTCTCTTTGGGGACTTTGCTTTAAGGTAGATCTCTGTGTTAAGTATTTTGCCTCCCTAAAGTGATTCCATATTTTGTACGATAGGGACAAGGAGGGGGGGTGTGTGTTTGTGTGTGCGATTGTTGGATTGTGTGAATATTGCCTTTCTCTGATTTACAAAAGCAGCACAGTTTATATGCACATACTTTCCACCTAGGGAGAAACGAATCCAGAATTGAGGGGACGTTTTGGCTGAGAACCTCAGTGGGGATGTGGAAAGCAAACAGAATAAGGTTAGTTGGAGGTTAAGCTGCGTTGTATTGATGTAGTAATGTTGTCTTTAGAACAAATTAGCTCCCTGGGACTCAGTGACACAGTGGAGTAGTAAACCCTTCTTTACAAAAAGAACATGTGCAGGTCTTTTCTAGCTTGAAAAATGCCAGTGAAAAATTACACAGAGATCAAGCCTGAAAAATGTTTACTTTGCAGAAAATCATTTAAAAATGGAATCTCAATGTTGTTGGCAGCTCCGTTTTTTAAAGGGGCTATTTATTCTAGAGTCCTGCCACACATGGTTTATGGCCCTTTATAGGGTGTATTGAGACTGCATGAACTTGAGCACCTTAGGGAATGAATGTTTGTTTTTTGTTTTTTTTTAAGTGGTTGGACTGAAATTCAGTATGAATCGTATAAGAGAGATTTAGAAGCATGTGAAGATAAATGTTTCCCATGTGACACCAAACAGCACATCTGGAAGGTGATCTTATGTAAATAAATACCTGAAAAGACCATAGTTTTAACAGATAACAATAAAGAATAGGCTTGCATTTTCCCTTTAATTTGAGAAGAAACTGTGGTTTTACTATTAAAAAAAGGAAGCAGATTTCTAGAAGCTCCATTAGTGTAGAAATAGACCTACAATTTATACTTTCACTCAGCTCACTGACTCATTTTCTCAACAAACATTACCAAGTATCTATATGTTATAGCTGCTACTCCACTACCCTCTGTAGATATAAAAATGACTAAGACACATGACTTGTCATAAAATATTTCTTTTGTTAGTCATCAATAAGCTTTTCTGAAACATGTGACTTTTATACATATAACTGATTATATATATTAAGACCCTAGTATAACATAATGGGGAAGGCAATGGCACCCCACTCCAGTACTCTTGCCTGGAAAATCCCATGGATGGAGGAGCCTGGTAGGCTGCAGTCCATGGGGTCGCAAAGAGTTGGACACGATTGAGCGACTTCACTTTCACTTTTTCACTTTCATGCATTGGAGAAGGAAATGTCAACCCACTACAGTGTTCTTGCCTGGAGAATCCCAGGGACCGGGGAGCCTGGTGGGCTGACGTCTATGGGGTCACACAGAGTCAGACATGACTGAAGTGACTTAGCAGCAGCAGTATAACATAAAGAATTATTTCCAACTCCTATCTAATCTCGTGAAGAATTTCTCTTTTGCATTATTTTTAAAATTTTACTTGCTTTCTCCCGGTTGCCAGGAGCATTTCAATATCACTTGGTAACCCTCAAAATGTAGTTTTTACTCCTGTTAGAAATAGGAAAAATTCATCAAGTGAAATATAGTTTCAAGTTTAAACCAAAGAATCTTCCAGTTTTATTCCCTCTTAATAAAAAAATTTTTTTTTCTTTTAAAGATTATTTTTAAAGCAGTCTTAGTTCACAAAAAATTTGAGAACAGGATTGATTGCTTATATACCCACTGCCCCACACATACACAGCCTCCCCCATTGTCAACATCACTCACCAGAATGGTAATTTGTGACCAAGGATGAACCTATATTGACACATCATAATCAACCTAAGTCAATAGTTCGCCTTAAAGTTCACTCATGGTATTAAACATTCTGTTTGCTTTTTTGTGTTAGTTCCTCAGTCATGTCTGACTCTTTTGACACCATGGGCTCTAGCCCACCAGGCTCCTCTGTCCACAGAATTCTCCAGGTAAGAATGCTGGAGTGGATTGTCATTTCCTTCTCCGGGGATCTTCTGGACCCAGGGCTTGAACAAATGTATAATGATATATTTCCATCTTTATAATATGATGCAGAGTTTTTTCACTGCCCCCAAGTCCACTTCTATTCATTTTTCCCTGCAATTGCGCTCTTGGAAACCACTAATCCTTTTTTTTTTTAATTTTTGCAACATCTTCTTTCATTTTTGGTGTTTGTATTTATATTTTTATTGGAGTCTAATTGTTTTGCAATGTTGTGCTAATTTTTGGCTGTATAACAAAGTTTATCAATTATATATAAATATATATCCCCTTCCTCTTGAGCCTCCCTCCTTCCCACTCCCCAATCTCACCCACCCTAGGTCATCACAGAGCACTGAACTGAGCTCCCGGTGTTATTTAGCAACTTTCCACTATCTATTTTACACATGATAGTCGATATATATCAACGCTACTCTGTCAATTTTTCCCACCCCCTCCTTCCCGCACTGTGTTGACAAGTCCATTCTCTATGTCTGCTTCTCTATTCCTGCCCTAAAAATAGGTTTATCAGTTCCATTTTTCTAGATTCCACATATATGTGTTAATATACCATTTTTTTTTTCTCTTTCTGACTTACTTCACTCTGTATGACAGACTTAAGGTCCATCCGCAACCAGTGGTCTTTTCATTGTCTCTATATTTCACAGGAAAGGGAAATCTGGGGTAGAGTATTCACAGTACATGAGCGTCTATGCTGGTACATTAAATATTATCTTTATTTACTCTTAATCTCAATCCTAGAGTTAGTTTTATTAGCCAGGATAGGCTGTAAACAGTTTCTAGCTCACCCAATATCGCAGGGGGTTAATGTAATGCAAGTTTTGCTCTCATTACCTCACAGTCCAATGCAGATCCACCAGGAGACTCTACATCCGTCAGACATTTGGGAACCAGGCATTTGCTCTGGTTCTGTGCTCTCCTAAGGTTTCAAATTCCTCACATTGATTCTCCATTTCCAGGGAGCAAATAGGAAAGAGAAGCCCAGAGTAAAGGAAAGTGTGGGATTCAAACTCAACGTCAAGAATAAAACAGTAACTGTGGGACTCTGCAACCTTGCTTTTCCTTAAACATGCTATTTCTTCCTCTCTGTATCTTATCATCCTACTTTAAGTACTTGCTTACTGAATTACTCATTCAAAAAATTGTCCCTTGGTGGTGGTGGTTTAGTCACTAAGTATTGTTTGACTCTTGCAACCCCATGAAATGTAGTTCACCAGGCTCCTCTGTCCATGGGAATTCCCAGGCAAGAATACTGGAGTGGGTCGCCATTTCCTTCTCCAGGGAATCTTTCCAACCCAGGGATCGAACACAGGTCTACTGTTCTGCAAGAGATCTCCTGCATTGCATCAGATTTTTTACTGGGCTTCCCTGGTGGCTCAGCCGGTAAAGAATCCACCTGCAATGTGAGAGACCTAGGTTTGATCCCTGGAAGATCCCCTGGAGAAGGGATCAGCTACCCACTCCAGTATTCAGGTTTGGAGAAGTCCATGTACTGTATAGTCCATGGGGTCACAAAGAGTCGGACTCGACCGAGCAACTTTTATTTTCACTGTCTTTATTAACTGAGCCACCAGGGAAGCCCAAATATTGGTTTTCAAAATATGTTAGCTGAATGAATTAAATATTAAACTTACTAATGTAGGTGGCCATCACTTACCTTAGTTAGTAAGGTATTAGTATTTCTGACTTTATTAGTCAGAAAAAAAAAGTATATAAAACAGATTCTTTGTTTATTGGCAATTTTCTCCATATTAGTTTTACACAAGACTGGGAGCTGACTGTGGCTCAGACCATGAACTCCTTAAGGCAAAATTCAGACTTAAATGGAAGAAAGTAGGGAAAACCACTAGACCATTCAGGTATAACCTAAATCAAGTCCCTTACAGCTGTAAGTAGAAGTGGCAAATAGCTTCAGGGGATTAGATCCGATAGACAGAGTACCTGAAGAACTATGGACGGAGATTCCTGACATTGTACAGGAGGCAGTGATCAAGACCATCCCCAAGAAAAAGATATGCAAAAAGACAAAATAGTTGTCTAAGGAGGCCTTACAAACAGCTGAGAAAAGAAGGGAAGCTAAAGGCAAAGGAGAAAAGGAAAGATATACCCATTTGAATGCAGAGTTCCAAAGTATAGCAAGGAGAGATAAGAAAGCCTTCCTCAGTGATGAATGCAAAGAAATAGAGGAAAATAACAGAATGGGAAATACTAGAGATATCTTCAAGAAAATTAGAGATACCAAGGGAACACTTCATGCAAAAATGGGCTCGATAAAGGACAAAAATGGTATAGACCTAACAGAAGCAGAAGAAATCAAGAAGAGGGGTCAAGAATACACAGAAGAACTGTACAAAAAAAATCTTCATGACCCAGATAATCATGATGGTGTGATCACTCACCTAGAGCCAGACATCCTGGAATGTGAAGTCAAGTGGACCTTAGAAAGCATAACTACGAACAAAGCTAGTGGAGGTGATGGAATTCCAGTTGAGCTATTTCAACTCCTGAAAGATGATGCTGTGAAAGTGCTGCACTCAATATGCCAGCAAATTTGGAAAACTCAGCAGTGGCCACAGGACTGGAAAAGGTCAGTTTTCATTCCAATCCCAAAGAAAGGCAATGCCAAAGAATGCTCAAACTACTGCACAATTGCACTCATCTCACACTCTAGTAAAGTAATCCTCAAAATTCTCCAAGCCAGGCTTCAGTGATATGTGAACCGTGAACTTCCAGATGTTCAAGCTGGTTTTAGAAAAGGCAGAGGAACCAGAGATCCAATTGCCAACATCTGCTGGATCACCGAAAAAGCAAGAGAGTTCCAGAAAACATCATTTTCTGCTTTATTGACTATGCCAAAGCCTTTGACTGTGTGGATCACAATAAACTGTGGAAAATTCTGAAAGAGATGGGAATACCAGACCACCTGATCTACCTCTTGAGAAACCTGTATGCAGGTCAGGAAGCAACAGTTAGATCTGGACATGGAACAACAGACTGGTTCCAAATAGGAAGAGGAGTTTGTCCAGGCTGTATATTGTCACCCTGCTTATTTAACTTCTATGCAGAGTACATCATGAGAAACGCTGGGCTGGAAGAAACACAAGCTGGAATCAAGATTGCTGGGAGAAATATCAATAACCTCAGATATGCAGATGACATCACCCTTATGGCAGAAAGTGAAGAGTTGGACTGTAAAGAAAGCTGAGCACCGAAGAATTAATGCTTTTTGAACTGTGGTGTTGGAGAAGACTCTTGAGAGTCCCTTGGACTGCAAGGAGATCCAACCAGTCCATTCTAAAGGAGATCAGCCCTGGGATTTCTTTGAAAGGAATGATGCTAAAGCTGAAATTCCAGTACTTTGGCCACCTCATGCGAAGAGTTGACTCATTGGAAAAGACTCTGATGCTGGGAGGGATTGGGGGCAGGAGGAGAAGGGGACGCCAGAGGATGAGATGGCTGGATGGCATCACTGACTCGATGGACGTGAGTCTGAGTGAACTCCAGGAGTTGGTGATGGACAGGGAGGCCTGGCGGGCTGCGATTCATGGGGTCGAAAAGAGTCGGACACGACTGAGCGACTGAACTGAACTGAACTGAACTGAAGAGGAACTAAAAAGCGTCTTGATGAAAGTGAAAGAGGAGAGTGAAAAAGTTGACTTACAGCTCAACATTCAGAAAACGAAGATCATGGCATCTGGTCCCATCACTTCATGGGAAATAGATGGGGAAACAGTGGAAATAGAGTCAGACCTTATTTTGGGGGATCAAAATCACTGCAGATGGTGACTGCAGCCATGAAATTAAAAGATGCTTACTCCTTGGAAGGAAAGTTATGACCAACCTAGTTAGCCTATTTAAAAGTAGAGACATTACTTTGCCAACAAATGTCCATCTAGTCAAGGCTATGGTTTTTCCAGTAGTCATGTATGGATGTGAGAATTGGACTGTGAAGAAAGCTGAGCGCTGAAGTATGATTTTTTTGAACTGTGGTGTTGGACAAGACTCTTGAGAGTCCCTTGGACTGCAGGAAGATCCAACCAGTCCATCCTAAAGGAGATCAGTCCTGGATGTTCATTGGAAATACTGATGTTGAAGCTGAAACTCCAGTACTTTGGCCACCTCATGCGAAGTGTTGACTCATTGGAAAAGATCCTGATGCTGGGAGGGACTGCGGGCAGGAGGAGAAGGGGACGATGGAGGATGAGATGGCTGGATGGCATCACTGACTCGATGGACATGGGTTTGGGTAGACTCTGGGAGTTGGTGATGGACAGGGAAGCCTGGCATGCTGCGATTCATGGGGGCGTGAAGAGTCGGACACAACTGAGCAACTGAACTGAACTAAACTGAATGAAGCAAAGAAGAGAATGCTGCCTTTCATTTAGATTTAAAATTTAAAACAAATTATTTATCATCACATTTCTCTTTTGCCACCTGGAAAAGGCTTAAATGACAAGAGTTTTGGTTCCTAATGGTTATCATGAAATCCAGAAAAGTTCTTTTTTATAAAAAGTAAAGCTAATAGAGTATTAGATATAAAGTACAGGAGAAAGATTGAACTGAAGGTGAAAATCTGCAATTATAAATTTATATAGTATTTATAAAATGAAGAAATCAGTCTCTCTCAGACTACAAGTAGGCTTAAAATAAAAAGACTAACCAGAACCCTGGAGAACACTTATTTATGTTTATTGTGTCCTCTGAGTTAATCATATTTGAAATGAATGCCAATATTTTATGATTATTTTAAATCCCCAGTTCTCTGATCTATAGGGCCTAATGCCCTAAAATTTCTAGCTAAAAATTTTACTTAGACATTAATTTTTCTGCATTTTTTAATTATTAAAGCAAAGTCATGAGATCTCCAAATTTTTGTTCATGTTTACTTATTTACAAAACTTGTTTGAAAATCACAGTTTTATTTTTGTATTCTTAATAGCCTGCTTTCCAAACTGTTAATATTTTATTGACTCTGAATTGTTCTAAATGATCTGCAAAACAGCTCTAAAACTTGGACAGCTGCATACCCACCTGGAACAGAGATGGATAGAAGAATAAATGAACTTCCAATAGATGCCTGAGCCAGTTCTGCTCTTGAAAATGAATTCCCACACAGAATGTGTTTCACTGAAATCAATTAACAAAGTAAAGAATTATATAAAGTAGTAGATGAGAGAGTTTATCAAAGCCAATTTGAAAATTCTAAAATCTTTTACCTGAAGAAAAAAAAATAGCAAGTTTTATACATTTGATAATTTAGTTTTTAGCTGCAGTTAGTCATGAACATTTGAAATCAGGTACATAAATGACATAAATGTATGTACACATTGCACATTCTTTTACTTAGATGGGCTTCCCTGGTGGCTCAGATGGTAAAGAATCCACCTGCCAGTGCAGGACACCTGGGTTCTATCCCTGAGTCAGGAAGATCCCCTGACAAAGGGAATGCCTATCCATTCCAGTATTCTTGCCTGGAGAATTCCATGGACAGATGAGCCTGGAGGGTTACAGTCCATGGGGTCTATCAAAGAGTTGGACATCACTGAGCAACTAACACTTTACTTAGACACTATTTTGCAAAATACAAAGCAGGTTCGAAAAGAACTTGGCAGAATATTTGTTGAGAGGAAGGATAGATAATATTTGTTGTTGTTGAGTTCTTTGCATGCACTGTCTCAGTGGTTAATATCAGTCTGCAATGCAGGAGATGTAAGAGAAGTGGGTTTGATCCCTGGGTTGGGAAGATCCCCTGGAGGAGGGCATGGGAATACACTCCAGTATTCTTCTCTGGAAAATCCCATGGACAGAGGAGCCTGGTGGGCTACAGTTTATGGGGTTGCAAAGAGTCAGACATGACTGAAGAGACTGAGCACACAGACACCCATTGCTACCATTTTAGAAGAAGAAAAGAAAAGCTGAAATGTTAAATGATCTTTTCTTTACTCACACACTTCTACTAGTGCTTAGAATTCCTTTCAAGTCTTGTGACTTCAAATGCCTATCCTTTAACTTAATTCCAACTACCCTAATCATCACATGAGACTCTTTTCTCATGTATAGGCATGCTCTAATTTTGAGCAAAATTTATTTCTGGGCAAAGGATATAACTCAAAGAGAAGACATAATTGCTTATGGATCATGGCATATGTCTCTAATGTGTCTTCATAGAAAATTAGAAAACATACAAATATGTGTGAAATAATTAAAGTACAGGGTTTTTACTAGCATTTAGTACGTAAAAAACTCAAAATGCAAATAGACGTCACTTGGATTCTAATACGGTCTCCTTGAAAAACAATATGTCCCAGGTTTTAATGACCATTCAGATTAAAGCTAGACCTTCCCACAATCTTATTTCAGGTAATGATATATGAAGTCACTTCCTGTTACAGCAGCCATTTTCATAAACCAGTATTTATGTTTCCAGTATAAAATAAGTACCCCCTTAGAGTTTCAATGTACTCAAATTTATCACGAGGTTGCCCTGATGAAGCTCTAAAATAGCACCTGGCCACCTACCTTAATTTGAAGACCAATAAAATCTGGAGCCTTAAAAATGCCATCACCTTGTTTGACTACGCTGAACTGTGAAGCCAAGGAGAATGTAGTAAGCAGAACAGCCTGCTAAAATGAAGTCATCTTGCTGTAGGGACAGCTTGTAATGGGGCATTGCACTGAGAGTTCTGCAAGCCTATAGTCTACAGTCGGTGTGCACATTTGAGCTCAAAATAGACCCCGTGTGTGACAAAAACAGCATTATTCTCAACAGTGGAGGGAACTTGATGGATAACGCTTCTCCAAACTCTGGAAAAATAAAATTGAGGCCCTATGGAAAGGCCTATTCATGGAGCATGTTCTGTTTTTTTTTAAAGGAATGATGGTGTAGCTAGAAAGAATGGTCTGTACATGCTTGCTGAACATGAAGAACTAGCACTCTCTGTATTTTCCAAATTAAGAAAACAACAGAACATATGGTCTGACATAGACCGGGTTTTTTTTCCTCCTGACTGTTAACAAGGTTTATATCAGTTTAAACTCTAAATCATATTTTATAATGCATTGCTTTTGGGGAAAAGATTAAAATTAAGTAGTATTGTCCTCCCCCCTACAAATCTCAGTGGAATTGTTTATCTAGACCCTGATACGCCATTGACAGAAAAAGCAGAATATAGTGAGTAGTTACAGGAAGCATAAATGTCTTCTTTTTGAAAAAAAAAAAAAGTCTCTTCTTTTTGAAATTTATGTTGCTACATGTAATTTTTATGATCAACATAGTTCAATTTTCACTTCAATTTTCTTAATTATCAAGCAGGAAAGATGCCCAGGCAAAACAAAACAAAACGTCTTTTTTTTTTTTTAATTTTATTTTATTTTTAAACTTTACATAACTGTATTAGATTTGCCAAATATCAAAATGAATCCGCCACAGGTTTACATGTGTTCCCCATCCTGAACCCTCCTCCCTCCTCCCTCCCCATTCCATCCCTCTGGGTCGTCCCAGTGCACCAGCCCCAAGCATCCAGTATCGTGCATCGAACCTGGACTGGCAACTCATTTCATACATGATATTTTACATGTTTCAATGCCATTCTCCCAAATCTTCCCACCCTCTCCTTCTCCCACAGAGTCCATAAGACTGTTCTATACATCAGTGTCTCTTTTGCTGTCTCGTACACAGGGTTATTGTTACCATCTTTCTAAATTCCATATATATGCGTTAGTATACTGTATTGGTGTTTTTCTTTCTGGCTTTTTCAAAGATTTGCCTATTCTGGATTTGTAGATGCCTCAAAATCAGACATGATGTATGTTAATTTATAGATCAGATAATTCTTCCCTCGTAGTTACAGCAGATTCCCTTTCCTCTGTGGGAAGGATTCACCCTGAGACTCTTTGGTGGCCATCTTGGGTCCAGAGAATCAGGAAATGAGAACTGTAGTAGAAGATGCCATGATAGTTCAGACAGTAAAGAATCTGTCTGCAATGCGGTAGACCCAGGTTCATTTCCTGGGTTGGAAAGATCCCCTGGAGAAAGGAATGGCAATTCACTCCAGTATTCTTGCCTGGAGAATTCCATGGACAGAGGAACCTGGTAGGCTACAGTCTATGGGGTCACAAAGAGTTGGACATGACTGAGCGAATAACATACACACACATACACACACACACAGTCCTTGCTCTGCCAACTCAGTTCATCCTCTGGATCAGCTTCCCCATCTGGAAGATGACGAGCCTGCATTCAAGCCAATGAGTTACTATTTTACTGAGAATTTGTTATGTGTCAGGCATGATAGCTCTACAAAGTAACTCCTAACATTAGACCCATTTATGGATGAGGAAAGTTAAGATACATAAGATTAAATAACTTGTCTAATATGGACCATAAATAAGCCTGAGTGCTGAAGAATAAATGCTTTCAAATTGTCATGCTGGAGAAGATTCTTGAGAGTCCCTTGGACTGCAAGGAGATCCAACCAGTCCATCCTAAAGGAAATCAGTCCTGAATATTGATTGCAAGGACTGATCCTGAAGCTGAAGTTCCAATACTTTGGCCACCTGATGCAAAGAGTCACCTCATTGGAAAAGACCTTGATGCTGGGAAAGATTGAGGACAGGAGAAGAGGGCAACAGAGGCTGAGATGATTGGATAGCATCATCGACTCAATGGATGTGAGTTTGAGCAAATTCCAGGAGACAGTGAAGGACAGGGAAGTCTGGCATGCTGCAGTTCATGGGGTTGCAAAGATTCAGACATAACTGAACAACTGAACAACAACAGCAAAACCCTCACAGATAATAAGGAATGATTCAACAATTTTTCAGATTATATTCCATTTAAGTTATTATAAAATATTGGCTTTATTTCCTGTGCTGTACAATATATCCTTGTAGCTTGTTTATTTATACATAGTAGTTTGTATCTCTTCATCCTCTACGTTGATCTTGCCCCTTCCCCTTTCTCTCTCCCCTCTAGTAACCAATATTATTGATAAAGAAAACAAGGTTCAAAGGAGCAAAATTGACTTTCTTTTGGACATCTGATGTCTACATTGTGGAAACCAGGTAGCTTCAAAATCATATTTGCTTTATTCCAAAATCAATTACCCTTCAATAAAATAGTGCTTTAGTTATTGTATTTAATGCCAAGTTTAGTTAAGGACAAACAAAATGCAAGAAACTTCCAGAATTCATCTTGATGAATTATAAAAGAACTTTCTTGACTCTCTTCTCTAAATACTCTGTTTCTCTCACCATTTTATTTCAATGTTCTCTAGCATGGGCACCATAAACAACGCTTTTTTTATAGAATAATGGGAAATGTCATTTTTTTTAGCAAAAGAGAAATAAATAACATCTTTGACTTCTTATTCCCAGATAGTCAGTTGTCTCAACTTATATCTGACTGATACCTGATAGTCAGAGGAAGTAAAAGTAGAGGGCATTAGGAATTAATGAACTGTGGGGGTGAGATCTTCCTTGTTGACAAAGCAAGACAGAGATAAAAGATTAGGGCCTCTGGTTAAACGGAATGGTGGCTTTATAAGAAATTCCAAAGCAGAAAAGTCAGAAAATAGCATCAAAATGGAAATCAGAGCACATGGAGGTAATTCTAGGCTCTAAAGAAAGGAAAAAATGATTTAATAAGGATAGTGGCATGATTTGTTGACTCTTTCATAAAACAAAATATTACATTTTAGCTTTATCTTATTACACACACAAATTCCATATGGATTAAAGAATCAAATGTAAAATAAACCAAAAGAAACAAATTTAAAATAAGAAAATAAAAAATTTTCATAAAAAATTTATTGAATTGCAGAATGGTCATAAAATACATGAGTTCAAAACAATGGATGAATTCAAAAGGATAACTGCTACAAATGTTTTTCCATAGAGAGTTTTAAACTTTATGGGGCTGAAAAAACACCATAAATGAAATTAATAGTCAAATAAAAAGTTTCATAAAATATTTGCTCATATAGGACAAAAGAAGTAATAACCTTAATGTATGTCTTTGCTGTTAGTTGCTCATTCTTGTCTGATTTTTTGCGACCCCATGGATTTTAGCCCACCAGGCTCCTCTGTTCAAAGAATTCCTCAGGCAAGAATACTGGAGAGGATTGCCATCACATTCTCCAGGGGATCTTCCCAACCCAGGAAATGAACCTGGGTCTCCTGCATTGCAGGCAGAGTCTTTACCATCTGAGCTACCAGGGGAGCCCAACCTTAATATAAAAATGTCCTCAAACAACTTAAAAGTGCCATTTTGGAAGGAAAAAAACACAAAAATATGCAAAGTAGTAGCTGAATTGATGCTTTCAAACTGTGGTGTTGGAGAAGACTCTTGAGAGTCCCTTGGACAGCAAAGAGATCAAGCCAGTCAATACTAAAGGAAATAAACCCTGAATATTGATTGGAAAGACTGATGCTGAAGCTGAAGCTCCAGTACTTTGGCCACCTGATGCAAAGAGTCAGATCATCAGGAAAAGACTGTGATGCTGGGAAAGATTCAAGGAAGGAGAAGAAGGGAACAACAGAGGCTGAGATGGTTGGAAGGCATCACTGATTCAATGGACATGAGTTTGAGCAAACTCCAGGAGTTACTGAAGGACAGGGAAGCCTGGCCTACTGCAGTCTGTGAGATTGCAAAGAGTAATACATGATTGAGCAACTGAATGACAACAAAGTAGTTAAATAATAAAAATGTAGACATACCAGACCTGGGATGGCTCCTAATTTGGCAAAGATGAATTGCACATACATTTCTTTATTGTACCAAGTTCAACAACAAACCCTGGATATTATAATTATAAATTCTATATTATAATTTATATTTATAAATTCTATATTTATAAACATAAAGTATATATATAAATTTATAATTATAAATTATATAATTTTCAAAAATGAAGAAGGAGGAGAAGGAGAAGAGGAAGATGAAATGTGGACAAAGGCAGACCAGCCAAAGACTTGGTCTCAGAAAATAATACAGCAGAGAATTTCCTAGGCTTTCTTTTTCTCTCATACCATCCCAGATGTGGGACTGAGAGGCCAGCAACTCAGAAATAGCAATAAGAGTAGCACAAAGGCCCAAAAAAGATCAGTCTCTCTAGCAAAGGACCAGAAAATGAGCAGTCTAAGGAGATAGAAAACTTTCAGACAATAATCACCTTTGTAGTTGTTTTTTATTGCCAAGTCGTGTCTGACTCTCTTGTGCCCCCCTGGACTATAGCCCACTAGGCTCCTCTGTCACGGGATTTCCCAGGCTGAATACTGGAGTGGGTTGCCAATTTCCCCCTCCAGGGGATCTTACTGACCAGGGATAGAACCCATGATTCCTTCATTGGCAGGAGGTTTCTTTTCCACTGAGCCACCAGGGAAGCCAAATAATTACCTTCAGATCAGATCAGATCAGTCGCTCAGTCGTGTCTGACTCTTTGCGACCCCATGAATTGCAGCACGCCAGGCCTCCCTGTCATCACCAACTCCCGGAGTTCACTCAGACTCACGTCCATTGAGTCAGTGATGCCATCCAGCCATCTCATCCTCTGTCGTCCCCTTCTCCTCCTGCCCCCAATCCCTCCCAGCATCAGAGTCTTCTCCAATGAGTCAACTCTTCACATGAGGTGGCCAAAGTACTGGAGTTTCAGCTTTAGCATCAGTCCTTCCAAAGAAATCCCAGGGCTGATCTCCTTTAGAATGGATTGGTTGGGTCTCCTTGCAGTCCAAGGGACTCTCAAGAGTCTTCTCCAACAACACAGTTCAAAAGCATCAATTCTTCGGCGCTCAGCCTTCTTCACAGTCCAACTCTCACATCCATACATGACCACAGGAAAAACCATAGCCTTGACTAGACGAACCTTTGTTGGCAAAGTAATGTCTCTGCTTTTGAATATGCTATCTAGGTTGGTCATAACTTTCCTTCCAAGGAGTAAGCGTCTTTTAATTTCATGGCTGCAGTCACCATCTGCAGTGATTTTGGAGCCCAGAAAAATAAAGTCTGACACTGTTTTCTCTGTTTCCCCATCTATTTCCCATGAAGTGAGGGGACTGGATGCCATGATCTTCGTTTTCTGAATGTTGAGCTTTAAGCCAACTTTTTCAGTCTCCACTTTCACTTTCATCAAGAGGCTTTTGAGTTCCTCTTCACTTTCTGCCATAAGGGTGGTGTCATCTGCATATCTGAGGTTATTGATATTTCTCCCAGCAATCTTGATTCCAGCTTGTGTTTCTTCCAGTCCAGCGTTTCTCATGATGTACTCTGCATATAAGTTAAATAAACAGGGTGACAATATACAGCCTTGACGTACTCCTTTTCCTATTTGGAACCAGTCTGTTGTTCCATGTCCAGTTCTAACTGTTGCTTCCTGACCTGCATACAAATTTCTCAAGAGGCAGATCAGGTGGTCTGGTATTCCCATCTCTTTCAGAATTTTCCACATTTTATTGTGATCCACACAGTCAAAGACTTTGGCATAGTCAATAAAGCAGAAATATATGCTTTTCTGGAACTCTCTTGCTTTTTCCATGATCCAGCAGATGTTGGCAATTTGATCTCTGGTTCCTCTGCCTTTTCTAAAACCAGCTTGAACATCAGGAAGTTCACGGTTCACATATCACTGAAGCCTGGCTTGGAGAATTTTGAGCATTACTTCACTAGCATGTGAGATGAGTGCAATTGTGCGGTAGTTTGAGCATTCTTTGGCATTGACTTTCTTTGGGATTGGAATGAAAACTGACCTTTTCCAGTCCTGTGGCCACTGCTGAGCTTTCCAAATTTGCT
Organism: Bubalus bubalis; assembly: GCF_019923935.1. Taxonomy (NCBI): domain Eukaryota; kingdom Metazoa; phylum Chordata; class Mammalia; order Artiodactyla; family Bovidae; genus Bubalus; species Bubalus bubalis. Next base: position 49,220,295 of record NC_059171.1, on the reverse strand, counting down.
GGCATATTGAGTGCAGCACTTTCACAGCATCATCTTTCAGGATTTGAATAGCTCAACTGGAATTCCATCACCTCCACTAGCTTTGTTTGTAGTGATGCTTTCTAAGGCCCACTTGACTTCACATTCCAGGATGTCTGGCTCTAGGTCAGTGATCATACCATTGTGATTATCTGGGTCGTGAAGATCTTTTTTGTACAGTTCTTCTGTGTATTCTTGCCATCTCTTCTTCATATCTTCTGCTTCTGTTAGGTCCATACCATTTCTGTCCTTTATCGAGCCCATCTTTGCATGAAATGTTCCTTTGGTATCTCTGATTTTCTTGAAGAGATCCCTAGTCTTTCCCATTCTGCTATTTTCCTCTATTTCTTTGCATTGATCGCTGAAGAAGCCTTTCTTATCTCTTCTTGCTATTCTTTGGAACTCTGCATTCAGATGTTTATATCTTTCCTTTTCTCCTTTGCTTTTCACTTCTGTTCTTTTAACAGCTATTTGTAAAGCCTCCCCAGACAGCCATTTTGCTTTTTTGCATTTCTTTTCCATGGGGATGGTCTTGATCCCTGTCTCCTGTACAATGTCACGAACCTCATTCCATAGGTCATCAGGCACTCTATCTATCAGATCTAGGCCCTTAAATCTATTTCTCACTTCCACTGTATAAGGGATTTGATTTAGGTCATACCTGAATGGTCTAGTGGTTTTCCCTACTTTCTTCAATTTAAGTCTGAATTTGGCAATAAGGAGTTCATGGTCTGAGCCACAGTCAGCTCCTGGTCTTGTTTTTGCTGACTGTATAGAGCTTCTCCATCTTTGGCTGCAAAGAATATAATCAATCTGATTTCGGTGTTGACCATCTGGTGATGTCCATGTATAGAGTCTTCTCTTGTGTTGTTGGAAGAGGGAGTTTGTTATGACCAGTGCATTTTCTTGGCAAAACTCTATTAGTCTTTGCCCTGCTTCATTCCATATTCCAAGGCCAAATTTGCCTGTTACTCCAGGTGTTTCTTGACTTCCTACTTTTGCATTCCAGTCCCCTATAATGAAAAGGACATCTTTTTTGGGTATTATTTCTAAAAGGTCTTGTAGGTCTTCATAGGACCGTTCAACTTCAGCTTCTTCAGCGTTACTGGTCAGGGCATAGATTTGGATTACTGTGATATTGAATGGCTTGCCTTGGAAACGAACAGAGATCATTCTGTCATTTTTGAGATTGCATCCAAGTACTGCATTTTGGAATCTTTTGTTGACCATGATGGCTACTCTATTTCTTCTGAGCGATTCTTGCCCGCAGTAGTAGATATAATGGTCATCTGAGTTAAATTCACCCATTCCAGTCCATTTCAGTTCGCTGATTCCTAGAATGTCGACATTCACTCTTGCTCTCTCTTGTTTGACCACTTCCAATTTGCCTTGATTCATGGACCTGACATTCCAGGTTCCTATGCAATATTGCTCTTTACAGCATCGGACCTTGCTTCTATCACCAGTCACATCCACAACTGGTATTCTTTTTGCTTTGGCTCCATCCCTTCATTCTTTCTGGAGTTATTTCTCAACTGATCTCCAGTAGCATATTGGGCACCTACTGACCTGGGGAGTTTCTCTTTCAGTATCCTATCATTTTGCCTTTTCATACTGTTTATGGGGTTCTCAAGGCAAGAATACTGAAGTGGTTTGCCATTCCCTTCTCCAGTGGACCACATTCTGTCAGATCTCTCCACCATGACCCGCCCATCTTGGTGTAATAATTACCTTAGTCCAGCCAAAATCCAGAGAAAAACCTATGACCCCATTAGCACCCATGCCAGCAAAGACCAAGTGAGAGCTTAAATTTCCTTCCCTCAAGGCCATAAAGAGGTGCCCCCATGCCTCTGCAGGGGAGGTATCTGAGGGTGGCAGTAGGGACCTAGGACTTTCATCCCCTCTTGTCATACAAGACCCCTTTGCAGTGCAAATGGAAACCATATGGGAAGTCTGGACTTCCATGCCTTCCCATTTCCTAGTGGGATGGTGACAGAGCAGGCTTAGTGAAGACTGAGGACCTTTACTACCTCTCAATAGTAACGAGGCCATCCCACCAGGGTGTCAGTGGCAGCACAAGCATCCATGACTGGCAACGATGAAGAGCCTTCCCCAACCAGATCAGGTGTTAACAGAGGCAAAGTGGGAAATCTAAACTTTTAAACAGTATGAGACAGCTTTCCCTCTTCCAGAGAAGTATCAAACAAAGCCAGTGAAAAGAGAAGGTTTAAGTAAGACCAGACTCATAACATATCATGAAAATATCCAGGTTTCAATCAGAAATCATTCATCATACCAAGAACAAGGAAGACCTCAAATATAACATATATTCACTGTATGTTAACATTGAGATGACAGACATGTGAGAATAATCTGACAAATATTTTAAAGCAACCATGATAAAAATACTTCAACAAGCAACTAAAAACAAGCTTGAAGCAGATTTTTCAAACAACAGAACACCTCAGCAAAGAGAAAGCTCAGCAAAGATATAGAAGATATAAGAATGAAGTAGAATTTTAGAGCTGAAATATACACTAACTGATATCAAAGCTGAGTGAAAGAAATACTGAAGAATTTATTTACAGGGCAGCAATGGAGAAACAGACATAGAGGATAGACTTATGGGCATGGGGAGAGGGAAGGAGAGGGTGAGATGTATGGAAAGAGTAACATGGAAACTTACATTGCCATATGTAAAATAGATAGCCAACAGGAATCTGTGGTATGGCTCAGGAAACCCAAACAGGGGCTCTGTAGAGGAGTGGGACGGGGAGGGAGATGGGAGGGAGTTTCAAAGGGGAGGGGATATATGTACACCTATGGCTGATTCATGTTGAGGTTTGACAGAAAACAACAAAATTCTGTAAATAAAACATAAATTAATTTTCCAAAAGTTTCCAAAAACTTTAAAAAAAGCATTGAGTGGATGAAAGCAACTCCAGAATAGAGGAAGATAGGAAAGAATTGATAAACTAACAGACAGAACAAGAGAAATCATCCAAATGAGTCAACATAGAGGAAAGATAACTGAACAGAAGTCATCAGAAACTTGGAAGGAAAAGAGAAAAAGGGTGGCTTTAAAAATGTACCCTAAGAAATAATGTCTGAAAAGTTTTAAACTTGATGAGAAATGCAGGTCAAGAAGCAACAGTTAGAACGGGATATGGAAAAACAGACTGGTTCCAAATCGGGAAAGGAGTACATCAAGGCTATATATTGTCACCCTGCTTATTTAATTTATACGTGGAGTGCATCCTGAGAAACGCTGGACTGGATGAAGCACAAGCTGGAATCAAGATCGCCAGGAGAAATATCCATAACCTCAGATATGCAGACAACACCACCCTTATGGCAGAAAGTGAAAAACACTAAAGAGCGTCTTGATGAAATGAAAGAGGAGAGTGAAAAAGTTGGCTTAAAGCTCAACATTCACAAAACTAAGATCATGACATCTGGTCCCATCACTTCATGGCAAATAGATGGGGAAACGATGAAACACTGACAGACTTTATTTTTTCAGTTCAGTTCAGTAGCTCAGTCATGTCGGACTCTTTGTGACCCCATGAACCACAGCATGCCAGGCCTCCCTGTCCATCACCAACTCCCGGAGTCCACCAAAACCCACGTCCATTGAGTTGGTGATGCCATCCAACCATCTCATCCTCTGTTGCTCCCTTCTCCTCCTGCCCTCAATCTTTCCCAGCATCAGGTCTTTTCAAAAGAGTCAGCTCTTCGCATCAGGTGGCCAAAGTATTAGAGTTTCAGTTTCAATATCAGTACTTCCAATGAACACCCAGGACTGATCTCCTTTACAATGGACTGGTTGGATCTTCTTGCTGTTCAAGGGACTCTTAAGAGTCCTCTCCAACAAAAGCATCAATTCCTCAGCACTTAGCTTTCTTTATAGTCCAACTCTCACATCCATACATGACCACTGGAAAAACCATAGCCTTGACTAGATGGAACTTTGTTGACAAAGTAATGTCTCTGCTTTTTAATATGCTCTCTAGGTTGGTCATAACTTTCCTTCCAAGGAGTAAGCATCTTTTAATTTATTTTTTAGGGCCTCCAAAATCACTGCAGATGGTGACTGCAGCCATGAAATTAAAAGATGCTTACTTTTAAGGGAAATTATCTGGAAGGGTCTACCACAATATTTTAACATTATTCTTTTCTGGGTTTCAAATGTCTCTTAACTATTTTATTTTTGTATCCATATTTTCTATTTTTTATATATACTTCCAGCTTTAGTAATAATTTGTAATTGTATGTTTATAAGGAAAAAAAGAGAACTATTAGAAGGCTTCAGGTTTAAATGGTGGTATTTCTTTCACTTCTGGTTAAATGATATAACTGCATTCAAGAGAACACAAATTAGCAGTAATTTCAAAAGCAGAAGCAAGGTTGTAATTGACCAAAATCTCAAAAGGGTCTATTTCTTTACCATCAATGCAAATTAATTAAGAAAAAAATGTGATCTGAAATAAAAAAAATACTCCAGTCAATAAAAATTAGTAAGAAATATTAAAACATTTTGAATAACTGTCTAGCTTGGAAAAATCAGGAACTGTACCAAGTATGAAACTATGCTATACATGCTTCTATTACCTCCTTGAACTTACAGTTCAAGAATTTTTTAAAGATGGTACAAGTCTACTGCCTCCATCAACACCTCCATATTGTACATCTCTCTTTTTGTATTTATTTATTTTTAAAATTTTTATTTTATATTGGAGTATAATTGATTAATAATGTTTTGTTAACTTCAGGTGTACAGCAGTGATCCAGTTATACATATTCATGTATCTATTCTTCTTAAAATAGATTTTGAATATTTTAAAAATAGATTTGTTTGAAATAGATTTTTCAAATAGATTTCATTTCCCAGTTCAGTTCAGTTCAGTTCAGTCACTCAGTCGTGTCCGACTCTTTGCGACCCCATGAACCACAGCACGCCAGGCCTCCCTGTCCATCACCAACTCCCGGAGTTCACTCAGACTCACGTCCATCGAGTCAGTGATGCCATCCAGCCATCTCATCCTCTGTCGTCCCCTTCTCCTCCTGCCCTCAATCCCTCCCGGCTTGTTATATAATATTGAGTAGAGTATCCTGCTCTATACAGTAGGTCCTTGTTGGTTATCCATTTTAAATATCACAGTGTGAACATGTCAATTCCAAACTCCCTAACTATCATACATCTCTTTAATCCATTTTGAAACTAAACTTAAATGGAAAAATAAGACCTGAGGTAGACCACAATAGGGTACAACGTATTTAGAAATACCCTACAGGTTCCAGAAGTATCCCAGAAAACAAAACTCTTCATGAAATGTGGGGAAATAGGAAAAGAATTTTCTGCTATGCAATCTAGTTTATAATAAAGCATGCAGCTGTAAATATTATGTAGTACTATCTTTTCAGATTCTCTGGCCAAGAAAATGTGTAAATTTTAGCAGTGTTCTCAAGAATGTGAAAGAAGCTGGGGCAATCCACATATCTATTGCACCTGGCTAGATATATTTATTTCCTTGTATGGCAGAATCAATCGGGGCTCATCTGGAGAAGCAGTACCAGTAGGAGATGAGAGAGACAGAGAGGAAGGTGTGTGGCAGGAATTTGACTTTATACTACTGCTGCTAAGTCACTTCAGTAGTGTCCAACTCTGTGCAACCCCATAGATGGCAGCCCACCAGGCTCCCCGGTCCCTGGGATTCTCCAGGCAAGAACCCTGGAGTGGGTTGCCATTTCCTTCTCCAATGCATGAAAGTGAAAAGTGAAAGTGAAGTCGCTCAGTCGTGTCTAACTCTTAGCGACCCCATGGACTGCAGCCCACCAGGCTCCTCCACCCATGGGATTTTCCAGGCAAGAGTACTGGAGTCGGGTGCCATTGCCTTCTCCTTTGACTTTATACAGTTGTAGGAAATCATCTGTGTCCAGAAGAATATTTTCTACAAAGCTGTTACAACTGTTGCTGGAGTTTGAGATCCACAAGGCAGGCAGAACAGAAGAAAAGATGAATGTAAAGAGGAGGGGAGCCTGAAGCCTCACTGAGCAGACTGAAATCTGTATGGATTCTTGTGGCCTCTGACTGTGATAATACGGGATTCTGCAGAAGCCAGAGTCCTCCATCACAGAGTTAAGCACACACATTACGGTAGATGTTGCCTCTCACAATGAAGTTAATTAACAGATAAGCATCATTTGAAAGCTAAACATCCACCTAGTTAATAAATTTTTATATTAAATTTTTACAGTTCAAGTAACTAGTGTGCTCTCTGTCTCTTGACTCTGATTCACATGGTATTATTTCAAGCATGGATAAAAAGAAAAAGAATCTCTTTATACATGTATATGAATTTCTACAACATAAGGAAAAAAGTTTACCACACAAGAGAAGATTAGAAATACACTGAGTTATTGGAAAGGAGGTGTCATTTGTGTTATTGATGTAATCTAGCAAATAGGAAAAAGAATAAACAATAGAACAAAACAGGAACACATTACTTACATGATGAAAGGTCATGGTGTCAAAATAAAGAACAGACAGGGGTACCCAAAGAAAATGGGTAGCCATAAAAATGCTGTAGGCTTCAAAGAATATGTATCAAGCTAAATAAGAACAGGAACAGGCAGAGAATTAAAGGAATTGGTAAAATAAGAAAAAAAAATATAGAAGTGTAAAAAAACCAAGCAGAATTAAAACTAAGCTAAATTGATTCTGAAGAAACCTATTTATTGATATAATTGAGAAGTTCTTGACAAAAGAAAAAAGGATAATAATGGGAATAGTAAGAGAGATAACAGAAAATCAAAATTAAATGTAAAAAGCAATCACTGTTCATAAAGAAAATGAAACAAAATAATCATAAATATATTTTTTAAATGTTTTTGAGCTAAAAAATGTAGTCTACAATGTATCAGCAAAAAAATAATTATGAGAGTAACAGACTCATTCTGGAACTAGATGCCAAACTGAAAGGAAACCTCCTTCACAGAGACTTGAAGAGAAACATTTTATAATCCAAGAATCCTGAATGCAGAGGTTATTACTCATGTGGAAAAATCTCAGTGACATGTGCGCTTAGAAATATAAAACACATTTAACCTTCCTTTAAAAAAAAGTACTCAAAGTGTATTCCAGCTAATCAAAAGATTAATCGAAGTAAAAATCCAAAAGTAGAGAAAAAATAATGAAATGACTGATTGCTATAATTGAGAACCAAGAAACATCGAGTTATTGGAATAATGAGTAAAGAATTTGAATATAAACATAAAAATAAAAATATCCACAAAAAATTAATTAGAGAAAAATGTTATCCTTATCACTGTCTTCCCCTTCATCAAAGTGTTAAATATCAAGTTAAATTTGCAGATGTGGGAAATTAGAAATGTAAAAGGATAGAGGGAATTTTAAATTTAGGCTGCATTATTTCCCTTACATAGAGCAGATTACAAACACAAGTATTTTAAAAGAATGATTTTTAAATTATTAAGGCAACATATGCATAGTTAAGGGTCCAGGAAATCTAATTGATATAATTTTTTAAATCTCACACTAAAATATATATGCTATTTAATGTAATCCATAATATAAGAAACTGTTTCAAAAATACTTCTTAACAGAAAATTATGAGGCTTTCTCAGTGAAAGGCTTATGAATTTCAATAAAAATAATAATATAGTTGCAAATCTATTTTAAATTATATGAAAAGAACAAATCACCTTATACAAGTATGATTTCTTTGTAAATGCACTTTTGATATGATAATAGAAGAATCTATTAATATGTTACATCAGATTTAATGAAAATTTCAGTTGGTTAGCCCTGGGTTCAGAAGGTGGTCTGCTAAATTTAACTAGCATGAGTGTCGGTGACTAATTTAATCACAGTGATATACTTATTGTCATATGTAAAATGGAAAACTATGTATATCTTTGATTTTTCTGTAAAATTTGGAAATAATAACATAAAATATCTGTCAAATACTCAGCATAGATTAAGTGCTCAACAAATGATTGATTTTGTGGTTACTGTTGTTACAAATTAGGAAAAAAATTCACCTCAACATATTCTGACAATTAGTCAGCTAAATTCAAAAATAGCCCCCAATCAATTTAAAAAACTTGATTTATATCAGAAGGATAGATTCTTCATTCATATGAAAAAATATTTATTTTACTCTAATGGTCATCCAAGTTAAATTTAAAACATTGGATCCCAACTTTTAAGATCCAGATAAAAATCTGAGTGTACACTGAATCATTTTTATTTAACTTTGTTTTGAAAATAATCCATAGATAGCTTTTTGAAGATGTATTTACTAGTTTTAAGGATTATTTCTACACATATTTATATAGGGGTTGATTTAGTTGCTAAGTCATGTCAGACGCTTGACTCCTTTAGTCTCCTCTGTCCATGGGATTTCCCAGGAAAGAACACTGGAGTGAGTTGCCATTTCCTTCTCCAAGGGATCTTTTCCACCCAAGGACTGAACCCGTGTCATCTCCTGCAGGCAGTTTCCTGCATTAAAGGTCGATTCTTTACTGCTAAGCCACCAGGGAAGTCATATTAAATCGTATTAATTTTTCTGTTTCTGATATATATATATATATGTACATATTTACCAAGATTTTAATAGGAATACAAGTCAGAGAGAAGAATTCTCATGTATTTCATTTCTTCTTGAAATATCATTATTCCAGGAAAGTAGGTTTATTTAGATAGTCCAGTGATAGCTAAATATGCAAATAATAATTGTGATGTATAAATGGTAAATAAAATAAGCATTTGTAACTTTTCATTTTTGTTATAGAATATTAAGCATTATTAAAATAAAAACTATTTATAAGTATTTAGAGCAACAAAATGAAAGTACCACTTCAAAGGTGATTGCTTCTATGAGATACAGCAGACTATAACAGAGAAATAGTTCTTACTGGCTTGGGAGGACTCACATGGGTATCCCCCAAGGGCTCAGCACAGAATGAGGAGACAGAAATTCACATCTCTCAGCCTTTTCCAGAAAGAGGCCCGTTTGCATATCTTAAAAGCTGTAGCCTGAAGGTCCTAAACTAGCATACACTGGGGGACTGACTGTGATTGGAGAGGCCGGCTGGAGTCATCTCTACATTCTCCCTCTTTCTTGCTCCAGGCCAAGGTATCTCCTGAAAGGAGCTGAGCACAATCTGAGCACAGTCTGGAGGCCTGGTTTCTATGGGTGCCACCAAGAGGATGCACCCCTTGATCGACTGTCTCTGGGAGCCATCAGGGCTATATTCCAGAGACCCTGGGACTGTAGCAAGCAAGAAAAATAGTTCTTAACTGGCTACCCCCAGAGCTTAGAACGGAGACTTCAGTCAGAAACAGCTGTCTCTCAGTCCGCCTCTGAAAGAGGCCAATTTGTATATCTTAAAAGCTGTGGCCTGAGGGTCGGCTTCTAATTTTACCTGCATCTAGGGGCCTGGAGAATCCCAGGGACAGGGGAGCCTGGTGGGCTGCCATCTATGGGGTTGCACAGAGTCGGACGCGACTGAAGCAACTTAGCAGCAGCAGCAGCAGCAGCAGCAGGGGGTCAAGGTGCGCTGCAGTCCAGGGGGTCACAAAGAATCAGACATGACTTGGCAACTGGAAAACAACAAGGGGTCAAAGGGCAATCCTCTCCAGAGACCTGGGAGAGTTTTGTTGTTCAGTCACTTAATCATGTCTGATTCTTTGTGACCCAATGAACTGCAGCACACCAGGCTTCCCTGTCCTTCACTATCTCCCAGAGTTTGACTCATGTCTACTGAGTTGATGATGCCATCCAACCATCTCATCCTCTGTCTCCATCTTCTCCTCCCACCCTCAATCTTTCCCAGCCTTAGGATCTTTTCCAAGGAGTGGCTCTTCATGTCAGGTGGACAAAGTATTGGAGCTTCAGCTTCAGCATCAGTCCTTCCAATTAATATTCAGGGAAGGTGATAAGTGCTATCTTTGCACTGTTCCTCTGTCCTGCTCCCTGGAAAGAGCTTCCACACACACCTGGGGCCCCAGCTTTTGTGGCTACTGCCCAGAAGGTACACTCTCTTCTTAATCTCCCAGCTCTGCTGTCGATGGGACTTGAGTTCCTGATTCCACACAACAACGGGAGCATTTCTTAACCAAGTAAGAAGCACTTCTTACCCAATCGTCCCTCAAGGGCTTAGTGCAAAGAGAACAGACAGAAACATCCATCTCCTAATCTTTCCCAGAACAAGGGTTATTTGCACACTTGAAAAGCTTTGCCCTGGGGGTTAGTCTTCTAATTTAGCGCACATTCAGGGATAGACTGCAGTCCTCTCCAGAGAAAAGAGAGGTTAAAATTATCTCTTGAGTTCTCCCTGTGGCCAACCCAAGGTCACCAGAATCTTCCTGGAATGAGTTTGTACACATGTCTGGCAGACTTAATAGACATTTACATATATTTCTATCCAATAACAGCAGCATAGATATTCTTCTCAAGCACACATGAAACATTCCCTAGGACAGATAGTATGTCAGTGACTCTTTACAAATTTAAGAAGATTGAAATCACATAAACATCTTTTCCAATCACACTGGTATATAAAACTAGAAGTGAATCACAGGAAGGAAACTGGAAAATTCACAAAAATGTGGAGATTAAATAACATTCTACTATAAAATCAATGGATCAAAGAAGAAAGCAAGATAGAAATTAAAAATACCTTGAGACAAAAGAAAATAAAAATAAACATACCAAAACTTATGAAATGCAGCAAAAACAATTCTAAGAGGGAGTTCAAAACAATAAGTGCCTACATTAAGGGGAAAACAAAGTTCACATAAATAACAAGTTTGCACCTCAAGAACTAGAACAAAGAGAACAAACTAAGCCCAAAATGAGTAAAAAAAGGAAATGACAAAGATCAGAGCAGGAATAAATTAAAAAGACTAAAATGATAATAGAAAGGATCAATAAACTTAAGAGCTGGCTTTGAGCAAAATTAACAAAATTTTAGCTACACTCACCAAGGAAATAAAGACAGAGAACTTAAGTAAATAAAATCAAAAGTGAAACAGGAAATATTACAACTAATAGCAAAAAATCCACAAAAGATCATGAGAGTACTATGAACAATTATACATCAACAAATTGGACTACCTAAAAGAAATGAATAAATTTCTAGAAACACAAAACCTATCAAGACTAAATCATGAAGAAATAAAAAATCTGAACAGGCCAAATAATATTGAATCAATACTCAAAACCCTACCAACAAAGAAAGATGCAGCATCAAATGGCTTTCATTTGTGAATTGTGGCTCAGTGGCAAAGAATCTGCCTTGCAACGCAGGAGACATGGGTTCAATCCCTGGTGGAGAAAATCCCCTGGAGAAGGAAATGACAACCCACTCCTGTATTCTTGCCTGGGAAACCCATGAACAGAGGATCCTGGTGGGTTATGGTCCATGGGGACACAAAAGAGTAGGACATGAGTTAGCAACAACAAAAAAACAAATAAAATATTTCAGTTCAGTTCAGTTCAGTCGCTCAGTCGTGTCCGACTCTTTGCGACCCCATGAATCACAGCACGCCAGTCCTCCCTGTCCATCACCAACTCCCGGGGTTCAGCCAGACTCACGTCCATCGAGTCAGTGATGCCATCCAGCCATCTCATCCTCTGTCGTCCCCTTCTCCTCCTGCCCCCAATCACTCCCAGCATCAGAGTCTTTTCCAATGAGTCAACTCTTCGCATGAGGTGGTCAAAGTACTGGAGTTTCAGCTTTAGCATCATTCCTTCCAAAGAAAGCCCAGGACTGATCTCCTTCAGAATGGACTGGTTGGATGTCCTTGCAGTCCAAGGGACTCTCAAGAGTCTTCTCTAACACCACAGTTCAAAAGCATCAGTTCTTTGGCGCTCAGCCTTCTTCACAGTCCGACTCTCACATCCATACATGACCACTGGAAAAACCATAGCCTTGACCAGACGGATCTTTGTTGGCAAAGTAATGTCTCTGCTTTTGAATATGCTATCTAGGTTGGTCATAACTTTCCTTCCAAGGAGTAAGCGTCTTTTAATTTCATGGCTGCAGTCACCATCTGCAGTGATTTTGGAGCCCAGAAAAATAAAGTCTGACACTGTTTTCTCTGTTTCCCCATCTATTTTCCATGAAGTGAGGGGACCGAATGCCATGATCTTCGTTTTCTGAATGTTGAGCTTTAAGCCAACTTTTTCACTCTACATTTTCACTTTCATTAAGAGGCTCTTTAGTTTCTCTTCACTTTCTGCCATAATAGTGGTGTCATCTGCATATCTGAGGTTATTGATATTTCTCCTGGCAATCTTGATTCCAGCTTGTGTTTCTTCCAGTCCAGCATTTCTCATAATGTACTCTGCATAGAAGTTAAATAAGCAGGGTGACAATATACAGCCTTGACAAATTCCTTTTCCCATTTGGAACCAGTCTGTTGTTCCATGTCCAGTTCTAACTGTTGCTTCCTGACCTGCATACAAATTTCTCAAGAGGCAGATCAGGTGGTCTGGTATTCCCATCTCTTGAAGAATTTTCCACAGTTTATTGTGATCCACACAGTCAAAGGCTTTGGCATAGTCAATAATGCAGAAATAGATGTTTTTCTGGAACTCTCTTGCTTTTTCCATGATCCAGCAGATGTTGGCAATTTGATCTCTGGTTCCTCTGCCTTTTCTAAAACCAGCTTGAACATCTGGAAGTTCACGGTTCACGTATTGCTGAAGCCTGGCTTGGAGAATTTTGAGCATTACTTTACTAGCGTGTGAGATGAGTGCAATTGTGCGGTAGTTTGAGCATTCTTTGGCACTGCCTTTCTTTGGGATTGGAATGAAAACTGACCTTTTCCAGTCCTGTGGCCACTGCTGAGTTTTCCACATGTGCTGGCATATTGAGCACAGCACTTTCACAGCATCATCTTTCAGGATTTGGAATAGCTCAACTGGAATTCCATCACTTCCACTAGCTTTGTTCGTAGTGATGCTTTCTAAGGTCCACTTGACTTCACATTCCAGGATGTCTGGCTCTAGGTGAGTGATCACACCATCGTGATTATCTGGGTCATGAAGATCTTTTTTGTACAGTTCTTCTGTGTATTCTTGCCATGTCTTCTTAATATCTTCTGCTTCTGTTAGGTCCATACCATTTCTGTCCTTTATCGAGGCCATCTTTGCATGAAATATTTAAGGATGAATTAATATCAATCCTACAACTCTTCCCCAAAATAGAGGATGATGAAATACTTTCAAACTCACTTTATGAGGGCAGCATTACTCTAATACTAAAGTCAGACAAGAATCCTTCTAAAAAGAGAATTACAGGCCAATATTCCTAATGAACAGAGAGACAATATCCTCAACAAAATATTAGCAAACCAAATTCAGCAACACATTAAAAGGATCATATAACAGAGTCAAGTGGAATCTATCTCTGGGATGCAAAGATGGTTCAACTACACAAATCAATCAATGTGATAAACTATATGTGTGTGCATAGTCACTCGTCATGTCCAACTCTTTGCAACCTATGGGACTGTTGCCCATTAGGCTCTTCTGTCAATAGGATTTTTCAGACAAGAATACCAGAGTGATTGCCATTTCCTTCTCTGGAGAATCTTTCCAACACAGGGATCAAACCCACATCTCCTATGTCTCCTGCATTGCAGGCAGATTCTTTATCTGCTGAACCATCAGGAAACTCCAAAGGGGACGCTGTGGCTACATGAACTGGGAATCAAAGCTGGGCCTCCTGCATGACGGGTGAAAATTCTACCACTGAACCACCCAAAGATAATACACCATATTAACAAAATGAAAAATATACTTCATATAATTATCTTAATATATATAGAAAAAACATTTGACAAACATCTTTTCAAGATTAAAAACTTTCAACAGAGTAAGTATAGAGGGAATGTACCTCATATAATAAAAGCCATGTATGTCAAGTCTACCACTAACATTATACTCAGGAACAAGACAAGAATCCCCATGGTAGGCATTTTTATTCAAATCATACTGGAGGTGTTAGCCAGAGAAATTATGTCAGAATAGAAATAAATGGCATCCAAATGAGAAAGAAAGAAGTACAACTGTTTCTATTTGCCAATGACATGATATCATTAGTTCAGTTTAGTTCAGTTGCTCAGTCATGTCCGACTCTTTGCAACACCATGAATCACAGCATGCCAGGCCTTCCTGTCCATCACCAACTCCCAGAGTTCACTCAGACTCACGTCCATCGAGTCAGTGATGCCATCCAGCCATCTCATCCTCTGGCGTCCCCTTCTCCTCCTGCCCCCAATCCCTCCCAGCATCAGAGTCTTTTCCAATGAGTCAACTCTTCGCATGAGGTGGCCAAAGTACTGGAGTTTCAGCTTTAGCATCATTCCTTCCAAACAAATCCCAGGACTGATCTCCTTCAGAATGGACTGGTTGGATCTCCTTGCAGTCCAAGGGACTCTCAAGAGTCTTCTCCAGCACCACAGTTCAAAAGCATCAATTCTTTGGCGCTCAGCCTTCTTCACAGTCCGATTTTCACATCCATACATGACCACTGGAAAAACCATAGCCTTGACTAGATGAACCTTTGTTGGCAAAGTAATGTCTCTGTTTTTCAATATGCTATCTAGGTTGGTCATAACTTTCCCTCCAAGGAGTAAGAGTCTTTTAATTTCATGGCTGCAGTCACCATCTGCAGTGATTTTGGAGCCCAGAAAAATAAAGTCTGACACTGTTTTCTCTGTTTCCCCATCTATTTCCCATGAAGTGAGGGGACCGGATGCCATGATCTTCGTTCTGAATGTTGAGCTTTAAGCCATGCATATATATAAAGCTTTAAAATTCCACCAAAACCAGTTTGAATTAATAAATTCAGTAAGTACAGGATTCAAAATCAACATACAAAAATTCTGCATACCAATAATGAACTATCAGAAAAAGAAATTAAGAAAATAATCCCATTTACAATTTCATCAAAAAAGACTAAACTACTTTGGAATAAATTTAACCAAAGAGGTGAAATGCCTGTATGCTAAAAACTATAAAAAGAAATTGAAGAAAATGAAAATAACAAAAAAATGGAAAGAAATCTCATGAGCATGGATTAGAAGAAAAAACTGTTTACAGCTGCAGTTCTAGAAGAAGAGCAAGAATGGAGTACAATAAACATTTGACAATGAGGAATGGGGAAATTAAGTCTGAGATAAAATCATACTGTAAAAGGGATATTTTTAAAAATAAAGAACAATATTACACCAAATCATAATAAACAAAAGTGAAAATTAAAGACAATAAAAATCCTGACAGCTGTCTGAGAAAAAAAGCATAGTGTTCTCAAAGGAGGAACAGTAATACAAACAGCTGAAAAAAAAAATAGAAATCAGAGGATAAGAAAACAATATCTTCAAGGCACTGAAAGAAAATAACTTGCAACTGAGAATTTTATAGCCTGTGATACTGTACTTCAAAACTGAAGGTGAAATAAAAATAATTTTAGACAAGTCAAAACAAAAAATTCATTCCTTCAAACCCACTGGAAAGGAAATACTGAAGAGTCCTCTTTAGTCAAAAGAAAAATGATCCCATCTGGATAGATCAGTAAGGCAGGCATCATTAGGGTTGTATTATAAACCACTACACTGTGATTTTATGACTTTCTTCTTACATCTCACAATTTTTGCTTTATAAATTTTAATGGCCCATCACCCAGAGCATAAAGACACATGACTGCTAGATCCTCTTGACAATTTTCATCTTCTAATTCTGTAAGTTACACACAGTACAACCAAATGCCTTTTTACTAGAATTATATGTATTAAAATTTCATTTAATAAATTTTTGCTATTACCACTCCAAGTATTCATATATTTTGGTCCATTCTTTTAGTGGTAATTTTTCTGTCATGTGTATCTAGTAATAAAAAAAAGTGTAGCTGATTTTTTAAATCAAATTTTTTAAATTGTGCCTTTTTTATGTGAAGATTTAACTGATTTAATTTAACATGTTTACTGATATGTTTGACTTTTGTCTGCCATTTCACTGCATGTTTTCTACTTACAGCTTTCATTTTCCTTTGAGTAGTGATAGAAAAAAATGATTTGTTAATACTAGGTAGTGAATCAACAAATTTGCTTTATTCCTTTTATAACCTCATGGATTGAAAAAATGCATACATATAATATAAAAATGTATTTAAATTTCATTTCACTCCCAAAGAAGGGCAATGCCAAAGAATGTTCAAATTACCATACAAGTGTGCTCATTTCACATGTTAGCAAAGTAATGCCCCAAATCCTTCAAGCTTGGCTTCAGTAGTACATGAACCAAGAACTTCCAGATGTACAAACTGGATTTGGAAAAGGCAGAGGAACCAGAGATCAAATTGCCAATATCTGTTGGATCATAGAGAAGGAAATGGCAACCCACTCCAGTGTTGTTGCCTGGAGAATCCCAGGGACGGGGGAGCCAGGTGGGCTGCCATCTATGGGGTCACACAGAGTCGGACATGACTGAAGTGACTTAGCAGCAGCATTTGGATCATAGAGACAGCAAGGTAATTCCAGAACAACATCTACTTCTGCTTCATTGACTACACTAAAGCCTTTGACTGTGTGGACCACAAAAAACTGGAAAATTCTTAAAGAGATGTAAATACCAGACCACCTTACTTGTCTCCTGAGAAACCTGTATGCAGGTCAAGAAGCAACAGTTAGAACCAGACATGGAACAACAGACTGGTTTAAAGTTGGGAAAGGAGTATGTCAAGGCTATATATTGTCACCCTGCTTATTTAACTTACATGCAGAGTACCTCATGAGAAATGTCAGGTTGGATGAATCACAAACTGGAATCAAGATTGCCAGGAGAAATATCAACTACCTCAGATATACAAATAATACCACTCTAATTGCAGAAGAAAAGAAGAACTAAAGAGCCTCTTGGTGAGGGTGAAAGAGGAGAGTGAAAATGCTGGCTTAAAACTCCACATTCAAAAAACTAAGATCATGGCAAAAAGGTGGGGGAAAAAGGGAAACAGTGGCAGATTTTATTTTCTTGGATTCCAAAATCACTGTGGACAGTGATTGCAGCCATGAAATTAAAAGATACTTGCTCCTTGGAAGGAAAGTTATGACAAAAATAGAGAGAGTATTAAAAAGTGGAAACATCACTTTGCTAGCAAAGGTCCATATATTCAAAGCTATAGTTTTCCCGGTAGTCATGTACGGATCTGAGAGTTGGACCATAAGGAAGACTGAGTGCCTGAAAAATTGATGCTTTCAAATTGTGGTGCTGGAGAAGACTCTTGAGAGTCCCTTGGATAGCAAGATAAAACCAGTCAGTACTAAAGGAAATCAACCTTGAATATTCATTGGAAGGACTGATGCTGAAGCTAAAGCTCCAATATTTTGGCCACCTGATTCGAAGTTGGAAAAGACCCTGATGCCAGGAAAGACTGAGGGCAAGAGGAGAATGGGGTGACAGAAAATGAGATGATTGGATGGCATCATTGGCTCAATGGACATGACTTTGAGTAAACTCTGGGAGATAGTGAAGGACAGGGAAGTCAGGTGAGCTATAGTCCATGGGGGTCGCAGAGTTGGACACGTCTTAGGAACTGAACAGCAGCATAATATATATATATATATATATATATATATATATATATATAAACCTTTAATCATAGACTGCTATAATTCAGCCCTCCTATTTAATTATGGCCATCATATTTTAATACCTAAGAAATATTTGTAGTTACCAATTACTCTTTATCACAGCAGTCTGTTAATATTTTATGTATGTACTATTCTTTATTTTTTTTTTCTGATACTAAGCATAAACTAAATTTTTCATTCGATTTTTGTTACTGTTTTCAGTTCAGTTCAGTTCAGTCACTCAGTCATGTCCAACTCTTTGTGACCCCATGAATTGCAGCACGCCAGGCCTCCAACTCCCGGAGTTCACCCAAACCCATGTCCATCGAGTTGTTGATGCCATCCAACCATCTCATCCTCTTTCATCCCCTTCTCCTCCTGCCCCTAATCCCTCCCAGCATCAGAGTCTTTTCCAATGAGTCAACTCTTTGCATGAGGTGGCCAAAGTACTGGAGTTTCAGCTTTAGCATCATTCCTTCCAAACAAATCCCAGGACTGATCTCCTTCAGAATGGACTGGTTGGATCTCTTTGCAGTCCAAGGGACTCTCAAGAGTCTTCTCCAACTCCACAGTTCAAAAGCATCAATTCTTCGGCACTCAGCTTTCTTCACAGTCCAACTCTCACATCCATACATGACCACTGGAAAACCCATAGCCTTGACTAGACAGACCTTCGTTGGCAAAGTAATGTCTCTGCTTTTGAATATGCTGTCTAGGTTGGTCATAACTTTCCTTCCAAGGAGTAAGAGTCTTTTAATTTCATGGCTGCAGTCACCATCTGCAGTGATTTTGGAGCCCAAAAAAATAAAGTCGGACACTGTTTCCCCTGTTTCCCCATCTATTTCCCATGAAGTGATGGGACCAGATGCCATGATCTCCGTTTTCTGAATGTTGAGCTTTAAGCCAACTTTTTCACTCTCCTCTTTCACTTTCATCAAGAGGCTCTTTAGTTCCTCTTCACTTTCTGCCATAAGGGCGGTGCATCTGCATACCTGAGGTGATTGATATTTCTCTGGCAGTCTTGATTCCAGGTTGTTACTGTTTTACTGTTACCTTTATTTTGTCTGGAGTTAGTGTTTCAATTTCACTTTTGTTCTTTTCCATATTATTTACTTTGAAAAGTTTTTCTGGCTATTTTACTTCCCTGCTTCCTACACTGTCTTTTTGTTGATTATCCACCAATAACCCCATGTTTAATTATTCAGATAGAGACCTCTTTAGAACTGTCTACAAGTTCAGCATTTTTCTGTAGCATTGATAGAAATCACCAATTTTACCACTATAATGATCATCCCCCCTCTCTCCAACCTACCTAAGTCAATCTCCTTCTATCTCTCTCAGAAATTTTAGGTTCATCTGCCTTTAATCTCTCTGGAATATCTCAATATATCTGACCTAGTCATGGTAATCTTATTTTTTCCTGTTATTCCACACTTACAGGTATATTTCTTTAATAAATAGATGTTTTATTTTCAATTTTTAATGGGATTTTGGCAGTGAAAATGAGAGGCAAAAACATAAGAATTTCATTGGCCAAACTAAAGCAGATTTGAGTTGCTTTTTCTCAGAAAAGCCTTATCTACATTTTACCTTTTGAATAACATATGCAAACCTAAGGTACACTTGCTTCATTTCCTGGGAAAAATAGGTACTTATTCTACTGGCTAGTCTTGAGGTTCTAAGAAATAAAGCTAGAGATTAAGATACACCTATTCAAGCTTATCTTTAGGGTAGTGGCAACTTTTACAAGAAAACATTGGAAGATTAAAAACTTGTTATCTATGAGCTTTTGAGAGGAAAGTCATTTTCGTTTGTTTGCCTTTATGTGCCCAGCACTTAAGAGAGTATAAATTGATGCACTCTTTTAGAAAGAAGATACCTTTACAGTTAATGGATTTTATTTTTTTTAAAATAATCTAGTACAGCAGAAACACAACATTATGCATCAACTATACTCCAATAAAAAATAATTTTTAAAAAATCTAGAATTTGAGTAGAAAAATATTTCTCCAGAAATAAATCAAAATAAACACTTTGGGGTTTTCTTTCTCTTTGTTTGGTTTTACTCTATTTTTCAAGATTTTTGGTACAATACATTCCAGTTTAAAAAAAAGAAAAAAAGGATGAAACTTTCTGGAGATATCAAATAAAATTAATGGTTATATACACTGCTGGTAGAGATCTTGATATCAGTGCTATAGATTTCATAGTCATTCACTTATTATCTTGTGCAGAAAGGGTCACTTGAGGATTCATCAAACAGAGATACAATGATCTGGAAGCCTGGGAAAATTATTATTTGAAGTCTTGTGCCATTGATTAATGAGTAACAGAAAGTTTAGATTTATTTTTTAATTTTTAATGGAGTATAGTTGCTTTACACTGTTGTGTTAGTTTCTGCTGTATAGCAAAGTGGATAAGCTATACGTGTACATATATCCACTCTTTTTTGGATTTCCTTCCCATTTAAACCACCACAGAGCATCGAGTAGAGGTTCTCTGAGCTACACATTAGGTTCTCATTAGTTATCTGTTGTATACATAGAATCAACAGTATATGTATATATATCATTCCCAATCTGCCAATTCATTCCATCACTACCCCTTTCCCCACTTAGTGTCCATACTTTTGTTCTCTAATTCTGTGCCTGTTCTTCAGACAAGATCATCTATACCATCTTTCTAGATTCCACATACATGTGTTAATATATGATATTTGTTTTTCTCTTTCTGACTTACTTCATTCTGTATGACAGTCTCTAGGTCCATCCATGGTTCTACAAATGATCCAATTTTGATTTAATAGAAATTACTAGCAAGGAATCACTTGTCACTGACATCCATCTCGTGACCACCTTATGCACCCTCTTGTTAAGTCACCCAATAGCCATTACCTCTCTGAGCAGAATTAAGTGGTGCGAATGATGCTGCCACAGACCCAGGCTGGCCAGGCAGGCAAAGTTGCTCACATGTTCAATTTGTAGCATCCTTTGAAGGAAGCAGTGGGACAGAGTTTCAGGTACCAGTGCCTTGACACAAATTACCAACCACACTGTCACAGTTCCCCATTCAAGTCTGCAGCATTTCATATTCTCTTTGTTTGCTCCTTATTGTAATTTCACCTAAAAGATACAAAATCATGATTTCTCTTAAAGAAATGTGTGCTACATCTGTGTTTTGAAATGTTGTTAAGATTATTAATCATGAACTCACATTTTTAAAACAAAATGCAGTAGTTTCTATTTCCCATTGTGATTTTTAGCTCCATGTATTATTTTCACCTGAATATTTGTCATGTGTTCTGGGATTTCCCATAATATTTTCTATGAACTTCCATTAGCATTTATGTTATGCTCTTCTAGCTGTTTAGCTTCTTATGTTTCCCCCTAGTATTTTGTGGAAGGAAATTTCTCACAGTAGAAGCTATATACTCTGGCTTTGCAAAGAACCTGTATTTATTACCTTTATCATGAATAACTAAATTACTATTTGCAGGGTTTGAGGGGGAAGTTGGCTTTTTGTATGGCTTGTTAATGAAGAAATAGCATGATTTTGTGGAGAAGGCAATGGCACCCCACTCCAGTACTCTTGCCTGGAAAATCCCATGGATGGAAGAGCCTGGTAGGCTGCAGTCCATGGGGTCGCAAAGAGTCGGACACGACTGAGCAACTTCACTTTGACTTTTCACTTTCATGCATTGGAGAAGGAAATGGCAACCCACTCCAGTGTTCTTGCCTGGAAAATCCCAGGGACGGGGGAGCCTGGTGGGCTGCCATCTATGGGGTCGCACAGAGTTGGACACGACTGAAGCGACTTAGCAGCCGCAGCAGCAGCATGATTTTAAGATTTATATTTGGAAAGTGTATCTGGAAATTTACAATAAGCTAGCAACTATCAAAATTCATCATCTAACTTGTCTTCATTATTTCAATGTTTCACTATATTTCAGTATTTTATTGTTTAAAGAGAACAAATAAAAAAAATGCCACTGCATTAATTGCTTTTAGCATTTCTTTGAGCTTTATCAAGAAGCAAATCATTTGCCGTCTAACCACTGGCCTTTTTATGCTAGCAAAAAATACAAGCAAATTTAGATTGAGTGGATAATAGTCAGTACCATAAAGGCCCTTATGTTTTTATTATTCAGTGTTAATATCTCAACTGATAAAAAACCAAGGAAGAAAGACCAATTGATTCATGCCTATTTTTTCCCAATAAGTTTACAAAACTTCATCATTTTAATCAAATATTGTTCTCAGGATTTCTGTCCCATCTTTAATGTTTTTCTTTTTTGTAGTACCTGAAAGAGCTTCATCAGTTAGTCAGTCAGTTCAGTCGCTCAGTCGTGTCTGACTCTTTGCAACCCCATGAATTGCAGCACGCCAGGCCTCCAACTCCCGGAGTTCACCCAAACCCATGTCCATCGAGTCGTTGATGCCATCCAACCATCTCATCCTCTTTCATCCCCTTCTCCTCCTGCCCCTAATCCCTCCCAGCATCAGAGTCTTTTCCAATAAGTCAACTCTTCGCATGAGGTGGCCAGAGTACTGGAGTTTCAGCTTTAGCATCAGTCCTTCCAATGAACACCCAGGACTGATCTCCTTCAGAATGGACTGGTTGGATCTCCTTGCAGTCCAAGGGACTCTCAAGAGTCTTCTCCAACACCACAGTTCAAAAGCATCAATTCTTCGGCGCTCAGCTTTCTTCACAGTCCAACTCTCACATCCATACATGACCACTGGAAAAACCATAGCCTTGACTAGACGGACCTTTGTTGGCAAAGTAATGTCTCTGCTTTTGAATATGCTATCTAGGTTGGTCATAACTTTCCTTCCAAGGAGTAAGCGTCTTTTAATTTCATGGCTGCAGGCACCAGCTGCAGTGATTTTGGAGACCCCCAAAATAAAGTCTGACACTGTTTCCCCTGTTTCCCCATAGCTTATATATACTTTTTCATTTCATTTGGGGCAGGAGGAAGCTCCTCTCTCTGTGTTATTTGTGTTCTTCATTTCTGTCCTAAAATGAACTTTCTTGGACAGCAACAGCAAAGAAAAGACCAAGTACCACCAACCAAACAGCACTTACGTGCTAAAATGCATCTAATTTCAATCAAACAGCACTTATGTGCTAAAGTACATCTAATTTCATATGTATCAGAGCCCAGAAAACACATCTTGCTCGGCCATGCCTCCAGTTAGATGAGCCAATAGTTGGGTTCAACAGAGATGCAGATGTGTTTGCTTTACTGTCCCTGCTATAGAAACATGACTTTTAAAATTACTAGCCAATAATGCCTCATTCGAGACAAGATGCAAGAGAATTTGACTCTGAATAGGAGGAACTTCATAACAATTAGATATGTACAACAGTGAGATGGATTGCCTCTGTGAGTCATAAAATCTGTTTCCAGGGTGTTGAATAACCTCTTACTGGAAAAACTTGAGCATTAAACAAAATCATTATTAAGTGTCTTCTGTTATTTCTAATACACATTCAGCATGCCTATGGTGGTGGGTAGAGAAGATAAAGATATGAAATAAACACTTGGTCTCATGTCAGGAACTCAAAAAATTCACTCTCACTTGGTGGACAACACAAATAGATTAATAGGTTCAATGCTAGTACCAGAGGTGGCCAAAACTAATGAATAATAAGAAATGAATTGACCTGGTTAGGATTTACGTAAAAGCTAGAACATTAGTTGATATCACAAAAATGATACTGTTTTTGAATTAGTGGGGAAGAATTGAAGAAACTATCCTTCAGATAGAAAATCAAGTAAAAAGAAAAAAATGAAAATTATGTTCAAGAAAATCTTGTTGACGTATATTGAGAAGACAGATCCTATGAATTATTTTTACTCTTATTCATCTCATTCTATTACAAGAGACAGGAAAGTTGCCTGTAACAATTTCTAAAACATCCAAATTTGGAGGTTTTCCCAAAAAATTGCATTAGGGCTAACATCCCTGTAGTCTATCTTTACCTCCACCTCCCCAGGCCTCATGTTGTAAAGGATAGAACTACTCTTGTTAATAAAAGTTAATTGATCTCTAAGTAGGATTTGTTAAGATTCTTATATCATTTTGTCCTCATTTTTATTGCATTAATCATGTATAAAATTGTTGACAACGTGATTGAGCACAAATAAAGCAAAAGCAATAAATGATTGCTAAATGGGTGAATAAAAGATATGGTTTTATTGTGTTTACAAAAGAAGTCTTTGTTTCCAAAGCTTAAAGTCCCCCCAAATAAATGTAATCAAAACACAGTAGCCATCATCTGCTACAATCCCTTGTATTTTGAGAAATTAATTAGTTCTAAAGTGGTGTGTGTGTTAGTTGCTCAGTCATGTCTAACTCATTGTGACCCCATGGACTGTAGCCCACCAGACTCCTCTGTCCATCGAATTCTCCAGGCAAGAATACTGGAGTGGGTAGCCATTTCCTTCTCCAGGGGATCTTCCTGTCCCATGGATCAAACCCTGGTCTCCTGCATTGCAGGTGGATTCTTTACCACATGAGCCACCAGGGGAGTCCTTAAAAAAATGGTGCATTGATATTATAAATACAGGAAAAGTACTGCACATCTGATTATGGTTTGTGGTGCTCTTTTTCAGTGTTAAAAAATAGCTTGTTTTCCTTAAAGTAGCTAGCCCTTGAAATCATACTTTGATGGCCATAAATGGGTGTTAGTTTACATAGGAGCCAGACATTCAATGCTGACTTCAGAGGTTAACTATTGAAGGGTGGGTCAATAGAACGTTGTGTATGAGAATGCTATAATAAAAAGCAAGTCACAGAGATTAGATTCTCATTAAGAAAACCTCTGTCTTTTTATAATTTCTGTGAAACATTGTTTCGAGTAACCTCTGAAATCCTGATGGGGAAAAAGCAAACCAGGCTTTGGCTGACATTTACAGCAAAATCAGATCCTTCGTCACAACTGGAGTGTGTGTAATAAGTGGATGTTTTAGCGTAGACAATGGAGCGGGCTCTTCACGTCTGTTTTACATCAGCTAATGCTGGCAGGTTAAGCCCTCACTGGTGCCACTGTTTTGCTAAGAAGGAAGAATGCAGTGTAAATCCCCTTAAAATTAAAAATAAGGAACCAACTCTCACCCCCCCAACATGAGTTCATTCCAGTAAAATGATTCCTTTTAGAAAAGTTGAGGAAGGTTTCAGATCCACACCTTTCTCCACCCAATTACTGGAAGTCTTTTATTTTTTTTCCCCTCTGTGGGCTTCATGGTGACAGCCCTAGAGTGGAATGTGAATGCCTTTTCTATAACTCAAGTAATGAATCATACCAGATTTGTGAATAATGCCTGAGCTCAATATGAGACAGGCAAACAAGTCAGGGAAACCCATGTGAAGATAACTTTGATCCTTGACTGAATCAGAGAAGACTGTTTACCGTCAACTTCTGCATCAAAGGCAGCTGGGAATTCAAGGTGAATTAATTCACATTGCCCCTAAACATTACAGTTAGAACCTGAACCCAAATCAATTCCCTGTATTTCTAAGTCAAAGTAGTTACGTTACCCATTTGATTTTTTCAAGTGTTTGGCTAGTTCTAATTAGAAGACCATAAGTTCTAGGTGAAAATAGGAGAGATAATAATCAACAAATTTTGGAGTGAAAAGAATGAAATCCTCTATACAGCAAGCTGCCATTCCAAAGCTACCTCTGAATAATTTCAAGGACACAACAGAAAAAAAGATAATTGTCTTTCAAAACTAATGAAATAAGTTCTATCCAGTTGATTTTAAAGGGCTGTGTGTGTTTGTCTGTGTGTGTGTTAGTCGCTCAGTCCTATCAAACTCTTTGTGATCCCATGGATTGTAGTCTGCCAGGCTCCTCTGTCCATGGGATTCTTCAGGCAAGAATACTGGAATGGGTTGCCATTTCCTACTCCAGGGTATCTTCCCAACCCAGAGATTGAACCCAGGTCTTCTGCATTGCAGGCAGATTCCTTACTGTCTGAGCCACCAGGGAAGAACTTTAAAGGGCTAAGGAAGTCCAATAACAATCTCTGATGTAATTCCAATTTTTCAAACTTTAGGCAAGGATATTTTTATGCTAAAGTAAACAGTTAATTTTCTTTAAAATTTCATACAACAAAACCAGGGATATGTGCATTTTTATCATCGTTTGAAATGTAGCCTTAAAAAGGCAACTCTGGCTTTATCTACTTAGCACACAGCAACTTTCTATAATGAAGATAAAACTAAAAAGTAAATGCATGGAGGTAATCATTAATTTATACTTGGTTTCCATTTTTTGTTTTTACCAGACTTTGATGGATTGATAAGTTATCAAGCTTCATTATCCTAGGTAGCATAAAGAGCATGCAGAAATGTTCAAGAAATCAAAGAAAGAACATTAACCATTCCCTCTATGTCTTGCTCTTGGTTTGGAAGGCATTTTTATTATTCTGAAGGGATATCTGTGGGTTAGTCTGTCTCACTTATACTGAGGCAGGAGGTAGATGTTCCCCCACACCCAGCACAAAGCGATTGGAGATTCATTCCCTGTGGACTAAAACTCCAAGGTGAGAATAGTGGGACAATTAAGACTGGAGGCTGGACCCTGACCAGACCACATATTTCTTGTTCTTGAAGTCATGAGATATCCCTGACCACGCATGTGCAGAAAGGCTTCTTGGTGGTCAAAGGGAAGTGAGGCTAATGATGCTCTACCCATACACCTTTCCGGCAGAATCCACTCTGTCTAAGAGATGTATGTACACACATGGGAGGATCCTGAGATATACCAAATATGGACTGTGAACCCATCAAATCAAAATGATTGGCCAAAGGAAAACTGAAAGAAATGACCTATAAAAGTGATTCAAACTACCATCGGGGTGCTAATCAGCAACTCTCCCTCTGAGTCTGCCTGTGTGTCTATCTACACATACTGTATTATTTTTTCCTCCTAATAAATACTTTCTTTCACTACTTTCCATCCTTACGGGGATTCTTTTGCTGCAAAGCCAAAGGGCCAGGGCCTTGTCACTAACCACTGGCCTAGTGGCTAGGGCTTGGTGCTCTCACTGCCATGACCTGACTTCAATCTCTGGCTGGGGAACCGAGGCCTCACTTCAAGCTGCTGCAGGCTGAGGCCACCCAAGATCAAGACCATCTCATGTATTAGGATAGGAGTCCTTTAGAACAATAACGACTATTAGTGACTACTATTTATTGGGACCTTAATACATTCAAGGCAAAGTATGAATAGTGTACCTACATTAATGCATTTATTTCTCAGATGGGATCCTGAGAAATGGATCTTACTGTTATCTTCAGTTGAAGATAAGGAAGCAGAATTAGAAACCCTAAGTAAATTATCAAAGAAAATAAAACATGGTGACAAAATAAGGGATAAAACAAGAATTCAAACCCAGGTTCATCTGATTAGAGGGTCCCTGGTTTTAACTACTACAATGTATTATCTATATACTGCTGTAATATTTGGTTCCTTAGGATGAGCAAATAAAGGGATATATATGAAAAGAGTGTACTCTAGATACAGAATATATTTAAGGAGATAAAAATAATCCAATTTTACTAGAGTGAAAGTAATAGGTAGTAATAGATAAAAGAGAAAAAAGGGAAAAGATATCCTGGTATCTAAATGATGAACTTAATGCATATGGCTATGAAGAACTGGTCACAAAGCATCTATCCATTTGTTTCCAACCCCAAGTATCTGAGTGTTTCTTAAGTATCCTAAGTCCACACAGAGAATGTAAGGATGACACTGCCAGGGTCACCCCCTGGCCTGCCAGTCCCAGGTTATAGGGGACAATTTGCTAACGCCTTTAGAGGGGGGCGAGCACACTGACAGAGAAGCCACTTCTGCATGATAAATGTGACACGCCGCCTGCACTAAAAGGACATTAGGTTAAAGAAGAAGAAGAGACTAAAAGCTAAGACAATCAGTACAAATAAGACCGAACAAATTCAAACATGAATGGTATTGAGGACCCATAGTCACTTCCAGGAAAGGGAACAACTTGAAATGGAAATTATCTGCCAGTCAAGTAGATAGACTCTGAGACATACTAGAAAAAGATGATGTGATTGTCATTTAGTCGTTCCTGTAAAGGCTGAAGAGTGGCTCTTAGAATAATTTCTGTGCCGTTTTAACTAATTTCTATTTATAAAAAGCAAAATAAAGAAGTGGATTGGAATGAGTTGTTCGATGGACAGGTCTTGGGGGCGGCAGGGTGGGGAGCACATCAGGGCATGAAGGGCTGTGCTAAGCTGACTAGTCCAGTAAGAAAGATACAGCACAAAACACAAGTCACCCTTCAGGGCTTCGGGGTGTAACGGAGAAAGTGCAATAGACACGTAGAGACTGTAATGGATACTCAGAATTGCTTGTTAGGACAACAGGAAGATAATATTGCAGGGCTGGTATTTGAGCTGTGCTTGGACGAGAGGGCATGATTAAAGAGTTGTAGCGGTAAGAGACATGACTGAGTGACTTCACTTTCACTTTTCACTTTCATGCATTGGAAAAAGAAATGGCAACCTACTCCAGTGTTCTTGCCTGGAGAATCCCAGGGACGGGGGAGCCTGGTGGGCTGCCGTCTGTGGGGTTGCACAGAGTCGGACACAACTGAAGCGACTTAGTAGTAGTAGTAGAGGTAAGAGAGCGTCCAGGTAGAAGAAATCAGTAAAGCCAAACCACCAGAAAGGACAGATATTTTAAGTGAAGCACAATTCTGAAAATATAAAATACATATTGGGAGAAAGCAAGAGTCA
Organism: Bubalus bubalis; assembly: GCF_019923935.1. Classification (NCBI taxonomy): domain Eukaryota; kingdom Metazoa; phylum Chordata; class Mammalia; order Artiodactyla; family Bovidae; genus Bubalus; species Bubalus bubalis. Next base: position 49,191,838 of record NC_059171.1, on the reverse strand, counting down.
AAGTTGAAAGAGTATAGTAGGAATTGATCTGGAAGGGCCTTAAATAATAATCATGCATTTGGACTTCTTTTTGGCAAATAATTGCCCTGAATCCGTTCTTAAAATCTGATGTGGAAGAGGCACGTTTCTGGGGGAACAGCAAAATGCAATTCGTGCTTGCAGCTAATTAAGTTAACTGAGACGTGCTTTTCAACTAAAGGCACAGTTTTGAGTATTTTGATCTGCATGAATATGGGAAATTTAAATAGATCTCAGCTTGTGACAAGTAGGTGATGCTGAGCAGAAACTAGATTAGGCTTTTAAGAAACTTAAGTGTGAAAATACATTTATGAAGACTTAGGTGTATTAATTAACACATGAAATTCAGTATGTGTAGATTCAGTAAAAGAAAAATAAAACCACTGATAATGGATGGATTCCTTTCCAAAAAGGCTCAGACAAAAAAATAAAAATTCAGCATAGTTCCCCAAAACTAGGGTAAATAATAGACTGCTGCTGCTGCTGCTGCTAAGTCACTTCAGTCGTGTCCGACTCTATGCGACCCCATAGATGGCAGCCCACCAGACTCCTCCTAGCACACATCAAAGTAAACACAAGTAAAGTTGTAGCCCGAATTGGATATGTAAAGACAAAACAGATAGCTCTGTTTTAAAGAATATGTGGATCTATGGAGGCTTTCTGGGTGGCACTAGTGGTAAAGAATCCGCCTGCCAATGCAAGAGATGCTGGAGACACAAGTTCCATTCCTGGGTGGGGAAGAGTCCCCTGAAGGAGGGTATGGCAATCCACTCCTGTATTCTTGCCTGGAGAATCCCATGGACAGAAGAGCCTGGTAGGCTATAGTCCATGGAGTCGCAAAGAGTCAGACACAACAGAACGACTAACACATACACACAGAGGTGTTTATATGTGTATGCGAATATACTCACCCATACCCAGCAGTATTTCTGCAAATGCTGGGATTGTTTTATTCTGTAATAATCATCTTACTGCAGACAAACAGTATAGAGGAAATGGAAGCCAGATGCTTACATGAAGTCCAGCCAAGGAAAGATGTCCATAACCAATTATTTTGACTACTTATGTATAGGAAAATATGAATTGCCCTCTGTAAGATAAGACTCGAGGTTAATTGGTTTAAAAAATTACATATCCATTAAAATCCAAGAAACTAAACTAATTTTCCCTATTATTTCCTCAATTAAACCATCAGCAATATAATTTCAAATTTTATGCAGAAGCAATTGTTAGCAAACATTTAAATTTATATTCCAGATGCCACATGAACTTTACAACAATCACTCTGTAATTTATAACTGGGGGTCCTATACTTGAAATTAAACCTGAACGTACCAGTCTTCACACTGAGATTCAAATCTTGCAAGTACTTAATTTGCAAATAGCTCAATTTTCTTCTTCAGATTTCTTATGAGTACAAAAGATGATAGTATGTGTAAATTCCCATCAGTAATCCCCCCTTTTTTTTCTGTAGAGATATTTTACTGTCTTCACTGTATCCAGAAGAATTATAACTTATATTAATACAGCTCTGGGGACTTCCTTGGTGGTACAGGGGCTAACACGCCATGCTCCCAATGCAGGGAGACCATGTTCAATGCCTGGTCTGGGGATCTAAATCCCACAGCTGCAACTAAGAGTTCACCTGCCACAACTCAAGATCCTGTATGCTGTGGCTAAGATCCAGAGCAACCAAATATATATAAGCTCTATCTTTTGCAAATCTCCCTGAGATAAGGAAGGTAGACATGGCTTTTATGTGTAATACATTGTCTCCAGAATTCGTCATCATCTCCATGATCTGTCATTGTCCACATAGACAGACCAAAGTCTTGGCATACAACCTCATGAAGCCCCAAAGTCAAGACTAACTAGTGAAGCTGTGGTCAGGAATCAAGGTGTCCATGATTGGGTTACTTGAAGAGAAACCAATATCAGTTGTGAAAGGCAACCTGAGTCAGATCCAGGCAGTCCTGGTTGATTCAGATTGTCCCACTGATGGCATCAAAACGCCCCTGCCCCTGAAAACCTCTCCCAAGAATATGAAAATCTTGTTTTCCTGTGCTGGTTGTGGAAATCTATGGGAAAGTATAATACCTATATAGCAGCTCAAAAACTAGGGACTGAAAGCATCACTGTCTGTAGTATTAAACAGGACAGCACTATAGGCAGAAAACGGTCAGAGTTTGAGTATGCCGAGAAGATGTGAGAACACACTTGGAGACTGAATCTCAGAAGTCCAGGATGAGAACAGCCAAGTAATTCTAAATCAAACAAAGGTTAGACTTCCCTGGTGGTGGGTCCAGTGGTTGGGAGTGTGCCTGCCAATGCAGGGAACACGGGTTCAATCCCTGGTCCAGAAAAATCCCACATGCTGCAGGGAAACTAAGCCTGTGTGCCATGCCTACTGAACCCGCATGCCTAGAGCCTGTGCTCCATGGTAAGAGAAGCCACTGTGATGAGAAGCCTGTGTACTACAAGAAAGAGTAGGCCCCGCTCTCCACAACTAGAGGAAGCCTGCACAAAGCAACAGACCCCGAACAGCCAAAAATAAAATAAAATAAATCAAACAAAGGTTGTCTCCTCAAAAAAAAAAAAAAATTCAGTCAAAATGAGCGGCCATCACATTAGAGTGGGCATCACACACCAATGATCATAGGTTATGTCCTTCCTTGACTGCTTTGTGATACTGAGGAAAGGTACATTTGTTGATTCAGCAATTGCAATAAAATACTTTATGGGCAAGCAAAAATTTTAATAACAGTGTGTTGGCCCCTTATGGTATAGCACAGATCCTGTCAGATCTCACCAACAATCACAGTTTCTATGATATAGTGATATGCTGGATAAATGCAATGAAAAAGATACTTATTCTAGTTCTTTGGTATTTTGATTTGAAGAATGGAGTTACATTTTGGATAAACCTAAAGAACATTATACTAAGTGAAATGAACCAGTCACAGAGGGGCAAAGATCCCACTTATATAAATAGTGGAGTCAAACTCATCGAAACAGAGAATAGCATTCTGATTGCCAGGAGGGAAATTGTTGCTCAGTGAATATAAGGTTTCAGTTTCAAAAGATGAGTAAGTTCTAGAGATCTGTTATACAGCAAAGTACCTATGCTTAACCATACAGTATTTCAAAATTAAGAGAACTGATCTCATGTTAAGTGTTCTCATCACACACAAATAAAAGAACACAAGGGAATTTTTTAAAGTGATTGATATGGTTACTATCTTAATTGTGGTAATGGGTTTCATGGGTTATATGCAGGGTCCAAACTCATCAAATTATTAAATATGTACAATTTTTGTATATCAGTTATATGGTACAGTGGTAAAGAATCTGCCTGCCAGTGCAGGAGACACGGATTTGTTCCTTGCCTCAGGAAGATCCCCTGGAGAAGGAAATGGAAACCCATTCCCGTATTCTTACCTTGGAAATCCCATGGACAGAGGAGCTTGGTGGGCTACAGTCAATGGGGTCACAAACAGCCAGACACGACTGAGCACACACACACAGACATATATCTCAATAAAGTTTTTAGAAATCAAATCATCCGGATTTCTGTGAAGATTTTAGTGAAACCACGGAAAACATAAAATGACCATTGATATCTTGTCCAAATACAAACTAAACTTTTTTCATTTATATGCAATGTTGACAAATTTCATTTAGTATATAAACTTTTTATTCAAGGAAAAGTTCTTACCCGAAAATCCATGCATACTTAGTATACAACATCGCTAAATATGTGTGTGATTTGCCTACTGATGATACTGAAGTTTACAGAAAGAAAGTTTAGAGTAACTGTTAAGTTCTTCAAAATGTACAATTAATACAATTTGACTTTCTAGAAATGGAAGAATATAGCCTCTTAGACATGTGCTTTCAAGATGGCTATCATTGTTGCTTAACATGGAAAGATGTTTAAATGTGAGCCTGCTGTAACATTTATGTTCAAAATATGGGACAAGAAGAATTTCATCCAACTGGGAAACACTTTGAGGATGAGAATGTTGAAAAGGAGAATAGCAAAACATAAATTTATATGCTGCATTTCCAAAATTGTTTGCTGATCTTTGAAGAGGGCATAAGAAGCCTAGAAAAAAATGAACCGATTGCACTTGAGTAGTTCATTATTATCCATAGTTTGTTAAACTCATACACTAAAAAATGACTTTTTTGGAGGAGAAAAGACTGTTTCAGAACTCAAAAAACATCAGTAACAAAGGGCAGTCAAAATAAATAGAACTTTCTTAATTTCTTTACTAAGACTCCAACTTTAATTTCACATGTTTAAATTATCTATATAATAGTTTAAAAGAATTTTCCCTAAAGAAAAAGCATAACTTAAGATGACATTCATTGTGCCTGCCAGGGTTTAAAAATGATGGCCTTTTTAGACACAGAGAGCCTATGTGGTATTTGTAGACCCAAAGGACCTGATAGACAAACAGCTGGTCTATCAAAACAGGATGTACATACAAAGGGGACATTTTTTGGGATCCTAAAACTAATTTTATGTAAGTCTAAACTTATCTTCTGCTGCTAAGTATTTCATGCTCAAATTTTTCTGTAGAGAGGATAAATAGCTTGATGTCATCACACTGGGAGGATGTCAAGAATCAGGGTAATCTGGGCTTGATAAGAATAGAGCTGCAAGTCAATACACATTTTATTTTTGTCTGTATTCAGTTTACTATTATGTAAAAGAGGAGAAGGTGGCGCTAGTGGTAAAGAATCCTCCTGTCAATGTAGAAGATGCAAGAGACACGGATTCAATCCCTGGGTTGGGAAGATCCCTTGGAGGAGAAAATGGCAACCCACTCCAGTATTCTTGCCTGGAAAAATCCACGGACAGAGGAGCCAAGTGGGCTACAGTCCATGGGGTCTCAAAGAGTCGGACATGACTGAGCAACTGAACATGAGCATTAAAAGAAGAAAAGAGTTCCTAAAGGTTTCAGGCAGTTCAGAAAAGTATTTTTTAAAGAGGAAACAGAAATAATAGAAATATCCTACTGTATCATGAATATAGTGTCAGTTGTCCAGTCGTGTCTGCTCAGTGGGATCATGGATATAAAAATTATTAAAATACTGTTATTCTTTCCTGAATATCATTTTTAATAAATCCTACTATTGATTAATTACTACCTGTTGCCACTGTTAACTCATCTTAATATTTCTTTGTTTCAATAATAGCACTTATGTAATAAAAAAGTAAATAAGAAGCACTATATAATTTCAAATAAAACCAATTTTAACAATACAGGTGCCTGACTATTCATTATTGGTTTATTGTTATGCTCTTTATTGTTTGGTATGGTTGTATCCAAGATTGGTTCTCTAACAGGTTGGTTACCCTATATCCAAGGTTGAATTCTTCTTTAGCCCTTTACCAGCAATGTAACTTTGGGCACTTAACATTCCTGGGCTAAATACTGGGTTGGTCAAAATGTTTGTTCAAGTTTTTCCATGCCGTTGTACAGAAAAACTGAAACAAACTTTTTGGCCAACCCAAAGCTATGGTTTTTCCAGTAGTCATGTATGGATGTGTGAATTGGATCATAAAGAAGCCTGAGCACTGAAGAATTGATGCTTTTGAATTGTGGTGTTGGAGAAGACTCTTGTCTCTTGGACTGCAAGATCACACCAGTCAAACCTAAAGGAAATCAACCCTGTACATTCATTGGAAGGACTGATGCTGAAGCTAAAGCTCCAATACTTTGGCCACCTGATGCAAGGAGCTGACTCATCAGAAAAGACCCTGATGCTGGAAAAGATGGAAGGCTGGTGGAGAAGGGGATGACAGAGGACGAGATGGTTGGATGGCATCACTGACTCAATGCACATGAGTTTGAGCAAGCTCCAGGAGATGGTGAAGGACAGGAAGCCAGGTGTGCTGCAGTCCATGGAGTCACAAAGAGTTGGACACGACTTAGTGACTCAACAACAACAACAACAATACTCCTTATCTTGCAAAATAATTATAAACAATAATAACTCTTTAGAGATTGTCACCATCTTTAGAGATGGTGGAATGTCCTATAGCAAATAATCAATAAATATTAGCTCTTCTTTCTAGATAATGTCCCATCAGAAACTGTAAACCCAGAATGAGGTCTTCCATGGCAATTTTGTTTTCTTTTATGAAGTTCTTGGCTCTGTGGTCTCCTGGACCTCAAGCTTGCTTTTTCAAGTCCTTCTCCTTCAAGGTCTTGTAAGGTCTCTGAGAGCAAATTTTAGTATAGGCAAAGTCATTTCTGATTCACTCCCTGGATGGTTCTTGAGTCTGTTCTCACAGTTAAATTGTCCTAATCAATGTACTTCTTTTTTAACATTTCTGACTGCATTCCACTCACATCAGTTCCTTTCAGGAAAGCCCCTATCATCTACTTCTGATTCCACCACTTTGGATAGAATAGGTTTGCTTCAAATTGTCAACCAAAGCTGGATATAAGAAAGACTCAAGCATCCTGTACAGGAAAGCAATGAAGGCTGGAATTTCTCCTCAGGAAAAGTGGTGATTTGAGGGAAGATTTTCCCAAGCATGGCCTTTTGTTTCTTCACCTAAGTGTGCTAGTAAGAAGCAGTTCTAAGTGGAGAAACAGGAAAACATCAGAGAGAGATTGCTCATTTGTTTCCTAAAGGGATAATTTTCTGGCGGCATTGTGCCAGGAAACTGGCCTTTCCCAGAGTCCTTTCCCTTTCTTCAAACACAGCTACAGACTGTGCGTAGGGTCAATTCAAGCTGTGTCATCCATCAGAGAAACCAAACTGGAGAGAAATGTGAGATTCGGGTTGTGGTTAGCATGACCGTGAGGCCAGACTGAATGGTGGTGCCAGGAGATTCAATGCGGGTAGTCAGAGGGAGACGAGGATGTGACCAATGTAATCATTTGCTTTATGACTCTCAGGCCAACATGAGGTCTTTAAAGGATGAGGTGGCTTGAAACCTCTCTTCAGGGAGGATGTGGACAAATGTCTTTTTTTTTAAAGTAAACTTTGGAGAGATCAGATAGAGCACACTGCACAACAGAATCTCAGAACAGGAGCAAACTAATATAAAAATACTAGAAAGAAAAATGTTCCATGTGAATTACTGACTCATGCCCTCTTCCAAATTTAAATATGAAAAAAATCTATGGAAAATTCCATGATACAGAGAAGGACAGTCCTTAGAATGTTGTCACTGTCATTGAAAGAAGGTAGGTTTTTTCAGAAGTGCTGGCATAAGAACTCAGGAGGTCACTGAGGGTACCGTCCCCCTCCCCCAGTGGTGGGAAGCACCAACTGGTCTCATTGGCCAAGGGGGTGAATATGTAGTAAAATCTGTGTTTTTGAGGATGTAAATCTCAGACTTTAAAATATGAATTTTGGGGGATGGGATATATGACAGAGAATTTCAGCATATAAGAGATCAGATGTGTTACTGTGAGAACCAGCAGCTGCCTCCAGCGTTTGGTTGGTGGTGGTAGAGGAGAGGGAGGTATATATATATGTAACCTGAAAGAGTTGAGAGTAAACGAACTCAAGTATGGGATTCTTTTTTTTTTTTTTCTTTTGTTTGAATTTAATCTTGAGAGAGAGGAATTATACTCGATTTTGCAGAAAGAAAGAGAGAGAATGAGATCTTGCCAGGGCCAGCTGCCATCGTCAGACTGCATGTGTGTGCTCCCAGTTGCTTAGTCGTGTCCAACTGTTTGCAACCCTATGGACTATAACCCACCAGGCTCCTCTGCCCATGGAATTTCCCAGGTAAGAATACTTGAGCAGGTTGCCATTTCTTGCTCCAGGGGATCTTCCTGACCCAGGGATTGAACCTGAGTCTCTTACATCTCCTGCATTGGCAGGAGGATTCGTCACAACTGAGCCACTTGGGGAGCCCCATGAAGGGCTATTTTCTGACGGTGACACCAGGTGGCGGCAAGAAGATGCAGCAATAGGCTGACAGACTGCAGCGCGAGCCTGAATAGGACGCCAAAGCCAGTGTCCAGCCCATTTTCCATTTTAGTGCTGTGTGAGAACATTGGGTTCATGAAAAAATTCAGGTGGAAGAGAAGACTTGAGAAGTCTTATTATTAAGGAAAGTACTGAATTAAGCATTCAATCAAAAGCATAGAGGTTAAGATTGCATTTTTCACCCCAAGGTAGTAGAACGTATATTCAGTCTGCATCAGGAAAGAATTAATTAAGAGGAATCTACATTTTTAACAACCTGTGTTTTATCTAAAGATACCTTTAGAATCTCCTAGTGCTTTACTAGAATATAAATTCCTTGAAGGAAAAGAATTCAATGATGTCTGTCAATAACTTATATACATGAATTTAAAAATCTATTCATTAAATTATTTTGAGCTTTGTAAACACTAATTAAATATATAAGCCACTAAATAGGGAAAATATTATTTTCATATCATATATCAAACATTTCAAATTTATCTCACACGCTAGTAAAGTAATGCTCAAAATTCTCCAAGCCAGGCTTCAGCAATATGTGAACCGTGAACTTCCTGATGTTCAAGCTGGTTTTAGAAAAGGCAGAGGAACCAGAGATCAAATTGCCAACATCCACTGGATCATTGAAAAAGCAAGAGAGCTCCAGAAAAAGATCTATTTCTGCTTTATTGACTATGCCAAAGCCTTTGACTGTGTGGATCACAATAAACTGTGGAAAATTCTTCAAGAGATGGGAATACCAGAACACCTGATCTGCCTCTTGAGAAATTTGTATGCAGGTCAGGAAGCAACAGTTAGAACTGGACATGGAACAACAGACTGGTTCCAAATAGGAAAAGGAGTTCGTCAAGGCTGTATATTGTCACCCTGTTTATTTAACTTATATGCAGAGTACATCATGAGAAACGCTGGACTGGAAGAAACACAAGCTGGAATCAAGATTGCGGGGAGAAATATCAATAACCTCAGATATACAGATGACACCACCCTTATGGCAGAAAGTGAAGAGGAACTCAAAAGCCTCTTGATGAAAGTGAAAGTGGAGAGTGAAAAAGTTGGCTTAAAGCTCAACATTCAGAAAACTAAGATCATGGCATCCGGTCCCATCACTTCGTGGGAAATAGATGGGGAAACAGTGGAAACAGTGTCAGACTTTATTTTTCTGGGCTCCAAAGTCACTGCAGATGGTGCCTGCTGCCATTAAATTAAAAGATGCTTACTCCTTGGAAGGAAAGTTATGACCAACCTAGATAGCATATTCAAAAGCAGAGACATTACTTTGCCAACAAAGGTTCGTCTAGTCAAGGCTATGGTTTTTCCTGTGGTCATGTATGGATGTGAGAGTTGGACTGTGAAGAAGGCTGAGCGCCAAAGAACTGATGCTTTTGAACTGTGGTGTTGGAGAAGACTCTTGAGAGTCCTTTGGACTGCAAGGAGATCTAACCAGTCCATTCTAAAGGAGATCATCCCCGGGATTTCTTTGGAAGGAATGATGCTAAAGCTGAAACTCCAGTACTTTGGCCACCTCATGCGAAGAGTTGACTCATTGGAAAAGACTCTGATGCTGGGAGGGATTGGGGGCAGGAGGAGAAGGGGACGCCAGAGGATGAGATGGCTGGATGGCATCACTGACTCGATGGACATGAGTTTGAGTGAACTCCGGGAGTTGGTGATGGACAGGGAGGCCTGGTGTGCTGCGATTCATGGGGTCGCAAAGAGTCGGACATGACTGAGCGACTGATCTGATCTGATCTGATCTGAAGAAAATAAAATATAGTTCTATTAAACTTATATGTGATTGTTGGATGTTTACATTATGCATGAATGTGTGCTAAGTCACTACTGTTGTGTCCAACCCTTTGCAACCCTCAAAACTCCACTAAAGGCTTTGCAGAAGGAAATGTAGCCCACCAGGCTCCTCTGTTCATGGGATTCTCAAGGCAAGAATACTGGAGTGTGTTGCTATTTCCTTTTCCAGGGGATCTTCCTGACCCAGGGACCTAACCCAAGTCTCTTAGGTCTCCTGCATTGGCAGACTGATTCTTTACCACTGAGCTATCTGGGAACACCCATTTAGGTCTGAGTAACCACCTATCCCTTTACTTGAAGTTTTAGTTCCACTGTCAAAAGACTGATTTACTCCCCAAATTCCTCAATCCAAATTTGCTCCAAAATGCAGTGACATCTTATGAGGCAAGTAGTTTGCAGATTAACCTCAGTCTCATTCCACCACCAGACATTCAGTATGTATTAATACTTCCAGGAACCCTTTAAATCTTTATTCCACTAACCAGAGCCCCAATATTAAAATAAAAATCACTCCTTTACTTAAGCTCTAGGTTCCAAAGCTTTTGTTTTGTGCTTTTAGAATCCCCTTGTAGAATTTCAATAAAATAACTCTGTTTACCCTTTTCTTTCATTTAGCTTGTTTGTCTTCAAAGGCTGGCCTTTGAAGATTAACTTTGTTCTGCAACAACCTAGCCAATGAGAGGCTGTACCAGCTCAGCCAATGAAAAGCTACTACACTTCAAACTCTCACTTTCCTCCAATGGACTCATTGTTTATTACAACCTCTCCCAACTTCCCCTTTTCCTCAATAAAATAAAGTGTCTTTCCTTAGCATGCTAGTCTCAAACTGCAATTCTCTACTATTCCCAAGAAACCCATTTTGCTGATTTTTAAAAAATTAACAATTAAAAAAAACAATTTTCCTACTGTTGCTCAGTTCCTTGAACTACAAGGAGATCAAACCAGTCAATCCTAAAGGAAATCAACCCTGAATATTCACTGGAAGGATGGATGCTGAAGCTGAACTCTGATACTTTGGCCAACTGATGTGAAGAGCTGACTAATTGGAAAAGACCCTGATGCTGGGAAAGATAGAAGGCAAAAAGAGAAGGGGGTAGCAGAGAATGAAATGGTTAGATAGCACCACCAACTCAATGAAAATGAATTTGAGCAAACTGTGAGAGATAGTGGAGGACAGAGGAGCCTGATGTGCTATAGTCCATGAAGTCACAGAGTCAGACACAACTTAGTGACTGAACAACAACAGTTGCTCAGTTTAGTTAGTGTGGATTTTTCTTTTTATTATATTATTATATCATGTTATTATAATAAATACTATTTTCCAGTATTTTTTGTTATAAATGTAATCTAGTCAGGAAACATAATCAGGTATGGGAAATCTTCGGGAAATGCATTTCAATATCAAGACAATTCCAACTGTTTTACCAATGCTCTTATGTAGATTTTTCCTGCAAAAATTATTTTTTACAGGGAATATAAATACTTCCCGTAGTCCTTTTGAATAGTATATTGATTAATAGTTGAAAAACTCTAAAAATTCTAACACACACTGAAATTTTCTTATTAGCAAATAAAAATGGTGGTATTTTGAGAGTGGAATCAAGACATGAAAAAAATTAAAACAATCATGAAAAGATCATTTTATAAAAAGGAATAATGTCATAAAATTTCAGAATTGAAGGAAATTTCAATCTAGTTCAACCATTTTTGAAGAATTACCTCTTGAGCATATAAGAGGTTCAATTAAAATTTTGAATAAAAGTGCTATGTTGAATATGACCTGAATTAATTGATTTATTTTATTAAGTCCCATTTTTTTACATGAATTCTATTTTATTTTATTTCTGAACAATTCTGCTGGATCTTATACTGAGATAAATCAGTATGACTAAAAACATGCACACACACACACACACACACACTACTAGACCTGTAATAGATAAAATGTGTCTCTTTTTTAATTCAATAAGTAAAGTTAAATAAAACCTAGGCTGATTTTCTATAAAGATAAATATAACCCCTGACTTCAAAAATAGTTTAGATTATAAAAAAGAAAAAGATTTTTATTTTTTTTTTAAAGTGCGAGAGTCTTTTCATTTCTTTGAACATAGCATTTCAACTGGATCAAATCCAGGTTTTTACCACCAAGAAAAAGTATCCAATGTATAAAACAAATAATTTTTATGTATTCATAGCCATTTTAACAATTTTCCTTTCAACTTTTCAATATACTATTCTTCTGAAATGAGTAGTCAGAAACCCCAAGCCACTTTGACAAGGATCCAGGAGGTATTGCATATTCTAGATTAAAATGGAGTCAAAAGCCTTTGATACATCATCAAAGTACTTCAGAATCTTACACCTCTTCTGTGAACATATTTCAACTTAAAGTAGTATGAAAATAGCTCTCTTTTTCTCAGCATAACCTCAAAGTCAACTACCAACAGAGGACATATTAAAGTAAATGAGAAATAATTTTGGTTTTTGTATTTGGATTTGCATCATTTCTGTTTCATTTTTCTAAGTGCAGCCCTTACTCCCCTGCCAGACATCAGTCTCAGCAGATTGCTGTATAAGAATTCTGAGAACCTTGAGAAATTAACTATAACTACTTATCATTCACAATAATTAATAAGATCTTAGGTATGCCACACAGTTTCTTAGGAAGAACTGAAATTACAGGCTTAATTTACTTCCGATTTCTTGACAGCTAGAACCAAAAATATTGGATGTTTTTCCTTAGCTGCTTTTCAAACTATTCAAACAAAAAATATAGGACCAGAAAAGTTTAACCTCATGTGCAGTTCCCATTTTGACTTGCTCTAAAACTTCTTGGGTGATTCAGATGGTAAAGAATCTGCCTGCAATATGGAAGACCCAAGTTTGATTCCTAGGTTGGGAAGATCCCCTGGAGAAGGGAATGGCTACTGGCTCCAGTATTCTTGTCTGGAGAATTCCATGAACAGATGAGCCTGGTGTACTATAGTCCATGGGGTCGCAAAGAGTCAGACATGACTAAGCGACTAACACTTACACTTTAGTGACTATGTAACATAGAATTTGCAACAGCTGGGCCCTCAGGGTTGTGCTCATTTTTGTGTGCTGGCTTTTTTCTTGGATATTTTAACTTCTAAGCCTACCAGAACATGCCATGCTATCTGTGTACAGAAGTAAGTTTGGGACCTCGTATTTTACCAGACAGTATTTTGGAACAGTTTAATAATTCTTTTCTTTTTTTTTTTTCATTTGGGAGAGCTCATTGGTACAAATATTGTCACAGTGAAAACTTAGTTTAACTTCGATTTTATATTAAGTCCTAATATGGCATAGATCTCATCTTCCCCTAATTTTTCTCCTCTAATCAACTTCAGTTCAGTTCAGTCCTAGTCGTGCCCGACTCTTTGCGACCCCATGGACTGCAGTACGCCAGGCTTCCCTGTCCATCTTCAACTCCTGGAGCTTACTCAAACTCATGTCCATTGAGTCGGTGATGCCATCCAACCATCTCATCTTCTGTTGTCCCCTTCTCCTCCCGCCTTCAATCATTTCTGGCATCAGGGTCTTTTAAAATGAGTCAGTTCTTCACATCAAGTGGCCAAAGTATTGGAGTTTCAGCTTCAGCATCAGTCCTTCCAATGAATATTCAGGACTGATCTCCTTTAGGATGGACTGGTTTGATCTCCTTGCACTCCAAGGCACTCTCAAGAGTCTTCTCCAGAGGAGGAGCCAAGATGGTGGAGGAGTAAGACGGGGAGAACACTTTCTCCCCCACAAATTCATCAAAAGAGCATTTAAACGTCGAGTAAATTCCACAAAACAACTTCTGAATGCCGGCAGAGGACATCAGGCACCCAGAAAAGCAGCCCAACTCTTCGAAAGGAGGTAGGAAAAAATATAAAAGACAAAAAAAGAGACAAAAGAGGGAGGGACGGAGTTCCGTCCCGGGAAGGGAGTCTTAAAAAGAGAGAAGTTTCCAAACACCAGGAAACCCTCTCACTGCCGAATCTGTGCCGAGCTTTGGAAGCACAGAGGGCAACATAAAAGGGAGGGAAAAAAAAATAAATAAACAATTAAAAATCGCAGATTGTGAGCCCTACGGTAACTCCCCCAGCGGAGAAGCAGCGCAGACGCCTGCACACGGCATTAGCAAGCGGGGGCTGGGCAGGGAAGTGCGGCGCAGGCTGTGTCCCTTAGAGTAAGAATCGGGCCAAATGTCCTGAGCGCTATCTGAGCGAAATAATTTGGGCTAGCAAACCAGACTGTGGGATATCTACCACGCGAAAAGCCAGCCCTAACCTAAGACACCGCCAGGCCCGCGCACAGAACAAAGGACTGAACAGAGATAGCCGGCTGCAGACCTTCCCCCTCCGGTGACAGGCAGCCAGAGCCGGAAGGGGGCAATCGCAGCCCCAGAGAGACACTATCTATAAAACTGTAAGCAGGCTTCTTTGCTAACTAAAACTTCTTGGGGGTCTGGACGGTCAACAGCTGCCTGAGAAGGTGCGCCGGTTTTACACCCAGATAACCGAGTGGCGGGGAGGCGATAAGTCGCAGCATTGGCGCCCGCCAAACACCTCATCACCTGAGCTGCTCGGATCTGGGAAGAGCACAAAACGCAGGCCCAACCGAGTCTCCGCCTCTGAGGACTACCCGAGTGCCTGAACCTGAGCGGCTTGGACCTGGGAGCTCAGCCCAGGGCCGGCCTCTGATTGTTCCCGGCGGAACAACCTAGAGCCCGAGCAGTGTGGGCAGGGAGGCTACACGCGCCGTGAGCGGGGGCAGACCCAGTGTGGCTGAGGCACTGCGAGCGCACGCCAGTGTTATCTGTTTGCAGCATCCCTCCCTCCCTCCCCACAGCGCGGCTGAACAAGTGAGCCTAAATTAAAAAAAAAAAAAAAATAGTGTCCTCCACCGTCCCCTTTGTGTCAGGGCGGGAACCAGACACTGAAGAGACCAGCAAACAGAAGAAGCTATAACAGAGGGAAACGCCTTGGAAGCTACAGGCCATAGATTAAAACCCTGTGGTTACTACGGATTACATAGGAAGGGGCCTATAGATCTTGAGAAATATAAGTCGGACTAAGGAACTGCCAAAAATGAACTGAACCCACAATACTCACAACAAAACCAGAGAAAGACCTAGATATATTTTTACTATTTTTATGATCAATCTTTCTTTCTTTTTTTTTAATTAAAAAAAAATTTTTTTAAGTCCTCTATTGTCCTTTAATTTTCACTTTTATAACTATTACTTTGCAAAAAAAAAAAAAAGACCCTATTTTTTTTTCTTCTTCAGCAAACTTCATATATATATTTTATAATTTTTTGACCGTGTTTTTCTTTTTTTTCTTTTTTCTTTTTCTTCTTTTCTTTAACATTGTATTTTTGAAATTCCAAACTCTACTCTAGATTTTTAATTTTAGCCTTTTGGTATATGTTATCAATTTTGTACCTATAGTTTTTTTCATAATTTCTGTGACTTTTTTTTTCCTCTGTTTCTTTCTCTTCTTCTTTTATATAACATTGTATATCTGCGATTCCAAACTCTACTCAAGATTTTTAATTTATGCTTTTTGGTATTTGATATCAATTTTGTACCTGTATTTTCTTTATAATTTTTGCAACATTGTTTTTGTTGGTTTGTTTGTTTTCTCTCTTTATTTTTCTTCTTCTTTTTTTTTTAACATTGTATTTTTGAAATTCCAAACTCTACTCTAGATTTTTAATTTTAGCCTTTTGGTATATGTTTTCAATTTTGTACCTATAGTTTTTTTTATAATTTCTGTGACTTTTTTTTTTTCTTTTTTTTCCCTCTGTTTCTTTCTCTTCTTCTTTTATATAACATCATATATCTGCAATTCCAAACTCTACTCAAGATTTTTAATTTATGCTTTTTGGTATTTGATATCAATTTTGTACCTGTATTTTCTTTATAATTTTTGCAACATTGTTTTTGTTGGTTTGTTTGTTTTCTCTCTTTATTTTTCTTCTTTTTTTTTTTTTAACGTTGTATTTTTGAAATTCCAAACTCTACTCTAGATTTTTAATTTTTGCTTTTTTGTATTAGTTATCAATTTTGTACCTGTAGTTTCTTTATAATTTTCACGACCTTGTTTGTTTTTCTTTGTTCGTTTTTTCTCTCTTTCTTTTCCTTCTTCTTTTCATTAACATCGCATTTTTGAAATTCCAAACTCTACTCTAGATTTCTAATTTTTGCTTTTATGTATTTGTTACCAATTTTGTACCTTTAAGAACCCAATCTTCAGGACCCATTTTTCACTAGGGTACGAGATTACTGGCTTGACTGCTCTCTCTCCCTTTGGACTCTCCATTTTCTCCACCAGGTCACCTGTATCTCCTCCCTAACCCCTCTCTACTCTACCCAACTCTGTGAATTTCTGTGTGTTCCAGACGGTGGAGAACACTTAAGGAACTGATTACTGGCTGGATCTGTCTCCCTCCTTTTCATTTCCCCCTTTTATCCTTCTGGCCACCTCTGTCTCCTGCCTCCTTCTTCTCTTCTCTGTATAACTCCGTGAACATCTCTGAGCGGTTCAGTTGTGGAGTGCACATAAGGAAGTGACTACTGGCTAGTCCACTCTCTCCACTATTGATTCCACCTCATCTCATTTGGGTCACCTCTAACTCCCTCCTCCCTCTTCTCTTCTCCATGTAACGCTGTGAACCTCTCTGAGTGACCCTCACAGTAGAGAAACTTTTCATCTTTAACGTAGATGTTTTATCAGTGGTGCTGTATAGAAGGAGAAGTTTTGAAACTACTGTAAATTAAGACCGATAACTGGAAGTAGGAGGCTTAAGTCCAAACCCTGACTCCAGGGAACTCCTGACTCCAAGGAACATTAATTGACAGGAGCTCATCAAACGCCTCCATACCGACACTGAAACCAAGCACCACACAAGGGCCAACAAGTTCCAGGGAAAGACATAACAAGCAAATTCTCCAGCAACAAAGGAACACAGCCCTGAGCTTCAAGATACAGGCTGCCCAAAGTCACCCCAAAACCATAGACATCTCATAACTCATTACTGGACATTTCATCACACTCCAGAGAGAAGAAATACAGCTCCATCCACCAGAACATCGACACAAGCTTCCCTAACCAGGAAACCTTGACAAGCCACCTGTACAAACCCACACACAGCGAGGAAACGCCACAATAAAGAGAACTCCACAAACTGCCAGAATACAGAAAGGACACCCCAAACTCAGCAATGTAAACAAGATGAAGAGACAGAGGAATACCCAGCAGATAAAGGAACAGGATAAATGCCCACCAAACCAAACAAAAGAGGAAGAGATAGGGAATCTACCTGATAAAGAATTCCGAATAATGATAGTGAAATTGATCCAAAATCTTGAAATTAAAATGGAATCACAGATAAATAGCCTGGAGGCAAGGATTGAGAAGATGCAAGAAAGGTTTAACAAGGACTTAGAAGAAATAAAAAAGAGTCAATATATAATGAATAATGCAATAAGTGAAATTAAAAACACTCTGGAGGCAACACATAGTAGAATAACAGAGGCAGAAGATAGGATTAGTGAATTAGAAGATAGAATGGTAGAAATAAATGAATCAGAGAGGACAAAAGAAAAACGAATTAAAAGAAATGAGGACAATCTCAGAGACCTCCAGGACAATATTAAATGCTACAACATTCGAATCATAGGGGTCCCAGAAGAAGAAGACAAAAAGAAAGACCATGAGAAAATACTTGAGGAGATATTAGTTGAAAACTTCCCTAAAATGGGGAAGGAAATAATCACCCAAGTCCAAGAAACCCAGAGAGTCCCAAACAGGATAAACCCAAGGTGAAACACCCCAAGACACATATTAATCAAATTAACAAAGATCAAACACAAAGAACAAATATTAAAAGCAGCAAGGGAAAAACAACAAATAACACACAAGGGAATACCCATAAGGATAACAGCTGATCTTTCAATAGAAACTCTTCAAGCCAGGAGGGAATGGCAAGACATACTTAAAATGATGAAAGAAAATAACCTACAGCCCAGATTATTGTACCCAGCAAGGATCTCATTCAAGTATGAAGGAGAAATCAAAAGCTTTTCAGACAAGCAAAAGCTGAGAGAATTCTGCACCACCAAACCAGCTCTCCAACAAATACTTAAGGATATTCTCTAGACAGGAAACACAAAAACGGTGTATAAATTCTAACCCAAAACAATAAAGTAAATGGCAACGGGATCATACTTATCAGTAATTACCTTAAACGTAAATGGGTTGAATGCCCCAACCAAAAGACAAAGACTGGCTGAATGGATACAAAAACAAGACCCCTACATATGTTGTCTACAAGAGACCCACCTCAAAACAGGGGATGCATACAGGCTGAAAGTGAAGGGCTGGAAAAAGATTTTCCATGCAAATAGGGACCAAAAGAAAGCAGGAGTAGCAATACTCATATCAGATAAAATAGACTTTAAAACAAAGACTGTGAAAAGAGACAAGGATGGTCACTACATAATGATCAAAGGATCAATCCAAGAAGAAGATATAACAATTATAAATATATATGCACCCAAAACGGGAGCACCGCAGTATGTAAGACAAATGCTAACAAGTATGAAAGAAGAAATTAACAATAACACAATAATAGTGGGAGACTTTAATACCCCACTCACACCTATGGATAGATCAATTAAACAGAAAATTAACAAGGAAACACAAACTTTAAACGATACAATAGACCAGTTAGACCTAATTGATATCTATAGGACATTTCATCCCAAAACAATGAATTTCACCTTCTTCTCAAGCGCACATGGAACCTTCTCCAGGATAGATCACATCCTGGGCCATAAAGCTAGCCTTGGTAAATTCAAAAAATTAGAAATCATCCCAAGCATCTTTTCTGACCACAATGCAGTAAGACTAGATCTCAATTACAGGAGAAAAACTATTAAAAATTCCAACATATGGAGGCTGAACAACACACTGCTGAATAACCAAAAAATCACAGAAGAAATCAAAAAAGAAATCAAAATTTGCATAGAAACGAATGAAAATGAAAACACAACAACCCAAAACCTGTGGGACACTGTAAAAGCAGTCCTAAGGGGAAAGTTCATAGCAATGCAGGCACACCTCAAGAAACAAGAAAAAAGTCAAATAAATAACCTAACTCTACACCTAAAGCAACTAGAAAAGGAAGAAATGAAGAACCCTAGGGTTAGTAGAAGGAAAGAAATCTTAAAAATTAGAGCAGAAATACATGCAAAAGAAACAAAAGAGACCATAGCAAAAATCAACAAAGCCAAAAGCTGGTTCTTTGAAAGGATAAATAAAATTGACAAACCATTAGCCAGACTCATCAAGAAACAAAGGGAGAAAAATCAAATCAATAAAATTAGAAATGAAAATGGAGAGATCACAACAGACAACACAGAAATACAAAGGATCATAAGAGACTACTATCAACAATTATATGCCAATAAAATGGACAACGAGGAAGAAATGGACAAATTCTTAGAAAAGTACAACTTTCCAAAACTCGACCAGGAAGAAATAGAAAATCTTAACAGACCCATCACAAGCACGGAAATTGAAACTGTAATCAAAAATCTTCCAGCAAACAAAAGCCCAGGTCCAGATGGCTTCACAGCTGAATTCTACCAAAAATTTAGAGAAGAGCTAACACATATCCTGCAGAAACTCTTCCAGAAAATTGCAGAGGATGGTAAACTTCCAAACTCATTCTATGAGGCCACCATCACCCTAATACCAAAACCTGACAAAGATCCCACAAAAAAAGAAAACTACAGGCCAATATCACTGATGAACATAGATGCAAAAATCCTTAACAAAATTCTAGCAATCAGAATCCAACAACACATTAAAAAGATCATACACCAGGACCAAGTGGGCTTTATCCCAGGGATGCAAGGATTCTTCAATATCCGCAAATCAATCAATGTAATACACCACGTTAACAAATTAAAAAACAAAAACCATATGATTATCTCAATAGATGCAGAGAAAGCCTTTGACAAATTCAACATCCATTTATGATCAAAACTCTCCAGAAAGCAGGAATAGAAGGAACATACCTCAACATAATAAAAGCTATATATGACAAACCCACAGCAAACATTATCCTCAATGGTGAAAAATTGAAAGCATTTCCTCTAAAGTCAGGAACAAGACAAGGGTGCCCACTTTCACCATTACTAGTCAACACAGTTTTGGAAGTTTTGGCCACAGCAATCAGAACAGAAAAAGAAATAAAAGGAATCCAAATTGGAAAAGAAGAAGTAAAGCTCTCACTGTTTGCAGATGACATGATCCTCTACATAGAAAACCCTAAAGACTCCACCAGAAAATTACTAGAACTAATCAATGACTATAGTAAAGTTGCAGGATATAAAATCAACACCCAGAAATCCCTTGCATTCTTATACACTAATAATGAGAAAACAGAAAGAGAAATTAAGGAAACAATTCCATTCACCATTGCAACGGAAAGAATAAAATACTTAGGAATATATCTACCTAAAGAAACTAAAGACCTATATAGAAAACTATAAAACACTGGTGAAAGAAATCAAAGAGGACACTAACAGATGGAGAAATATACCATGTTCATGGATTGGAAGAATCAATATAGTGAAAATGAGTATTCTACCCAAAGCAATCTATAGATTCAATGCAATCCCTATCAAGCTACCAACAGCATTCTTCACAGAGCTAGAACAAATAATTTCCCAATTTGTATGGAAATACAAAAAACCTCGAATAGCCAAAGCGATCTTGAGAAAGAAGAATGGAACTGGAGGAATCAACCTACCTGACTTCAGGCTCTACTACAAAGCCACAGTTATCAAGACAGTATGGTACTGGCACAAAGACAGAAATATAGATCAGTGGAACAAAATAGAAAGCCCAGAGATAAATCCACACACATATGGACACCTTATCTTTGACAAAGGAGGCAAGAATTTACAATGGATTAAAGACAATCTCTTTAACAAGTGGTGCTGGGAAATCTGGTCAACCACTTGTAAAAGAATGAAACTAGAACACTTTCTAACACCATACACAAAAATAAACTCAAAATGGATTAAAGATCTCAACGTAAGACCAGAAACTATAAAACTCCTAGAGGAGAACATAGGCAAAACACTCTCTGAAATACATCACAGCAGGATCCTCTATGACCCACCTCCCAGAATATTGGAAATAAAAGCAAAAATAAACAAATGGGACCTAATTAACCTTAAAAGCTTCTGCACATCAAAGGAAACTATTAGCAAGGTGAAAAGACAGCCTTCAGAATGGGAGAAGATAATAGCAAATGAAGCAACTGACAAAAAACTAATCTCGAGAATATACAAGCAACTCCTACAGCTCAACTCCAGAAAAATAAATGACCCAATCAAAAAATGGACCAAAGAACTAAATAGACATTTCTCCAAAGAAGACATACAGATGGCTAACAAACACATGAAAAGATGCACAACATCACTCATTATCAGAGAAATGCAAATCAAAACCACTATGAGGTACCATTTCACACCAGTCAGAATGGCTGCGATCCAAAAGTCTACAAGTAATAAATGCTGGAGAGGGTGTGGAGAAAAGGGAACCCTCTTACACTGTTGGTGGGAATGCAAACTAGTACAGCCACTATGGAGAACAGTGTGGAGATTCCTTAAAAAACTGGAAATAGACCTGCCTTATGGTCCAGCAATCCCACTGCTGGGCATACACACTGAGGAAACCAGAAGGGAAAGAGACATGAGTACCCCAATGTTCATCACAGCACTGTTTATAATAGCCAGGACATGGAAGCAACCTAGATGTCCATCAGCAGATGAATGGATAAGAAAGCTGTGGTACATATACACAATGGAGTATTACTCAGCCATTAAAAAGAATACATTTGAATCAGTTCTAATGAGGTGGATGAAACTGGAGCCTATTATACAGAGTGAAGTAAGCCAGAAAGAAAAACACCAATACAGTATACTAATGCATATATATGGAATTTAGAAAGATGGTAACAATAACCCTGTGTACGAGACAGCAAAAGAGACACTGATGTATAGAACAGTCTTATGGACTCTGTGGAAGAGGGAGAGGGTGGGAAGATTTGGGAGAATGGCATTGAAACATGTAAAATATCATGTATGAAATGAGTTGCCAGTCCAGGTTCCATGCACGATACTGGATGCTTGGGGCTGGTGCACTGGGACGAACGACCCAGAGGGATGGAATGGGGAGGGAGAAGGGAGGAGGGTTCAGGATGGGGAACACATGTATACCTGTGGCGGATTCATTTTGATATTTGGCAAAACTAAAACAGTTATGTAAAGTTTAAAAATAAAATAAAATTAAAAAAAAAAAAAAAGAGTCTTCTCCAACATCACAATTCAAAAGCATCAATTCTTCAGCACTCATCAACTTAGAGGTAAATAAAGATAACAATATGCTTTTTAAGGTGCTCTCTTTTGTTTTTTTTGCACAGCATGTGGGATCTGAGTTCCCCAAGCAGAGAATGAACTCACACCCTCTGCAGTAGAAGCACAAAATCTTAACCCTTGTTATTATTTTAACATAATAATTCCACTTCTAATGTTTTATCTTAAGGAGAAGAATATGAATAAGGATTTTTTTTCAAGTTGTTCATCATAATATTAAATATAAAGAAAATTCTTAATAACACAAATATTCAGCAAAAGAGAAATAGTTTTATAATGTAGAATACTTCCATGAGATAAAATAGAGTGCAACCATTAAAAACTCACTCCTGTTTTAAACCATATTTTGTGACCCTGAAATTATATAAATTTAACAACAATCATCAGGTTAAGAAAGTATGACACACAGCATGATCCTTGAAAGGTGCCTGGAATTTGACTTATAAAGGTTTATATAATTTAAGTATTTTATCTTAAAGAACTCCGCCCTTGCATATGCACAGACGTAATAAAATGGTGCTTTAAGATAATCAGTGGAAACAGTCTGAGCAGAGGTTGGCTCAGACCTTGGTAAATGTCAGAGGTTGACACATATTGGGACACATTACCAGAAATCTTTGGCAATGAGAATCAAGAGATAACATGGGAAACAAAAGGCAAGTGGACGTCGGAGACAAATGCCTACATATTTACAGTCTATCTGAGTCAGGAGAACAACCTGAGGAAACCAGTGGTGGATATAGCTACTTATCCCACTAAGAAGACAAAATTCAAAATTCTGTATTGTTTGAGGGGAGAACACAGCACAAGGAAATAAGAATCTAAGGAGGAGAATCCAAATGAGGCCATAAAGAGACTGTTCCTTTCTCAGCAAAAAAAATTTCTAGCGCCTTCCTCCAACAAGAGAAGTCTTTCCCTTGATAGTATAAATTTAAGTAGTGTTAATTATTTATTAGTATTAATAAATTAATTAGCATTAATTAGTTATTTCCAATTCAGAAAGAAGGCAAACATTATTTTACTAACCATGTGTATTAGTCAGGGTTCCCAAGAGAAACAGAACCAATAGGGTAGATATATAGATAATGAGGAAATTCATTATAGGAATTGGCTCATGTGCTTATGGAGCCCAAGAAGTTTCACAATCTGTCATGTAAGAGCTGGAGAACCAGGAGAAACAACAGTATAATTCCCAGCCCCAGGCTGCAGGTCACTGGTATTAGTACCAGATTTGAGAAGACATAAGAATCAGCAGCTCAAGACAGCCCACAGAATGGGAGAAAATATTTACAAATGAAGCAATCAACAAGCAATTAATCTCTAAAATATACAAACAGCTCATGCAGCTCAATATTTAAAAAAACAACCAATCAAAATATCAGCAGAAGATCTAAATGGATAGTTCCTCAAAGAAGACATTCATTTGGCTAGGACGCACATGAAAAGCTATTCAACACTGCTCATTACTAGAGAAAAGCCAATCAAAACTACAATTAGGTATCACCTCATACTGGTCAGAACGACTACATCAAAAACCTACAAACAATAAATGCTTGGAGAGGGTGTGGAGAAAAGGAAACACTCTGGCACTGTTGGTGGGAATGTAAATTGATACAACCACTATAGAGAACAGTATGGAGATTCCTTTAAAAACTAGGAATAAAACTACCATATGACCCAGCAATCCCACTACTGGGCATATACCCTGAGAAAACCATTATTGAAAAAGATACATGCACCCCAATGTTCATGCAGCATTGTTTACAACAGCCAGGACATGGAAGCAACCTAAATGTCTATCAACAGAGGCATGGATAAAGATGTGGTACATATAAACAATGGAATATTGCTCAGCCATAAAAAAGAAAGAAATAATGTCATTTGCAGCAACACAGATGGACCTAGAGATTGTCATACTAAATCAGACAGAAAGACAAATATCATATGATATCACATATTTGGGATCTAAAAGAAGGGTATAAATGAACTTATCTACAAAATAGAAATAGAGTTACAGATGTGGAAAACAAACTTATGGTTACCAGGGAGTGGGGGTGGGGAACAAATTGGAAGATTAGGATTGACGTTTACACACTACTGTAGAAGAGGGATAGAATTCAAGCAGACACTTGAGGTCAAGCTCAAACTCTCCCATCCTCTGCCTCTTCATTCTCTTCAACCCCTCAACAGATTGGATGATGCCCACCCATGCTAGTGAAGGTGAATTTTCTCTAGTCTGTTGACTCAAATGTTAATCTCTTCCAGAAACACCTTCACAGACAGACCCAGAAATAATTCTGACATCCCTTAACTCAGCCAGATTGACACATTAATTAACCAAAACGTCATCCCTCATTCTGATTTTCTCTATTCTCCCTCCTGGCTCTCAGTTTTCACTTTTCCAAATCATGATAGAATCTATTTATCTCAGACTTAACCTTCCTGTATTTTCTAAATCAAGATGGGGGAAGAAAAAACTTGCTGGATGCGCATCTGACTCAACAGCATAAGGGATTGTTGCCGGTGTTTGTTGGTCCTACCCAAAGTCTTCATGACAATGACTATAGGGATGACCTCTCTTCTGCTGTAACTTTTTATCCTAGGAACACTCTGCAGTCATGAAGAATCTTGGTGGATCCATTGCTGCATGAAAAGGATATACATTTAAAGCTTTGGAGACACAAGCTGCCATAGTCACTTCAAGGATTTCTTATGTGGGTGTTTTGTTTCTTTGAGAACAGGTGATTTTGCCTAAGATGCTTGCTTTCCTCCTCTCTGTCAATGTCAGGCTGGTGAGAGGAGTGGCTTGGGGTCATGAAAGGAGGAAAAAATCTCTGACCACAGCTTGTCATCAACCCCAAATTCCAGAATTCCTAAGGCTTACTTGAGATAGTAATGTTGGCCAAAAGATCAGTTTTTTAATAGAATTATGAAAAGAGGGGATTCTGTATTTTATTGTTTTATATTTAGGCTTTAATTGTTGCATTTAAAGATTATTCATGTCAAAGATACATGGACCTGTAAACAGTTGATATTAGGCCATAAGAACCAGTACTGTTGGAGCGGTTGTAAATGGAGATCATCTATTTTAAGGGGTTAGTGTCTGAGTTGTGTGATGTTTCAAAAGCTACCTTTGCATATAAATAAAATCTAAGTCACGTTTAAGGATACTGAGCTTTTTGTGAGATTTTTCTGAAGCAATGTTATGCCTGTTTTTGTCTCAAAATATTGCTACTTAGATTTATTACTTAGATATTTCACTAGATAAGGAACAACTTGTTACACTGTGACTTAGTGTTTCACAACATAGAAACACCCTCGCTCATAAACTCTTATTTGACAGAGTGGAAAAAATAAGGATTTAATTAATAATTCATCTTTAATTAGTTTTTCTTTTCTAAGAGGCATTTTAATTTATTTGCTCCATTCCCAGGTCAGTAGCAATCATTGCTTTAAGAAACATCCCAATCTATTTGAACTACTGTGGTTGCTATGAAGACTATGTCTAATCTTAATTTTTAAATGCTTTTATAAAGAATAATCTACACATGTTGTAAAGCAATCTCTTTCTCAAACACATGATAGCACTTTGTATAAAAGTCAAAGTAAAAGCCCCCATTTTTCTGCCCGGAGGATATTATTCCCCAGGATACTAAGCCACTGAAGGAAAAATTCAGTCATATAATGCTTATCAAAAAAATTATACAATATTCTTGCTAACACTAGATATTATCAATATTTTTACCAGTCTTGTGCATTAGGTATAACATCTCCTAAAGTGTTTTTTTTAAAGTTATAAGTTGTATTGGATAGTTTTTTTATTTTTCTCTATCAGCATTTGCCCAGTTATCAATTGGGTTGTTATACTTTTCCTTAAAACTTGAAAGCCTCTGAAGAGAATGTGTCAATGCTCTCTTTGATTTATTCATTACAAAATTTCCCCTCAAGTTAGTGCATATCTGTTGACACAATTAATGTGTCATTTTTTCCAAGCAGAAAACTTAATTTTGATATAGTCAAATTTATCAGTATTTTTTTATGGCTTTGGTTTAGAATTATGCTTAGAGTGTGTTCCCTGTTTAGTAAGAACAGTTAACATTCCTGACCACAGATATATTCCAGGAGGTGCTGTCCTGGCTGCTTGAGTGGCATTTGCAGGGGCGCATGCAAATAGCACCCCACTCCAGTACTCTTGCCTGGAAAATCCCATGGACGGAGGAGCCTGGTGGGCTGCAGTCCATGGGGTCGCTAAGAGTTGGACACGACTGAGCGACATCACTTTCACTTTTCACTTTCATGCACTGGAGAAGGAAATGGCAACCCACTCCAGTGTTCTTGCCTGGAGAATCCCAGGGACAGGGCAGCCTAGCGGGCTGCCGCCGTCTATGGGGTCGCACAGAGTCGGACGCGACTGAAGCGACTTAGCAGCAGCAGCAGCATGGGGTGCACAGGTGACTTTACACATATTGGCACAGGCCACAAAGGCCAAAGCCTGAAGCACACTTTATCCTAGTCTCGTCAGGAATCCCTGTGATCCTCTTGGAACCCAGGATTGAAGGCTTGTGAGGACCAACTACAGGGCCATCTCCTCCTCTTTCCCCTTCTCTGCCGTGGAAGGCCATCGTGAAATAGTGTCTCATCGCCTCCCACATCCTGAAGGTTGACCTGTTTTTCTCCACCCTCACCTCTCTCAGAGTGTAGCTCAGACCCTAACATTGCAGCACCACCACGTAGCTGCCACTCAACAGAGTATCACAAAACTCGCATTGCACTTATCTGACTTCTTTTGTTTTAGTATCTTTCATAGTGGGATGTGAGACAAGGGGCAGGGAGCTAGTACTTTTGGCCAGTCTTCCATCTGCTGTTGGTTATGTAGAAAATGCATATCCATATAAGTAATATGTGTAATACTCACGGCTAATATATAACCAATATATGCATGTGTGCATGCTATCTCTTCAGTCGTGTCTGACTCTCTGCGACGCTATGGACCCTCTCCAGGCAAGAATACTGGAGTGGGTTGCCATGCCCTTCTCCAGGCGATCTTCTTGACTCAGAGACTGAGCACAAGTCTCTTATGTCTCCTGCATTGGTAGGAAGGTTCTTTACTACTAGTGCCACCTGAGAAGCCCACCCAATGTATGAATGTAGGTAATACATTCCCTGCTGCTGCTGCTGCTGCTGCTGCTAAGTCGCTTCAGTAGTGTCCTACTCCTTCTCCAATACACTCCCTAGAGTAGGAAGTGGCAACCCACTCTAGTATTCTTGCCTAGAATTCCATGGGCAGAGGAGCCTGGTGTGCTACAGTCTATTGGGCCACAAAGGGTAAGACACAACTGAGCAGAATGCATGTGTGCACACACACACACGCACATAAGTAATAAACTGTCTAAATCTCAAAGTACCTCACTGAATCTCTACCAGCAGGATCTGTCAGGTTTTGGACTAGGCTTTGCCTTGATATATTAACTCATTTAATCCACAGAATAACTTTATGAAGTAAGTGCTTTTTATACAGATGAATAAACTGAGTGCTATGTGTTGAATGCTTGTGTCCCCCCACCACCACCCCAAAATTCATTTGCTGAAGTCCAACTTGCAAGGTGGTGGCATTAGGAGGTAGGGCTTTGGTTTGGACTTCCCTGATGGGCCAGTGGTTAAGAATCCACCTTCCAATGCAGAGGACGAGGGTTCAATCCCCTGTCAAGGAACTAAGCTCCCATATGCTGTGGGTCAACTAAGTCCATAGACAAATCAAAATAGTCAAATCTATATAGACAAAAAATAGATTAAAGTACATCTAGGGCTAGGGAAATGGCACCCCACTCCAGTACTCTTGCCTGGAAAATCCCATGGATGGAGGAGCCTGGTAGGCTGCAGTCCATGGGGTCGTTAAGAGTCACACATGACTAAGCAACTTCACTTTCACTTTTCACTTTCATGCATTGGAGAAAGAAATGGCAACCCACTCCAGTGTTCTTGCTTGGGGAATCCCAGGGGCAGGGGAGCCTGGTGGGCTGCCGTCTCTGGGGTTGTGCAGAGTCAGACACGACTGAAGAGACTTAGCGGCAGCAGGGCTAAGGTTTGGTGGCTTTGGGGAAAATGGGAAGTGACTGCCAAAGGTGATGGTATTTCTTTCCTTTCTTTCTTTCTTTTTTGTGGTATCTTCCCTGATTAGGACCAGTGACGGGACCTGTGCCCCAGCATTGGGAGCATGGAGTCTTAACCACTGGACCACCACCAGGGACGTCCAATGGTGTTTCTTTTGAGGTGATGTCACTGTTCCAAAATCAACCATCATAATGGTTGCACCCTCTGAGAATAAACTAAAATCATTAAATTGTCCACTTTAAGTGAGTAAATTGTGAACTATATCTCATTAAACTATTAAAGCACATTTGGTATTTTTATTAAGTTCACACTAAGTTGAGAGTTAACAGAGGTGTCCTGGGGATCTTTGCAGAGAACAACGAATGCCTGGAAAAGAGTGGATTTGGGATAAGCTGGCAACCTGAAGCAAGCAAACACTTTCTTCCTCTAAAACTCTGCCTACCTAGCATCCAGTAATGCTTTCTGCTTTAAAGTAAGTGATCTACAGGCTTCCCTGGCAGTTCAGTGCTTGAGACTCGTGCTTCCAATGCAGGGGACATGGGCTTGATCCTTGGTTGGGGAACTAAGATCCTGCATGCCTCGTGGGGCAGCCGAAAAAAGTATAAGTATACATACATAAACTAGGTTTTAAAATAATATAGTAAATCACCTACCTATGGTGGTATGTGTCAGGAAATAAGGATTGGAGAAGAAAACTGGATTTCAACTTCTGGCAAGCGAGTATTCAAAGGGTGGTGGCTGCAAAAGGAACAGGAGAGTCAAGAACCCTGGATTCCTTGTGCCTGCACACCTTCCTTCACAGTATTTATAGATAATGAATGAAACAGTAGTGGGAGACTCTGTAAGTTCTACCTTCATCTTGACTTCAGTGTGTTGCTACCTGTTTTCAAATGAAAACTCTTGAGCATTAACTGGGATGATGTGAAAACAACTCTGGGCAATTTTGGTTTCAGCTCTGTTCCTACCACAATCTTCTCCACATCATACATTACAAGAAATGACGGCAAAGAGACTATAGGTAATCTTCTATATATAACACTTCATTGACCCTTAGAAAAAGGCTTTCCAGTTTGTGATAATGTCAGTCAATATTAAGAATGTGAGGTCTTACTAAAAGATTTTCTAAAAGGAAAGGCTCTTAAATCTGTAACCACAGACTAAAGCAAAGAATGCGATGTGACAGCCATCTAATGGGAAATTCACCATAAATTATCCACATGAAAGAGTGCAACTAGAGGGATACATTATCTTTTACTATCAAAAATATGCTTTGTTCGGCACTGTAATGTAGAGTATCTTATTGGCAGGAAAATAAAAGGCTCTTGGGTCTGTCCCAGCTGTGTACTTAACAAGGCCCCACAGCTGCTTTTTCAGATCTTTTGCGGTAAACCATTTAGGAAGAAAGAGAGAGTGTGTTTTATCATAAACATCCTCATCCACGTTCGCCTCGATTCTTTCTCCACCTCAGACTTCTTTCAAAGTGCAGATCTTGGCCTGTTATCAGAAAGCAAAGAAACCAAAGTTTTGCAACCCTAATTGTAATGAGTCCTTGGACTTTTCAGTCTACCAGAGAACCAGGAGCCAGTAACCAAGGGAAAAGAAGGAGGCACACAAGCAGTCCTCCTTCTGGACCACCAATCCCACCCAGTGAGAAGCTTGGCTCTCTCAAGTGGTAAATCTTAGAGTCATAACTCTTTCTTGTTCAGTCACTAAGTCATGTCCCACTCTTTGTGATCCCATGAACTGCAGAACGCCAAGCTTCTTTGTCCTTGAATATCTCCCAGAGCTTGCTCAAACTCTTGTCCTTTGAGTCAGTGATGCTGTCCAACTATCTCATCCTCTGTTGTCCCCTTCTCCTCCTGCCTTCAATCTTAACCAGTATCAGGGTCTTTCCCAATGAGTCAGCTCTTCACATCAGGTGGCCAAAGTATTGGAACTTCAGCATCAGTCCTTCCAATATTCAGGGTTGATTTCTTTTAGGATTGACTGGTTTGATCTCCTTGCTGTCCAAGGGACTCTCAAGAGTCATCTCTAGCACCACAATTCAAAAGCATCCATTCTTTGGCCCCCAGCCTTCTTTATGGTCCAAATTCCACATGCATAATTGAAAAACCATAGATTTGACCAGATGGATCTTTGTCAGCAAAGTGATGTCTCTGCTTCTTAATACGTTGTCTACGTTTGTCCTAGCTTTTCTTCCAAGGAGCTAGTGTCTTTTAATTCCATGACTGCAGTCACTGTCCACAGTGACTTTGGAGCCCAAGAAAATAAAATCTGTCACTGTTTCCACTTTTCCCTTTTCAATTTGCCGTGAAGTGATGGGACTGGTAGTAACTCTTAGAGTGGCTATAAGGACCCACCCTCCTAGCAGTGACATCTGCTCTAACCATTGTATGTCTACCCAGGTGGGTCAAAAGAGCCTAGTCATATGTCAGTGGGAATTGATGAAGCAGCTCTGTCACATCTCTACACTCTTGGCTACCAGTGATATCTCAGCTATTCAAAATTTTTGACTACATAATATTCAAAGAAAAGAGCACAATACATTATTCAAAACTTTGATGGGTAAATCCACATAAATTTTGGACAATTTGTTTTCACTGCAACTAGCATCATTAACTTTGAGTACAAATCAAAAGCCAACACTATCCCAGAGTATTCCGAATGGCCCCGAGAGTGTCTTTCTTTTCACCCATCAAGAGCGACTCTTGGAGCAACTCTTGATGGCTTCCTGTAGATGCTCCCTTTTGCTTCTTGATTAAACTGTGAAATATGAGCTCCATGATTTATGTCTCATGCTACTCATTTCATGCTTTTCAGTTAAAAATAATAATTTCCTGACTCCCTCCTCTTTTATTCTCATTCATTCTCCTCAAACCAGACAGTGGAGTGAGGATGAATAAAATGAAAGCCATGGCAGTCTTGAATTTTAATCTACCCCCAGAAGACTGAGTTACCAGTTTTTGTCAAGTATTGTAGGAGTTTAGCTTCTGCTGTTTTTTTTTACAAACAACTTTTCTGATTTTACAAACAACGTTGGGCTTCAATCTATTCTACTGAGAAAGTGAGTAACATAATCTATTGTCTGATATTCATGGTAGGTAGTATATTCTTCTAAAAACCTAGAAACATAGGTGATTAGGTCATGGGAGTCACAAATAAGCTTAATTGTTTTTTCTTTGCATACAGATGGTTCTTTCTAGCCTACATAAGATCTTATGCCACCTCTAGTTGGAGATATTCAAGATGTTGGACAGAGGTGTAAAAAATTACATAACCTCTCTTTTTACTCTGCAGGCAATTCTGTTGGTGAAAGTAGGGGGAAGAAATGAAAAGTAATGGCTGAAATATGTTAAAAACAGTTCACTTTTGCCCCTCACTTTCTTTGACAGCCAAGATTTGGTCTTGCAGTATTTCTCATTAATCCCAATAACAACTGTAGAATGGCCAAAACCAGATGTAAAACTTTTCTGTATATGGAGGAGCAGAAATTAACTAACTCAAATTAACTAACCTACTCTCAGAAGTATCAAAATATAAATACTAATTTTTAGTACTAATTAATACTAATATTAATGCTAATTCCAATACTTAGTATGTATATACTGGCATCTTACCCATAAAGTGAAACCATAGCTGATGACCCAGATAAGTGACTTAAAAACATACGGCTGAACTTTCTGAAAATGAGATTTCTAAAAATAGAATATTACTTATTCAGTTTGATTTTTTTCTGGATATCTGCTTTTATGAGAAAAGTTGAAGTGTGTTCCCTACTTATCCTTGAAATTTTGGAAGCTAAATACATTTTTTAAAGTATTTACCAACCTGAAATACACTTTTTATCTTCCTAAATATTTTTGTTTTGCAGATCTCTACTTACTTTTTAAAGCTAATTTTACATGAACTTTAAATTGTGGATCTAGGAACATTAGAGGGGACACCCATGACATCTAAAATTGATTGATTATTTTATTCATAATGTATATGACATTATGTATCTAGTATTTCAGGAAATCATGGATAAATTAGGTACACATTCTTCCATCAAGAAGCTAAGAGGCTGATAAATGGGTAGAAGACATTTGTATAAATAATGAGGGTACATAGTTGAAGGTATAAATAGCTAGAAAAAATGGTATGAGTACTGTTATATTTATGAAAGATTTTTGCTCATTTGTACTTGTGAGTTATCAGGAAAAGGCTATTTTAATGTAAAATTATACAGTTGGGAAGGGAGGGTAACTCGACTTCACTCTGTAGGGAGGTAACTTGAGAGAGTAGATGTTTTAAACCATATAAAGATATTCCATAATGGAATCCATCTAAACATTTTTTAAAACCCACATTTATATCTCATAACTCCTTCTTAAATTTATAAATAAAACCCCACAAAAAATAGTTCCAATAAAATATATCTCAGAGGTCTGCAAAAGAAATTCTTACTAATATTGAGAAATAAATGTTACAAGAGGGGAGAGTTCATTGCAAACCTCTGAGCATAAA
Source organism: Bubalus bubalis (assembly GCF_019923935.1). Taxonomy (NCBI): domain Eukaryota; kingdom Metazoa; phylum Chordata; class Mammalia; order Artiodactyla; family Bovidae; genus Bubalus; species Bubalus bubalis. The sequence continues at coordinate 49,158,966 of NC_059171.1, read as the reverse complement.
AAAACTTTTCATATAGAAAGTATTATTTGAGTTGCTTTTGTTATTGTTCAGTCACTAAGTCACGTCCGACTCCTTGTGACCCCATGACTGCAGCACAACAGGCTCTTCTGTCCTCCACTATATCAAAGAGTTTGCTCAAATTCATACCCATTGAGTCAATGATGTTATCTAACCATCTCATCCTGTCACCCTTTTCTCCTTTTGCCTTCAATCTTTCCCAGCATCAGGGTCTTTTCCAATTAGTCAGCTCTTTACATCAGATGGCTGAAGTATTGGAGCTTCAGTTTCAGCATCAGTCCTTCCAATGAATATTCAGGATCGATTTCCTCCAGGATTAACTGACTGGTTTGATCTCTGTGCAGTCCAAGGGATTCTCAAGAGTCTTCTACAGCACCACAATTCAAAAGCATTAATTCTTCGGTGCTCAGCCTTCTTTATGGTCCAACTCTCACATCCATACATGACTACTGGAAAAACCATAGCTTTTACTATATGGACCTTTGTCGGCAAAGTAATATCTCTCCTTTTAATATGCTGTCTAGGTTTGTCATAGCTTTCCTTCCAAGGAGCAAGCGTCTTGACTTCATGGCTTCAGTCACTGTCCACAGTGATTTTGGAGCCTGAGAAAATATACCCTGTCACTGCTTCTACTTTTTACCCTTCTATTTGCCATGAAGTGAAGGAGATCCAACCAGTCCATTCTGAAGGAGATCAGCTCTGGGATTTCTTTGAAAAGAATGATGCTAAAGTTGAAACTCCAGTACTTTGGCCACCTCATGCAAGAGTTGACTCATTGGAAAAGACTCTGATGCTGGGAGGGATTGGGGGCAGGAGGAGAAGGGGATGACAGAGGATGAGATGGCTGGATGGCATCACTGACTCGATGGACATGAGTCTGAGTGAACTCTGGGAGTTAGTGATGGACAGGGAGGCCTGGCATGCTGCGATTCATAGGGTCGCAAATAGTCGGACATGACTGAGCAACTGAACTGAACTGAACTGAACTGATGGGACTAAGTACCATGCTCTTCGTTTTTTACTGCTGAGTTTCAGCCAGCTTTTTAACTCTTCTCTTTCACCTTCATCAAGAGGCTCTTTAGTTCCTCTTCACTTTCTGCCATTAGAGTCATACTATCTGCATATCTGAGGGTGTTGATATTTCCTCTGGGAATTTTGATTCCAGCTTGTGATTCATCCAACCTGGCATTTTGCATGATGTACTCTGCATAGAAGTTAAATTAGCAGGGTGACAATATAAAGCCTTATCATACTCCTTTCCCAATTTTTAACCAGCCCATTGTAAAATGTTCCATGTCCAGTTCTAACTGTTGCTGCTTCTTGACTTGCATACAGGTTTCTCAGGAGACAGGTAAGGTGGTCTGGTACTCCCATCTCTTCAAAAATTTTCCACGGTTTGTTGTGATCCACACAGTCAGGGACTTTAGTATAGTCAATTTAACATAAATAGATGTTTTTTCTGGACTTCCCTAGCTTTCTCCATGATCCAATGAATGTTGACAATTTGATCCCTGGTTCCTCTGCCTTTTCTAAATCCAGTTTGTATGTTTGAAATTTCTCAGTTCACATACTCTTGAAGCCTAGCTTGAAGGACTTTGATCATTACCTTGGTAGCATGTGAAATGAGTGTAATTGTACAGTAATTTGAAGATTCTTTGGCATTGATTTTCTTTGGGATTGCCTTTCTTTGGGATTGAAATAAAAATTGACATCTTCCAGTCCTGTGGTCACTGCTGGGTTTTCCAAATTTGCTCGCAAATTGAGTGAAGCACTTTAACAGCATTATCTTTTAAGATTTGAAATAGTTCAGCTGGAAATTCATCACTTCCACTAGTTTTGTTCATGGTAATGCTTCCTAAGGCCCACTTGACATCACACTCCAGGATGTCCAGCTCTAGGTGAGTGACCATTCCATCATGGTAATCTGGGTCATTAAGACATTTATCATATAGTTTTTCTTTGTATTCTTGACACCTCTTTTTAATCTCTTTTGCTTCTGTTAGATCCTTGCTGTTTCTGTCCTTTATAGTTCCCATCCTTGCATGAAATATTCCCTTGATATCTCCAATTTTCTTGAAGAGATCTCGTCTTTCCCATTCCATTGTTTTCCTCTATTTCTTTGCATTGTTGATTTAAGAAAGCTTTCTTATCTTACCTTGCTGTTTTCTTGCTATCGAGTGAGTGATGACAAACGTATAAACTCTAAGCATAAAACACAGAGGAATGATAGTCTTGGGGAGACAGCATAGAGAGCAAAAACTTGGAGCAGGAAACTGTGGGTGTGTGTGGAAGTGCTAGTAGGCTTACTGAAGGGGAGCTATGGTAGATTCAATAGGAAGGTAGGAAGGTAAGGATCAAAATATAGAAGGGCTGAATTCTGGGCTTTGTGGGATGGCTATTCTTGTGATGTCAGTGTGAAGTCATCAGTGTTTGAATACATGAGTAGATGACATTTGAGTCATTATGACTAAACTAATTTGTAGACCCTGGAGTGAGGAAACTTTTAAAAAATTACTATAATAGTTTGCTTCCTTGACGACTCAGAGGTAAAGAATTTACCTGCCAGTGGAGGAATCACAGATTCAGTCCCTGGGTTGGGAAGATCCCCTGGAGAAGGAAATGGCTATGCATTCCAGTTTTCTTGCATGGAGAATCCCATGGTCAAAGAAGCCTGGCAAGCTACCGTCCATGGTGTCGCAAAGAGTTTGACACGACTTAGTGACTAAACAAAAACAACATAATAGTCCAGGTGAAGAATGGTGGTTAAATATTGAGCAACAGTGAGAAATTACATAAAAGCAATAACATTAGAAATAGAAAGAAGCAGACAATTGCAAAATATTATCCTAGTGACATAACGAACCATACTTTAGACAGTATGAAAAACTATCCCATTCACTTGCTTTCCCTTGTGATATAAAAAAAACCCTTCATTTGGAAGACTACTGCACAACCTCCAGTCATGGAACCAGTGAGTCTTAAAAACAGCTATATTAGCACACCACATCAGTTTGAGTTTCTTCTTGTTCTTGCATAAAAAGTTTGAAGCCATATACTCAGGGTACTTTTAACAGGATCTCGAATGTGTTGAGTTGACTAAAAGCACAAATTTCCATCTGATGTTGGACACACCGCCAAGCTTTAACTTTACAATGAAGCTGCAGCACATATGCCAAATAGAAAATCAGAGAGCTGTGTTCCCTCTGAATCCCAACGTACCAGTGGACCTGTGAACCCATATTGTCCTACTTCTGGAAGTAAAAAGAAGTCTCACTGAGGTCACTTGGCTCACAGGGTGAATAAGCCTGTGTATGTGATTTACTCCTTGTGTCAATGATTTACTCAACTGTCTCTTCAAATTAAGCTTCAACTCTACTACCTTCCTTTATGTCAGTTGTTCCTGCTGAAGTCTAAATAAAGGAAATTTAATCCAATCAAACTATAGACTGAAAATAAACACGAAAGGGGAAAAGTAAGCAGCCCATGTTATTGAAATTCCAAGGGCTCTTTTAGTCTGGCTAACACTGCTCCTATAGGGGAGCCTCCAGTGGGACCCTTGGTAAGTGAATAAACAAAAAGCCAAGTAGTATCAAGTAATTGTCTGGCAATATCAGAAACTTTCCATCTCATTTAGGAAGAAAGCACCCATTGGTGTCGGAGAGCATAACATAGCAGTGAGGAAACCCCCACTGGCGTGTGATGGCTTTCCCTCATTAAGCCATAAAGGCCAGGCTGAGTGACGGTCATACCTTGCCAAACAAGCTTGAGCTGAAGTCAGGAAAGTAGAAAATGCCTGGATATTTCATTGTTCAATGGAGAATAGCAGATACATCAAGAGACAAGCAAGAGGCAGCAATTTATTGACTAAGACACGCTCGAGTGGAAATAGGGAACCAGAGGATTGGCCATAGAATAGCTTTTCCTATAATAGTTTGCAACTAAAGATTCCTGGAAAAGACCACCCTCCCAGAGAATGGAGAACCACTCATATGTGCGTGGCACAGGCGAACCAAATGGGCCAGATTTTCAAACCAGACAATTTAGGAAATTATATGACTGGAATCTTAAAACCTGCACTTTTACCTCATATATCACAAAGCACAGCATTTCTTATCCTGTAATCTTTTAAGCATGAAAATCCACAAGAGAAACCTTTAATGAAAGTTGTTCTTTTCCACCCTTTGAAATCATTTCTTATTAATTTGAAGGAACTTGGAAAACTGTGAATTATTGAATGGACTGGGCCATGGAATGTTTTTAAAGCATTATTGTGTTGAAGGGAAGACTTGAAAGGGGGTAGAGAGAAAGAGAGAGAATCCCTCACTTGAGGAAAGGAAAAAAAAACTTATCTCTTGTGCATGTAATCACTTTACTTTTCTGAGTAGTCCACTGAGGTAGGTATTTTGAATTCCATGTTGTAGATGAGGAAAGAGAGAATAAGAGAGATTAAATAAGCTGTCCAAGGTCATACAGGAGAGACTCAAAGGTGAGTTTTTTTTCACTAGAAACCAATGACTCATATGTTTTTGCACCCTGATATTCCCCACTACATCTTCAGCATCCCAATAGTTGACAAGGACCGCTCCTTAAGAATTAGCTTAATGACTGGATGAAATTTATTTCTTATTCCAATGCCAAGTATTCAAATGAACTATCTTAAATTACTTGTGATAATATGTTTCCTAATTCACTATATCATTCTGGGGTGAAGACATCCTTCCCATTTCTGCCACAGCATTGCTCTGTGACGCTAGGCAATTTACTTAACTTCTCTGAGTCTCATTTTCTTCATATGTAAAAGGAGAGAGTAAACCCAAATGTATAAGTGATTATACTATATGATGTAATTCATGTAAACATTTAGCACAGTACCTAGCATATACTGATTGGTTAAAGCTGGTAATGATAACCAGATAGATTATGCCACCTTAGCAAACAACCACCAAAAAGATCAGTGGTTTTCAGCAACAAAAGTAAATTGTTCTTCACTTAAATGTCAATCATTGGTCTGCTAAACTCTAAATATGCTCACTTAAGGTCTCAGAATGACTAAAACTTCTTATCAGTGTGAATCACTATTTTCTGTTTTCACTGAAGTGACCAAGGAAGTTGGCACTCCACTTCTCCACTCTCCAGCATCATCAATTTTTAGTGGAGAGCTGAACTTCTAACCCAACTCTGTAGCAACAAAGTGATGAAGCTAAACATTAACACCTACCTGACTTTCACACTATGCATCAATCAGGAATCTGCCTAAAAACAAACAAATTAAATGAAATAGAATACAGAGACTCATAATATAATATCTAAAATGTTCAGTGAACAAATTAAAAAATCAAAGGAACAGTCCCACTTGAATGAGAAAAGACATTCAACAAACAGCAATACACAGATAAATCAGATGTTGGAATTAACAGACAAGGAGTTAAAGGAGCCACCATAAACCAGTTCAGCAAGCAATTATGAATTCTCTTCACACAATTAAAAAAGAGAAAAATCTAAACAGAGAAGTAGCAGTTACACAAAAAGAATGGATGACTTCAGCTTATAACACTATATTGTATAATTGAAATTTGCTACGAGAGCAGAACTTAAATGTTCTCTTTAAAACAAAGCTAAAAAGATGGTAAGCATAAGGTGATGGATGTGTTAGTTTAATGTGGGGAATCCTTTCACAATGTATACATATGTCAAATCATCATGCTGTACACTTTAAATATCTTACAATTTTATTTGTCAATTATAACTCAATGAAGCTGGAATGCAAAACAGCCAAATAGTAATTATAGAAGTAAAAAATATAATAACAGATAATTTAAAAACTTGCTCGGTGAGCTTATTTATAGGATGGAGATGACAGAGGATAGAACTGGTGAACTTGAAGACAGATCTACAAAATTTACCCAAACTAAATAACAGAAAGTAGACTGAAAAAAAAAATGAAGAGACTATCAAGAACCTGTGTGTCACGAAAAAAAATATAATATTCAGACTATCAGAATCACAGAAAGAAAGAAGTAATGAGATTGAAACAATGTTCAAAGAAATAAAGAGCCAAAACTCCAAATTTGGTAGAAGACGTAAACCTATACATTCAAGAAGCTGAGCAAACCTCCAACAGGATAAATTGCAAAAAATCCTTGCCAAGACACATTATAATTAAGTTTGTGAAAACTAAAGACAAAGAAAAAAAATCTTGAAAGCAACCAGAGAGAAACAACCCATTACCTAGAGAGGAACAACCATTTGAGCATAGCAGATTTCTCATCTGAAACCATGGAGGCCAAAAGAGAACACAACATTTTTCAAGAACTGGAAAAAAAAAAAAAAAAAACAAAACACTGTCAGCTGAGAAGCCTGTATCTAGAGAAAATTTCCTTCAGGAATAAGGAAAAAAGTCAAGATATTCTCAGAAGGAAAAGGAAGAAATTCTTTGCTAGCCTTAAAAAATGGCTAATGGAAGCTCTCTAAACAGACAGGCAGTGATAATGAGTGTTGTGACTAGTGCTTTTTAAAAATCCCCTTGTAGGCAGATTCACTGAAAGGACAAAATAAATATATTTTGTGTTGAACCCTGGAGTTATTAGAAAATCCTGCCTGAGATCTTGGCACAGGATCAGTGTTGTCTGAAATAACAAGCTGAAAAGCAGGAGTTGTAGGTACAATCTTGGTTTTCCACTGCCGGTCCTACTGTGACAGAAATACGGTCCTACTGTGGAACCTCAGCAGAACTGCTCATGAATGGAGAGCCAAAGACAAATGATAGAACCTCTCAGGATTTGAGTCTAGCCTTAAGCTGATAGAACACCAAGAAGAAAACTCCAACTTCCCCCAACAAGAGAAATGATGTCAGTTATATCTGAAAGGACTCCTCCAAAAAGAATGTCAGTGCTCTGAGACCTTCTGAAACTAAGCCCAGAACTATACTCCTGGCAAGAAAAGAAGGGTTGGATTCTTCAAGTTTGTCCAAAAAGGCCAAGGAGTGAGGATGGAGGAATAGAAGTTCGGGGTGTTGGAGGTGTAATTTAAAGAACAAAATAATAACTTTTCCATTATTTCTTTGTCTGAATATTCAAAGTCTGGAACACATCAAAAGCAGTTAAAAATAAAGCGGATTGTTTTACTTATCTGTCATCTCAATGTAGTTTCCATATTATTTAAAATAGTAAGCTATCTTTGGGTGACATTAGCTTTGGTGATGTGAATTGCAGTTTTCTTTATGATGTCAGAGCCCAGTTATTTAGTAAGTGGGAGGAAAACTATCTAACAGAATGTACCTTAATAGGAAGAAAATCAGCTGAACTGAATAAACTAGAGTTTACATTCCCTCAGTCTCTATTTTTCATCTAATATTACCCCATGCTACTAAAGCCTCAGCCAAGAACTGAATTTTATTCTTTCTGGCCCTATGGTTTCCCTTTAGTGAGAAATGTTCAGGCTGAGACACATTAATAAATGCAAATAAATTTAGCTAGTATTTGCTTGGCTGATTCTCAAATTGGATCAAGAAAGGAAATGGAGAATACCAACGATAAACTATTCAAAGGAGCATTCTGAAGTTGGCAAAGTTGCAAGAATGGTATTTTATGGTGGTTCAGATATATAATATGTTTTATAAACTGCTCAGAAAAGAGAAAATGATCAAACCATAGCCTTTTAGACATAGATGATGTGGCAAGGGGTTTATCTGAGATATAGTAAATATTTGAAAATGACTTCAATTTATGTCAAGTGCAGTGGAGGATAAGATTTATTGAAGAAAAGATCTTTATAAAGCACACTAAATTATGTAGAGTTAGATTAGATTTCATTTGTGAGGTAAGGAAAAATACTCAATATTTCTTTTACATGTTAAGGAGCTAATTACCAGGAAGTTGATTGCTGCTCTAGCCTCTCACAGTCACCAAACTTCTATTAAGCATGGCAATTATATATGCTTTACTAAGTGATCTGTTAATATCACTCAGTTCCCCAAATGGCTTTGTGGCAAAAAATGAGTGCCACTAAAAGGAAACTGAATGATACCAGTCCTGAAATCCTGCTGCATGGGATTAGCTTCACACTTAGCTTTGCATGGGATTACTCTATTCATGAAGAAAAAAGGACACATTCAAACTTAATATTTATCAGTGTGGAAAAATAAAATACAAGTCTGAATATAAAGTGCATTTAATGGAAAGAAACTTCAGACTGACTAGTGGTTTTGTTGTTTATTAATTTGCTACCTCTTTCTCATTTTCTTTTCCTTTGCTTTAGTTTTTTAGTCCTTCTGCCATGAAGAATACTCATTCAATACTCATTCCTAAAGAAGCTAACTGACATGATTTCCAGGTTGCCCAAAGAGGAAAATAGTGGAATCCTTACTGAATTTGATTAGTGCAGTTTATTTTCCATATCAAGTAACTTCAGTCAACTCAAGGAAATTTCACAAACACGAACCACTAGAATTTTAGAGAAAGTAGATGCAATGAACCGCCAAATCTCAAGGGTTTGTTTTAACCTCAGAGGTAATTCTATCTTTAGAATTAATCAGTGACACAGCAAAGAATTCAAGACAAAACATTCTATTTTGCCAGGATTATCTGTAGATGTTTAAATTCAATAAACAAGAAAATCAAATGACCCAAAGTAGTCTTCAAGAGTTTCAGCAGAATTCTTCAAAGTCCTTCCTGTAAATAGTGCTGTTTTGAAACTAGCTGTATCATCTTGGAATTTGGGTTAATAAGGAAACACTCATTTAAGTGCTCAGATTGAGCTGAGTCCTTTGGAGTTGATGAACTAAAGGGAAAAAATATGAGGTGATATTGGACCTGAAAGTTTTCTCTTCTGTGATTGATGTCACATAACAGGTTTATAGGGAGAATGGCCTTGGGTTTAAACAGTTTTCATGCAGGTCACATGTCCCCACCTATTTGCTTCATGACTTTCAGATCAGATCAGATCAGATCAGTTGCTCAGTTGTGTCCGACTCTTTGCGACCCCATGAATCTCAGCACGCCAGGCCTCCCTGTCCCTCACCAACTCCCAGAGTTCACTCAGACTCACGTCCATCGAGTACTAGTCATTTAATCTCTCTGAGCCCATCGACAAAACAAGATCTGCAACACTTTCTCTGTTTATTTCATGTGCTTGTCATGAGATTGTGATGAACAAGTTGATATGAAACTGTTTTGTATAAAGTCAATTATTATACAAGGAAAGTATATTCCATTTTCCTTTCAGAACAAAAAGTGAACTAAATTAAATCCATCCTAGTTATCCAAATGGGTGGAAATGGCCAAGCAGTCATATCTGGTCCTTGTTCATGCCTACAAATGAAAAGTTCCTTCTTCATATATCATGACTGAATCAATGGCTTTGAAGTCCTAGAAAAAAATTACAGACTCCAGATTGATTTGCCATTGGGTGTTTAAATAATGCGCTCTGTGGAATTAATAATTGTATAAGAAATATTTGCTGGATGAAGTAATGAATGAACAAGCCTTGACCACAGAAATAAAGTCAACCCTATGGATTTCAGAGTTGTAGGATGGCCACTCACCTAAAGGTCATTCATTGCTTTTTTTTTTTTTTTTTTTACATAAAGTGTCATTTAAAAGAGCCTTGAATTTATATTATTAGAGAAATTAGTATAAGTTAAGGCATTATCTTCTCAAGATCCTATGAAAATACATATTTGAGATGACAGATTTAGTTTAATCCTAGTGTATGCTTGCTGCTTTTATTGTTTCAAACAAATTTAATAAAATATTGCAAGGGATCCATCATTCTGATGCTTGGATATTGAAAATCTGTATAGATTGTATGTCCAAGTGATTTTCTGAATGTCATACAGGAAGAACTACACTTGTCTCTTGCTTGTCTTAAAACAACCATTATTTTCCCATAGAAAATGAGCAGTTTAAAATGCTTATTCATATGCCAGTCAAGACTTGTGTGCAAAGAATTCAAAATGAATGTAATTATGCTCTGATCTTATTGTTCTGACTAATGGAATACTAAGGAAATCTGTTAAGTAAGAAGATTTAGTAAAAGATTTCAAAGTACAGAAGTTACAGTAAAGTTGGCTTCTTAAATGTGAATAAACTATTCCATGAGATGGTGGAAAATAAGTAGAAAAATCTTAATACACTCCATCCTGCAAGCTCAGCAAAATTGCACCCCACTCTCGCTTGGAGTCTAAAAGCAAACTGGGTCATTGTTAAAGAATATAAACTGGGGAAAAGTTTCTAGATGTAGGAATTTATTAAAATTTAGTGCAAAATACTGACACACTGTATTTATCTATATCTAGCCTCAAAGCTTGGTCTTAAAGCTTATTGTCTATGTGACTGTAATTAGTTTAGAAAAGTCTTAAGAACATTTTTGCCGATGACTTACTTTTTTCCTCTATGTATATAACAATCTTTCATAGGTCTCAAAATAGGCTAAGTTAAGAATATAACTGAAGAAATCAAGTATATGATGACCTTTAATTAGCAATATTTAGGATGGTTCTTTTTCCTTATAATATAGCCTTAGCATCTGAGGTTGCAGTAAGCATCATCCTAGCAGTGGTCATGATTCTCTATGAACTAGAACTCTTGGCTGAAAGAAACCCCTACTTCCAATCTCCCTGTGACTCAAGTTTTTGCTTTTCTCTCTACCCCTGTGTTATGGGCTTTTTCTTTACCAGTCTCCATTTAGGACCATTTCTACCACCATGGATGGTTTCTACTGGTATGTTGATCTGACTAGCTATAGCTATCTTGGTGTAAAATGGATCAAACCCTTCTCAGTTTTGCTTGGAGTTACTGAGAGGTTATTTATGAGAAAATAAAGGTATACACTATTGTTTTTGCCTAAAATGTGCTCCTTCTTTTCCTTTCAGCAGATCTTGTCCTTAATTTCAATGTGGACGTGTCACCTAGAATAGAAAAACCATTATTATGGATTCAGGGATTGGTTCAGAAAGAGAAACAGAACCCAAGTTAGACTATACAAATGCTTACTGGGGTTTTGTATGTGGAGCCTGTGAGAAAAAACACTTTCATCTCTGGGGATGGGAATTTTGGGATGCGAAGCTAGAGTGCTGCAGTGTGGTCATATCAATTCGATATGTATGGTAAAGAAGGGGAGAAAATCTATCTGTAGAAAGAGAGTGTGAAGCCAAAGAGAAAACTGCAGAAAGAGAAAGACAGGAGTCTGACTTTGTTTGAGGCCCAAGGCCAGCTCTTCCACCACCCTTTTTTCTTGTTGTTGTTTCTTGTTTAGTCACTAAGTCGTGTCTGACTCTTTGCAACCTCATGGACTCCAGCATGCCAGCCTTCCCTGTCTTTCACTATCTCCTGGAGTTTGCTCAAACTCCGGTCCATTGAGTCAGTGACACCATCCAACCATCTCATCCTCTGTCACCCTCTTCTCCTGCCCTCAATCTTTCCCAGCATCAGGGTCTTTTCCAATGAGTCATCTCTTTGCATCAAGTGGCCAATGTATTGGAGCTTTAGCATCAGTCCTGTCAGTGAATATTCAAGGTTGATTTCCTTTAGGATTGACTGATTTGATCTCCTTGCTGTCAACAGGCCCTCAAGAGTCTTCACTAGCACCACAGTTCAAAAGCATCAATTCTTTGGTCCTCAGCCTTCTCTATGGTCCAACTCTCACATCCATACATGACTACCGGAAAAACTACAGCTTTGACTAGATGGGTCTTTGTCGACCAAGTGATGTCTCTGCTTTTTAATACACTGTCCAGGTTTGTCATAGCTTTTCTTGCAAGGAGCAAGTATCTTAATTTCACAGCTGCAATCACTACCCGGGGAGCCAATAAATCCATCCTTTAAACTTGTTTGTTTGAGATAGCTTCTGTTACTTGCAACCAAGCGTACAGATGAATAAATCAATAACCATGAACTTCTCCAAGTAACAGAAAACCACTGAAATAGCAAAGACTACAGAACGGTTTCTTTAAGTCTAAGGTTTGCCTGCCTATTAACTTGGAAAAGATATTTACCAGATTCATAAGTTATTCATTTTTTTGTTTTTAATCTTTCTAATTCACTTGGATATTTTATCAGACCACTCAGTATTTGATCGAACACTAATTTAGGTTGCCACTTTCAGTTACCATACAGAGAGATTCCAACTAGTTAGAAGATCTTTTTATGCATTCATCTTTCCACTTATTTCATAAACATTGATTGACAGTTCTACTGTATCATGACCAATGTTCTAGACCCTATGGTTGCAGATAAGAGCAGAGCCCCCTGGAATAACACCAGGGATGGTTACGAGGACTCGGAGAAGGACCCTGCTAGAACTCTGAAAGGGTGGGGAAGTCCAGAGAGGCTTTACATAGAAGGTAACATTTGAGTTACATCACAAAGATGAGTGGAAATTTTTCTACAGTGCATGTCCCCAGTTGTCACTTTCTCACCTTTCTCATATCTGAATTGGAAAATGGAGACAGGGAGAACATTAAAAGATGGCTTCAGTGCCAGAATTGAACTTAAAATTTTGGCTTGAAGCATACATGAACAGGTGAGACTGCAATGCTCAAAAACATATTTTATAAAATGGAAGCTATAAAAATTGGAAGCAGATAAAACAATATGAAAAGCAAAGATGAACAGAAGAAAGGTCTGCTTCATATTTCTTGAATTTGAATTTTTTGTTCCAGACCACTTTTTAAATATTATTAATAATTCTGAAGTCCTTGCATATGTCCAGGAACATTGCCAGCATTTCAGGGCATGAAGCTACGAATCTCTTCACCATGGTTTTCTAATCATTTGCAGTTCTGAAATTAACTTTCCACAGACTGTTCATATTAGTGACCAGCAAGTCATATTAGTTGATCAAGAAAGGCAGGTTTTCAGATGATGGTATTATTCTCACATGCTAGCTTTTTTGAAGGAAATAATCATTCACATGCTATAAAACTGAACCAGTAACTGAAATAATACACTAATTGTTGAGTTTCAGAACTTGTATTTCAACTGTTTCTTTTAAACCCAGAAAATATACATATTTTAAGTGAATGATCTTAACTCTAATTTTGTCTACTGAATTCCATCTTATTTAAATTTAATTTCAATCATTTCACTTGAATATGCATTCTACTTCTTAGGACTGTATCCTTAGAAAACAGGTTTAGTTTTAAGTGACTTGGGTATCTGCTAATTATTAAAATTGTTCAGATACTACAAGATTTCCTTAATTGTCAAAGAGAGGGTAATTACTGTGGCTTGTATGAGTTCCATGATAAGCTTTTTGTGTACAAATTATTTTTATTACTTCATTCTCATTAAGAATGGGAAGGAAGTGGTTAGAATGGGACAGGATATTTTTCAGACACACCAAAGAGGTGGATGGAACATGGCAGAAGAGTTGCAAAAAAAAAAAAATAACAGTAGCCAAAATAAACAATAGGAAAATGAAAGCACATTTGTATTTATATACAAAAACACAAGGAAAACCTAAGCCCCAGCAACTAGTATGTTTTTATGAAGAAAGGTAGCAAAAGAAGCCCAGAGATGATGGTGGTACTGCTCAGTCGCAGAGTTGTGTCCAACTCTTTGTGACCCATGGACTGTAGCCAGCCAGGCTCCTCTGTTCATGAGATATCCCAGGCAAGAATACTGGAGAGGGTTACCATTTCTTTCTCCAGGGTATCTTCCCAACCTAGGAATCAAAACTACGTCCCCTGCATTGGCAGGAGATCCCTGGGTTGGAAAGTTTCTTTACCACTGAGCCACCAGGGAAACTCAAAGATGATGGTCAGCTACTTCTAAATTAGAAATACTTTCCAAACCCATCACCATCCAATCAACTGATTTTGTGATACACACCTCTATGTTAGTCAAGCATTCTGGCTTAGTGCAAATTTTGTCTGAAATCACTTGTCAGCTTTTAATATACTGTAAATCACAAAAATATACCCAAGAAACATAAGGTAGTTGGAGTAGACTCTTCCACAATCATTTCCCACCCAATCTCACGTTATCTCTCTTCTCAATGCTAAGCACTTCTTTTCTGGAACACCCAGTTCATTGTTGTTACATAAGGTCAACAGCTCAGCCAGTTAGTGGTTGAGGCCAGAGTGACCTTGCCCTTCTTCTATCACAGGATTACACGGCATGTTTGACAGGTTGCTAAACTAAATAATGTGACATATGAATATTTTTGTCTACTGTCTGTATGTAGACAAATTATTGAAATTTTGATTTATTGGGCAATCTTCCTTTAAGATTAAACTGACACTCTTTTTAAAAAATTTTTTTATTTTATTTTATTTTTTAACTTTACAATATTGTATTGGTTTTGCCATATATCTACATGAATCCGCCACAGGTATACATGTGTTCCCCATCCTGAACCCTCTCTTAATAAATATTATAGCCAACTGTGATTCTGGTAAATCTACCAGTGTTTTCTTCTGCTCGATGATTAGTAAAACCATGATTTTTTTTAATCCTTTTTTTTAAATTTAAACTTTTTATTTTCTATTGTGGTATAGCCGATTAACAGTATTTTAATAGTTTCAGGTGAACAGTGAAGGGACTCAGCCTTACATGTACATGTGTACATTCTCCCCCAAACTCCCCTCCCATTCAGGCCACCACTTAACATTGAGCAGAGTTCCCTGTGCTATACAGTAGGTCCTTGTTAGTTATTCATTTTAAATACAGCGGTGTGTACATGTCCATCCAAAACTCCCTAACTATCCCACCCTTTCAGCAACCATAAGTTCATTCTCTAAGTTTGTGAGTTGCTTTCTGTTTTTTAAGTTCATTTGTATCATTTCTTTTTTTAGAAGTTTAATGACCTCATGGTGTAATCTCTTCATATTTTTCCGGGTAAAAACAACTTTGAATATTTTAACATAGACTATACCTAGACACAGTTTTAATATGAATAAAAATGTTTTAGAATATATTTGAACCTCTTCTTTCTACCTTTGCTTATTGTTGAGGTTTGAATATTTAAGTGTAGGCACATGAAATTCAGGCTTCATTGAACCTTTTCATAGTGTTAGGAAATGAGGATTTGGTAGCTTAACTTTCAATATATTCTTGTGCAAATTAAAAAAACCACTATCCCTCAAGAATTCTCATTTTTTCCAAAGAACATGAAATATAATTATGCAAGTCAGTTTGTCAGAAGATTAAAAGGACAAGAGCAAATGAATTTTTGAAAGCTCTGTTTGTGTTGGAGATTCTGAAGTTGGCTGAGAAATTTCACTTGGGATTTTTCTACAAGGATTCCTTAAATTATCACAAGATTATCACCTTCATATGGATGGTTAGTATTTCTGAAATAACATTTTAAGGTGCTTAAAAGAGACTCATTTCTGAAAACAATAGTGATTCTGGGTTAATGGAAGGCTTTAAGGGTCAGACATAAGAAAATTCATCACTCTTATCTCCAGTTCTATTATGGACCTGATACATAAGCTTCAGGAAATTAATTTCTCCTTTTCTCTCTTTACTGATAAAACTGACTTCTTTCAATGTATTGTAAAACTAAATAGTGGTTTGATATTGCTAAATAAAAGCCAAATCAGATTGGCACTTCAAAGCACCATGTTCATGGAAGCAATTCTTTATTATCACTATGGTTACATGATAATAGTTTACATGTTGTTTTTGGCAACAGTCACTAGCAAAGCCATCTTCCCATATCTTCTGAACTTTGTCTAGAAGTGTTGGAATATCACTTCTTAATAAGGTAGATAAGTCTTGCTATCTTGCCAATCAAAACTAACATTATTCAAGGGAAGCATGGTGATTTCCATACTTCTTTCTTAAAAGCACTCTTTAGCTTATCTTGGTATCTGATATGTTCTGCACAATGAAAATCAATGTCCCATCATTGGCCAAGCACTTCCTCTCTCAACAGCAACAATGTTGTTGCTCTTGGCTGCCACAAAGTGGCAGTGTGCCCACTAACTTCTCCATTAGTAAACCAGCATTGGTCTTCAGAATGAGCCAGGGCAGGAGAACTACCCCTCAAGACTAAGTCTGACAGATAAAATACAGGAAGCTTGAATTAAAGTTAAATTTCAGATAAACAACAGCATACAGGTATATGAAAAAATTAGATCGGTGTTTATCTGAACTTAAATTTAACTGAATGTCTTGTATTTTTTTGTGTTAAATCTGGTGACTCTACTTGTCAGATTTGACTCTTGCTATCATGTAACTTTTTAAGCTGAAATATATTTATACTTATTAGTTTATTTAGTCATCTATATGAATTGAATTATAGAAACTCTAGTTAAGAAAATCTATATTTCTCCCTCCTACTTGACTTCCATTTATCACATAGTAATACTAGAGTCACATTTAGTCTCATAAAAATCAATGGGTTTGAAGGTATGTTTGTAGTATATTTTGAATGCTGGTTATATCATCAATATTAAAATAACAGGGTTTATTGATCAAACAATAAATACTTTGGTACAAGGGCTTATGTGCCAAAGGAGCTAGAAAAGGCTCTAAAGAACAGGAAAAAAACTGACCTAAATCTTGGGGAAAAAAGAAAGAATTAGATGGGCAGAATGGAGATACAAGAATTTTTAGATGGGTGGGCAGATATTTATATAGCAAAATAAGTGTTTTATGAAAACCTGAAAGGTTTAGTCCAAGGAACTAATTAGAATATTAGGCCATTAACATGATTTATTCATTCATTCATTCTAGTGCCACCAAATCTTGGCATATAGCATATGCAATCAGTCATAAATTCATTAAATTATTAATATGTCAAAAAATAAGAATGGCACTGAGCTAGATCAAGATATTTTTTCCATTTTTAATTCACTTGAAACTTTCTCCTCGTCTTTTAATGAAATCACTCTAAGCTTTATCAAATTTCAGCAAAACTCAATCCTGACTTTTATTATATCAATCACCATGTAATTTTTTCCATATAAAATTATGTGTATTAGTTGTTTATTAGTTGTGTAATAGTTGTTTATTCTAGTTTAAAATAGAATTTTTTCTTTCTCTAATGTATTCAAAAGTCTTTAAATGTGACATTTTATAATTTAATGCAAAATGTTTTATAAAACTTTGTGCATCAAAAATATGGTTTGTGAGCATTACTTTCCATTTTTCAGAGTTAAAATTTATACTCTAGATCAGAATTCCTATGAGACTACATTCCTCTATGAGTCTATGCATCTTCATTGTAGAAGGACCCAATATTTTTTATAATTTTAGAGGATAAATAAATCACCTGTTTATTGTTATAAGGAGAAGTTTGTGAGAGAAAATCTGTAATTGCTGTGTTTTGAATAGTGAATCAGTAATTAAATCTGCTTTGAGCTATAGATATTGTCTAACTATAGCTTATGGAGAAGGAAATGGCAACCTACTCCAGTATTCTTGCCTGGAAAATACCATGGATAGAGGAGCCTGGTAGGCTACAGTCCCTGAGGTCACAAGGAGTCAGACACTTCTGAGAACACACATGCATATACCATATTTTATTACATCAACAGTCTTCTATATTCAGGTAAGATTTACTTCCTTGAGAAAAACATTCTAGAGAGGTTTTTAAAAAATTATTATTAGCATCTCACTTTTGAGTATTAATATAAAAAATGTATTTTATATGACACCTCTTTCAAAATTTTTTGAAGTAGGCTATAAATATATAGCTAAAAGAGATTATGATTATTCATATAGTTATAGTCTTATGAGCTGAAGATCTTCAATAGTTCCTAAATGGAATTAGCTCATGGGATTCAAAGTTCTCCAGTGAAGAAAGTAAAGCAAGAAACCCGAGTGTTACAGAAATGGCAAAAAGATAGAATTATATTCTCTAGCAGGCCCATTTATAAATATATTCAGTTGCTAACTGATGGCAAATTTATATATAGCTGATGATACACAGAATAAGAGAAAGGATTAACCCTTCTTATGGAAATCAAGTATCTTTACAGCAACTGAGTGAATGATAAATCCACCTTGCTGTGAAGAAGGACTAAGAAAGAAGACAGGGATGATACCTCATCTCATCATTAAGAGAAGGACAAGAGATTTCAATAGTGCAGCAAATAGAGCTTTTGAGAAGCAAAGAAAGTTTAAATCCAAATAAGACTGACTGAGTATGAAGGGAAGGACTATTATATGGTGTTAAGACCTATTTTCCTTAGTATATAAATGTTCCTATAAATCAATGAAAATAAAACCAAAGCCTAATTGAAAAGTTGCAAAAGGATATGGACAAACTGTACCTGTAAATAGAAATAACTTAGGCATCTAATAAATGATCAACCTGGCTAGTATTAAGAGAAGTACAAATTAAAGTTACAGTGAGATATCACTTTTCATCATAAAATTGCTAGGAGTACAAGAGTTACTAAGACAATAGAACTAAGAGATATGGAGCAAGCAGGATAAATGTCAGTGACAGTGGAGCAGGGGGTGGCTGTTTTAGATGGTGCGGAACATTCTATAAATAGTAGCGCAGATGAGGTGGAGGAGTGGGGCAGTTATGAGAAAGGAGGAAGTGGGGAAAAGAAACAATGAGGATAGAAGACTTTTTTATTGAAGTGTTTTGCTATAAAAGAGATAAGAGAAATAGGACAGTACTCGAAGGGGAGTAAGGAGTAAAAAGAGTATTGCTGCTGCTGCTGCTAAGTTGCTTCAGTCGTGTCCAACTCTGCGACCCACCAGGCTCCTCTGTTCCTGGGATTCTCCAGGCAAGAATACTGGAGTGGGCTGCCATTTCCTTCTCCAATGCATGCATGCATGCTAAGTCGCTTCAGTCGTGTCTGACCCTATGCAACCCTATGGACAGCAGCCCATCAGGCTCCTCTGTCCACAGGATTCTCTAAGCAGGAATACTGGAGTGGGCTGCCATTTCCTTCTCCAAAAAAGAGTATTGCTTATTGTTAAATGAAAGCAAAATGTGTACTGTGTGTATAATATGCTACCATTTGTGTCCTTTTGATTTTTAATGGATGAGAGAGAGATGAATAAATACTTGTATATGCAAATATGCAAAGAATATTTCTGGAACGACTTACAAAATACTGATTACTGTATTTGCTTCTAAAGAAGAAAATTAGATGATAGGAAAACAAGAGATAGACTATGAATTCCTTTTTACTTTTCAACTTTGTACCATATTCATACAAATCACCCATGCAGAAATAAAGAACTGATTATTTAAAGTGCCGTATAAATTGTCCTCCACTCTGTACAGGATTAATTGTTTTCCTTTTAAGTTAATCATATCCTTACAAGCTAGGTTAAAAATCATTTGACTCTTAACATTATACATTTCCTTAAAACTAGTTTAATTACATTAAGAAAACTGCAATCTGAAAGAGTTCCTTAACCTTAGATTGGTATGTGGACTTGTAACTAATAAATGTCTTTCTTATCATAATCTATCAGTGTGAATCAAAATGAATTTTCACAATTGTCATGGATTGAATAGTGTCCCTCAAAAAAAATGTACAAACACTAACCCTAACTACCCCCATGTGTGAAAATTACTTGTAAATAATGGCTTTGCAGATGTAATATAGTTAACAGGAGGTCATACTGAATTAGGGTGGGTCCAAATCTAATGACTGGTGTCCATTTAATACAAGGGAATTTTGAAGACAGAGATAGAGATGTCATGTATGTCCTCATGTCATACATGTCTACAGAGAGAAGGCCATGTAACAATGGAAACCAAGAGTGGAATGATGCAGCTGTAAGTCAAGGAACACCAAGAACTGCCAGCTAGCACTGGAAGCTGAAAGAGGGAAGGAGAGTTCTTCCCAGGAGCCTTAATTGGGAGCGTGGCTCTGTTGACACCTTGATCTTGGACTTCCAGCTTCAAGAACTATAAGGAAATTAATTTCTGCTGTTTTAAACCATCTAGCTCATGGCATTTTGCTCCAGCAGCCCCCCAATTCATACAATAACAAAAAGATATTTCATGAATGATGAGGAAAATGTTTTGGAAAAGTAGTTGAGATTTCAGTAATATGGGATTATATGCATTCACAGGAAACAAGAGATTAGAGCAGCATGTGTGTGCATAGTCACTCAGTTGTGTCCGTCTCTTTGCGACCCCGTGGACTGTAGCCCACCAGGGTCCTCTGTCCATGGGATTTCTTAGGCAAGAAGACTGGGGTGGGTTACAGCACAGACTATCTTTTAAAGGAACCACATAAATGAGGCCAAATCCACCCAAGCTACTCAAGTAGGTAACATTACAAAGAGAGACCTGATATAAGACAGGTCTCTACATAAAAGTGAAATAGATATAAACGTGAATAATTCATTTCTCACATGAAGAGGATACTAAATAGATAGGAAGGAAAGACTTTTTCATAGACATACAACTGCATGATTAAGAGGGACTGTTCTGAGAATTTGTCTGCCAACCAACCAGGCTCAAATAAAGCACATTGGTTTTATTCCTGTGGAGTGTATTCATGTTGGGAAAGGTGTTGCAAACAAAATATTGAATACTTTAGAATTTTTTTTTTAATTTTGTAAGTGTGATGGCACAAAGCAGTGAGTAATTGCCATTCTTTTGTTTATCTTTAGATAAAAGATCTGTAGCTATAGAACCTTTCTCCATGACATTTTCACAGAACACACTATTTAAGATTTGCATTATTTCATTACTAAAGGTAATTTATTTCTTAAGAATACCATAAAATCTATTTAAGTCATTTCCTGTCTCCCAATGAAATGAAAAGCATCTCTAAAGGGATTTCAATGTATCCTTTCGAGTGTGTGTGTGTGTGTGTGTTTTATTTTTGCATTTTCCCAGGAAGAAATGGAGACAGAGACTCAATTAATACCTTATGTTTATCCTCTCATTGTTTTGTTCTTGGTTTTGGTGATCATTTGAAATAAATGAAGGTTGTTTGCTCAACTCTCTCAGGCTGGTGCTTATTAAATAACAGCCCTCATCTATCCTGTATTGTTTTTACAGTTCAGTCATGAATAAATAGGATACCAGTTCTCACCCAAGTAACCTTTGGAAACTAATTTTGCCTTCTTTACAATTTATTTCTGCTAACATTTAAAAAGAAAGAGAGACACTTTGACACTGATAAAAAGTTAAAGTTCATGTAGTCTTAATATACTGATTTGTTTTTGTTATTGTTTAGCCCCTAAGTTGTGTCCAACTCTTTGTGCACTGTTTCCAGATTAGGGCTACTATGAATAAAGATGGTGCAATGGTAAAGGACCTGCCTGCCACCACCGGAGCTGCAGGAGACACGGGTTCAATCCCTGGACTGGGAAGATCAACGGCAGGAAACGGCAACCCACTGCAGTATTCTTGCCTGGGGAAATCCCATGGACAGAGGAGCCTGGAGGGCTGCAGTCTGTGGGGTCACAAAGAGTTTGATACGACTGAGCGACTGAGCACACATGCAGGAACAATTGTGCACAGGTGTTTATGTAAATATGTTTTTCTTTCTCTGGGATGAATGTCCAGGAGTGCAACTGTTGGGTAATAGACACCAGCCTATTTGATTTTATAAGAAAATTCCAAAGCTTTTTCCACATTAATCTACTATTTTACAGTCCCACCAGAAATACGTAAGTGATTTAGTGTCTTACGATTGCCAGCATTTGGTGTTGTCACCCTTGTTTATTTCAATCATTCTGCTAAGTTTGCAATAATATCTCTTTGTGGTCTGGCTTTGCATATGCCTGATAGTGAGATTGGCATCTTTTCATATGCTTATTTGCCATCTGTGTATTCTCTTCAATGAAATGTCTGCTCATGACCCTTGCCAATTTTCTAGTTGGATAGTTTGTTTTCTTACTGTTTACTTTTGAGAGTTCATTGTATTATCTAGCTAGTCCCTAGGTAGATATGGTTTTCAAATATTTTTTTTCCTAGTCTGTTATTTTTTTAATCAGATTTACTAGATTTGATTCATCATTTTTCCTTTTATGAATTCAGTCTAGAAACTCTGTACCTAGTTCTAGATCTCAAATACTTTTAACTTTTTTTCTATAAATTTTCTAGTTTTACATTTTACATTGAAGCCCATGATCCAGTTTAAGTTAACTTTTGTAAGAAGTGTGAGCTTATTTGATGAAAAGGCTATCCTACTTCTTCGTTAAATATCAGTGAAGCTTATCTATGCAGTTTGATTGCTGGCTTTCTATTCTGTTCCCTGGCTACATGCATTTATCTTATAATACCATACTATCTTAATTACTGCAACTCCATAGTAAGTCTTCATATCAGATAGAGTGAAACTTCAAAATTTAGTATTATTTGTTATGATTTTTTTTAGCTATTCTGGAATCTGTGCCTTTTTATATACATTTTAGAATGAGCATATCTATATCAAGAAAAAAAATCTTGCTGGGATTTTGATGTGTGCTAAGTTGCTTCACTTGGACTGCAACTTGGACTTCACTTGAGAGTCCCTTGGACTGCAAGGATATCCAACCAGTCGATTCTAAAGGAGATCAATCCTGGGTGTTCATTGGAAATGATGCTAAAGCTGGAACTCCAGTACGTTGGCCACCTCATGTGAAGAGTTGATTCATTGGAAAAGACTCTGATGCTGGAAGGGATTGGGGGCAGGAAGAAAAGGAAACGACAGAGAATGAGATGGCTGGATGGCATCACCAACTCGATGGACATGAGTTTGAGTGAACTCCGGGAGCTGGTGATGGACAGGGAGGCCTGGCATGCTGCAATTCTTGGGGTCGCAAAGAGTTGGACACGACTGAGTGACTGAACTTAACTGGCCTAGAGGAGCTATCCCATGTTGAAGGTCAGGAAGGGCGGCGGTGAGGAGATACCCCTCGTCCAAGGTAAGGAGCAATGGCTGAGCTTTGCTGGAGCAGCTGTGAAGAGATACCCCACGCCCAAGGTAACAGAAACCCAAGTAAGACGGTAGGTTTTGCAAGAGGGCATCAGAGGGCAAACACACTGAAACCATACTCACAGAAAACTAGTCAGTCTAATCACACTAGGACCACAGCCTTGTCTAACTCAATGAAACTAAGCCATGTCTGTGGGGCAACCCAAGATGGGCGGGTCATGGTGGAGAGATTTGACAGAATGTGGTCCACTGGAGAAGGGAATGGCAAACGACTTTAGTATTGTTGCCTCAAGAACCCCATGAACAGTATGAAAAGGCAAAATGATAGGATACTGAAAGAGAAACTCCCCAGATCAATAGGTGCCCAGTATGCTACTGGAGATTAGTGGAGAAATAACTCCAGAAAGAATGAAGGGATGGAACCAAAGCAAAAAGAATACCCAGCTGTGGATGTGACTGGTGATAGAAGCAAGGTCTGATGCTGTAAAGAGCAATATTGCATAGGAACCAGGAATGTCAGGTCCATGAATCAAGGCAAATTGGAAGTGGTCAAACAAGAGATGGCAAGAGTGAATGCCGACATTCTAGGAATCAGTGAACTGAAACGGACTGGAATGGGTGAATTTAACTCAGATGACCATTATATCTACTACTGTGGGCAGGAATCCCTCAGAAGAAATGGAGTGGCCATTATGGTCAACAAAAGATTCCGAAATGCAGTACTTGGATGCAATCTCAAAAACGACAGAATGATCTCTGTTCATTTCCAAGGCAAACCATTCAATATCACAGTAATCCAAGTCTATGCCCCAACCAGTAATGCTGAAGAAGCTAAAGTTGAATGGTTCTATGAAGACCTACAAGACCTTTTAGAACTAACACCCAAAAAAGATGTCCTTTTCATTATAGGGGACTGGAATGCAAAAGTAGGAAGTCAAGAAACACCTGGAATAACAGGCAAATTTGGCCTTGGAATACGGAATGAAGGAGGGCAAAGACTGATAGAGTTTTGCCAAGAAAATGCACTGGTCATAATAAACTCCCTCTTCCAATAACACAAGAGAAGACTGTATACATGGACATCACCAGATGGTCAACACCGAAATCAGATTGATTATATTCTTTGCAGCCAAAGATGGAGAAGCTCTATACAGTCAGCAAAAACAAGACCAGGAGCTGACTGTGGCTCAGACCATGAACTCCTTTTTGCCAAATTCAGACTTAAATTGAAGAAAGTAGGGAAAACCACTAGGCCATTCAGGTATGACCTAAATCAAATCCCTTATGATTATACAGTGGAAGTGAGAAATAGATTTAAGGGGCTAGATCTGATAGAGAGAGTGCCTGATGAACTATGGAATGAGGTTCGTGACATTGTACAGGAGACAGGGATCAAGACCATTCCCATGGAAAAGAAATGCAAAAAAGCAAAATGGCTGTCTGAGGAGGCCTTACAAATAGCTGTGAAAAGAAGAGAAGCGAAAAGCAAAGGAGAAAAGGAAAGATATAAACATCTGAATGCAGAGTTCCAAAGAATAGCAAGAAGAGATAAGAAAGGCTTCTTCAGCGATCAATGCAAAGAAATAGAGGAAAACAACAGAATGGGAAAGACTAGGGATCTCTTCAAGAAAATCAGAGATACCAAAGGAACATTTCATGCAAAGATGAGCTCGATAAAGGACAGAAATGGTATAGACCTAACAGAAGCAGAAGATATGAAGAAGAGATGGCAAGAATACACAGAAGAACTGTACAAAAAAGATCTTCATGACCCAGATAATCTTGATGGTGTGATCACTGACCTAGAGCCAGACATCCTGGAATGTGAAGTCAAGTGGGCCTTAGAAAGCATCACTACGAACAAAGCTAGTGGAGTTGATGGAATTCCAGTTGAGCTATTCCAAATCCTGAAAGATGATGCTGTGAAAGTGCTGTGCTCAATATGCCAGCAAATTTGAAAACTCAGCAGTGGCCACAGGACTGGAAAAGGTCAGTTTTCATTCCAATCCCAAAGAAAGGCAATGCCAAAGAATGCTCAAACTACCACACAATTGCACTCATCTCACACACTAGTAAAGTAATGCTCAAAATTCTCCAAGCCAGGCTTCAGCAATATGTGAACCGTGAACTTCCTGATGTTCAAGCTGGTTTTAGAAAAGGCAGAGGAACCAGAGATCAAATTGCCAACATCTGCTGGATCATGGAAAAAGCAAGAGAGTTCCAGAAAAAGATCTATTTCTCCTTTATTGACTATGCCAAAGCCTTTGACTGTGTGGATCACAATAAACTGTGGAAAATTCTGAAAGAGATGGGAATACCAGACCACCTGGTCTGCCTCTTGAGAAATGTGTATGCAGGTCAGGAAGCAACAATTAGACTGGACATGGAACAACAGACTGGTTCCAAATAGGAAAAGGAGTTCGTCAAGGCTGTATATTGTCACCCTGTTTATTTAACTTATATGCAGAGTACATCATGAGAAACGCTGGACTGGAAGAAACACAAGCTGGAATCAAGATTGCCGGGAGAAATCTCAAGAACCTCAGATATGCAGATGACACCACCCTTATGGCAGAAAGTGAAGAGGAACTCAAAAGCCTCTTGATGAAAGTGAAAGTGGAGAGTGAAAAAGTTGGCTTAAAGCTCAACATTCAGAAAACTAAGATCATGGCATCCGGTCCCACCACTTCATGGGAAATAGATGGGGAAACAGTGGAAACAGTGTCCGACTTTATTTTCCTGGGCTCCAAAATCACTGTAGATGGTGACTGCAGCTATGAAATTAAAAGATGCTTACTCCTTGGAAGGAAAGTTATGACCAACCTAGACAGCATATTCAAAAGCAGAGACATTACTTTGCCAACAAAGGTTCGTCTAGTCAAGGCTATGGTTTTTCCTGTGGTCATGTATGGATGTGAGACTTGGACTGTGAAGAAGGCTGAGTGCCAAAGAATTGATGCTTTTGAACTGTGGTGTTGGAGAAGACTCTTGAGAGTCCCTTGGACTGCAAAGAGATCCAACCAGTCCATTCTGAAGGAGATCAGCCCTGGGATTTCTTTGGAAGGAATGATGCTAAAGCTGAAACTCCAGTACTTTGGCCACCTCATTGGAAGAGTTGAATTATTGGAAAAGACTCTGATGCTGGGAGGGTTTGGGGGCAGGAGGAGAAGGGGACGACAGAGGATGAGATGGTTGGATGGCATCACTGACTCGATGGACGTGAGTCTCAGTGAAATCTGGGAGTTGGTGATGGACAGGGAGGCCTGGCGTGCTGCGATTCATGGGGTCGAAAAGAGTTGGACATGACTGAGCGACTGATCTGGTCTGATCTGATCTGAAAGTTGCTTCACTTATGTGCAACTCTGCAATCCCATAGACTGTAGCCTGCCAGGCTCCTCGGTCCATGGAATTCTCCAGGCAAGAATACTGGAGTCTGTTGACATTTCTTTCTCCAGAGGATCTTCCCAACCCAGGGATCAAATCCATATATCTCACATTGCAAGCAGATTCTTAACCATCTGAGCCACACGGATAGGAAATAAATTAAATCTACAGATTAATTTGCATTGAACTGACATCATTAGTATATAGTGTCTTCTAGCCCATGGTTTCAAGTTTTGTAAATTCATTGAAGTTTCTTTTAAGGCCCAGGATATAATTTATGTTATTAAATTATATTATAATTTATTTATTTTGCTGACTTTTCCATGGGGTTAGGAAAAGCATGTATTCTACTGTTGTTGGGTACTCTGTTCTAAATATGTCAACTAAATTTATTTGATTGATTCTATTCCAGATGGTTTTTCTGATTTGCAGTTCCGTCAGTTGCTGAGAGTGGAACACTAAAGTCCTCAACTGACTTGTGGATTTGCTTCTTTCTCTGTCAACATATTTGTTTCTGCTTTATGTATTTTGAGTCTCTTATTTTGTGCATATATTTGAGATTATTATGTCTTCCGGGTGGGTTGATCCTTCGAGCATTCTGTAATGTTTCTCTTCATCTTTAGTAATTTTCTTTAACATATCCTTTATCTGATAGTAATATTGCCACTCCTGCTTTCTTATGTTTGAATGATATGTATTATTCTATCCTTATTCTTTCAACCTACTGTACTGTCATATTTGAAGGCAGCTTCTTATAGATGCCATATTATAATCCACTCCACCAGTCTGTCTTTTCATTACTTTATTTATACTTTGGTATATATAAGTATGGCATTTTATTTGTTTTCTCTGTTTCCTCTGTTTCTCATTTCTTTATTACTCTTTTTCCTTTACAATGCATTACTTCAACGTTTTAAGGATTCCATCTTGATTTTTGTGTTTTGAGTGTTTTTCTGTATATAGTTTTCACAGTGGTTGCACACATGTGTTACTTATCACTCTACTGTATCAACATTTTACCACTTCCACTTATGAATAAATTTAAATTCCATTAAAGCCAGTTAAGAATAAATGACTAAATGTGTACATAAATTATGCATTTATAAGAGAAAAAAACAGATAGGTCATACAACAGATTCTACTAAACTCTCTCACCGAATAACTAGGGATGCAACTTGACCTTCCTGCTGAGAATTTGGTCTCTTGCTCCTTCTCTATCCTTTCCTTTCTCCCAATCATTATTGTTCTTCCATTAGGCACTGTTGGAAATTTGTACTTCTTTTCAGAACCCTTATTGCTAATCACAAAGGGTGTTGACAAATCAATTTGCTGAAAAATCATAAACAATTTATTTCCTCTCCAAATTTCTTTCCATTCAATACACATAGTTTGCTTTTAACTGCCTGCTTGATTTCTTAACAGAGAAGGCATTTATTCATCCATTAGACAAATATTATTGAGACTCGGTTATGTGCCAGACAATGTTTTGTGCATTTCACTCTCTGTATGTTGAGTGCTCTGTACAGTTCTTCCTGGCAACAGTGTTCACTCTATGAGATCAATATTCCCTGAAAGGTCAGTATTTTCCACATGCTCTATTGATGGAAGTCCTTTCATAAGGGGAAAAAATCATTTCCAGCCCAGAGTATATGATGAAAATAGAATGTCCCATTTTCCAAAAACATTAACAGCCTGACACTTTCAGTGTATACCATTAAATAAACTCCTGGAAACATTGAGCAATGTACATTATTTTTTCTTCATATCTAAGAGACATCTGTTGTAGTTTTGTTAGGTTTATTTAAGAACAAAAATAAAATTAAGTAAGCCACATATTAGGAAAGACAGGTTGGATAGTGCAAAAACCATTATCGATGTAGAAGTAAATTTGGAGAAGAGACAAAAATCAAAACAGGAGCCTTTTCCCAATGGCTGTCTTGATCTTATGTCACATATCTCAGATCATCCGAGTTCTGTTTTCCTAATGAGATACCTTTCAGGCTACCAAGCTACTTTCTGGTTTGCTGATGCTATAAAAATTTAACTGTGCCTACAGAGCAACTTCTGAAGATAAATAAACATTTTCTCTTAGAGGATAAGCAGGGACTATATTAAACTGTAACCAGTATTCAAGTCTACCAACTGGCTGATTGGTAATGAATACATTGCAAGTATTTTAACTTTATATGATAAAGATGTGTATTATACAAGTCTCTCTCATAGCCTCCTATAGCAGCAAAAGCTTTTTCCTCTATTGTGCATATGCCTGAGTTCAGGTTTAAGTCTGTGGATGGATGCATTATAGAACACTGGAGTGGTTCCTTACATCCTCAGCACACATGGGGCATGCTTTTGGTGTTTATTTTTCTCCACCTGATTCAGGGCAAATTTATTTCCCATCTCAAGTATAAATGGATTATGTGAATAATAAATGAACAATAACAATAGGATATACCCTAAATTTCATAAAAGTAGCAGAAGACTTATAGAGAAAGTAAATTCATTCATTCATCTAAAATAAAAAGAGACAGCTATATACCAGTCTAGAGTCTGGAGATTCAGTAGAAATTAGATAAAGTCCTCAAGTTCATAAAGCATGCACTCTAGAACTATCAGATCATAAACAAAGCAATCAATACACAAGATACAGACTGTGATGAGTGTCACAAGTAAAAGAGGAGAAGGTGGGGATACAAGTGGCCAGAGAAGGATATTTTTGCTTAAATGATCAGAGACCTCATCAGTGGCATTTGCACAGCATCCCAACAAATAATCTTCCAAAATTTGTGAGAACAAGTTGGCAAACTTCTGTCCCAAAATGACCCTTTCTGCTTTAAAAGAGTTCTGTTGTGCTGTGCTTAGTCACTCAGTCGTGTCTGACTCTTTGCAACCCCATGAACTACAGCCCGCCAGGCTCCTCTCTCCGTGGAATTCTCCAGGCAAGAATATTGGAATGGGTTGCCACTGCCGCCTCCAGGGGATCTTCCCAACCCAGGTATTAAACCCAAGTCTCTCGCGTTGCAGGTAGATTCTTTACCTTCTGAGCCACCAGGGAAGCCCCAAACAGCTTTGTTATTTAACTCTAATCTATTTAGCCTTTCATTTAATGTGAATGCATGATAAGTATCAAAGACAATCTTTTAAATGCTGATAGCCAGATTTTTCTGTGCCATTTAAAAATAAAGTATCCCTTTCTCATTGACTTATGATGCTTTCTTCATCATAACATTACATAGTGTAGATTTTTAAGGCATAATGATATTTAACTCTTTAATTATCTGAAATATACATTGGTAGAAGGTAGAGTATCTGTCCCCCTTCTGCTACACACCTCTTGGGTCCTGTCTGTTGATGCCACTTCATCATGTTTCAAACACTTTTGAATAATATTCCCATTTCTATTTCAATAATTCTCATTTGTATAGATTTACAAATGAAGTTGTCTCTTTACTGTTCTGGATTCTTCTTCCCCAGTTTTGGTGTCAGGATTCTATCAACTTCATAAAATTAATAAAGCAATTTCTTATTTTAAATTCATTTTAACTGGGATATAGTTGCTTTTATTGGAGTGTGTGGTATTAGTTTATACTTGACAGATCAGCCACACGTACACATATATCCTCTCTCTTATGAACTTTCTTCCCATTCAGGTCATCAGAATGCCTTAAGTAAAGTTCCCTATGCTATAGAGTATGTTTTCATTAGTTATCTATTTTATACATAGTATCAATAGAGTATGTGTGTCAATCCCAATCTCTTAATTCCTCCTACCTGTTCCTTTCCCCCTTGGTATCCATCCATTTGTTCTCTACCTCTGTGTCTCTATTTCTGCTTTGATTTTGGCTTTGCAAATAGAATAATCTATACCATTTTTCTAGATTCCACATATATGTATTAATATATGATATTTGTTTTTTTCTTTCTGACTTACTTTACTCTTGATTACACTAAATCAATCCACATTTCTACAAATAACCCAATTTCATTCCTTTTTATGGCTGAGTAATATTCCATAGTATATATCTACCACATCTTCTTTATCCATTTCTCTGTTAATAGACATTCAGGTTGCTTGCAAGGTCCTAGCTATTGTAAATAGTGATGCCATTCTTCTAAACCTTGAAATAATTTTCATAATAGAGAAATCTTTGTGATTTCCATCTTTTCTTTGTCATTTAATAAATAAGTTGAGAGTAGTCTAATGAGAGACTTCTCTAAATGAAATTATTTTATACACTTTTTCATTATTTCTTCTGTGATTATCAGTTAATTCAGACCTCTATTCCTGAGTCAGCTTTAATAATTTATATATCTTTATAAATAAATGTTCTATTTCTTATGGATTTTCAAATACATTACCATAGGATTATATGTACAATAATTAAATTTTGTCTCTTTTGTTAATCTCTTTCAAGTGTTTCTCAATTTGTATTAAATTTTTGTCCTCTTTAAACACTTCACCAGAAGTCTGCCTTATCCTGCTTGTTTTAAAGAAATGAAAGGTTTCTGAATAGATCTGTAATAACGTTTGTTGCAGTTCTAACGAATTACCTCAAAGTTATGACAACCATTTTACAGGTTTCCTTGGTTTTGTGTTTGGATTTACATTTTACAGTTCTGTCAGGTCAGAAATGACACAGATCTTCCTGGACCAAAATCAAGGTGTTGGCAGGACTGCCCTCCTTCCTGAAGGCTCCAGGGGTGATTCCATTTCCTTGCCTTTTCTGTCTTCAAGAGTTTACCTCCAGTGTTTGTCTTGTGGTTCCATTTGTCCTCCTTCAAAGCCAGAAGCAATGGGTGGAGTTCTCACACCACATGGCTCTGACCTTCTGTAGTCACATCAGCCTCTGATTCTGATTCTGTCTCCTCTTTTGTCTCCCTCTGCCCACTTTAAGGAACCTTGTGATTACATTGGGCCCATCCAGGTTATACCCAATAATGTCTCTATTTTAAAACCAGCTAATCAGCAACTTCAGTTCTCTCTGCTACCTTAATTCCCCTTTGCCTTGTAACCTAACAATTCAGTTTCCAAGGATTAGGCTATGGACAGCCGGAAGGGATGGAGAAACACATTATTCTGTCTACCAAGATATCAATTAAACCTTTGGGTTTTTTCATCATTTTTCTGCTTTTATCTTTATTCTTTTTCCTGGCTTCCTAGATGTAATTTTATTGCCATTTAAAAAGTTTCAGTTGAGGAGTTACTTGGTTCTCCTGAGTTTCTCCCATGTATACACGGTATTAAACATTGTGTGTTTTCTCCTGTTGATCCAGCCTATGTCCATTGAATTCTTAGACCAACCAGAAGAACATAGAATGGTAGAAGAAAATGTCTTCCTCCCTGAAAGTTGGCAACAAAGATGAAATACAACTTTACTTTCTAGACATTCCTGGCTCCAAGGTTGCTGCAGTTAAGAGATCTTGAGACACCTGAGAAAAGCCAGTAGAAGATAAGAATGCTTCCATGTCAGCCAGCCTCCTGAGTCTCCGCCTGCAGGATCTGTTGGAGGCAAGAGTGGTACAAATTTTTCTCTTTTCTAAAATTAGGTGAGCAGTAAAAAATACTTGTAGGGCCAGATCCTTGGACTTGGCAACTATTGGGGAACTTCGATAAAGTACTCTTGGTTTGTTGATCCCTTTTCCTTCATAGATGGTCACTTTTTCTTTGTCTCTGTCTGCTGTCATAAGTAGGAAACCGTTGGTCTGATTAGGGTTTCCTTTCATTTTAAGAGTTTGGTTTGTTGAACAGTGAGAAAATTCTCTCTGCCATCTGGAAGGCACATACTGGTGGATGTGTGGCAGCCAGTGGAACAGACTGGGATTCCAAACAGTCTGTCTGTCCATTCACTCCAGCTCTCAGGGGAGTTTGTCATAAGATGTGTCAGTCCATAAGGGGCTCTGTCATCTCAACCTTTGTCACTCTATTAGTGATGTAACAAAAGGTCTTTGCTTTCTCAGGCTATGCTTGGGAGGGGACCATTTGGATCTTGTGAGGTCTGCATCTTTTGCACTCTTGTGGGAATGCCTCTAGTGTCTTATCAGTTTGAGTCATTATTAAATCCTGTTGTGTTAGTCATTCAGTCATGTATAACTCTTTGAGACTTCATGAACTGTAACCTGCCAGGCTCCTCTGTCCAGGGAATTCTCCAGGCAAGAATACTGGAGTGGGTTGCCATTCCCTTCTCAGGGGGATCTTCCTGACCCAGGGATCAAACCCAGGTCTCCTGCACTGCAGGCAAGTTCTTTACTATCTGAGCCACCAGGGAAACTGATGATCATCTGAACTGGAAAAACTTCTAAACTGGTAAACTTTTAGAGTGCTCTTATCTTAAACTATTATACCTATTTTAATTGGTTTGCAGAATTCCTCCAAAGGCTTCAAAATTCCAAACTAGCTTGATTGAAGGATTTGTTGTAAAAGGTTAATGAAAGGACTTCCTTGGTGGTCCAGAAGTTAAGAATCCACCTGCCAAGGCAGAGAACACAGGTTCAATCCCTGATTGGGGAAGATCCTACATGCGACAGAGCAACTAAACCTATGCACCACAGCTACGGAGCCCACTCTCTACAGCCGAGGGGCTGGAACTACTGAAGCCCATGAGCCTAGAGCCCATGCTCTGCAATAAGAGAAGACACTGCAATAAGCCTGAGCACCGCAACTAGAGAGTAGCCCCCGCTCACCACAACTAGAGAAAGTTCATACACAGCAATGAAGACACGCTGCAGCCAAAACTAAACGAATAAATAAATAAATAAATTTTTAAAACTAATGATAGATTTAAAATATAAAGGTTAACCAAAATAAAAGACCAAGACTACCCTCCTTTATTTGAAGACTGATTCTAATACTCCTCTTTAGTGCACAATTTTAGATGCTGGAGGCGCAGACATGGTCTCATGGAACTTACATTCCAGTGGAGAAAGCTAGACCAATAAATGTGAAAAGCAATGTAAGTTAGTGATAAGAACTATGAGGAAAATAAGATAGGGACATGCCAGTGGCTGGAGAGCCAGGGAAGCTACTGTTGCTGGAATGTTTAGGAAAAGTCTAAGTAAGAATGTGACATGAAAGATGAGTGCAAACCAAAGAAAAGAAAATAACCACATGAAAATCAGGAAAAATACTACCCAGGGAGCAGTAAAAGCAAAAGACTATGTCCTAAGACACAAATAAGTTTTCCTTTTGAAGACCAGGAAGGACAAGAAAGTTAGTATGTACTTATGGAAGACAAGAGTGGTAACAGATAAAGGGGAAGGGAAGTGTGGGACAAACGAAGAGGTTAGGATTGACATATAAACACCACCTAAAGGAAATCAACCCTGAATGTTCATCTGAAGGACTGATCTTGAAGCTGAAGCTCCAATACTTTGGCCACCTGATGTAAAGAGCTGACTCATTGGAAAAGACTCTGATGCTGGGAAAGGCAGGAGGAGAAGGGGACGACAGAGGACAAGATGGTTGGATGGCATCACTGATTCAATGGACATGAGTTTGAGCAAACTATGGGATATAGTGAAGGAAGAGGGAAGCCTAGCATGCTGCAGTCCATGGGGTCATAGGGAGTCAAAAACAACTGAGTGGCTAAACAACAACAAATATATACTACCATGTGTAAAATAGGTCGCTAGTGGGAAGCTCTGTATAGCACAGGGAGCTCAGCTCAGTTCTCTGTGATAATCTGTATGGGTGGGATGTGGGGTGGAGGCTTGAGAGGGAGGGGAAATATGCACACAGATAACTGATTCACATTGTTGTACAGCAGAAACACAACACTGTAAAGCAATTATACTCCAATTTTTTTAAAAGGAAAAAAAAATAGGTGTAGAACTAAAAAAAAAAAAAAAAGATAAAAAGATTGGTGATAAGAGATAAAACTACCAGTGGAAAATGAGAATGAGTCTGAAAAGCCCAAGGAGAGAAAGAAAGAGAATTTGACTGGAGCCCAATGATAAAGAGAGAGGTTGATAAAGGACCAGAGTCTCTTCCATGTATTGAGTATTCTACTAATTCTTACTAGATATTCTACTAAGTTTTTGCCTATACTACCTCATTTAACTCTCACCCATGCAGATAATCATCCAATCTGATGGCTAAGGAATTGTAAACTCCAAGAGTTTAACAATTTACCAAAGAGTAAAAAAATCAGATGCAGCAAAGTTAATATGTTTGACCAAGCTGCCCGACCCAGAAGTCTGTTCCCTTAACCACTGTACCATATAAAGCAGCACTCAAACAGACTTGTTCACAGTAACTGGAGTAAAAATACGTATGAGAAGTACTGTAAGATTTGAATTTTCCTTTGCCTCCTTAG
This sequence comes from Bubalus bubalis, assembly GCF_019923935.1. Lineage (NCBI taxonomy): Eukaryota > Metazoa > Chordata > Mammalia > Artiodactyla > Bovidae > Bubalus > Bubalus bubalis. The sequence goes on along the minus strand of NC_059171.1, from coordinate 49,124,451 downwards.
AAAAATGTCTTCTTCCTGACTTTACACATTACTTCTTCATTCTCTCTAATGGCATTTTGGACCTTTCACCCTCCATTCAAGCAAGACCACTTAGCTGGTGAGTGAATGCCTCCAGCAGGAAGCTGAATATGAAACAACTCCATAAGCCTAGGTCCAAGGTCTAGTGACCCCTCTATGGTTGCCATATTAAACCAGTGTTTGCTCTCTCTGTTCATAACATCTCTTCCAAACATGCCTTACACAGTGGGAATGTTACCTGATAACTCTGCTTATCTTTCAAGGATTTAGCAAGAAGTATTAATTTGTTCACAGGTGTTAGCAAAATCGTCCCAACCAATCAACATATCCAACCAAAAACCAGGCAAAGAGAAAGACCAGTGAGCCAACTTTCCCTTTACTTCTTTCCAATTCTTGTGTCTGTATATGCTTGTCACCACAATGGCTCCTATTCTTCAGCGTACATACTATTTTCTTTGGGACTGGTTTGCCTTGGGGTGACTAAGTGCGGTTGGTGATTATATTGAGGAGTGATGAGAGAGAATGAATCCACTCCCATAGGCTTCAGTTGTGTAGTATTGTTACTTGTTCATCAAAAATATTCTGAGTAAATAAAGTTAATTGCTTCTTGTTTAAATGAAAATAACCTTAAGTATCAGTGTAATTTTTTATTTTGTCCTCATCACCATCTTTACTGTCCTTTGGACGTTATATATTTTGACTATTGTTATTTGAAAGGAAAGGCTTCTTAGCTTAAGGCTCATCATGTGAATGAAACAGATTAGTCATTTTGTTGTAGTACATATGGAAAAAAAAAATCAGTGAATGAATCATGAAAAACCCCATCTCCAAAGCAAAGACCTATCAGTCCAGTTTGTGCTCTATTGATGAGATAGCATACAAACCAGTTTCAGCCTTAATAGAGCCCCATGGATCAATCCATAAGTTTCACTTGGGAAATGCCAATATCAGTGACTTTTTACTAGTGATATTGTTTCTGCTGATTCCCCCAAACCTGGAAGTAGCCCAAGAATGATGGAGTGATGGAAGAGCGTAGACAAGGAGGAAAACAGGTCTCATTAAGGCTCTAAAGACACTCGGCTGTAATGTCATTCATACTCATAATCCTTCATCTTACTTTTATTTTCCACACCCATATTCCAACAGACCATGTGTTCCCACTTAAAGTGGCATGTTAGCACTTTAGTTTCCACTTGCCTGTTTGCTCTTCATTTTTAATAGCTTATACATTTCACTCAGTATATCATTTTTGGAAGAATTTAAAAGAAACTATAGGCATGCTGTAATTGGTACCATTAGTTTCAGTGGACTGATTGGGCATGGGGACTCTATGAGTCATATTTTTGATGTGGTTCATGTTTTGATGATATTTGACTGAAAAAAAAATCTCTTATTTGTCATGATGTCAGTATCAAGGGAGACAGGGCTCTGATTCCTTGCAACAGAGTCGGATCAATGATTTTGCTGTGATGGGAAAATATAAAAGTAGAAATATATATTTTAGCTATGAGGAAATTCTATTTACACATGAAGTTGTTCTGCCTTATTTGTAATAAACTTAATGAAGAATTTAGTGCCATGATTTTCTTTCCAGTGAAATCATAGAGGTGAATCCTGTTCAAATCAGGATTTTTATGGTTTGAATGGTTAGTGGGGACTCTGGAATCCAACTTTGTCAGCCTCTCACCACCTCATCTAAACTCTAGAATAGAGTGAACTAGAGACAGACATTGACTTAGCAATATTTCCATAAGTGGGTCCACTTGAGACCATTAGGTAGAACTAAAAGGTACGTGTATGTGTTAATGGCTCAGTCGTGTCTGCCTCTTTGCGACCGCATGGACTGTAGCCTGCCAGGCTCTCTGTCCAGGCAAGAATACTGGAGCAGGTTGCCATCTCCATCTCCAGGAGATCTTCCAAACCCAGGGATCAAATCCCAGTCTCCTGCAATGCAGGCAGATTCTTTGCCATCTGAGTTACCTGGGAAACCCCAACTGAAAGGTAAGTGGCCCTGAATCTCCAACTATATCACTCTGGTGAGGGACTCAGATATGTCTCCTCTGCTTCTCTCAAGTATTACCATGAGCCTGAGTGGACAACCTCAATGAATTTCTGGTCAATATCACTCTGTTATGTTCATAGAGATAGCATCAAAATAGGAATTTCCATTTCTTTATCTAGCATGGACTTGCAGTCAGTACCACCTGTGGCTCTGATCTCAGAATGTCAAAGCTGCTTTTTCTCCCTGGGACTCCTTTCTCCAACTCTTCCCCCATTACTGTCCAAAGGTGCTGCTTATAAGGGCCAGAAGAATCAAATCAGCTGTGTTAAATTGGCAAGTGTTTATTTACAAGTAATGGTATCTTTCTTACATAAATACAGATGAAGTGGAAATTTTTGAAGACAGAAGACTGAACCATTTTAAATTTCAGGCTTGTGCTTTGGGGATGTACTTGCTAATGGCTCTTCTGTGTCCACAGTTTGCTTAGGTCTAAGTATATACCCCTGACCATAGTCTATGAAGAAACCTGAACTTTCTGGGTATGGTATAGATACTATCATGAAGGTGCCTTCTGAAATATTTATTCTCAGCCAACTTTCAATCTAGTCACAAGGGAAAGCTTTATCAACTTTAGATCAGTTGCTTTTCTACTCAGAATTGAAGAGGATGTGGAAATTCTTGAAGACAGAAGTCTGAAGCATTTTAAGTCTGGGATAACTGTCAGAATCTCTCCTCCATGATGCCTAGAACCCATCCCATGAATGAGGGTCTATAAAAGTTCTGTGGGTTAAGGAGATGTGGACTTTGCCTTGGGTTGGTCTTTTGAAATATGCCCAGATAATAAGTCATCGAGAATGTCCCCCTCAATTAGGAGAGACAGCAATGTCCATGAAAACAGACACCAAGCTAGCCCTCAGGGGATTTTAGACTTCCTTTAGTACATTTATAAGATGGAGTCAATGTAATTTTCCCATAAAATGAATATATGGGAAGTGATTTTTCCAAGAACACCCAGTGAGACAGTAGACAGGGAGTCTAAGAACCAGACCAGATGTCCTGAAACATGAAATCTGTTCTCAACCTTTTCACTAAATCACTGATGTGGCTTAGATTAATTTACTCAATTTCTAAATCCTTTATAAAAGTGATACTTCCTGTTTAATTTTAGAATCATCCACTCAAAGACGTTAGCTGTTTTTCTTGTCTATTGTAAAATATACCACAAGAAAAGTTAGAAGCTTATTTCAGATAATCATAATTTCCATTTAACACAAAGGGAAGAAAAACCATCATATTGAGGTTACTGTTGTAGCAGCAGAGAGCAAAGGCCAGCGCAGAGCACTGGCATCAAACACAAGCTCTCCTTTCTGATTTCTAGAGGCACAGACTGGGGCACAAAGACAGTGTTATACATCTAGGGTGGTTGCAGATAGTAAATATCTACATGAACCAGGGCAAATTTCAGGCTCGAGCTTGCTGGATGTACTTGCAAAGGGCTCTGAGTCCTCAGTAGATTAGGTCTGGGTGCATACCCCTAACCATAGTCTATGAAGAGACCAGAACTCTCTGGGTACGGTGTAGATAACTATACTGAAGAGAGCTTCTGATATGTTTGTTATTATCAGTCGACTTTTAATCTAGTGACAAGGGAAGGCTTTGTCTGTTCTAGATCAGTTGCTTTTCTAAGAGATGTTGACTGACAAAAGGAAGATCCCTGGTTTCCCTTCATCATGATTTTCCTAACTGCTACCCTGAGGTTATGGAGTCTTTTGATATTGTGGATACTTCACCTGCCTGAGCTGTGTCAAGGGTGTGGTGGAGCTTGGACACCTCAGAGTGAACTCATCAGAGCTGTCCTGGGGGCAGAGGAATGCCCCAAGATTAAAGGGCAAGTATGCTGTAGTGGATTGCCATTTCCTCCTCCAGAGGATCTTCCTGACCCAGGGATCAAACCCACATCTCCTGCATTGCAGGCCGATTCTTTACCACCGAGCCACCTGGGGAGCCCATAAATATAAAAGCAGTGAGCTCTAACACATGGTATTAATAGCAAGTAAGACTGGAAGGCTGGAAACATAGGATACCTAATTTTGAGGTCAAAGCCATGTGTCTGTTAAGCAATAAAGACAGAGCAAGGCAGGTCTGACACCCAACCACAAAATCCTTTTCCTGTGACAATTTGCAGCCTCAACCAAGACGTAGGGAATGACCCACAGCAGGATCATAAAAGATAAGTCATCTTGATTATACATCTGTGTTTTTGCCAACACTAGCAAACACACTATTTATCATAATATTCTTCATCTTTCACATGACCAATATAAACAAATGCAAACAACACCATCAAAATTATTACCTTCACATGTTTTTAATGCTCACTTATCAGAGTGAGATTCAAAGACGCATTAGGGTATATCGGGGTCTTTTTTGGGAAGTCTCTAGTTTGAGGAGAGAAAATTTAAGATCTAAAATGAAAAGGCTGAAAATTGCAATGACTGGAAGCAATATTCAAAAGTTTCTCATAAAGAATAAAACAAGCATACATGGCTATAAGAAGGTAAAGGATTTGTAGTCACAGGTCATTAAAATAAGAAAGGCATGTTTATGATGAAACCAATAGCATTCATGCAAAGTCTCTCAATTTTAGTCAGAACAACATATGATTTTAAAAATTGAAATATATGAGCATATGTTACCAGACGCCTTTTAGAAAACATTTGGATTGACTTTTCTGCTGTTTTGTGGGGAGGCTGTTCTTTTTATTTCAAAACAAACACACAAAAACCTACTAAACTGATTAAAAGAAACTGTCCAGATCTGCTAGTTGGAAATAAAACTCATCAGACAATAGGAATGACTTGTAATGTCCTTTATTTTCACATCATTCTCGGACTGCTAAAATTTAACATCAATTACTAGCTACTAAATTATCTAGTCACATTTTGTATTCATTATTTGAAATATTTTTCTCACTGAACCGGAACATTGTTGGTAGCTAAATAGAATAAACATGTTTACTGTGTTCAGAGTAAATAATATTGAACATGTGATTAACAGATGAACCATTTTTTTAAGTGCTGGAATATTGATATTTTCTCATGGTAGGTCTAGGAAAGATGAAGCAATGTTAGATGTGAATATCATTTACCTTAATAGATATGATATGGATGTTTAATGTTGCATAATATAAAACACTATTCAGATTATAATTGTCTTTTTATATACATTTGAAAATAAAATCATGTAGATTTTGAACATTTTGATCTTGCATATATATATGGTTTTCTACAAAAACCTTCATTGTTTATTCCATTTCCTAAAGATAAAGGAAAGATTTCAGAAGCTACCTGGTTAGTGTAATACAATATTCATCCTAATAAGTACATTATGAAATAAAAAGCCAAAGACTATGTTTATCCAATTGATCTTTTTATCCTCCAGTTTTCAATTCTCCACTGTCATTTCAGGATTCAGCAACATTCAGAACATTTTCTGGACTTTTTCCCCTGCAAACTTAATGAAACACAGGTACTTGCTCTTTGTTGACTTGGGATGGAATTCTAGCTGAAAGCAAGACTTTATTTGTTTTTTTTAATTAATTTATTTATTTTAATTGGAGGCTAATTACTTTACAATATTGTATTGGTTCGGCCACACATCAACATGAATCCACCACGGGCGTACGCGTGTTCCCCATCCTGAAACCCCCTCCCACCTCCCTCCCCTTACCATCCCTCCGGGTCATCCCAGTGCACCAGCCCCAAGCATCCTGTATCGAACTTGGACTGGTGATTTGTTTCTTATATGATATTATACACGTTTCAGTGCCATTCCCCCAAATCGTCCCACCCTCTCCCTCTCCCTCAGAGTCCAAAAGACTGTTCTATACATCAGTGTCTATTTTGCTGTCTTGCATACAGGGTTATCATTACCATCTTTCTAAATTCCATATATATGTGTTAGCATACTTACTCTATTGGTGTTTTTCTTTCTGGCTTACTTCACTCTGTATAATAGGCTCCAGTTCCATCCACCTCGTTAGAACTGATTCAAATGTATTATTTTTAATGGCTGAGTAATACTCCATTGTGTATATGTCCCACAGCTTTCTTATCCATTCATATGCTGATGGACATCTAGGGTTTTAAATGTATCTAAAAGTTGAAACCAAATTACTGTATCACATTGACATTTTCTCATAGTTCACTCATTATTGATCAAATTCTCATCATAAAATTTTCTTTATATCACATCTCAGTTTGGATTCCCTGAAACCAGATTCCCATATGTGGATGTGTATTCAGGAGGTTTATTGGGAGAATGTTCCCAGGAGAACTCAGGAACGTTCTCACTGAGTAAGGCGACAGAAATGGGAAAGGGCAAAGCTGATTCTCAATATGGTTGCGACTGAAGCCTCAGCCATCACAATCCCATGGGGAATCCTGGACCAAAGAAGGCTGCAGAGTTTTTCTTGGCATTGACTGTAGACAAGAGTCTTGTCCTGAGGGACAAGAGCATGAAGCATAAACTTGGGGCAAGACAGTTTCCAGCAGACATGGAGATTCCTAGTGAGGGCAGAGCTGGGAGCCTTTGGCAGCTGGTGTTCCTGAGTGCTGGAGGACCGTGCATAGGCCCTGAAAAGGAGGACAGGACCAGGCACCAGGCATTTTTTTAGTTAAAAATGACTTTGTAGGACTTCCCTGGTGGTCCAGTGGTTATGAATCATCCTGCTAATTCAGGAGACCTGGGCTTGGTCCCTTGTGCCACACTACCACACCTGTGCTCTAGAGCCCAGGAATTGCAACTACTGAGCCTATAGGCCACAATTACTGAAGCCCACAGGCCCTGGAGACGGTGCTGCGCAACAAGAGAAGCTGTCCCAATCAGAAGCCGACACACTACAACTAGAGAGTAGCCCTTGCTCACTCCAACTAGAGAAAGGCCCATGCAGCAAGGAGACCCAGCACAGCCATAAACAAATAAATAAATGTTTTAAAAATCATGACTTTGTACAGAAAAGAAAATGGATGTTGTCATGGTTCCATAAAAGGATGGCATGAAAATGAATGAAATTTTGGCAGGAAAAACAACAACAACAACAAAAAACTGTGCTATGGACTGAATCATTCAGATAAGATGGGGAAATGGTTAGCACAATAATGTTGTTAGTCACTAAGTTGTCCCAACTCTTTTGTGATCCCATGGACTACAGCCCACCAGGATCCTCTCTGTCCATGGGATTTCTCAGGCAAGAATACTGGAGGGGGTTGCCATTTCCTCCTCCAGGGGAATCTTCCCGACCCAGGGATCAAGCCTGTGTCTTCTGCATTGGCAGGCAGGCTCTTTACCACTGAGTCACCAGGGAAGCCCAGCAAAATAATAGTATAGCACAATAATAATAATACTGTACCCTAAAATATAGTAAAAAAAATCATTTAAAATCAAGATGATGTCTACATTTGTCTATCTACTAAATGCTCCCTTTTTGTTTCTTCCTTATGGTGTTCATGCATCATTTATACCTTTCCAATAAAGGTAGGGCTCACTGGGACCAGGGATCTACTCAAATTACCTGAGAAAACAGGATAACATGATCCTCTCTCTACCCCATATCTTCTCTTTTCCAAGAAGAAAGACAAAATTGTCCAGTCTCTCTTGTGAATGGGTGTGGTCATCACCACTGGGATGTGAGTAGAACTGATGTGTGTGTCTGTGCTTAGTCGCTCAGTCATGTCCGACACTTTGTGACCGCATGGACTGTAGCCCTCCAGGCTTCTTTGTCTGTGGGGATTCTCCAGGCAAGAATACTGGAGTGGGCTGCCATTTCCTTCACCAGGAGATCTTCCCATCCCAGGGATCGAACCCAGGTCTCCAGCACTACAGACAGATTCTTGACCATCTGTGCCACCAGGAAAGCCCAGAATTCATAAGGAGATCTTCCAAATGTCTAGGGAAAAATGCTTTTCTAGAACTTGTTTTTCCCTTTCCTTTCTCCTGGGTGGAATGGATAATACTAGAACAGCTCTGAAAGTCTCAAGTTAAAGTTAGCAAAGATGTCTCTACTCTGCAGAGTAAAGACCATCAGTCTGCTATGGTCAGGCTGCAACACAGAGAAATCTATCTCTTGTAAATTATTTTATTTTTTAATCTATTTGTTAGAAGAGTTTCGCTTTTTACCTAGTTAGAACAGATTATTTTAAGAAGACATGGAAAATAAGTTATATAGGAATATCTATGTTTTATAATAAATAAATAATGGAAAGAAGAATGATAAAGAAGATGTGGTGCTTATATTCAATAGAATATTACTCAGCCATGAAAAAGAATGAAATTGTGTCATTTACAGAAATGTGGATGGACCTAGACACTGTCATACAAGATAAAGTAAGTCAGAAAGAGAAAAACAAATATCATATATTAATGCGTGTGGCGGATTCATGTTGATGTATGGCAAAACCAATACAATATTGTAAAGTAATTAGCCTCCAATTAAATTAAATAAATTTTTTAAAAAATAAAAAAAAAATTTTTTAATGCATGCATGTGGAATCTAGAAAAACTATATAGCTGAACTTATTTGCAAAGCAGAAATAGAGACACAGGCATAGAGAACATATATATGGATACCAAGGGTGGGGGGAGATTGGGATTAACATATATATACCACTGTGTATAAAATAACGAATGAGAACCTACTGTATAGCATGGGCTTCCCTTGTGGCTCAGCTGGTAAAGATCCACCTGCAATGCAGGAGACCTGGGTTTGATCCCTGGGTTGGGAAGATCCCCTGGAGAAGGGAAAGGCTACCCACTCCAGTATTCTGTCTTGGAGAATTCCATGGACTATACAGTCCGTGGGGTTGCAAAGAGTCAGACATGACTGAGCAACTTTCACTTCCACTTCACTTCACTGTATAGCACAGAGAACTCGATACTCAGTGCTCTGTGGTGACCAAAATGGGAAGGAAATTCAAGGAAAAGGAGATATATGTATACATGTGGCTGATTCACTTTGCTGTACAGCAGAAACTAACACAACATTGCAAAGCACCTACACTTTAATTACAAAAATTAAAAACAAAACAAAAAGACCCAGAAAGGTCATTCTTGATACCAACAGCTCTAGAAACCAGATTATCTTGGTTCTCCTCAGTATAAGCTTTCCAATACCCCTTCCTTTAGTTTTGTGCTCATGATGATCAAAAGAATCTTTGTCTTTGCTGGTACCAACTTCTAAGTCTTATTTCATGCCTTCTGCTTAGGCATACCTCCTATCTTATGGTTTTGTTAACTGCCTTCTCTTTGTATCCTTTTCAGTTTCTCAAACCTCACATAAACTACTGAGTTTGTATGAGTCACATTTTTCCTTTTCAATTTCTGATTGGTGTCCATTGTAATTACTATCTTTCTTGGGCAAAACATTCATTCCAGAAGACCTTACGGGCTTGGATGCACCTACAGGCGGCCCTTGGGGTAAGTACTGTAGGGGTTTTTTATCAATTTCTGAGGCCCTGCATCCAACTCCCTTCCAATTCATTTAAAAGTTCCACCGTGTATGTTTTTAGCAGTCATTACAGAGAGCCAGAAATTCCTTCTCCTTGTTCCTTGGCTTAAAGAATGGACTCAGGACTTAGACTCAGAAAACCAGGTTGTTTCCCCCAGGATTCAAATCAGGAAGAAGTAACATCAATTCTCAGGCCAGTTAGAGATTATTTGCAATGGCGGCAGTACAGCCGAAAGTCCGAGAGCCTGAGCAGTGGTATTAAGTAAACTCGACATGAGACACCCACAGGCAATGTCCTCTGTAGGCCTTGCACTCCTGTTTTTTACAAATGATTTTTCAAACTTCCTATAAGTTCTATGAGATTCCTAATATGCATTCCCCTCCCCTAAAATCTTTTCTGACAAAGAAGCAATTTATCTTGGATGATACGTGTGTACTCAGTTGTGTCCAACTCTCTGAGAGTCCATGGATTGTGGCCTGCCAGGCTCCTCTGTCCATGGGATTTTCTAGGCAAGAATATTGGAGTGGGCTGCCATTCCCTTCTCCACGAGATCTTCGCAACCCAGGGATCGAACCCAGGTCTCCTGCATTGGCAGGCAGATTCTTTACCTTCCATGCTACCAGGGAAGCCCAAGGAGGATTTTTGTTATTGTTGTTGTTCAGTCACCCAGTCATGTCCAACTCTTTGTGATACCATGAACTGCAGCACTCCAGGCCTCCCTGTCCTTCACCATCTCTGTGACCCTATTTAACCATCTCATCCTCTATTGCCCCCTTCTCCTCCTGCCTTCAATCTTTTCCAGAATCAAGGTCTTTTCCAGTGAGTTAACTCTTCATATAAATTGGCCACAATATTGAAGATTCAGCTTCAGCATCAGTCTTTTCAATGAGGTCCTAGCCTATTGTTTTTCTTTGCTTTTCTTGTGCATCTCATTGCCGCCTCCTTCCCATCCTCTGATGGTGATATCAAGGTCAATGGAGTACCGTTTTTCACAGCCATCAGCATTTCCAAATGCAGAGATTGTTTTTGTCTTTTCTCTTTGTCACTGGCCATCTCCTCTGTGAATATTGTGGCATTTTCCCATTATCCTTTCTAAAAGTTGTCACTGCTGTACCTTACACTCTATTGTTTATTCCTCTTTCTCTTCTCTCTCCCAACTCTCTTCTTGATTTTCTGTTTCTTGTAGTAAAGCTTGTGATATATATGTGTGTGTGTACATCTATGTATACATATACAGATACATACCTAAACACATATACATATACACATATTGCCCATAATCTTTTATATACAATAAATACAACATGCATTTTTGAATATTATTCCCAATCTTGTCATTTTCTGCTTCTCAATAGCATTTCTGAATAATGAGTGTGACTAGCCTTATAGTCAGAGACTTGGGACTGAAGTTTTTGAAACTATTGCTAGTTTTTGAACATTCCTGAATATTTTAAGAGTGCTAGTGTTCCCAGTGAATTTAAGGTTCTGGCTTCATCTTGAAAGAATTCGGAGATGAAGTGATAGGTAAGAAGTGGATTTCAAGAGAAGCACACTCCACAGACAGTGTTCTCTCAGAAGGCAAGGAGCTCCAAAATATGGCGTGGTTAGTTTTTAAGGGCTGGGCAATTTCATAGGCTAATAAGTGGGAGGATTATTCTAATTATTTTGGGAGGTGGCGGAGATTTCCAGGAATTAGGCCACTGCCCACTTTCTGGACTTCTGTGGTTCACTTCAGAAATGTCATAGGCACTAGCAGCTGTGTCATTTGGTATGCTAATATATTACAGTGAGCACATAATGAGGCTCAAGGTCCACTCAAAGTCCACTCTTCTCCCATCTTGGACCTAGTTGTTCTAACCAGCTTTTGTCATGTCCTATGGAGAAGGCAATAGCGACCCACTCCAGTACTCTTGCCTGGAAAATCCCATGGACGGAGGAGCCTGAAAGACTGCAGTCCATGGGGTCACTGAGTCCGACACGACTGAGTGACTTCACTTTCGCTTTTCACTTTCATGCATTGGAGAAGGAAATGGCAACCCACTCCAGAAGGAAATGGCAATCCACTTCTTGCCTGGAGAATCCCAGGAATGGGGGAGCTTAGTGGGCTGCCGTCTATGGGGTCGCACAGAGTTGGACACGACTGAAGTGACTTAGCAGCAGCATGGCCATGTCATTCTTTTAAAGGTGTCCCCTGCCCTCTTCCCTCCTGTTTCACTAGGATACTGGTTCAAAAAAATATTAGAGCAGATCCCAGAAATGAGGCTCACCAATTTTTCTTCCAAAGAAAAAAAAGAGTATGTTTGCCATGTAATGCACACGTTCTTGGCTAATCTACCAATAAAGCCTTTTTGAACTGGTTAATTAAAGACTGTTATTTTTCAACAAAGATAAGAGATATTATAAATATATGAGTATATACTTGAGGAAGATATGGTTATAGATCTATGATAAAGTTAGATCAGGACAGAAAAATGTAAGCTGATACATCTGGCAAAGAAAAGCTGTGGATATAGCTATTTCATGAAAGGGAGAAACTTGGCAAAATATTCAAAATGGGCTTTAAAAGTAATCATTTGACGAAATGTGTTGAGTGTCTCTGATGTCAGTTTTCAATGAGGTATGTTGAAAGCAGGATACAGCGGATAGCTCTGGACACCACATTGCAAAATCTCTTTTGGTAATGTGCAATAGTTGAAAATATGCAGTAATATCACAGAGATGAGCTAATGATCATCTGAAAGATTTTGGTGACAGTTTTAAGTTGTATACTCCTGGAAGTCAGAACTTGTTTAACTCACTCTGGGATGCTTAGCACTGTGACATGTGTGTCTTTGGTCCTTTACTGATGCTTTTAAATAAGAATCATATCTAGTATTAGAAATGCCACCTTTAAGATGATAACAGGAAGTCCACCAGAATGCTTCTGTGGATGAAAAATGTCACCTGCCATATCCATAAACAAAGGATATTGCTCTCATTAAGCCAAACCCTGCAGCCCCTGCTACATATCCAGAGGAGGTTCAGGATGGAGAAAAAGAGCATACTGGCCCTAGATAGTTAAGGTGCACATCAAAGGAATGATTTCAATGAGCCCAGATGCTGGCATCTTCCTGTACATAGACAAGTGCTAAATACATTAACCTGAGATGCCTGGTTTCCTTTCAGTTGAGTTCAGCTCAGTCACTCAGTCGTGTCCGACTCTTTGCAACCCCATGAACCACAGCACGCCAGGCCTCCCTGTCCATCACCAACTCCCAGAGCCCACCCAAACCCATGTCCATCGAGTTGATGATGCACTCCAACCATCTCATCCTCTGTCATCCCCTTCTCCTTCTGCCCTCAATCTTTCCCAGCATTAGGGTCTTTTCAATTAGCATAATCTTCTGATGTTCCAACTACATTCCTACTACATGGTTTTTGGTCCAAAACTCCTATATATCCTGGCTTCTTCCTTACCGCATTGAATCACTCCTTCAGAGTGCTCTGAGAGTCTGTCCTGCTGGCTGGAGTCCTCAGAAAATTTGCCTAATAAAACACAATTCTTAACTTTTAGCTTATCTTGTTATTTTTTTTTCCAGTCGACACTTCCATAGGAAAGGATAAAGCACATAAACATTTCTCATTGTGGCTTTAAGGGTCTTCAAAGCCAGAGAGTGCTGCTTTAGTAAACTGAAGAAAGGTAACAATGACAGGGAAGAAATGTTTTGAGAGAAAAAGAGTAAATATAGCAACTTCTTACTTGAAAGCAAATACTGAATGCTTGATCAGTGTAAGAAGTGAACAAAAGAAACTTTTTTCCAAAAAATTCTGTCTCTTTTTTAGAATTTGAGAACAGAGTCCTTGGTCCATCACAAGGGGGGACAGTGCCCAAGGAGTCTTCAAGGGCCCCATGAGGCCAACTTGGCAAATGAGTTTGCAAATGTGTTTGAAGTTTTCTCAATGGCACTTCTTCATTTAAACATGAGGAGACACTTTATCTTCCTCTGCAGGAGTTTTAATTGTTAGTTAATTTCCATAGAATGACTGTATTCCACGTCTTTATCCTCCTCTGCAACCACTCCCACCATGCCATCCCTTCATTCTTCCTCCTTATACCAATTTCCTACATTCTACAGTTCTTTCAAGCAGTAATTCACCATTTATGTATCTCCTGAAACCTTTGCTACAAAACTCCTTCACAATATGAGTCATATCACCAAAATGTGAGAACATATACCAGGTTAGTACATATTTATTTATGGGCTTTCCCATTGGTTCAGTGGTAAAGTATCCACCTGCTAATGCAAGAGATACAGGAAGCTGGTTTGATCCCTGGGTGGGGAAGATCCCCTGGAGGAGGAAATGGCAACCCATTCTAGTATTCATGCCTGGGAAACCTCATGGACAGAGGAGCCTGGCAAGCTATGGTCCATGGGGTCGCAAAGAGTCAGATATGACTGAGCACAACACGCAGTACATGTTTGCTTGTATGTTGTCTATCACTTTCCAAGTAAGTATATTCTGCTTCTCCAGCTAGACAATAGGGTTCTTGAATGGAAGCACACAACATTGTATTCTTGAGCTACTAGGGTTTTTAAAATGCTGAGCATTCTATAGACACTGCATTCTAGAGACACTCAGTAAATTATCATGACCTCATAGATTAATTTGATCAATTTATATTGTCTGCTATATGTCCTTTAGCATACCCAACACCTAAAACTGGGTCAACACTTAGAACGGTTCCTGGCATGTTATAAGCACTGAATCCATATTTTTCAAAAGAAGAAATTATATATATACATATACATATATGTATAATCTTGTATAATTCATATATATATAATTTTAAGAAAGATGCATTTTAACATGGAAAGTCTCTTTTTCTTTTGTCTAGTCACCTTATCTTTTCCAGACAGGTTGTAAGGATCTTTCTAAAATGAAATGTAACATAGGAAATAAAATTATGGTTACCAAAGGGAAAAGGAGACGGGGAGGGATAAATTAGGAGACTGGGATTTACGTATACACGCTGAGTGAGTGCGTGAGGTCATCTCTCATTGTGTCCAACTCTGCGACCCTGTGCTCTGTAGCCCACCAGGCTCCTCTGTTCATGGAATTATCCAGGCAAGAATACTGGAGTGGATTGCCATTCCCTTCTTCAGGGGATCTTCCCAACCTAGGGATCAAACCTGGGTCTCCTGCATTGCAGGCAAATTTTTTTACCATCTGAGCCACCAGGGGAGCATACACACTACTCTATGTAAAATAAACAACAAGGTTCTACCACATACCACAGGGAACTATACTCTGTAATAACCTATTACAGTTGTAAATCAACTATATTTCAATTAAAATAAAATGTAGTTCATCATACCTTTTACCTGTTAGAACCAGACTTTTTTAAGCTGTCAATTAAATTTTAATTTTTTTGCTGAGATTCTTTGCTAGACATGATTCTTCTTTCATTTGCCCTGAATACTTAAGCACTCTGGACTAAAGCACATGACCATAATAGGTAAGGTTTGACTTTATATATTCTTTTTATTTCTATGCCAAAAATATCTAAAACCATTTTTTTGGCAGGATGTGGCTTACAAGCCTTTGCAATGAAACACATAGCATTCTATCTTACACATAAAATTTTTCAGGCCCTCTCATGAGTGCTGAGAAGGAGTACAATAGCAAATCAGAATTGACACAACCTTGGGGTTTCCTTTACACTAGATTCTAAAGCTTTAACAAGCTTAAAAAATACCTGATTTCTCAAACCCCCCTCTGATCTTGAAGACAGTATTGGTGAGAAAAAAATGAATTTATACTAAAAAAATTAGTAAACTCATTGTCTTTTACCTCTTATTACAACATCTAACTGGCTTGTGTAATTTGTAATGTTGTAGTTTGGTTGGGTGACCCTTTTCCATCTTACTGGTAATTAGACTGGGATATCCATTTACCCCTCTGGATCCTAAGTAAATATTTTGGTTGCACACCAGAGACTGTTTACCATGCATTTAGCCAGGTACCTATTGTGAAGATGTATAGTTAAACCCACTTTGCAGCAATTATGAAATTTCAGTGATTAATTTCTGCTGTTGGGTTGGAAAGATTTGTTCAAATAAGATGTAAATTGCCCAGAACTAATAGTCCTCAGTCAGACACAGTTTATGTGGCAATCCGATCTTCCAAAGGAGAGAGTGATGAAATAAGTCAGACCCTGCAGTATTCACTAAGCCTTAGATTCACACACCCCCACTGATACTGGGAAAATGCATCAGATATTTCAAGGGGATAGAAAACAAGCTAATCCTAACAACATTTGAGGTTCACAAAAACAAATGGTTTGCACACCAAGTTCAGATTGTAGAGAAAGGACAAGCCTGTGAAGACCAAAGCTCCTGGTTTCCAGGACACTGTTCATTCACCTCCACTCAGTGCTGCCTCCTACAGAGGGTAAGCAAATGCGCTCATTTCCTGGCTACTGACAGTCAAGGATTCCAAATCAGCCCACATTCCCATGGTCACCTCCGTCCTGTTAACAGAATATGACTTGCTCTCCTCCCCAGCTGCATAACCAGACATGCTCTCATGAAAGTCTGCTACACTCTCAGGACCAGGAGAATTTAGCCAAGCTGTCAGTCACCTAATCCCTGGTGACTGTTAGCAGGAGTCTCACACCGAAGTTTCAGGTTGATTATATTCAGGAAGCCACTGCTAAAACATTCTCAAATGGGATGAAAGAAAAGTGGGATAACTTCGACATGGGGATTTGCCTGGTCTTCTTTAGAGAAACAATGCTACCATCTATAATTTTGATTCAATAAATATCCATTGAATATTTAATCTATGGCAGATCCTGGCCTAGTGAAACCCAGCTATTCTTGGGCCCTACCAGCCTGTGGCCACACTGAGGATAGGCTTCTGTAGTAGCTCAAACACTGCGCTGATGGGGTTAGGGTGGCTCCTCGGTTCCTGACTCCCCAGCCTCTTTACGCTGTGTGGGAACCTCTGGGTGCCAGGCTGTAGCCTTAGCACCGCCCACTCTGCTACTCCCTTAAGTATTGCCATGTCCCTCCTTTATCAACTACATCATGATGCTACCCAATTCAGAGACCCTCCAGTGACACCCTATCATGTTTAGAAGATGATGCTTATTGCTTTATTCTAGCCTACAAGGCCTCCTGCCCATCTGTCAAGCCCCTTGTCTGCACAGCTCCAGCCATGCTGGCCTGCTTGTCTCCACTCACAGCGGGTACGTTGATTACTGCCTTAGGCTTCTTGTATCAGTGATGGCTTCTGCCTTGTACATTTTCCCCAGGAATTCCTCTATCAAATAAACTCTAATCTCAGCTCACCATCAAAATCCAAATTAGCAGCCTAGTGGTCTAGTAGTGAAGGTTCAGCTCTCCCACTGGCTATGTCCGGGCTCCATTTCTGGTCGTATGCCAATTAACTGGAAGTGGCCATATTCTTTTCCCTCTTAGACCTAGCCTCACCCTAACACAGGGCATCATAAGCATTACAAAAGATGTACCACAAAGGCTTTGCCCTCAGTTAGATCCCAGTTGGTAAGAGGTGACAGACACATGCATAAATTACAGTAAAACAGGAAGGTCCAGGAAGAGATAGATAGAAACACCGTAGGCTGGCAGTGTGGTCAAACAAGAAGGTCACAGAAATCAGAATTATATAAAACTGGATTCAAATCCTGCCTTCACAGCTGAGTAACTCAGTGTGTGTGCTTATTTGCTCAATTGTGTCAGACTCTTTGTGACCCCATGGACTGTAGCCCACCAGGCTCCTCTGTTCATGGGGATTCTCCAGGCACAAATACTGGAGTAGGTTGCCATGCCCTCCTCCAGGCGGCCTTCCCAACCCAGGGATCGAACCCCAATCTCCCACATTGCAAGCAGATTCTTTACCATCTGAGCCACCAGGAAACTCCCAAGTAACTCAGTGACCAAGGATAAGTTATTCTCTCAACCTCTCCTCATTGGTAAAGACGAAGTTGACTGTTAGAAAAGTTCTCTTCTCCCAATTTCCTGGTCATTCTCAGCTCCCATAAATTAGGAATGTGCAAGCTTGTTCTCAAGAATAAAGCACAGACTACTCTCTCTCTCTCTGTGCCCTCAGAAACAGCTTGGAGAAGGATATTTTTACAGGTGTTGCCTTTAAATCTCTCTCCATAAAGGAAAGATATTTTGGTGAGGTTTCTATGGGAGTTTCTTTGTTTATAATCTGGAAGAGCTCTGAAAAAGAAACCATCTATCTGGTTTGAAAATGATTTACTCAGCAGCTGATTGAACAGTAGAAAAGGTATATTTGCACTACACAAGAGAAATGTCATGTTTGTAAGAATATGAGAATGTAATATAAACAGTGACTTTACATTTTATCTTTTGCACTCCTAGCACATAGCAGTTTCAGTAGAAAAAAGTTTATGCTGGTTGCCTAGCCCATGCTTCCTTTGGGAGGAGTGATAGTTTTGTCCTCTGGCAAGAAAGTGAAGTTATTAGTTTAAAATAAAACTGTGCTCCCAGTGCAGGGGGCCCAGGTTCAATCCCTGGTCAAGGAACATGTTCCACATGCCACAACTAAAGATCCGAGTGCAGCAAAATGAACAAAATAAAAATATTTTTTAAAAAATCAAAGTGACATGAACAAAAAACCAACACAAAAACAGTAAAAGAAACACACCTGTGTTTTCAGAGGTGACCTAACTAACAGAGATCTCCTAAACTTTGTGACTACAACCCTTCAGTGTACCCTCAGAACTCCTGGAAATCCTACCTCGTGACCCTTCTCAATTCAATCTCCTCTCCAAACCAACTATTTCATATTTCCCTGTAATGGGTTGTATCTTCCTAAAAGAAATAAGTTGAACTCCTGACCCTGATATCTAAAAATGTATTTTGATTCAGAAATAGGGTCATTGTTCAGTTCAGTTCAGTCACTCAGTAGTGTCCGACTCTTTGTGACCCCATGAATTGCAGCACGCCAGGCCTCCCTGTCCATCATCATCTCCCAGAGTTCACTCAAACTCACGTCCATCAAGTCAGTGATGCCATCCAGCCATCTCATCCTCCGTCGTCCCCTTCTCCTCCTGCCCCCAATCCCTCCCAGCATCAGAGTCTTTTCCAGTGAGTCAACTCTTCACATGAGGTGGCCAAAGTACTGGAGTTTCAGCTTTAGCATCATTCCTTCCAAAGAACACCCAGGACTGATAGAATGGACTGGTTAGATCTCTTTGCAGTCCTAGGGACTCTCAAGAGTCTTCTCCAACACCACAGTTCAAAAGCATCAATTCTTCAGCACTCAGCTTTCTTTATAGTCCAACTCTCACATCCATACATGACCACAGGAAAAACCATAGCCTTGACTAGACGGACTTTTGTTGGCAAAGTAATGTCTCTGCTTTTGAATATGCTATCTAGGTTGGTCATAACTTTCTTTCCAAGGAGTAAGCGTCTTTTAATTTCATGGCTGCAATCACCACCTGCAGTGATTTTGGGGCCCAAAAAAATAAAGTCTGATTCTGTTTCCACTGTTTCCCCATCTATTTCCCATGAAGTGATGGGACCAGATGCCATGATCTTAGTTTTCTGAATGTCATTGTAGATGTAATTAATTAAGATGATATCATATTGGTGTATGAAAGTATTAGATGCTCAGTTGTATATGACTCTTCATGACTCCATGGACTGTAGCCCACCAGGCTCCTCTGTCTATGGAATTCTCCAGACAAGGATACTGGAGTGGGTTGCCATTCCCTTCTCCAGGGGATCTTCCCAATCCAGTGATTGAACCTGAGTCTCCTGCATTGCAAGCAGATTCTTTACCGTCTGAGCCACCAGGATATTGGTGTATGGTGGGCCCCTAATCCACACAATGTGACTGGTGTTCATATAATAAGAGGAGAGAGATACACAGGAGGATAAACACCATGTGATTACGGAGGATCCAAGAGAAGAATCTGCCAGCTAAACACTGGCACTTGCTATCTGCCTCTACGGGGATAAATCATGAGCTCCGGTGACTGGTGACCTTCAACAACCCCTCTAAGGAGTTCGGGGTGGAGATCAGGAATGAGGCACTCTGTGCTTTGAGAAAAACTGAAAGAACAGGCCTTTAGATAGTTAGATATTTTCATAAGAAAATTTTATTAGCCCAATTCTTGCATCTCCTCATATCTAGAAAAGCACTAAAATCTTTTTTCCTCTTTCTTTTTTTAAGTCATGCAAATATGATAACACATTTACAGGAGACTTGGAAAATATAGAACAAAATTACATATAGTTCCACTATAATTACAATTATTTTTTTAAGTAGACAGATTAAATTTTTAGTTGTAGTTTCAATACGTAACTCTTAAAAGTTAATAGAATGTATATACAGAAAAGTAGAAGGATATGGTAGGCCTGAAAGGCACTGTAAACCAATTCAACATAATTAAGACGTCTACAAGTTTCACACAGCAGTAGAATATAAATGCTATTCAAGTTCCCGTAGACTATAAACTAGAAGACACCAGAACATATCCAGGGACATGAAACAAGAGCACTAAAATATTTAATAGTGACATCTGCACCTTGTGATGAGCAGCAAGCCTCTGGCAAGATGTGTGCTTGATGACATGTACCCCCCTTCACTAAGGTCACACATAACACTGAACTTTCCTGCTCTTGTCTTGGGAGCAGTTTTTCAGAGCCATCTGAAATGCGGTCTCCCAGGCTCTAGTCCTAATTTTGCCCCAAACAAAACTTAACTCACAGCTCTCACAGTGTACTTTTTCTTTCCGTTGACAGAGAGAAATGCCAAGCATTGCCAGCCAACTCCCAGAAACCGAGAAGAGGCAAGGATGGATTCCCCTCCAGATGTCCGAGGGAGTCCGATCCTGCCAACATCTTGATTTCAGACTTCTGGCCTCCAGAATTGTGGGACCATAAGTTTCTGTTGTTTTAAGCCACCTATTTTGTAGTACTTGGTTACAGTATCCCCAGGAAACAAATACACTTCCCTTCATTCTTCAAACATCCGTCATCCTTTCACCACCCATTAAAATCAGCTGATGCGCTTCAGTGAGAAAATAAAAGTAACTGTAAAAGCTATCCACATCACCTCTCCTCCGCCAGGTTACAATGGTGCTTTACCTTCTGCTTCAAGAAATGTATTTTTCCCTGCTCTAAGGCTAGCCTCCTCCTACCCACTCTGTGCGCTGCCACTCTCTCATCTACTCCAGGACTTTGCTTTCACAATTATATTATATTTATCTGCTCCTACATCATCATTTTTCTCCTGAATGTATAATTCTTTCAGCAAACAGACATGCCTTAAATTACCCAAACATGAAGGGAGAGAGAAGAAAGAAGGGAAGAAGGAATGAAGGAAGGGAGAAAAGAAAGGAAAGAAGCAGAAAATATCCTCTTCTTAATCCCACATTTTATCCCAGTAGTCATCCCTACTCTCATGTTTTACTCTCCTCTCTATTGAAAAGCAGAGACATTACTTTGCCAACAAAGGTCCAGCTAGTCAAGGCTATGGTTTTTCCAGTAGTCATATATGGTTATGTGAGAGTTGGGCTATAAAGAAAGCAGAGCACTGAAGAATTGATGCTTTTGAACTGTGGTGTTGGAGAAGACTCTTGAGCATCCCTTGGACTGCAAGGAGATCCAACCAGTCCATCCTAAAGGAAATCGGTCCTGGGTGTTCATTGAAAGGACTGATGTTGAAGCTGAAACTCCAATACTTTGGCCACCTGATGTGAAGAACTGACTCATTTGAAAAGACCCTGATGCTGGGAAAGATTGAAGGCAGGAGGAGAAGGGGACAACAGAGGATGAGATGGCTGGATGGCATCACTGACTCAATGGACATGGGTTTGGGTGGACTCCGGGAGTTCATAATAGACAGGGAGGCCTGGTGTGCTGCGGTTCATGGGGTCACAAAGAGTCAGACACAACTGAGCAACTGAACTGAACTGAACTAGAAAGACACTGAGAGTGGTTGTTTAGCTCCAGTGACTCTTCTTTGTCAGCACCCATTATCCACTAAAATGATTCCTTACAGGGGTAGAAAAGACCTCCACTCTGGGTTCTCAGACCTCATCCTACTTGATTTCTCAAGTATTTGCCATGACTTACCACTGTTTTTCTTTTTCTTTTTCAGTCATTCACATCACTTGGCTGCTAGGGACACTACATTCTTTTGGTGTCTCTCCTCTCTCATGGGTCCTTTCTTCTCAGTGTTCATTATTAGCTCTCCATTATTGAGTGCTCAGGATTCATACATTATGATATTTCATCTAATATCACACATTAAATTCCATATTTAGTACTGAATAATAACAGAGTCAGTGAACGTTTTCACTTTATGAAATACATAATATCCAGCAATGAAATTATCAGTGGCTTTCCCATCCTTCCTAAAAATCTCACTGAAGACAGTGGGATTTTGAAGTCACCATTGTTTTATTAGGCCTGTGACTCCCTCACTCTTTTGGAAGGTATTCATACAAATTGCTTGTTCTCAAGCTCCATTCACTGTAATTGAATCTGATCCATCAGTTGAAGTTTGGTCCTCAGTGAGATTTGAAAAACAGAATCATTTAGCAGAATACTTTGACTTTAGAGCAATACTGAAGTCACTGCTCAGCTAAATATAGCTAAACCTCACTTATTCCATCTAGAAAAGAGACAATAACCTTAGCTTAAATATATATTGAACATATTTCAAAGGCCATATATAAGCCCCCAGAATGATATGTACTCAGTAAAGGAAAGTTGTTACCTATTTTTTTTTTCATCATTTTCCAATTGCACAAGCAAAGGTAAGTACATTTCTTCTCTTTCCACAATAGTTCTGAGCTGGTTTCTGAGGCAGTTGGAACAGACAGATGAATTAAGCACTTGAAGCCTGTGGAGGTGGTCACAGCTCCTAAACCATCATTTTTAAAGAATCCATCCCCGTTTTAGTCATGACGATGACACAAGATGTATTAGGTTGCCTGGTTAAAGGTCAAACCACTGCATCTGAATATTTTCTAGACCAGATTTCTCAGTCATAGTTTTCCAGAACACAGTGAGGAAGAAATATGTCTACTTTGCCCTAATGGACATATTGACAATAGTGCTAAATTCCACAAGGACAAGTATGTAACTCCAAATCTTCCTATTCTATCCAAGAGGGCAAATCAAAATGCCATTGAGACAATGGGTGATAGTGTAAGGAGAGTGTTCAATTAAAAAAAATACACCATCTGCGAACTTTCAGTCAGTTCAGTCGCTCAGTCGTGTCTGACTCTTTGCGACCCCATGAATCGCAGCATGCCAGGCCTCCCTGCCCATCACCAACTCCCGGAGTTCACTCAAACTCATGTCCATCGAGTCAGTGATGCCATCCAGCCATCTCATCCTCTGTCGTCCCCTTCTCCTGCCCCCAATCCCTCCCAGCATCAGAGTCTTTTCCAATGAGTCAACTGTTCGCATGAGGTGGCCAAAGTACTGGAGTTTCAGCTTTAGCATCATTCCGTATCATGTTATTCATGAAAAAAAAATCACCTTTGTCTATCACTTGCAGTCATGACACATTAGATTGTGGCCACATGTCCACGGAGAACTGCTGCTACAGATCACCAGAGAACCTAGCAGCAGAAGAACTGGAACTCTGGATAAGCAATAATGTATGAAATACAAGATAAAAGAGACAGGCTAAGAGTATTTCGGCACCAATGATCTGATCTGAGGGCTTTGTGAAGATGTCCTTCATGGTGAAAATTAATGGCTTCACGAACTGACATCCGAAGACAGTATTGATGAAAATAACTTATGCTGAGAGAAAAAAAACCCGTTTACTCATAAATTCATCATAACTCTCATCCTGATGAACAGCCATAACCATCACAAATTACACACTCACACACACAGAGTTTCGAAGCTGCTGAACCCAGATAACTGGACTCGGAGGTTTTCCCTGTTTCCTTCAGATACAGTTCAGTGAGTGACTTTGGCAGCACAAAAAATGAATAGAACCCTGATTATACAACTTTAATATTGGTTGGCAAAAGAAAAAAAAATAGTCATAGTATTTATGTTATTACCAAAGATGTATGCTTCATTATTATAATTCAAAACAATTTTGTATGTCTCTATGCTTATTTTCTACATGAAATTATCATGTAAAACTGAAAATTAGGGATGTAAATACATAGAAAATCCTTGCCTTAAACCATCTGTTTGTTGACTTATATCTTTGCTTGCTTCCAATTTTAACCATATCTAAACCCTAAGGGATCAGTTCTTATCTCATAAGGATGCCTAGCATATTATTTATCACCATCTTCTGCCCTGGTGGCTCAGAGGTTAATGCGTCTGCCTGGAATTCAGGAGACCAGGGTTCAATCCCTGGGTCGGGAAGATCCCCTTGAGAAGGAAATGGCAACCCACTGCAGTACTCTTGCCTGGAGAATCCCACTGAGGGAGGAGCCTGGTAGGCTACAGTCCATGGGGTCGCAAAGAGTCGGACACGACTGAGCAACTTCACTTCACTTCTGCACATATTAGAGAAGGCAATGGCAAATCTGCACATATTGGGCTTAATCAATTGTGCTTAGTCACTCAGTCATGTCCAATTCTTTGAGACCCCATGGACTGTAGCCCACAGCTCCTCTGTCCACGGGGATTCTCCAGGCAAGAATACTAGAGAGGGTGGCCATCCCCTCCTCTAGGGGACCTTCCTAACCCAGGGATAGAACTCAGGTCTCCCCCACTGCAGGTGGATTCTTTACCATCTGAGCTACCAGGGAATCCCTACACCAGGGAGTTCTGTACACATAAACTCCCTATTCTATTTAAAGATACAAGGTGTAATATTACTGTGAATCCAAATTGGAAATCAGACTCCCAAATGGGATATATTTTCTTTAATGCTGGTGCAAGATTCCCATTACACTAATGGTAGCCAGGGTGTGCCCTAGGATAGAATACAGTCTTAACGGTTCATTTGTGAAAGCTTTCCTTCCTGAAAAAGAGAGGTTATTTTAATGGCATGAATTTTTTGTACATAGGAAGCATTAAACATCATCATCATCAATAACTGTTTCATTATTTTCGCAAACTAGTTAACTCACATTTGCTTCTGGAAGCCTGGATTAAATAAAACTGTCAGCATTGCCATGATGCCGCCCTATTGGCTGCACAGTGTTTGTGTGCTCATTCCTCAGGGATTCGTAAAGAATTTCTGGTATATTTGAATATTCAAAACATTTGGGATGCATAGTACTTTTTTACAAAATTTGTTTCAGCTTTATGTCTTGCCCTTTTCTTTTCTCAAATAATCTTTTCTAAAATCAGAAATGCATTTATTGGATGAAATGAGGCCTAAGCATGTTTTAATAATTTTTGATAACTCCATAAGGGCAACATCTGGCTGTTTACATCAAAAGGCAAAATCTGGTATCCATAAGAGTTTATAAATAATATATATTTTAGATCAGATGAATGCTCTGTAAAGTTTTCACTTCTGCCACCTACCGTGAATATATAAATGTGAAAAGTTAATTAACATTCTCTAACCATGAGTAAATTCTTATTATTTAATACCATAATATAGGTTTCCAAATTAATTTCCACTTTGCATTGAAATTCTGTGGCATTCCACCTCTGTTATACTAATGAATATGGTTTTGGTTTAGTCACTAAGTTGTGTCCGACACCCAGGGATCAAACCTGGGTCTCTGAATAAATCCTGGGTCTCCTGCATTGCAGGCAGATTCCTTACCAACTAAACCACCAGGGAGGCCCACTATTTAGTATATTTTTGTAGTAACTAAGGCCCCTTCATAACCAAAATTACTTCCAGGGGTTAAGTACTAGTGTACCACAAAAACACTAAAGCATTGGCTAGTGATTCAAAGCAATTACTTCATTTTCTAAACATCACTATTTTGGGGAGTGTTCTACCCCTCTTGGAGAAACTCAACAAGTTTTGATCAAAGCCATTTAGATCAATATTTTTCATCTTTTTTTTCCTGTTCTACTTGTGTTGAAGATCTTTAATGGACATACCATTGTACAGGTGAGCTTCCCTGGTGACTCAGCTGGTAAAGAATCCACCTGCAATGTGAGAGACCTGGGTTCGATCCCTGGGTTGGGAAGGTTCCCTGGAGAAGGCAACGGCTACCCACTCCACTATTCTGGCCTGGAGAATTCCAACAGTCCATGGGGTCACAAAAAGTCAGACACAACTGAGCGACTTTCCTTTTCACTTTCACTTTTCATTGTGCAGGTATATTAAAGCCAGGTGGTAAGTGGGCATATATTTATATCTTTTCAGTAATTGCAAGAGTGAACAATCTGACTCAAACATTTCTAACTGAAACTACTGAAGGCTTCCTACAATGAATTATTAATTCCATGTGAGTTACATGAAACTCCCATCCAACACTCTGCCCAGCCAGTTCCACATCATCTTTCTCTTTCCTCTCATTCTTAGAACTTGCTTCCCTTCCATTTGGCTGGTCTCACTCAGGCAGAGGGAAGAAAATCTGTTAATCAGCCAATATCTATAATATAAGCCCCAGGTATCCCTCCCTTCCCAGGTGGTGCTAGTGGTAAAGAGCTCGCCTGCCAAAGCAGGAGATGCAAGACACCTGGGTTTGATCCCTGAGTTGGGAAGATCTCCTAGAGGAGGGCATGGCAATCCACTCTAGTATTCTTGCCTGGAGAATCACATGGATAGAGGAGCCTGGTGGTCTACAGTCCATAGGGTCTCAAAGAGTTAACTGGAGGTGACTGAAGCGACTTAGCATGCACGTGTATATATACAGAAATTTTATTTAGATTTAAAATACAGCTGAGAGAAGAATACCTTTATATTTATTTCATCTTAATTTTTTTTTCTTTTTGAAATTAATACTAGTAACTTTAGAGCAATTCTGTCCAATAGAACTTTCTGCAGTGGTAGAAACATCTTTGTCTGTGCTGTTCATCACAATAGTCAGTAGTCACATCTGCCTATACAGCACTTGAAATGATGAAACAAATTTTTAATTGTGAACTTGAACTCTTTTAATTCAATGAATTTTCATCCACTCAGTGAATATCTGTTGAGTACCTACTACATACAAAGCTGTATGCTAGGTGGCAAAGAGAAATGGGATCTGTTAACAAGAGCTTAACGATTTGGTCACAGACTAACTTTGCTGTCAAAGGCATAGTCAAAGCTATGGTTTTTCTAGTAGTCATGTATGAATGTGACAGTTGAACCCTAAAGAAGGCTGAGCACCAAAGAATTGATGTTCTCAAACTCTGGCGCTGAAGAAGACTCTTGAGTGTCCCTTGGAATGCAAGGAGATCAAACCAGTCCATCCTAAAGGAAATCAGTCCTGAATATTCACTGGAAGGACTAATGCTGAAGCTGAAGTGCCAATACTTTGGCCACCTGATGTGAAGAACTGACTCACTGGAAAAGACCCTGATGCTGGGAAAGACTGAAGGTAGGAGGAGAAGGGGATGACAGAGGTTGGGATGGTTGGATGACATCACCAACTGGATGGACATGAGTTTGAGCAAGCTCTGGGTAGTCTGTGGTGGACAGGGAAGCCTGGTGTGCTGCAGTCCATGGGGTTGCAAAGAGTCAAACACAACTGAGTGACTGAACTGAATGAACTGATTAAGACATACCTAAATCACCATCTGTATGGCTAGCCCAATGGGTTTCCCTGGTGGCTCAGCGGTAAGAAACATGCCTGCCAATGCAGGAGACATGGATTCAATCCCTGGCTTGGGAAGAGTCCCTGGAGAAGGAAATGGCAACCCACTCTGGTATCCTTGCCTGGAAATCCCAAGGAGAGAGGACCCCCATGGGCTACAGTCCATGGGGTCATAAAAGAGTCAGACATGACTGAGCCACTAAACAGCAATAGCAAATGGTTAGCCCATGTAGCACTAGCTGAGAGAAAAGAGCACACAACTCTCCCCTGGATGATACACTAAGTTTGCATGGAGGAGGTGGCATCAGACCTGGGTCTGGAGAGAGGAGGAGGAGGAGTTCAGCTATGATTACACTCAGATCTGTGAGCATTACTAAGCCAAAATTTGGCCTGTTCAGAGACCACATGTGTCATGGATCAATAGTGGGAAATAAGCACTAGCTGAAGCTGGGGAGAGACTAGAGGCTGTGGAATGGCAATTTAGTGTTAGATCCTCATTTTGGTAGAAAATGAGGAAATCTGATAGCATTTGATCAGAGTGATGACATGACCAAATTTGATCTTTGGAGAGATTCCTGTTGGCAGTGTTATGAAGTTAGACTTGGCAGGTAAGGGAGAAAAGGAGCAGAACTGAAATGGCCAGCTTAAAAAAATGTACACAGAAATTGAGGCATACAATAATGGGGCTAAAGATGTAATAAAGGGATTGAAAAATAATTCATTAATTTAAATTAATTTTTTAAATTAACTTTAATTAGTGTTAAAAACACTTCTAATACAGTCATTAAGGAACATTTACTATATTACTTGTAAATCACTATTATGATTGTTCTTTCCTCTCTTAGTTTTTCTTCCCTCAATTCTCTAATCATGTGATCATACACTCTCAGATTATCCCACAAGCATTCAACTAAAGCCAGAAAATGACCCATTTCTCATTAGAATCCTGAGAGGAGAACTATGAGGCCATTCTCTTTCTTCCAAATGGTTTGTTCTCATTCCTAAAGTTGTCCCAAGATAGCAGTTAAAAAGTAGTCACAGAAAAAAATAGAACATCAAAACACAGTTGGTTATTTTATTATATTTGCAAGCCACTGCATTTTAAAAGTGTAGGTTAGATTATATTAAGAAGACTTTGCATCTGCAAAAGAAAAAAATAGTTTCCATCAATTCACTGCCTGATGAGAACAGATTTTTCCAGAAGCTTGTGCTTACATCTGGAGCCCTTTGAATGAACTTCAGTCAAACCATTTTTTCCCCTAGTTTATCCCCCAAAGTATACAACAGAGGATTTTTTGAAACTGAATATAGACACATAAAAGTATGCATCATAACCATACAGCTGGCTAAAGTTTTCTACAGTGAACACACCTGTATCACAGCACCAGGTCAAGAAACAGAGGTTGACCATATGGACCAGCCCTCCTCCTGCTTTCACACAGCTCTCACCTCCCCCTCCAAGGAAAACTACCCTCTTGAATTTTAGCACCATGTTAGTTTTACCCATCTCTGGATGACTGATGAAATCAAACAATATATATATTTAAATAAGACTTATTTTACTCTATAGTTTGTGAAGTTCACCCATTTTGCTATCTAGAGTTGTAGGTCACTTATTCTCATTGTTGTCCAGTATCTCATTGTGCAAATATGTCATAATTTTATTAATACATTAATGTATAAGGAGGGTTAGCAAACAATGGCCCATTGGCCAGCTGCCTATTTTTGTTGTTGTTCAGTTGCTAAACATGTCTAACTCTTTGTGATCCCATGGACTGCAGCACACCAGGCTCCCCTGTCCCTCATGGTCTCCCAGAGTTTGCTCAAATTCACATCCATTGAGTCAGTGATGAAGCTTTGTTAGATCACAGCCTTATCCATTCATGTATATATTATCTATGGCTGCTTTCATGCTGTTATGGCAAGAGTTCAAGGTGTTGCAACAGAAGCCGTATGGCCCATAAACCTAAAATATTTACCATCCAGCTCTTTACAGAATAGGTCTACCAGCCCCTACTTATTCCTGGCCTTGAACTATTACAAATATTGGGTCTATGAATATTCCAGCTCATGGTTTTTAGTGGGCATGTGTAGAGTGGCATTACTGTGTCACAGGGTATGCATGGGTATGGCTCTAGCAAACACTGCCAAACAGCTTTCCAAAATGGTTTTACCAATTTACCCAATCACTAGTAATACAAAAGTTCCGGTTCTCCAGGTCTAGTTCCACCCACCGGCAACATATAATTTCCAGTACTTTTGCCTGTACTTGATATCTTCCATCTTTTTAAGTGTATCTATCCTGGTGGGTATGCAGTGGTATCTCATTGTAGGTTTAATTTGAATTTCTCTGATTACTAATGAAGTTTAGCTTCTTTTCAAGTGTTTATTGGCCATTTGGATATCTTCTTTGGTGAAATATCTATGCAAACTGTGACCATTTTTTTTAAATGCCTTTTTTCTCACTTATTTTGGAGGTATCCTTTTTACATCCTAGATATGAGTCCTTTGTTGGACAGAAGTATTGTGAAGACCTCTCCCACTCCACGGTTTGCATCTCACTCTCTGAATGGTATATCAATGTTTTCATGTTTAAGAAATATTTTCCTATTCCAGAGATAAGAAAATGCTTTCTTCTGAAAAGCCTGATTGTTTACTTGCCACATTTATACTTTTAATCTCTTCTGGAACTGATTTTGTGTGTGTGTGACACGAGGTAAAGGTCCAGGTACATTTTTTCCATATTTTTTCCATTTTCTCCAGTTATCTCAGCAAAATAAAATCTACTTGTCAGTTTGCATGTGCATACACACACATCTACCAACATTTCAATTAGGAATGCATTGAATTTATAGATAAGTTTGGGGAGGACAGGTACCTTTATAATTATACAGAGCCTGTTAGGCTACTTTGACTAAAACCAGTGAAACCTGTATCTACTCAGTTTTTATTCATTCATTTAATCAAAAGATATTTATGGAGGATCTATTAAGTGGAGAAGAGAAAAGTTTGAAGGTGTGAGGGATTGTGTTCACCATGGAGAAAATGTTCTAGGGAACATAGTAGAAAGATTGAAGGAGACAATTTGCATAGAAGAGATGGTAGTGGATAATCAGAACCACCCATGACTGTGAACAAAAAAGTCTCTGCTCATCAGTTTGCCCTAATGTTCCAGTTAGAATTGGTTCTGAATCTGCTCTGCTGCCATTCACATTGGCTTCACAGTCTGCAATGGGAACCCATTTACTTTATTTGAACATAGAAATAAGCATAAACCCAGGTAGTTCTATTTCATAGCACTGCCATAAATTGCATTTTTCAATATTAGGACCTTGTGAAAAAGAACCAGTTTACATGTGATGTTTATGATACCACAGAAACGGAAGTCATTATTAGTTTCAGAAACTCTCAATTCACATGCACCTGTTCTATTCTGCTACAGATAAGCCACTGGTTTTTTTCACAACTACACTTCAAAGGAAATCCATAAGTTGGTGTGTCTACTTAAAAGCAGTTTTTCCAGTAATAATCCTAACTGTTAGGTTTCATGTGATGTCCTTAAGGAGTGCCAAGTGTCTGAGAGATCATTCAGAGACCCGTTGTTACCTTGAACCACACATTTAAAACAACTGAAGAAGTAGGAGTGAGGACTTTTCAGAGTGCTTTACTTCAGGGGTCCCCAACCCCTGGGACATGGACTTGTACTGGCCTGTTAGGAACTGGGTTTCAGGGCAGGAGGTGAGGGACAGATGAGCAAGCAAAGCTTCATCTGTATTTACATCCTCTCCCCATCACTCACATTACTGCCTGAGCTCCGCCTCCTGATGGATTCAGCATTATGGTGAGCTATATAATTATTTCAATATATATCACAATGTAATAATTATAGAAACTAAGTGCACAATAAGTCTAACACACTTGAATCATCTCGAGACCATTCCCCTCAGCCCTCCAGTCCATGGAAAAATTGTCTTCCCCAAAACTGGTCCCTGTTGCCAGAAAGGTTGGGGACTGCTGCTTTATATATTAAGGATTAGATTTTCCCTGAGAAAATTCAAAGAAACTAAAATGATCTTGTATAGAAGAATATGTTCGATGGTGACTCAGAAAGTAAGTAGAGTTAAACAAGTCAAATTTCATCAACCATGAGAAAAATATATAACAAACTCGTGTGTATCTTTATGCTTTCTTTTGCTTGTTATACGGCCACCTCTTCTCTTCTCCTGATAAACCATATGAATAATAATAGTGTTTAGAAAGCTTTCTTCTTAAAAATGGAAAGAGAAAATTTAGAGTTCACAAAGAGAGAATTTCAGGCTTGTCACTATTATCTTCATTAAAAAATCAATCAATCAATACATTTGTAACATGCATTCTTTGGTATGGTCCCAGGCTTTCTGTTTTATGAAACAGAAGTACAGAAAGTTTTATTATCTTTTGGTTTTCAACATTGGCTATAAAGTCAGGAAAAGCAACACAAGCATCTATTCTGAGGCACAATTTTCTTTGCCACATATTAGCTTTGTGTTGTGTTTTTTTTCCCCCCTTCACTGAAAAAAATAACAAACTCTGCACGCTGGTGGGCGTGCCCGCCAAGCTGGACTGGGGGCAGGGGCCATGGAGGAGAGAATGAGCTTTTGTTAGTTACCCTGTTTTTTGTTTTCTTACAGGCTGGTCTTGACTATTACTTCCTTCTTTGTGCCTTATCTGTGGGCGAAATAATCCTCTGGAAAAATGAAGGGTAGCTTGACCTCTCATTTGTCTCTGTCCAGAGTCCACTGTCACCAGGCTGATGAAAAGTACAGAGGAGGGTCCATCAGCAGAGCCCGTTAATTCTCAGTTCACTGTCTGACTCATTTTGTTTGGGGAGTATAGACTTTCTTTCTGTTAAGTGAACAAATTATTTTCTTTCTGTCCAGCTCAGGCTGCAGAGTGATTAGGGTCCCTGAAGAGTAAATTAAACTCTGATGACTGTGGTAACACAGAAGTCTGAAAGTCAACAGAGTTGTTAAAGTAAGACTTTCTTTCGAAATGGCATTTTGCATGCCAGAGCCAACTGCTCGTGACAGCACTGAGAAACAGAACTGGATTGATAAATCTCCAGTTAGATTTATCCAGATTGAGGGGAAAAGCTAGCTGTGACATAGACAAACCAGACAGCTAGGTCCATGGAGACAATCAAAGCTGGTCTTTGATTGGAATGCATGAAGCGTACATTGCCAGCAATTTGAATTTCTTTCTGAATTCCGCTTTGCTTTTCTCCAAAGGCATTTTGTATGTTGATAACCTACATCATTTCCCAATATTTTTCTTCCCCTTAGACTGCAAACCATGAACAGCTGTGAGCTCACACAGACAATAACGGAAATAAAACATGCAAAAGCATATATCTTAGAATATGTTCATCGGAACTTTCTTTTTGAGGCCACATTTGATAACAGTGGCAATTGTGCTGAAATGGTTGAGGGAGGAATCTAGTGGTTGATGTTGATTTCACCTTAATAGCTTGTGGGGATAGGAGGTGAGAAAGAAAAATATGAGCACCGTCCAAGATGATATGAACAAGCTCTAATAATTGAAGTGAGAAAAATAGGAATAATTTGAAATGAGAAAAAAAATAGATACAATAAGTTATTCTTTGCAGAGGGTAGAGAGTCCCCAAAAAAGATATAATCCCAATTTGGGCTATCGTACATATTTCTGTTAGGGAACCACTGACAGAAACCACCCACCCCAGCCAGACATGATAATGATGGATTGCATGAGTTATCTCACGACAGGAGATCCTGATAAGGAACATGAAACTAGCCAGCTAGAATATGGGAGGGGACAGCTCATAATATGTCCTGCCAGTCTCTCATAAACCTTTACACTGGAATTGATCTTGGCTTAGAGATGCGAGCACCACCAGGAAGGACCCTGAGTCAGACCAAATATGGGTACAGATAATTGAGCAGAGACAACCTGGAAAGTAACCCCATTACCATAAACCCTGAGACTGTGAGCCACGATGTGGTAGAGCAGTTCTTCTGGATTATTTTACCCTACTGCTCTCCGCCCAGGTGGTGGTGACATTGTTCAGTTGCTAAGTCAGGTCCAGCTCTTTGCGATCCCATGGACTGCAGCACACCAAGCCTCCCTGTCCCGCACTGTCTTCCGGAGTTTGCCCGAGTTCATGTCCATTGAGTCAGTGATGCCATTCATCTCGTCCTCTGATGAGTGCTCCTTTCCAATAAAGTCTTTTGTTTCATCAGCACATGTGTCTTCTCCTACAGTTTATTTTTGAGCGTTGAACAAGAACCCACTCTCAAGCCCTGGAAGGAATCCCCCTTCCTGCAACATTCCCACAGCAGATAACAACAGTGGCTAAGTCCGAGTAGCAGGACTGTGGTAGATTTTTCATGTTTACAACACAGTTAACAACATAACCAGTGCCAATTACCTTGTAGATTATGATTGAGGAGAGACCAGTCACCACATACTGAAACTGAGCAGGACCCTGTGGTGCTCCAGGCTGCAAATCTTTTACACGACCCTGTTTCTTGTTTGTAGGAAATAGACTTCAATCAGCCTCCTAAACCTTCCTGAATACCAAGAGCAGATTCAAAATTGCTAATCAGGCAAGTACAAGAATGCAGAAACAAAGGAGAAGCAGTCAAGGAACAATAGTGCAGCAATTAAAGAAGGATCTCAGGTCCTCCTCAAGGGAGACTGGTAACCTCAGGCTGAGCTCAAGATTCCTGGAGCACCACCCTGCTGCCTTGCTGTTGTTCAGTCACCAAGTCATGTTCGACTCTTTGCGACCCTATGGACAGTGGCACCCAGGTTTCCCCGTCCCTCACCATCTCCTGGAGTTTTTTCAAGTTCGTGTCCATTGTCCTTGCTACCTTACCACCAGTCATTCAGAAGGAAGTCACATGGGCTGTGCCTATAAAGACTTTACCCTGAAAACCATCAGGAAATTCTAGGTTTTTGAGCACCAGTCACCTGTTCTCCTTGCTTGGCTCTGCAATAAACCTGTCTCTACTCCAAACTCCAATGCTTTGCTTTTTTGGCCTCATGGTTGTGTTTGGTAAAAAATATTTTTTCATCAGGGCTTCTCTGGTGGCTTGTCAGTAAAAGAATCCTCCTGCAATGCAGGAGATTTAGATTTGATCCTTGGGTCAGGAAGATGCCCTGGAGAAGAAAATGGCAACACACTCCAGTATTCTTGCCTGGGAAATTCCATGGACAGAGGAGCCTGGTGGGCTAAAGTCCATGGGATTGTGAAAGAGTCAGAAACAACTTAGTGACTAAACAACAACTTTTCATCTGCAAAGTAGGGAAAGAAATGTTTCATTGAATTGTAAAGACTGAGGTTAACTGCTTTAATAAGATAAATGATGATTCACCAGTATTCTAGGTAGTCTGGGGGAAGCAAATGGAAGTGAAAAATGGTCAAGCTGAGAGAGGATAAATTGCCAGAGAAGAGAAGGTTATAGCTTGAAATCTGATCATAGTGTGTGCCATGTGGGGAAGTTAGACAGAAGAACCAGAGAGTTTCCTCCAGGTAATGTAGTATCTCCTGGTACCATGTTCCCTGAGGACCACAGAACTTGTCTAATTTCTTGTTGATTGCTCACAGTCACATCTGTCAGCATGTCCTCTGGTCACTGAAATCCACCCATCCATTACCCATCCAATGACAAGCTCATGAAAGTCAAAGAGCACTCCAGCCCTTGCCTGGCCCCTCTCCTGCATCCCTTGTTCTTTAATCATCTGTAGATTTCTATATTTGTGCCTTCAACCTCTGTATGCATGTCC
This sequence comes from Bubalus bubalis, assembly GCF_019923935.1. Classification (NCBI taxonomy): domain Eukaryota; kingdom Metazoa; phylum Chordata; class Mammalia; order Artiodactyla; family Bovidae; genus Bubalus; species Bubalus bubalis. Next base: position 49,089,437 of record NC_059171.1, on the reverse strand, counting down.
GTGGACTTAGATTCCTCCCCTCACCTGTCTTCTTGAGTAAGGATGCTCCATATCCTCAGTATGACATGTTACCCTGGGCAGGGTCATCACTCACATCCCCTCCACCAACCCAGAGTGCCACCTAGGCATCAGTGAATTAAACAACACAAGCACTGAAAACAGATTACAATGCCCATCTGTCTGTTACTTTAAAATATGAAGGTTTTTCTCTGCATTGCATCTCCTTGTTTTGACACACTATAACTACTGACAGAGTTGTTATTAAAAGTCTTATAGAAGCAGTTTGATAATTACTATTTTTGGTAGCATGTGAAAGAAGAAGAAAATGAGACATGAAAGATAAAAGCCATACAAATACATTTGCTCTATAATTTACTTTCCCTGAATTATTAATAGCTACAATGTCTTTTACCTAAGTTCTTTCACAAGCACATTTATAAATAATAAGAACAGATAATTTTACTAAAATATTCTGAATACATGTTTGTTCATGCCTTCATCTTCTTGAAGACCTTTTTTTTCACTTTTGTTTATGACAGTATATATGACAGTGACTTGACTGCCAACTACAAGATTTACAATAACTCTAAATTTTAAAATATCTTAAAAATATATTGATGGGTTTCAAATGTGGAATGACATTTGTACATTTACTTAAGGAAAGTAAATTTAGTTTATTTAAAACTTTAAAATGAGAATAAAAATCAGTAGCAGTTTATGGCTTTTAAACACAGCTCTATGAGTCTATGTTCCCAGGAAACAATTTTCTCTTTGGTGACCACTGTGAAAGAATAAAAAATTCTGTCATAAAAATATTGTACTTTGTGTGTCCCTTGGGCAATTAGTTGAGTCATTGCCTAAAAAAAGAGAAGACCAGAATTCTCTTAAAAGTCCAGGGTTGGCTCACTAAATGTTTATGGCTGGGCCATTCTCCCGTGCACTTTTCTTAAGAAAAAGAGAAAGTTTTATTCCCATCTCATTCATTTCTACTTGATAGAAGCTGGATAATTACAGCATTTTCAACACTGATTTTTTAAAAATGCCTCTCTAAAACCATGGTGATATGACATCCATTTTGAAACATTAAGCTTTATTATAATTCTTTGGCTTTGTCTATGTTTTCCAAGTCTTAGTTCTAGATATTTTCTCCAGTCTTCACAACCAAAGCAATCAATAAGGTCATTTTCCACCAAGGCATTTGTAAGAATCACTGAATGAATTTGTCTTTTTTTTTTTTCATTTAATGTACATTTATCTTCTCACTGTTAAACTTCACGGAGAGGATATCTGCAGTTAAATTAAGATATAAGACAGCACATATTCAGTTGCAAACAAAGGTAAATATTTCCTTTCTGAAATTTCTTATTGATGGTAATAGTATTGATTTTCTTTTTAAAGTTCCATACTTATTTATACCAGGCTTCTCTGGTAACTCAGGTGTTAAAGAATCTTCCTGCAATGCAGGAGCCCTGGGTTCTATCCCTGGGTCAGGAAGATCCCCTGGAGAAAGAAAGAGCAACCCACTTCAGTATTCTTGCCTGGAAAATCTCATGGAGAGAGGAGCCTGGCAGGCTACAGTCCATGAGTCACAAGGAGTTGGACATGACTTAGTGACTAAACCACCATACTTATTTATAATAAGAGGATATAGTTTTGCAACTCTCTGATCAACTCTGGATTTATCCCATTTGAGAAAAATCTACCCTTCAGAAGTCACCTGAGTGCCTGCTGTGGATCTTGCCGTGTGTGTGTGAGTATGTGTGTGTGTGTGTGTGTGTGTGTAAGCACTAGAGTGATGTCATTAAATGCACGATATGGTCTCTGGACCCAGAGAAATTCAAAGTTAATTGGAGGAGGGTGTAGTGATAAACATTAATTTAATTAAAGAAAATTACAGTATACTACATGTAACCTCAGGAGAACAAACAGTTCATGTACCTTGGAGCTCTACTTCTCAAAGCATGCTCTAGTCTAGTCAAGTAAGTTCAGAAAATGTCTTTATTTTGATTGTTTGATATTCTTTTTTTTTTATTTTATTTTATTTTTAAACTTTACATAATTGTATTAGTTTTGCCAAATATCAAAATGAATCTGCCACAGGTATACATGTGTTCCCCATCCTGAACCCATGATATTCTAATATGCCTATGAATCTAAGAAAATGGAACATGGTATCAATCCATCTATTCAAAAAATGTTTATTAGGCACCAAACTTGTATTCAGTTCAGTTCAGTTCAGTCGCTCAAGTCGTGTCCGACTCTTTGCAACCCCATAAATCAGAGCACGCCAGGCCTCCCTGTCCATCACCAACTCCCGGAGTTCACCCAAACTCATGTCCATCGAGTCAGTGGTGCCATCCAGCCATCTCATCCTCTGGCGTCCCCCTCTCTTCCTGCCCCAATCCCTCCCAGCAACAGGGTCTTTTCCAATGAGTCAACTCTTCGCATGAGGTGGCCAAAGTATTGGAATTCCAGCCTCCGCATCAGTCCTTCCAGTGAACACCCAGGACTGGTCTCCTTTAGGATTGACTGGTTGGATCTTCTTGCAGTCCAAGGGACTCGCAAGAGTCTTCTCCAGCACCACAGTTCAAAAGCATCAATACTTCGGTGTTCGGCCTTCTTCACAGTCCAACTCTGGGAATTTGGCAATTAAGAAAAAGAAGACTGTATTCTTTTGTTTTCTTTTTTTATAATTAAACTTATTTATTTTTAATTGAAGGATAATTGCTTTACAATATTGTGTTGGTTTCTGCCAAACATCATCATGATTTTTTTAATTAATTAATTAATTTATTTGTGTCTGGTCTTAGTTGCAGAACTCAAGATCTGTAGTTGCATCATGTGGGATCTAGTTCTCCAACCAAGAATTGAACTTGGGCCCTCTACATTGGGAGCACGGCATCTTAGCCATTGGACCACCACAGAAGTCCCAAAACTGTCTTTCATATGGAGCTTTTATGTGGGGTCATCAGGTAAATCTTTACTAGTAACATGAGGCCAGAGGCCTGAGCAAAGTCAGAGAGAAAGTCAGGTGGTTATGTGGAGGAAGGACTTTTGGGGCAGAAGAAACAGCAAGAGGCCAAGGCAGGCACATATGTGGCAGGTTTTAGGGATGGTAAGGAGGTCTTGGGACTGGAAAAAAGGTCAGGAAAGGCAACATGAACCTACGAAAAGGATGTCTATAGTCCACAGGTCCTGGACCACTGCACCTCACCTGTTTTCTTGACTCTTAAGGGGCTAAGGCAGAGCAGAACAATATGTCTGCTATGGCCAAGAAAAATTAAGAGAGCAGAGACTAGAGGTACTCTAGGCACTGAAACATGGGTTGGCATTTGTGGCTGACAGTTGAGAAAGGACATTCCAGGAAGTAGGGATGGTAGAAACAGAGGCCATTAGAAAAGAGGCACAGAAAAGAAGAATAGGAAGCGGGACAAGAAGGCAAGCCTGAGACCTGAGGCCAGGTAGTTATTGGGTCTAGTTTATTTATTCAGACTAAATGTCGGGAATGTGGAGGGAAATACTTGTATATTTCAAGCTGAAAATAGATTCTGCCAAATTTAATACATGACTTGAATTGGCCAGCAACTTTTTTCATTTCTCCTTCAACTTTGAAGGAATAAGTGTCATTTTCATTGAATAGGACAATTTTGAGTCATAATGTCTATGTCTCGGGAAAGCCATGCCAAGCATTGTTCCCAATGATTTACAGGGAATTATTTATTTAACTCATTCCACAAGTCGCTCATTTATTCACTTCATCATTTAGTCAGTGAGTCAGTCAGTGAAGATTTATTAAATACCTACTGTTGAGAAAACACTTTGTCAAGGGCTGCATGAGTTACAAAACAGTTGGAGATCCAGCCACTGCCCTCCAAGAGCATAGGATTTTCCACAGAGTATAATAAGACTGACATTTGCTTTTCGGGAAAAATCAGTGTATCACTCCGGAAGTTAATACCAGGCTGGCTATCATTCTAGAATTCTCAAGGAAACCTGTCCAAATGAAAAGCCCAGATTGTCAGGCAACTCATAACACATATTAAGTGACTGCCCTTGGATGAATGTAAGATGAACTTGAAGAAACTGAAGACTTGATGGTGAGCTGGGGTTTGTCTACTAAAGTCCTGTCGTAACATCTGACTAGATGAAAAGAAAAAAGGGGGGAAATTAGGAGCGTTTGATGTTGACAAAAGTTAGAAAATAAACTTGTTGGTGTGCTTGGCAACACATACTCTGCAATTCCAGTGTCAGGTCTTGCTTATTCAGGAAGGCTCATTTTTAGAAATATAAATTGCTAAAATCAAAGCCACTGATGAGGCAGCTTCAATTTATCCCTTCCACATTTTCCATGATTAAAAACACAGAAACACACAGAACCCATTCATTTTACTGTTGGTGTACACTCTTCCTCTTTCCTTTTGCTCCATTTCCAGACAATACTTTTCACTTGTATCGTACTTTCAGAACACTGTCTCTGTTGTGAATATTCTCCTTCAGTTTCTCTGACCATAATATTCTCCTAAAAAAAAAAAAGATGGAAAGGGGTATATGGATCTTGCCCAAAGGAGTCTGCAAGCACCCTCTCATTACCACCATAATCTTTGACATTAAGTACACAAAGGAGGACCTGATGGTAACAAACTGAGTCAGTATTTTCTCTGCTCTTTGGATGGGCCAGAGTTCTAAATTCTTCCAGAGCTGATACATGTAACCACAGGGTTAATGTTTTACAAAAGGAGTTTAGTAATATAATCATTTCTATATAAACAACATCCTTTACAGTTATTATCAATATTGCTCATTTAGGGACTCCCTTGGTGGTCCAATGGTTAAGACTCAGTGTTCCCCATGTAGAAGGCATAGGTTCAATCCCTAGGCAGGGAACTAAGACCCTACATGCTTCATGGCACAGCCAACAAATATATATATTATATATTATATATATATAATATATATGTTTACTTAACTTGGACTATTTACTGCTAACAATTTTAAGAATTAAATTAGCATTTCATATGTTTCCTCAATTATCCCATGACCATTTTGAGGGGCTATAGCTACAAACCCACTCCATTATTCTTGCCTGGACAATCCCATGGACAGAGGAGCCTGGTGGGCTATGATCCATAGGGTCGCAAAGAGTCAGACACAACTGAAGCAACTTAGCACACATAATTACAAACATATATGTAGGCATGGAGAGCGAGATCTGTTCAGAGTCTAGCTCTGTGCTTTGAACACATTGGATGCTTGTTTCCTCTCCAAGGACTGGCTGCTAATTACAGAGAAGCAACATGCTACTTGGGATGTGCCTATGATATTGGCCAAAAGGGCACAGAACTAAAGCTCTTTCTCTAGCTCTGTATTTAATTAAATGTCAGCTCTTGGGGAAATGACTTCATTGCTCTTGCCTTGGTTTCACAGCTCATTTATGAAATAGAGGGGAAAAAAAAGACTAAATTGACATGAACATCTCTTTCATAATAGTTGAAATTCCATAATTTCATAATAACTATAATTCCACAATAGTTCAAAATAAGAACCATTAGCACATTGATTTGGCTTTCCACTGGCAAAGAGAGTGCTTAGCACAGCGACTAATTTTTCTATTTAACTAATTTGGTCTTTTCTGAAATAATTTGAGGCTTACAGTAAAGTTAGAAAGATACTACAGGAAGCTCCCTATACCCCTCACTCAGCTTCCCCTATTGTTAACACCATGCATGATCACAGTAGAATTATCAAACTCAAGAAATTAACATTGGTACAAAAACTACTAACTTAACTACAGAATTTTTCAGCTTTCACCAGTTTTTCCACTACTGTCCTTTTTCTGTTCTAAGATCCAATCTAGGATATCACATTACCTTTGGTTATCATTTTCCCTTGGTTCGCTCTCTAATTAGGACTCTTCCTATCTGCAAAGGAGACAAAGGGTCAGTCTTGAATCTCATCCCTCTTTTTCAATATTTCAGAAGGCGAACCTGAATTTGTAAAGCAGAATTTCTCATTTTTTTCTTCTCTCTTTAAAATCATCCCCACCTAGGAAACAATCCATGTGGTAACTGAAGTTGAGAACTGGTTTGTGTATTCTGAACCAGTGCCAAGAAAGACTTTTAGCAGGCTTAGTAAGTGGAATGACTGAAGTGGTTCCTGGGAAAGCAGTCCTTATCTGCAGGAAACATGGATCTAAGACACGATAGGCTTTTCATTCTTCCATCATCGGTAGAAATGAGTTAAGATCTTTGGCTCATTACCCAAAATAGACTCATTTCACAGTGGATTTTTTCACCTTAAACTTTAGCAGGATTATCATTTCAGAAATTGAGGTGCATAAAAGTTAGGTCTGGAGTACACTGTTGGTGGGAATATAACTTGGTGCAGCCATTTGGAGGTTCCTCAAGAAACTAAAAAATAGAATCACTATACAATCACTACACTATCCAGCAATTCTATCCCTGGGCATATATCTAGGCAAAACTATAATTCAAAAAAGATACATGCACCCCTGTGTTCATAGCAGCACCATTCACAATAGCCAAGACATAAAAACAGCCTAAAAGTCCATCAACAGATGAACAGATAAAGAAGATGAGGTATGTATGGACAATGGAATACTGCTGCTGCTGCTAAGTCGCTCCAGTCATGTCCGACTCTGTGCGACCCAATGGACGGCAGCCCACCAGGCTCCCCCGTCCCTGGGATTCTCCAGGTAAGAACACCGGAGCGGGTTGCCGTTTTCTTCTCCAATGCGTGAAAGTGAAAAGTGAAAATGAAGTCGCTCAGTTGTGTCCGACGCTCAGCGACCCCATGGACTGCAGCCTCCCAGGCTCCTCCGTCCATGGGACTCTCCAGGCAAGAGTACTGGAGTGGGGTGCCATTGCCCTCTCCACAATGGAATACTACTCAACCATAAAAGAGAACAAAATAATGCCATTTGCAGCAACACAGCTGTAACTAGAGGTTGTCACATTAAGTGAAGTAAGTCAGAAAGAGAGAAACAAATGCCATATGATATCACTTAAATCTGGAATCTAAAATATGACACAGATGAACCTGTCTATGAAACAGAAACAAACTCAGAGACATAAAGAACAGACTGTGATTGCCAACGGGGAAGGAGATGGGGAAAGGAGGGAGTGGGAACTTGGGGCTGGTAGATGCATACTACCACATATAGAATGAATAGGCAACAAAGTCCTACTGTATAGCACAGGGAACTATGTTCAACATCACATGAAAAACTGGAATGGAAAAGAATATATATGTTTATAATTGAGTCACTTTGCTCTACAGCAGAAATTAACACAACATTGTAAATCAACTATATTTCAATTAAAAAATAAGTTTAAAAAGAAAGTTAGGTCAGGGAACACATACTGGCATACCAGCAAGTGCTGCCAGACTGCACACCTGAAGCTTCATGGTTGGCTCCTATTCTAATAATTGGCCATGCCAAGGCCAAGAGCAATTGTGAAGCACACCTCGGCTCTCCTATGTACCAGGTATTCCTGGCTATCTGCTGAGCAGATGTCTCAAGTGATACAGCCTGGATAGTAATTGGGAACTGCTGAAAGCCTCGTCCTTTGGGGGAAATCTTGGAAGACATGTCTTTCCCTCCTACTGTTTAAGCATTGCAACTTGTCAAATTATACATGGCAGATGGATTAGTTTGTCCTTTTAGTGGCAGAAAAGCTGTTTTTCTACCCTGGCAAAGGCATCAAGATATGACTCTACTGCTCCTCGGCTATGTTTGGGAAAAATACTTTATTTTATTTTATTTTTTTGGTCTGTTTTAACAAGTGACTGTAAAAACTTTTTATTATATTATGCCATAATTAAATAACTGGCTTTCATTAATGTATTGTTCTAGAAATGCAATCGGCAGCCTATAATTACATGTAAGACTTGGCTCATTATTAGCTCAACTGCATTGCCTTTACAGTGTGTAGGAAAATTACAAGATACATAAAATGTGCGCTGTGAGTCATCTTGGCATTATTGGGAAAATGTTCTATTTATTTAAGAGCAAGAAGCAAATATAGCTTTTTCCCCGGTTGGAACCATTAGAGAAATTCAATGCCTATTCTTTTAGTTTCCCATGGCTTGTTTTTTCCTAAATTTTTATGCCTTCATGTCTCTTAAGTTTTTACTCTTGCCTTTCATATTTTCTGTATCTTTTTTTTTTCTACAAATGCCATTGATTTCTTCTCTGACAGTAAATCTTCAGAGAATCTTCTGACCTGGCTTCGGTTTTGATAGATAAATGTTAAAAGTGATTGCCATTAAGCATTGTCATCTGTTGCATGAATAAATGAAAGAGAATAGTATCAAACTGAAAAGCACGTTCCCTAACTTTGAACAAAGTACTTCAATCTTCTCATCCCTTTTTAAATTTCTCTATTCTATCCTAGAAAAAAAGATTTCCTGGGTGAGAAGGAAAGTCTTCAAAATTCACCTACTTCTCTTTTCCTGTTCCACTGTAATCTCTCACTATCCTTCAGGAGGGCTTCTCAGGTGGCACAGTGGTAAAGACTCTGCCTGTCAATGCAGGAGATGTGAGTTCAATCCCTGGGTCAGGAAGATCCCCTGGAGCAGAAAATGGCAACCCACTCCTGTATTCTTCCCTAAGAAATCCCATGGACCGAGTAACCTGGCAAGGTACAGTCCATGGAGTCACAAAAGAGTCCAACTCAACTTAGCAACTAAATAACAACAAATCCTTCAGAAATTTCCTATTATAGTTCTGCTGTTTTCCTCCAGTGCAAAATATCCAAACCTAAACTGACCTTTCTCCCTCAAATCTTGATCTATTCATCTTACTTTCTCTTCAGATATAAGTGATATAGTCACAGCCTCATGTATCCAAGCTCCAAATTTCTGAATAATCCTTTCCTCCCTTATCATCTTTGTGCCATGGGAAAAAAATACCAAGTCCTGCCAATCTTCCATGGAATTATGGAATCCATTCCTTCCTTTCCTTCATTTTATTGTTGCCAAGTCCATGCTCATCTCCAGACATCTAGACCCTTGCAACATCTGCTTAACTGTTCTATTTGCTCCTGATCTTCTTTTTATTCCTCATCCCTCCACTTGAACTGTCATCTTAAATTCCTGCTTTCCTCTTGCTGTTTGCCTGCTCAAAAGCTTTCATTACTCTCCAAACTGTAATTCCATTTTCATTTGCAGGCACAGTTGTTACAGAATGCAAAGAATCTCCTGCCAGTGAAATAAGAGGCTCATTTCTCTGACCTACACCAATTCCCAACCTCCGTCTCAAATTCAGCCTGGTTGCCTGGTTTCCACCACAGCCCAAAGCTTCTACTATGAATACTTATTCACATTCCTGCCTCCCATCCCATCATCCATCAGGTATTACTGAGGTGTAAGCTGTTTTTTCTTCAGAGCTCTTTAAACTTGTTGTCCCTCAAGTTGAATAAAGACCATTTTTTCCCCCAAAGAACTTAGTACCTTCATGGAAAAATAATAAGATTAGGATTAGGTATAAGAATATCTGGACTTCTCTGGTAGCTCAGGGGTAAAGAATCTGCCTGCAAAGACACAAGAGAATGCAGTTTGATACCTGGGTCAGGAAGCTCCCCTGGAGAAGGGCATGGCAACCCACTCCAGTACTCTTGCTTGGAGAATTCCATGGACAGAGGACCCTGGCAGGCTACGGTCCAGCTCAGTTCAGTTCAGTCCAGTCACTCAGTCATGTACAATTCTTTGCAACCCCATGGACTGCAGCATGCCAGGCCTTTCTGTCCATCACCAACTCCCAGAGTTTACTCACACTCATGATCACTGAGTCAGTGATGCCATCCAACCATCTCATCCTCTGTTATCCCCTTCTCTTCCCACCTTCAATCTTTCCCAGCATCAGGGTCTTTGCAAATGAGTAAGTTCTTTGCATCAGGTGGCCAAAGTATTGGAGTTTCAACTTCAGCATCAGTCTTTCCAATGAATATTCAGGACCGATTTCCTTTAGGATGGACTGGTTGGATCTCCTTGCAGTCCAAGGGACTCTCAAGAGTCTTCTCCAACACCACAGTTCAAAAGCATCAATTCTTTGGCACTCAGCCTTCTTCACGGTCCAATTCTCACATCCATACATGACTACTAGAAAAACCATAGCCTTAACTAGATGGACCTTTGCTGGTAAAGTAATGTCTCTGCTTTTGAATATGCTGTCTAGGTTGGTCATAACTTTCTTGCAAGGAGTAAGCGTCTTTTAATTTCATGGCCACAGTCACCATCTGCAGTGATTTTGGATCCCAAAAAATAAAGTCTGTCACTGTTTCCACTGTTTCCCCATCTATTTGCCATGAAGTGATGGGACCAGATGCCATGATCTTAGTTTTCTGAATGTTGAGTTTTAAGCCAACTTTTTCACTTTCCTCTTTCACTTTCATCAAGAGGCTCTTTACTTCTTTTTTACTTTCTACCATAAGAGTGGTGTCATCTGCATATCTGAGGTTACTGACGTTTATCCTGTCAGTCTTGATTCCAGCTTGTGCTTCATCCAGCGCAGCGTTTCTCATGATGTACTCTGCAAAGAAGTTAAATAAGCAGGGTGACAATATACAGCCTTGCCGGACTCCTTTCCCTATTTGGAACCAGTCTGTTCTTCCATGTCCAGTTCTAACTGTTGCTTCCTGATCTGCATACAGATTTCTCAAGAGGCAGGTCAGGTGGTCTGGTATTCCCATCTCTTGAAGAATTTTTCAGTTTGTTGTGCTCCACACAGTCAAAGGCTTTGGCATAGTCAATAAAGCAGAAATAGATGTTTTTCTGGAACTCTCTTGTTTTTTTGATGATCCAATGGACGTTGGCAATTTGATCTCTAGTTCCTCTACCTTTTCTAAATCCAGCTTGAACATCTGGAAGTTCATGATTCACGTACTGTTGAAGCCTGGCTTGGAGAATTTTGAGCATTACTTTACTAGCGTGTGAAATGAGTGCAATTGTGCCATAGTTTGAGCTTTCTTTGGCACTGCCTTTTTTGGGGATTGGAATGAAAACTGACCTTTTCCAGTCCTGTGGCCACTGCTGGGTTTTCCAAATTTGCTGGCATATTGAATGCAGCACTTTCATAGCACCATCTAGTAGGATTTGAAATAGCTCAACTGTAATTCCATCACTTCCACTAGCTTTGAACTTCATAGTGGTGCTTCCTAAGGCCCACCTGACTTCACATTCCAGAATGTCTGGCTCTAGGTGAGTGATCACACCACCATGATTATCTGGGTCATGAAGATCTTTTTTGTATAATTCTGTGTATTCTTGCCACCTCTTCTTGATATCTTCTGCTTCTGTTAGGTCCATACCATTTCTGTCCTTTATTGTGCCCATGTTTGCATGAAATGTTCCCTTGGTATCTCTAATTTTCTTGAAGAGATCTCTAGTCTTTCCATGGAGTGGCAAAAGCGTCTGCCAACATGACTTAGAGACCATGACCCTGCCAACACGATTTACAGACAACAACATAAGACTGGTATCCCTGTAGAAAAATCTTGATATTTTTCCTCATATCTCAGTCCCCCAGAAGGCAGACACTGTAGATTTTCTACTGTGGTGTAACAGTGATTACGAGTGAGGAGTCCGTAAGAGCTCCCATACTTGCAAGGGTCGTATCTCTGGGAAATTCTAGATGAGTCATCAGTTTTAATACTACCACTTTCCTCCTGGCTATTTTGCATTGGAAAGTCACTCTGGGTCATTCACTAACAGTACTCTGACTTCAGATTACTTTTTTAGAGCATTGCTACCAGTAATCCAAATGTGGTCCCTAAATAACACATTTTCTTTCCAACTCTGCTAACCTAACTTTCCCCATTAGTACAATGTTCATTACCACCTTCACTTCTGCTTCTTGCTAGGAATGCCCTCCTACCTACCGTCTTTCTATCAAGCTAATCTTTATTCATGTTCCTGTCCCAAACTTGTCTGTAGAATCTTCTCATCCAAGCCAGCCCATCATGGTCTCCTTGTAAATCCTATCAGCCTCATCCTCTTATTTTCTGCCTAAGTCACTATACTATGCTATTTATGTGCATCAACAGATCTATCTATTGATATATCTTACTGCCCAAATATGCTGTAAAATCCTGAAGGGTTGATTATCTAAGCCAATGTTTTTAACCTAGAGGTCTTAGTCATAGTCATCTTTGAGGAAGAATGGGATTGGGGAATTCCAGAATTTTGCAGAGTCCAAGAATTCACAAAAATAATGAGTTCCCTAACTAGGGCTTCCCTTGTGGTCAGCTGGTAAAGAATCTGCCTGCAATGTGGGAGACCTGGGTTTGATCCCTGGGTTGGGAAGATCCCCTGGAGAAGGGAAAGGCTACCTACTCCAGTATTCTGGCCTAGAGAATTCCATGGACTGTATAGTCCATGGGGTTGCAAAGAGTTGGACATGACTGAGCAACTTTCACTTTCACTTTTAATGACTAAATAGATTGTATATGGCTTCAAAATATGTATATTGATATTTTAGGCAATAGTGATGATGTGATTATTATACATATATCAATAGTATGATAATTAAAAACAATTTATTGAAAATATTATTGAATTTATTCCAGTAGTAATTTTCAATCAATATATACTAAATCAACATATATATCTATATACATGCTGCTGGTGCTGCTGCTGCTGCTGCTGCTAAGTCGCTTCAGTCGTGTCCGACTCTGCAAGACCCCATAGACGGCAGCCCACCAGGATGCCCCGTCCCTGGGATTCTCCAGGCAAGAACACCGGAGTGGGGTGCCATTTCCTTCTCCAGTGCATGAAAGTGAAAAGTGAAAGTGAAGTCGCTCAGTCGTGTCCGACTCTTCTCGACCCCATGGACTGCAGCCTACCAGGCTCCTCCACCCATGGGATTTTCCAGGCAAGAGTACTGGAGTGGGGTGCCATTACCTTCTCCGATCTATATACATATATAATATATAAAACTGCCATGAAGGAATCTTGTAACCCTTGTTACATTAAATTATAACTATCATACCTGGAAAAGTTTATCATAGGCAGTCAACCATCTACACATACAGGCCATCATAAAACACTTTCTCTGATCACTTCAACTTTAACTTAGTTTCTACAATTTGATGTGAAAGTCTCTTTTCAAAGCTAATATGTTTTACCAACTTTGGTGAAACATTTGCATAATGTCACTCACTTGATGGATGGGACCAACTCATTGTTGAATAAGTGATCTGCCATTAACTGCTCACAGAAGGAGGCAAACTCCTTGAGAGGCTATAGGTTAAAGAGTGGCTGTGCTTTTGGGGCAAAGATAATGTATTAGCTCCACTTCTGGAAGAACAGGCAAGAAATGGCACCTAAGCCCTCTTCCCTCTACCAGCTTCATTTGGCCATCATCACTTCTCTGAGTTTTTCTGAGCTTCTTTGTACTCATTTCCCAGAGAACTGATGTCTCTAAATAGCAGAAACTCAGTCCCATTTGCAAAATATACTAGACAATTGAGTATCATTGTCTAACAGTTTATGCAGTTTTCCAAAGACCTATAAATACTCCATAAGTAGTGTGGTAACACTCTAAAAATTATAGTTAGTTAATAAAGAGCGCTAGTGTTAAAGAACTTGTCTGACAAAGAGACATAAGAGATGTGGGTTCAGCCCCTGGGTATATGTCTGCTAATGAGACCCTTCTCCTGTTCTCCTGCTTGTGTTGAGTGACTCATGCTCAACATGAGAGTGCCCAGCCAGCTCCCCTAAAAATGATCTTTGCACTTGTCATAGAGATATTGACCATTAGAAATCAGTGTTTCTCCATTAAGAATTAAGATATGTTAAGACTATGACTGCATTAACTATCATTGAACTAGCAAAATATTTCCATTGCTGACATCTTAAATAGCTCATTAATTATATTTTAATTATGCATTGTCCATAATCTACAACTGCCAGCAACAGAGTTTTCAGTCTCTGATGCTAATTACATATTCTATAATGACTCTAAAAATCACAGTTTGGTGCGCTGGGTATAAATTAATCAGTACAACAAGTCAGTGTTATATTGTGCTTAATGGCTCAGTTTGTCTGACTCTGCAACCCCATGTACTGTAGCCCGCCAGACTCCTCTGTCCTAGGAGAGTCTCCAGGTAAGAATACTGGAGTGGGTTGCCATGCACTCCTCTAGGGGATTTTCCCAACTCAGGGATTAAACCCAGGTCTCCCACGAGGGAAGCCCAAGAATACTGGAGTGGTTAGCCTATCCCTTCTCTAGGGAATCTTCCCAATGCCAGGACTCAAACTGGGGTCTCCTGCATTGCAGGCAGATTCCTTTCCAGCTGAGCTACCAGGGAATATGAGTGTTATATTGGCTACAATCAATTCACCTTCAACTTAGAGTAGTGGCTTCCAATTTACATGCTTACGGTAATTTCTCCAGTGGTTAATGGTGGACTCCAGTTAAACTTAGTATTGATTTTTTTTTTTTCTGCTCAATCTTTCGTTATGGGAATCCTGAATCTGAAACTTTTTCCATCAGAAAATTTGACTATAGGCATCTCAATACTTAAAGAAAAAAACTTTTAAAAGAGTAATGCAGGGACATCCCTGGTGGGGGACACGGTTTTGATTCCTGATCGGAGAACTAAGATCCCACATGCTGCATGGCAAAAAAAAAAAACAACACAATGTATCTTCCTCTTTAGGTAGACTCTCTAATGATCAAAAAATAATTAAAGACTACACTGCCAAATGCTCACAGGGCTAAACCTATCCTGGGTCCCCATGCGTGTGATTTAAGAAAGCCCAGGAAACCTCCTTCTAAAAATATCTGTAAAAGTGGTTGTCTGTTCCAATTACCTGGACCTTATTTCTAAGCTGATACATGAGAACTGTCTGACAAAGAATTTCTTGGTTTGCTTATTTATATATGACAAGACTTGCAAAGGCAGTAAAATTAAATTACGTTTGGAAGAACTTTTAATGAATCCTTTTTATTGAAAAGGATAAAACCCTCTTAATATTTGGGCCGAGCCAGAAAATGTAGGACATGTGGTTTTTAGATATAATGTTTTCAATTTCTCCATTAGAGTTTGATTTCTCAGAGCTTTGAAGGCATTGAAACTCTTAAGAGGTTCCAATTAAGATGCAAATCTTCCCAGGAGGAGTAATACCTTTAGCATTTGTCAACAAACACCTTAGTGAAAAATAGCCCATAGCAAATGAGAATGGGTGAGAACTTTCCAGAATGTCAGCATGAGGAAGTGTTGGAGCTATTTCACTGATTTTCCTCTTTTTCTGAAGAAAATGAAGGGAATAAGTCAAAAAGACAAATAAGCACCTAATGGTGCTTTATAAAACTCACACATATACATATAAATAAACATATGTATACACAGATATACTTTCTCCTAATTGAAGAAAAACCTACTGTCTCTTGGGGCTTCCCCAGTGGCTAAGTGGTAAAGAATTGATCTGCAATGCAGGAGACACAGGTTCGATCCTTGGGTTGAGAAGATCTCTTGGAGGAGAGCATGGCAACCAACTCCAGTATTCTTGCCTGGAGAATCCCATGGACTTTAGCTCACCATAGCTCATGCCATAACTCACCAGAGAAGTCTGGTGACCTACAATCCATAGGGTCACAAAGAGCTGTGCAAAGGCAACTGAGCACACACTACTATCTCTCAATGGTTTTTAACCACTCTTCACATTTTTTTTTCTTTCTTTTTTTTGACCATGGCCCATGGTATGTGGGATCTTAGTTCTCTGACCAGGGATCAAACTCTCGTCCCCTGCATTGGAACTATGGAGTCTTAAACACTGGACTGCCAGGGAAGTCCCAGTCTTTACACTTCTAGCCTGCCAAAACAAATAAAAGACTGCTGTATGGTAACTATTAAAACTATTATCTACCTCAAACATTTTAAGCCCCATCTTCTAATGGCATGATTCTAGAGTTGAAAATGTTCATACTGAATCAGTAAATATTGTAACCTATGAAACAGTAAAAGAAAAATTCTTAATAATCAGAGCATAAGAATTCAATGGAGAAGGCAATGGCACCCTACTCCAGTACTCTTGTCTGGAAAATCCCATGGATGGAGGAGCCTGGTGGGCTGCAGTCCATGGGGTCGCTAAGAGTTAGACACGACTGAGCGACTTCACTTTCACTTTTCACTTTCATGCACTGGAGAAGGAAATGGCACCCCACTCCGGTGTTCTTGCCTGGAGAATCCCAGGGACGGGGGAGCCTGGTGGGCTGCCATCTATGGGGTCTTGCAGAGTCGGACACGACTGAAGCGACTTAGCAGTAGCAAGAATTCAATGCAGAGAATGCAACTGATAAAATGCAAGTTGCTGACTTATCAGAAAATGAACTGGGACATAAAAATTTCCTTTTCTACTTTTCAGAAATATATGCTTTCTGTTTTCTCCTTTGAGAATTCTAAAAGCTAGAAGCATATTCCAATATTGATAGTTTCTTCTTTTCTCAAATTTTGTTCTGCTTCCTATAAAGTACTAACCTCTGAGGTTCTATATTTCTTAATTTTCAGTAATCTATCATTTTGGTGATGATGGGACTTCCTTGGTGGCTCAGCTGATAAAGAATCCACCTAACATGCAGGAGACCTGGGTTTGAACCCTGGGCTGGGAAGAGCCCCTAAAGTAAAGGAATGGTTACTGGCTTGGAGAATTCCATGGACTGTATTGTCCATGGAATTCCATGGACTGTATTGTCGCAAAGAGTCGGACATGACTGAGAATTGGGTAATGCACCATTCTCTGGAAAAATATTTCATAGTTTGTAGGGCCCTAGTTTGAAAAGGCAACATAGAGTTTAAACTGTAACTATCATCAGAACTTCCCCAAGTACAGTCCTTTATCTTGTCAGATGAGGCACTGTGACACCCCCTGGGCTGAGCCGTTTTCCCAGTGTTCTGAACATGATAAATACTGGAGTCTGGCTGAAACAGAAGTCCCTTGCTTCCTAAGGGAAACTTGCATGCACTCTGGTTCCCCCTTTGAATTGTTAAGAATCTTTACTTTCTCAAGTTTAAAAACTTTGTTTTTCCTTTTCTTGTTGTTGTAGTTGTTTTGTTTTCCCCATGGATCTTCCTGTGTTAGTACATTTACCATTGATTCATCTTATAATGAACCTTATATGGATGCAGATTTAATTATCAGTGAAGCAGAACTTTAAGATTTTGGGGGGCATCAAGTTACCATCTAAATGTCTATACTGTTGTTTTCAGTCAGTCAGTTCAGTCACTCAGTCATGACTGACCCTTTGTGACTCCATGGACTACAGCATGCCAGGCTTCCCTGTCCATCACCAACTCCAACAGCTTGCTCAAACTCATGTCCATTAAGTCAGTGACGCCATCACTTTTTTCTTTTCTTTGTGCTAAAAAAAATTATGCTCATGAATTCTTGAGTGAATACATAATTATAAGTCTGTTTATTAAATTCATCTATACTGGAGTGGGTTGCCATTTCCTTCTCCAATGCATGAAAGTGAAAAGTGAAAGTGAAGTCGCTCAGTCGTGTCCGACTCTTAGCGACCCCATGGACTGCAGCCTAACAGGCTCCTCCGTCCATGGGATTTTCCAAGCAAGAGTACTGGAGTGGGGTGCCATTGCCTTCTCCATAAATGATGTTAGACTTAGATCATTCAGTGACTGGACAATTGTTTGCTGGAAGCAAGAAATTTAGGAAGGAAAAATAGGTCTCAGACAGTACTCTGGAGCTATCCCATAGTTTTCTCATGGAGTAAAGTGATCTTATTATATGTCCAAAAGCTATGGGGGAGATAATTGCATCTGCAGTCTACCTTTTCCAACAGCCCAAAAGAAGCAGGCAGTTAAATAGACACACTTCGGACTTCTTTAGTGGTCCAGTGATAAAGAATCCGCCTGCCAATGCAGGGAACACAGGTTCAATTCCTGGTCTGGGAGGATCCCACCTGCCACAGACCAACAAAGTCCATGCACCACAACTACTGAGCCTGTGCTCTAGAGCCTGAGAGACACAGCTTCTGAAGCCCAAGCACCTAGACATTTTCCTGCAAAACAAGAGAAGCCATTGCAATAAGAAGTCTGCGTACTGCAACTAGAGAGTAGCCCCTGCTCACCACACCTAGAGAGATAGCCCACACACAACAATGAAGATCTAGTGCAGCCAAAATCAATAAATAATATATTTTTTAAAAAACTAGACACGCTCAATAATCAGGGCTTGCTGAGAAATCGCTAGCAGATTTGGAATTCTTGCTTTCTGACACCAAACCTTTTCATAGAGAAGACTCTTGAGAGTTCCTTGGATAGCAAGGAGATCCAACCAGTCCATCCTAAAGGAATATTCAGTCCTGAGTATTCCATGGAAGGACTGATGGTGAAGCTGAAACTCCAATACTTTGGCTACCTGATGTGAAGAACTGACTCATTTGAAAAGATCCTGATGCTGGGAAAGATTGAAGGCAGGAGGAGAAGGGGACAACAGAGGATGAGATGGTTGGATGGCATCACCGACTGAATGGACATGGGTGTGGGTGGACTCTGGGAGTTGGTGATGGACAGGGAGGCCTGGCGTGCTGCAGTCCATGGGGTTGTAGAGTCGAACATGGCTGAGCAACTGAACTGAACTGACACCAAATCTACACCACCATTATTCAACCACCCATCTTTGGTTCTCTTCCTCTCCTTCCACTTTAGCAACTTAGAACAAACAGAATAAGTAGGTGGTACTTGTTAGACTCTGGGGCTATTTAAATATACACACATCAGTCATTCAACCTTGGCTCATAACCTTTGCCTGGATTGTACCTGGTAAAACATAAAGACATACACCAGAGATCCTGTTTTCCTCTTGTGCTATACCCCGCATGAATAACATATGATGCCAACTAGATAAGATGATGCATTTTTTTCAGTTTTAACATTCTTTTTACTAAGGTATAGTTGATACACATACAATGCTGTGTCAATTTCTGCTGTACAGCTAAGTGACTCAGTTATACATATACATATATTTTTTAAAATATTCTTTTCCATTATGGTTTAACTTAGGATATTGAATATAGTATTCTGCTTTACATTAGGACTTTGTTGTATATCCACTGTCTATATAAAAGCTTACAATTGCTAACCCTAAACTCTCAATCCATCCCTCCCCAACCCCCTCTCTCTTGGAATCCATTAGGTGGTGCTTTGATACTCGGCCAGTGAAAGTGCTTTTCGCCTTAAGACACTGTTCTGAAAATATTTTATGATTGTTAGGAAGATATTTATACCTGATAAATTTCAGTTTTTTTCAGCTTCTCCAGATATAATCTTGTGATGAAGGCCATTTATACAAGCAAGTAAATTAATTCCAGAATCGTGATAAAATGTGTCTCTGTTATTATAATTTGCCTATGTTAACTTTACCCTGGCATCGTCTTGAATTTAGTAGTTTTACTTTGATTTCTTCATAGAACAGTGTGATAAACAATGCAAACTGCAAATGCAAATGTAATTAATTTTAAGAAAAGGAATAATGCTTGCATTTCCTTATCCTGCAAAGTGATCCTCAAGAATCTGATGTTCCATAGATAGAGAAAAAAAGCTTCATAGTACTTTTTCCAATCTGTGAAGTATTTATTGGGCTTCCCAGGTGGTGCTAGTGGTAAAGAATCCACATGCCAATGCAGGAGACTTCAGAGATGAGGGTTTGATCCCTGGGTCAGGAAGATGCCCTGGAGGAGGGTGTGGCAACCCACTCCAGAATACTTGCCAGGAGAATCCCATGGACAGAGGAGCCTGGCAGGCTATAGTCCATAGTGTTGCACAGAGTCTTAGTACAGCAGAGCAAGCATTGATTATTAATTCCAAACATCCGAAGCCCAATACTAAATTTACTTAGATAGACTTTGATATATTTTGCAACACATACAATTTTATTACTTCCTAGCTTCACATATGGAAATATTAACTTCTGCTCTGCTCTGTAATCTTGGATTAGAATTAGACACTTCGTTCTCCTAAATTTTTCCTTTAAAGAAGTAAGTTTTTAGATTGGTTATAAACTGTTGGTATGTTAGGAGGACTCTCAAGCAGAGTGACGATTTGGCCAGAGTGCTGTTGCTGAGCTGATGAATGGAAAGCGCTTATTCACCACCTGTTGGAAAATGTTAGCGTTCGTGTTCAATCATGTGCTTAATTTAGTGTGTAATTGGAAATGTAGCACTCAAAAGGCACGCAAATCTGTTTGAAGATTTAGCTGTTTATATTGAGCGTATTGATTACACTGAAATGGAGAAAAACAAAAAATGATCAGGAGAACAGAGACTACTTTCAAAGTAACTGCCCAACAGGACACACTGGTTACTTAGAAAGATAAAAGCACTGTGCTGTCTGAGTTAAGGGTGAAACACTTCAGGGCTGCCATAGTATCACCATCACAAATTGTCAACAGATGTTGCTTCTCTTCACCTCAAATGAGCACTGGGTTTTACCACCATTTAAGAAAAAATATATATATATATATACCAGTGGCTTTTAAAGTCCTTGTGTCTCTTTTTTGCCTCATGTTAACATTAAAATATTCCTTCTGTGTTTATTTACAAACATAGTTTGAAGTGCTATGATATACAACAGGCACATTGCAACCTTCTCAGTGTTCTTCAATTTTCCACTGAATCCAGACATTCAACAGGATGGTCCTAAGAGCTTTTCTTAGTGAGATTTTTAGTTAGTACAGTCTGTTTGTTCAGCACCACCATGGAAAGCATTAGGGACCCCTCTTGCATCTGCTTGAAGAGTTTTGTCCACATCAAAGAAAGAGCGAAGCTTCAAGTTAAGTCACATTTAAGGCCCTAAAATGTATCCAGTCCAGCTCAAACACAAGCTTCCTTGATGGCTCAGCAGTGAAGAATCTACCTGCCAAGGCAGGAGATGGCAATTCAATCCCTGGGTCAAGAAGATGAACTGGAGAAGGAAATGGCAACCCACTCCGGTATTCTTGCCTGGAAAAAATCCCATGGACAGAGGAGCCTAGTGGGCTATAGTCCATGGGGTCACAAAGAACTGGACACAGCTGAGCAACTGAGCACCAGCTCCAGTACAATGAGAAGAGGATGCATTAGGAGAGAACTAGGAGCTAAGAGAATTCCCTAGAAGCTATTACACGCTGAAGGGAAAGCAATATGGGAGAGAATTAGATCAGGAAAGACAGTCAAAAGTGCTCAATGATCTGAACAGTGAAGACTAGGAAGGACTGTTGGCCAGTCCTTCTAAAATACTTCTAAAACCTTCTAAAATAAAATTAAGTATTCTAAAATACTTCCTCGGCGGGGCTTCCCTGGTGGTCCAGTGGTTAAGAATCTGCCTTCCAAAGCAGGGGATGTGGGTTCCATCCCTGGTCCAGGAACATGCCCCATGGGGCAACAAAGCAACTAGAGAGATGCCCGTGCACTGCAATGAAGATCCCACATGACACAACTAAGACTCGACACAGACAAAAACAAGTAAATATTTAAAGATACATAAATAAGTAAATAAAATACTTCCTCATGCTGCAGCAGAGGTATAGAAACCCACAGTAAACCTGAACATCCCAAGAAAGCCAAGAATTCTTGCTATCACACTGGCTCATGACACAAACACACTACAGCAACTGCAAACATGACTTCAAAAGCTTTGAAGAGTAATGTCAGTCTTTTATGAGAAAAAAAAGACCTTGACAGGGAGTAAAGGGGGCAAGAGGCAAAAGAGTGCTTACTAATGCAATATGAACAAAGGGTAATTCAGAAAAAAGGATCAGAACTTTTCCAACCTACTAGGTCACATCCCCTAGCTTTTGTTTCTTATGATGAAATTCACTTTATTCCTAATAAGTTCATGAAAATCTAACAATTAAATAAATCTAGAGCAAGTGCACATTTTGTTGTTTAATAGTATTCCTTTCCTTTTCTTGAGTAAAATGTATCAGTGAATAGCACAAACCTGAAGTTATACTCTGATGTACTAATCTGCTGTGCTGTACTGTGCTGTGCTATACTAAGTCACTTTAGTTGTGTCTGACTCTTTGCAATCCCATGGACTGTAGCTGGCCAGGCTCCTCTGCCCATGAGGCTCTCCAGGCAAGAATACTGGAGTGGGTTGCCAAGCCCTCCTCCAGGGGATCCTCCCAAGCCAGGGATCGAACCCAAATCTCTTAAGTCTCCTGCATTGGCAGGTGGGTTCCTTACCACTAGTGCCACCTGGGAAGCCCTGATATATTAATAAAGTATGTCAAAATTAGACTACTTTAGACCATCTGCTAAGAAATTTAAATTTTTGAAAGCTATCAAAACTTTCCAATATTATGTCTTTTTTCTGTTTATGAAATCCTTTCACTTTATTTCTAATTTATGTGGATGGGGCTATACCACGAAGAAAAGTAGATCATTCAAAGGGCAAAGTTGCTTTTAAGATACAGAAGAGCCCTATCTAAAAACTACTGGGCTGATGGACTTCGAACATTCTATGGATGTTAGGGGGAAATTATCCATTGTCTTAAATTACATGAATTAAATTAAAGTCACTACCCGCAAAAGATGTTTTGACCTTTCAGAAGATTCTCTATTTTTTCTTTTTAGTTGAATATCTTTCTCCTAATTTATGGCATCTGAAAGATGCTGTGACTTGATGGATATAGATGTAGAATTGGAAAAGAGTAAATGTCTTCTCTTAGGCATGTAACAGCTGGGCATGCCAGTGTCAAAATTACTTAGGCAACTTGGGGACATTTCAGTACACTCCAGAGAAAACTCATTTACCTACCGCATCCTCTTGTGGAATCCCAGAAGTTGGAGATGATTAGGTAATTAACACTACCTCAGTAGGTGGTTTCTAGAGCACTAAGTATGTCCTCAAAAAATAGCTTCATTTTGAAAAATTAATATGATGAGTCTGTTATGATTACCTCAGGAGACATTTTTTTATTGTTTATGTCCAGAAAGAATAAGCAATAGTATAGATGGAGGCATGAAAGTGAAAGTGTCAGTCACTCAGACCTGTCCAACTCTTTGCAACCTGATCCTATGGACTGTAGCCCACCAGACTCCTCTGTCCATGGAATTCTCCAGGCAAGAGTACCAGAGTGGGTAGCCATTTCCTTCTCCAGGGGATCTTCCTGACCTAGGCATCAAACCTGGGTCTGCTATATTGTAGGCCACTTCTTTACCATCTGAGCCACCAGGGAAGCCCTAGATGGATGCATAGATAGATGCATTTCAATAGGTTCTAAAGGGAGAGAATTTTAAGGATCTAAAGTCAATTTTGATTACAAATATGAAATTAAAAATTGGTTGGAATAAGAAGAAAAAGAATTCTGATTTATCATCCACAATTGCCACCTCAAGGATAGATTAATAAGAAAGATAATTTTCTTATTAAAATTCTGGAAAATCCATTTCTTTCTATCCTTAATTTTGGCCACCGTTGACTCTCCCCATATTTACATTTGCTCTCTGCTATTAAAGAACAAGTCAAGTTTGTTCAGTTAATTATTATCATACCAAAAACCTGATCATAGCACTCTACAGCCATTACTTTACAAAGTTCAAGGCTTTTCATTACTTTATAAAATTCAAGTGCCTTGCCACAGCCTTTCATGTGCTGGTTCTTGCTTACCTTTTTAATCTTATCTCTTTTCCATTGCTTTAGCCTCCCTTCACAATCTAGGCTACATACAGTCTTGTAGAACTTACACCCAGACTCTTACAAATGCTGTTCTTTCTCCCTGAAACATCTTTCCCCAACATTGCCATTACTTCCTATCCTTCCATCAGCAATCAGCTAAAAAAGAATCTCCTCTAAGAAATTGTTCTTATTTGCAGCCCACCTCCCCTACCCTAAGTCTCTTCAGTATGCTAAAATGAAAACATCTGATTATCCCTATCACAGCGTTCATCAACATGTTTTTTAATTTTTATTTTATATTATATTTTACTTTATATTGGAGTATAGTTGATTTACAATGTTGTGTTTGTTTCAGGTGTAAAGCGAAGTGATTCAGTTATATATATACACATAGGAATATCTTTTAAATTACCTGCAAATTTTTCTTCCTCACCTATTGGACTGTAAGTTCTTAGATCACAGTGTGAATCTCCATTATATCACCAGTGAGTGAAGCCCTGTGATTTCTCAATACACATTTATTAAATAAAAGATTTATCGGCAGTGCACAAGGCATGGTGCTGGGCCTGTGATGAACAGTGTAGTAATGATGTAAGAGAACTGAATTTAGATTAAAGACAGTGGAGAATTCCTCCTGTGATGGGTAATCTTAGGTATCAATTTGACTGGGGAATGTGTGTGTGTGCTCAGTCATGCCCAACTCTTTGCAACCCCATGGACTGTAGCCCACCAGGCTCCTTTGTCTATGGGATTTTCCAGGCAAGAATAGTGGAGTGGGTTGCCATTTCCTCCTCCAGGGGATCTTCCCAACCCAGGGATCGACCCTGCATGTCTGTGTCTCCTGCCTTGGCAGGTGGATTCTTTACCACTGTGCCACCTGGGACATAGGCTACCCAAATATCTGGTTTAATGTTTTTCTTAGTTTGTCTGTGACAGTGTTTCTGGAAGAGATTAGCATTTGAATCAGTGAACTGAGTAAAACTGCTGGCCCTCCCCAATGAGAGTAGGCCTCATCCAATCTGTTGGAAACCTGACTAGAACAAGAGCAGAATTCTCTCTTCCTGCCTGAACTGTTTTCAAACTGGGACATTGGTCTTGTCCTGTACTTGATCTAGAAGTTCTAGCATCAGCTCTCTTGGTTCTCAGACCTTAGTATTTAGAGTGAAACTATCAATACATCTAGCTCTATGGTGAGGTTAAGGGCGACCTCCTCCAAGAGGGCTTCTGCCGTACCCAAGTCTGCTGCCTCCAGAGCCCCGTCCCTGCGGCAGTCCACTGCTCACCCGTACCTCCACAGGAGATGCTCAAACACAGTTCTCTCTCAGTCTCTGTGGGGTCCCTGGGTCCTGGTGCACGCAAGTTTGTTTGAGCTCTTTGCCCTTGGGCATGGGGTATCTCCTCACAGCCGCTCCAGTGCTCCCCATCTTACCGGGGTTTCTCTGATCTTGGATGTGGGGTATCTCCTCACGGCTGCTCCAGCAAAGTGCATCTGCGGCTTCTAACCTTGGGCATGGGGTATCTCCTCACAGCTGCTCCAGTGCTCCCCATCTTATTGGGGTTTCTCTGACCTTGGACGTGGAGTATCTCCTCACGGCTGCTCCTGACTTTGGATATGGGGTATCACAGATGCTCCAGCGCAGTGGCCGCTGACTCTACAAAATCTATAAAGAAAGTAGGGGAAACCATTAGACCATTCAGGTATGACCTAAATCAAATCCCTTATGATTATACAGTGGAAGTGAGAAATAGATTTAAGGGACTAGATCTGATAGACAGAGTGCCTGATGAACTACGGATGGAGGTTCGTGACATTGTACAGGAGACAGGGATCAAGACCATACCCAAGAAAAAGAAATGTAAGAGCACAAAATGGCTGTCTGAAGAGGCCTTACGAGTAGCTGTGAAAACAAGAGAAGAGAAAAGCAAAAGAGAAAAGGAAAGATATACCCATTTGAATGCAGAGTTCCAAAGAACAGCAAGGAGAGATAAGAAAGCCTTCTTCAGTGATCAATGCAAAGAATTAGAGGAAAACAATAGAATAGGAAAGACTAGAGATCTCGTCAAGAAAATTAGAGATACCAAGGGAACATTTCATGCAAAGATGGGCACAATAAAGGACAGAAATGGTATGGACCTAACAGAAGCAGAAGATATTAAGAAGACGTGGCAAGAATACACAGAACTATACAAAAAGGATCTTCACGACCCAGATAACCATGATGCTGTGATCACTCACCTAGAGCCCGACTTCCTGGAATGTGAAGTCAAGTGGGCCTTAGGAAGCATCACTACGAGCAAAGCTAGTGGAGGTGATGGAATTCCAGTTGAGACATTTCAAATCGTACAAGATGATGCAATGAAAGTGTTGCACTCAATATGCCAGCAAACTTGGAAAACTCAGCAGTGGCCACAGGACTGGAGAAGGTCACTTCTCATTCCAATCCCAAAGAAAGGCAATGCCAAAGAATGTTCACACTATCACACAATTGCATTCATCTCACATGCTAGTAAAGTAATGTTCAAAATTCTCCAAGCCAGGCTTCAACAGTAGGTGAATCATGAACTTCCAGATGTTCAAGCTGGTTTTACAAAAGGCAGAGGAACCAGAGATCAAATTGCCAACATCCGCTGGATCATGGAAAAAGCAAGAGAGTTCCAGAAAAACATCTATTTCTGCTTTATTGACTATGCCAAAGCCTTTGACTGTGTGGATCACAACAAACTGGAAAATTCTTCAAGAGATGGGAATACCAGACCACCTGACCTGCCTCTTGAGAAATCGATATGCAGGTCAGGAAGCAAGAGTTAGAACTGAACATGGAACAACAGACTGGTTCCAAATAGGGAAAGGAGTAAGTCAAGGCTGTACATTGTCACCCTGCTTTTTTTATGCAGAGTACAGCATGAGAAACGCTGGGCTGGAAGAAACACAAGCTGGAATCAAGATTGCGGGGAGAAATATCAATAACCTCAGATATGCAGATGACACCACCCTTATGGCAGAAAGTGAAGAGGAACTAAAGAGCCTCTTGATGAAAGTGAAAGAGGAGAGTGAAAAAGTTGGCTTAAAGCTCAACAATCAGAAAATTAAGATCAAAGCATTTGGTCCCATCACTTCATGGCAAATAGATGGGGAAACAGTGGAAACAGTGAGACTTTATTTTGTGAGGCTCCAGAATCACTGTGGATGGTGACTGCAGCCATGAAATTAAAAGACACTTACTCCTTGGAAGAAAAGTTACGACCAACCTAGACGGCATATTAAAAAGCAGAGACATTACTTTGCCAACAAAGGTCTTTCTAGTCAAGGCTGTGGTTTTTCCGGTAGTCATGTATGGATGTGAGAGTTGGACTGTGAAGAAAGCAAGGTGCAGAAGAATTAATGCTTTTGAAATGTGATGTTGGAGAAGACTCTTGAGAGTCCTTTGGACTACACGGAGGTCAAACCAGTCCATCCTAAAGGAAATCAGTCCTGAATATTCATTGGAAGGACTGATGCTGAAGCTGAAACTCCAATACTTTGGCCACCTGATACTTATTTGCAAGGATTCTGATGCTGGGAAAGATTGAAGGCGGGAGGAAAAGGGGACAGAGGATGAGATGGTTGGATAGCATCACCAACTCAATGGACATGGGTTTGAGTAGGCTTCAGGAGTTGGTGATGGACAGGGAAGCCTGGTGTGCTGCAGCCCAAGGGGTCGCAAAGAGTCTGAGCAACTGAACTGAACTGAACTTTTCAGTACATCACTGGCTTTCATCATCCCCAGCTTGCAGACAGCAGATTCTGAGAGTTCTCAGCCTCCATAATCACTTGAACTAAATTCTTATACTAAAACTCTGTATCTTTCTCTGTCTTTCTCTACTATTGATTCTGTTTCCCCAGAGAACGCTGACTAATACACTTCCTCTGCAAAAGTTAAATTTGTTTCTGAGCAGAATCAGGCAGGGTAGAATTTTTCTCCCCCAAATGATGTAACGAACGACTAAAAGGAGAAAAGAAAGCTCAATATCGTTCCCTGAATTCACCAATAAGTGAAATTCTCAGCAAAGTTATTTTTTCTTCAGATGCTAACCCTGATGAAATACGTAAATCGCTTTAACTGAGATGAAGACATTTTTATACAGCCAAACTCTAATTCAGTTACTAAGTAACAACTATACAGTGAGTTTAAGGCATGAATCAGCAAACTTTTTTCGATTAAGATCAGTTAGTCGCTAGGAGTTGGACACGACTGAGCGACTTCACTTTCACTTTTCACTTTCATGCATTGGAGAAGGAAATGGCAACCCACTCCAGTGTTCTTGCCTGGAGAACCCCAGGGAAGGGGAGCCTGTTGGGCTGCCGTCTCTGGGGTCGCACAGAGTCGGACACGACTGAAGTGACTTAGCAGCAGCAGCAGCAGCAAATATATTAGGCTTTGCAAGCCATGAGGACTCTGTCACCACCGATCCGTCAAGCCTTCTTGATGAAAAAGCAGCCATGTATACATAAAGAGGCTTGGTGGTGTTCCAATAAAGCTTTATTTGCAAAAATAGGTAGCAAGTCTGTCTTTGCCTGAGGTCCATAGCTTGCTGAATGCTGGTGTAGGGGTTTAGATAGTAGTCAGACAGCCTGCGTTTGAGTTTTGGCTTCACCAACACTCTGCTCTGTAACCATATCAGTGGACTCTAGAAAAATGGTAAAGATGAACCTGTTTGCAGGGGAGGAATAGAGACACAGACATAGAGAACAGATGAGTGGACACAGGGGTAATGGGGGAGCACAAAGTGGGTGGTGAGATGAGTTGGGAGATTGGGACTGACATATATACACTAGCATGTGTAAAACGGATAGCTAGTGGGAACCTGCTGTATAGGACAAGGAGCTCAGTTCAGTGCTCTGTGGTGGGATGGGGAGAGAGGGGACACGGAGCTGATTCACTTCAGAAACTAACACAACACTGTAAAGCAAACTCTACCCCAATTTTTTTTTTAAGTGCTGGTCACTGAAACTCTATTTATGAAGTTGTTGTTTCATCACTAAGTTGTGTCCAACTCTTGTGACCCCATGAACAGTAGCCCACCAGGCTCCTCTGTTCATGAGAATTTCCAGGCAAGAATACTGGAAGGATGGCCATTTCCTCCTCCATGGGATCTTCCTTATCCAGGGATCTAACCCATATCTCCTGTATCAGCAGGCAGATTCTTTACCACTGAGCCACCTGGGAAGCCCGTTTATGAAGCACCCACTCTTTAGGTTTGTTGTGAGACTTGAATGAACTGCATGCCTCCGTTGCTCAAGGAAACCTTCGAAATATAGTAAGTTCTATGTGGAAGGTTGGCTTCCCAGATGGCACAGTTGGTAAAGAATCTACCTGCCAGTGCAAGAGATGCAGGAGACATAAGTTCAATCCTTGGGTCAGGAAGTTCCCCTGGAGGAGGAAATGGCTACCCACTCCAGTATTCTTGTCTGGAGAATCCCATGGACAGAGGAGTCTGGTGCACTACAGTCCATAGGGTCGCAAAGAATCAGATAAACTGAACACACATGCATAATTATAGAAGGTAGTTATGCTTTTCAGCTTATTTTCTTTGGCATTTAAAGGTTTGAGTTTTTTTATATACCACCAACTTTCCAAAAAACAATATAATGAATGAAGTTACACTCAATTTTTCAGAAGAGACTTTTCAGTGCCATTGTGGATACCATCTGAAGTTCTGGAACCTGTTCCTGCAAATATGATTTAGTAATCTCACTCTCCATAATGGATCCTCATTAGCAACAAAGAACATCTTGTTGCAGTGAAACCAGAGACACTGTCCTGAGGAAAAGACAGTTAAGATAAGACTTGAGGAAAATGAAATTTTAACCACTTCAGTGTTCAGCTTTCTTGTATAGCTTCTCAAGGTTTTGACATTCAGTTTCCTTCAATGACCCAGTTTTGTCTTTTCTAATTAAAAATCCTCCAGTGGTTTAAACTGATAGGAAGTAACCTAATAAAAACACAACCATATCTATTTCTCCTTAAGATCGATCATAAAGATTTCACTCCAAATTATCTTTTCTATTTACCACTTGGATCATTTTACCCTCTTCATGAAAAACCCTGAAGTAGCTTTTAATTCTTCTTTATAAATACAGCATGACCAAGTGCTTCACTGTGGAGCTCGCAGCTCAACACAGGTTTTTCAGGACCCTCCCGCACTGTCTCTGACTCCCCCATGCACCCAGTCCCCTGCACTCAGATAGAGAAGCACATCAGCCCTTTCATGTGTGCATTCCCGGGACCTGAGCTATGTCTGGAATCTCCCTCCTGCCTTGATGGGATCCCTCCCTTCTAGCATTTATGGAGCTTATCAGATCACACCTGCTTCTTAATCTTCCCCAAATAACTGAAAATGAAAAAGTAGGTCTTTGTTCCACTGTACCTTTGGGAAAAAAAGAAATCGTGCCTACAAAGGCAAGAGGGCATGTCCCACACAACATTTCACACTTTATTTTTTAATTGTGATTTGCTAATCTTTCTGGAGAAGAGAATAGCTACCCACTCCAGTATTCTTGCTCGGGAGAATTCCCTGGATGGAGGAGCCTGGTGGGCTACTGTCCATGGGGTCAGAAAGAGTCAGACACGACTGAGCTGTTAACATTTCCACTCACTTCTAATGTTTAATTTATATGATTTGAATGCTATTCTCTATTACTGATCACTAATTCCAATAAGATGAGTGGAGAATCTTGTTGTGTCCACTGACAGACACATACTCTGGGAACCAGGTCCTCTAGACTCACAGAGATATTAGGACAAGAAGCACAGTTTCTCAAAGAAGGTTACTGGAAGTGAAAGGAAGTGCCAGTGAGTAGTAAGCAAAATGGTCCCCAAAGACGTCCATGTCCTCATCCCTGAAATCTTTGAATATGATGTTACACAGCAAAGGAGACTTAACAGAAGTAATTAAAGTTCTCATAAAAATAGGGAGATTGCCCCAGATTATTTGGATGGGCTTATTCTGTGATTACATGTAATTGTGTAATAACAGAAAACCTGCTCTGGCCTGAGTAAAGAGATGGAGCAGAAGGAGAAATTAGAAATATTCAAAGTATGAAAAGGGATTCAACTTGCCACGGCTGGAAGAGAGCCACTTGAACAGCTGAGAAGGAATGCAGGCTGCCTCTAGAAGGAAAGAACTGTCTCCCATTCCTTCAGTCCTAGGTCTTCAGTCCTAAGTCTGAAGAACTGAATTCTCAAGGAACTGAATTCAGCTGTGAATTTGGCTTTGAACATCCTATGCAGAGACCAAGCCTACAGAACTGTGAGATAATAAATGGCTATTGGTTTAAGTTGCTTTGTTTTTGATCATTCGTTATGGCGGTAATGATGGCTCAAACAGTAAAGAATCTGCCTGCAATGCAGGAGACCCAGGTTCGATCCCTGAGTCGGACAGATCCCCTAGAGAAAGGAATGGCTACCTACTCCAGTATTCTTGTCTGGAGAATTCCATGGCCAGAGGAGCCTGGCAGGCTATAGTCCATGGGGTCACAAAGAGTGGGACACAACTGAGCGACTAACACTTTCACTTCAACACTTATGGTGGTAATAGAAAACTTACACAAGAGACCACTTCTACTTTAAACGTTTGATGTCCCAAGTTATATGTTGTACTTACCATAATTGTGCCAAGTTGCTTCAGTTGTGTCCGACTCTTTGTGACCCCATGGCCTATAGCCTACCAGGCTTCTCTGTCCATGGAATTTCCCGGGCAAGAATACTGGAGTGGGTTGCCATTTCCTCCTCCAGGGGATCTTTCTGACCAAGGGATCAAACCCATGTCTCTTAGATCTCCTACATTGGCAGACGGGTTCTTTACCACTAGCGCCACCTGAGAAGCCCAATCATAAATAGCACATCACAGAATGGTTCATGATTTAAGGTATACACTTGTCTTCTGGAGGATGGCTCCCAATCCCCACTGAATTTCATTATCAAACTAGCTCCTCACTGTCCCTCAGCAGGCCATTCCAATATTCATCAGTCTGGGAGGGTAGCATATGGCAGAACCAACTTATATTCACGTGGTCAGTGTTCTCACTATAAGCCTTCAGATAGCAGTGTGGCCTAAGATTCTGTAAGAAGGAAAAGGAAACACATACCTAGAGTATTTATTAATTATAATTAATTGGGATAAATTACAGCCCTTTCCAAAGTGGAAGAGGCCCAGTGTGATAGACTGGCCAGCATGGGGCTGGTGGATGTTTTTCAAGGGATGGTGCTGCAGTAGGGGCTCTGGGTTTTTCTGGGTTGCCATGCAGGATGTCAGCTACCTTAGGACTTAGATCAGTCTGGGAAGTGGGTCCATGTGGCTGGGTCCATGTGTGTACAGTGTGCATCCTTGCCACCCTGCCTACAGCACTTATTAACTCATCTTGTCAGCCCTAAAGTGGCTAAGGACAAATGTTACCTATGTCAACCAGCTGGTTTTTCTGTCTACCCAGTTACTTAGTGCCACTCCTTGTTAGGTAATCTTTTGTGAATGTTAATATAGAACACACACAAAAAAAGGTAACCCATAATCTCACACCTCTTGTTTTCTAGGGGCCCTTCATGAATTACTTCTTTTCCTTGTTTAGAAAGACATCCTTCCTGGCTTCCTTCATCTGTATCCTTCTTCTGTGCCAGTCACATGTGCACTTCCCTTAGCACAATTCTACCACTGTTTTCCCTGTACATACTTGTCTCCCTTTTTAATACCTGTCTTTAGTAAACTGGAAGTTAATTAATATCCTTTCTCCACTGAACACAGAAACAAGATTTTATGGCATGCTTTATATGTTGCCTGACAATATACCTTACCTTCCTACTATTGACAGGGCAGGGATTATATCTTATTTGTCTTGTAAGCTACTGAAGCATGTACCACAGTTTAGTCATTTATCCATTCATCAAGTAATATTTATTGATGACTTACTTATGTCAGGTAGTATAAAGAATGAGTAAATAAGATTTGATCCCTGGGTTGGAAGATCCCTTGGAGAAGGAAATGGCTACCCACTCCAGTATTCTTGCCTGAAGAATCCCAAGGACAGAGGAGCATGGCAGGCTATATAGTCCATGGAGTCTCAAGAGTTGACATCACTTAGCAATTAAACCACTACCACCAAATAAAATTCCTCTAGGATTTCAAAAGAATCACGCAATTGGAGTTCGTTAGGATGAGTGAAAGTTCTCCAGGGAAAGAAATGAAATGGAAACTATGATATTAAGCCATATAAACAGTATGTACAAAATATACAGAAGTATGACAGCTCCGGGGGGCATTTTGGGACTGTAGTCAGCCTGGTATGCCTGGATCAGTAGTTCATAGTCAGGAATGCTCATCTGATGCATCTATGAAATTTTTTCAAAATAGACATATCCAGAGTCCAACACTAGGAATACGAATTTACTAGGTGTGTCAATCAGGAGCCCAACAGAAAAGACCTGGCAAAATAAAAATGGATAATTTAAAGAGAAACTAATATAAGTCCTCTTTACCAAGGTATGGGCAGGGTAAATCAAGACGGAAGGAGTAATACAGTATCTCAGCATTTTAGAGGGCTTCCCAGATAGCTCTGTGGTAGTGGTGGGTGGTTGGTTACTAAGCTGTGTCTGACTCTTGCAACCCCATGGACTGTAGCCCACCAGGCTCCTCCGTCTCAGGGATTTTTCCAGGCAAGAATATTGGAATGGGTTGCCATTTCCTTCTCCAGGGGATCTTCCTGACCCAGGAATCAAACCCAGGTCTCCCGCACTGCAGGAAGATTCTTTACCAGCTGAACTACCAAGGAAGCCCCCAGATAGCGCTAGTGGTAAAGAACCCGCCTGCCAACCCTAGCGGGCTACAGTCCATGGGGTCGCAAAGAGTCGGATATGACTGAACTTGCACGAGCAAGCATCTTAAAGCTACCAACTCAAGAGAAGTGAGGACCCTAAACGGGAAAGGGAGGAAGTACCAGATTGGTTAGCTTTACAGAAAGGGCTGTCAATAACCCATGGCAGAGGGCTTTAGCCAATGCTGAGTAACATCACAGGGAGAGAGGTTGAAAAATAATTGCCTAATTTCACTCTCTTTCTGATCTTTTAGCCAGGAAATGACTACTGAGAAAATCTAGCCAAACACTAGGGGATCAGCTTCCCTGGGCAGAGCATCATGGAGAAGGTAGGCAGTGGATCTGAACAGGCAAAAGGAAGATGTCTAGCACACATGTGGGAGGGAGCCTTGGCTTATGTACCTGGAAGTAACTCCCAGGTGGTTGTCCCCTTTTATGGCTCCATGGCCAACTGACTCTGTGTCATTCATTTATTCATTCATTCAAGAAATATCACTTGAGCACCCCCTAGTATGACCCAACGTTGGCTTCTGGGAAAATAAGATTGAGAAAAATGGATAAAATTCTTTTTTCAACCACATCATGATTCCTTGAGTGGGGCTATAACACTTGCATAGTTCCAGGATTGCATAGGTTTATCTCTATGATTTCACCTGCACAGCTGATATTTGTTTCAAGCCTGCTACAACTCACACTGCCATCCTGCCCCGGGCCACATTCTTCTACATGGTTTGCTGTCACCTGTGATGCACCAGCTACAGTCCTAACACTGTCCTTGAAATTACCATTGACCCCACGGTTGAATATATTTATTTATGCCAATCCTTCTTCCTTCAGGTTGATTTTTCTCCTGGGCACCATATACTCTTTTTTTTTCCCCCTGGAGAGAATCTAAACATAATTTAATTGATGCAAACAGATGCAAAGAGAGGTATAAAATTCTAACAAGTATTTTATGATCCTAAGATGTTTAGAGATCTTTTCTTTCTCTCAATAATATTGACATAACATTAAGTCTAAAATTACTAGTTTTCATCTTTTGCAACTTGGTAATTCTCAGAGTCCATTAACTAAGCCCATGAGATTAGAGTGTCTTTGCTTTCTTTTTTGACAAGATAGCAAGGAAATAAATCATGATTCTTTTTTCTGCTGAAATGGCAGCCAGTACCATTTCCAAAGAATTTAATCCGTAAATGTCTCTTTTGGTTGAGATGAGAAGTTAAATGAAAAATAATTGATCGCTGTATTTCAATTTGTAAGGATTATAAACTTTTCACAAATACTGTTATTTATCAGCACTTTCATTAAGAGCCATTTAAAATATTCTGGAATTGAAATTTTATCAAACAAGTTTAACAACAAAGGCAAGAAGATTAACAATTCAGGTTTAATTTACTTAAAAACCAAGCATAAAGTTGCTCCTAAGTTCTGTTTTCCATTCTCCCCCACCCCTACCACACACACACACCCCCCTTTTAAAAAATTTTATTTTCTTTCTTGGTGGTGGCTCATAATAACGGCTTTGTCTGGCCCCTGAATTCTTCCTTGTCATTTAATGCCAGCTGGAGTCTTGAGGAGCCCTGGCTTCACTTCTAGCTTTTAACTTCTCCAGACTGTAGGTCGTTAATTGTTCAGTAAAAGAGTTGAAGATCAGATAAAGTTGTTTAACCCCTCCTGGGCCAATGGCCTTAGTAGCCTGCGATCTCTTTGCAAGTCATTCATTCTGCTACCCTCAGAGCTATTGTGTGGTCAGCTCTGCAGGGTTTCCAGCAGTATCCTTTCGTTCAACTCTGTCTACCTTCTCTGGGGCACTGAAAGGGTTAAGTAACATTAAAATCAAAATTTATTTGCCCTTTACCCTTTCATCAGTTGTGCTCTGGTTTGAATGCACATGGTCTTTCTCTTTCCTTGCTTTCCCTCCCAGGGCTTCACATTTATGGTTAATGGATCTACTAAAGAGAAAGGTGTTACATACTTGGGCCGTAATTTAATATAGATTTTGGTTTACTTAATTAACTAACTCATAACTACCTCTACCCCCAGATTATTCGTGGTGGCTTATAAGAACACATGCTACAGAAAATAGGGGTGGGGAGAATGTATACATGTGTGTGCGTGCTAAGTCACTTCAGAGTCACTTCGAACTCTTTACGACATACACACATGCAAACACAAATACATATATACGTATTTTATAAATAGAGTGGATATGCAATATCTAGCATAAAAAAGTGCAAATACATAATGCAAAGTACAGAAAATAGGAGACAAATATATATTTATATATGAAACTATATGCCATTAATTAATATACTGATAATATTAATATATAATATGCATACATGCTTAGTCACTCAGTTGTATCCGACTCTTTGCAACCCCATGAACTGTAGCCCACCAGGCTCCTCTGTCCATGGGATTTCCCAGGCAAGAATATAGTAGGGGGTTGCCATTTCCCGCTGTAATGGATCTTGCTGACCTAGGGATTGATCTCACATCTCCTGCAGCTCCAGCATTGGCAGGCAGATGCTTTTATCACTGAGTCACCTGGAAAGCTCCAATATATAATATATTATTAATTAAGTAATATGTAATTAATTTTATATATAAGGATGTGTTAAATAGGAATAGAATGTAAGAAAGCATAATAAAACATGTACCAACCAATTCTCATATGAGAAATTGAAGATCAAGTATTTGTTCTATCTAAAGTAGATTTTGAAACTTGTATTAAGAGTTATTTTTTGAACACAATACTTAGGAAAACCATATAGGGTGATGCTAAGCGATAGACATTCAAAGCTGTCAGATCCTTTGTATCAGCCCCCCCTCATTTCTCACGTTTAATTTTCTTAATGGTTCTACTATTTTCTTTTTTTTACAAATGAAAGGATTTTGTAAAGATAAAGGTACATTAGAGCCCATTAACACCATTAGGGCAAGTGTCTTAAAGAAAATCTGTTGAATATAACAAAAATGCTGAATTTCTACTCTCTGAGGCATTTTTTTTCCCCCTTTTGGCTCCTAGGACGATAGCCAGGTGGGATATGTTCCAAAGCACCTTAATACCATTTATGTTTTACTTGCGGGATATCATGACCACAGATAAACCTCGACAGAATTGTTCAGTTAAACCTTGCTTTGGGTCACGTGACATAAACTACACACAGACAATTTCCAGCTGGGCAAACACTTAAGTTCCATTTATGGCTCTCAACTGGGATCCTATCTTTCAAACTTCTCACCAGAGTCTCAGCCCTGTGCTTGATGGGTTACCTGCATGAAGACAATAGCAAACTACACCTTCACTTTCCTTTCTAGAAAACTGCATGGAGTCTTAACAAGTCTATCGTAGAGTCACAGGACTATAGTCACAAGGCTTTACCTTTAATACAATTAAAGGAGAAAAATACAGTTACATAAAGAGAGCTACTGTAGTTAGACCTTCTATATACTGCCACTTTCCACCTTGTTAAAAACCACAGACAGGTTTTATTTTGACCTCTAAGGAAATGCTTAGAAAATGACTATCTCATGTCTATGAGGATTTGATGCTCAAGAGTAAGAAAGGAAATTTTAAGAAAGACAAAGGAGAATTTCAACCTCCACTGCCAGGAAAAAAAAAAAAAAAAAGCTCATGTGAGTTTGTAGCTCCCTGAATAAATAAGAACTTGCCCAGATTTATTTTAACCTTCAGCACCTAGTATTGTATCTTTTGTTTGGTTATGTTGCTCTTGGTTTCTGACTTTTTATCTATTATTCTTTCAGTGATAAATTTTTGATTAATCATTCATAACATTGTTTACAGTAGTTGTTCACAACCATTTCCCAGAGGTCACTCGTGAAAGATGTGACTCATACACTGAAAAAATTTCCATGTAACGTTCATGGACTCCTACATTTACCATCACTCCTTGTATGCACCTCAAAAAATACCACATACAAAGTAATGTAAGTAAAAAGGGGATAACCTTGAACACACTTATTTTTACTGTAAATCATTGATAAAGTTTATTTCTTTCATTTACAAGATATGCCCAAAGCAGTAAGACAAAACCACTACATCATTACAGTCGCAATGACAAGTACAAACAGTGTCAGGCAGTCCTGAGTCTGAGAATCACCTGCTCCCTTTCCTAGCTGGGGTTCCTTGGACAATTACTTAATTTCTCCCATTTTTTCAGTCTGTAAATAGAAGCAAGAAAAGCACGTATATGAAAATATTCTTGGGAAGACCAAAGGACATAACACACGTTAACGCAAAGCATAGTGCCTGACATGTACTATATAATTGTTCTATTAAGATTCTCTGGTTTAGAGAAGTTGTAGCATGAAAATCCTTGGTTCAGAAAATAAGACACTGAAAACCTTCTGTTTCCACTCATGAGGGAGAAACAGATCTGGATACATCTTTCTACCATCACCAATTTTAAGACAGGACAAAATATATGAAACACCTATTTTCGCATACTGGACAATAGGCAGCACAGGACTGTGATCTTTGAGGTAGCGGTAACAAATGAAGTGATTCCTATGACTGTCCCAGCTTTTTACCAAGAGAGATTTTTCTAAGGTTGTAGCACAAGTGGGGAAGCTAAGCAAAGAAGGCTGAGTGGAGAAGACAGAGTTTGGAATTGTGTCAAAGTGGCTGGAATTTATGGGTCATATTACTTGAGAAGAGGGAGCTGTTCAAAGAAAGAGCCCAGAATTCTCCATGGTATTCACCTGACTCTTTGGCTGGTTGCCAATCTGTGCATGTTTAGAGCAAAATTCTGTGCTGCTGGACCAAAAACAACATCTGGTGAAAAAATATTACTGAAAATCTGTAAACCAAGCAATTTCCAGAACTCACACAAGTGCAGAAACCATTTAAGTTATCACCATCCAGAGTGGAGAGACCATATAGAAAATCATTAGAGACTCCCAACAAAGTCAAATCATAGTAGTGGGACAGGACAAGACCTGGAGTAATATCAGCTCTACTACTACTACTACTACTAAGTCGCTTCAGTCGTGTCCGACTCTGTGCGACCCCATAGACGGCAGCCCACCAGGCTCCCCCGTCCCTGGGATTCTCCAAGCAAGAACACTGGAGTGGGTTGCCATTTCCTTCTCCAATGCATGAAAGTGAAAAGTGAAAGTGAAGCCACTCAGTTGTATCCGACTCCTAGCAACCCCATGGACTGCAACCTACCAGGCTCCTCCATCCACAGGACCCTCCAGGCAAAAGTACTGGAGTGGGGTGCCATTGCCTTCAATCTGATCCATAAGTAACCTGACTGCCTGTCAAACACATTAAAGAAATTTTAAAGACAGTTAACAAAATCTAGTACTCAGAAAATGACATTGTAAATGTTTTATTTTTTTTACCCAATCAAAATCTAGTAGATATCTGAAATAGCAGGAAAATGTAACTATGAAAATGAGAAAATTCACAAAATAGAAACAGATGTAGAAATCTTAGAAATTCTGAAATTAGCAGACACAGATGTTATAAATGCTATTGTGTGTGTGTGTGTGTGGGTGTGTTAGCTGCTCAGTTGTGTCCAACCCTTTGCGACTCCATGGACTGTAGCTCACCAGGCTCCTCTGTCCATGGACTGCTCCAGTCAAGAATACTGGAATGGAATGGGTAGCCATTCTCTTCCTCAAGGAATCTTCCCTACCCAGAGATAGAATTCAAGTCTCCTGTATCTCAGGCAGATTCTTTACCATCTAAGCCACCAGGGAAGCCCAAATGCTATTGCAAATATGCTCAAAGATTAAAATAAAAAGATGAGCTTAATGAGGACAGAATCTAGTGGAACAAATGCAACTTTTTAAAATGAAAAATAGAATATTTTCAATAAAAATTTTATTGGATTAAATTTATAGCAAATTAGGCAGTTCAAAAGGAAAGATCACTAACCTTGTAACTACAGCAATAAAACTATCCAAAATAATGCACAGTGAGAAAATAAATGACTGAACATCAATAACAAAAAAACTCCTAAAAAACAGAACCTTAGTAATTTTGGGGACAATATCAAACAATCTACCATTTGTGCAATTGGAGACCTAATAAATATGGAGAGTGGGGAGACCAAAAAAAAAAAGAAATCATGGATGAAATGTTCATAATTTTATTAAAGTTATAATCCTACAGTTGAAATAAACTTGATAAATTCTAAACTTGTTAAAGCAACCAACCAACAAACAAAAACCCCTAAGTATATCTTAATCTGATTACTTAAAGTTATTTATAAAGAGAAACTCTTAAAGGCAACCATCGTGGGGAAGAGGCATATGACACATAGGTATAAGCAATACAGCAGGTTTCCTGTTAGAAACATAAAGCCCAGAAGATAAAGAGACAACACCTTTAAAGTGTTGAAAGAAAAAAATGTTAACCTAGAAACCTTTCAAATATGAAGCCAAAATGAAGTTTGTTTTTCTGAGAAAGAAAAACAAAATTTATCACTAGCAACCCATAATATGAGAAAACTGAAAAGAAGTTTTTTTAGACAGAAAGAAAAGGATATCAGGAGGATAGCTGGATCAACACAGAGGAATGTGGAGTGACAGAAATAATATTTAAAATTTTTCTTAACTTTAAACTTGTTCTAAAGATAACTGCTTAAAAGTAAAGTCAGTATATTGTATGTTTTAAGATCCATGTAAGAGTAATGTGTATGATGACCATAGTACAAAAGATGGTAAGGGTGAAATGGAAGTATATTATTGTTAAGATTCTTATGCTATATGTGAAGTAGTAAAATGTTCAGTTCAGTTCAGTTCAGTCGCTCGGTCCTGTCTGACTCTTTGCGACCCCATGAATTGCAGCACGCCAGGCCTCCCTGTCTATCACCAACTCCCGGAGCTCACTCAAACTCACGTCCATCGAGTTGGTGATGCCATTCAGCCATCTCATCCTCTGTTGTCCCCTTTTCCTCCTGCCCTCAAACCCTCCCAGCATCAGAGTCTTTTCCAATGAGTCAACTCTTTGCATGAGGTAGCCGAAGTACTGGAGTTTCAGCTTCAGCATCATTCCTTCCAAAGAACACCCAGGACTGATCTCCTTTAGAATGGACTGGTTGGATCTCCTTGCAGTCCAAGGGACTCTCAAGAGTCTTCTCCAACACCACAGTTCAAAAGCATCAATTCTTCGGCACTCAGCTTTCTTCACAGTCCAACTCTCACATCCATACATGACTGCTGGAAAAACCATAGCCTTGACTAGACGGACCTTTGTTGGCAAAGCAATGTCTCTGCTTTTGAATATGCTATCTAAGTTGGTCATAACTTTCCTTCCAAGGAGTAAGCATCTTTTAATTTCATGGCTGCAGTCACCATCTGCAGTGATTTTGGAGCCCAAAGAAATAAAGTCTGACACTGTTTCCACTGTTTCCCCATCTATTTCCCATGAAGTGATGGGACTGGATGCCATGATCTTCGTTTTCTGAATGTTGAGCTCTAAGCCAACTTTTTTACTCTCATCTTTCACTATCATCAAGAGGCTCTTGAGTTCCTCTTCACTTTCTGCCATAAGGGTGGTGTCATCTGCATATCTGAGGTTACTGATGTTTCTCCTGGCAATCTTGATTCCAGCTTGTGCTTCTTCCAGCCCAGCGTTTTTCATGATGTACTCTGCAAATAAGTTAAATAAGCAGGGTGACAGTATACAGCCTTGACATACTCCTTTTCCTATTTGGAACCAGTCTGTTGTTCCATGTCCAGTTCTAACTGTTGCTTCCTGACCTGCATATAGGTTTCTCAAGAGGCACGTCAGGTGGTCTGGTATTCCCATCTCTTTCAGAATTTTCCACAGTTTATTGTGATCCACACAGTCAAAGCCTTTGGCATAGTCAATAAAGCAGAAATAGATGTTTTTCTGGAACTCTCTTGCTTTTTCCATGATCCAGAGGATGTTGGCAATTTGATCTCTGGTTCCTCTGCCTTTTCTAAAACCAGCTTGAACATCTGGAAGTTCACGGTTCATGGATTGCTGAGGCCTGGCTTGAACAATTTTGAGCATTACTTAACTAGCGTGTGGGATGAGTGCAATTGTGCAGCAGTTTGAGCATTCTTTGTAAAATGTAAAGTAA
Organism: Bubalus bubalis; assembly: GCF_019923935.1. Classification (NCBI taxonomy): domain Eukaryota; kingdom Metazoa; phylum Chordata; class Mammalia; order Artiodactyla; family Bovidae; genus Bubalus; species Bubalus bubalis. The sequence continues at coordinate 49,047,873 of NC_059171.1, read as the reverse complement.
AATGTAAATGTAATGTAAAATGTAAAGTAAAATGTTACTTTAAAAATTATTGCAATAATTATTTCAATAATAATTTAAGTGCAAAGATTTAAAGCATAATTAAAAGGAAAAAATTAGATTGGGCAAAAAAGCAAATTCGAACACAAAACTATCATGAGAAACTCATTTTACACGTGAAGACACACTTAGGCTAAAAACTGAAAAATGGAAAAATACATGCCATGGAGCAAATACTAATTATTAGAAAGCTAGAATGGCAATATTAATACCTAGAAAAGAAAACTTCAAAACAAGAAAAGTTATCAAGGGTAAAGATGAACATTTCATAAGGATAAAGGATAATTCATCAAAAAGACAAAAACAATCTTGAATGTATATGCACCTAATAAGGGAGCTTCAAAATCGTTACCGTAAAAACTGACAGAACTGACACAAATACAGTTAGACATTTTGACATGCTTTTCTCAATAATTGAAAGAAAGAAGACAGAAAATCAAAATGGTTCTAGGAGACTTAATCAACACCATCAACCAACGTGACCTAACTGACATTTAACAGAACACTTTACCTGAAAGCTGAATTATAGAGAATCTATGTAGAACATTCACTACGATTGAACATATTTTGGGCCACAAATATATTTGTATTAGAAAAGAAAAAGTTCAGTAGCAATGATCTATACTTCAACTTTAGAAATCTATAAATTTAAGTATAATGAAGACAATAATAATAAAAAAAAACAGAAACAGACAATATTGAAAATTAATAAAACCAAAGCTGATTCTTTGAAATACGAATGAATAGAAATTATCAATATGATAAACAAAGGAGATATCACTACAGATCATAGAGATATTAAAGGGTAGTAAGAGATTATGAACCACTTTCTGTGAATATATGACAAACTATATGAAACACACAAATATTTTGAAAGATACAAATTATTAAAATTTATTTAACTTAAAAATCTGAAAAATTCTATATCTATTAAAGAAAATTAATTTGTATTAAAAAATCTTCTCCCTCAAATAAAGTTCAGCACCTAGATGTCTTTACTGGTGAATTATAATGGACCTTTAAGGGAAAAATTAAATGCTACAAGAATTATTAACTGAATTATTAAGTTCATAAAACACAAAAATCAAGTTATAAAAGTCAGTTGCATCTCTATATACAGGCAATGAATAATGGACTATTTCAACAAAAATACCAGTTATGACAATGTCCAAAATTGCAAAAATCTAAAGGGTATATTTAACAAAAAATATGTACACTGAAAACTGTAAAATATTGCTGAAAAAAATTAAAGATGTATATAAATGAAGAGATATACCATATTCATGTATCTGAACACTGAATATTCTTCCCAAATTGATCTATAGATTAATATAATCCTAATCAAAATCCAAGACAGTTTTTAAAAATAATATTGAAAAATTATTTTAAAATTTTCATTTAAGTAAAAAGGATCTTCAAAAATAGCCAATGTATTGTGAAAGACAAACACAAAGTTGGAGAACTTAAAACACTTAATTTGAAGACTTACTATAGAATTACAGTAACCAAGACAGTGGAGTATTATCATAAAGATATGTAGATTAATGAAATAATATAAAGCGATTCATGCATATATGGTTGATTTTTGCCAAGGCAGCCAAGATAAAATATAGTGTTATCAAAAAATATTTTGAAACAACTAGATATTTATAAGAAAAATATAAAATTTACTCTTACCTTACACTTTATACATAAATTCATTTGAAATAGATTATACACCAAAGAAAAAAGACAAAATTATAAATCCTCTAGAAGAAAACTTAGGAAAAATTTTTGGGAGTGTTGGGTAGGTTAAGATTACTTAGAGTGCAAAAAGCACAGACCATAAAAGAAAAAAGCAATAACAGATTTCAGAATTAAAACCTTCTGCTCTTTGAAAACAACAAAGAAAATGTTCACAGTATGTTTTTCTGACATATGGCTTGTATCAAAAAATGTTAATGCAAACAACCCAACAAAAAGAAGACCCAAAGGTTTAAAAGAGATACTCAAAAAAGGAATACCCAGATGGTCAATAAACACAGAAGACAATGGCCCAAATCATTCATTGTTAAAGAAAGGCAAAGTTAAAGCAAAAAATAGATACCACTATACACCCATTCAATAGCTAACTGACATTACCAGACATTGGTAAAAATGTGGAATAACTGGAAATCCTATACATTTTGATAGGAATTTAAAATGGTAAAACCACTTTCAAAAATAGCTTGGCAATTTAATGAAAAAGTTAAATATGCTCTTACTACTACATATCCCAGCATTTTCACTCTGTGTGTTTATCCAAAAGAAAAAAAACATATGTCCACCCAAAATCTTATACATAAGTATTCATAGCAAATTGATTCATAATAGCTATGTGAAGGGTAAACTTTAAAGTGACCCCATGACCCTCATCCCCTGATGTTCATGCCCTGGAGTAATCCATTCCTCCTCTGTGTAGGGGGGACCTAGAACTTGCTCCTAACCAATGAAACCTGGTAAAGTAATGCCATATCACTCCTGTGATTACACTATGGTATTTCATCTTGACAGCAGGCTATACAGAAAGTGGTGCTTTCCATTTCTGCCTTCCAAGGAGCAGGTGACCATGTCTTCTACAGCCACTAGGAAATATAATCTGCCAAAAATATGGCTGAGTTTGGAAGATAGTCCTTTCTCAGCGTAGATTTCAGATGAGAATCTAGTCCTGGCGACACCTTCATTGCAGCCTTGCAGAGAACCCTGCTAAGCTGTGCCTACACTCGATCCAGGAACCAGTGAGATAATGAATATGTGCATTTTTGAAGCTGTTTGGTTTGGGATAACATGCTACGCAACAACAGAAAACTAAAACAAGCCAAAATCTGGCAACACTCTAAATATCTAACAAGTACATGGACATGTGATACATCTATGTTATATAAAAGAAAAAAATACTAATGTACATAAAACAAGAATGAAGCTCAAAAGTATTATGCTGAGCAAAAGAGGCAAGAAACTAAAGATGGCATGCTGCATCATTCATTTATTGGATATTCAAAGAAGACAAATCTTATCTATAGAACAGAAAGAACAGAAAGTATATCAAAGCTCAAAAGGCTGTACCCATAAATTATACCTCAATAAATGTGATTCTGAAAAGCTTTAGGAACTCAGAAATGGTATGTTTATTTCTAAATATTTAAGCTAATAAAAGGGAAAACAGTCCATGTGCTTGTAAATATAGCATATCTGACTACAAATCACATTTTAAGACTGGAAATCTTGCTCTTGATCTAGAGCAAGTACTTAATAATCACCATAAAGGAATTTTAGGAGCCTAGATAAAATTCTGTATTAACTCTAACTGCGCAATAGCAAAGCCTAGAAAACTCAGGCTAAATAAGAGTTTGTACTTAATTTCACTGACTAATAATGTATAGATAGGATTTTTGCCCTGAATGTGGAGTCCAATGCTAAGGTCACAAGTGCAAGGCCTTGTACCAAGGTCACAGAACCAGAGCCCAGAACCAAGGTCATCTCTGGAACTAACTGAGCCTCATTGTAACCATTGCCAAAAGCCCCCCGATCCTCACCAGCCAGTTTCCTGGCCAAAAATTAGCGAAGATGCTCACCCTGGTCCTCATCCTATAGCACCTAACCAGTCACCTAATGCCACCCTTCCAGCAGGAATTTTCTTTGTTTTGAGTCTTCCCTGGTTGTTCAGTGGTAGAAAATCTACCTGCCAATGCAGGAGATTGGCATTACATGTCCAATCCCTAGGTCTGGAAGATCCTCTGGAGAAGGAAACGGCAACCCACTCCAATATTCTTGCCTGGGAAATCCCTTGTACAGAGGAACCTGGTGGGCTACAGTCTATGAGGTCGCAAAAGACTCAGACACAGCTTAGTGACTAAACCACTACCATCCCGTGAAAGCATTGGCTGTCCCTTGAGCCGCCTGCTGTTCTACCAGCATCTCCCAGTAATAAACTCAATTCTCCCATCAGTCAACTGTCCCTGGCCTGTCAGGGGGTCAGTCTGCTGAGCTCAGGGTACCCACATTAACTCTGCTTTCCATTCTTACTAAACTCACTCCTTTATGAAATACTCAGTGTTGGAAATTATTTTCCAACCCATGCTCAGACTGCCACGACACTGGTTGTCTATATAGGTAAGGCACACCAGATCATTTGGACCATGAAAAAGATATAAACCCTGCACTTCAGAAGCAAAATGTATTAAGGGATAAAAGACAGTGTTACAAGTCACTGTAAGGTCAAGCAGAAAATGAGGATGCAGATAAAGTTCTAGATAGATTCACCAGAAGTGGTACTTGCTTTGGGAAGGAAGTTCATGCTAAATTAATGTAGAAACAGATTCTCGAGCTAGTTTTTGAAAGATACACATAGTTTTTGAAGGATGTCTAGAGAAGAAAGGAAACCAAAGGGAAGGATGTTTTTGTGTAAATGCAAGAATACTGAGAATAAGAAAAAGTCATTTTAAGGATCACAGTATAAATAGTGGGAAATTATACAGATTGCAAAGGCATTTGAATGTTTCTACTCTAAATACACTCTCTCTAGGTCATTTTATCCAATACCATAACAGTAAATAATACATTTATGGCAACTATTCCAAATTCTATCTTTATTCAGCCTCTTCATTAAACTCCAAACTTGATATCTAACTGCCTCCTTGACGCTGACTTGCCTGGCTAATAGTAATCACAACCTCAACATGATGAAAAAGAGATTTTGATTCCACTATTCCCAAAACCTGTGCTCTCAATCTTTTCCTTCTTAGTAAATGGTCTAATTGTCTACCTACTTAGGTCAAAAAACCCTGGAGTTCCCTTTGATTCTTCTTTCACTCTTGATTTCAATTACATTGAAAATTACCACCCACTTTTCTCTGAAAATAATTTCTGAATACCTCTCTCCAATGCTACCTGTCTAGTCCAAGCAGACCTAATCTCCTGCCTGAAGTACTGCCTTGGCTGCTAACTGGTCCCCCAGCTCCCATTCCTCTGCTCTCCAATCTCCTTCTACACAGAAGCCAGAATAAGCTTTTCAAAGTTAAATTATATTGTTGGAACACCCATTAAAACCTTTCATCAGCTTCACATTGCAGTTGAAACAAAATCCGACTTCCTTATAAAGCCTGCACAGCCATATGTGGCGGGGCCATTGGCTGTCTCCCTATCTCCTTTCTCCCCACTCTGCACCTCATTCACTCAGCTTCAGGCACACCAGTTCAACCTCAGGTCTGCTCAGGGTTTTTGTCTTGCTATTTCCTCTGCCTGGAAAATACAGGCTCCATGTCTTGAAATGGCTACTCTATTTTGTTCACTGTATTGTCCTTGGTAAGGATCTTCCTGATTGACACATTTAATTAGTCCCTTGCCTAGGCTTAACTCCAAAACATAGAGTTTGAGGGCCCCTCTTTAAAGACAGAGGAATGAGACCGTACATTAACCAGCTGGGTAAAATATCTTACTCTGGTAAATACAGCCACATGAACACCTTTGTAGGGCTCCCCAAGGCTTGAGAATGGATCTCTGCAATTGAGGGACCCTTCGGCTTTAGTTCCATTAGGATCACAGTCAATCTTCCTCTAGTTCCACCTTGTCAATCTTCTTTAGTCTGTTTCCTTTTCTTCATAGCACTTTCCAAAATTAACTTTCCATTTATTTTTCTACTTTTCAAAGATCAGGTCTCACTTTCCCTAGAATGTAAACATCATGAATATTTGTTGAACTAGTCAATATTTTAAAATTTGGACTTAAATTTGTAGAAAAGCAGGTATAAAAATAGAGAAAATAAAAAATGATATCATTAGGAAGGCTACTGTTTTATATGCAATGACTTTAAAGGAGAGAAAATGAGATCGTGATTTCAAGTTACACAAAAGGAAATAATGAGAAAAAGAGAACTATGAAAGATATAATGCCTGCAGAATACACAGGATTTGCCAGCTTAAAAGGGAGTAGCAAGTGGAGTAAGAAGTCAAATGTGACTGTAATAATTTAACCCTAGACAATGAGAGAATGATGATAAACAATGATAATAAAACAATGAAAAAGCAGTTTGTTTGAAGAAAACAAATCCCAAGATTAATGTCCAAGACTGAATTAGAGATGGACTGAAATATTGCCCATAAATATGTGAATCTCTTTCTTAAATATCCTTTCTTCCTGTTGAGTTTTTTCTTTTCTTTTCTTTTTTACAATATTGGTATTGTTTACTCTTAGAAAATATTTTGGTCTCCAATCTTAATAAAAATCATATTTACTATAACCAAACTGAAAATTATATCAGTATAGGGAAAGTTTAATTTTCTGAAATCAGCAGTGTTGTTATGAATAAGTTAAAATATTATTGTAAAGAAATCTGATTTATTTTCATCTTTGATCTAATTTAACTTTCAAAGAAAGCTTGTCAGTGTCAACCAGATTGAGAAAAATGAATAGAATGAATCAGTCAATGTCTATTTAATCATCTCATACAGCAGGATAACACGACTCTCCCTAGCTGCCCAAATGTTAGTTCCTGACACCGCTGGGCAACCTACAGGCTTTCAGAAGCTGGAAGAAGAGCCAGGGTTCAAAATGGAACCGTGAAGCTGTCTCAACAGGAACCACCTTTAATGAAACACTTAGCTGAGTGGAACTAAAATTCTGTAATGTAAAAATTCAAGTAACACCCTTGCAATCTGTCTCCCGGTTTAAACTGTATCACTATGCAGTGTGCCAAGAAGTTCCATCCTTTCTCCCTTTCCTGATTGAAACCTCATCCAACCCACAACCAGAAAGAAGAGGCAGCATTTATATAAACATAAAACTGATTATTCTAGTTCAGTAAAGAAAAAATATATGCTGACAAGATTTAAGGGATTTAAAACCTGAGACTGAATTTCAACAAGTTCTTACACAATTGGTTCCAATCGGGAAAGAAGTACATCAAGGCTGTATATTGTCCCCCTGCTTATTCAATTTATATGCAGAATACATCATGCAAAATGCTGGGTTGGATGAAGTACAAACTGGAATCAAGATTGCCAGGAGAAATATGAATAACCTCAGATACACAGATGATACTACCCTTATGGCAGAAAGCAAAGAAGAACTAAAGAGCCTCTTGATGAAAGTGAAAGAGGAGAGCGAAAAAGTTGGCTTAAAACTCAACATTCAGAAAACTAAGATCATGGCATCCAGTCCTATCACCTAATGGCCAATATATGGGGTAAAAATGGAAACAGTGACAGACATTGTTTACTTGGGCTCCAAAATCATTGCACATGGTGACTGCAGCCTTGAAATTAAAAGACACTTGTTCCTTGGAAGAAAAGCTATAACCAACCTAGACAGCATATTAAAAAGCAGAAACATTACTTTGCCAGCAAAGGTCTGTGTAGTCAAAGCTATGGTTTTTCCAGTAGTCATGTATGGATGTGAGATGTGGACTATAAAGAAAGTTGTTCGCAAAAGAATTGCTGCTTTTGAACTGTGGTGTTGGAGAAGATTCTTGAGAGTCCCTTGGACTGCAAGGAGATCCAACCAGTCCATCCTAAAGAAGCTCAGTCCTAGGTGTTCATTGGAAGGACTGATGCTGAAGCTGAAACTCCAATACTTTGGCCACCTGATGAGAATAGCTAACTCATTTGAAATGACCCTGATGCTGGGAAAGATTGAGGGCAAGAGGAGAAGGGGACAACTGAGGATGAGATGGTTGGATGGCATCACCAACACGATGGACATGAGTTTGAGTAGGCTCCAGGAGTTGGTGATGGACAGGGAAGCCTGGTGTGCTGCAGTCCATGGGGTCGCAAAGAGTCAGACACAACTGAGCAACTGAACTGAACTCACGTAATTCATTGTTTGACAGTGAAATTTGAAATGTGCTCCATCTTAACCAATCATCTCACCTGTTCCATAAGAGTATATAGAGACTCTAGAAAACAGTCACTGAAATGTGCCTCTGCCTTTCAGACTCACCTTTCCACTGCAGACCTTTCAAACAGAAGCCATTACTTTCTCCATCATGTCTCAACCCCATACAGCTACAAAGTCATCTGCTTATGCCTCCTTATAAGCCTCTCTTTTCCCTTTCAAGCCATGATGCTTCCCCCTTGAAGCAAGCCCCTCCTCTTTCAAGAGACACTTCATCTAGGTATAAAGAACCCCACCAAACTGTCTCTCATCTCCCCCCACCCCCACTCCTAACAGACCCAACTACGACTCTGGCATTTCTCTTATGCTCCTGCAAGTTTCAAGTTTCATCATGACCAACCTCTGAATTCTTATATACAACTCACTCAACTCCCTTGTCACAAAACTTCTGGTTCTTCTAGAAATTAATGAATTTCATGTTCATTTCACTTCAGCAAACCATTCCCTTGAGCTGAGATTTCAGCTAGAGTTTCAGGTTCTCCAACCATAACTCTCATCCTTTCCACTTTCTCACTCCTTAATTCACAATGCAGACATAGTCACAAGACATATAACAAAGGATTCATACTCTACAAATCAAAAAGAAAAGGTCAGACCACCAAGAGAAATGAGCAAATGATGAGAGCACATGATTTAGACAGGAGGACCTCAGAAGGTCTCTGGTTATTTGACTCTTTTTCTTCTAGACCATCATCCTCACCTTGTAATTTAAATCCTTCCCATTCTCTTATTTGCATCTTCAAAATCCTCACCTCCATTTGCCCTACCAATCACCACATCTCCTATTAACCTATCCATCATTTTCCCAGTTCATCACTTCTTCCTGATCACTGCTTGGGTACCATTAAAAATCCCTTTGGTTTGGTGCCTACCAATTTAAGGCTTTTAACCTTATATGGGGTTCCACAGAAGCTATTCTAAGCTTTTATCACCATAAGAATGGTATTTATTTGCAGTCAACAGATTATATTTCATGTTGTTTCATAGAAAAACAATTGCAACTATCAGGTGGGAATGCCCTCCATTTCCTTGTCATAAATCAGCATTTTATATCCATTCCACAAGAAAAACAAAGTTTTTCTTAAAGAATCCCACACTTTCAAAACCTCTGCCTCAGAGAAAACCACTTGTTTTTTTCTGGCTTGTGTCTTGAGACACTTTTCTGTACATTTTCAAATATATATATACATATATATTTGAAATATATTTTATGTGTTAATATATTTAAGTAATCTGTATTTGCCTTGGTCCATTTGGGCTGCTGAAACAAAATACCACAGAATGGTAGCTTATAAACAACATAAATTTATTCCTCAGTTTTGGAACTGAAAATCCAAGGTCAAGGTCCCAGCATGATCAGGTTAGACTAAAGGAAAATTCCCCTGCCAGGCTGCAGATTTCGCTCTGTATCTTCATTTGGCAGAAGAGGGTGAGAATTTTTCTGGAGCCCTCATGACCCAGTCCACTCCCAATGGCCTCACCTCCCAAAACTATCACCTTAAGGATTTGGTTTCAAAATGCAAATTTTAGAGGACACAAACATTCAGACCCTAGCAATGTTCTATAGCTATAGAAATGTGACTCTGATATTTCCCTCTTTCTTTTTTACTCACAATGGAGTATGAAGATTTTGCCATTTCACTGTTTTGCAGCTTCTGTCTTCTATTTCTCTGTATAAAATATATCACAGCTAACTCAACCATCACTCCATCCATAGTCATGTAAAAGTGAAAGTGTTAGTCACTCAGTCATGTCCAACTCTTTGTGACCCTGTGGACTGTAGCCCACCAGGCTCCTCTGTCCTTGGAATTCTCCAAGCAAGAATACTGGGTCGCTTGCCACTCCCTTCTCCAGGGAATCTTCCTGACCCAGGGACTGAACCTGGGTCTCCTGCACTGCAGGTGGATTCTTTACCTCTGAGTCTCCAAGGAAGCTCAGGTTGTTTCTAATTTCTTACTATTGCAGACAATGCTATGATGAATATCAGGTGGTGCAAGTGGTAAAGGATCTGCCTGCCAATGCAGAAAACTCAAGTGAGGCAGGTCAACCCCTGGGTTGGGAAAATCCCCTGGAGAAGAAAATGGCAACCCATTCCAGTATTTCATGCTGGAAAATTCCTTGGACAGAGGAGCCTGGCTGTCTACAGTCCTTGGGATCGCAAAAAGTTGGACACAACTGAAGTGACTGAGCACACACAGAGGTATGGGGTGGATATCTTTCTTATTTTTACCAAGTTGTCAAAACACTACTTATTCAAAAATCTATCCAGTTCACAGTGAGTGTATCATATTCTAAGTTCAATTTTACAAGAGTCTATTGCAAGACTATAGGTTGTTCCACTTATTTCATTGTTTTATGTTTACACAACTCCCATAAAATTTTAAATATTGTATCTTTATTGTGATTTTTGTAATCTATGTCTCAAAATTTTCTTAGATAATTTTGCTCATTTTTTCTTCAGATACATTTTGAAATTTCCTTATCACATTCCTTTAAAAAACCTGTAGAGTTTTCATTTGGCGCATACTGAACTTGTAGATTATTCTGGTGAACTTGGAACTATTTCAGTATTGTGTTTTCCCATCCAAGAACAAAGTGTCTTTCTCCATTCAGATTTTCCTTTGATTCCTCTGTTTAATACTCTTGTGTACATCTTTTTTCCCCAGATATTTTAAGGTGTGCTGTTTATGAATGGCTTTGATAGTTCCTGCAGTCTCACTGAAATCCATCTCTAAGCAGTCCTAAGAGGAGTCTCATCATCTCACAGGGTCTGAGCCCTTCCCTTGGCACAGTGGTTCCCCCAAAGCAGCTTCTCTTCCTGTGGCATAGAACGCTCCACACCTCTCTGAACAATCTCAGAAATGCCGTCTGACCTTGGAACTCCCCTGCTTGGAATCCTCCAATGATGTCTCCTCATCTGCAATATTATGCTAGAAATGTTTGCAGGACACACACACACACACACACACACACACACACACACACGAAACGTTCCACATTCTGGCTACCATCTTCTTACTATCTTTATCCCCGCCTGTGTCCTACGTATCAGGTACTATGTGAGGCCCTGGACCCAGCAAGTCCCTTGCATACCCTGATGACTTCCCTTTATCTTGGTATGTGGTCTTCCTTCTCTTTAAAATGTCCTTCTTGGCTTAGGTCAGCTACTTTAATCCTGATCATCTGAAGCCCATTTCCTTCAAGAAGCTTCCCTTGCTATTCCAGGGATTTCCCTGACTTCTCCCCACCCTTCCTATTTCACTGTACCTGGGTACCTACTGCTATTTCAGTATTTGTACAATATTTGTTCTTTTCTGTCTGACTTATTTCACTTAACATAATGCCCTCCAAGTCTATCTGTATTGCTGCAAATGATGAGATTCTGTTCTTTTTTATGGCTGGTAGTATTCGTCTGTTGATGGATACTTAGGTTGCTTCCATATCTTGACAATTGTAAATAACGCTGCTATGAACACTGGAATGTGTGTATCTTTTCAAAGTAGTGTTTTGCTTTGTTTTTTTCAGATATATACAAAGGAGTGGAATTGCTGAATTGTATGGTAGTTCCATTTTTAATTTTTTGAGAAACCTCCATACTATTTTCCATAGTTGCTGCACCAATTTACATTTCTACCAACCATGTACGAGAGTTCCCTTTTTTCCACAACCTTGCCAACATTTGTTATTTGTGCTGTTTTTGATGATAGCCATTCTGACCGCTGTGAGGTGATATCTTACGGTGGTTTTGATTTGCATTTCCCTGATAATTATCAACGTTAAGTGTCTTTTCTTGTGCCTGTTGGCCACCTGCATTTCCTCTTTGGAAAAATGCATGACAGTCTTTTTAAAATGCACAAGAATTCCCTGAACAGATCAAATACCCTAAACACAATATAACAGGGGAATAACTTAAACAGAATATGGGGTACCTCTAATAGAGAGTGTTCCCCACGTCCACAATCTGAATGACCCAGCTAAAATATGCCGCTACAGATGGACTTTAAAATTTTGACTCTCACTATGTTAATGACAGATATAACTGATATTCACAGAGCTTAAATGATTTGTCCCAAGGCAAACAGTCAGTGAGAGACAGAAGGATTGAGAACCAGACAATTAAGCCTTATAAGCATTATAAGTTAAAAGCAAGGGTTTTGTAATCAGATTGGCATGGGCTAAAATTCCACATATGCCAGGTGCTACTCAGGTGATACTGAAAAGCAGAGACATTGCTTTGCCAACAAAGGTCCATCTAGTCAAGGCTATGCTTTTTCCAGTGGTCATGTATGGATGTGAGAGTTGGACTGTGAAGAAAGCTGAGCGCCGAAGAATTGATGCTTTTGAACGGTGGTGTTGGAGAAGGTTCTCGAGAGTCCCTTGGACTGCAAGGAGATCCAACCAGTCCATTCTGAAGGAGATCAGCCCTGGGATTTCTTTGGAAGGAATGATGCTAAAAAACTGAAACTCCAGTACTTTGGCCACCTCATGCGAAGAGTTGACTCGTTGGAAAAGACTCTGATGCTGGGAGGGATTGGGGGCAGGAGGAGAAGGGGACGACAGAGGATGAGATGGCTGGATGGCATTACTGACTCGATGGACGTGAGTCTGAGTGAACTCCGGGAGTTGGTGATGGACAGGGAGGCCTGGCGTGCTGCGATTCATGGGGTCACAAAGAGTCAGACATGACTAAGCAACTGAACTGAACTGACTCAGGTGATTATGAGCAAGTCCTATTTTCCTTATCCATCAAAGGGTAGATCTATGTATGGTAGCTGTTTTCATAAATAGGTAAGCAGAGAATGGAGCCCAAACTCATCACAAAATATGCATCCAATAAATATTAACCATTCACATTCTTCATATTTTAAAACTCACTCCTTGATTTTACAACATCATGAGTTCCTTTCCTCTAAATTTAAGGAGCCAATTAATACTTATTGACAAATATAATTTTAAATGTACTCCTACTGAAAACCTTCAGCATAGTTTTGGATCCTAAAGATAGACTGATAGAAACACAATTCATAAAGTCAAGTTGCTGAACAACTGGGCAGTGCATTGGTCAAACTGGGTCAGTCCACAATGATTATCAAGTATCCACTGTGACAAGGCATTCAACTGTACTATTGCCCTCAAGAAGCTTTCTTTCACAGGTTATACTTGACTTTACAAATTCTTTCCTCCAAAACAAAGAAATGTTTTGAAAAAGGGTGCTCCAATTCTGGATAGGGCTTTGAAAATACTTAATAATATAATCTGATATCTGAAAATATGAAAAGTGTAACAGACACCTGTATAACATTATCTGTCTACAGATATCCATAAATGGAATATCAAAGAAAAGTGAAAATGGATGTGGTGGCATTTGAAAAGATGAAGGCTAAGATTTTTCAAAACTTATGAAGACTATCAGCGTGCTTATTTAAGAATCTCAGTAAACCCTAGACACATCGAGTACAAAGAAAACCATGTGTAGTCATCTCATATTCAAACTATTAAGAATCAAAGATGAAGGGAAAGTCTTAAAAGCAGGAAGAGGAGCCTATTATACAGAGTGAAGTAAGCCAGAAAGAAAAACACCAATACAGTATACTAACGCATATATACGGAATTTAGAAAGATGGTAACAATAACCCTGTACACGAGACAGCAAAAGAGACACTGATGTATAGAACAGTCTTTTGGACCCTGTGGGAGAGGGAGAGGGTGGGATGATTTGGGAGAATGGCATTGAAATACGTATAATATCATATATGGAACGAGTCGCCAGTCCAGGTTCAATGCACAATACTGGATGCTTGGGGCTGGTGCACGAGCTAGAGAACTTGTCACTCAAAGAAAACAAACAGCAAGTTACAGATTTAAGCCTAATCATAACAATAACTGCATTAAATATAAATAGATCAATTAATCTTTTTTAAAGAGTAGATAAAAAATAAGATTCAATTATAAGATATTAAAAATACATTTTAAATATAAAAATTGAGAAAGATTGAAATTAAAAAAAAACAGAAAAGATTATAATCTACCAAAACTAACATAAGAAAGAAAATGTTTATTTTTTGTACACTTTATTGACATGAGACCAAGTCAATTTTAAGAAAGGCATACTGCCAGGGATAAATTAAGATATTTGTAATAACAAAAAAGTCAATTCATCAGGAAGATGAAAAATAATAAACTGGTGTGCACCTTGTAAAATAGCATAAAATTATATAAGGCAAAAATTAACAAACTAAATTGAGAAATGAAAACATTTACAATCGTGGAAATTTTAACATACCTCTTTCAGTAAATGATGGGAAAATTGACAAATTAATCAGAGCGAACATAGAACAATGAATAACACTACTAACCAATTAAACTACATGTCACCCCACAATTAAAGAAAATCCAAGAGGAGGAGCCAAGATGGCGGAGGAGTAGGACAGGGAGAACACTTTCTCCCCCACAAATTCATCAAAAGAGCATTTAAACGCCAAGTAAATTCCACAAAACAACTTCTGAATGCCAGCAGAAGATATCAGGCACCCAGAAAAGCAACCCAAGTTTTCGAAAGGAGGTAGGAAAAAATATAAAAGACAAAAAAAGAGACAAAAGAGGGAGGGACAGAGTTCCGACCTGGGAAGGGAGTCTTAAAAAGAGAGAAGTTTCCAAACACCAGGAAACCTTCTCACTGCCGAATCTGTGCCGAGCTTTGGAAGCACAGAGGGCAACATAACAGGGAGAAAAAATAAATAAACAATTAAAACTCGCAGATTACGAGCCCTACGGCAACTCCCCCAGCGGAGAAGCAGCGCAGATGCCTGCGCACGCCATTAGCAAGCGGGGCTGGGCAGGGAGGCGCGGCAGGGGCTGCATCGCTTAGAGTAAGAACCTGGCCTGAATACCCTGAGCACTATCTGAGCGAAATAATTTGGGCTAGCAAACCAGACTGTGGGATATCTACCACGCGAAAAGCCAGCCCTAACCTAAGACACCGCCAGGCCGGCGCACGGAACAAAGGACTGAACAGAGATAGCCGGCTGCAGACCTTCCCCCTCCGGTGACAGGCAGCCAGAGCTGGAAGGGGGCAATCACAGCCCCAGAGAGACACTATCTATAAAACTGTAAGCAGGCTTCTTTGCTAACTAAAACTTCTTGGGGGTCTGGACAGTCAACAGCTGCCTGAGAAGGTGCGCCGGTTTTACACCCAGATAACCGAGTGGCAGGGAGGCGACAAGTCGCAGCAATGGCGCTCGCCAAACACCTCATCACCTGAGCTGCTCGGACCTGGGAAGAGCACAAAACGCAAGCCCAACCGAGTCTGCGCCTCTGAGGACTACCCGAGTGCCTGAACCTGAGCGGCTTGGACCTGGGAGGTGCATGCAGCCCAGGGCCGGCCTCCCGGCAGAACAACCTAGAGCCCGAGCAGTGTGGGCAGGGAGGCTACACGCGCAGTGAGCGGGGGCAGACCCAGTGTGGCTGAGGCATTGCGAGCGCATGCCAGTGTTATTTGTTTGCAGCATCCCTCCCTCCCTCCCCACAGCGCGACTGAACAAGTGAGCCTAAAAAAAAAAAAAAATGTCCTCCACCGTCCCCTTTGTGTCAGGGTGGAAACCAGACACTGAAGAGACCAGCAAACAGAAGAAGCTATAACAGAGGGAACCGCCTTGGAAGCTACAGGCAATAGATTAAAACCCTGTGGTTACTACCAACTATATAGGAAGGGGCCTATAGATCTTGAGAAATACAAGTTGGACCAAGGAACTAGCCAAAAATGAACTGAACCCACAATACTCACAACAAAACCAGAGAAAGTCCTAGATATATTTTTACTATTTTTACAATCATTCTTTCTTTCTTTTTTTTTTAATTTTTAAAAAAAATTTTAAGTCCTCTATTGTTCCTTTAATTTTCACTTTTATAACCTATTACTTTGCAAAAAAAAAAAAGGCCCTTTTTATTTCTTCAGCAAACTTCATATATGTATTTTTTATAATTTTTTGACCTTTTTTTTTTTTTTCTTCTTTTCTTTAACATTGTATTTTTGAAATTCCAAACTCTACTCTAGATTTTTAATTTTAGCTTTTTGGTATATGTTATCAATTTTGTACCTATAGTTTTTTTTATAATTTCTGTGACTTTTTTTTCCTGTTTCTTTATCTTCTTCTTTTATATAACATTGTATATCTGAAATTCCAAAGTCTACTCTAGATTTTTAATTTATGCTTTTTGGTATTTGATATCAATTTTGTACCTGTATTTTCTTTATAATTTTTGCGACATTGTTTTTGTTTGTTTGTTTGTTTTCTCTCCTTATTTTTCTTCTTCTTTTTTTTAACATTGTATTTTTGAAATTCCAAACTCGACTCTAGATTTTTAACTTCTGCTTTTTGGTATTAGTTATCAATTTTGTACCTATATTTTCTTTATAATTTTTGCGACCTTGTTTGTTTTTGTTTGTTCGTTTTTTCTCTCTTTTCCTTCTTCTTTTCTTTAACATCGTATTTTTGAAATTCCAAACTCTACTCTAGATTTTTAATTTTTGCTTTTATGTATTTGTTACCAATTTTGTACCTTTAAGAACCCAATCTTCAGTACCCATTTTTCACTAGGGAGCGAGATTACTGGCTTGACTGCTCTCTTTCCCTTTGGACTCTCCTTTTTCTCCACCAGGTCGCCTGTGGCTCCTCCCTAACCCCTCTCTACTCTACCCAACTCTGTGAATTTCTGTGTGTTCCAGATGGTGGAGAACACTTAGGGAACTGATTACTGGCTGGATCTGCCTCCCTCCTTTTCATTCCCCCCTTTTATCCTTCTGGCCACCTCTGTCTCCTTCCTCCTTCTTCTCTTCTCTGTATAACTCCATGAACATCTCTGAGTGGTCCAGTTGTGGAGTGCACATAAGGAAGTGATTACTGGCTAGCCCACTCTCTCCACTATTGATTCCACCTCATCTCATTCGGGTCACCTCTAACGCCCTCCTCCTTCTTCTCTTCTCCATGTAATGCTGTGAACCTCTCTGGGTGACCCTCACAGTAGAGAAACTTTTCATCTTTAACGTAGATGTTTTATCAATGGTGCTGTATAGAAGGAGAAGTTTTGAAACTACTGTAAAAATAAGACCTATAACTGGAAGCAGGAGGCTTAAGTCCAAACTCTGGCTCCAGGGAACTCCTGACTCCAAGGAACATTAATTGACAGGAGCTCATCAAACGCCTCCATACCGACACTGAAACCAAGCACCACACAAGGGCCAACAAGTTCCAGGGCAAGACATACCAAGCAAATTCTCCAGCAACAAAGGAACACAACCCTGAGCTTCAAGATACAGGTCACCCCAAAACCATAGACATCTCATAACTCATTACTGGACACTTCATTGCACTCCAGAGAGAAGAAATACAGCTCCACCCACCAGAACACCGACACAAGCTTCCCTAACCAGGAAACCTTGACAAGCCACCTGTACAAACCCACACACAGCGAGGAAATGCCACAATAAAGAGAACTCCACAAACTGCCAGAATACAGAAAGGACACCCCAAACTCAGCAATTTAAACAAGATGAAGAGACAGAGGAATACCCAGCAGATAAAGGAACAGGATAAATGCCCACCAAACCAAACAAAAGAGGAAGAGATAGGGAATCTACCTGATAAAGAATTCAAATAATGATAGTGAAATTGATCCAAAATCTTGAAATTAAAATGGAATCACAGATAAATAGCCTGGAGACAAGGATTGAGAAGATGCAAGAAAGGTTTAACAAGGACCTAGAAGAAATAAAAGAGTCAATATATAATGAATAATGCAATAAATGAAATTAAAAACACTCTGGAGGCAACAAATAGTAGAAATGCAGAGGCAGAAGATAGGATTAGTGAATTAGAAGATAGAATGGTAGAAATAAATGAATCAGAGAGGACAAAAGAAAAACGAATTAAAAGAAATGAGGACAATCTCAGAGACCTCCAGGACAATATTAAATGCTACAACATTCGAATCATAGGGGTCCCAGAAGAAGAAGACAAAAAGAAAGACCATGAGAAAATACTTGAGGAGATATTAGTTGAAAACTTCCCTAAAATGGGGAAGGAAATAATCACCCAAGTCCAAGAAACCCAGAGAGTCCCAAACAGGATAAACCCAAGGCGAAACACCCCAAGACACATATTAATCAAATTAACAAAGATCAAACACAAAGAACAAATATTAAAAGCAGCAAGGGAAAAACAACAAATAACACACAAGGGAATTCCCATAAGGAGAACAGCTGATCTTTCAACAGAAACTCTTCAAGCCAGGAGAGAATGGCAAGACATACTTAAAATGATGAAAGAAAATAACCTACAGCCCAGATTATTGTACCCAGCAAGGATCTCATTCAAGTATGAAGGAGAAATCAAAAGCTTTTCAGACAAGCAAAAGCTGAGAGAATTCTGCACCACCAAACCAGCTCTCCAACAAATACTAAAGGATATTCTCTAGACATGAAACACAAAAACGGTGTATAAATTCAAACCCAAAACAATAAAGTAAATGGCAACGGGATCATACTTATCAGTAATTACCTTAAACGTAAATGGGTTGAATGCCCCAACCAAAAGACAAAGACTGGCTGAATGGATACAAAAACAAGACCCCTACATATGTTGTCTACAAGAGACCCACCTCAAAACAGGGGACACATACAGACTGAAAGTGAAGGGCTGGAAAAAGATTTTCCATGCAAATAGGGACCAAAAGAAAGCAGGAGTAGCAATACTCATATCAGATAAAATAGACTTTAAAACAAAGGCTGTGAAAAGAGACAAAGAAGGTCACTACATAATGATCAAAGGATCAATCCAAGAAGAAGATATAACAATTATAAATATATATGCACCCAACACGGGAGCACCACAGTATGTAAGACAAATGCTAACAAGTATGAAAGGAGAAATTAACAATAACACAATAATAGTGGGAGACTTTAATACCCCACTCACACCTATGGATAGATCAACTAAACAGAAAATTAACAAGGAAACACAAACTTTAAACGATACAATAGACCAGTTAGACCTAATTGATATCTATAGGACATTTCATCCCAAAACAATGAATTTCACCTTTTTCTCAAGCACACATGGAACCTTATCCAGGATAGATCACATCCTGGGCCATAAAGCTAGCCTTGGTAAATTCAAAAAAATAGAAATCATTCCAAGCATCTTTTCTGACCACAATGCAGTAAGATTAGATCTCAATTACAGGAGAAAAACTATTAAAAATTCCAACATATGGAGGCTGAACAACACGCTGCTGAATAACCAACAAATCACAGAAGAAATCAAAAAAGAAATCAAAATTTGCATAGAAACGAATGAAAATGAAAACACAACAACCCAAAACCTGTGGGACACTGTAAAAGCAGTCCTAAGGGGAAAGTTCATAGCAATACAGGCATACCTCAAGAAACAAGAAAAAAGTCAAATAAATAACCTAACTCTACACCTAAAGCAACTAGAAAAGGAAGAAATGAAGAACCCCAGGGTTAGTAGAAGGAAAGAAATCTTAAAACTTCGAGCAGAAATAAATGCAAAAGAAACAAAAGAGACCATAGCAAAAATCAACAAAGCCAAAAGCTGGTTCTTTGAAAGGATAAATAAAATTGACAAACCATTAGCCAGACTCATCAAGAAACAAAGGGAGAAAAATCAAATCAATAAAATTAGAAATGAAAATGGAGAGATCACAACAGACAACACAGAAATACAAAGGATCATAAGAGACTACCATCAACAATTATATGCCAATAAAATGGACAACGTGGAAGAAATGGACAAATTCTTAGAAAAGTACAACTTTCCAAAACTCGACCAGGAAGAAATAGAAAATCTTAACAGACCCATCACAAGCACAGAAATTGAAACTGTAATCAAAATCTTCCAGCAAACAAAAGCCCAGGTCCAGACGGCTTCACAGTTGAATTCTACCAAAAATTTAGAGAAGAGCTAACACCTATCCTGCTCAAACTCTTCCAGAAAATTGCAGAGGATGGTAAACTTACAAACTCATTCTATGAGGCCACCATCACCCTAATACCAAAACCTGACAAAGATCCCACAAAAAAAGAAAACTACAGGCCAATATCACTGATGAACATAGATGCAAAAATCCTTAACAAAATTCTAGCAATCCAAACCCAAAAACATATTAAAAAGATCATACACCATGACCAAGTGGGCTTTATCCCAGGGATGCAAGGATTCTTCAATATCCGCAAATCAATCAACGTAATACACCACATTAACAAATTGAAAAATAAAAACCATATGATTATCTCAATAGATGCAGAGAAAGCCTTTGACAAAATTCAACATCCATTTATGATAAAAACTCTCCAGAAAGCAGGAATAGAAGGAACATACCTCAACATAATAAAAGCTATATATGACAAACCCACAGCAAACATTATCCTCAATGGTGAAAAATTGAAAGCATTTCCTCTAAAGTCAGGAACAAGACAAGGGTGCCCACTTTCACCATTACTATTCAACATAGTTTTCGAAGTTTTGGCCACAGCAATCAGAGCAGAAAAAGAAATAAAAGGAATCCAAATTGGAAAAGAACAAGTAAAACTCTCACTATTTGCAGATGACATGATCCTCTACATAGAAAACCCTAAAGACTCCACCAGAAAATTACTAGAACTAATCAATGACTATAGTAAAGTTGCAGGATATAAAAGCAACACCCAGAAATCCCTTGCATTTCTATACACTAATAATGAGAAAACAGAAAGAGAAATTAAGGAAACAATTCCATTCACCATTGCAATGGAAAGAATAAAATACTTAGGAATATATCTACCTAAAGAAACTAAAGACCTATATATAGAAAACTATAAAACACTGGTGAAAGAAATCAAAGAGGACACTAACAGATGGAGAAATATACCATGTTCATGGATTGGAAGAATCAATATAGTGAAAATGAGTATACTACCCAAAGCAATTTATAGATTCAATGCAATCCCTATCAAGCTACCAACAGTATTCTTCACAGAGCTAGAACAAATAATTTCCCAATTTGTGTGGAAATACAAAAAACCTCGAATAGTCAAAGCGATCTTGAGAAAGAAGAATGGAACTGGAGGAATCAACCTGCCTGACTTCAGGCTCTACTACAAAGCCACAGTTATCAAGACAGTATGGTACTGGCACAAAGACAGAAATATAGATCAATGGAACAAAATAGAAAGCCCAGAGATAAATCCACGCACATATGGACACCTTATCTTTGACAAAGGAGGCAAGAATATACAATGGATTAAAGACAATCTCTTTAACAAGTGGTGCTGGGAAATCTGGTCAACCACTTGTAAAAAAATGAAACTAGAACACTTTCTAACACCATACACAAAAATAAACTCAAAATGGATTAAAGATCTCAACGTAAGACCAGAAACTATAAAACTCCTAGAGGAGAACATAGGCAAAACACTCTCTGACATACATCACAGCAGGATCCTCTATGACCCACCTCCCAGAATATTAGAAATAAAAGCAAAAATAAACAAATGGGACCTAATTAACCTTAAAAGCTTCTGCACATCAAAGGAAACTATTAGCAAGGTGAAAAGACAGCCTTCAGAATGGGAGAGAATAATAGCAAAGGAAGCAACTGACAAACAACTAATCTCAAAAATATACAAGCAACTCCTACAGCTCAATTCCAGAAAAATAAATGACCCAATCAAAAATGGGCCAAAGAACTAAATAGACATTTCTCCAAAGAAGACATACAGATGGCTAACAAACACATGAAAAGATGCTCAGCATCACTCATTATCAGAGAAATGCAAATCAAAACCACTATGAGGTACCATTTCACGCCAGTCAGAATGGCTGCGATCCAAAAGTCTACAAGCAATAAATGCTGGAGACGGTGTGGAGAAAAGGGAACCCTCTTACACTGTTGGTGGGAATGCAAACTAGTACAGCCACTATGGAGAACAGTGTGGAGATTCCTTAAAAAACTGGAAATAGACATGCCTTATGATCCAGCAATCCCACTGCTGGGCATACACACTGAAAAAACCAGAAGGGAAAGAGACACGAGTACCCCAATGTTCATCGCAGCACTGTTTATAATAGCCAGGACATGGAAGCAACCTAGATGTCCATCAGCAGATGAATGGATAAGAAATCTGTGGTACATATACACAATGGAGTATTATTCAGCCATTAAAAAGAATACATTTGAATCAGTTCTAATGAGGTGGATGAAACTGGAGCCTATTATACAGAGTGAAGTAAGCCAGAAAGAAAAACACCAACACAGTATACTAACGCATATATATGGAATTTAGAAAGATGGTAACAATAACCCTGTGTACGAGACAGCAAAAGAGACACTGATGTATAGAACAGTCTTATGGTCTCTGTGGGAGAGGGAGAGGGTGGGAAGATTTGGGAGAATGGCATTGAAACATGTAAAATATCATGTATGAAATGAGTTGCCAGTCCAGGTTCGATGCACGATACTGGATGCTTGGGGCTGGTGCACTGGGACGACCCAGAGGGATGGAATGGGGAGGGAGGAGGGAGGAGGGTTCAGGATGGGGAACACATGTAAACCTGTGGCGGATTCATTTTGATATTTGGCAAATCTAATACAGTTATGTAAAGTTTAAAAATAAAATAAAATTAAAAAAAAAAAAAAAAAGAAAAAAAAAAAAGATCATACACCATGACCAAGTGGGCTTTATCCCAGGGATGCAAGGATTCTTCAATATCCGCAAATCAATCAACGTAATACACCACATTAACAAATTGAAAAATAAAAACCATATGATTATCTCAATAGATGCAGAGAAAGCCTTTGACAAAATTCAACATCCATTTATGATAAAAACTCGCCAGAAAGCAGGAATAGAAGGAACATACCTCAACATAATAAAAGCTATATATGACAAACCCACAGCAAACATTATCCTCAATGGTGAAAAATTGAAAGCATTTCCTCTAAAGTCAGGAACAAGACAAGGGTGCCCACTTTCACCATTACTATTCAACATAGTTTTCGAAGTTTTGGCCACAGCAATCAGAGCAGAAAAAGAAATAAAAGGAATCCAAATTGGAAAAGAACAAGTAAAACTCTCACTATTTGCAGATGACATGATCCTCTACATAGAAAACCCTAAAGACTCCACCAGAAAATTACTAGAACTAATCAATGACTATAGTAAAGTTGCAGGATATAAAAGCAACACCCAGAAATCCCTTGCATTTCTATACACTAATAATGAGAAAACAGAAAGAGAAATTAAGGAAACAATTCCATTCACCATTGCAATGGAAAGAATAAAATACTTAGGAATATATCTACCTAAAGAAACTAAAGACCTATATATAGAAAACTATAAAACACTGGTGAAAGAAATCAAAGAGGACACTAACAGATGGAGAAATATACCATGTTCATGGATTGGAAGAATCAATATAGTGAAAATGAGTATACTACCCAAAGCAATTTATAGATTCAATGCAATCCCTATCAAGCTACCAACAGTATTCTTCACAGAGCTAGAACAAATAATTTCCCAATTTGTGTGGAAATACAAAAAACCTCGAATAGTCAAAGCGATCTTGAGAAAGAAGAATGGAACTGGAGGAATCAACCTGCCTGACTTCAGGCTCTACTACAAAGCCACAGTTATCAAGACAGTATGGTACTGGCACAAAGACAGAAATATAGATCAATGGAACAAAATAGAAAGCCCAGAGATAAATCCACGCACATATGGACACCTTATCTTTGACAAAGGAGGCAAGAATATACAATGGATTAAAGACAATCTCTTTAACAAGTGGTGCTGGGAAATCTGGTCAACCACTTGTAAAAAAATGAAACTAGAACACTTTCTAACACCATACACAAAAATAAACTCAAAATGGATTAAAGATCTCAACGTAAGACCAGAAACTATAAAACTCCTAGAGGAGAACATAGGCAAAACACTCTCTGACATACATCACAGCAGGATCCTCTATGACCCACCTCCCAGAATATTAGAAATAAAAGCAAAAATAAACAAATGGGACCTAATTAACCTTAAAAGCTTCTGCACATCAAAGGAAACTATTAGCAAGGTGAAAAGACAGCCTTCAGAATGGGAGAGAATAATAGCAAAGGAAGCAACTGACAAACAACTAATCTCAAAAATATACAAGCAACTCCTACAGCTCAATTCCAGAAAAATAAATGACCCAATCAAAAAATGGGCCAAAGAACTAAATAGACATTTCTCCAAAGAAGACATACAGATGGCTAACAAACACATGAAAAGATGCTCAGCATCACTCATTATCAGAGAAATGCAAATCAAAACCACTATGAGGTACCATTTCACGCCAGTCAGAATGGCTGCGATCCAAAAGTCTACAAGCAATAAATGCTGGAGACGGTGTGGAGAAAAGGGAACCCTCTTACACTGTTGGTGGGAATGCAAACTAGTACAGCCACTATGGAGAACAGTGTGGAGATTCCTTAAAAAACTGGAAATAGACATGCCTTATGATCCAGCAATCCCACTGCTGGGCATACACACTGAAAAAACCAGAAGGGAAAGAGACACGAGTACCCCAATGTTCATCGCAGCACTGTTTATAATAGCCAGGACATGGAAGCAACCTAGATGTCCATCAGCAGATGAATGGATAAGAAATCTGTGGTACATATACACAATGGAGTATTATTCAGCCATTAAAAAGAATACATTTGAATCAGTTCTAATGAGGTGGATGAAACTGGAGCCTATTATACAGAGTGAAGTAAGCCAGAAAGAAAAACACCAACACAGTATACTAACGCATATATATGGAATTTAGAAAGATGGTAACAATAACCCTGTGTACGAGACAGCAAAAGAGACACTGATGTATAGAACAGTCTTATGGTCTCTGTGGGAGAGGGAGAGGGTGGGAAGATTTGGGAGAATGGCATTGAAACATGTAAAATATCATGTATGAAATGAGTTGCCAGTCCAGGTTCGATGCACGATACTGGATGCTTGGGGCTGGTGCACTGGGACGACCCAGAGGGATGGAATGGGGAGGGAGGAGGGAGGAGGGTTCAGGATGGGGAACACATGTAAACCTGTGGCGGATTCATTTTGATATTTGGCAAATCTAATACAGTTATGTAAAGTTTAAAAATAAAATAAAATTAAAAAAAAAAAAAAAAAGAAAAAAAAAAAAGATCATACACCATGACCAAGTGGGCTTTATCCCAGGGATGCAAGGATTCTTCAATATCCGCAAATCAATCAACGTAATACACCACATTAACAAATTGAAAAATAAAAACCATATGATTATCTCAATAGATGCAGAGAAAGCCTTTGACAAAATTCAACATCCATTTATGATAAAAACTCGCCAGAAAGCAGGAATAGAAGGAACATACCTCAACATAATAAAAGCTATATATGACAAACCCACAGCAAACATTATCCTCAATGGTGAAAAATTGAAAGCATTTCCTCTAAAGTCAGGAACAAGACAAGGGTGCCCACTTTCACCATTACTATTCAACATAGTTTTCGAAGTTTTGGCCACAGCAATCAGAGCAGAAAAAGAAATAAAAGGAATCCAAATTGGAAAAGAACAAGTAAAACTCTCACTATTTGCAGATGACATGATCCTCTACATAGAAAACCCTAAAGACTCCACCAGAAAATTACTAGAACTAATCAATGACTATAGTAAAGTTGCAGGATATAAAAGCAACACCCAGAAATCCCTTGCATTTCTATACACTAATAATGAGAAAACAGAAAGAGAAATTAAGGAAACAATTCCATTCACCATTGCAATGGAAAGAATAAAATACTTAGGAATATATCTACCTAAAGAAACTAAAGACCTATATATAGAAAACTATAAAACACTGGTGAAAGAAATCAAAGAGGACACTAACAGATGGAGAAATATACCATGTTCATGGATTGGAAGAATCAATATAGTGAAAATGAGTATACTACCCAAAGCAATTTATAGATTCAATGCAATCCCTATCAAGCTACCAACAGTATTCTTCACAGAGCTAGAACAAATAATTTCCCAATTTGTGTGGAAATACAAAAAACCTCGAATAGTCAAAGCGATCTTGAGAAAGAAGAATGGAACTGGAGGAATCAACCTGCCTGACTTCAGGCTCTACTACAAAGCCACAGTTATCAAGACAGTATGGTACTGGCACAAAGACAGAAATATAGATCAATGGAACAAAATAGAAAGCCCAGAGATAAATCCACGCACATATGGACACCTTATCTTTGACAAAGGAGGCAAGAATATACAATGGATTAAAGACAATCTCTTTAACAAGTGGTGCTGGGAAATCTGGTCAACCACTTGTAAAAAAATGAAACTAGAACACTTTCTAACACCATACACAAAAATAAACTCAAAATGGATTAAAGATCTCAACGTAAGACCAGAAACTATAAAACTCCTAGAGGAGAACATAGGCAAAACACTCTCTGACATACATCACAGCAGGATCCTCTATGACCCACCTCCCAGAATATTAGAAATAAAAGCAAAAATAAACAAATGGGACCTAATTAACCTTAAAAGCTTCTGCACATCAAAGGAAACTATTAGCAAGGTGAAAAGACAGCCTTCAGAATGGGAGAGAATAATAGCAAAGGAAGCAACTGACAAACAACTAATCTCAAAAATATACAAGCAACTCCTACAGCTCAATTCCAGAAAAATAAATGACCCAATCAAAAAATGGGCCAAAGAACTAAATAGACATTTCTCCAAAGAAGACATACAGATGGCTAACAAACACATGAAAAGATGCTCAACATCACTCTTTATCAGAGAAATGCAAATCAAAACCACTATGAGGTACCATTTCACGCCAGTCAGAATGGCTGCGATCCAAAAGTCTACAAGTAATAAATGCTGGAGAGGGTGTGGAGAAAAGGGAACCCTCTTACTCTGTTGGTGGGAATGCAAACTAGTACAGCCACTATGGACAACAGTGTGGAGATTCCTTAAAAAACTGGAAATAGACCTGCCTTATGATCCAGCAATCCCACTGGTGGGCATACACACTGAGGAAACCAGAAGGGAAAGAGACATGTGTACCCCAATGTTCATCACAGCACTGTTTATAATAGCCAGGACATGGAAGCAACCTAGATGTCCATCAGCAGATGAATGGATAAGAAATCTGTGGTACATATACACAATGGAGTATTACTCAGCCATTAAAAAGAATACATTTGAATCAGTTCTAATGAGGTGGATGAAACTGGAGCCTATTATACAGAGTGAAGTAAGCCAGAAAGAAAAACACCAATACAGTATACTAATGCATATATATGGAATTTAGAAAGATGGTAACAATAACCCTGTGTACGAGACAGCAAAAGAGACACTGATGTGTAGAACAGTCTTATGGACTCTGTTGGAGAGGGTGGGAAGATATGGGAGAATGGCATTGAAACATGTATAATATCATGTATGAAACAAGTTGCCAGTCCAGGTTCGATGCACGATACTGGATGCTTGGGGCTAGTGCACTGGGATGACCCAGAAGGATGGTATGGGGAGGGAGGAAGGAGGAGGGTTCAGGATGGGGAACACATGTATACCTGTGGCGGATTCATTTTGATATTTGGCAAAACTAATACAATTTTGTAAAAAATAAATAAATAAAAAATAAAACTTGAGAAGCAAGTGAAAAAAAAAAAAGAAAATCCATATTTTTAAAGTAAACATAGAACAGTCACTAAAATGTACCTCATATTATGTCAAAACTAGGCTCAATAAATTTTTAAAAATTGGAATGATACTTATGACCACAATAAAATTAAGCTAGAAATCAATAACAAAAAGAATTTTTAAAAATTCCCAAAATTGGAAATACAGCAACACTTTTGTAAATAATCTATATGTCACTGGGGAAATCATAATGGAAATTATAAAATATTTCAAGCTGAATAATAATGAAAGCACAACATTAAAATTTGTAGGACAAGGACATGGGTAAAACTCTGTATAGAGGGAAATGTTAAATATATAAAAATTTATATTACATGAAAATCAATAATCAAATTTTCCGCTTAGGAAGCTGGGAAAAGAAGAGAAAATCATATACAAATAAAGTATACAATAAATAGAAATTGATGATATAAAAAACATGAACAATAGGGAAATAGCAATGAAACCACAAAATTGATCTTTGAAAATAATAATACAATTTTTTAATCTAAAGAGATGAATCACCAATATGGGAATAAAAAGGGAGATATTTTTATAGACACTAAAGACTTTAAAAGGAGAATAAAAATATTATGAATAACTTTATCACAATATATTTGACAACTTAGAAATAAGGATGAATTTCTTATAAACCGTAACTTTCAAAGCAGACATTGGAAGAAATAGAAAATATGAACAGTTTTATGCCTATTAACAGAGAAGGCAATGGCACCCCACTCGAGTACTCTTGCCTGGAAAATCCCATGGATGGAGGAGCCTGGTGGGCCACAGTCCATGGGGTCGCGAAGAGTTAGACATGACTGAGCGACTTCACTTTCACTTTTCACTTTCATGCATTGGAGAAGGAAATGGCAATCCACTCCAGTGTTCTTGCCTGGAGAATCCCAGGGATGGGGGAGCCTGGTGAGCTGCCGTCTATAGGGTCACACAAGAGTCGGACACGACTAAGGTGACTTAGCATGCCTATTAAGGAAGTTGAATTCACTACCTTAAACTTCCTACAAAGACAACTCCAGGTGCAAATGGTAGAGATAATGCAAAACCCTTTGAGACATAAAGCGGGATCGGGGGGTGGGAGAAACAGAGGAGGAGAGGGAGAGATCAATTTCAAAAAAACTTCTTTCAGGAAAACAAAGTGTCTCCAGTTCTAGACTGTCAACTCAAAACTCATCTGTACATTCTTATGCTTTTTTTCTTTACCTTTCCCCTCCATTTCATAACCAGATTTATACTTTTACATTTTATCTACCAAAATCTTATTTCATACACTTAACATTTTCTTTCAAATAAGTCTATTGCTTTCCCAAGTTACAATGTTAATGATTTGCTACTTACTGTAAGAAACACCTGGAGTAACAGTCAAATTTGGCCTTGGAGTACAGAATAAAGCAGGGCAAAGACTAATAGACTTTTGCCAAGAGAATGCACTGGTCATAGCAAACACCCTCTTCCAACAACGGAAGAGAAGACTCTACACACGGACATCACCAAATGGTCAATACTGAAATCAGATTGATTATATTCTTTGCAGCCAAAGGTGGAGAAGCTCTATACAGTAAGCAAAAACAAGACAGGGAGCTGACTACTGCTCAGATCATGAACTCCTTATTGCCAACTTCAGACTTAAACTGAAGAAAGTAGGGAAAACCACTAGACCTAAATCAAAGTATGACCTAAATCAAGTATGACTTAAATCAAATCCCTAATGATTATACAGTGGAAGAGAGAAATAGATTTAAGGGACTAGATCTGATAGACAGAGTGCCTGAAGAACTAGGGACAGAGGCTTGTGACATTGTACAGGAGATAGGGAGCAAGACCATCCCCAAGAAAAAGAAATGCAAAAAAGCAAAATGGCTGTCTGAGGAGGCCTTACAAATAGCTGGGAAAAGAAGAGAAGCGAAAAGCAAAGGAGAAAAGGAAAGATATACCCATTTGAATATAAAGTTCCAAAGAATAGCAAGGAGAGATAAGAAAGCCTTCCTCGGTGATCAGTGCAAAAAAATAGAGGAAAACAATAGAATGGGAAAGACTAGAGATCTCTGCAAGAAAATCAGGGATACCAAGGGAATATTTCATGCAAAGATGGGCACAACAAAGGACAGAAATGGTATGGACCTCACAGAAGCAGAAGATACTAAGAAGAGGTGGCAAGAATATTCAGAAGAACTATACAAAAAAACATCTTCACGACCCAGATAATCATGATGGTGTGATCACTCACCTAGAGCCAGACTTCTTGGAATGTAAAGTCAAGTGGGCCTTAGGAAGCATCACTATGAACAAAGCTAGTGGAGGTGATGGCATTCCAGTTGAGCCATTTCAAATCTTGAAAGATGATGCTGTGAAAGTGCTGCACTCAATATGCCAGCAAATTTGGAGAACTCAGCAGTGGCCACAGGACTGGAAAAGGTCAATTTTCATTCCAGTCCCTAAGAAAGGCAATGCCAAAGAATGCTCAAACTGTTGGAGCCAGGGAGAGGCGGGGAGAATTTCAGAGGGAGTATTTATTCAGCTGCTTTTATTCTTGTGAACCAATCTGCTATGCTTCAAACTATAGGACTTGTTGGATGGTAAATAAACTCTACTTACTTTATCATTTGTAAATTTTCAGGAATTGCTGAGTGAGGATATTTTAGCCCCATATGTTTTTATGTAAAATATTGGGTTAATTTAAAACAGAAGTGAGAAAATTTGCCTTCTAAAATGGTGTGACTTCCTCCATGGAGTCTCTGCTGACTGCCTATTCCAAACTATCCCCACCACTACTCTGGGCTTCATAATTTCCTATCATCTCCTCTACCAAGTTGTAATTACCCTGTTAGAAATAGTTATAACATCGTGGTCAACAGAAAACTCCTTGAAGACAAAGATCTTGTTCACTACTGCATATACTTTTATGTCTAATGTCTGGCATGTAGGAGGTAGTCAATAAATATTAGCCATATGAATAAACAAGTAAAATGTTTTAATCTCTATATGATTAGCAACTTGCATTCTGCCTTTAAAATTACCATTTTGTCAAATTTTTTTAATCTATTTTTATAATTAAGAAAAATGTGAAATTCTAGGCAAGTTCGGTTTAACTAGAAAATACCTTCTGAGAATTTATAGGTTTCTGAGTCTTTAAGGAAAAACAATTTCTATGTTAAAATTTCTGTCCAACAGAAATATATTGTAAGAGAGAAACGTAATTTAAAATTTTCTAGTATTCAAATTTAAAAAAATTTTTAATTGTAAAATAAATTTAATTTTCCTAATATATTTTTAGTTAACCAAATATATCCAAGTTATTACTTGAACACGTAATTAGTATAAAAAGTTATTGAGATGTTTCACATTCTTTATCATACTGTCTTCAAAAATATTTTTTCCACTCACTGATCATCTCAGTTCAGGCTAACCACATTTCAAACACTCTGTGTTTTGAATAACACAGAGTTAGAATCTATTAGGGCAATTTTATATAGACAGGAATAAGATTTCCTTAAAAAATAAATAAATAAATGGCAGTCATAAGTAGAGGGGTAGAAATTATTTACTTCTGATTGGAAAAAGACATCCATAATAATTCACATTGAAAGGAAAATACAGAACATGAGTTTTCTCTCTTCTACCTTTTGCCAGGTAGCATGAGAAAGTAAAGACCTCTAAAGAGATTATCACCGAAATATTTCTGAAGATGTTTAACTTAATTTCAAAGTTTAATGAGAAGCTGACACTATAAGAGTGCAGTATCAGAGTGAGACAGAGTGAATATTGCAAATATTCTAATTCTCTTAAGGAATCAGTTGGTAATTATAAGGAAGAAAGAGAGACAGAGACCTTCATGCCTTTATCAGAAAGAAATGGAGTCACCCATCTCTGCCCCACTTACATGAAGTAGAAAACCAACCAGACCCTGGACTTCACTGAATCACAGTTATGTTGAGACTGTGACTAGTTCACAGCAACTGATGTTTTTCTGAACTCTGAAAAATAGATGGCAAATTGTTGGGAATTTGTCACATACATGCCATGAATAAAACTGACAGAATGAAAGGTCTCATTACATTGAAAAATCATTAACCCTCATTTCATAGGTTCAGTTCAGTTCAGTTCAGTTGCTCAGTCATATCCGACTCTGCAACCCCATGGACTGCAGCATGCCAGGCCTCCCTATCCATCACCAACTCCCAGAGTTTACCCAAACTCATGTACACTGAGTCAGTGATGCCATCCAACCATCTCTGTCAACCCTTTTCCTCCTGCCTTCAATCTTTCCCAACTACTTTCCCTAATGCTTCAATCTTCAAGCATTAGGGGCTTTTCAAATGAGTCAGCTCTTCGCATCAGGTGGCCAAAGTATTGGAATTTCAGCTTCAACATCAGTCCTTCCAGTGAACACTCAGGACTGATTTCCTTTAGGATGGACTGGTTGGACCTCCTTACAGTCTCTCAAGAGTCTTCTCCAACACCACAGTTCAAAAGCATCAATTCTTCATTCCATAGGTAGCTGTGTTTTGAATAAAATGTGGTATATCTTAGCCCCTCACAGTGTGTCTTACTTCCTAGCCCAGCTCTGGGTTTAGGAATTCATACCATAAAATCTAAATTATCATACAGCATTCCAGTTTGAGCAAATTACTCACAATTAAAGACAGAAGGCTTTATGTGCTTGTGGCAATAAGGAAACAATGCTTTAAGATCCACTGATTATCACAGGCCACCAACCTATCTAAATACTCAGAATGAGAGTTCCATCAGGACCATGCGAGCTGAACTGGATTTCCCAAATTGAGAGAAGCTCCGAATGAATGTCATCTTACCAGATTACGTCTAGATTCCACTCCACCACATCTGAAGCCAAGACCACATACCCAATCAAAGCAACAAAGAAAGATTGCCAAGAACCTTAGTGTTTGGTCCCTGAATTCTGTCACTATCTGAAGTCAATGCAATGCTTTACTGAACATTTCAGAGCCACATTTCTCCTCCTTCTACTGAACTGAAATAACAAATTGCTGTAAAAGGTTATTATTTTTAATGTATAATGTGATGATTATAATTAACACTGCTGTGTGATATGTATGAAAGTTAGGAGAATAGATTCTAAGAGTTTTCATCATGAGGAAAAAAATTCTTTTTGCTTTTTCTTTTAATTGTCTATATGAGATGATGGTGATAATTACAATTATTGTAGCAATCATTTTACAATATCTGTAAGTCATGCTATCTTGCTGTACACTGTAAACTTAGTGATGTATATTAATTGTATAACAATAAAGTTGGAAAAAATCATTTAAAAGTTAATATTTAGTCAAGCAATGTCTTTAATTAGATGAGCAGTTATCAAAATACCCTCCAGAACCACTTCTCCTGGGACAATTAGCTACCTGTCAAAATGAGACATCAATAATGATATTGCTGTTGTGTTAATTGCTCAGTTGTGTCCTACTCTATGCGACCTATGTAACCCCATGGACTGTAGCTCACCAGGCTTCTCTGTCCATGGAATTCTCCAGGCAAGAGTACTGGAATAGGTTGCCATTTCCTTCTCCAAGGGATCTTTCCAACTCAGGAATCAAACCTAGATCCCCCTACATTGCAGGCAGATTCTTTACCATCTAAGCCACCAGGGAAACTCCAAAACAATATTATAAGGGATCAAAAGGGATGTCATCAAAAGGGATGTCAGAGGGAAAACACTGATGTCTTTGAAAGAAGCACTGCTGTGTGAAAATGTTGGAAAGTTAAGTTTCCTCAATGCGTTTTCAGGCATTTCAAAACCACCCAGTGACTATAAAATGTGTCTCTAATTTAAGAGCCAGCTCCAAGTCACATTTCTTAATTTTCTCAGAACAAGTTAATCTGCTCTGCTTTTTCTCATATTTCTTGACTTGGTTTAAAAGTTTGGAGGGTCTTTGCTTGGCTTCAGTACCTGGACTTCTAGAACTGTGATGTTTTTTAAAAATATGGTTTTCCTTAGACTGGCATCCATTGCGTAAAGATCAATTTGTTAACTGTGGTGACAGCCTGCCTCTCATGGCACAGGTTCAATAAATGTCAGGAAATGAACAAAGAGAAGAGATACTGGAACATTCTTAGCCTTAATAGACTGAGAAGGTAGTAGTGAACTGAAAGTTAAATTCATTCAGAATAAAGAGGTCTTTAGAGTCCTTTTTTCTGGTTGAGCGATCAGAGCAAATGAATCTAAAACCTAAAATAGAAGTTATTTTATTCTCACGGGTTCTGACATTTTAGTGGTGAGCTGCAAGTTATAAAAACTGCTACTAAAATCCAAATTGTTAGCACCATATGGAAAAGGATCCAGCAGTATGTCTTTTATCATTATAATATATATGTGTAGAAAGTCACTGCATTTGAATCATTTCAGAATGCTTTTTTTTTAAAATAAGCACTGTGGCAGAAGGGTTGAAATACCGAGGGGTCATATGGCTGATTATAAATAAAGGAATAGCTG
This sequence comes from Bubalus bubalis, assembly GCF_019923935.1. NCBI lineage: Eukaryota > Metazoa > Chordata > Mammalia > Artiodactyla > Bovidae > Bubalus > Bubalus bubalis. The sequence continues at coordinate 49,013,670 of NC_059171.1, read as the reverse complement.
CAGACTTCATGCTTGCATTGACTTCACGCCTGCAACCCTAATATGTAGTGAAGTTGGTGAGTTTTAGAAGATGTGTTACATCTCTTGATCAAATATCTCATGGTTGACTTGTGGCAGGTTACTTAGGAAGAATTTCAGGAATGAACCTTTCTTCAAACCATCATCAGTTGGAACAGGAATTAAATAAATGGCTTCTGCCCAAGTGAGCCTAGTATTTTCTCACCAAATATAAAATATTTTGGAAACTAAATATCAATATATATTCTCTTTGCTTTTAGTAAGGCAATAAATAAGGAATAGAATGTTGAGATCTGAAACACAAATGCATTTTAAGATAATCAGTAAAATGATGCATAGGGTAGAACTGCACAAAGCAAATGTATCAAGAGTAAGTGTGTACATTCAGAAATCTCATTTGATGCTTCTCTCTTAAGAGTAACAGTATTTCAGGACTTTCCTGGTAGTCCAGTGGTTAAGAATATCCCTTGCAATGCAGGGGACTTGGGTTCAAACCCTGGTTGGGGAACGAAGATCCGCACACAATGGGGCAACCAAGACCTCATGCCGAAACTAGAGAAGCCTGCATGTTGCAATGGAGACCCAATGTGGCCAAAATTTTTTTTAAAAATTAAAACATAATAGCATCTCATGCCTATATAGGTGTAGGGTACAGGATCTGAAACACTGTGGGGATCTCTTCTCCTAACTTTATTGTGCCCATCTTTGTATGAAATGTTCCCTTGAAATCTCTAATTTTCTTGAAGAGATCTCTAGTCTTTCCCATTCTATTGTTTTCCTCTATTTCTTTGCATTAATCACTTAGGAAGTCTTTCTTATCTCTCCTTGCTGTTCTTTGAAACTCTGCATTCATATGGATGAATTCATATGGAAGAATGAAAGTCTTTCCTTTTCTCCTTTGCCTTTCACTTTTCTTCTTTTCTCAGCTATTTGTAAGGCCTCCTCAGACAACCATTTTGCCTTTTTACATTTCTCTTTCTTGGGGATGGTTTTGCTCACTGCTTCCTGTACAATGTCACAAACCTCCACCATAGTTCTTCAGGCACTCTGTGTGTCAGATCAAATCCCTTAAATTTACTTGTCACTTCCACTGTATGATCATAAGGGATTTGATTTAGGTCATACCTGAATGATCTACTGGTTTTCCCTATTTTCTTCAATTTAAGTCTGAAATTTGCAATAAGGAATTCACGATCTGAGCCACAGTCAGCTCCTGGTCTTGTTTTTGCTGACTGTATAGAGCTTCTCTATCTTTGGCTACAAAGAATATAATCACCTGATTTCAGTATTGATCATCTGGTGATGTCCATGTGTAGGGTCATCTCTAATGTTGTTGGAAGAAAGTGTTTGCTATAACCTCCTAACTTAGTATATACTTTGGGTTAGATTCTTAGCCATCATTATTTTTAAATGAGAACAATATCTAGAAGTTATGGAAAGTTGTTATAGGTAGTGGTAGCTGGTGGGGAATAGATTCAGAGAACTGGACCATAAAGAAGGCTGAGTGCCAAAGAATTGATGCTTTCAAATTGTAGTGCTGGAGAAGACCCTTGAGAGTCCCTTGGACTGCAAGGAGATCCAACCAGTTCATCCTAAAGGAAATCAACCCTGAATATTCATTGGAAGGATTGATGCTGAAGCTGAATTTCTAATACTTTGGCCACATGAGGCAAAGAGCTGACTCACTGGAAAAGACCTGATGCTGGGAAACATTGAAGGCAAAAGGAGAAGTGGGTGACAGAGGATGAGATGGTTGAATGGCATCACCAACTCAAAGGACATGAGTCTGAACAAACTTCAGGAGATAATGAAAGACAGGGAAGCGTGGCATGCTCTAGATCTTGGGGTCGCAAAGAGTCAGACATGACCGAGTGACTGAACAACTGCGTTGGCTACATGTTGGAATCACTGGGGAGCTTTTAAAATACCAATATCTGAGTCTCAACTCAGAACTACATCACAAGCTCTGAGAGTGAAACGTAGGCAACAGCATCTTTTAAAAGCTCTCAAATCGACTCCACTTTTCAGCTTAGATTGAAACATACTGTGTTAAATTAATTCATCAAGCTAGTTAGTAATATGAGAATAAAATGAAGGTCTGTGTCACTGCAAAGCCCGAGTTTGCCCATGGACTTCCCACAGAGCCTCCTTGGGCACCCTGAGGACTAGAACCAACAATAACCCTGTGTACGAGACAGCAAAAGAGACACTGATGTATAGAACAGTCTTATGGACTCTGTGAGAGAGGGAGAGGGTGGGAAGATTTGGGAGAATGGCATTGAAACATGTAAAATATCATGTATGAAACGAGTTGCCAGTCCAGGTTCGATGCACGATACTGGATGCCTGGGGCTGGTGCACTGGGACGACCCAGAGGGATGGAATGGGGAGGGAGGAGGGAGCCCATGTGTTCAGGATGGGGAACACATGTATACCTGTGGCGGATTCATTTTGATATTTGGCAAAACTAATGCAAATATGTTAAGTTTAAAAATAAAATAAAATTTAAAAAAATAAATAAATAAATAAATAGAACCAACATCCTCGCACACACATAGGGCCACCCACATCAATCGGCTACTGGCCTTGGGGAAAATTATAATTACTTGATCTTCCCCCATCAATTTCATCATCCATATCATTGTAAGACAATTTCCAGGCCAATATAGGGCAACACACACAGTACTTACCAGAACTATTTTCACACTCTATGAGGTCATTGGAAAATACTTTGTACATCAAGATTCTGCTGTCTCCTACACGTGATTCTTTCCTACCAAAACATTTGTTTATCATTTTTGCAGACATCGTGAGCAGGATTTCGTGGGGTGGCTAAATGCGTCTAACTTAAAAGTGTATTATTCAGGACTGTCATACAGTAACCGTGGGACAATGCTGAGAATGGAAAAGCTGTGATGCTTTTATGTACTAGTATAAAACTTTCCATGTGATGGAAATTCAAAATCAGGCAGTCAAATCACTAAAGGGTGAAAACAAGGAGTCTAATAACTTGGTTGTTTTTTTTTAAAGAAACAAACTATACCATTTCTAGCAATAGTTTTCTTTGAAATACTTGTTATAAAGTTTTATTTCTAAAGTTAAAGTGTGTCGGGTCCTACAGTGTTTAAAGTCTCATGGAAATAGCCTCGAAAGAATTTCCTGAGAGTTAGATTTGGAGATTTTCAGTTTCTCACTTATACTTTTCTACAGTTTACAAGGTTGTGCTACGAGCATAATTAAGTCCATTATAAAATACTATAAAAATAAAAAGTATGTTTTAACCACAGATATATTGACATATTTTTCTCTTGGTATCACCCCAATTAGGGAATCAGAATGAAAATGACCAATTACATGTTTCATCATTAGTTAAATCATTCCATTAAATCATCGTATTACTATGTTTTTCTTCCCTTGCCTCACAATTAATATTTGAGATGAAACTGAAAGAAAGTATTTCTTCTATAAAGAGTCAAAAAGCCTCTACCATTGCACACACCACCAACACATGTCACAAAACTCAACCACTGAGAATCCTCCAAAAGACCAACCTAATTGATCTTTGTCTCCATGGTGTTCACATCCCACTCACTCCTGTCTGTTTGGCAGGACTGAGAGACACTATCAGAATACGTATGACCCAAGAGTCCCCCACAGCATCAGAGGGATTGTGTTATCATCCTTGAGCCCTGTGCAGTGGCACAACCTGACCAGCTCTCCCCATAAACAAGAGCTGTCTGCAATTGTGGAGAGTTGGGAGAATTATCTAGAGCCAACTTGACTTCTGGACACTTTAAAAAATACACAGAAAGATTTCCTAGTGAAGAGGAGTTATATGTGTGTTTCCAGACAGCAGGGTGGTTTCTGGCACCCGCTTATGGTTTTCTGGTTGTAATCAGACACAGAAAGACAAATATCATATGATATCGCTTATATGTGGAATCCAAAAAAGGGATACAAATGAACTTATTTACAAAACAGAAGTAGAGTCGCAGATGTAGAAAACAAACTCATGGTTACCATGGCATAAGGGGGAGATGGATAAATTGGCAGATTGGGATTGACATACACGTGCTACTATATTTGAAATCAATAACTAATAAGAATCTACTATATAGCAGGGAACTCTATTCAATACACTGTAATGGCCTATATGGGAAAAGAATCTAAAAAGTAGAGTGGATATATGCATGTGCATGCATGCTAAGTCACTTCAGCCTTGTCCAGCTCTTTCCAATTCTATGGACTGTAGCCTGCCAAGTTCCTCTGTCCATGGGATTCTCCAGGCAAGAATACTGGAGTGGGTTGCCATATCCACCTGGAGACCTTCCTGAAGCAAGGATTGAACCTCCATCTCCTATATTGACAGGCAGCTGAGCCACCAGGCTATGTTACAAGTATGATGTATACTATAAGAGGTGAGACAGATGCTTCTCATTGGTGAAATAAATGGGCAGATTATTATATAAAATAGTGGATGCTACCTTAGAAAGGTGTAAAGATTACTTAGTGTGCATTCAGAGAATGACTGAAACAGTAAGGATCTCTAAAAACCCTCCAGCAGATGACTAAAGAAATGAAAAATACTACAAGACTCAGAGAGACATACAAAATCTCTTCATGGGTAAAGACTGGAATATTTCTGTAATGTCAAGAGGTAGAAAGAGAAGCAATAAATGGGAATTTACAGTCAGGCATGTTTATAAAAGATGTCCAAGGAGAGAATGGGGTTCTTCAAAGATATATTTCATTACCTGGTTGAAATTATCATATGGCAAGGGTGGTGAAGAAGCTAACGCATGTATTGAAGGCATCTGAGAATTCTCTTTTCTATTAGTATGAATCTGAACTCAAATTTAAGTCCTTTTAAACAATGGCTATTCATAGCTATTTCCGCTGTTACACTAAGATAAAACCATACCTTCTAGCAGGACTAAGAAGTATGTATGGCTGATGGGCCAGTCTCATCCAACTGGTTAAAAAAACAATTCATGCTGTTACAACCAGAAGTGACAGCATAGGCAAAGGATGCCAATTTGCTTATTGATGACCATCCTCTGGCAAAAGGAATTAAACTTTAATTTTCACAGATGATACAGACCATCAGGGTTTTGAAGTAGATAATCTGTTTTCTCATACAAAAGGAATTCAGAAAATAATTCTAAGATAAGAAGTATATTTTTATCTCCATTTCTCTTAGAGGGAACCACATGTTTAAATCACATCCTAATAATCACTGAGTCTCCAATTATTTGTTCTTTTAGCTTGGTGGTGCCCCACTTCTGTGGCATTTTAGTAAACCTTGCCTCATGGAACAAACACACTGCTCAGCCCACTGGAACTCTAGAATGAGACATAATGCTGACAAATCAAAATCACTTATTCTACATTTGCTACAGCAATAAGATTCAAATGAAAGCCTCATGTCTTTGGTGAAATTACAATTAATCTTGTAATTATTTTTTAAATAATTGCTTTTTTCTCTGTAACGATTTAAATTTCAAATGATCACTCCATCAGAACAATAAAACATAAGTAATTTCTGTCAATCTTTCTCACATCCTAATTCGGGATTCTGTCTGAATGCTGAATTTTGTCTTTGAGGTACCTATGAAAAAAATTTACTAAGGAAATTAACAGAATAAAACATGGAGCTTATCCTACTTCAGACTTGCTTGTTGTTCTTTCTCTAAGTTGTGTCCAACTCTTTGCAGCATGCCAGGCTTCCCTGTCCTTCACTATCTCCTGACATTTGCTCAGACTCATGTCCTTTGAGTTGGTGATGACATCCAACCATCTCATCCTCTGTCACTCCCTTCTCCTCCTGACCTCAGTCTTTCCCAGAATCAAATTCTTTTCCATTGAGTCAGCTCTCCCCATTAGGTGACCAAAGTATTGGAGCTTCAGTTTCAGCATCAGTCCTTCCAATGAATATTCAGAGTTGATTTCCTTTAGGATTGACTTGTTTGATCTCCTTGTTGTCCAAGGGACTCTCAAAAGTCTTTTCCAATACCACAATTCATTTTTGTTTATCCATGAAAAGGATTTCTGAAAGATCATAGCCTTTCTTTGTTAATTCTTTGATAATTTTTTGATAATTCTAATTCTTTGCAATTCTCACAACTACATTTTCTCAGAAGTTAAAAAATAGCAATATTCATTCACCTAACGGATTAATGCTAAAATCAAGCATTTCAGTAATTTTCAACTACTGTGTTTGAAAAAATGGGTTTTATTGTAACAGACACCATCATGATTGTCCCTTGGTGCAATGACAAGTACCCAAGTAACACCATAAAGGACTCCATGTGAAGGGCACTCATATCACAAATGTTAGATTGTTGTGGTTTCAGTAGACCCACCAAAGGCCTCACAAATTTCAGGCAATTCAAGTATAATAAGTCCCCTACATACAAACAAATTCTATTCTAAGAGCACGTTCATGGAGTCCAATTTGTTCCTAAGTCCAACAAAGTTAGCCTAAGTGCCCAACTAACACCATCAACTATATAGTACTGTACTATAATAGGTTTATAATACCTTTCATGCAAATAATACATAAAAACCAAGTGTAAAAAATAAAGAAAATATATTTAATTTTATAGTACAGGACCTTGATGGAGAAGGAAATGGCAACCGACTCCAGTATTAGTCAGATACTGGAGCAACTAGTCAGACACAACTTAGCAGCTAAACAAACAAACACAATACCTTGAGAATACAGTAGTTCAGAACAGCAGCTGGCATACAGGGGCTGGCATCCAGTGAACGGGCAAGAAAAGCTACTGGAGGATGGAGAGGGGGCGGGAAATGGCAGAGCTGAAGGATCGTCAGTAACAGAAGACAGAAGACAAGTTGCAGTTTCACTCATGGTGACATCTTGATGTTGATGGAACCCACATTCACATCTTTGAAAGTTTGCAGTTTGAAGGTTCGTATGTAGGGGACCTACTGTTCATATAAACAGAACTTACAAATGAACAAGGAAAAGAAGAATATCCCCTGTATTTTAAAAAATGGGCCAACTCACATAGATAATAAATGTCCAACTTCACAAGTAATGAAAGGGAGGCAAACTAAATTTAAAATGCAATACTGTATATGTTTTGCATCCAAAAAATGCATTTTTTCCAAATGGTTATACGTGCAGTGTTTACAAGGATGCGAGGGAAAAGGAAATCTTTGACATTGGACAATTATCAATAGATACAGACCTACTAAGGAGAATTTAGTAAAAGATTTCAAAAGTTTAATGTCTTTTAGTCTATAAATCCCACTCCTTGAAATTTATGCCTTAAAACAGGATCTTAAGTGTGGGGAAACAGATTTTAGGGCAAATTTATGGTAGCATTAATTATAATAATGTCAACTGGAAAGTGAGTTAAGCACACAAGCAAAGGAAATTTATTCATTTCATCCATTTAATCAATAAATTGTGCCAGTCGCTGTTTTTTGGTCACCTTCTCAGCCACCCCTCCTGTGTTGTTTCTCATGAAACAGTTTTGGATTCCCACACGATAGTGATGATTGGTATAACCTGCCTGAAGTCAATTTCAATTCCCAAAGTACAGCTTACGACCCACGGCTTCTATGCTGACTCCATTATGAGCGGAGGAGTGGGCTAAATAAACGGCGTAGTTTCAGAACTATTTCTTCATTATAAAACTGTCCTCTTGATGGAGACCTTGAAACTCAATCATATAAAGATAATCAAGATGTTAAGATGACTCCACTTCCATTGCTGTGGTTAATTAGGGCTTTCTTTCTGAAAGTTCCCTACTTCTCCTCTCTCCTCCTGGGAGTATCTTGTACATCTTGTGCTTAAAATAGTTTACTGAAGCATTTGAAGCATGTGGCTGGATTGATGGGAAATCAGGGAACTTTCCCCGGCCTGATCTGTGCACCTTTCTTGCTCTCAGTTCTCCCTTATTTAGCAGTCTTTACCATTTGATTTGTACCAGGCTGCTGGCTATCCCTCTGTTTTTCCATGTGCTCTGACACATTTTACAGGGTACTAGCTACATAATTGCCCTCTGCTTTTATGAGCTCAGTCATAGCATTGTTGGGGCCAGGTGCTTTTCCCAGCTAACTTTTTTTTTTTTTTTGCTGTGGGTTTTAGATGTGGTTTCAATTTCTTCCCTAAGGCTTCAGAGACAGTTTCTTTCAGTATACTTAACTACCTCATTATTGATCATTTTCCCTGGAATATTTAACATCCTTTTTTTAATGTCAATGGGCTTGAACCATTTGTTCAGGTGTTTTCTTTCTTAAATATAAATATTCCTTTGCCTTCAGACACAGAATTAAAATTTATAGAGTCTAATACTCTGCGTGTCTCAGAAATGACAGCCATCTACTCCCAGATGCTCCTTCCTGACTCTCATCTGTAATTGGAGAAGCCAATCTAAGGAGATTTGGATAAAATAGGACATGTCTTTTTATTGCACCTCAGCGGTTAAATTTTTTTTATAATTGGTGTATATAAGCATACAGACCTTCCACATGGGGTGTGACTTGAAAAAAAGAAAAGAGGTTTTGCTTGAATCATGACTCTTATTGAGAATGAAATATTAAAGAACACCTTAATCTCTTTTGAGCCAACCATTTTTTAAATCTCCCTTCTGGACCATAAAGGACAGAAATTGTGCTTAATACTGGAAATTTGCCAAAAGTAGGTTTCATGTGCTCTAATCACTCATACAAAAAAATGACAACTGTGTAAGAAGCTATGTTAATGAGCTTGATTATAGAAATCATTTCCAATGCATATGTGCATAAATTATGCAACCTTTTTGTAATAAAATTAGCTAAATAAACAAGAAGGATAGGATAATGTTTCTGGGAATTTCAGAACTGAGAATTCATTGATGCTTTCAACATGCAGTAGTAGCAACAGAGACAGAGTAGCTGTTCAAATTAAAACACAAAGTGAATTTTTTTTTTAAATTTAGACCTATAGAAATAAAATGTGTTATACAACTTTATGAGAAACAGAAAATGTAAGACAAAAACTTGTAACATTATAGTTTGCTTCACATTACCAAAGAGCTCTCGGGAATTTTCTTAAAGCCTATTTCAAACTTAAAACTTTATATCTTAGAATGTGTATAATATTCCTTTACCTTATTCCTTTGTGAAAAAGTGGAAGTGTGAGTCACTCAGTCTTGTCTGACTCTTTGTGACCCCATGGTTTGTAGTCCACCAGGCTCCTCTGTCCATGGGAGTCTCCAGGCAAGAATGCAGGAGTTGATAGTCATTCCCCTCTCCAGGGGATCTTTTTGACCCAGGGATTGAACCTGGGTCTCTTGCATTGCAGGAAGATTCTTTACTGTCTGAGCGTAAAGTGTGTTTTAAACCTAAAACTTTATATCATAACATGGGTATAATATTCCTTTACCTTATTCACTATTTCCTAATTTATGGATTTAATTATTTCTCTGCATCTTCGATGGTATGTATATAAATGTGAGGATGTTTATGCATGAAAAGAAGATGCTGGGGATATTTTATTTAAAATTTCATAAAGCTACCTACATGTTTCCACAGGAAAGCTTGTTTTAAAATAAATACTCTTTGAAACTGTGAAAAAAATATTGGCCATGTACTACCATCTGATAGATGGTAGAAAAAGAGCAGTTCTCTGGGTGAAAGTGTTAACAACCAGATCTAAAAACAGATTTGGAGACTTCTCAGTTATCATGTTTATAAATGAGTGTATAGTGAGATCTACAAGTTTAGAAGACTGAGGTCTTCTAGACCAAAGAATGTTGCCTTGTTAACCTGCAGGCTGGGTGTGGGGTGGGGTCTCAGATTGTACATTTCTAACTAGTTGATGCAGAGACTGATTATCCCCAGACTATACAATGAAGAGAGGCTTCCCAGGTGGCTCAGTGATAAAGAATCCACTTACAGTGCCGGAGACATGGGTTCGATCCCTGGGTCAGAAGATCTCTTAGAGGTAGAAATGGCAACCCACTCCAATATTCTTGCCTGAAAATTCCCATGTACAGAGGAGCCTGGTGGGCTACAGTCTACAGAGTTGCAAAGAGTCGGACCCAAATGAGCAACTAAGCATAGCAATGCGCTTAGGGAAGTATGTTCCCAATCGTGTTGACAAGATGACAGACTCTAGACTATCAATTTTGACTTATGAAAAGGACATCTGCACCCTATAGTTGTGCTACCATAGCATTCATACTGTGTCCTAATTACATGTTCATTTGTCTCTCTCACTAAGTTCTAGCCCTTTGAGAAGGCAGGAACTGGATCTTGTTGACCACTGAATCCTAGTTCTCAATAGAGTGCCTAGGACAAGGTAGACACATTGAAGAATTCTTACTATAGTAAGAAGTCAGACAGGATTCTGTTCTGGGGGCATAAGGAAGAAAGAAGCAACACACCACTAAGTTAATAAGCAAAAAGTTACCAGGTATTTAAAAAGTACTAAGCAGAGAATCCAAATCTGGTGATGAGATAGAAAGTAATTGTGTGGATACTTGACTGAGATCATATTCAAACTGAGAATCAAATGACAAGAAAAACCCACCCATAGGAAGATCTAGAAGATTTAGTATAAATGCTCATAGACAGGAAGTAGCTTAGTGTTTACTGAATAAAAGTCAATGACCTAGAGAGTAATGACGAGAGAAACAGAGTAGAAAATGAGATCAAGGATGTAGTTAAAGACCCAATCCTGTAGGATTTTAGAGGATTTTTATTGTAAATGCAATAGAGAACCATTCATTGCAAGGTTTTACTCCAGAGAAGAACACCATTGATTTACTGAGAGGTCCCATTAGCTGTTGAGGGAGAAATGAATTGAAGAGGAATCCTTATTGGAAGCAGGAGAGCATTTAGGAGACTATGGCTGCTGTCCAGATGAGAAGCGGTGTGCCATTTTCTGAGATGGGAAAACTGGAAGAATAAACCATGTGAGAGAAGGTGAAAAACAAGAATCCTGCTTTAAATCTGAAAAGTCTGTTCAACAAGCGGAAATACCAAGAAGAAGTGTCATATACCAGTCCGGTGACCAGGAGACAGCTCAAGGCTAAAGGAAAGTATTGGAGAGAAATTGGCATATATAGGTATTTTATGGGCTTCCCAGGTGGTGCAGTGGAAAAGAATCCACCTGCCAAGCAGGAGAGGCAGAAGACCCCTGGGTAGAGAAGATCCCCTGGAGAAGGGAATGGCAACCCACTCCAGTATTCTTGCCTGGGATATCCCATGGACAAAGGAGCCTGGTGGGCTACAGTCCAGGCATCACATGAGTCAGACACAACTGAAGTGACTAAGCACACAGGTAATTTATATCAGGGGACCGGGTGACAGTGCATAGGGAAACTACACGGATCAAGAAGAAAAGAGATCTTAGTGTGATTCTGCTATGAATATCTGTTGGGCAGAAACGGGAAAGACATGAAAGGGTGAACAAGGAGAAGGGGTTTAATTATAAGCAAAAATTAGCTAAATACTGGGGAAGGGATACAGAACACTAAACAACTTGGAGTATTTTGCTAAATTCAAAGTGTTCCTTACGTGTTCATCCCATATTGCTATTTCATCTTTTATTCAAGGTGCCTTTTCATTTATATATAGATGATACTTTAAATTTATGAAAGATTCTTTTTGAAACATATTCTCCAAAAATTGTATGCATTTAAAAGCAATTCATATAGTTAAACATAAGAAAAGAGGGAGAAGTTCTAAGAAGAGTGGATGGTTTCCTCTTTTTTTTTTTTTCACACTAAGTAAGAATTGAATCGTGTCCTACTGCACCAAGCTTAAAGCAGTCGTCTCCTGAGTCAGTGGATGAGTGAAGTACGCAGGATTTTTCCTCTGGAAGCATCTCCAGATCATACAGGGAGTAGATTTCTCTTCCATATGCTTCTCCTACTAAAGACTCAGACACTTCATATCTCGCCCCACTGCCTGTGAATCGCTGAAGTTGCTATTATTCGTTGGAGCATGCCACACCCATCAAGTGGGTTAAGGTGGAAAACGTTGATAACCACTACCTTTAGGCATTAAAAAACAATGAAGCCTCCTTTGGTACCTATTTTTAGATGTACAGAGATGCTCTAGGGGAAATGGATTTAAATTTTTTATAAGAATAACGAAGTTATAATAGAGTCATTTCAGGATAGAATGTATTTTGAAAACTCTTACCCACCTACTCTGTTTTCATGGTACACAATACACAACAAAATTTAATAAAGAATCATTGAAATGGAAAATTTTTTTATCTCATGGAAAAAGATATAGCAGAGTGTAGTGTTTAAAATAAACAAACAAATGTGGATGTGGGGGATGTTATGGGTTGAAGGGTGTTCCCAAAAAGAAGTGTTGAAGTCCGAACTCCCACCACCTCATAAAGAGACCTGATTTGGAAATAAGGTCATTGCAGATGGAATTAGCTAAGATGAGGTCATACCAGAGCTGGGTGAGACTTTAATCCAATGTGACTAATGTCCTTATCAAGAAAGGAGAGAGACAACAGGGAAAAGACAGACACGTGACAATGGAGGCAGGGCTTGAAGTGTTGCATCCTTAAGCCGAGAAACAACAAGGACTGGAGGCAAACCAGAGGCTGGATGAGATGAGGACGGATGTTCCCTGCTGGTTTCACAGAGAGCAGGCCCTACAGACACCTCGGTTTTGAACGTCCATCCCTCAGAGCTGTGAGCAATACATTCATCCTGCTTACTCCATGCAGTTTGTGTTCCTTTGTTACAGCAGCCCTGGGCGACTAACAGCCAGGGCTCTGGCACTGACTACACTGTGACCCTGGGAAGTCTCTTTACTTCTCCATACCTCAGTCTCTTGTGATGTGAAATGGGGAGGATAGAAAGGATATTTAATAGGATTGTGCATGCTTAGTCACTCAGTCGTGTCCAACTCTTTGCAACCCCATGGACTGTAGCCCGCCAGGATCGTCTGTCCATGGGGATTCTCCAGACGAGAATACTGGAGTGGGTTGCCATGCCCTCCTCCCGGGGATCTTCCCAACCCAAGTCTCCCACACTGCTGGCAGATTCTTGACCATCTGAGCCAACAGGGAAGCCCAAGAATACTGGAGTGGATAGCCTATCCCTTCTCCTGGGGATCTTCCTGACCCGGAAATTGAACTGGGGTCTCCTGCAATGCAGGTGGATTCTTTACCTGCTGAGCTACCAGGGAAGCCCTAATAGGATAGTAGTCAAGATTAAAGAGTGAATCTATGTAAAGCAGTTGGAAAAATGTTAGGTGCTTTACCATGTTGCAGTCCATGGGGTCGCAAAGAGTTGGACACAATTGAGCGACTGAACTGAACTGAAAGTTTACATAAACTTTTATTACATGCATGAATATGTAAAAGACCTACCACAGTACCTGACCCACGGATGGCATTCAATACACAGTTTTTCTTTTCTCCTGTTGTAACTTACCAACCATTACTAACGTTAAGACTTGTTGTTCAGTCGCTCAGTCATGTCCACTCTTTGCAACCCCATGGACTGCAGCACACCAGGCTTCCCTGTCCTTCACTATCCCCTGGAGTTTGCTCAAACTCATGTCCACTTGGTGATAAATAATAGATAGGTTTTCATTATATCAGATAAGTCTGATAAAAGATGAAAATTTTTTATCTCAGAGAAGTCTTTTGCAAATAAAAGAAATTTTTTTGCATATTTTGAATCCTGAACTGCCTTCAGGCCCACTCTTTACATCTCAGTTGTTCGGTACAGGGAATTTAAATTTAGCTACTGGACAAAGAAAGCTTTAATTACTGGATTACTTTTCAGCAACATGACCACCTCCAAATACTAAATCCCTAGAAGCCTGGACATTTGTATTTTGAATTTTGAGCTCCTGATCCTTCAGTGTAGACATTTGAAAGTTATAGAGTAATTAACTTGTATGAATGCTGACTTAATATGTGTGACCACATATGAAGAGCTCCATGATTTCTGTAGAAATTAAGTAGCTTTTGATAAATTTCAGAAAGTAATTCCATGTTCCACATAGTATCAACTACTAGTACATTAACTTTATTTAAATGCACTATTTCAAGCCCCTAAAATTCATTCATTGTGCATTCATCCAGAAAGCATCTATTGAATTATTTTATACAGATCACTGTAGAGGAAAAAGGAAACAGAGAAATGTAAGAAACTAATACATGATACAAGGAAGAATTAAAAGTGTAAAAGGAGCAAATATATGAGCCATCAATTCCTCTTGGGATGCTCAGTGAAGGCCTTACTGTAGATGGAACTCTTGAAGGACATGGATTTTAAAAACCTAAACTTCTCTTTTAACTTTCCAGTTTTCATCATAATTTCATTGGCTTCTAGAACTACAATAAAAAATGAAAACATTGATAATCTAAAATAGATGAAAATTTGCCCATGGTAAATCTAAAACATTTGTTAGAATCCTATGGAGAGCATTTGACTTCAGAGCACAAAAGCAAAAACCTATTCCTTAAAAGACCAAGTTCCTGAGAATAAAAGATGCGGGGGAGGGGAGACATGCTTGCCTGTGCCTGTGAACTGAAGTGGCCGCAGAAGAGTCTTCTGACATGTCTTCACACATCACCCAGATGAGTTACAAGAGCCAAAGAAATAGGAGAGTTTATCATTCCTGTAATTCTAGCAGTGTTTGAAACCTTGAGGTGACAGACACCATTTTAATATGGTCTTCCTTTTGGAGTTTGGCAAAACAAACCCATAAGAGAGATATTGGGTTTGTTTGCTTTGGCAGAGAGACACGCTCTACACTTCTTTCAACGGCAACTCATTACCATCTTTGGAGGGAGAGCAGCTGAGATCATGGCCCACTTGTGCATTCTCCAAGGGACCCAAAAGGAAGCTGGAACCATCCCTGAAAACATTGATGTTCAGCAGGAAACTCCAAGAGCCATTACCAAAAGAGAGAGAAAGGAAAAAGTATACAAAAATATACATTCAGATGTATTAGTGTATTGATAAAAAGCCTTTTTAGTTTGCAACATCAGTTATCTAAAAATACCCACTCTAGAGTATAAATGGCACCAGGGAGAGCCACTAACCAATTCCAATTAGATGCTTCAATTGTGAGCTCACAGCTAACCACAGTACCCTCAAAGGCAGCAGAGGCCGCTTTCACAGAAACTAAATTTTACACAGGCAGAAATGAGCAATGAATTAAGATGATCATATAGATAATTAAACCAACAGAAACCTAGCCAAAGAGTCTTGAAATCTGAAAATTCCATCTTGTCTACCTATTTTTATCTAGATATTTATTTCTTTGTTCGATTTTCTATCTCATTTGGAGTTTGGCTCAGATAGGAAGCCTTAGAGAAACAAGGTCCTAGAAGAACACAGGCTCCATTACTTAAGGACCGTGAAACCCCAGCTATGAGTCTCTGAGCCTCATAATTTTCTTATCTATCAAATGGAGCATGTGTGGATGTGGTAAGTTGCTTCCATTATGGCCGACTCTTTGTGACCATGTGGACTGTAGCTTGCCAGGCTCCTCTGTCTGTGGGATTCTCCAGGCAAGAATACTGGAGAGGGTTGCCTTGACCTCCAGGTTCAGTCATGTCCATCTCTGTGCAACCTCTTGGACTGTAGTCTGCCAGGATTCTTCAGGCAAGAACACAGGAGTGGGCTGCCATTTCCTCCTCCAGGGGATCTTCCAGACCCAGGGATGGAACCCACGTCTCTTATGTCTCCTGCATTGGCAGCCAGGTTCTTTACCGCTAGCACCACCTGGGAGGGCCATAAAGTGGAGTAAGCAACACCTAATTCTTAAAGTGCTGGTGAGGGAAAAACAGACTGCTGGACTTAATAGTGAGAGCCTTGATAATCACCGCAGGCTTAAGAAGTTTTTCAACTTCTTGATTTAAGTACTGCTCAATAGGGGTTGAAATTAATGTCATTTTCTTGTGTCTGAACTGACTTAAATGGGAAACAAAAGAATGTGTTTCAGCTACTTGTCTAATGACCACCTAAAGACCCTTGGAAAAGTCTCTCAATTTTAGGTCGAAGAAGGACATTTATGTAAATCATAGAAATTGCTTGAAAGGCTATCCCCTTCTCTCAGTCTAACAGGATTTTGCAGACATTAATAATCCTGGGAATGAACACAAGCTGACACCTGGACTTTGTGCCTTTAGATCCAGCCACTCTCCATCAATAGCCACAAAGACTGGGAAGATATACTCAAGATGACATGAGTGCCTTTCAGACACGGTATTTCCTTTGGATTTTACATTAGAAATTGGAGTTCAGCATTTCCATTGGAGAGATTGGAATGCTTCCACAGGTGAAGGTTTTAAATAACCTTCTATACAGATTTTTGACAAGAAAGCTAGATATAGATCTTTCTGCACCAGTTTGAATAAAGTTCCCTGAAAAGATCCAGTAAGGGGACTTCCCTGGTGGTCCAGTGGTTAAGAATCTGCCTTCCAATGCAGGGGACATAGATTAGATCGCTGGTCGGGGAACTAAGTTCCCACATGCCAAGGGGCAACTAAGCCGGATCACTGCAACTAGAGAAGTCCACGTGCCACAATGAGACCCAGAGCAGCCAAAATAATTTCTGAAAACTTTTTTTTAATTTAAAAATAACATTCAGTAAGGACTGAGTGACTCCTTGGTGTCCCCTCCAATATATCACCCCATAAATGTTATCCATGACATCTCCCTTGGCCTGATAGTGTTGCCTTAGATCCTATCTAAGGGAATGGGAATCTTAGATGGGAATGTCCTTTTCCCAGGCCTTTACTGGGCTTCTCTGGTGGTTCAGATGGTAAAGAATCTGCCTGCAATGCAGGAGACATGGGTTTAATCCCTGAATCAGGAAGATCCCTTGGAGAAGGAAATGGCAGCCCACTCCAGTATTCTTGCCTGGAAAATTCCATGGACAGAGGAGCCTGGTGGGCTACAGTCCATGGGGTTGCAAAGAGCTGGACACTACTGAGTGATTAACACTGGGAACAGCTAGGGTGTACATAATTGTCCACTCTTCCTTGGTGTTTTCAGACTTAAAAGAACAGTGGGATAGAGACCACTACAGGGGGCTAGCGTAACGCCACCTACATTGGAGATAAATTGTCTGGCAGACCCAGGTCATACGCTGAAAGAGCAATGAGCCATGCCTAGCTCCACTAGACTAGAGCATGTTCTTGGGTGTTATGAGTACAAGGCTTAGCTTTAATGATGCAGTTCTTCATGCATCATTGTGATGGAGAGGGGGGAAACTTGAAAATGAAAATCCTAGCTTCCCCTGACTATGAAAGTTAGACCAAGTGATTCCAGGTACTTATATTTCAATACAAAAATACTTTTTAAAGTAGGACAGTTCTTAATTAAGGTGGATTCTGACTTATGTAATTAGGCAGCTCTTGATTTGGTTAAGGATGGTGGTTTTTCCATTCTACTATTCTACTATGAAACAAAAAGCAATTCTGCTCAAAAAAAAAAAAAATTATCAAGTCTTCTTTAAAAAGGTTTTATATTCTTACCTCTAAAACCTCTCAGTAAACAAGACAAATAGAAAACAGAATTAGTGATTTCACTGATTTTCTTCCCAGGCTAAGTACTCACAGCAAATGAGATTTTTATATTTCTAAACATCTGCATTTCATTCACATCTTCTCCCAAGTAGAGAGTTTGAGACAGGATAAAGGAATAGCTCTTCATCCACAGAACAAGAGTACCCTGGCTCCAGTGGACCAGATGTCTTAGAAAGAGTCCATCCACTGAGAGAAAAACTCTACACCACACCTCTCATTTGTGTGTAGTCCTGTTTCCCCCTGCTCAGCAGATTGTCCCAGGGCATGGCTTAAATTCCTTGGATTTGGTAATAAACAGTTGCCGTTTTGACCACTTCCTTTTGTGTAGACCCACAAACTACAGAATAAATGAATAGCTCCTTTCCTTTGCTAGCCTTGCCCAAGGGCTGTTTTAGCACGCCATAAATCCTATAATTGTATAGGATCATTTGGCAGTGTGTGGATTTTTCTGCTAAATCACAGTGGGAAGAAGATCAGGAGGAACCCTGAAAAATAAAGCATTATCGTGGCATTAGAAGATTTACAGTGGGAGCGAATAGCGCTGGCACAACCCCAGCCTGGCCTTCATTACTGGTAAGCAGAAAGCACCACTAAGCATTAAGTGTCTTCTGTATTAGCTGAGAGTAGAACTTCAGCCAGATCCAGTTCTTTTTGGCTCCTACACATTGTGGGTATCAGTGAGAGTGTGATGAAATTCCAATGTAGGCTTAGCTGTCAAGGATATAAACTAGGTGTATGTTCTTTCCTATAGATGTCCTGTAAATAGACTTATTACATGGTGGGGGGAAAAAAAAACAGGCATAGGAAACAAAGCACTTAACCACTTGTGCATATGTTGTTTTTGTTTTGTGTATGTGTGTGTTTTCCCCCGAGGGTCTCTGTCAAATGAATGTGTGTAAAAGCATTGTAGGATTCTGCCAATTTTTTACAAACTGCATTTTCGTGTCTCAACAAGAAATCAGCGCAGGGCTGAGATGGCTAGGGTTTATTAAGTTGTGATGCTGATAGTGCTTTGGAAATCCAAGTTATACCTTGTTTTGTAAAATCTGTGCTATTCCCTGGGTAAAAAAACTTCAGTTGCTGTGTTTATAAATGCTTCAAGAACAGGAAAGTGTAAAAAGACATAAAAGCATTTCCCCAATGGTATCCAATTGAAATGTTTTTTAGCAAGTTGAAACCAGTATAAAGCTTCAGTAATTAACAGATTAAGATCTATCGACAGACTCTTCACATCAGAAATTAAAAGGAAAATTACAGGTCTCTTAAGAAGTTAAGGCTTCTCATAAAGCAATGGCAAGGAATAACTGCACATCTTAACAGAATTTTTTTTTCTTTTTTTTTTTTTTAACAAAATAAGCAGTGCTAAATTATATGGAACACATAATTCTTTTGAACTCTCTGAGAATGGGAATCCTATAAGACAGAAGCTTTGGGTTTGGGGAAGTGATTACTAATACGAAAAGAAACGCATTGGAAATAACTGATAATAAATACTGCCTGCATTGGAACTTATCCAGGACTAAGTCCTGGACTCTCTCCTTTCTGTCTACACTCTTTCCCCAGGTGAGCTCAAACACACCCAGTCCTCAAAGATCACGTATATGCTAGTGAATTCCAAACCTATTATCCTACCTCTGAGTCCTGAGGAGCTCCAAGTTAAGTTGCCAACCGACATCTCTAGTGTCTAATTTATCATGCAGCCCAAGGTTAACTTGTCCAAAACAGAACTTTATTTTTTCTAATTTTATTTTATATAACTTTACAATATTGTATTGGTTTTGCCATATATCAAAATGAATCTTTAAATTTCCAACTTCACTACATGCATGTGAAGTACACACACACAAAGTAAAATAAAGTAAAAATAAATAAATAAATAAAACAAACTATTTCTATCTCAATTTCCCTGTCTCACCTTTTTCCCAACTGCTCAGATCAAAACCTATAAATCCCTCATACTCATTCTCTTTCTCTCACCTCCCATCTATAATCCATTCAGCAAGACCTGTTGGTCCTCCGTCTATAACATATAACACTTTGTTCCAGTTCTCTTCCTTCTTAATCCAAAACATCGTTATCTTTCTTTGGCTCCTTGAAGGATCTCCTGCTTCTATGCTTGTGCTCAGTGCAAGGAAAAGGACTTGGACAGTATTCCCTAAGACTAAGGAACCAACTGAAGATACTTGAACAGATGTATAAAAATGGTTCCATTGTTGAAGTGAATTAGCAGAATAAGAGGATTCCACTTTGATACAGGACAATTTAGAAGGCACAGGGAAAATATGGACAATTGGTAATTCAATCATCCCTAAGGAAGCAAAATAATTTTACTAAAATAAGAGGAGTCAACCAAAGGGAGACAGTCACAGACATGAAGGCATCTCCCTAACTCTGATCCAGTCTGTCACATGGCAATTGCTTAAAGGGTAGGCAGGGCAAGTCCCACTAGAAATCTGTGCATTAATATATTCATTGATGTAGTCAGTTAAATTGTCAGTCAACCAATGATTATTGAGCAAGTCTACATCCAGGCACTATAGTCTATCTACCCTAGGTGTACAGAGATGGAAATGGTGGAGGACCCTCTGAAAGCTCCCAGCCTAAAAGATGGAAATGCAAGTCAATAATTACAATTCTACATGACAAGTGCCACAAAAATGGTGGGAACAAGGATTAGCAGTAGGAATATCCCAGAAGACTTCATTGAGGAAGTGATGTTTGAATTGGGATGTGAAGGTTGAATGGGTAGCCAAGGAGGAGAGGAACATTGTGAGCAGAGGGAATAACATTGGAAAGCGTAAAAGTCAGAGTCTTGCAAAATTGCCTATGACTTAGTGGCCAAAAAGGAAGAGATTCTTTTAATGCATTTTCTTTTTTAATGGAAATGGTAGTGTCTGCTTCAAGTTACAGGGAAAAATCAGTCTCTTTCTGAGTGCTCTGAAACTTTTTAGGTCTTGCAGCCCAGGAGCATTGCAATGTAATAACTTCATTATTTGTTGTTGTTTAGTTGCTAAGTCATGTTCTATTCTTCGTAGTCCTGTGGACTGTGGCCCACCAGGCTCCTCCGCCCACAGAATTTTCCTGGCAAGAATACTGGAGAGGGTTGCCATTTCCTACTGCAGGGGATCTTCCCGACCCAGGGATTAAACCCATGTCTCCTGCTTGGTAAGTGGTTTCTTTACCACTGAGCCACCTGAGAAGCAATAACTCCATAGGTAATCACATATTGCATACTGATTGTCTTATCATGTACAAGACAAACAGCAAAGAGATACAAAGATGCATGATACAGCCACTGCCTTCAGTCAGTCACAATTTAAATAAGCCATTCACAACCACAAGACAAATTAAAAAGAAACCACCCTTTTCTATGAGAAGTAAAAATATCACCAAGTTTTATAGGGGACTGGTTAATGTGTTAATTTAAAATGTTTTTCATAGTGAGTTAGTAAGAAAATTGATGGATGTTAATATTTTTGCCCCAGGAAAGAAAGACGAGCCCTATGATTTTACAGCGGATAAGGGAACAAGATGTCAGCTTTGTAACTCTAACCTGCTGCTTGCAGCTGTGCCTTGTCAGAAGAGACCCCTACCTACTCAGACAGGCAGGCTGCAGGGAGCACCTAGGAGAGGTGGGTGCAGGGTGTCAGGGCCTTTCATCCACAAACCACCTTTTGCTTAAGCTTTGCATAGCAGAAGCAGACACTCAGGCCCTCAAGAGTCCACATAACCTTGGAAAATGAACTTAACAGTGGTGATCAGTGTGAACTAATAACACAAGACCAAATGTTTACCAGGTCTTACTATGCTGCAGTATTATTCTAAGCAGTTGACTGACTTATTTATCCTCATTACCCTATGGTGTGAGCGCTAATATTATCTTTGTAATATACATGAGGAATAAAATGACACAGAGAAGGTAACTGACTTGCCCAGTTACCCCCCTGTGTTAGTTTTCTATGGTTGCTGTAATAAATTACCAAGGCCTGGAGGCTTAAAACAACAGAAATTTATTCTCTCACATGGAAGCCAGAAGTATGAAATCAAGGTGTTAGCAAGGTCATAATCCCTCTGAAGGTTCTATCAAACAGTCCTCCTTTGCCTCTTCCAGCTTCAGGGGGCTCCAGGGGTCCCTTGATATGTGAGTGAATTATTCTCAAATCTGCCTTCCAGTATCCAGTATGGCTTTCTCCTCTGTCTGTATCACCCCTACCCCTTCATCTAAGGACACAGTCATTGAATTTAGGGCCAGGATGTTCTCATCTCAAGATCCTTCACTGACTGATACTTGTGAAGATCCTTTTTCCAAATAAGATTACATTCAAAGGGTCAGAGTATTAGGACATGGACAATCCTTTGGTCCCCAAGAAAAAGAAATGCAAAAAAGCAAAATGGCTGTCTGAGGAGGCCTTACAAATAGCTGAGGTAAAAAGAGAAGTGAAAAGCAAAGGAGAAAAAGAAAGATATACCCATTTGAATGCAGAGTTCCAAAGAATAGCAAAGAGAGATAAGAAAGCCTTCCTCAGTGATCATTGCAAAGAAAGAGAGGAAAAAAATAGAATGGGAAAGACTAGAGATCTCTTCAAGAAAATTAGAGATACCAAGGGAACATTTCATGCAAAGATGGGCACAACAAAGGATAGAAATGGCATGGATCTAACAGAAGCAGAAGATATTAAGAAGAAGTGGCAGGAGTACACAGAAGAACTGTACCAAAAAGATCTTCACGACCCAGATAATCAAGATGGTATGATCACTCACCTAGAGCCAGACATCCTAGAATGCAAAGTCAAATGGCCCTTAGGAAGCATCACTATGAACAAAGCTAGTGGGGTTGATGGAATTCCAGTTGAGCTATTTCAAATCCTACAAAATGATGCTGTGAAAGTGCTGCACTCAATATGCCAGCAAATTTGGAAAACTCAGCAGTGGCCACAGGGCTGGAAAAGGTCAGTTTTCATTCCAATCCCAAAGAAAGGCAATGCCAAAGAATGCTCAAACTACCACACAATTGCACTCATCTCACATGCTAGTAAAGTAATGCTCAAAATTCTACAAGCCAGGTTTCAACAGTATGTGAACCGTGAACTTCCAGATATTCAAGCTGGTTTTAGAAAAGGCAGAGGAACCAGAGATCAAATTGCCAACATCTGTTGAATTCTCAAAAAAGCAAGAGAATTCCAGAAAAACATCTATTTCTGCTTTATTGACTATGCCAAAGCCTTTGACTATGTGGATCACTACAAACTGTGGAAAATTCTGAAAGAAATGGTAATACCAGAACACCTGACCTGCCTCTTGAGAAATCTGTATGCAGGTCAGGAAGCAAGACTTAGAACTGGACATGGGACAACAGACTGGTTCCAAATAGGAAAAGGAGTACATCAAGGCTGTATATTGTCACTCTGCTTATTTAACTTATATGTAGAGTACATCATGAGCAATGCGGGGCTGGATGAAGCACAAGCTGGAATCAAGATTGCCAGGAGAAATAACAATAACCTCAGATATGCAGATGACACCACCCTTATGGCAGAAAGCAAAGAACTAAAGAGCCTCTTGATGAAAGTGAAAGAGAAGAGTGAAAAAGTTGGCTTAAAACTCAACATTCAGAAAACAAGATCATGGCATCTGGTCCCATCACTTCATGGGAAATAGATGGGGAAACAGTGACAGACTTTATTTTGGGGGGTTTCAAAATCACTGCAGATGGTGACTGCAGCCATGAAATTAAAAGACACTTACTCCTTGGAAGAAAAGTTATGACCAACCTAGACAGCATATTAAAAGCAGAGACTTTACTTTGCCAACGAAGGTCCATCTAGTCAAGGCTGTGGTTTTTCCAGTGGTCATGTATGGATGTGAGAGTTGGACTATAAACAAAGTTGAGTGCTGAAGAATTGATGCTTTTGAACTGTGGTGTTGGAGAAGACTCTTGAGAGTCCCTTGGACTGCAAGGAGATCCAACCAGTCCATCCTACAGGAAATCAGTCCTGAATATTTATTAGAAGGACTGATGCTGAATCTGAAACTCCAATATTCTGGCCACCTGATGCGAAGAACTGACTCATTTGAAAAGTCCCTGATGGTGGGAAAGATTGAAGGCAGGAGGAGAAGGGGACAACAGAGGATGAGATGGTTGATGGCATCACCAACTCAATGGACATGAGTTTGAGTAAACCCTGGGAGTTGGTGATGGACAGGAAAGTCTGGCATGCTGCAGTCCATGGGGTCACAAAGAGTTGGACACGACTGAGTGACTGAACTGAACTGACTGAATTGAATCCTTTTGATGGTCACTACTCAACCTACTAAAACTATTTTCAAGAAATGGAGTTGGAATTCAAGTTCAAGCAGACTGCCTCCAGGATCTTTGGTCTCCAAACCAGCCCAGTATACTGCCTCTCAAAGGCCATGAAGGGGAAGTGGTAGTGAGAGGAGTCTTGCAAATTAAGAGAACTTCCATTAACATTCTGCATTACTTAAGATGGTTGAAACCTTCACTTGACCTTGACTGCTGGATGAGTATCCCAGTAATGACTGATATATAGTCTTGCCAGCCAAGAGATCAAACTAGTCAATCCTAAAGAAATCAACACTAAATATTTATTGGAAGGACTGATGCTGAACCTGAAGCCCTAATATTTTGACTACCTAATGTGAAAAGCCAACTCATTGGAAAAGACCCTGATCCCGGGAAAGATAGAAGGCAGGAGGGAGAAGGGGGGGAGAGAGGATGAGATGGTGGATGCCATCACTGACTCAAAGCACATGAGTTTGAGCAAACTCCAGGAGATAGTGAAGGACAGAGAAACCTGGTTCACTGCAGTTCATGGGGTCTCAAAGCGACTGAACAACAACAAAAACATATTGAGAGTAAAACACCTCCCATTTTCTCTGGATGCATTCAGAACTTTAAAATCAGCTTAGAGAAATGAGGAAGTATGGGCCAGCAAGAACAGGGAATATTTTCAGTCCTAGAAACCACTTCTGAACAAGTGTCTTCATTATGGATGAGAGGGACTTCACCAGCTCAGACTACAAACACTCAGGGTTTCCAACAACAAACAACATTAACAAGGAAAAATAACTTATTTCCCAGGAACAAATTTTTCTATTTATCTCACAGAGAACCTTTATAATTTTATCACCATCTTTTTAAATTTTAATATATTATTTTGTCCAGTGTCTACCTTGATTGTCCTATGAACTTCCTTCAGGTTAACCTCCTATAAACCCCTTACCATCCCTTAGTCTCCGCTCCCTCCTCCAGAGGAAGCAAGTGGAGCATTCACTCCCTGTTCACTTCCTTACCAGTTTTGTTGTCTAGCTATACATTCCTACTTACATCTGCAAAGAGGGAAAAAATAAAATGTTACCCTGATCTATGGTTTGGATGCATGATAAAACCTTTGCAGACTGATACTTATTTCTTCTACAGAATATACATCCCCTGGGGTGAGATTCATCTTTTTATATCTGAAGCAATATCACGAGAATAGGAAGTTAGATCTTATGCCATAACTCAAAGCTTTGTATAGCTATACTTTGAAATGTAATTCTCTGCCTTTGACAACTTACAATCTCACTGTGGGAGACAGCAAGCCTCCATCCTAAGGAGATATGCAGGAGTGTGTCTAATACTGGAAGTGAAGGCGACAGAGGGAGCAGAGAGGGTTGGCGTGGTTCGAGAATGCTTCATGCAGAAAGCAGTGACTCTGGAAGAATAAGTGAGACTCAGATCTGGTCTAGAGAGATATCTGTCTCTCATGAGACTGGCCAGTAGTGGGGTTTAGTGGGAATATTATAGCCTGTCACACAGATCTAAATTCTAATCTACCCTTTGCCACTCTCCATGTGACGATTGCTAAATCACCATATGATTTTTGAGCATCTGTTTCTTCGTCTGTCAAGTGTAAAGTACAGTATCAATGTCACCATTTTAAAATATAACAGAATACTACTCGGCCACAATAGTGCCATTTGCAGCAACATGGACACAACTAGAGATTATCACACTAAGTGAAGTAAGTCGGAAAAAAAAAAAAGACTTACCATATGATATCACTTACATATGGAATCTAAAATATGGCACAAATGGAGCTATCTATAAAACAGAAACAGACTCACAGACATAGACAACAGAATGGTTGTCACCAAAGCAGAGAGGGGAAGGAGAGGAATGGACTGGGAGTCCAGGGTAGGTAGATGCAAACTATTACATTTAGAAGGGATAAATAACAAAGCCCTACTGTACAGCACAGGGAACTATATCTCATCTGCTGAGATAAACCATAATGGAAAAGAATATTTCAAAAAGAATACTTACAAATAAAACATAATAAAATAAAATCTAGGTGATGCTCTTTACTCCTGGTATTACTTGGTCTTTCTGTGACTTTTGATATTGTTATATCAAAAAGACAAATCTTCTGCTTGGAATATTCTTTACTGTTGGCTTTTGAAATACCACTAATTTCTTAGTTTCTCTCTGGTTCTTAGACGGTGTCTTCTCTTTCCCTTAAAGGTCAGGGTTTGCCAAAATTATTCTTTTAACTCCCTTTAAAAAAGGAAATTCCCGGAGTAATCTTGTCCTTAACCATGGATTTAAATAGCACCTCAAGCTGTGGTTCCCAGGTTCCTAGCTTTGACTTAGTCCTCTCTCCTCCACCCACATTTATACATAATTCTTACTGGACATTTCCACCTCTATATTCCCTAAGCACTTTCAGTTCAGTTCAGTGCTCAGTCATGTCCAACTCTTTGTGACCCCATGGCCTGCAGCACGCCAGGCTTCCTTGTCCAACTCCTAGAGCTTACTCAAACTCATGTCCACTGAGTTGGTGATACCCACTCCAGTATTCTTGCCTGGAGAATCCCAGGGACGGCGGAGCCTGGTGGGCTGCCGTCTGTGGGGTCACACAGAGTTGGACACGACTAAAGCGACTTAGCAGCAGCAGCAGCAGCCATCCAACCATCCATCCTGTGTCATCCCCTTCTCCTCCCACCTTCAATCTTTCCCAGCATTAGGGTGTTTTCCAATGAGTCAGTTCTTTGCATCAGGTGGCCAAAGTATTGGAGTTTCAGATTCAGCATCAGTCCTTCCAATGAATATTCAGGACTGAACTCCTTTAGGATAGACTGGTTGGATCTCCTTGCAGTCCAAGGGACTCTCAAGAGTCTTCTCCAACATCACAGTTCAAAAGTATCAATTCTTCGGCGCTCATCTTTCTTTATAGTCTTACTCTCACATCCATACAAGACTACTGGAAAAACCATAGTTTGTCTAGATGGACCTTTGTTGGCAAAGTAATGTCTCTGCTTTTTAATATGCTGTCTAGGTTGGTCATAGCTCTTCTTCCAAGGAGCAAGCATCTCTTAATTTCATGGATACAGTCTTTAACTCAACAAGCACTTTAACTCGACATATTCAAAACTGAATTTATATTATCAAATCTCTTTCTCCTCATGTATTCCTTATCTCTTTAAGTCATGCCATTGTTTATTCAATTGATTTCATGCTTTCAGATGTCCGCAAAACCACCCTCAGCTTCAACAGTTCTCTAGAATGACTCATAGAACTCAGAAAAGCTGTTAGTTACTTTTACTGTTATAGTTTACGGTAGTGAAAGGATATGGATTAAAATCCTCAGAGGTAAAAGACACAGAGCAGAGACCAAGAGAGACCAGGCAACGAGCTTCCTGTTGTTCTTTACCAGGAAATTCTTCCAGACAGCACTTAATTCTCTTAGTGATGCTGCGTGACAACACACACACAATATTATCCTCCAGGGAGGCACCCAAGCCTACCCGTCCAGGGTTTTTGTAGGAGATTGGTCACATAGGCATGCTGATCGCCCACATGGCCGATCTTAGTTACTTAATGTCCATTCCTTCCAGAGCTCAAACTGATCCTACATGCCCCAAGGTTCCTACCATAGATCAAGTTGTCATCATACAATACCTAGCATGGCCCAAGGCCCCAGGTAAACAAAGAGACTCTTAACAGTCAAGATATTCCAAGGGTTTAGAGGTTATCTCCCAGGAGGTGAACAAGAGCCAAACTTTTGTTTGGAATATACAGAGTTTGAACAATTCAGATCCACTAAGTTAATCCTTTACTGAACACTTGTGCTCATGCTTAGTCACTCAGTCGTGTCTGACTCTTTGCAGCCCCATAGACTGTAGCCCACCAGGCTCCTCTGTTCATGGGATTTTCCAGGCAAGAATACTAGAGTGAGTAGCCATTTCTTTTTCTACAGGATCTTCTCAACCCAGGGATCAAACTCAGGTCTCCTGCATTGCAGGAGGATTTTTTACCTTCTGAGCCATCAGGGAAGCCTTTACTGGACACTATTCCAGCCCCAAATTTGCTGGGTAGGATAACCTTTCCCTCTTCCCTTCTCCACAGCACCCATATCCAGTTGGTCTCTAAGTTCTGTTTATTCTATCTGAGTATATACATCCATATCTCCATACAGTTATCTTCACCCCCAAGAGTTTCTACCCCATCCTCAAACTAATCAACTGCCAACACTTCTTCATTTTTTGCATAGAGGTCACTCAGCTTAACCATTTTTTTCTTTCTTGTCTCTATGGCCTTGGTTTTGTACTTCATCGTATCTTACATTGCCCCCGCTCAGCATCCTGTCGATCATCTTGCATATTGCTTTCAGAATGATTCCTATAGAATAGAAATTGGGCTGTGTCATACTCGAAGCCCCTGACGTGAGTATTTTGTCCACATTCCTTAGCATATAGCCTAGATAATACAGCTGCCAATTACCTCTCCAGACTCATTGCTTATTGTGTTCTGGACTAACCACAGTGTTTCTTTGCCTGCTTACCTTTACATATACTGTTCTCTCCATCTGAATTTGCTTTTCCTCCTACATTCCACTTAACATGCAGTTAACTGTTCTCCAGGAGAAATTGCACTTTTCTACAGGAATCAACTCAGATGACAGTTGCTTTAGAATGTCTTCCCTGCCTTTAAGGTTGGGTCAGACGTCTTTTCTCTGGACTTTGGAAACATACTGTGTGTGCCTCAGTCATTACCTATCTCATCTTATTTCATTCATCTATATACTTCTCTGCCTCCTTCATTGGACAGGGAGAACTTCAGCAGCATTAACTGATGCGTGTTCAAGTTAGCATCCCCTAAACTCAGTGGATGGCCCTCATAATCCATGAAAGAGATTTCTGAAGAGCACAAATCAAAACTGGCATAATAACCAAAGTAATCTTAACAAAGGATGACAGATATTTTTATTTCCAGACAAGGTGTCAATAGCATAAATACATTTGCCCAACATAGCGTATTGAAAAGCAGACACATCACTTTGCCAACAAAGGTCCGTCTAGTCAAGGCTATGGTTTTTCCAGTGGTCATGTATGGATGTGAGAGTTGGACTGTGAAGAAGGCTGAGTGCTGAAAAATTGATGCTTTTGAACTGTGGTGTTGGAGAAGACTCTTGAGAGTCCCTTGGACTGCAAGGAGATCCAACCAGTCCATTCTGAAGGAGATCAGCCCTGGGATTTCTTTGGAGGGAATGATGCTAAAGCGAAAACTCCAGTACTTTGGCCACTTCATGCGAAGAGTTGACTCATTGGAAAAGACTCTGATGCTGGGAGGGATTGGGGGCAGGAGGAGAAGGGGACGCCAGAGGATGAGATGGCTGGATGGCATCACTGACTCGATGGACGTGAGTCTGAGTAAACTCCGGGAGTTGGTGATGGACAGGGAGGCCTCGTGTGCTGCAATTCATGGGGTCGCAAAGAGTCGGACACGACTGAGCGACTGAACTGAACTGAACTGGACTAACTTCTATAAGTATTCAATATTTTAAAGAATTTTTAATTTGGGAGAATTTGCATCATTTCAACTTTGCATAAATTGGAAATCTAATATGTATCATGGCATTTCAAATTTACATAATTCAAATTCACAGTAAATGCAATGCCCACATCTAGCACCTTATTTATAGTATGTTCTTAATGCTTATTTCCTTCCCAACCAGCCCTTCTCCTATCATTATATTTTGTTTACTTTCTTAATCATTTTCTTATTCATCGCCATAGTCATCACCAAGTATTATTTCCTGAGATCACATGAAAAATATATCCCTCCTCTCCTCTCTTCCAAGTTATTACATTTTTTTTTTCAAAAAATATAATGGCAGGAACACAGACAAAAGCATCCTGTATTTCACACTTTTAAGAAGCCAGGCATGTGTCTCTCATTTTATTCTGTATGGCTTAGTTTGGAATAATAATCAGAGACCATGCTTGCAAATTCTATAATGAGCCATGTTTATCTGGAATATAAGATAAATATGAAATATAAGCTTAGTAAGATCACGTGAGTGAGTTATCTAATCCAGATAAAGCCATATCTGAAAAGTGGGTTTAAAGAGCTTTCAGATTCCTGCTAGTACTTGCGTTATTTCTACTGGTTGTGGTACCTAGAGTTGTAGCAATGTCCTGTAGCAATGTTAGTATTTTAAAAAAAACAACCTTGTATCATCAGGAACCTAAAAATGTAATGATCTCTTCAGCCAAAGTCTGAAAACTTTCATTTGCAATATAACCTCTTATAAAAAAATGAAGGATTCTGTTTTAACTTTTCTGGCAGGGCAGCAGTAGAAAAATTGGAACAAAGGAAAAAGGTTTGGGGTTTTTTTTTTTTAACTTTTTTAGCATATAGATTAGTATTAATTACCACATAATGAGCTGAAAATTCCTGCCAAGAAGCTGAGGTTTGTGGTTCTTTAATGAGTATTTTCTTCCCACTGGGTGAAGTGAAATTTTTTAAGTGTTAGGGATTTGCACTTGGAAAACATCTCTAAGCTATTTATACAAGCAAGTCAATAGGAAAAGCACATTTTCTACTTTTAGCCTTTGTAATGCATTCATGGGCCCGACGTTTCTGGCAGTGTGTTCCTTTAAGTGGTGGCTCTGTGCTGTGGCGCTGAACAGACTTTAATGCAGCAAGAGCAAGACTGGGGTCCTCCACCATCCAGATTCAAGCTTCCCCCGCCAGTCGTGGGCTGGCTGTGTCCTCATCTAGGTGAAGAGTTCTCAGATCTCATTTATTTTCCAGTCTGGGAGAAACCACCAAAGTCTGCTTTGTTAGTCTCCCCTCGGAAATGGATTCAGCCCCAAGATGTACACCAACCGTCAAGGGACACTAGAAACAAGATGCCACCAATGACATTGCTTTTGGTTTTGTTGTTCATTGCTGTTCAGGTGCTAATTTGTGTCCAGCTCTTTGCGACCCCATGGACTGCAGCATGCCAGGCTTCCCTGTCCTTCATTATCTCCCAGAGCTTGTTCAAACTCATGCCATCCAACCATCTCATCCTCTGTCACCCCCTTCTCCTCCTGCCTTCAATCTTTCCCAGCATCAGCATCTTTTCCAATGAGTCAGCTCTTTACATCAGGTGGTCACAGTATTGGAGCCTCAGCTTCAGCATCAGATCTTCCAATGAATATTCAAGGTTGATTTCCTTTAGAATTGAATGATTTGTTCTCAGTGCAGTCCAAGGGGCTCTCCAGAGTCTTCTCCAGCATCACAATTCAAAAGATCTCAGTGTTTAAAGGGAAATAAAAGTTTACATGATCCAGTCAACCTGGTGTCGTAGAGAGAGCACTGACATTAGTTCCATCTCTACAATCCTGAGTCAGTTATTAAACGGTTTTAGATTTCTGGCTTCTCATCTGTCACAAGAAAGTGATGTTTAATGACATGAAAAGTTGATTTATTCAGTTAGAATAAACTTAGCAGGGAAGAAAGAATTTTCTGAATCTTTCCATAAATTACAACGACACTGTCTCACTAAAACTAAAGATGAGTATGGGTTGGACCTCTGGTCTGTGGCCCATGTGAAGAACCGTAACAAGGATGAAGCCCTGGTTTATTTTTAATGGAATAGGGCTCCACTGAAAGACAAGTTAGTGTTGTCGGCTTCTCAGCATCAAATTCTCCGGCTGAGAGCAGTCTTCCTTTTGAAAGAGCAGGAAAGCAAACCAAAGCAGAGTACAGAACTACACCTGGGAAGACAAGGGGCATCACACGCACAAATCTGTTACTTCTGGGTATAGGAACACATTAACATCTATCAAAATGTAAATGTAGTCCCTCTTAGATAACTTCTGGGTTAAAAGTATCCCATGTGGAGGGTGGCATTTTAGATTTTTGTCCACTCTTCCCTGATTTTCCAATTATCTTTTTGTAGTTTTTACAAAATTGATGTTTTCTGTAGCCATTGTTTCTGTAGACAGGAGTCACCAACAGTAAAGGCAGTATAAAATGTTGGTTTATCTATAACGATGAAACTACTATTTTTCAATCAGCTAGGGTTCCGAATGGTATTTTAATATAAGAATATTGTCATCAACTAATTCAGAGTGATTTCTTTCTACGTATGTGCCCTTTGCAATCATGAGAATTTAACCCATCTTGAAAATTGCCAGGTAATAGAAAGTAGTCTCATTCACCACCTTAATAAGACAAATGCCTTTAATTAAGATTTCAACAACATTCACTGATCACCTTATTTATACTCTGCACTAGGTTAGAGAAGAGAAATACAAAGATAACTACTACATAGACTGTGATTTCAAGAATCCTGAAGTCTATTAGGAAAAAAGGTAAAAGTAAGTAAAATAACAATAATCACTATCAGTGTTATTATCATTATGCAAGAGAAAGCTGCCATCATAATAATATCTATGCAATGCAAAGATAGCTCATGAATAGAGTCACGGAAATACAAGGGTGTGAGGAAAGGTTCAGAGAAGTAGTCATTTATGTAAGTTGCAAAGAGTAGGACACAACGGAGTGAATGAGCATGAGTGCAAGAGAGTGAAAGGGGTGCCATCTGGGGAGCTCTGATGGGAACTCAGTGCTATGCTGTCCATGGTAAAGTCCTCCCAAAGTCCCTGGTCTCTAGCCCAAGTAATTTCTGGCAAAAATTGAGCCCATAGATGGAAGCCTGAATAAATATGCACTGGAAAAAAAAGCCTGGGTAAATAGGCATTATTAAGTTCATAGCTAAATAGTCTCTTGCATTCTTCTACACCAGAAAGCAAGGAACAAATGCATATTCTGTTATGTTTCTTAGCATCTGTATTCCTCCTAGGTTGCCCTGCTTCTCATAGAATAGCAATAACTTCCAGCTCAACTATGAAAACAAATCCCCAATTCAAAACTGAGAAAATGCTCACTTCATACCCATTTTTTAAATATAAAGCACAATTTTATCCAAGCTTATTTTTATAAACAAAAATATGCACAGAAAAGCATTCTGAAACTAAATTAATTTATAAATGTAAACCCTACAATATATTAAACATATTTAATCAACCGAGCTGAATTCATTCTAAGAGGAAAAGATACAGTACCTGGCTTTGATAGTCAACAGATGGCAGGATATTTTCATGATAGCATTTTCATAAAGCCCAAGTATGAATGACTAATCTATTTGCCTTGGAGGGAAATGGATGAATAGTTGAGTATATTATAAGGGTTGACAGGGCTCTGGTTTAAGCATACTTATCATATAAAGAACAATATGGAAATAATTCTACATTGGAAGATCTGCTTTGTGTTGGGTAGTTACATGAATTCCTCTCTGCTTTATGTATCAGCTTCTTAATTACCATGCTGAATTCCTGGCGACCCAAGATATTTTGTCTTTTTTATGTTATCTAGAACAAGAATTATATGGTGAACTTTTTCACTTTTGAAATGTACTACATTGGTTTAATTTAACAAAATTAATCTGATAAATCCTATTTTTCCTACAATGTTCCATCTTTTTATTGATATCTGTCTTTTCACTAACCAAGATTTTTTTCAAGTTTAAATCTGTCTTTCTAAGAGGTAAACAATTAATGTCATTTTAGTAACGACATACATATGCACATACATACACAACTTCCTTAGGTATTTTTATCCAGAAATGTTTCATTTTCTTAACTAGATCAACACTTACAAAATTTGCTCTAGTAACCATGAAAAAGAAGAAACAGATTGAGAGCATTATGTCAATTTGGACTAAGAAAAGAGATACTTGTTTCACAAGGTGGTGCCCAACTCAGTACTTTATAACTTCATTTAGTTATA
Source organism: Bubalus bubalis (assembly GCF_019923935.1). NCBI lineage: Eukaryota > Metazoa > Chordata > Mammalia > Artiodactyla > Bovidae > Bubalus > Bubalus bubalis. Next base: position 48,979,981 of record NC_059171.1, on the reverse strand, counting down.
AGGTGAGTATCAAATGGATAAAATGTAGTCTGCTTTGAGGAGAAAAAAGGTCAAGATCTCTCAAAATTATTTTTGGTTTAGAAAATGTCAGCTTCAAAAAGAACAACCTGGGGAAATCAGAGCTGCCCTTAGACCCAAATGAGAGAAATGGGAGTATTTTAGAGGACCCTGTATGTCACAAACTTAGGCACAAAATAAATTTATTAATGGGCACATGCACATCTCTGTCACTCACAAACCAATGTTCAGAGCAAACATAACCAGTTATGTAAGATGTTTAAGAACCAGCTCATGGTGGTAGGAGGAACCTGATTTGTAGTATGCGCTGATCCCCAAGGTGCAAATTCTCCAACCACGGCAGGTTTCAGACTTCCAGTGTGATGTCACCGATTTCAGAACTGGGAAAGATGCTGTGAATGGATTCTCTCAAATGGTATGTGCTGGTTCCAGCCCAGCAGTGGCCATGCCTCTGACCATACCCTCTTGTGACTAAAATAATACAGCCAGGTTATCTCCATATCTCTTGCCCTCTGTCTGCTAAACAAAAGATGACTGTGTCCAAATGCCATGAAGTTTTCTGTGTTGGGTTTCTGATGGCATCAGAGATAGCCCTTCACTTTAGAATGCGGGCAAGATTTGAGAAGCAGAAAGTTTTAGGAAAGAAAAAGGACAAGTTAATTAGTTTCTCAAATTCTCCCTCTCTGAAACTTAAATGTAATAGATTCTTGCATAAGAGAATTTCATAGTGGAGCAAAAAATAAAATAAATCTGTGATTTTGCTCAAAAAGTAAATCGTGGATTAAATTTTAATACTTTATGAATTGTGTATCTTTTATTTGATTGCTTAGTGAGAAACCACTAGCCTATCAATAGAATATTTAGTCAAGTATAAGAATGAATGTCATCATTTATAACATGACAAAATAAGTGTATTTTGCCAAATTTCATATTAATAATGTAACATCACACATAGCTTATTTTGTTAAGTCCTATTTGTCAAGGTAGAAAGGTAGAATATACTTAACAGCTTAACAACTTGATTTATAACTTTAAGTATTTGGACATGACTGATTAATTATGTTATTTGTGAAAATTGCTTTTCAGTATTATCACATTCGATATTGTACTTGCTATGCAAAAGGGCAAGTTAATCCTTATCAAGTAGTGTGGAAATATGACTTAAAATTTTGGATTTGAATTTTTAAAGCAAGCTTCCCACCCACACCCCTCCCCCACAAAAAGTAAGCATAGTTATTGACTATAAATGCAGTTATTTAAGCATTTACATGGATAATATTCTGCTGTCTGTGCCATGCTTAGTCGCTCAGTCATGTCCAATTCTTCGCGACCCCATGGACTGTAGCCCACCAGGCTCCTCTGCCCATGGGGATTCTCCAGGCAAGAATACTAGAGTGGGTTGACATGCCCTCCTCCAGGGGATTTTCCCAATCCAGGAATTGAACCCAGGTCTCCCACATTGCAGGCAGATTCTTTACCATCTGAGCCACCAGGGAAGCCCAAGAACACTGAAGTGGGTAGCCTATCTCTTCTCCAGGGGATCTTTCTAACCCAGGAATCAAGCCAGGGTCTCCTGCATTGCAGGCGGATTCTTTACCAGCTGAGCTCCCAGGGAAGCCCTCTGCTATCTGGAACCAGATTAAAATTTTTGAAGGCAGTAAGCAGTATTTTTATTTTCTTCAAAAGTTTTCTGAAAGCCCAACTTTTTTTTTTTCCCCAAAGACTATGGATTTTCTTATTTGAACCTAAGTCATTCTTGAAAGTGAAATTCACTCAGTCATGTCCGACTCTTTGTGACCCCATGGACTACACAGTCCATGGAATTCTCCACACCAAAATACTGGAGTGGGTAGCCTTACCCTTCTCCAGGGGATCTTCCCAACCCAGGGATCAAACCCAGGTCTCCTGCATTGCAGGCAGATTCTTGACTAGCTGAGCCACAAGGGAAGTCCAAGTCATTTATGAGTGTGCTATAAAACTTGAACTGAAAATCGAACCTCCTTGAGTCTTAAGTATCTCAAGTAAGAATTAAGGACAGTACATACATATCATATGTACCTTGTAGTTTTGCATGTTTTGCAAGAAGACATGCTGCAGAATGTAACACAAGCTGGACTGTCGCTAGATGTTTCTTGCATTCCCCTCTCTAAAATATGGTTTCTGTGGCAATCATTTAACACATGTTTATAGTCCCATGTTAACTATTCAATTAGATTTTGATCCTTGGAAGACAGAGACTATGACTCATTCATTTTTAAATCTCTAACCCTGGACTTGGGACCAGGTACATTTCCCAGCATTGGCCAAAGTCAACAACTTAAACATTAATGCTATGCTACATGCTTTTGGTGTGGAACTTGAAACACCTAAACTACATGCAGCGGGAATAAATGTTTACCCATGTGATGTGATGTGACTGAAGGAATCCAGTTTTTTACAGACTCCCAGTTCCACAATGTCTCACATTTTATCAGTAGAATTTTATTACTTTGAGGTTTCCTTTCTATGGTCTTCTTTTATTACAAAAGTAATCCTAAGATCTTTGCAAAACAAAAATTTTTTTCTTTGTGGAGATCTGAGGGCAATAGTACCAGAGGCTGGTAGAAACTAAAATTGAGGCAAAGAAGAGATTTTGCTAACATTTTGGGAAAACTAGCTCTACACAACTGGAGAAAGAAATGGCACCCCACTCCAGTACTCTTGCCTGGAAAACCCCATGGACGGAGGAGCCTGGTGGGCTGCAGTCCATGGGGTCACTAAGAGTCAGACACGACTGAGCGACTTTGCTTTCACTTTTCACTTGCATGTATTGGAGAAGGAAATGGCAACCCACTCCAATGTTCTTGCCTGGAGAATCCCAGGGACAGAGGAGCCTGGAAGCGACTTAACAGCAGCAGCAGCAACAACTCTACACAACTACTGCAAATAGCCTATTGTACAGAATTTGCACATTTGGTAACATTGAAATTTTTTTTAAAAATTACACTTTGGAAGTCATAGTATTTACCAGTGCATGTGTGCTCAGTAGTGTCCAACAATTTGGGACCCTAAGGACTGTAGCCTCAGTCTCCTGTGTCCATGGGATTCTCCAGGTAAGAATATTAGAGTGGTTTGCCATGCCCTTCTCGAGGGGATCTGACCCAGATGTCAAACCTGGGTCTCCAGCATTGCAGACAGATTCTCTACCTCTGAGCTACCAGGGAAGCCCAGTATTTACCTGTATCTCAAACCAAAATGACTCTCTCGTACGCTTTATTTTTGATCCTATTTTACAACCACTATAACTCAGTTCCTTCCTTCCAGAGTCATAAAAAGAAGTTATAGGAAATAAGTCTTAATCCTCACTCTTCACCCTCACTCTTCACACTCACTCTCATTCTGGATTGAAATGCAAATCAAACAGGAAAATGACAAATATGAGCTATAGAATATCTGCCAAGATCTGGAAAATCACAAAAGTGGAAAATGATGAAAATAAATGAGGTCAAGGCAAAGCGTCTTTGTCTTGGTGAGGAAGATGTGGGTGGAACGGAAAGCAGGGGAGATGTGGTGTAGGGGAGGCTCTGTCCATTAAACGCATATGTTACAGAAAAAGCCAACATGTTTAAAATCAGTTAATTTAAACTCAAATATTAAATCCTGCTTTGTATTTTCCTTTATGTAGCTTTTTCAAGCTATTTAAGGCAGTCATTGAAGACAATCTCTGATTACTCTGCACAAGGAGCCACAAAATTTTGGCAAGGAATTGACCCATTAATGTCATGGGGAGTAGAGTGTCTTCTAACAGGACCACACTGAGTCCTCTGAATGGAGCGCTCATCTGGAATGAAAATACGATGTTCGCCATCTACACTGTGGCTCTTCTGTACACACAGCCGATGTGTACACACAGTTTAGTGGTCTGCCCCAGGAACAATTCTTTGTTTGGCTTCCCTGTTATAGCCTAGTTTTTACAGATTGCTTCAAATCCCTAGGTACAGAAAACTTTTTAAAAGTTCCTGTCTGGTGATAACCAGGAACAGAAATGGGAACTTGGTGGAATACTTATCTCAACCTCCTTGCTTGACTTATAAAAATAAATAATCTAGAGGGACCTCTAGGGAATCCTCAGAGGTGGTCATGTCATTACTTAGTGTAAAATGTTAGATAAAATTGCCAGTACTGATGTTGCACCTATGTGATCCACAAAGCATTTCCACCTACATTGCCTTATTCAGTCCTCACAACAACCCTATGAGGTATCAAGGTTCTACTTCACAGAGGAGAAAAGAGAGACTTGAAGAAGTGATTTGGCTAAAGCAGTGCAACTAATAGAATTCAAGCCTAGTTGCTGGGTTTCCCAGTTTGCACACTTTTTGCCATATTGTGATACCATATGTAAAAAAACCCAAGTCATCCTTTAATTTGGGAGCTCCCGGGAGCTTTGGCTCCTGGCGTTGTTTTCCATTTTTAAATCAACTTTAAAACTTCTCTTTTTTACAAATGAACTTATCTATGAAACAGAAACAGGATCACAGACGTAGAGAACAGACTTGCAGTTGCCAAGGAGGAACGGGGGCGGTGTGAGGGGGGTAGATTGGAAGTTTGGGATTAACACATGCAAACTGTTATTTATAGAATGGATAAACAACAAAGTCCTGATGTATAGCACAAGGAACCCTCATTCAATATCCTGGGAGAAACCATCATGGAAAAGAATATTTTAAAAGAATGTATGTGCTTGGTCGCTCAGTTGTATATGTGTACAACTGAACACTTTGCTGTAGAGCAGAAATTAGTACAGCATTGAAAATCAACTATACATCCATTAGTTTTTTTTTTTTTAACTTCTGCTTTATTATTCCATTAGTTGTTCATCTTTTCACTTTCCTGTTCCCATGCCACATTCTTCAACTAAAATGTTGTCACTGTAACAAAGAAATCTCTGTGGAAACTATAAATTTTAGTGAACTGAGAAGAGGCATGCAATTATAAATGTTCCTTTCATAGTTTATTCCTTTTCTTTCGTTAATACGCTTATGGAACTAAAGAACAAGAGCACGCTTGAACCTTTTAATTGCCTGAGGGGATCAGGAAAGTGGTGGTCCTTCTATGCAGCCCACATGTACAGAGAGGAGTGTGGCTATGCTTGCATTGGGCAGTCCTCAGTTCAGTTCAGTTCAGTTGCTCAGTCATGTCCAACTCTTTGCAACCCCATGAATTGCAGCACGCCAGGCCTCCTTGTCCATCACCAACTCCTGGAGTTCACTCAAACTCACATCCATCGAGTTGGTGATGCCATCCAGCCGTCTCATCCTCTGTCGTCCCTTTCTCCTCCTGCCCCCAATCCCTCTCAGCATCAGAGTTTTTCCAATGAGTCAACTCTTCGCATGAGGTGGCCAAAGTACTGGAGCTTCAGCTTTAGCATCATTCCTTCCAAAGAAATCCCAGGACTGATCTCCTTTAGAATGGACTGGTTGGATCTCCTTGCAGTCCATGGGACTCTCAAGAGTCTTCTCCAACACCACAGTTCAAAAGCATCAATTCTTCGGCGCTCAGCCTTCTTCACAGTCCAACTCTCACATCCATACATGACCACAGGAAAAACCATAGCCTTGACTAGACGAACCTTTGTTGGCAAAGTAATGTCTCTGCTTTTGAATATGCTGTCTAGGTTGGTCATAAATTTTCTTCCCAGGAGTAAGCATCTTTTAATTTCATGGCTGCAGTCACCATCTGCCTGTGCAAATAGTAATAGTGCCCCTCTCACTCTCCAAACTGCCCATTTGAATTCTAAATTGTTCCCTCAAGACCAAGCATGTGCTGCTGCTGCTAAGTCACTTCAGTCGTGTCCAACTCTGTGCGACCCCATAGACGGCAGCCCACCAGGCTCCCCCGTCCCTGGGATTCTCCAGGCAAGAACACTGGAGTGGGTTGCCATTTCCTTCTCCAAGGCATGAAAGTGAAAAGTGAAAGTGAAGTCGCTCAGTCGTGTCTGACTCTTAGTGACCCCATGGACTGCAGCGTACCAGGCTCCTCCATCCATGGGATTTTCCAGGCAAGAGTACTGGAGTGGGGTTCCATTGCCTTCTCCAGCATGTGCTAAGTTGCTTCAGAATCTGACTCTTTGGACTGTAGCTTGCCAGGCTTGTCTCTCCATGGGATTCTCCAGGCAAGCATAGCAAACCACCTTCTGGATAGACATTCTCGGTCATTTACAAAATCCCTTAAAGAAGTTTCCTTTGGTAGGGTTCTACCAGCCTCTTGTAATACAGATACCTACTCCTTGGTCTGAAGCTACAGTGCTGTTTCTCCTGAAATGAGCTTCTTTAAATTTGATGAACTGCAACCATGAAGGGCAAGAGTGCCCATATGACAGAATGACATGTTAGCCAAAGGTCATTTACATATGACTTTGCAGCACAGCTGTTTTTGCACTGATTTTCTTTTCCAAGAGTATCTGGATTCTGTTCCACAAAAGCTCAGAGTCCAATAATACTTTAATAGCTGTTCTTTGAAAGCCGTTTCTTTATTAAGCTTGAGAAACCCCAAGCTAAACAAGTTTTGAAGTAAATATTTATAAAAGCATTTAATACTTTAATGTGCCCTGCACATCTTCAGGGCTGGAGAGAGAGGCTATGGAGGAAGCTTACCAGTTGACTTGACAGTGGAAGACGGTTGAGAAACCAGTGAGTGGAGTAGGTTAGGTTAGGACAATGTGAAAATGGCCTTAATAGTGCTTGGCATATTAAAGTAAGTCATAAACAGTTTAAATGATGTTAATTTCCCAACCACCACTAGCTTAGTGATGAGGAATAACAAATTAGGTTGAGTAATAGTGCACTCAACTAAAGTAGAAAACCTGCCCTCTGAATCCCACCTAGAAAATCTTAGGAAATACTAAGAAATTTTCCCAGAAAGAGAAGTCATCTGTAGTTACCACATGAAGAATTAATTGTTAAGCTTTCTATTTAAAAAGATTCTCCTCACAAATTATTCTGCTAATATTAATAGCTGTATGTAGGACAGTAATTGACTGAAGAGGGATTGGGGGCAGGAGGAGAAGGGGACGACAGAGGATGAGATGCCTGGATGGCACCACCGACTCGATGGACGTGAGTTTGAGTGAACTCCGGGAATTGGTGATGGACAGGGAGGCCTGGCGTGCTGCGATTCATGGGGTCGCAAAGAGTCGGACACGACTGAGCGACTGAACCGAACTGAAATTCACAAAGGAAGTCAGAGTCAGACCTGATATTATTTATTGTACATATATGCACATGCGTGTGTGTGTGTGTGTGTGTGTGTGTGTGAGACAGCTGCTGTAACTGGTTTAGTGTTGTAGCACTTACCACAGTGATTGTTCCTATTTTGTTGTTTCCAACAACTCTAGAATAGATCTTTTTTTTTTTTTTTCATCTTGGCATTCCACAGAACTTCCAACAGCATCTTTTGCAAAAGCGCATATAGTTATTTCTCTGTATTCATGAAGAAGTGGTTCCAGGACCCCCCACAGTCACCAGAATCTGAGGATGCTCAAGTCCCTTATATAAAATGGCTAGCATTTGCATATAGCCTAGCCCATCCTCCTTTATATTTTAAATTATCTCTAGATTACTTCTGATACAATGCAAATGATATGTATATAGTCATAAATGTAATGTTTTTTTTTTAAAACTATTTCTCGCAGCACTGTGTGGCATGTGGGATCTCAGTTCCCCCACCAGGAATGGAACCATGCCAGAAGTGTGAGTCTTAAGCACTAGACAGCCAGAGAAGTCACATAAGTATAATGCAACTACAATGTAATTAGTTGCCAGTATGTGGCAAATTCAGATTCTACTCCTCAGAACTTTCTGGAATTTTTTTCCAATATTTTCCCACCATGGTTGGTTGAATCGACAGATTTGGAATGCTCGAGTACAAAGCCTGGCTGTACATTAGATGGATATGCCTAGAATCTCATTAGCATTTTTAAGGCAAATAAGGTCCTTAATCCTTGTTGGTTGGTTGTTTTTTAAAAAATAGTACCATTTGGTACAGTTATCAAAGATGACACAAATCTTCACTAAATATACAACTAAGTTTGCCTTCTTCTTAGATCTGTTTTTATCCATCTGGTAAGGAAAACTTGTTTTTCAGAAATATTTATCATATTGCCATCTCACTTATCAGAGTGTCTTTGCTATTGTACACTTTATAGGGAGGTATTTTGCTGAATTTCCTTGGTAACCAGAAAAACTGTCTTGTTCCAAATTAATCTTTACAGCTACAAAACTAAGAGAACTTTGGTAAGACATATTCTTCAGATTTTAAGTTTTGTTTTTCCATAGAGTAATTCAACATACTTTATCCTAAGTAAATTAGAACTCTTCATGTTTCGATGTGTAATATATTTTCCCTATATAATTTTTTTGGAGCAACATCTAATTTCTATTTCCATTGGTTATTAAGTTTAACTAGCCAAATTTTAATCTTCTAATGACTACCTCACATTATTTTTAGAATGAGGCTAGACATAAATAGGTATATAAATAAACAGAAGAACGGGTACATATTCTTAAATATTTTCGTATTAAAACATTTCCCAACCAATTATGAAACCACACTTGTTTCTCTATCCAAGATATGTGATACATCTTTTCAAATGTTCTCTAGAAATTCACAAGAATATAATGACAAATACAATAAGAAATTTAAATGTGAAACATTTATTCATCTGTGACCATTCCAGATATTTTATAAGGAAAAAAAAGCAAACAAATTACTAATGTCTAATGTATGTTCAGCTTAGTTTGAAGAGATTGTTTTGAGTTTTGACTTTCTGGATTTTATAATGTTCCTTATTAATTTTCTGCTTATATAAGATAGTATTAATAATAATAATATCATGAGAGTATCACTAGAGAGGTACTTTTTATGCCAATTGCATACATATATTCCCTCAACAAGCTGATGAGATAGATGCTATTTTTCTTATTTTATACACAGGAAAAATGGGACCATGAGAATTTAAGTAACTTTCCCTATGTCACCCAACTTGAAAGTTCCTGGGGCCAGGATTTGAATCTCTAACTCCAAAGTATATAATAATAACCTTAAAAGAAGGGTTGGGATAAATTAGGAGTTTGGGATTAGCAGCTACAAATTACTATATAAATGATAGATAAATAATGCTGTATAGAGAGCACCACTGTGCCGTAGCGTTCACTACTGCGTGGCACAGGGAATCATATTCAATATCCTGTAATAAATCAGAATGGGAAACAATATGGAAAATAATACATGTGTGTATAATTGAATCACTTTGATGTACATTAGAAACTAATACAACTTTGTAAATCAACTATACCTCAATTAAAACATTTTTCTCACAGAAAAGGAATATTTTATACAGATTCAGGCTATACTTTTCAAATAATGCTTTAAAGGAGAATCTGGTAAGTTTAATTTTTACTGTCTCAAAAGTAGGACTCTTGTCTCCTATAAAAAATGAATAAAACCATTTAATATTTAAAAATATAAGGGAACCAACTGCTTTAATTAGCAAGATTCTTTCACTAAACAGAGAAACACCAAAGTCAAATTTCTCTTCACAAATAAAAAAGTAACTAAATTGAAAAATTACCTTCCATGAAAGATTAAAAATAAAATGACTCTTAAGAACTTTTTAATACATTGTTAAATAGGCTGCTAACAAGACTTTTTTTCATTCAGCTGAGAAACAAAATTCATTTTTTTGTCAAACACCAATGTTAAGTAGGTTTGAATTTCTTTCCTTCGGTAAGGGAATTGGGTTGATGTGTTAGAGCCCTAGGGTTAGGTAGTAGGTAGATTCAATGCCGTGTTTACACACTAGGCCCTTGAATATCATTTTGAAACAGAGGGAAAAAATCCAGAGCACTTAGATATGGAAAACTCCTGCAAACAGAGACAGTCTAGCAAAATCAAATCCATTCATATGAAAATAAAATCCTCTATAGTCAAAGACATTATTTTAAGTTTTCAAAGGTACTGTTGTGTCCAACTGCCTCCCACCTACAACCTTCTGCAATATCTCCAAGTGGACAGTACTCTGTATATAGAAAAGATGTCTTCCTTATTTATTTTTGCACTTGGAATATTATGTCTGCCCACCTGAGACTAGGCACCTTAAAGTTTGGAAGCAAATGACAGAGGAAAAATTTGCAAGGCTATAAAACTTAGTTCTTTCACTCAATTCTAATGGAGCATACCACATTATTTGTTATGCAGTTACCTTTAGTGACATGATCATCAATGTTTTTTTTTATGGTACTCTAATTTTGAAGTGTGGGAGTGGATGGATAGAATGTCTGTATTTGACAATTCAAAAAATTTTTTTGACTGTGCTGGGTCTCCATTGTAGCAGTGGGCTTTTCTTGAGCTGTGGCACATAGGCTTAGTTGCCCCAAAGAATGTGGGATCTTAGTTCCCCAAACAGGTACCAAACCTGTGTCCTCTGCATTGGCAGACAGATTTTCAACCACTGGACCATAAGGGAAGTCATTGTATTTGACAATTGCAACCAATATTTTATTACTGAGACTCTCCCACACTTTCTAACTGGGAACATCAAATCTTCATGCCCTAAGAGAATGACAGGCAAATTTGGCCTTGGAATATGGAATGAAGCAGGGCAAAGGCTAATAGAGTTTTGCCGAGAGAACACACTGGTCATAGCAAACACCCTCTTACAACAACACAAGAGAAGACTCTACACATGGACATCACAGATGATCAACACCGAAATCAGATTGGTTATATTCTTTGCAGCCAAAGATGGAGAAGCTCTATACGGTCAGAAAAACAAGACTGGGAGCTGACTGTGGCTCAGATCATGAACTCCTTATTGCTAAATTCAGACTGAAATTGAAGAAAGTAGGGAAAACCACTAGACCATTCAGGTATAACCTACATCAAATCCCTTATGATTATACAGTGGAAGTGAGAAATAGATTTAAGGGACTAGATCTGATAGATAGCGTGCCTGATGAACTATGGATGGAGGTTCATGACATTGTACAGGAGACATGGATCAAGACCATCCCCATGGAAAAGAAATGCAAAAAAGCAAAATGGCTGTCTGAGGAGGCCTTACAAATAGCTGTGAAAAGAAGAGAAGCGAAAAGCAAAGGAGAAAAGAAAAGATATAAGCATCTGAATGCAGAGTTCCAAAGAATAGCAAGAGATAAGAAAGCCTTCCTCAGGGATCAATGCAAAGAAATAGAGGAAAACAACAGAATGGGAAAGACTAGAGATTGCTTCAAGAAAATTAGAGACACCAAGGGAACACTTCATGCAAAGATGGGCTCGATAAAGGACAGAAATGGTATGGACCTAACAGAAGCAGAAGATATTAAGAAGAGGTGGCAAGAATACACAGAAGAACTATAAAATAAAGAGCTTCACGACTCAGATAATCACGACGGTGTGATCACTGACCTACAGCCAGACATCCTGGAATGTAAAGTCAAGTGGGCCTTAGAAAGCATCACTACGAACAAAGCTAGTGGAGGTGATGGAATTCCAGTTGAGCTATTTCAAATCCTACAAGATGATGCTGTGAAAGTGCTGCACTCAATATGCCAGCAAATTTGGAAAACTCAGCAGTGGCCACAGGACTGGTAAAGGTCAGTTTTCATTCAAAGAAAGGCAATGTCAAAGAATCCTCAAACTACCACACAGTTGCACTCATCTCACACGCTAGTAAAGTAATGCTCAAAATTCTCCAAGCCAGTCTTCAGCAATATGTAAACCGTGAACTTCCAAATGTTCAAGCTGGATTTTGAAAAGGCAGAGGAACCAGAGATCAAATTGCCAACATCCCCTGGATCATGGAAAAAGCAAGAGAGTTCCAGAAAAACATCTATTTCTGCTTTATTGACTATGCCAAAGCCTTTGACTGTGTGGATCACAATAAACTGTGGAAAATTCTGAAAGAGATGGGAATACCAGACCACCTGACCTGCCTCTTGAGAAACCTATATTCAGGTCAGGAAGCAACAGTTAGAACTGGACATGGAGCAACAGACTGGTTGCAAGGGAAAAGGAGTACGTCAAGGCTGTATATTGTCACCCTGTTTATTTAACTTATACGCAGAGTACATCATGAGAAATGCTGGGTTGAAGGAAGCACAAGCTGGAATCAAGATTGCCGGGAGAAATATCAGTAACCTCAGATATGCAGTTGACACCACCCTTATGGCAGAAAGTGAAGAGGAACTAAAAAGCCTCTTGATGAAAGTGAAAGAGGAGGGTGAAAATTTGGCTTACAGCTCAACGTTCAGAAAACAAAGATCATGGCATCTGGTCCCATCACTTCATGGGAAGTAGATGGGGAAACAGTGGAAAGAGTCACAGACTTTATTTTTTTGGGCTCCAAAGTCACTGCAGATGGTGATTGCAGCCATGAAATTAAAAGACGCTTACTCCTTGGAAGGAAAGTTATGACCAACCTAGATAGTATATTCAAAAGCAGAGACATTACTTTGCCAACAAAGGTCCGTCTAGTCAAGGCTATGGTTTTTCCAGTGGTCATGTATGGATGTGAGAGTTGGACTGTGAAGAAAGCTGAGTGCCGAAGAATTGATGCTTTTGAACTGTGGTGCTGGAGAAGACTCTTGAGAGTCCCTTGGACTGCAAGGAGATACAACCAGTCCATCCTAAAGGAGATCAGTCTTGGGTGTTCTTTGGAAGGAATGATGCTAAAGCTGAAACTCCAATACTTTGGCCACCTCATGCGAAGAGTTGACTCATTGGAAAAGACCCTGATGCTGGGAGGGATTGGGGGCAGGAGGAGAAGGGGACGACAGAGGATGAGATGGCTGGATGGCATCACCGACTCGATGGACATGAGTTTGGGTGAACTCCGGGAGTTGGTGATGGACAGGGAGGCCTGGGGTGCTGCGATTCATGGGGTCGAAAAGAGTGGGACACGACTGAGCAAGTGAACTGAACTGAAGAAAATGAGAATTCCTCATGTGCAACTCCATGGACTTGGAAGAAAATTTACTAATGATAGCCTAAGAGAACTGCCCAAAAAAGGTGAGAATTGGGATTAACCCAAAATCCAATCTTTTTTTCACTATGGTGTCTTTCTGTGATTACTGTTTCTTTCTCCATTGTTGGCTTCTCTTCATCATTATAGCATCTGAGGCTGGCCAAACAATTCTGTTTCCAAGTCTTTTCTTCAAAGATGATTAGATAAGGCTGGGTGTTTTCACGCACTACAAACCTGTATTTCTCATGCTTTTTTGCACCTGAGTCATACTTTAAATGAATGGTCTATACCAATATATGGAGGCCAGCAGGTGGGAAACTCAAAACACCATTATACTTCCCCAGTCAGCATTCTTTCTCACCACTATTTACTGCTGATTTTATCGTTTAAATTCATAATTTGGAGATCTTGAAAACTGGTGCTTGATGGCCAACTGGCATATGATAATATGCTAAATATTGCTACTAATCTGGAAAAAGAAAATTAAAGCCACTTGAGATACCACTTCAAACCCGTCGGAATGGCTATCATCAAAAGGTGCACCAATAACAAATATTGGCGAGGATGTAGTAAACAGGGAACCCTCATACACTGTTGGTGGGAATGTAATTGGTACAGCAACTGTGGAAAACAGCATAGAGGTTTCTCAAAAATCTAAAAATAGAACTGCCATATGACCTGCAATTCCACTTCTGGGTATATATCCGAAAAAATACCAAAAACACTATTTCAAAAAGATACAGGCCCCCCAATGTTCGCAGCAGCATTATTTACAGTTGTCAAGGTAAGGAAGCAAACTAAGGGTCCATCGACAGATGAACGGATAATGAAGAGATGGTGTATATATACAATTGAATATTACTTAGTTGTAAAAAGAATGAGATTCTGCCATTTGCAACAACATGAATGAACATGGAGGGTATTACACTAAGTGACGTTAGACAGAGAAAGTGATACCACAAAAATACTGCATGATATCACTTATATCTGAATAAATAATTCAGATTATTATTATATCTGAGTAAAATAATACAACAAACTACTGAATGCAACAACGGCAAAAAAAAAGCAGACTGACATACAGAGAACAAAGCAGCAGTTACCAATGGGGAGAGGAGATACCGGTAGTAAGAAAAAAAGAGTTATTATGGGATTGTATGAAGTCTTGTGTGTGAAACTTGAAATTTGTAAAGCACTATAGGATTTAAAGGATCTTTCATTCAAGTAAAAAAAAAAAGAAAAAAGTGATACTATTTGGGGAATCATACCACAAGTTAATTTTCAAAGAGAAGCAAAAATATAACCTTTAAAACATTATGTTAGAGATAGTATCACAGTAAAATTGAAAATGGTTTCCCACATACTTCAAAATAATTCTGTAATAAAGTCTTTTCAAGTATTTTTCCATAAGGTCTCTCAAATTCAACCAAAATGTTCAGGGGTTTTTTTTGGTTTTTTTTTTTTTTCCATTCTCAGTCATTTCCCTTCCCTTTTCAGATTTTCAAGCCTAGCTTATGACAAAAACTCAGCTGTTTTTCTTTCCCTCAGAGATGACTATCCTTAAAACCTTCCACTTCATCACTTCTTCATTCAAGAACTTCCCCTGACTACATCGTGTCCACCAGCTCAAACCTAAATTTTTAAACCTCCCAACTATATATAAAATAAATAACCAACATGTTCCTACTATACAGCACAAGAAACTATATTCAATATCTTGTAATAGCCTATAATGGAAAAGAATCTGAAAAATAATTTATGTATATAAACTGAATCACTTTGCTGTATATCTGAATCTAATACAACATTTTAAATAAACTATACTTCAATTTTTTAAAAATTACAGGTGAATTATTTTATCTCTTTTTTTTTTCAAAGAAACCATAACTAATAGCAGTTCTGTGCTGCTCTAATTAAGCATGACCTTTTATTGCTAGAAGTCCCCTGCAGTGCAATTTATGGTACCTAGGAGAAATTTAAAACATGTTTACTCACACTTTGAAGCAGGAAAGGCACATTAGGATAGAATCCCCTGAGTTACAAGAGGAGCTATGTGATTTTCCTCTGAAGAACTCTTCAAATAGAGTTCCAGCTGGTCCATGGGTCACATGTGGTCCTGAACGGGTGGGTTATCCAGTTTTCCTTCTTGCTCTTAAAATAATTTGCACATAATATGTTCTCTGGAGACAACTTGCATAATATCTGCTCCCTTCATCATTTTTTTTATCCTTTAGGAAACAAACTACCCAAAAAGAAAAAGTAAAGAATTAAAGCAAGAGTGTTTATTTTGACCATTCAAGTGCCCAAGGAGTAACCTCTTTCTCAATTTTCAAGAGTCTCCAGGTAAAAATTAACTATATCTCTCTCTTTTATATTTTAATGCCAGATTGAAAATTTTACCTGCAGGAGACTCTGGGTTCGATCCCTGGGTTGGGACAATCCCCTGGAGAAGGGAATGGCAACCCACTCTCAGTGCCTGGGAAATTCCATGGACAGAGGAGCCTGGCAGGCTACAGTCCATGGGGTTGTAAGAGAGTCAGACATGACTTAGTGACTAAACCACTACCACCACCATAGAGGTTAGGAAGGCACCAAAGTGTTTTAGGTAAAGATGACATAATCTAATTTCTCTTTTAAAAACTTATTCTCATGGGATGGGGAGAGGCAAGAGTGGAAGAGGAAAACTAGAGCTGAGAATTTCAGTTTCTCAGTTAAGGGATGATAGTTGCTTTGATTAAAATGGTGACGGTGAAAATGGAAAGAAAGGGGAGGATTTTCAAAACAACAAATGAGAGGAAAAAGAAAGAGGAAAGCTAGATCTGTAGCCTGGTGCCATTAGTTTTTGTGAAGACCACCGGAAGAGAGAGGGTGGGCTTCCCATGTGGCACTTGTGGTAAAGAACTTGCCTCCCAAGGCAAGAGACAGGGATTTGATCCCTGGGTTGGGAAGATCCCTTGGAGGAGGGCATGGCAACCCACTCCAGTATTCTTTCCTGGAGAATCCCATGGCCTGGAGGGCTATAGTCCATAAGGTCGCACAGAGTCAGACACAACTTAAGAGACTTAGCACGCATGCACAGGAAGAGGGTGCGATGAGGACAGGGATGGAAGGCAGAGCTCTGCCCCAAACATGTTATGCCCGTGTGACACACAAGTGGCTTACCCATTATCAGTCAGATATCAGGGATGAAGCCCACACTGTAGATACAGAACCTGGGAATCATCAGCTTTAGATTTCATTCAAAGCCCTTGTACTATCTGAAACCATCTAGAGGAGGAAACCAAAAGGAGAAGAAAGGAGAGGGGAAGAGAGCAGGGGGAAAGGAGGGAAGATGAGAGGGTTCAGGACCAGATGCCTTAAACTTTAAAGGCCAGTGGAGGAGAACAAGCCATCAAAGGATACTGATAAGGGATGCTGGGTCAAGAGAGGACTTTCTTTGTTCGTCTTGAGTTTGTGTCTGCTTTCTGAATGGAAGCATTAGAAGGTATATACATGCTGATGAGAATAATCCAGTATAAAGAACACCATTGATGACTTAAAAGAGAAGGAAATCAATTAACATACTTAGAAAGGCAAGAGGGTTTGGATCCAGAGCTAAAGAGGTAAGATTTGCTGTTTATCTGAAACAAGTTTGAGAAAAGTTTCTCTGATAGTCCCAACACAAGAAGAGATGTTAGACCTTTTCTTTAACTTACTCCTTCCATTAACTTCCAAATCTTCATTAATACATGACTTTATACCTAATATTGCAATATTTAACATGATATATATTTGCTTTTAAGGGAGATTTTTTTCGATTTATATTAATTCTTATTGACTAGACCCAAGCCCAAAATAGTTTTAGTTATCATCAATTTTATCTAGACACTGAAGGAAGTGTTTTTACATTTAGTGTATCATTGAATGCTTAATATTAACAAAACAATATATGCATGTTATTGTGTATGTGTTAATTAAGGTATTGTTGCTTTACAATGTTGTGTTAATTTCTGCTCTACAAGGAAGTGAATTGGCTGTATGTTTACATATATCCCCTCCATCTTGGACCTCCTCCACCCCCCACACACACACCCATCCCACCACTCCAGGTCACCACACAGCACTGAGCTGAACTCCCTGTGCTACACAGCAGATTCCCACTAGCTATCTATTTTACACAGGATAGTGTATATATATCAAAACAGTGGAAGCGCAGCACAAAATTAACTCAGCTGTTTTCTTTCGCTCTTTGATTCATGCACATTCAGCTAGCACTTTCTCCTTTTGACTTCTCAATGAGTTAAAAAGAACTTGAAAAGAACTACGGGTTGCTTTATCTTCCCCTTTCATCTATGTCATTACTTTCACATAAGTGACTGGCTAATACAAGGAAGTAATATGGTAAATATATCAATTGGCCAGGGCCAACATAACAAAGTGCCACAGACGAGGTGGCTTAAGCAACTGATACTGTTTTTCCACAGTTCTAGAAGTTCAAGACCAAGATGGCAGTGCTGACTTCTTCTGGGTCCTCTTTCCTTGGCTCGTAGGTGCTTTCTCTCTTTATCTTTAAATGGTATTCCCTGTGTCTTTTGATGTTTGCATTAAATGTTCTCTTCTTATAAGGTTTTTGGATGATGGCCCACTCTAATGACTCCATCTAAATTAATTATCTCTTCAAAGAACCTATTTCCAAATATAGTCACGTTTTGCAGTACTGGGGATTAGGACTTCAACATATGAATTTGGAAGGGCTACAGTGCAACCCATTAACAGTCTGAAGGGATATGACCATGGTCACTAGGTGTTAAAGCTTCTTAGACCAGCATGGCCTTCTCTCTGAAGTCAAACCAAGTTGCAGTGGAGGGTGTGGCCTCTTGGGCTGCTGTCTTCTCCACTTACTCAATATAACATACTTGTGCTCTTTGAGTCTCACTGAGCTCTTATACACTGAGCCTGCTGGAGTTCTGTGCTCCTGGTGCATGAAGAAGGCTGTATGAGGATGTTGTTGCTGTTGTTCAGTAGCTAAGCTATGTCCAACTCTTTGTGACTCCATGGACTGCAGCACACCAGGCTTTCCTGTCCTTCACTGTCTCCCAGTTTCCTCAAATTCATTGTCCATTGAGTCGTGATGCCATCCAACCATCTCATCCTCTTTTTCTCTCTTCTCTTCCTGCCCTCAATATTTTCCAGCATCAGGGTCTTTTCGAATGAGTTGAGTCTTGGTATCAGGTAGCCAAAGTATTGGAGCTTCAGCTTCAGCTTTCCTTTAGGATCAACTGGTTGATCTCCTTGCAGTCCAAGGGACTTTCAAGAGTCTTCTCCAGCACCACAATTTGAAAGCATCAGTTCTTCAGTGCTCGGCCTTCTTTATGGTCCAACTCTCACATGTGTACATGACTAGTGGGAAAGCCATAGCTTTGACTACACAGACCCTGGCTGGTAAAGTGATGTCTCTGCTATTTAATACACTGTCTAGGTTTGTCATAGCTTTTTTCCCAAGGAGAAAGCATCTTTTAATTTCATGGCTGTGGTCACCATTCACAGTGATTTTGGATGAGGATGTGATTTTATGTAAGGATGGCATGGCAGTAAATAGCAGACATAATAGGAGACATGAGTCTCCTCTCTTCACACACATGCTTGCTCCATTGTTCCTATATATATATATATATATACACACACACACACATTTTTTTTTAATTACTTATTGCCTATGCTGATTCTTAGTTGCAGCATGCGTGATCTTTGATCTTCTTTGCAGCATGAAGGATCTTGCATAGTTGTGGCATGCAAACTCTTAGTTTAGCATGTGGGATCTAGTTCCCTGACTAGGGATTGAACCCACACTCCCTGCATTGGGAGTATTCAGTCTTAGTCACTGGACCACCAGGGAAGTTCCACTCCATTGTTTCTTATAAAACACAAGTTTAAATGTAAAATCTCAAATGTTAAAGTATTAAGAATTTCAAGGTGGCAACAGCAGAGGAGCAAACCAAGAGCTTCCGAGCAAGATGTCCCATGTAACAGTACAGGCTGTATACTCACAAAGCTGGCCTTGAACACAGATGCGGCCACCCACAGACAGCACCGCGATGTGGTACTGTGTAGCTGTCTCTGCTTTGTTTCACCTCTGAATTGGCCCAAGACATGCCAGGGCTGGCAATCTTTTCTCATCTTTCTTAGAATTGTCATGTGGTTTTGGCAAAAACACCAACACACCTGATAAAAATATGTATGCTGAAATGCATTCATAAAAATGTATAGATCAAAACTACACAATCTGAAAATGATTTTAAGAGAAGCCCATATTACAGCTTATGCATAAAATATTACATATTACACATTATTAATATATCTTCTATACTTATAAATACTAGACAAAATAAAACAACATGCTGCATGGCACTGAATATAAGTCAGGTTATAATGAAGTGGTCTTAATTTTTTATTTATATATTTTTAAAATTTTCTAATTTTTTTTTCTCTCAAGAGCATTTATTTAACACATTTTTGTGGGTACAAAGCATTCATCAGTCACCAGAAATCAGCTGTGAAAAGGATACTCATAGTTGCTGCTTAGCTTTAAGTCTCCTTTCGAAGACCATGGGCTGCTTTTCTGGGTGCCTGATGTCCTCTCCCGGCATTCAGAAATTGTTTTGTGGATTTTACTCAGTGTTTAAATGTTCTTTTGATGAATTTGTGGGGGAGAAAGTGGTCTCCCCGTCCTATTCCTCTGCCATCTTAGGACCGCCTCTGGTCTTAATTTTTCAAATGCATATTTTTATATCTCATTTTTAATCCATCAACAGAAAGCGCATATGGACTGTCAGCTTCCATGCTGGACACCTGGGTGTCCTGACCTTTTCCTGCTTGACTCTGCTGTTCTGTTTCAGCAATTTCAAAGTATGGTGGTCATACTTGGATGGTGGTCAATCCAGCCCCATCTCTGTTGTGGTTAATGAAATTCTTCCCAGTGTCTGGCAATTCATTATTTGATATTCCTAGTTTCCAGCATTGCTGGAACTCTACATCAGTTTTTATGCTTCCAAGAGTATTCAGTGTGCATGGCAGGAAGGGCAGATCAGCTATCTGCCTTCAGAGCCAAGAAATCCACCTGCCATACTGTCACTTCAAAACCAAGAATGAGTCATGGATTTTCTGGGGTCAAATGAAGCACCTGCTGCATACTACCTTTTAATGCTGCATATGTGTGCACATGCGCACACACACACACACAAATTAGATGTGGGAGACGCTGACACTGACTCAGCGACACAACAGGATTATACTCAACTCGCCAATCTCACTCACTGCTATTATGCTATTACCTTCTGCTTTGGAGGTTAAGTGTTAGTCACTCAGTTGTGTCTGACTCTGTGACTCCATAGACTGTAGCCCACCAGGCTCCTCTGTCCATGGGATTCTCTAGGCAAGAATACTGGAGTAGGTTGCCATTCACTACTCCAGGGGATCTTCCCAATCCAGGGATCAAACCTGGGTCTTGCGCATTGCAGGCAGATTCTTTACTGTCTGAGCCACAAGGGAAGCTCCATAAGAGGTAATGTCTCTGTCTAATGGGACAAGACATAAATACATAAACATGTAACATGTCAGGTGGAAAAGGAAATGGCAACCCATCTAATATTCTTGCCTGGGAAATCCTTTGGACAGAGGAGCCTCGCGAGCTACAGTCCATGGGGTCACAGCATCAGACATGACTAAGCGACTAAACAACAAACATGTGAGGAGTTGGAAGCATTATAAAAAAATTAAGCAGCGGTGGGAGTTAGAGGGAACAATGGGAGGGGGTGCCACTTTAGGTAGAGTCACCAGGGACACCCATTCTGATGGTGTGAAAATTGTTAAGAGACTGGAAGGAGGTAAGGAAGCAGTCACACAGACATCTGCAGGGACGTATTCACGGCAAGCAAGAGCCAAGGGTCTGAGGCAGGCGCTTCATGTGTTTGAGGACGAACAAGGAAGCCAGTCTTGCTAGAGAACAGTAGGAGGGGATGAGGTTTGAGAGTTCTTTGAATTGTGATTAAAGTAAGAATCCAATGCAGTAGTCAGAGCAAGGAGGCTTGTGATTTATTCACCCAGGAGAAAAACCTCAAGGAGACCAAAGGCTGAGGTAGGGGCACTCCTAGGGGAAGGCTGCTGCAATAGCCCTCAGGAAAGACGATGGCCGCTTGCACCAGGGCAGCCATGATGGCCATGGGGAGGTGTGGTCAGATTTGGGATATAATCTGATACATTTTCTAATGAATTAGATTTGAGGTACGGGAGAAATAGAACTGTCAAGGATGACTCCAAGTTTTTAGCCCAAAGAGCTAGAAGAACAGAATTGCCAACGACTGTAATTCTGCAACTTCTCCTCCTTTATAAAGAGATGCCATTTTATGACAGACTCTAGGTCCATCCACAACATGACAAATGACCCGATTTCATTCCTTTTTATGGCTGAGTAATATTCCATTGTATGTATGTACCACACCTTCTTTATCCATTCATCTGTCAATGGACATTTAGGTTGCCTCTATGATCTGGCTGTTATAAATAGTGCTGCAGTGAACATTAGAATACCAAGTGTAAAATACATAGCTAGTGGGAAGCTATTGTATAGCACAGGGAGCTCAGCTCAGTGCTCTAGGATGGCCTAGAGGGGTGAGTGGGAGTGAGGTTCAAGAGGAAGGGAATATATGTATATATATAGCTGATTCATGTTGTTGTACAGCAGAAACTAACACAACATTGTAACACAATTATACTCCAACAAAAAAATAACAGTGTAATGCAAGTGAGTATTTGCTATGATGATAATTAATCTGCAGTTAGTACTAATTTATAAAATAACATTTTAAAATTATTTCTTGACTATAAAACACTATTATAGTACATGTAACATTCCTCACCACTGATCATTGTAATTCCAGTGTACATAATACCACATTTAGATTTTTCTGCATGCTCTTTATTTGGAGACCTAAAGAATAAACGAGAATTCTGCATTCCCCAAATGCAAGCTAATTTTCAGCTATTGTTTTAACTGAAAGCTACTTTGGAGAACGCTGAGTGTATTTTGGTAAACATGCTTCATTAGCCAAGACTTATGAATTGAGTGATCATATAACTCATCATTCAAACTAAGACATTTTAAGGGGTGATCTAATAACAATGTTGTAATAATGAACATAAAAAAGGAGGGTCCAGGTAGCCTAGTCATGGAATGTGATAAGAATAGACCCAGGAACTAACAAGGTGGCAAGGGGGTTCCAAAAGTACGACCTGCTGCAGAGGGCTGAGGTGTGTGACAAATCAGACCTGATCCTGGCTGGTGTTGGAGCACAAGATGGCCCACCTTAATGGTGGGGCAGAAGGGTTTCTTAGTAGAGGCAGTCATGATGATTCAATGACAGGAGAGCTGTCTGGTTTTCTATAATACAGTGAGGAGCAGAGGGAACAGACACTGCAGCATCAGGGTTGGGCCACAAAAGCTGGATTCTAGACAAGGCTTCCAGGCCAGTAATAGTCAGGGAACCAGAGAAGAGTGCAGGCCCAGCCACTAGACACCCAGGTGTCGCAGTCCCATGAGGAGCCCTCATATGGCTTAAGACAGTCAAATGGTCCCAAACCTACCAAGTTATGGGAGGTGGTGAGATTCTTAGTGCTCTATTTGTCTCATTCTCAAGCTGGAGGTTCAGTAAGGAATAATGTCTGAAAGGGACTCACACTCTACATCATTCTATGCACAAAGAAATAACAAGACATGGTTATGTCCTATAAAACATCAAAGGCTACCATCAAAGGACAATTAAAATTGGTGTTATGAATAATGTTCACACCAACAAAAAAATCAAAGAGAAAAAGAGCACTAATAAATAGCACTAGTATACTGTCAAATATAGAGAGATATGTTTTGCAGTATTTTCTTTAAACATTTTATTTGCTGAGAATGCAGCTAAATTCCACTGCTTATCCACCCATCACATTTCTCTTCCTCCCTCCCCAGATGTAACCACTACCCAGAATTGGATGTTTCTAATTCTCATACACAATGTTTATGGTTTTGCTCAATATAGAGGATGCATTAAAAAAACCATTAAATACATTAAATAACTATTGTTATACATGTTTTAAAACTCTATTTAAATGGTGTCATATTATTCACAGTACTCTGCAACCTGTTTTTTCTTATCACATTGTATTTTGGAGCTATATCCATTTTGCTAATGAAACTCTAATTTATTATTTCAATATCTGAAATTTCATTATATGAGTATACCAAAGTATACACACACCCATCCAGAGATAGATGATAGAGAGATGCTAGATAAATAGATACATACATACACATAGAAACTATTGTTGTGTCAATGGATGTTTACAATTATTTGCTATTACAAAGAATGTAGCAATGAAAATGCCGTCCCATTTCTTCCTGTGCCCACATAAGAGGTTTTCTCAAGCAGTGGCTCCCAATGGGGCAGGATCAGCTCTTAGAAAACAATTCAACATTTTGTGGGGCTCCCAATGGGGCAGGATCAGCTCTTAGAAAACAATTCAACATTTTGTGGGGGAGACTTTGGCTGTCACAATGATCGGGTGTCACTCCTGGCATTTCCTGTGCTGAAGTCAAAAAGCACAGTGACTTGTCCTGTATCCTACAGTACAGCTTCTGTGTAATTGAAAAATCTGTTTGTGAGTAATCCAAGCCTAGAACCTTACTCCATTTTATACACATAAACACAAACTTTTGTCATATACTCTGGATGTTCGATATAACTGTAAATTGAGAGAAGATTATATTTTGTTCACAACCTTATTAATTTGGGGAAACTTGCCATTTTGGAAAATTACATCACCAACAGTAACTTAACTTTTGAGTGGCTAAAACAGCAGTCTGTGTTTTTAGAAGTCCCATTCACGTAATCTATGAAGGTATGTGGATGTGTGCTCAGTCGCTAAATCACATCCAACTGTTTGTGACCCCATAGACTACAGCACGTCAGGCTCCTCTGTCTATGGGATTCTCCAGGCAAGAATACTAGACTGGGTTGACATTTCCTCCTGCAGGGGTTCTTCCCTACCCAGGGGTGCAACCAGCATCTCCTGCACTGATAGGCGAATTCTTTACCACTAAGCCATCTGGAAAGCCCTATGCAGGTATGCACTTCTTCATTATTCCCAAACATCTATATATTGAAATACACATTTTATGATGATACTTCTCTTTTCTACTTAGATAATGGCATTATACTGACTTTTGTCTGAAATTAAAAAGAGGGTGATTTTGTTATGAAGGGAGAGTTTAGATCTGACAAGCAAGAGAATCATTGCCTCTGTGTGTGTGTGTGTGTGTGCTTACTGTATACATACAGTGACTACCAAGTACATCCTTAACATTACAGTCCTTTCTCAGTTTTCCTTCTAGGGAAGTTGTGCTAGTTTTTTTAAATTTTTTTAATCTTTATTTTATTCTAGTTGTATTGAGATTAGTTGACATACAGCACTGCATAAATATAAGGTGTACAGCATGATGAAGTTTAGTGAAGATTCATCTTCTCATATAGATACAAAATAAAAGAAAAAAGGTATTTCTAACTTGTATGGGAACCCTGAGGATTTACTCTCTTAATAACTTTCATGTATAACATACAGCAGTGTTCACTGTATCGATCATGTTGTTAGTTACTTCCCTGGTATTAATACTTATTTATCGTATAACTGTAAATGTATTCCTTTTGACCGCCTTCATCCAGTTCCCCATCCCTCTACCCCCTGCCTCTGGTGACCACAAATCTGATCTCTTTCTCTATGAATCTGTCTGTTTGTTGAGATATAGTTGACCGACAATCTTATTTTAGTTCCTGGGGCACAACACAGTGGTTCAATATTTCTATACGTTACAAAATGATCACCATTAGTTTTGCTAGTTTATAAACCCACCAGCAGTGGCTGAGAACTTTGTTCCACATGCTTGCCAATTCCTGAACTGTCACTTTTTAAAAATGACTGCCTATCTAATGGGTATGACATAAACTTTGTTGCTTAATTTCCATTTCCCTGATACTAGCAAGACCAAGAATCAATTTCATATGTTTGTGGGCCTCTCAGGGTCCTTCTTCTGAGAATTTCTGGTTCATATTCACCCGCCTTTCTCCAATTGTTTTTATGTATTCCAGACCAAACTATTTTTTTCATTCTGTGCTATATAATATCCACTACTCCCTGGAACATCTTTTTACTTTGATTCTGATGTCTTTTATGAAAATTTTTCATGTTAATGAAAACAGTTTCATCAAAATACTTCCTTTTCTGTCCTATTTTTTTAATCTCTTTTTTTTAACTTCAAGTTTTAAATTTCTACTCAAAACATTAATATTTTCCTTTTTACATATGTCTTTAAGTGACCTGGAGTTTATTTTTGCAATTTGGGTGAGATAAAAATCTAATTTTTTCCTGAGGAAATAGCTCTTTCTCCCCAGCATTATGTATTGAATTCTCCATCCTTTCCCCATTTGAATGCTTCCTCCACAAAATATGCACATATCTCTTCCTGAACACTCTCTTCTGCTGATGACTTTGTTTTCCTAATCCAGAAACAATATTACTATCTTAATTAGTTCAGCTTTATAACAAATATCAAAATTTGGTAGGCCAAATTCCCCTGTGTTTCTATTTGTGATTGCCGTTCAGTCACTAAGTTGTATCCCACTATTTGAGACCCCATGGACTGCAGCACGCCTGGCCTCCCTGTCCCTCACTATCTCCCAGAGTTTTCCCAAATTCATGTCCATTGAGCCAGTGTTTCTATTATCAATTTTCAAAACTGTATAGGTGATTCTTAATCTTTTGTTTTTTTTTCCATTTGAATTTTAAAGGTCAATTGGCACAGTCCATAAAAAATCTCTGGGAATTTTAATTGGAATTACAGGATATTAATGGATAAATTTGGGGGAAAGTGAATCTTTATAATATTAAATGTTTCTGTCTATGCATTTGTAACTTTGAATCAAGTCTTGTTTATATTGTAGCAGATTCTGCTTCTTGTCTTCCTAACAAACTTCTTTATCTTCCTTGATAACGAAATATAAATATTTTTAGAGATGGCAACAAGCCTAGTCTCAGGTGATGAATGGTAGACATTCAGTAAGTGGCACCTACTTACTGTCATCACCCTATGGTCCACAACTTAGGAACCAAAGCAAAATAAAGCTCTATGTTGTTGTTCAGTCATGTCTGACTCTTTGCAACCCCATGGACTGCAGCATGCCAGGCTTCCCTATCCTTCACCATCCCACGGAGCTTGCTCAAACTCATGTCCATTGAATCAGTGATGCCATCCAACCATCTTGTCCTCTGTCGTCCCCTTCTCCTCCTGCCTTTCCCAGCATCAGAGTCTTTTCTAATGAGTCAGTTCTTCATATTAGGTGGCTAAAGTATTGGAGCTTCAGCTTCAGCATCAGTCTTTCTGATGAATATTTGAGGTTGATTTCCTTTAGCATCAACTGGTTTGATCCCCTTATAGTCCAAGAGTCTCAAGAGTCTTCTCCAACACTACAGTTCCAAAGCATCAGTTCTATAATGTTCAGCCTTCTTTATGGTCCAACTCTTACATACATACATGACTACTGGAAAAACCATAGCTTTGACTAAATAGACCTTTGTCAGCAAAGTAGTGTCTCTGCTTTTTAATATGCTGTCTAGGTTGGTCATAGCTATTCTTCCAAGGAGCAAGCATCTTTTAATTTCATGGCTGCTGTCACAATCTGCAATGATTTGGGGAGCCCAATAAAATAAAGTCTATTACTGTTTCCATTGTTTCCCTATCTACATAAGAGTCTATGTAAGAGTAAGCAAATTACAGCCCATTGGTCAGATCTGTCCACTTCCTGTTTTTGTAAAGAGTTTTTCTTGGAACACAGCCATGTCCATTCATTTGCATGTTGTCTCTATTTATGTTTACACTACAGCAGCAAACTCTTGCATCAAGAGTCTGACCAAAAAGAGAAAAACAAATATTGTCTATTAATACATATATATATATATATACACATATACATATATATATATCATAGAAGGCAATGGCACCCCACTCCAGTACTCTTGCCTGGAGAATCCCACGGACGGAGGAGCCTAGTGGGTGGCAGTCCATGGGGTCGCACAGAGTCGGACACGACTGAAGTAACTTAGCAGTAGCAGTAGCATACATATATATATACAGAATCTAGAAAAATGGTACTGATGAATCTATCTGCAGGGAAGGAATAGAGATGCAGATGTAGAGAAAGGACTTGTGGACACAGTGAGGGGAGAGGGTGAGACAAAGTGAGAGAGTGGCACTGACATATATGCACTAAGTAAGTGTTAGTCGCTCAGTCATATTCGACTCTTTGAGACCCCATGGAGTACAGACCACCAGGCTCCTCTGTCCATAGAACTCTCCAAGCAAGAATACTGGAGTGGGTTGCCACTCCCTTCTCCAAGGGATCTTCCAGACCCAGGGATAGAACCTGGGTCTCCTGTATTGCAGGCAGATTCTTTACCACCTGGGCCACCGCAGAAGCCGGATATATGCACTACCATGTGTAAAACAGATAGCTAGTGGGAAGCTGCTATATAACATGGGGAGCCCAGCCCAGTGCTCTGTGATGACCTAGAGGTGGGATGGGGGGTGGGAAAGGAAGGAGGCTCAAGAAGGAGGGGATGTATATATACATACATATATATATATGTGTGTGTGTGTGTGTATATATATATATATATATATACTCACCACTGACTCAAGTTGCTGCAGGGCAGAAACCAACACAACATTGTAAAGCAGTTGCCCCCTGATTATAATAAATAAATAAGAACCTGACCAGATGGCCACCTAGGCTTTTTATAGAAAAGCCTACCAACCTCTGTCTTGGACAGTATTTGTAGCCAGACATTGCCTTGGCTGGGTCTATTTTCCAGATGCTTACTGTTCCATTATTTTTGCAACTTTAAGTATCCATGGGGCCCAAACTTTTCTGAAAAGACTTTTAAATTCCCAATAAAGGCAATGATCATAAAAGAAAAATTTGCTGTCACCAACTCTTCTACCTTTTTTCTGACTCCACTGTAGACTGGATGCCTGGATCTCTGAGAGTGATCTTGCAAATATGGGGCAACTATTATGGGGGGTGGGGGAGGGCAAGAGATAAGCCAAAGACAACAGACAGAGCCAGCTATATAATTTGCAGGGTCTAGTACAAAAATAAAAATGTGGGGCCCCTTGTCTAAAAAGCAGGGATAAATTACTATTAAAGGTACTAAAATATAAACCTTTTCTCTTTCTTCCATGTCTTGCTCTTGATTTGCCATGGTAATTTTTATTTGCAGCTTAATAGAGTTCTCAGTAAAGAGAAATTAAAACCTCAAATGGTTGGCATGAATTTTACCATTTTCTCTATATCATGCAATGTCAGTTTGAAATGCAAATATAAGAACATTTGACTCATTTGCAGAATCCCCAAATTACATAATTTATGGTTCATAGCTTGGACATGCATATGTATTTCATTCTTACCAGAACAGGAGAAACACTGTACAAGACTAACTCAGTTGTCTTTATTTCATGTCTCTAATTGCACACATTCAACCAACACCGTCTACCTTGAATTTACAGATAAGTAAGGTGGATCAATGGTAAAGAATCTGCTTGCCAATGCAGGAGGCGCATCTGATCCCTGGGTTGGGAAGATCCGCTGAAGGAACAAACAGCAACCCACTCCAGTATTCTTGCCTGGAAAATCCCATGGACAGAAAAACCTGGTGGGCTACAGTTCATGGGGTTGCAAAGAGGTGGACAGACTGAGCATGCATGCAAGGAGAGATTGAAAGGAAAAGGTACAATGAGTTGCCCTATCTTTTCCTTTTCTCTTGTCATCATTTTCATTATAAATGAAATGTCTAATATATAGGGAAGTGATGTAAGTAAGACAGGATATGGTAGGGACCCTTGGTTGTTTGTGTCTCTCAGAATGCCATTGCCTCCATTCTGTATCTTAAGCAAGTTCTCGTTTGAATGGAAAATTAGCCTCTCTGGGCTGTTATCTCCCTGTCTTTGTCATATGGAACACGGCTAATCAACACTAACTTTAAATCTCACTGAATTCCCATGCATCCTGGAAATGTGTGCTCATGTTCAGTCATGTCCAGCTCTTTACCACCTCATGCTCCTCTGTCCATGAAATTCTCCGGGCAACAATTCTGAAGTGGGTTGCCATTTCCTTCGCCAGGGGATCTTCCCAATCCAGGAATCGAACCCAAGTTTCTTGTGTCTCCTGCATTGCAGGCAGATTCTTTACCAAATCTGTGCTCACAGGGTATCACAGAGATGATACAAGGAATGAAACACAATTTCCACATATCTCCTCTGCTTACACATATGTCCCATGGATGTCATTTACTAAACACAAATTCAAATATAAAATTATCAAGACTTTCCAAACAGAACAGCAGGGCACTAAACCAAGCACAGAACCCCTGAATGTGGAGGCTCACGTGACTTTGCAGCTCATATGCCCACAAAGCCAGCCCTCGTGGCCAAGCAAAACCAGAGCAAAGGTCCCACAACAGGACTGATGTATTAAGCTGCCAAAACAAACTATCTTCAAACATTTTCTTCACTAAACAATAAATGTCTTCATGATTTAGTTCAGCTTTTCTTTTTCTAACAGCTGAAACCACTCCATGTCTTTTGTTAGATTTATGCTTAGGCCCATCAGAGTTTTTATTACTATTATGAAATATAACATTATAAATTATATTATCTGGTTATTTGTGGCTGTGGCATGTTAATACAATTGATTTTTGTAGGCTGCTATTTTATTCAGAATCTGTCAAATTTGCTTACTAGTTCTAGTAAGAGTCGCTTGAATTCTCTTAAAATCTCCTGAGTTTTAAACACAAATATATACATGCAGTGTGTAAATGTTGGAAATGTTGCTTTGCTTTTTCAACCTTTATGTCTTTTTCCCCTGGTTTTACTACAACTAGATTGTACTTCAGGTGTGATGATGAGCAAAATTCTTGCTCTTGTTCCTGACTTCAAAGGAAATTTTTTTCTTATCACTAAGTATGCTACATGCTATAGAATTTTGATGAATTCTTTTTATCAAGTAAAAGAAAAAAACTCTATTTCTATTTTGTGAAGAGTTTTTATAATGAAAGAAAGCAGAGATTTATCAGAAGATTTTTATGCATCTATTGAAATAATCCAAGTGTTTAGTGTCATCGAATATTTAATGTAGAGAATTACTTCAATAAATTCTTTAATTTTAAGCTTCTTTTATATTCCTAAGCTAAGCTTCAGTATGAAGCATTATAATATTACACACACATACTCAATACATATCCACACACAAACATGCATATGAATCTAATATGAACATCTATTTCATTAATGTAATGGAACATAATTTTCCTTCTTGTTCTGTTCCTGTCTAGTTTTGTTATCAAATTCACATTATCTTCATTAAAAAAAATGAGAAACATTCCTTCTTTTACTTATTTGCTTTATTTAATCACTAATGAATATATATATACATAAGACAAATATGTATATATATAAAATAAATACTTTTTTTAATATGCTGCAAAATACACAAATTATCTGTTCCTGAAATGTTTGGGCAAATGTGCCTATAAGTGACCTGAATCTTGGACAAGCAACCCCCAAATGCTTTTTTTCCCCTTTATTTGTTTTTCTTGTTGTTTTTGCTATATTTTTAACTGCTGATACTATATGGTTTGTTTCTTCTTGATTTAATAATAGTATGTTTTATTTTTTTCCCAGAAATTTTCCACTTTTCCACACTAAAGTTTTTAAGTGTGTAAATAAAATTCCTCATGACTCCACCATAAAAGTGACTATATTTCAAATATTTATCAGTTTATAAATTCAAATTCCCACTAGATTATAGGTGCTTTTAGCCCAGGCACTAGATCTGTCTCCTCTACATGTCTAGAATCCAGTATATGAGAGATACTCATGTACCATTTGTTGAGTAAGATAATGAATGAGTGAATATCTACTTGAAAACTGTGGGAAGCCTTTTTTATTTCCAATTCACATGCTGTTCTACACTTTTCTATTTCTATTACTTACTGTGTTGTATGACAATGCAGGAATTAAAGCATCTAATTTGAGTAGCAAATTTAAGAAGATTTTGCTACATTTCAAGAATAATTCAAACTCATGTTAAATAATCATTTTATCACTATGCAATTTTTAATATCTTTAATAACAACTCAGTGCTCCAAAACTACATTTCACTGTAACATGTTCCAAAAGTTTTCTTCCTTTCATGAAAATTAAACCTTTCCAACCAAGTAACAGTTGCTAGGGGATTTGGAATGGAGATTAGCATAGATTTGGGTAGCACAAATGATCTTTTGTGCATGGTTAGCAGTCTAGTTTTCATCTGAAAAATTAATATCTTTGTCTGTGATGCCCACTAAGCCTAGTCTGAAAATAAGCTAAATATAATCCCCCTCTCTTTAATTTCCATGAGGCCAGCACCACTTGATCTGATTACGTAATGTCAAAAACTGAAGTTTACTGTCTAAATGCATCACATCTCCATGTCCTGATGCTGACAGTCTTAGGTAATAATTCAGCTTCTATTTCTTTAAGGAGATTCTGAAAACATGTTTAGGGACAGGCCGCCCAAAAGAACTTAACAGAGAAAGATTTTAGTTTTGTTGCCTCAAAATTTTGGAAATTATTCATATATATATTAGTCTATCATTTTGTTTGATAGATTCCCATACTTCCTACCAATTTCCTTCACTTTGATTCTTATCACCTTTTCCCAGAGAAGCATCTTCACTATTCTTATTCTCATTGACTTCAAGTCTATTGAAGTAGGCCCAGGCCCAGATGCAGCAGTGGACAGTCATACCAGCCTGTTTGTGCTCCAGTCTTCCTAACAAGGGGTCAGGTTCGGACGAGGTCACAGCCCATGACTTCTTCCTGGGACAACATTCTTAAGGTTCATTGTATATGACTGACTCTCCTCTTCTGAGAACCTCCAAGCTCAACACAAATCCCCAAATAAACAACTTGATTTTACCAATAAGATTTTTAAAAAATTCTCCTCAGTGTTCTGGGCTTCCCTGGTGGCTCAGTGGTAAAGAATCTGCCTGCCAATGCAGGAGATGCGGGTTCAATCCCTGGGTCAGGAAGATCCCCTGGAAAAGGAAATGGCAACCTACTCCAGTATTCTTGCCTCGGAAATCCTGCGGACAGAAGGATCTTGGTGGGCTACAGTCCTTCAGGTTGCAAAAGAGCACGACTTAGCAACTAAACAACAATAACAACAGTTATGTATTAGTAAAGAATAAGAGGAGAAAAAATGTTCACAGGAATGCAAAAAGGAAAGTCATTAAATTTCAATTCCAGAAACATTATCTATATCCCCACACTCATTTTCCACAGATTATGAAAAACATCATTTCCATTGTTTATGATTTAGTTTCTCCATCTGAAAAATAGAAATGATGGTTCATATCTCTTATTTTTCAGGTATAAGTGAAAATAGTCTGTATTGTCCAGAGACTAAATATGAATTCAAGCTATTATCATTACAAATATTGAGTATACATCTCAGCTTTCAAATAACATACTAATATATAAAATATAAAACATACCAAATCATGCAGGATTCCTGATTTGTTATCAGATAAAACTAAAGTCATACTTCTTGGGCAAAGGGCACCACCCAAGACCTCATGATTTATTACTGAAAGATGCAGGGAGTTGATATTTTAAGATAGTTAACATGGAACAGTCTCACTCAAGCCTTGCTATTGTTCCCAGAGATGTCCTTATTCCTTCAGAAAAAGATAAATGGTTGCAATTGTCCCTATTAAGATGGAGAATAATCAAAAGGAAAGCACTTCCTCACTAATTCCCATCTCCATAGAAACCACTCAGCTCCCAAGCCTCTTGTCTACAGACATCAGTCCACAGTTTGCTGATATTAGGCAGTCTGAACCCAGAGCCTGCGTTCTCTCACACTGTGTGATACCTTGAAGGGCAAGCTGAAAGAACAAAAAGGCTTGTGCCAAATTTTTAAAGACCCCACTACATCAAATTTAAATCCTTCCTGTATTTTATTTTCCAGTCTCTAAGAAACTATCCCAAACACAAGTTAAAAGGGCCCCTGCAAAATGTGCCTGTTATCAGAATGCCCTTAATCCTGAATATCCCTTTCTGTTATTTACACTCAAATGGTGCATTGATAAGAATTTCCTCTCTTCTCTCTCTCTCTTTTTTTAATATGTATATTCTCAGAAGCATGAGCAGGCTGTGGGAATTTTTACCTGCTGTGTGAATAAGTCACTTTCCTGTGGCAGTGACCAATGAGTGGTATTCATTGCCCAGGTCCTTTTGTTCCTATTCAGATTTCAGGTTGGGGGATGCTATGGTAAATAGCCTAAGGCTGATTGAAAATAATTTAACTCAGTGGCTAATTGGATTTAATAATTACACTGGAGCCTTAAGTGCATTGAAGTCCATTGACCTGAAAAAGACTTATCAAACTAAGAATTCTGGGGTGAGTTGGATTGATAGAATTTTAGAGATATTTAAGTCAGGATTCTAAAACCCTAGCTAATTGCAGGCATAAACTGCAGAACTTTGGGGAAAAAAAAAAATCAGAGATCCCCCTATTCCATATCCATTGAGTCAGAATCTATATGGGTTGAGCCCAGGAATTTGTATTTTTTTGAGATGCCAAATTATTTCCATCATCACCTAAATTTGGACATTTTTTTCCTAGCATCACCCTCTGTGTTGCCCATTTTACAGATAGTAATATTGACACATGATGTCTAGTTCAGAGATCTCAGTGCCTTCCAGATACAGGTAATGAAGGAAAGGAGTGGTCCAGGAAAAGAGTAGAGAGTGGAGAGGACAGTGGCAACCAAGACAGCACAAAACTCAGAGAGATGATCCTACTCAGCTCTGGACAAGTGTCATAGAAAATGCAAACCCCAAAGCAACTGACCATCACCTTCTCTCTTGCCCCACTTTTTCTGTCCAAGAGAAACTGAATATCCAGATTTTTAGGAGGAAATGCTGTAGGAAAAAAGCAAAACATAGGTTTAGACTGAATCTTTAACTACCAGTTTACCACCCTTTACAGAAAATATAAACGACTTGCCTAACACCATGCAAAGAGGACTGTGACACAGAATAAATGAGGTTTTATGGATTCCAAGACAAAATTATGAACTTCACCCTATTCTCCCATTTCTTTAACTTGTAAATGTCAAAAGGAGGATGATCTTTAAATTGCCTCCCAACACAAGATTCCAGGGTTTTATCCTAGTCAACATGTTGAGGTCTTTTTACAGTGATTTTGCTTTCCTCTTTAAGACACTTGCTTGGCATTTAAGAAGGCATAATTTGCATGCCAGATAAAATAAAATCTAAGGGCTCAATGAGAACATAAGACCGTTCCCCTGCTTATGTCCTCTGCTTCAGAGTAACAATCAGAACCTGACTGCTCAGTGGCTTTGTTTTCATTAAACCTGAATTTTCATTAAAACTTTAACAGTAAATTTCTAAACTGTGTATTTCTAAACTATGACTTACCAGGTGGCACTAGTGGTAAAGAAGGTGCCTATCAATGCAGGAAACACAAGCAATGGGGTTTCAATCCCTGGGTAGGGAAGATTTCCTGGAGAAGGAAATGGCAATCCACTCCAGTATCTTTGCCTGGAAAATTCCATGGACAGAGAAGCCTGGCAGGCTATAGTCTATGGGTTCACAGAGAGTCAGACATGACTGAGCCATTAAGCAGTGTATTGACAGCCTTAAAAATGGACTTCAGAGTTTACTGCAAAAAGCCCAGAACTGGTGGCTCTGTGGTCTTTCCTCTCGCGTCCCACCATCACTCCATCCTCATCCCTGCTACCAACAACAGAGATCAAGCCCTGGGCCTTTGGAGTGGGAGTACTCACTTCAAGATCCTAGACTACCAGAGAACTAACCCTAGGGCATATCAAATAGTGAGAACTCACACAAAGGAAACCACTTGAATACAAGACCTGGCATCACCCAACCACCAGTAGTACCCTGAGCAAGATGCCTCATCTAAGCAGCAAACAAAACAAAAATACAAACCCAATCATCAGCAGACAGAATTATCCCCTCACTCAGACTTGCCCATCAGAGGAAAAACAAACAAACAAACAAAAACTCAGCACAAATCTCACCCTATAAGAAGCTTAGACAAATCACTAGACCAACCTTAGGAGAGCAGAAATCAAAAGGAAGAAAAATTCAACTTTGTACTTAGGAAAAGGAGACCTCAAACACAATAAGTTAAATAATAATAATAATGAAAAGGCAGAGAAATACTACTACACAAATGAAGGAACAAACTAGAAACATAGAAATCCAAATAAATGAAGAGGACATAGGCAAACTACCTGAAAAAGAATTCACAATAATGATAGTAAAGATGATCAACAACCTTAAAAACAAAATGGAGAAAATGCAAGAATCAGTTAACAAAGACCTAGAAGAATTAAAGAATAAACATGCAGAGACGAACACCACAATTACTGAAATTAAAAATACTCTAGAAGGAATCAATAGCAGACTATCTGAAGCAGAAGAATGAATCAGTGAGCTGGAAGATAAAATGGTGGAAATAACTTCTGAAGAGCCAAACAAAGTAAAAAGAATGAAAAGAACTGGGGATAGTCTCAGAGACCTCTGGGACCATATCAACCACACCAGCATTCAAATTATAGGGGTCCCAGAAGAAGAAGAGAAAAAGAAAGGGTATGAGAAAATTTTTGAAGAAATTATAGTTGAAAATTTTCCCAACATGGAAAAGGAAATAGTCAATCAAGTCCAAGAGGTACAAAGAGTCCCGTACAGGATAAACCCAAGGAGAAACATGCCAAGACACATACTAATCAAACTAACAAAGACTAAACATAAAGAAAGAATATTAAAAACAGCAAGGGACAAGCAACAACTAACATAAAACACTCCATACGCTTAACAGCTGATCTTTCAGCAGAAACTCTGCAAGCCAGAAGGGAATGGCAGGATATATTTAAAGTACTGAAAGTGAAAAATCTACAACCACAATTACTGTACCCATCAAGGATCTCATTTAAAACTGACGGAGAAATAAAAAGCTTTTCAGACAAGCAAAAGTTAAGAGAATTCAGTACCACCAAACCAGCTTTATGACAAATGTTAAAGGGAGTTGTACAGTCAAGAAATACAAAAGAAGAAAAAAGATCTACAAAATCAACCCCAAACAATTAAGAATGGCAATAGGAACATATATATCAATAATTACTTTAAATGTAAATGGATTAAATGCTCCAACCAAAAGACATAGACTGGCTGAATGGATACAAAAATAAGACCCATATGTATACTGTCTACAAGGAACCCACTTCAGACCTAAAGAGACATATAGGCTGAAAGTGAGAGGATGGAAAAATATATTCTATGCAAATGGGAAGCAAAAGAAAGCTGGAGTAGCAATCTTCATATCAGACAAAATAGATCTTAAAGAATATTACAAGAGATAAGGAAGGACACTACATAATGATCAAGGGATCTATCCAAGAGGGAGACATAACAATTGTAAACATCTATGCACCCAACATAGCAGCACCTCGATACATAAGACAAACACTAACAGCCATAAAAGGAGAAAATGACAGTAACACAATAATAGTAGGAGACTTTAACACCCCACTCACACCAATGGACAGATTACGCAAACAGAAAATTAAAAGGAAACACAAGTCTTAAATGATACAGTAGATGAGATGGATCACATTGATATCTTCAGGACATTCCATCCAAATGCAAAAGAATACAACTTCTTCTCTCAAGTGTACATGGAACATTCTCAAGTATAGACCACATCTTGGGTCACAAATCAAACCTCAGCAAATTTAAGAAAATTGAAATCATATCAAGTACCTTCTCCAACTACAACACTATGAGACTAGGTATCAATTACAAGAAAAAAAAAAAAAACCGTAAGAAATAAAAACACATGGAGATTAGGCAGCATGTTTCTAAATAACCAACAGGTTACTGAAGAAATCAAAAGGGAAGTAAAAAAATTTCTAGAAACAAATGGCAATGAAAACACAACAACTCAAAACCTATGGGATGCAGCAAAAGCAGTTCTAAGAGGGATGTTTATAGCAATACAATCCTACCTCAAGATACAAGAAAAACATCAAATAGACAACCTAACACTACACCTAGAACAACTGGAAAAAGAAGAACAAAAAAACCCCCAAAATTAGTAGAAGGAAAGAAATCATAAAGCTCTGAGCAGAAATAAATGAAAAAGAAATGAAAGAAACAATAGTAAATATTAATAAAACTAAAAACTGGTTCTTTGAGAAGATAAACAAAATTCACAAACCTTTAGCCAGACTTAGCAAGAAAAAAAGAATGAATAATCAAATCAACAAAATCAGAAATGAAAAAGGAGAGGTTACAACAGACAATGCAAAAATTCAAAGGATTATAAGAGACTATTATGAACAACTATATGGCAATAAAATGGATAACCTGGAAGAAATGGACAGATTCTTAGAAAAGTTCAATCTTCCAAGACTGAACCAGGAAGAAATAGAAATTATGAACAACCCCATTACAAGCACTGAAATTGAAGCTGTGATCAAAAATCTCCCAAGAAACAAAAGCCCAGGACCAGATGGCTTCACAGGAGAATTCTGTCAAACATTTAGAGAAGAGCTAATGCCTATCCTTCTAAAACTCTTTCAAAAAATTGCAGAGGAAGGAACACTTCCAAACTCATTCTATGAGACTACCATCACCCTAATACCAAAACCAGACAAAGACAACACACAAAAAGAAAACTACAGGCCAATATCACTGACTGTAGCTATTGATG
Organism: Bubalus bubalis; assembly: GCF_019923935.1. Classification (NCBI taxonomy): domain Eukaryota; kingdom Metazoa; phylum Chordata; class Mammalia; order Artiodactyla; family Bovidae; genus Bubalus; species Bubalus bubalis. The sequence continues at coordinate 48,942,028 of NC_059171.1, read as the reverse complement.
ACTGTTGCTTTGTAGTATAATCTGAAGTCAGAAAGGTTGATTCCTCCAACTTCATTATTCTTTCTTAAGACTACTTTGCCTATTCGAGGTCATTTGTGTTTCCATATGAATTGTGAAATTTTTTGATCTAGTTCTGTGAAAAGTGCCATTGGTAGTTTGATAGGGATTGCATTTAATCTGTAGACTGAGTTTGGTAGTATAGTCACTTTCACAATATTGATTCTTCCCACCCAGGATTGGAATATCTCTCCATATTTAGATGCAAAAAAAAAAAAAACAAACAAACATAGATGCAAAAATCCTCAACAAAATTTTAGCAAACATAATTCAGCAATACATCAAAAAGCTCATACACCATGATCAAGTTGGGTTTATTCCAGGGATGCAAGGCTTCTTCAATATGCACAAATCAATCAATGCGAAACACCATATTAACAAATTGAAAGATAAAAACCATATGATAATCTCAATAGATGCAGAAAAAGCCTTTGACAAAATTCAGCACCCATTTATTATTAAAACTCTTCCAAAAATGGGCATAGAAGGAACCTACCTCAACATAGTAAAGGCCATATATGATAAGCTTACAGCAAATATTATTCTCAATGGTGAAAAACTGAAAGCATTCCCCCTAAGATCAGGAATAAGACAAGGGTGTCCACTCTCACCACTATTATTCAACATAGTTTTGGAAGTCCTAGCTACAGCAATCAGAGAAGAAAAAGAAGTAAAAGGAATCCAGATCAGAAAAGAAGAAGTAAAGCTCTCCCTGTTTGAGATGACATGATACTGTACATAGAAAACCCTAAAGATAGTATCAGAAAATTAGTAGAGCTAATCAGTGAATTTAGCAAAGTCACAGGATACAAAACCAATACACAGAAATCACTTGCATTTCTATGTACTAACCATGAAAAATCATAAAGAGAAAGTAAGGAATCAATCCCATTCACCATTGCAACAAATATAATTAAGTTTCTAGGAATAAACTTACCTAAAGAGACAAAAGAACTGTACACAGAAAATTATAAGACACTAATGAAAGAAATCAAAGATGACATAAACAGATGGAGAAATACTCCAATCCTGGGTGGGAAGAATCAATATTGTGAAAGTGACTATACTACCAAACTCAGTCTACAGATTAAATGCAATCCCTATCAAACTACCAATGGCACTTTTCACAGAACTACAACAAAAAATTTCACAATTCATATGGAAACACAAATGACCTCGAATAGGCAAAGTAGTCTTAAGAAAGAATAATGAAGTTGGAGGAATCAACCTTTCTGACTTCAGATTATACTACAAAGCTACAGTCATCAAGAGAGTATGGTAGTGGCACAAAAACAGAAATATAGACCAATGGAACAAGATAGAAAGCTCGGAAATAAACCCATGCACCTATGGGTACCTTATTTTTGACAAAGGAGGCAAGAATATACAATGGGGCAAAGACAGCCTCTTCAATAAATGGTGCTGGGAAAACTGGACAGCTACATGTAAAAGAATGAAAGTAGAACACTTCCTAACACCATATACAAAGATAAACTCAAAATGGATTAAAGACCTAAAAGTAAGACCAGAAACTATAAACCCTTAGAGGAAAACATAGGCAGAACACTTGATGACATAAATCAAAGCAAAATCCTCTATGACCCACCTCCTCAGTTCAGTTCAGTTCAATCACTCAGCCGTGTCCGACTCTTTGCAACCCCATGAATCGCAGCACACCAGGCCTCCCTGTCCATCACCAACTCCCGGAGTTCACCCAGACTCATGTCCATCGAGTCAGTGATGCCATCCAGCCATCTCATCCTCTGTCGTCCCCTTCTCCTCCTGCCCCCAATCCCTCCTGGCATCAGAGTCTTTTCCAATGAGTCAACTCTTCGCATGAGGTGGCCAAAGTACTGGAGTTTCAGCTTTAGCATCATTCCTTCCGAGGAAGTCCAAGGGCTGATCTCCTTCAGAATGGACTGGCTGGATCTCCTTGCAGTCCAAGAGCTTCTCAAGAGTCTTCTCCAACACCACAGTTCAAAAGCATCAATTCTTCAGCGCTCAGCCTTCTTCACAGTCCAACTCTCACATCTATACATGACCCCTGGAAAAACCATAGCCTTGACTAGATGGACCTTTGTTGGCAAAGTAATGTCTCTGCTTTTCAATATGCTATCTAGGTTAGTCATAACTTTCCTTCCAAGGAGTAAGCGTCTTTTAATTTCATGGCTGCAATCACCATCTGCAGTGATTTTGGAGCCCAAAAAAATAAAGCCTGACAGTTTCCACTGTTTCCCCATCTATTTCCAATGAAGTGATGAGACCAGATGCCATGATCTTCATTTTCTGAATGTTGAGCTTTAAGCCAACTTTTTCACTCTCCACTTTCACTTTCATCAAGAGGCTTTTGAGTTCCTCTTCACTTTCTGCCATAAGGGTGGTGTCATCTGCATATCTGAGGTGATTGATATTTCTCCCGGCAATCTTGATTCCAGCTTGTGTTTCGTCCAGTCCAGCGTTTCTCATGATGTACTCTGCATAGAAGTTAAATAAGCAGGGTGACAATATACAGCCTTGATGTACTCCTTTTCCTATTTGGAACCAGTCTGTTGTTCCATGTCCAGTTCTAACTGTTGCTTCCTGACCTGCATATAGGTTTCTCAAGAGGCAGGTCAGGTGGTCTGGTATTCCCATCTCTTTCAGAATTTTCCACAGTTTATTGTGATCCACACAGTCAAAGTCTTTGGCATAGTCAATAAAGCAGAAACAGATGTTTTTCTGGAACTCTCTTGCTTTTTCCATGATCCAGCGGATGTTGGCAGTTGGAGTAATGGAAATAAAAACAAAAATAAACAAGTGGAATCTGATTAAATTTAAAAGCTTTTGCATAGCAAAGGTAACTATAAGCAAGGTGAAAAGACAACCCTCAGAATGGGAGAAAATAATAGCAAATGAAACAACTGACAAAGGATTAATTTCCAAAATATACAAGCAGCTCATACCACTCAATGCCATAAAAACAAACAACTTAATTAAAAAGTGGGGAAAAGACCTAAACAAACATTTCTCCAAAGAAGACATGCAGATGGCTAACAAACACATGAAAAGATGTTCAACATCACTCATTATTAAAGAAATGCAAATCAAAACTACGAGATATCACCTCACACCAGTCAGAATGGCCATCATCAGAAAGTCTACAAACAATAAATGCTGGAGGGGGTATGGAAAAAAGGGAATGCTCTTGCGCTATTGTTGGGAATGTAAATTGATACAGCCACTATGGAAGACAGTATGGAGATTCCTTAAAAGAGAAACCACCATCAGTCAGTTCAGTTCAGTCGCTCAGTCGTGTCCGACTCTTTGCGACCCCATGAATTGCAGTATGCCAGGCCACCATATAACCCAGCAATCCCACTCCTAGGCATATACCCTGAGGAAACCAAAATTCCCATTGTTCATTGCAACACTATTTACAACAGCTAGAACAAGGAAGCAACCTAGATGTCCATCAACAGATAAATGGATAAAGAAGTTGTGGTACCTATACACAATGGAATATTACTGAGCCATAAAAAGGAATGCATTTGAGTCAGTTCTGATGAGGTGATGAACCTAGAACCTATTATACAGACTGAAGTGAGTCAGAAAGAGAAAGATAAGTATCATATTCTAACACATATATACAGAATCTAGAAGAATGGTACTGAAGAACTTATTTACAGGGCAGCAGCAGAGAAACAGACATAGAGAATAGACTTGTGGACATGGGGAGAAGGGAGGGAAGGGTGAGATATATGGAAAGAATGACATAGAAACATACAGGAATTTGCTGTATGGCTCAGGAAACTCAAACAGGGGCTCTGTATCAACCTAGAGGGGTGCAATGGGATGGGAAATGGGAGGGAGGTACAAAAGGGAGGGGATATATGTCTGCCTATGGCTGGTTCATATGAGGTTTGACAGAAAACAACAAAATTCTGTAAGGTTATTATTCTTCAATAAAAAAATAAATTAAAAACAAACAAAAACGGACTTCAGGGAACATTATTTACAACTGTAGATGAAAAGCTTAGATGCCAACACTAAGTAAGTTTCAATGACACAGCCTTCACTGGTGTGATCACATTTTTTATCACATATATGTAATCATCTGCTACCAGCTCTTGCCTCAGCAGCACTATTTTCTCCAGGCCCTTCCATTTCGAGTGATAGAAAAACCAACAGCCACAACCCCTGGCTGAGAATTGACTGGATGATGAGGAACTGAGATGACTTCCAAGGCTAACACTGACTTCCTCCAGAAACATCAGATTTTACATTTCTCTTTCTCACAGCTCTTGAAATTCTATTCCTTAGAAATGCATTTTGGTTCCCTTGCTGACCTCTTTTCAAATGTGAAACCCCCTAGGAGGGCTGCACCCTAGGGGGATTTGCTTTAGCTGAGAGCTTCTGAAAGAAGATGGGGTTGTAATGCAGAAAGAAGGAAAATTAGAGCCCTGGGTCACTTCACAGGCTCACAGACCAGTTGAGACCAAGGTAGTGTGAAGAGACCAACAGCAAAAATACTTAGATACTTGGATGTTGAAAAGATAAGAAAGGGAACTAGACAGTTCCAAAGCAAACTTACCCCCAAACTTAGTGATATTTCATGAAGTCAAGAAATCATCCTAGATAGAGTTGCCCACTGTATTGAGAGTTTCAAAGCTCCCAAGTCTTTTTTTTTTTTTTTTTCCTTATATCTATCCATTTTCCTCCCCTCCTGCCATATCTTTTTTTCTGCCTTGAGTTGGTAATTACTTTTTAGTCATGTATGTTGAAATTTTAGGACACCTGACTAGGATTTGTTTTAAATTCCTATAAAGACCAATTTTCATTTTTCTATGAAGACTCAAACCAAATCAAATCATTATATGGATCACACTTTTGAATTAGTTAATTATTTTTCCTTAGGAAGAACTGTGTATTATTGATGTGAACTAGAAGAAAGAAAAGGTTGACCTCTTTGTTGTTTTAATACCAAAAAAAATATTGAAATTACAATTGTTGAAAGTAGCTGAGAGATCCCTCTTGCCTGGAGTGCCAGCTCAACTCAGACTGACTGTTTGGAGCAATGTGTTCAAAATGCCTATGGTCTTTTCCTTTTTTAACTTAAAAAATTATGGGTTTGCCTGTTACAGTAAACATGAATTAAACAATAATGACTTTAACACTTTCTTTCCTTCTTTTCTTTGTTTAAAAATAATTTATTGAATGCCAAAGACATGTCAGACATTGTCCCAGCCTCTTGGGATGCAAAGATGAATAAAACACTGCCTTATTCTTAAGAAAATAGATGTGTTGATAAAAAATGAAGGCCACTTATTTGTTCCAAAATGAAGGCATCATTTTTAATAGCAAATACATTTATTTTACCAGTTCAGTTCAGCCGCTCAGTCATGTCCGACTCTTTGCAACCCCACGGACTGCAGCATGCCAGGCTTCCCTGTCCATCACCAATTGTAATTACAATATTTTACATTTTTTTCATTACACATAAGATGCTTATTCTATTTTTTAAATTTTTATTGGAGTATAGTTGCTTTACAATGTTATACTAGTTTCTACTGTACAGCAAAGTGAATCAGCTGTATGTATTCACATACCCCCTATGTTTTGGATTTCCTTCCCATTTAGATCACCATAGAGCACTGAGTAGAGTTCCCTGTGCTATACACTATGCTCTCATTAGTTATCTACTTTATACATAGAATTAATAGTGTATAAATATCAATCCCAATCCATCCAACTACCCCCTCTTTCCCTCTTTGGTGTCCATATTTTTGTTTTCTCTGTCTGTATCTCTATTTCTGTTTTGCAAATAAGATCTCTATACCGATTTTCTAGATTCCACATATATGTGTTAACATACAATATTTAAGTAGAAGGAATAGTCTGTACAAAGGCAAAGTGTGATCAAGGAAACGGGCTTTTGTTCCACGTGGTTAGAGATTATTAATAGAGACAATGGAAAGGTGGAATGGGATGGCAACTGTAGCCTAAGAGGGACTGAGGTGCCCAGCTTAGAATGCCATGCTCATAAATGCCATGGACTTAATTCTGGAGGAAATTGAAAGCCCTTGACAAATGTTAAGTGAGACCAAAAGTGTGTTGGGCAACATTCCTTCTAAGTCCTGAGGGATGGGGAGTGGAGAGAGACTAAAGGCAGTGCTTTCCCACTCGTTTATTTTAATCCTCTAAATGACCCTGAGACCGGCAAGACCCCTTTGTCTTCTCTGCACAGATATGGCCTCCAGCTGAAAAAGTTTACGTTACTTGCCCAAGGCCAAGTGGTAAACCAAGGACTCAACTCAGAGCTTCTGATTCTCATTTCAGTGAGAATCCACTGCCCCTACCAGCTTCACATAATTTATGTGAAATATAAGTTATTATCTCCCTTTTATAAACAAGGAAACTGAGGCCTGGAGAAAGAAAGCAAATGCACAGGGACACATTAGTCACAAAACTGGGGCTGTCTGAGTCCAGAGACTTTCAAGCTACGATGCTACAGTTCTTCCCAACACTGAAGAGGAAAACCAACCATATGCCACCAGTCAGTCTTCACAAAGGTTGAATAAATATTGAATGCCAGTATGAGTCAAGTAACAAATTCACAGCAGAGCAAGACTTAGAGAGAAAGCAGGTCTCTCCACCAACCTTCTTCCCATGACCACACTTGGCAACAATCTACTCTGGACCTAATTTAGACAGACGATGTTGTCAAACCCACACGGAGAAAAGTTACAGAATGTCTGACATTGGGTTGAAACCTCCAGCCTCTGAGATAAATCTTTCAAAACCTCATCTCCTTTCCAGTATGCAGCCAGCCCAGTGGGGAGGCCCAGGCAGGAGCTGACCCTTCAAATGGCCTAATGATCAGATCCTGAAAAGTTTTCACAGTAGCCTCGGAAAGTTGGACGACATGAGAATAAGGACTCGTGGTTTTCAAATAAAGAGCCTTAGCCAATTATTAATTTTTCACATAAAATGAGCTTAGCTAAAGAATAGACAATGAAAACTCTTTGCAAAGAGAGCTCTCATTTCAAACAGTACCAAAAACCCACTTTCTCATGCAAACCATTCAGAAAAATGTGATTACACCAGAAAGCAAAAGAAGGTAGATAACTGGAGAGATGTCTTTTAGGAATTTAACTACAAAATAATTAAATTCAATGGGGTGTGTAATTACACAAAAACGAAACCTGATCTCCCCAGAAATTTCCCCTCTATTACCTCAGGGAAATGAGCCAGAGCCTGTGATTTTTCTCCCTTGCGTTTTCTGTATTAATCTGGTTGTGATTTGTTAAAAAAAAAAAAAAAACAACCAGTATTTTTTTCTAAATCTACTTGAGGTAGGTTTCACTCCTCCTGGAATTCCCACAGAGGGAAAGAGTCTATCCTGCTATTGCCACATGGAGCTTTTGGGCACCTGGCAGCCAGCAAACGTGGCTGGACCCACAGCATCCTTCGCTGTAAACCATCTCTGTGCCTCAGACTGTGGCTTTTTGCAGAACAAAGGCCTTTCTCATTACAGGTGCAGAACTGATAAGAATGGCCTTTTTTCTTTTAACTACAAAACTCAGATAAATCTCTCTAAAGTGCTCATGGGCTCATGCTTTAACTGACACAGAATATGTCTTTTGAAAAGTATATTTTGAGATAACCATATTTTATTAACATGTAGTGGCTTATTAAAACTGTAAAGGGATAAGGGGAGAAGCATTTTTCAGATGCCAGTTTTCACGCTTCTGTAAACTCTCTGACCCATATATATTTAGTTTTAAATTTTTTTTAATTGAAATATAGTTGCTGTACAATATTATGTTAGTTTCCAGTGTACTGCATAGTGACTCAGTATTTGCACACATTATGAAATGATTACCATGACAAGTCTAATAACCATCTGTCTCAACACAAAGTTATTACAATATTGTTGACCATATTCATTAAGCTGTATACTGCCTCTCTGTGATATTTATTATATATAGGAGGTTTGCCTGCAATGCGGGAGACCCAGGTTCAATCTCTGGATCAGGAAGTTCCCCTGGAGAAGGAAACGGCAACCCAGTCCAGTATTCTTGACTGGAGAATTCCATGGACACAGCAGCCTGGCAGAGGCTTTTATTTATTTATTTTTTTTTTGACATCCATGAGGTCTCAAAGAGTCAGACTGGAGCTGCTGCAAGGGTGTAGCAATCCCACAAGAAAGTGATTTTTTTTTTAAAGTTTATTGATGTGTATAATTTTAGGCAAAAACTGGGAGTTCTCTGAGTGAATTTTCATGTGGATGTTTTAAACCCACTAGAAACATTGATTGACATGTACCACTTGTGAATATGCTCTTATAATTAACAACCAAATCAAATCTCTCACTTTCTCCATACCATGGAGATTACAGATTAAACCCATTGCAAAGTTAGGATCTTGACTACAATCCTTTTTAGGGAAATAAAAAGTCTAAGCCCTTGGCTTAGACTCTTAGATTCTCCAAGTGGGAACAATAGGTCTTAAAGAAGTTCTGGGGTTTTTTTTGTGTGGGGTTTTTTTAGTGACTACTTTTTATTTCATTGCTGGAAGTTTTCATGAAAGATGAAGGAAAAACTTCGTTGTCCAGTTTGTGTATAAGCACATGTATTTAATCACTGTAGGTCAAAGTGTATCAAGAAAAGGGATGGATTTGCCCCCAAAGAAAATGGTTAAGAGACTTAGAGGCCTGACTGTCAGTGTGCTCATTTTAGATCCTTTAAATCACAGCTTCTCCTCAAGAGGCTGTACCCACCATCTTTGCAATCTGACAGCATGAACCGTTTGAGCTTTCAGCATGGAAAAAAGGCAATATGCTTCTTCATTTCTTTTTCCCTGCTCTTTTTTTTTTTTTTTGGATTAAAGTGAACATAACAAGTGAAGTTTCAAGTATACAGTGGCTTCTGAACAGATATCAACTGATGTTTTCCTGCCTACAGGATGTCTGTGGGCTCCGAGCAATTGAAATTTCAGTTGCTCACTGCAAATTCCCTCTTTACAATGTCTACATTGACTAGACCTGAACAGAGCATTCCTTATGCTACTTTATGGTTTTCATACCTATAAATGTATCTAGTAACTATTTTTCATTCATGAGCATCCCTGGCCAGAAACAAAATTTTCGCACAGATTTCAACGAAGCTAAACATGAAATTTAAATGGTTTGAAACAAGATGATCAAAATCAGTAATAAATTAATCTTAAACATTTTTGGACACTCTTCTAAACATAAAAAAATTTTTTTCCTCAACGTTTTCAGATTCCCAAACTACTGCATTTTATTTTCTTTTTTCAAGATTACATTTACAAATGTTAAAACTTACAGTAAAGAAAAAATGAATATCTAGTTCTTTTAACTTTAAAAAAGTCAGTTGTAAACTTTACACAGAAAAGAATGGTAATAATTTTTCTTATACTTTTGATTTAATCTGCTAAGAGATTGAATAGGAATTTTTTTGAAGGCTGATTTGAGCCCATTTGGTATAACTTCCCTTTTCTTTTTTTGATGTTGATTAGTCTAAAGGGAGTAAAAAAAGAAAGACACTGATTTTAGGAATTAGAAATGTATCATATGGGTAAGAACTTCCACTTACCCTCATGGTAATGAGGTACCAGGCCTCCACAGAGACCTGGTGTATCTGTTCCTCTTGCTTGCCCCAACACATGCTGTTGTCTTTCCCTCTCCATATCAAAGGACAGAAATTAACATTTGTGGAGATTTTGTATGGACTTTATACTGTCTTAGTTACTTGTTACACACCATTCTGTGTAACTTTCAAAACAACCCCCAGTGGTAGGAATCTCTGTTTTATGATAAAGAAACTAAGATTGAAAGGTATGTTTACCTGCTCAAGGTGACAGCGCAAAGAAGCAACAGAATGACAAGGTTTTGAAAACGCTAAAAAGCGTTGTAGCTGATGCGCATACAATGCCTGGTGAGACTGCAAGGAGCCGGTTGCGGGGAGTCCTTTATACCTGGTGGGAGGAAGAGGGAGGGAGATGTTAATAAAGACGTCATAGAGCAGACCCACAGATTCAAGAACAAACTAGTGGCTACCAGTGGGGAGAAGGGGAAGGGGCAACGATACAGGGGTTGAGGAGTTGGAGGTACAAATTTCTGGGTGTAAGACAGGCTGCAAGGATGTATCGTACAACGTGGAGCATATGGCCAATATTTTGTAATTAACGAAACGGAATGTAAAAATTATTTTTAAAAAAATTTTAAAGATTTTATAGAAGAGATGAACTCTGAAAATGAATAGAAAACCCAGAGTTTTCTGATTCCAAAGTTAAAGCTATTTGCATCATCCATTGTCATCATCTCATTATCCTCACTGTCTACCCAAATGTCACCTATCCTTCAACACCAACCTGTTCCTCCACTGTCAAAAACTTGCTGACCACCTTCATCTTTGAACTCCTCTGGTAATTATTTATTAAGCAATTTAATTGATGAATAATAAATAATGCTTTGCCTTATGATATCCCTTTGCATTGAAATATTTGTGTAATAAATGCTTATGTGTTGGTCCATGTTTGTGGCTTATCACATCAAATATACAGCAAGCTTACTTTATTACACTTTTTACTGTTTCTCTTATAATCCTTTGCATAGTGCCTCAAAAATATAAATTACTTAACAGATCTTTCACATATTTCAAGTCTCTTTCTGTGGTTTCAATTAAAACTGACAGTTACAGAAGTCCTAACTACATGTGCATGCTCAGTCGCATCCAGTTCTTTGCAACCCCACACACTATAGCCCACCAGGCTCCTCTGTCCATGGGATTCTCAAGGCAAGAATACTGGAGTCGGGTGCCATTTCCCTCCAGGGGATCTTCCCGACCCAGGGATCAAACCTACATCTCCTGTGTCTCCTGCATTGCAGGCAGATTCTTTACCACTGAGTCACCTGGGAAGCTCTTATTTATTGTGGAAATCTACATATGTGCTTAGATTTTCAAAAGCCTTTATATGAACCAAGATTCCTTGCTAAGAATAAGAGCAACACAACACACACTCAAATTAAGAACTTACGGTGTTTGTAAGATTAATAGCTAAAATAGCTAAATATTTATCATAAATAGAGTTATCATATCTTAGAGCAGTGCTCGGTTCAGTTCAGTTCAGTTGCTCAGTTGTGTCCGACTCTTTGCGACCCCATGAATCGCAGCATGCCAGGCCTCCCTGTCCATCACCAACTCCTGGAGTTCATTCAGACTCACGTCCATCGAGTCAGTGATGCCATCCAGCCATCTCATCCTCTGTCGTCCCCTTCTCCTCCTGCCCCCAATTCCTCCCAGCATCAGAGTCTTTTCCAATGAGTCAACTCTTCGCATGAGGTAGCCAAAGTATTGGAGTTTCAGCCTTAGCATCATTCCTTCCAAAGAAATCCCAGGGCTGATCTCCTTCAGAATGGACTGGTTGGATCTCCTTGCAGTCCAAGGGACTCTCAAGAGTCTTCTCCAACACCACAGTTCAAAAGCATCAATTCTTCGGCGCTCAGCTTTCTTCACAGTCCAACTCTCACATCCATACATGACCACAGGAAAAACCACAGCCTTGACTAGACGGACCTTTCTTGGCAAAGCAATGTCTCTGCTTTTGAATATGCTATCTAGGTTGGTCATAACTTTGCTTCCAAGGAGTAAGTGTCTTTTAATTTCATGGCTGCAGTCACCATCTGCAGTGATTTTGGAGCCCAGAAAAATAAAGTCTGACACTGTTTCCACTGTTTCCCCATCTATTTCCCATGAAGTGATGGGACCAGATGCCATGATCTTCGTTTTCTGAATGTGAAGCTTTAAGCCAACTTTTTCACTCTCCTCTTTCACCTTCATCAAGAGGCTTTTTAGTTTCTCTTCACTTTCTGCCATAAGGGTGGTGTCATCTGCATATCTGAGGTTATTGATATTTCTCCTGGCAATCTTCATTCCAGCTTATGCTTCTTCCAGCCCAGCATTTCTCATGATGTACTCTGCATATAAGCGCTATTGAGTAGCAAATCTGTGTAAACTGAACCCAGAGCTCCCTTCCAGCTGCGTTGTATAACCAGTTGATAGTTTTCTGGCCACTGTGGCTTGCACTCAACTCTCTGAATGGCTTCACTTTATTCCAAAGTGAATTTTTATCCTTTGTAAACGGGACTCTACCAGAGCAGACAACTCTTCTTCTCATTAAATCTCCCCTGCTACTATTTTCTTCTTAGGAAAATATCATGAATCATCCAAGAAAACAAAAAGGCCTTTTGAATGGTGGTGTGTACCAAAGTTTCATCACCCCTTGCTCCTGTTAATTTTAAATTTAAAATGTTAATTTTTAACAGTTGTGACAAGAAGCATTCCTAACTCTGGGCAGCCCCCGTTTTGAGGTGTTTCTGTGGCTGATGACAGTGTGTTCACATTTGACATTGACTTTGCTTAGACACAGATGGCTGCTTCCTAATTACCCAGAGAGGTATCAGTTTTAATGTTTATTCTATAATTTTTCACTATGGTAACAAAGATAAATTTTTTTATTTCCTTAGGAAGTCAAATGGCATTGTTCTCTGCTTTCCATTTCAGTCCTTAAAAATAAAGGAGATGAAGCACCAAGGATTGTTAATTTTTTATGCAGAGTAATTTATGCGTGCATGCTAAGTTGCTTCAGCTGTGTCTGACTCTTTGCAACCCTATGGACCGTAGCCTTCCAAGTTTCTCTGTCCATGGGGTTCTCCAAGAAAGAATACTGGAATGGGTTACCACTCCCTTCTCCAGGGGATCTTCCCAACCCAGGAATCAAACCCATGTTTCTTATGTCTTCTGCATTGGCAGACAGGTTCTTTACCACTAGCACCACCTGGGAAGCGGGGATTGAAACATCCTCTAAGGTCACTGGGAAATCTTAGCACATCTCAGATAAGGTTTTATAAATATCTCAGTTGCAGTTAATATTTTTTCATTTAAAAGGTTTCCACTGAGAAACTAAAAGCTTTTCCACTAAGATTAGAACAAAGCAAGGAGGTCCCCTTTACCTCTCCTTTCAACATCATACTGGAAATTCAAGCTAAGAAAATAAGATAAGAAAGGAAATAAAAGGTACACAAATTGGGAAAGAAAAAATAAAGTTTTTGCCCATAGTTGATATGATTGTCTATGTAGAAATATCCAAAAGAATCAACTGAATCTCCTGGAACTAATAAGTGATTATAGTAAGGTTTCAGGATACAAAGTTAATATTAAAAAGTACCTTTCTTTGCTAGCAATGAGCAATAAACAAGTAGAATTTGAAATTACAAACACAAACACATTAGTCCCTCAAAATGAAACATTTAAGTATAAATTTAACAAAATATGTACAGATCGAAATGAAGAAAACAATAAAACTCTGATAAAAAAAATCAAAGAACTAAATTGAAAGATATTTCATGGTCATGGGTTGGAAGATTCAATATTATCCAGATGTCAGTTTTTCCCACATCAATCTATGGATTTAACACAATCCCAATCAAAAAGTCAACAGCTCCTCAGCCAATTCCCAGACTTGAGCCAGTTTACAGACCCAGAATCCCTTGAATCAAGAGAAGTCTGGGTTCCCTTCAAGAAAGACCCCAGCACACACTACCCAAAATTTATCATATTAACCATTCTTCTAGCTTTCCCCAAAGAGACCTACAACCTCTTGCCAGGGTACTTTGGGAAAGTGAAAATAATCAGACCTTTATTGGACAGCTAGGTACTAGCTCTGAACTACATTTATACCAGGAGACAGTGGTTCTTCAAGCAGAATATGAGCTTCTGGAGGTCAGGTGACCAATGGAGTTTTCACTCAGGTCCTTCTCACAGTGTGCCCAGTGGGACCCTACATCCATCCTGTGGTTATTTCCCTGCTCCAGAAAGTAGAATTGGAGCTGACATACTTAGCTGCTAGCAGAATCCCCACATGGGTTCCCTGACCTGTGGAGTCAGGGCTATTATAGTGGCAAATGCCGAGTGGAAACCATTAGAACTGCTTATACTTACAAAAATAGTAAATCAAGAGCAATTCTGTATCCCTAAAGGGATGGCAGACAAAAGATGCAGACCCTTTTCCCCATATTTGTGGAAAAGACCCACCAGAAGCAGTTTGCTCTCAGCTAACAAGAAATACATCTTCACTGCCCTATTTCAGGGGTATACCAGCTCTCCTGCCTTACGTCAAAACAGATCACAGGGCTGTCAATCACCACTCCCCTCCATAAGGCACCATGGTGCTCCATTGTATTCATGACATGGTGCTGATTGGACCCAGTAAGTGAGAAGTAGCAACTACTCTATGCTTGCTGGTAAGACATTCATGTGTCAGAGGTTGAACATAAATCTAACAAATTCAGAGGACGTCTACCTCTGTGAAACTTCTAGGGGTCCAATGGTATAGGATTTGTCAAGAGAGCCCTTTAAAAAAAAGTTTTGTTTATTTGGCTATATCGAGTCTTAGTTGTGGCACGTATGCTGAATTGCTCTATAGCATGGGGGATCTCAGTTCCCTGAAAAGGGATCAAACCCACATCCCCTGCATTACAAAGTGGAGTCTTAACCACTGGACCACCAGGGAATTCCCAAAACAGTCCTTTCACAGTGAAGATCAGGTTTTGTATCTGGCCTGTCCTACAATCAAGGAAGAGGCACAAAACCTATGGGGTCTCTTGGGATTTGAGGAGTAACATTTTCTTCATTCAGCGTGTTACTCTGACCCACTATTGAGTGACCCCAAAGCTGCTAGTTTTGAGCGGGGCCCAGACTAAGAGAGGGCTCTGCAATGAGTCCAGGCTGCTGTTCCAGCCACCCCACCCCTCGGGTCATGTGGTTCAGGAGACCCGGTGGGGCTGGGAGTGTCAGCAGCAGATAGGAATGCTACATGGTGGTGTTGACAAGCCCCTACGGGTGGATCACAGCTCAGACCTTTGGGATTTTGGAGCAAAGCCCTGACATCTTCTCCAGATAACTGAACATGTATACAAGCTCTGTGCCCTGTCCTTTGAAGTCAACAGCTTTTGCTTTAATCTCCCAGGCCTCCCTTGAGTTTTCAAAGGCTGGATCAAGAGTTAGTGATTAGGAAACATGAAGATGTAGAAACAAATAGCTGTTGGGCTGGGAAACTGGTAACAATGTAGCTTATAAACCAGCCACACATGTAGCAGAGTCCCTTGAACACCCAGTTCCCTGAGAGATATAGATAAAGGTCTGACCTACATTCCTAAATTGTTTTTACAGGGAGCAGACCCTCACCAGATGAAACCTGCTGGCTGCAGGCTCATAGACAAACCACAAGATTGGTGATGCTCAAAATTTTACCTTGATGTCAACGAATCTGAGAATTGTGCACAAGCTAATCACGTGCCCTGCAGCCCCCGCTCCCGCCCACTGTCTTTAAACATCATGGCTCTGTACCCTTCTATTCCCACAGTTTCAGAATCAGGCACATTTGTTAAAGGAAGAGCATCCTAAGTGTTTGAGGCCAGCCCACGCCTATGAGTTTGGCTTCATTTCTTAAGCTCCACCAGATTAGGGAAGATTTCACTCTATCTTTTGGAAGCTACTTGCCAAGTTCCTGAGCCTCTTATGTGTATCCCCATGCATTTGGGACTTAAAATTTCCAGTCTATCATATCCACCCGATAAGACTGGCAAAAGCTGAAATGCCTCCCCTTTCTCTCAGTAGCATTCTCCTACATGACCTAGAACTAGCAAAAGTTTTCCAGAAAGAAAATGCCTGGCATCACCAGCCAATTGCAGAGGGACCCCTCCCTCAGAAATACCAACCCATCCATTACTTGTTGCTTCTTCATCTCTCTGTTATCTTTGAAGCTTTTTTTTTTTTTTTTTTTTTTGTATGTTTGATTCCTCTAGTTGTAGGCAAAACATCGGGCTGCAGCAAACTACTGTATTCTACCCAAAAGAGGTTGAGAGTGATCTTTCTGCTCTACAAATCTGAACACATCATTCTCCTACTTAAATACTTTAATGCTTCTCCATTTCTCTCAAGATAAAATCTAGAATCTTTAAAAGAGCTTATGAGACCTTTGCTAATAAGACCTTTGTTGAATGTGCCCTATCCTCTGATATACCTGGGCTTTCCATTCTTGACTGCTCCTACTGGAAGGCACTTCCTTCATGGTGCCCTCTTTGATTGACTAATTGTTACTTGTTCTTCAGGACCCAGATCATCTCCTCCTTCTAGAGAAAGACTAGAACACCCAAGGCTGATTCAGATGCTCCAGCTGAAATTTCTTATTGTCGTTGTCTATTTACTGCTGTATCCCTACTAACTTCCGCTCTTCTCTGGTCACTGGAAATGTATCATATTCATGTCAGAGATGTCTCCGAGAGTGGTTTCCGGAGCCAAACTTCCTGGGTTCAAATGTTAGCTCTGCCCCTTGTGAGCTGTATGAGCTTAGACAAGGCTTTGCATCCTAGATTCTTCATTTTAAATGGAAATAGATAAAGTGGTTATCTAGTAGGGTTGAATTGGACAAAAAGAAAGGTAAACGCTGTGAAACAGAGTGTCCTGTGCAATAGCAGAGTTTCATATAAAAACAACCATAACAGATAAACATAATGCAAACACACACAAAAGGGAAACACAGGAATTACTGGCCTATGAAGTCCTCCCACACTATCTTTCTTCCACCTTAATTTTCTTTTTTATTGGAGTATAATTGATTTACAGTGTTGTGTTATTTTCTGCTGTTTAACAAAGTGAATCAGCTATATATATACATATATCCCCTCCCTCTTGAATCTTTCTCCTACTACATCCCTAAAAAAAAAAAAAAAAAATTCCACACCTCTAGGCCATCATAGAGAGCTGAGCTGAGCTCCCTGTGCTATCCAGCAGGTCCCCACTAGCTCTCTACTTTACACATGGTAGCCAAAGTGTATATATGTCAATCCTAATCTCCCAATCCATCCCACCCTCCCTTCCCCGACACCATGTCCACATGTACACTCCCAATGTCTGCGTCTCCATTCCTGCCCTGAAAAAAGGTTCATCTGTACCATCTCTCTAAGCTCCCACATTTCAGATGGACACAAGTCAGTAAAAAACCCATGAGGCAAAGTTGGGGTCTGTGTAATGTAAGCTCACTCTAACCAGGATTTTATCCCCACCATTCTACCTAAATTGGTCTTGTCATATCACCTCTCACCTTGGCATTGGTAAATCCAATGGCCAATGCTCAGTATTCATCTTAGGTACCTCTCGGCAACATCTGACCCAGATCATCACTCCTCCTTTCTCTCTCTAGTTGGCTTTCAGGACTCCATATTCTCTGGGCTTTCCTCCAAGGTCATTATTTTCTCCACTATGTGTCTCCTTAGTTAGTTTCTCCTCCCTGCCTCTAATGCTGTAATTCCCAAGACTCTCTGCTAGTTCTTATCCAGTGTTTATACTCAGTCCCATGATGATCTCACACAATTTCTTTGGTTTAACTAGCATCTAAATGCCAAAGACTCTCAAAAATACCCCAGCACCCAGCCCAGACCTCTCCCTTGAACTCCAGGCTTATTTATCAAATTGCCTACTTGCTCTCTCCACCTGGATCTCAAATATGCATCTCTAACTCAACATGTTCAAAACTGAACTAATGTTTCTCCAAACCTCCATCCACAGCCTTCCCCATTTCAGTTGATAACATATCTATCCCTGTAGTAGCCCTGACCCAAATCCATGTGATTTTCTTGGTTCTTATCCATTTCTCACACCTAACAACAAATCTGTTAGCACATCCAGTTGGCTCTATACTTTCGGGTAACTGTAAGAAAGCTTTTTTTAAAAAAATTATTTCCCAGAGGACACACAAAACAACTTCCATTTACATCTGTAAATATATGGCACTTAGTCACACATCCATGTCTAGCTCCAAGGGGGACCAGAAATTGCAGGCCACAGTGTTACCTGAAAACAAGTCAGGTTTTTTCACTCTGGAGGAGAACTAGTCCTTGGAGTCAACCCCATCACAGATTCTAAATGACCATGAGCCTCTATAAAATGATGTGGAAGCTAATATTATCTAGAAGCCAGCATTAAAATCCATTTTCTGAACACTACATATAACCCTATGTTAATATTACTATATATTCAGAATACTATAAGAAGTTTATTTCCTTACATCAGCCAGCCAAACATCCCACCTGTTTCAGTCTGTTTCAGAATCTATTCTAGCTAGTTTACTAACAGCTTATTGAAAGATTGATCAATGGTTTTTCAACAACTTATGGAATTGCTGGAAAGATCAAAGAAACATTGGTCTAGATAGACAGATACTCCACAGAATTATGCCACAAAGGGAGAAGCTGACCCCTATGATCAAGAAGCCAGTTGAAAGACTGGAAAACTGTAGGCCCACACCACTATTTCTATAGTCATGAAGCTGCCAAAAAAAGAAACAAACACAGTCAATGCCATTCAGGGTCGTCTTGGAGAAAATAGCAGAAATAGTGGAAATATAGGTGCTGCTTGCTTCCAACTTGAGGACATCTGAGCAACTGACTGGTAAATCTGAATGACATCCAGAATCCCAACTGAAGAGGGTCTGGAAGGAGGTTGGAGTATCTAAAATGAGAAATCCTACATAACAGATGTGGCTACTGCGAAAGATTGAGGGCAAGAGGAGAAGGGGGGTGACAGAGGATGAGATGGTTGGATGGCATCACCAACTCAATGGACATGAGTTTGAGCAAGTTCCCAGAGATAGTGAAGGACAGGGAAGCCTGGCGTGTTGCAGTCCACGGAGTCGTAGAGTCAGTCACGACTAAGCGACTGAGCAACAACACAATGTAAAAGACATGATTTGCAAATTTACATCTTTTACAGATGAATCATTTCTTTGTTGGAGAAGGCAATGGCAACCCACTCCAGTACTCTTGCCTGGAATATCCCATGGATGGAGGAGCCTGGTAGGCTGCAGTCCATGAGGTCGCTAAGAGTTGGACACAACTGAGCAACTTCACTTTCACTTTTCACTTTCATGCATTGGAGAAGGAAATGGCAACCCACTCCAGTGTTCTTGCCTGGAGAATCCCAGGGACAGAGGAACCTGGTGGGGCTCCATGGGGTCGCACAGAGTCAGACACGACTGAAGCAACTTAGCAGCAGCAGCATTTATTTGTGTCCACAGCTAAAATAAGCAGCATGGATGACTCAAGTCCGTAGGTAATTGGGGGGAAATTTATTTTTACTAGAACTTATAATCTTTTACTTTCTTTGATCATTTTGGTGAGGATGGTATTCAATGAGTGGCAGGGTTTTTGAGTTTCCTTTTGGCTTCTGTGTGTCTCCATTCAGAGTGCACTAAGAAGTAGCAAAAGAACTAAAAGGAAGATAGCTATCAGAAAAAAAACAAAATACTCAGATCACTCATTTATGAGGTCACCAGCCCAGGAAAAACTGAGCATTGGCTGACTATTGCCATACTGTGATGTTTGCATACTCAGTTGCTCAGTCTTATCCGACTCTGCAGCCTCTTAGACTGTAACTCACCAGGCTCTTCTGTCCACGAGATTCCCCAGGCAAGAACACTGGAGTGGGTTGCCATTTCCTTCTCCAGGGCATATTCCCAGCCCAGGGATCAAACCAGAGTCTTTGATGTCTCCTGCACTGGCAGGTGGGTTCTCTACCACTAGCACCACCTGGGAAACCCAAAAAAAGATACATTGTAAGCAATACTGCATATTGTCTGTAAGTATGTACACACTATATATATACAGTTTAGTTCAGTTCAGTTGCTCAGTCCTGTGCAACTCTTTGTAACCCCATGGACTGCAGCATCCCAGGCCTCCCTGTCCATCACCAACTCCCGACTTTACTCAAACTCATCTCTGTTGAGTCAGTGATGCCATCCAACCACCTCATCCTCTCCTCATCCTCGTTCCCTTCTTCTCCCACCTTCAATTCTTCCCAGCATCAGGGTCTTTTCAAGTGAGTCAGTTTTTCGCATCAGGTGGCCCAAGTATTGGAGTTTCAGCTTCAGCATCAGTTCTTCCAATGAACATTCAGGACTGATCTCCTTTAGGATGGACTGGTTGGATCTATTATAATTATCAATTTATTTGATGCACTACTGAATTCATTCATATTATTTTTAGCAAATTTTATTTTCTCAATCAGTGGCTACTTAAAGTATAATAACTATAATATGGAAATATAGAAAACATTCTCCATGTTGAAAGGGTCCTTCTGTCCAAAAAATTCAAGTGTCACTTCTACCCAACTCTTACTTCTGGTTTTGAGGGTAATGGATTCAGACGCCCACCCAAGGGAACTAAAGGAGATTTTAGAATTACAGCTTCTAATATGAAGATTGCTTAACAATACATAATAGTCATAATTTTCACCAAGGGAAAACATGAGTTATTTCATAACGTAGGCCATGTTATAAAGCAGCAATCCAAATGGGGCATGTGTGCGTGTGTGTGTGTGTGTGTTATAGAGGACAATAACTATGTTTTTGCACAGATTTTTGATATGATGATGTATAATATGATGGAGAAATAACTGGGGCTTATTAATCAGTCTTTGACCATCAACCCAACCCTGAGCTGATTAAGCTATTTTTCCTATAAAATATTCATTTCCAAAAGAAAAAGTATTATTGTTAGAACAAGCCCAAGTTTCAGACAGTTTTTATTTTCCCACACTTATGTGACAAAGAATAATTTAGCTCATCTTTTTCTATGATATTTGTGGTTTATTTCTTAAACAGAAGGATTCCTGTTTCAAGATACTCTATAAATGTCCACTTTTCTTTCAAAAACCTGGGTGACCTCTAATATGATTTCAATTTCACAGGGGGCAGAGGGAGGGGTGGGCGACAGGAATCACATAAAAGTTATTGGTTCACTGCCATTATAATGAAAACCATGTGTATGGGGAAATTCACAGCCATAAATCTCTCAATGCACATAACTTCTAATTAAAACCTCATAACAATCTTTCCCAAATAATGAACACAATTTTTAGATCTAGCTTTATTTCATTATCCCAGAAATAGACATGAGGAGTGTATATCTGGGGATGCGGTGCTTGCATACCCTCTCAGAGATCCAGAAGAGAACACCACAGCCACCGTCTCCCAAAAAAAGTGTCAGGGGAGGGAAGTTGTTGGCATTAAAAATAGTATTTACTCTACAGAATTAACATCCTGTGGGTCTCAGCTATCCTATTCTGTTAGGAAGACATCGGACTTAGATAAACTAGTCTCACCAGAACGTGAACATGTATACTCTAGAATACAGAATTCATCTTATGTTGAATAAGAATGATCTGAGTGGGACTTGCCTGGTGGTCCAGTGGTTAAGACCGCCTTCCAATGCAGGGGGTGCAGGTTCAATCCTTGGTCAAGGAGCTGAGATCCCACATGCCTTGCAACCAAAAACCAAAGCCTAAAACAAAAGCAGTACTGTAATAAATTCAGTGAAGACTTTAAAAATGGTCCACATCAAAAAAAAAAAAGAAAAAGAATGATCTGAGCTATGCCTAGAGCCCAGCTCATTGTATATGCTATTTTGTTGGTCCAGGGTTTGGAGTGTATGCTAAGAAAAGCATGATGCCTTTCTTTAAATAGTCACATTTCATGCAGTCCACTTTGCCTCTTGCCAGCTCCTAGTGGCCAACCCAAATAACATTAACAAATTCCAGGGAGGACAAGTGTTTTTCCAGAGGAAGACAAATTGCATGAAAGAGCCTAAAGGCCTATAACAAACAATCAATAAGGGACTTCCCTGGTGATCCAGTAGTTAAGAATCTGCCCTCCAATGCCGGGCGACGTGGGTTTGATCCCTGGATGGAGAACTAAGATTTCCACTTGCAACGGAGCACCACAACTAGAGAGAAGCCTTCACGCTGCAACAAAGATCTCGTTGGCACAGCTAGGACCTGACACAGCCAAATAAACAAAATTTTTAAAGAGTCAATGATTCCAGCTTAAACCAAATTTCAGAAACATCCTATGAACAATGAAGAAAGTATTTCCTTTCAGTTAGAATCCTAAAGAGAGAACAATCATTTGGCCCTTAAAACGGTATGTTAATTGCCTTCTTCATTGAAAATTGTTTCTTGTCTCGGCTGGACAATATTGATAATGGTAATAAACATGTTTAATCTATTAGTTTAAATGGAGCACTTATCCTGCCCTAAGGAGCCTTTTTTGAACTCCCTTTCCTTCTCCTGAAAAGTCATGGCTAATTAACAAGCATAAATCACTATTAAAATACAGTAAATCTAATGGCTGTATTACTTGCCTCTTAACAGCAAGTTAATTCATCAACTATGCATATACTGTAATGATCCTTGGTAGAAATTATAATGGTGCTTTTATGGAAGCAAAATAGCATTTAACTATAGGTAATATGGTGATAAACTTGCATCACTAGCTCCACTAGAAAACATACACAACTGCCTCTGTGCCAGCTCAAATAGAGTTTTATTGAATGCACCTGATTTAAAGCCCTCTTTTGGTTTCCTTTTTAATAACTTAATAAGAACCAGTGATAGTCTAGCCAACTTGTGCATATGTGTTGAAAATTCAAAAATCAACTTCAGACCTGCTTATCAATTTATAGAAACTATCAGAAGCAGCATAACATAATGTTTTTGTTTTTTTTAAAAAAATTCTTTTTAAATTAACCTGGCCTTTTGTCATAAATCATTTTCACAATCTGCTTAGAACATCTAAGAACCTGGCTTATCAAAGATTTCCCAAGACCCTTCATTCAAGCCTGGCCTTTATGTTGAAAGAGCTCAAGCCGCTGGCTGCTACAAGGACTCCGGGATTATGACTGAAGGAGGCTACCTAAGAGTGATCATTCTTCACTGACATCTGCAGCCATTGATGGCGACTGGCTTGGAGGCCCGGGCAGCAGGCCATTAGGGCCTGGCCTCTGTGTCATGTCAGCTGCCTGTGAGCATGAGTGCCAGGTGCAGGAGCCCTGCACAGAGGAGCCTGGAGTCGAGGGTAATGGGCGCAGCGATTACGAACTGATAATTATTCCCTCCCTATTTCATTTCAACTAACTGGTTGCTTCACTGATTATTTTCCCTTTATTACTGAAAATGGTATCCCATGGAGAGGGGCTGATTATATCTTTCTTTCTGGAGAGACTTTGATTTCGAAATGATGTAGCCTGTCGTTTGTGAGATTGTACCTATTTGCCACAAATCTCTAAAAACCACCCTATGGGCTATTTCACAGTGGAGAGTTGGAGGGTTAATGCAAAATATTGTCCTCTTGATACTCTTTTTAAAAAAAAAAAAACGTAACTCCATATGTGGTCCACTTGCTTTTTTTTTTTCTATTCTGTTTGTATTCATTGAGCAAGTTCTCAATTTCTCTTTGTCGAGTTCCCCTCATTTTCACAGACATAGACTTAAGAAGTCATATTTTACTTCCATGTACCTACTACAGCATGGCACTGTGCTTGCATTCACAAATGTGGCACAAACTTTATATGATTCAATAAAATAAGCATTTTTATAGTCATGTGCTATATGGCCAAACACTAATTAAAAACAGGATGGAGCTTTTATTTCCCCCATTAGTGATATGAGGGCCAAAGTGTTTTAGCTGAACAATGGTTTTCATTGCTATGCAACACAGTTATTAAAGGCTGAACACAAGAGTTTCAAAGGAATATTGTGTAAGCAATAGGGGCCACTTGGTGATGTTAATCGAAGTGACTATCTGCCAAGATTGAATGCTGTAAAAGAAAGCAGTTTGGAATTGAATGTTTAAAAATTAAATAATTGAAACAATTATAAAATGAACACAATGCTCTCCTACAAGTGAATATAAATCTTTTCATCCAGAATCTCAAAACTTACCAGCCTGCCAAGTTTTCCTTAGTGCAGGAAAATTCCAACTCTTATAGATAACTGCAAACTACATCAGTGACATCTTAAAGAGAGATTTAACATTTCTGGAAATTTTGAAGCTATGAAGGGGAAAAATATGTTTTCTATTTTTTTGTTCTTCCCTGAAAAGGTGAAAGAATAAAAGAATACTAAAATCATGCAAATAGTCAATCAGATTTTCTAGATTTAAGATAACTCTGCTACCTTATGTATATAGAAATTGGTTTGCTATAAATACATTTATTATATCAAAATTTAAAATAAACCTTATCAGATGGTATAAAAGTTATTTCTAGAATTCCTTTTTCTTTCTTTTTTTTTTTTTTTTGATAGAGGCTCATGCTATCGAACTTTATGGAATCCAACACTTCTTAACATTTTTTAGAGTATGAGAAGTAGACCAAGATTGTGAAGGAGAAGAATCAATATTTTTAAAAGGACCTCATTATGTCAAATGGATTCAGAAGGCACTTTTTAAAGAAATGGGTTTGAGGAGGAAAAGAAAAGCAATGCAAACTTCACTGACTATTATTTTTGCTATATGAAATATTATCTAGTACTCTCTGTTGGAATTGCATATTCCATATGACATTGTTTTTGAAATCTCATTCTTGCTTGCCATATGGAAATGTTTCCATATGTGAGAAGCTGGTCTTACCATTTTGCTGAGGGAAATAAATAAAACAGAGTTCTGTGGCCAACTGGAATATAAACATGAAGTAACCAACATCAGGTTCAGATCCAGCACTGGTGACCTCTTGGAGTTAACTGTCCTTAGCTCTCCAACCGCCTGCGCTCTCTGTTAAGACTGGCTTATGCCCTGGAGAAGGAAATGGCATCCCGCTCCAGGGTTCTTGCCTGGGAAATCCCATGGACAGAGGAGCTTGATGGGTTACAGTCCATGTGGTCACAAACAGTCAAACACGATTTGGCGAACTAGCATGCACGCACGCATGCATGAATTTTCCATACACCACCAGATTATTAGGAATTCCACTAGGATTTATATGTAACTTGCAAAAACACCTATTATTGAATCTAATATCTTAATTGTGAATATACTCTCAGACATTGTACCTATTTGTGCCACAGACCATGGGGTCACAAAGTGTCGGGCATGACTTGGCGACTGAACAAACACAAATACAAATACCTACTATGATTCCGATATTCAGGTGTTTTTGTACACCTGTTACTCTAAAGTTGAGAGTTATTACAAAATTTTCCCAAAGCATTTTTCTTTTTTGTTTTTGAAATTAAAAACATGGTACATTTGCAAATATCAGGTCACCAGGCCAGGGTAGCAAGTTCCAACTTATTTTAATATGTGCTTTTATTATTTTTGCCCTGGTTATTTTCAGAAAACAAAGCAATATGTTTTTTAAATTCTAATATCCGTGAACATATGTTTGTCATATCCTTGGCTATAGATCCAAAATCACAGCCTCTGTAAATGCACCGATTCTCACATCTTCCTTTTACAGAGCAATATGAGTGTCACCTCTAAGCGGAAATGCTTTGGCTCTGGCAGTCCAGTGTGATTTGCCCTAGTGTTAACATCCACTGCATGTAATATTTAATGAGGCTTCCCAGTAGTGGCTCACCAGTAGAGAATCCACCCGCCAGTGCAGGAGACACGGGTTTGATCCCTGGGTCAGGAAGATCCACTAGAGAAGGGAATGGCGACCCACTCTAGTGTTCTTGCCTGGAGAATCCCATGGACAGAGGAGCCTCACAAAAGAGCGGACACGACTTAGTGACTAAACAACAACAGCAGTATTCAACGACATGAAACCATAGGTTAGTCTATGAAAGTGGTTTCCTAATACATGCCTTTTGGACACATTTGTTCTTTTCTCACATTCTTTTACTCCCTTATTCTCTCATTGGGAACCAAACTCGAGATACTAACATTGAATCTATTCACTTTGTCAAGGGTTGTTTAAAAACAGCATAAACAGCTACCCTAGTGCATCTAAGTGCCTGGCACGAGATTCCGTAACCAGACAAACAGCACAAACCAGGCCAGCTGAATCTCACACTCAACATCATTTCCTTGGACTGAGCAATTTTGGCTCCTTCTGCTACCCACAACTCCCCTCCCTCATAATTGGACAATTACCCTTAACTACTTTTTGAAAGTAGTATGTGCCATCTGTCACATTACGAGGCTTGATTTTTGCTTCTTGCTCTCATCTGGGGAATGCCAGAAGTGGGGGACACCAAACACTGAAAAGCACGGAAACTTTTCAGAGCATAAGTTTATTTTGGGTAAGTTTATTTTCCTTTTTTTTTGTTGTTGTGGACATGTTCACTGGTTAAGAATGTTAATAATATGGAAAGAATTCCCAGAAGTTTTTGGTCAAATTTCAGGTATATAGAAGTTAAAGATATTCAGTTGTACGAACCAAGTAGTCAAAAACAAATACTGTGGCTGTGGATTTGAGTGAGCTGGTCTTTAAAAGGACAGGGTGAAGTGGGAACTCTTCAGTTTAACCTCTCTTAACCTCTTGGCTGTGTGTGACTTACAATTTTCTTAGTCATAATGATGTCAGAGTGTATTTTCTCTCTGAATGATCAGACCCAGAAGCATAGTTAAACCATACCCACTCCTCTCTCCACCCTGGAAGCACCATCCAGTACCTCACTTGTGAAAAACACAATAATAAAATGGTACTTTTCATCTTAACTTGATGTCCTTGTGAGTTTTACATTTTCTCTGAGAATTCAATGAGTTCTTCAGATTCCTAAGATTTTTATTTTTCTAAAAACACTGTAATAATAAGATACAGAACTTGTTTTATAAAATCTTAAATGTTGTCTATATTTTTGGTGACCAAAAAATTAGAATGAACTTATAACTTGAGACTCTGGTATTGTAGATACCTCTACCACCTTCTGAATAGTCAACTTTGCTATAGAAAACAAAATAAACAGGATAAATAAAACCATTAGAAGGATGAAGCACAGACATTAAGCAAGCAGTTTATGAGACACAGATGAAATTTACAGGGTGTAGTAGTTGTCAATAATGAGTAAGCAGGAAGCTTGAGAGACATGAGCAGCATATACAAGATTTATTATATGTAAAGTAAGTTAGTAACTTCTAAGACCCTTTGTGACTCCATGGACTGGAGCCCATCAGGCTCCTCTGTCCCTGGGATTTTCCAGGCAGGAGTACTAGAGTGGATTGCCGTTCCCTTCTCCAGGGGTTCTTCCTGACCCAGGGATCAAACATGGGTCTCCTGCACTGCAGACAGATTTTATACCATTTGAGCCACCAGGCATCAGGGAAGCTCCAGACAAATTAAAGGTACATAAAATTAATGGAACATATTATGGAACAAACAAGAATGTTACTTACAGATAGAAAGGAATGGAAAGACTACAGAATAATTATAGATCATGTCACCTCTATAGATAGCCCTGCCGTCTATAAGTTGGCCACCTATTGGTAATACCCATCATGGTCTCATTCTGGCCCTATATGTACTTTGTTCAAGAAATTCAGGTAAAAGCTAGAGTTTCGGAAGCTAACTGGCAAATCACAGCAAGGACTGGGCATATTTCCCAGCTCCTCTTGGATACAGCAAGTGAGTGTTGACCCTGTTATTGCTGTTCAGTTGCTCAGTCATGTCCAACTCTTTGTGACCACATGGACTGCAGCGTGCCAGGCTTCCCTGTCCTTCACCATCTCCCAGGATGTTTCAATTGCTGGTCTTCTTCAGAACAACACCATCAGCTGGGAAGACTTATGAGTCCGAGAGAAAAGAGCAGAAATCAGGCAATGACCCTTCCATCCTGCTTGCATCCTGCTTTGTATTAATCTTCCCTTCCTTTTCTCCTTACTTCTCCTGTGCATTCTTAAATGATTTTAATTTGAGCATAATTTGAGCATTTTAATTTGGCCTGTGAGCTTCTCTGTCCCATGACCATTGGGATAGTCTGAATATGCCTGGTTCATATATTTCAAGGTTTTATCAGTTCACTTCAATCACTCAGTCGTGTCCGATTCTTTGCGACCCCGTGAATCGCAGCACGCCAGGCCTCCCTGTCCTTCACCAACTCCCGGAGTTCACTCAGACTCACATCCATCGAGTCAGTGATGCCAATCAGCCATCTCATCCTCTGTTGTCCCCTTCTCCTCCTGCCCCCAATCCCTCCCAGCATCAGAGTCTTTTCCAATGAGTCAACTCTTCACATGAGGTGGCCAAAGTACTGGAGTTTCAGCCTTAGCATCATTCCTTCCAAGGAAATCCCAGGGCTGATCTCCTTCAGAATGGACTGGCTGGATCTCCTTGCAGTCCAAGGGACTCTCAAGAGTCTTTTCCAACACCACAGTTCAAAAGCATCAATTCTTCGGCGCTCAGCTTTCTTCACAGTCCAACTCTCACATCCATACATGACCACAGGAAAAACCATAGCCTTGACTAGACGGACCTTTGTTGGCAAAGTAATGTCTCTGCTTTTCAATATGCTGTCTAGGTTGGTCATAACTTTTCTTCCAAGGAGTAAGCATCTTTTAATTTCATGGCTGCAGTCACCATCTGCAGTGATTTTGGAGCCCAAAGAAATAAAGTCTGACACTGTTTCCACTGTTTCCCCATCTATTTCCCATGAAGTGATGGGACCAGATGCTATGATCTTCGTTTTCTGAATGTTGAGCTTTAAGCCAACTTTTTCACTCTCCACTTTCACTTTCATCAAGAGGCTTTTGAGTTCCTCTTCACTTTCTGCCATAAGGGTGGTGTCATCTGCATATCTGAGGTTATTGATGTTTCTCCCGGCAATCTTGATTCCAGCTTGTGCTTCTTCCAGCCCAGCATTTCTCATGATGTACTCTGCATAGAAGTTAAATAAGCAGGGTGACAGTATATAGCCTTGACGTACTCCTTTTCCTATTTGGAACCAGTCTGTTGTTCCATGTCCAGTTCTAACTGTTGCTTCCTGACCTGCATATAGGTTTCTCAAGAGGCAGGTCAGGTGGTCTGGTATTCCCATCTCTTTCAGAATTTTCCACAGTTTATTGTGATCCACACAGTCAAAGGCTTTGGCATAGTCAATAAAGCAGAAATAGATGTTTTTCTGGAACTCTCTTGCTTTTTCCATGATCCAGGGGATGTTGGCAATTTGATCTCTGGTTCCTCTGCCTTTTCTAAAACCAGCTTGAACATCTGGAAGTTCACGGTTCACGTATTGCTGAAGCCTGGCTTGGAGAATTTTGAGCATTACTTTACTAGCGTGTGAGATGAGTGCAATTGTGCGGTAGTTTGAGCATTCTTGGGCATTGCCTTTCTTTGGGATTGGAATGAAAACTGACCTTTTCCAGTCCTGTGGCCACTGCTGAGTTCTCCAAATTTGCTGGCATATTGAGTGCAGCACTTTCACAGCATCATCTTTCAGGATTTGGAATAGCTCAACTGGAATGCCATCACCTCCACTAGCTTTGTTCGTAGTGATGCTTTCTAAGGCCCACTTGACTTCACATTCCAGGATGTCTGACTCTAGGTCAGTGATCACACCATTGTGATTATCTGGGTCATGAAGATCTTTTTTGTACAGCTCTTCTGTGTATTCCTGCCACCTCTTCTTAATATCTTCTGCTTCTGTTAGGTCTATACCATTTCTGTCCTTTACTGAGCCCATCTTCGCATGAAATGTTCCCTTGGTATCTCTAATTTTCTTGATGAAGAGATCCCTAGTCTTTCCCATTCTGTTGTTTTCCTCTATTGCTTTGCATTGATCTCTGAGGAACGCTTTCTTATCTCTTCTTGCTATTCGTTGGAACTCTGCATTCAGATGCTTATATCTTTCCTTTTCTCCTTTTCTTTTCACTTTTCTTCTTTTCACAACTATTTGTAAGGCCTCCCCAGACAGCCATTTTGCTTTTCTGCATTTCTTTTCCATGCGGATGGCCTTGATCCCTGTCTCATGTACAATGTCATGAACCTCCGACCCTAGTTCATCAGGCACTCTATCTATCAGATCTAGGCCCTTAAATCTATTTCTCACTTCCACTGTATAATCATAAGGGATTTGATGTAGGTTATACCTGAATGGTCTAGTGGTTTTCCCTACTTTCTTCAATTTCAGTCTGAATTTGGCAATAAGGAGTTCATGGTCTGAGCTACAGTCAGCTCCTGGTCTTATTTTTGCTGACTGTATAGAGCTTCTCCATCTTTGGCTGCAAAGAATATAATCAATCTGATTTTGGTGTTGACCATCTGGGGATGTCCATGTGTAGAGTCTTCTCTTGTGTTGTTGGAAGAGGGTGTTTGCTATGACCAGTGCATTTTCTTGGCAAAACTCTATTAGTCTTTGCCCTGCTTCATTCCATGTTCCAAGGCCAAATTTGCCTGTTACTCCAGGTGTTTCTTGACTTCCTACTTTTGCATTCCAGTCCCCTATAATGAAAAGGACATCTTTTTTGGGTGTTCTAAAAGGTCTTGTAGGTCTTCATAGAACTATTCAACTTCAGCTTCTTCAGCATTATTGGTTGGGGCATAGACTTGGATTACTGTGATATTGAATGGTTTGCCTTGGAAATGAACAGAGATCATTCTGTGGTTTTTGAGATTGCATCCAAGTACTGCATTTCGGACTCTTTTGTTGACCATGATGGCTACTTCATTTCTTCTACAGGATTCCTCCCCGAAGTAGTAGATATAATGGTCATCTGAGTTAAATTCACCCATTGCAGTCCATTTGAGTTCACTGATTCCTAGAATGTCAACATTCACTCTTGCCAGCTCCTGTTTGACCACTTCCAATTTGTCTTGATTCATGGACCTGACATTCCAGGTTCCTATGCAATATTGCTCTTTACAGCATTGGACCTTGCTTCTATCACCAGTCACATCCACAACTGGTTATTGTTTTTGCTTTGGCTCCATCCCTTCATTCTTTCTGGAGTAATTTCTCCACTGATCTCCAGTAGCATATTGGGCACCTACTGACCTGGGGAGTTCCTCTTTCAGTATCCTATCATTTTGCCTTTCATATTGTTCATGGGGTTCTCAAGGCAAGAATACTGAAGTGGTTTGCCATCCCTTCTCCTGTGGACCACATTCTGTCAGATCTCTCCACCATGACCCTCCCATCTTGGGTGGCCCCATGGGCATGGCTTAGTTTCATTGAGTTAGACAAGGCTGTGGTCCTAGTGTGATTAGATTGACTAGTTTTCTGTGAGTATGTATGGTTTCAGTGTGTCTGCCCTCTGATGCCCTCTTGCAACACCTACCATCTTACTTGGGTTTCTCTTACCTTGGACGTGGGGTATCTCTTCATGGCTGCTCCAGCAAAGCGCAGCCACTGCTCCTTACCTTGGACGAGGGGTATCTCCTCACCGCCGCCCCTCCTGACCTTGATGTGGAATAGCTCCTCTAGGGCCTCCTGCACCCGCGCAGC
Organism: Bubalus bubalis; assembly: GCF_019923935.1. NCBI lineage: Eukaryota > Metazoa > Chordata > Mammalia > Artiodactyla > Bovidae > Bubalus > Bubalus bubalis. Next base: position 48,910,697 of record NC_059171.1, on the reverse strand, counting down.
CACCGCTCCTTGGACGTGGGGTTGCTTCTCCAGGCCGCCGCCCCGGCCTCCGGCGGGCCGCTACAACGAGGCACAGAGCACTGGCGGCTGCGACGGCGTACAGAGCGCGGCCGAGAGGAGCTACCCCACGTCCGAGGTCAGGGGCAGAAGCCGGGAGGACCCCATGCCCGAGGGGCAGCTGCCAAGAGGAGCTACTCAGCGTCCGAGGTCAGGGACGGCGGCTGAGAGCGCCAGGCTGCGACAGAGCAGGAGCAGCCGAGAGGAGCTACCCCAAGGTTTTGTCACACAAGGGTAATTTCCCACGTGACTGTAAAATGAAGAACAAATATATTAATCCCTGTAATTATTATAAACCATTTAAAAGGCAAAGTCTCAACTAAGTTCTAGTTTTAAAAATCTAGTTATTCCCTTTCTAAGATAAACAAATTACCATAGAAAATTTGAAAAGATACATGCATTCCAATGATCATAGCTGCATTACTTAAAATAACCAAGACATGGAAGCAACCTATGTGTCCATTGACAGATGAATGAATAAAGACATACACACACACACACATATATATATAGAAATACTTCTCAGACATAAAAAAGAGTGAAATAATGTCATTTGCAGCAACATGGATGAACCAAAAGATTATCATAACAAGTAAAGTAAGCCACATAGGGAAAAATGAATATCATATGATATTGCTTTTACATGGATTCTTAAAAAATGATACAAATGAACTTATATACAGAACAGAAATAGACCTGTGGACATAGAAAACAAATTTATGGTTACCAAGGGGGAAAGAGGGAAAGGATTAACTGGGAGTTTAGGATTAACATATATACACTACTATATATAAAATAGATAACCAGCAAGGACCTACTGTATAGCACAGGGAACTATACTCAATATTTTTTAATAACCTATAAGGGAAAATATGAAAAGAATACCAGCATTTGAATAAGAACCACGACAACTGAGTCTAGACAAGCTCCCCCAATACCACCTTTACTAAAAAGTGGTGAAATCCACCCAACCAGGATCAAACATCACTAACCCACCCCTCCTACTCCTCCACCCCCACCCCAGCCAATCCAGAGAAAGAACTAGGACAGAAAAAATGATCATCTGAGTCATCAGCCTTAAGGAACTGCAAAGTTCATGAGACGCGATTGTCTTTCCTCAGAGGGAGGCAGAGCACTGAAGGGAATCTCTGGTAGAGGCTGAAATGCCTGTAACAGGGATCTGGTTATGCTCCCCCCTGCATGCTCATTAAGCCTTAGAACCTGACCTTTTGTTTGCTTCTCATCTTAGCATTTCAGGAAACAAGAGGCTTGCTAGACAATTCATTGCTGCAGGACAAGAGATGTGTCTGACCTCCCACCTGTTCTGGGGTTTCTGTGCCCTTGAAAGATGGGTTCCATGTCTCCATGGGTGAAGCACAGGTGATGGAAAAGATGCAGCCCATTAGCAGAGGCCTCCAGCAACAGACAGACCTGACCCAGTTATAGTGGGGCTGGGGAATTCCCCCTTCCGCTGAAATGGTACTCTGCCATAATGTATGCTAAATCGCTTTTACTGTGTCCGACTCTGCAATCCTATGGACTGTAGCCCACCAGGCTCCTCTGTCCATGAGATTCTCCAGGCAAGAATACTAGAGTGGGTTGCCATGCCCTTCTTCAGGGTGTCTTCCCAACTCAAGATTCAAACCTCAGTCTCCCACATTGCAGGCCGATTCTTTACCAATACTTCTCAGGGATAGAGTCAGAGGTTAGGAACTGATCTTTAGTCTCAAGAAAATTATAAATTAGAAGGAGTGGGTACCCTCTATTTCTCAAATTATCAGTGAATGACTAAGCTGTCAAATCACTTTTTGATACACCTTTTACAGAACTTACATTTCGAGACACTTTTGAATTTTGCATATATTTCATATCTCTCTTCTGCTTTATAATTTTCTTGAGACCAAAGACCAGATTCTAACCTCTGACAGTATCTCTGATAAGCATCTATTTTTAAATATAGTTTCATTACTGTAATTTCTACTTCCCAGGTGGCTCAGTGGTAAAGAACCCGCCTGCCAATGAAGGAGAGGAGAAGACATGAGTTTGATCCCTGGGTCGGGAAGATTCCCTGGAGTAGGAAATGGCAACCCACTCCAGCATTCTTACCTGGAGAACCACATAAACAGAAGAGCCTGGTGGGCTACAGTCCATGGGGTCGCAAAGAGTCAGACACAACTGAGCATGTAGGCACACACTGTCATTTATTTCTGGATCATGCAAAAAATAATTCCATTGGTATACTTATTTTATTATCCATTTAGTGCCTATATTAATATGATCATTGAAATTTGGCATCTTAAGTTAGTGCTTTGAACAGAGCTATTAAAGAACTGCTTCTGAATGAGTACATAGATGAATCAATAAACATATCAAATAGCCAACACACTTGTCTGAATCAACTTCTACCAAATACTGGCCCTACATTCCAGACCCAGAACCTGAAACTGCAATGACTACTTTTGGTTTTATCTGATAATATTAGAACAAAGTTCAGATAAAATAACACTCTTTCCAAGTGGCGATAAAGTCCCTCTCAAACCTCTCATGTTCCCATATCTCCACCAAGTTACCACCACTGTACTGTTGATTTCTCAAAAAGCATTTTCTACACTTGGATGAAGTGGTGACATCTACTGTGACAGGAAAAAAACAGAGAAAAAATAAGTTGGAGAGAGAGAGTCGGGTAGGCAGCAGATCACACACTCATTTGGGGAGTGGGCTATGTGATCTCATTCTCCACTTCTTCACTTATCTTCTCACTACACCCACCAGTGTGGGTCAATCCCCATCCTATCCCCATTTCCACTTGCATTTCTACATAAAGACATCGAACAAATGTTTGCTGAATCATAGAAATTAATTGAACATTGGTCTCATTAGCTCTTCTTCTAATAATTCATTATTTTCTTCCTTTTGTTTGTTATTTTCTCCTTCCCTTCCTTCTGTTCTTTTTTCTCCCCTTTCTTGCTCCTTCAACATATACTTATTTGAACACCTATTATGTGTCAGAGTCCATGCTGAGTCTCAAGAGTAATAGTTTTTAGCAGGTAATTTTCTTTCCCTCTTGAAACTTGCGATACAGAGATTGGTACTGATTACATAAGCCCATCAATAACATTAATGATGAACAATGCTGTTAAATGTCATGGAGCAGAAGCCCACAGTACGTCATATTGGACACAGTTGATGTAATATAGCCAGGGTTTGATTTTCCTTTCCTTGTGTATTTTTGCTATTTAACTTCTATTTTTCATTTTCTATTGTCTTCTTTTTCTTTTCTCCTCTTTTTTGTTTGACTCAAGCTTATCCTCTACATCATCATTAAGGTTTTGAGATATCAATGGATTTTTATTGTTTTAACATAACTTTTAGTTTCTTTTAATTCTTTCTTTTTTAATTAATCTTTATTGGAGTACAGTTGCTTTTATTGGAGTATGTTGTGTTAGTTTCTACTGAATCAGGCATACATATACATATATCCACTCTGTTTTGGACTTCCGTTCCCTTCAGGTCACCACGGAGCATTAAGTCGAGTTCCCTATGCTATATAGCATGTCCTCATTAATTATCTATTAACTTTTATCTTTAAGTAGCCCAAATACTGAACAACCAAGCTAAGATCAGTGCATTTTCATCGCCTTCCCAATATTTAGATGTGTACTGTAAATGAAGATGTGAGAAACACTGGAGCTTGGAAAAGAGTTCAAGGGGATTTATATTCTTAAAGACTGAAATAAGATTAAAAATATTTAAATCATTTCTACCTTAAGGGGGAACAATTTAACAGTACCAGAACGTACTGAGTGAGAATACATAGTGAACTAGTGAAGGGAAATTTTAAAACCTGCTTATGTTTTAGTCTCTCTTTTGATTTTCCACCCACCTGTGTGCAACTAGCTACCAAGGAACTTCTGATATTGATGCAAGTTTTTATTGTCTTGACTCATGGCATATATAGTTCAATTTATACCCATAATGGGCTACTGAATAAATATACGAACTGTAAGGAACATGTGTTCAAATATAGAACATTAATGAAGATCATAAAAATAATAAAAACTCTGCACAGTCAACCCAATATACTATTCATCAGACTCTTACAATGCATCCATCTAAGCAATTTTTTTACATCAAATTGCCTCTAGTACTTCAGAAGCAGGATTAAAAAGAGTAAATACAGTTATTAATATGTCTAAATTGACTTTACATTTATTGTAATAAAAATGATACATGTGCACAATATATAATTTGTGCTTACAAATACCACACTTGCATATATTAATCTTCTAAAAATTTTTTGAAAATTATATGGGTCTGATGAATAGTATATTGGGGTGATTGTGCAGAATTTTTTATTATGTCATATTGTTTGTTAACAATTCATTCTTTTTCTTTCATATTTACATTAAATAGCATGGGTCACTTAATAAATGGAGAAATTTTGAAATTTACCTCTTTTTATGAATAGCATTAAATAGGCTATTAAATAAACTTTAAACAAATAATTTTAATAATGTGAAGGTATAATTTTTATATGAATAGTTTCTTTATAAATCACTTCATAAAATGGTAAAATGATTACAAAAATTCATAAAAGAGGTCTGTGAGATTGTACACTACAATAGGAATTCATTAATCCAGAAAGTTGGGAAACTATTTTAATCTACTTTAATTATTTCCTAAAGAGTTCAAGTACACATAGGAGATTTATCATTGAGAGAACAGGCACACCTGCTTGAAACATAACCTTATCTTATCATTTTCTTATCATAGTTTGTTTTATCTTGTATAATATTTTAATACATGCATGTATGTACACCCATACTCAGGCAATCAGTGAAAATGACATTTACAGGTTTTCCCAATTAACTGCCTATACACATTAGTAAATGAAAATAACTCCTTAGATTTTTAAGGGAAGAAACATCTGGGAAATCTTGAAAACCTTTCAGAAATAACCCATACAATTGAGTTATGCTGCATGTATTCAAGCCACCAAGGTCAAGGTCAGCCTCGACTGGCATTTAGAATTTCATGTATTTCAAAATGTGTATAATTTTAATTAAGTCCTAGATCACTTTCAAGGAAAGTATGCAAAGAAAATTCTTTCCTTATTACAAAATCTCCGGGATTTAGCATGGCTCCCTGAAGTCTGTACAAATCACTTAATCCCTTTTCCTCAGTTTCTGGTTGGGAATTATAGCCTTACCGTACAGAAATGGGATGATCAAATACCTCAACATCTATAATGAGCTTTGAAGTCCAGTAATACAGATGTACTGGTTGGGGGGTAGAGCTATTGTTTTCATTGTGCTTCATTACTTTTCTGACTCAGGCTTTCCATTGATGTGAGCCCACAACAAAGCATTCATGGTGTGTGTGTGTGTGTGTGTGTGTGTGTTTCAAACTGTCAGATTAGTGGCTGCTTATGTTTGCACACAAAACAGCCACTCATTGGTAAATCAGTGTAAACTATTATTATTTGATATTTTCCAACTTTTCCATTTTTTTTTAAAAAAACAAACAGTTTATTAACATGTATGCCTCTTTTATATATGGGAGATACCAAAGAAAACTCAACAATTTCCTGACAAAGCCCAAGCCATCACCTTAAATACTTTCTTTTCCATTCTTTTAACTCACCTTCAGAGTAATCGGAATTATACAGGTCAGAAGTGCTCTTCTGCACACACCCTACCCTTCATTGAATTAGCAACACATTTCACAGATCTAATTTTGACCAAAGAAAAAGAAGAAAGTGGAGTTTTATAGCCCACTAAATGAATGAGCCACCAAAAAGGGCTAATATTTAAAATATGTACATATGATGAGATCAAATCTTGCCAAATCAATGTGACTTCCTGAAATTCCAGTAAAAATGAGAAAAGGAAGACTATCATTGACATTCACTAGAAGAAATAATTTTAATAAAATCAGATGTATTCCTCTTTTCCTTTCTTTGTCAATTTCCATTTCAGAATCATATAAAGGCTTATGTTCCAAAATGAAGCCAAGAAACATCACTCTATTACTACTGAGGTTTAAAGAATTTTGCCAGACCTTTCATAGAACTCACAATTGTCTTCATAGAACTTCACCCAAAAAAAGTAAGTTTTATAAAAATGAATTTTTCAGATAAATAAGGACTCATTTGAAATATTAACCTATTTAAAATAACACTTTTCCATTCCTACACATTTACTCTAAAACTTTAAACTAATGATAATTTAAATTATTTTTACTTAGAATATGATCTGTGATTATGAAAAATGATAATACAGTGATAGAAATCATACTGAATGCATTCTACATTAAAAAATTAATACTGTCACATCAGTGTAATCTTACTGGGAAACTACACATGTATTCAAATGGCATAGTTTGAAACAGTTTTGCAGCTCTTGTTTTGTACATAGTAGGTGTTCATTATTTGTTGAAGGCCAAAACAGGAACAAATAAATGAGTGAACAAGTGAATGAATTGCCTTCAGAGACTATGTGGTATTTTTAATATAAAAATAGTGATAAATACTAACTCTTTAATAGTTTTAGAAAAGACAAGAAAATGAGAAACACGCTCTGGTGAATGATAAGAATTTGGAGAATAAGAATAGGGGAGAAATTATGATTGTTTGCTGAGCACCTACTATGTGCCTGCCACATAGTAAAATCGCCAGTTTCCAACCCTCATTTTTGCCTATGTCTCCCAATTTTGTTCTTTTTCTCTTTCTTCCTTACTGGCTAAAACAAAGTCAATTCTTTTCCCAAATCCCACAATAGATTCTCATGAACTTAAGGTAGTTAATGCACATGGAATTACCATAGTAACTCACAGGGAGAAGAGTGGGCATATCATTTTAGCTCTATTAGACTAATAAAAAAGACTTATATGCCCTAACGAGAACTTCTTCTCTTCCTCTTTCTTAAAGTGAAAAAAAGGAGGCTTATTTCTGCCTGGGGTCCCAGGCACCCTAGTCATGAGGGAAACCATCCTGAGGTCAAAGCAATAAGCAAAGCTGGGAGTTCCCTGGTGGTCCAGTGGCTAAACACTGTGGTCCCAATGCAAGGGACCTGGGTTCAATTCCTGGTTAGGGAACTAGATCCCACATGCCACAACCAAGAGTTCACCTGACTCAACTAAAACTCCTGTGTGCTGCAACTAAGACCTGACACAGCAAAATAAATAAACAAAAACATACTTTACAAAAGAATAATAAAATAAAAGTAAAGGCTGGACCAAGAGAACATCAGAGGAGCAGAGTGGAATCCTGACACACCTTAACCGGTGTCTACTAAATTTCTGGAGTTTTTAAAGGATGATGCATTTCCTATCTTAAAACTAGTTTGAATAGGGGTTTTCTTGTGAAACAAAAAGCATCCTAATGAAAAGAATAATAATAATAACACTAATCATTTATTGTGTTCAACATTTTGTCAGATACTATAGCAAAAAATTTAAATTCCTGAAGCTTCAAAACAGCCCTGTGAAATATTAATATTAATATATTCTCTGATTTCTACTTAATTGTTGAGGAAAGTGAGAATGTAGCACTTATAGAATATTAAGTATCTTATTCAAGATCTTTTGTTGTTCAGTGGGTCAATTGGAATCAGAATCTGAGATCCTCTAGCCACAAAACCTATTATTATTGTTGTTGTTCAGTCTCTAGGTTCTGTCCAATTCTTTGTGACCCCATGGACTCTAGCACGTCAGCCTCCTCTGTCTTCCACTATCTCCTGGAATTTGCTCAAACTCATATCTATGGGGTCGCACAGAGTTGGACACAACTGAGGCGACTTAGCAGCAGCAGCATGTCCATTGAGTTAGTGATGCCATCCAACCATCTCATCCTCTGCTGCTCCTTTCTCCTTTTGCCTTTATCACTGACTCACTCTGTGATCCTGATCCAGACATTTCATCGTTCTGGGCCTCCATTTCTTCACTTGTTAAACGACTGGTAAGTTCCATTCATAATAAAATTCCAAAATTGTTGTGTTCAATGATAGTAAGATCTACCTCTTAGATTGTTAGACAGGGAAAGAGCAGGCAGAGAATACCCAAAGTGCAAGGCCAGAGATTAAAAACTTAAATTCTAGGTCCTACACTGTCCTAATTATGCTTTAACAGACCCTTAGAGAGAGACAGCTTGGGTCCTCTGTGTGTTCTAGTATGAATCTTTAACCTGGGCATTGTTTGATGAGCAAAAGGGGAAAGGGCCCTTCTGCAAAACTGTTTCAGAGTTCTGAATTTGACACTGTCAGTGGTTTTAAATAAAACTGTCACAACAAACTATTTTCTCATCTATACCTAGAATTTAAGGAACCAGTTCTAACTTACAATTGGATGCTCAGTTCAGTTCAGTTCAGTTGCTCAGTCGTGTCCGACTATTTGCAATCCCATGAATCACAGCACCCCAGGCCTCCCTGTCCATCACCAACTCCCGGAGTTAACCCAAACTCATGTCCATCAAGTCAGTGATGACATCCAGCCATCTCATCCTCTATCGTCCCCTTCTCCTTCTGCCCCCATTCCCTCCCAGCATCAGAGTCTTTTCCAATGAGTCAACTCTTCGCATGAGGTGGCCAAAGTACTGGAGTTTCAGCTTTAGCATCAGTCCTTCCAATGAACACCCAGGACTGATCTTCTTTAGGATGGACTGGTAGGCTCTCCTTGCAGTCCAAGAGCTTCTCAAGAGTCTTCTCCAACACCATAGTTCAAAAGCATCAATTCTTCGGTGCTCAGCTTTCTTCACAGTCCAACTCTCACATCCATACATGACCACTGGAAAAACCGTAGCCTTGACTAGATGGATCTTTGTTGGCAAAGTAATGTCTCTGCTTTTGAATATGCTAGCTAGGTTGGTCATAACTTTGCTTCCAAGAAGTAAGAGTCTTTTAATTTCATGGCTGCAATCACCATCTGTAATGATTTTGGAGCCCCCAAAATAAAGTCTGACACTGTTTCCACTATTTCCCCATCTATTTCTCATGAAGTGATGGGACCAGATGCCATGATCTTCATGTTCTGAATGTTGAGCTTTAAGCCAACTTTTTCACTCTCCTCTCCATTAGTCTTTGTTTAATCTGCTGTGAAATCTACTGATTCAGTTTTTATTTTTTATTGTATTTCTTACTTCTAGACTTTCTGCTTGTTTCTTTCTTATAGTTTCCAAGTCTATGCCAAAGTTTCAATCTCATTATGTAGTTTCTTAAAGATAAACATGAGGTGAAAATAAAATGTTGGTTGCTCAGTCGTGTCCCACTCTTTGAGATCCCATGGACTGGAATTTTCCAGGCAAGAATACTGAAGTGGGTAGCCACTTCTTTCTTCACAGGATCTTCCTGACCCAGAGATTGAACCTGGGTCTTCTGCACTGCAGACAGATTCTTTACCGTCTGAGACACCAGGGAAGCCCAAACATAAACATAGATATTTTAAATTTAGTTTCTGACATGCACATTATCTGGATCTCCTGTAAGTCTGTTTCTATTATCTGTTCCTTCTTGTGGATTTTAGTCACATGATCCTATCTTTTCATATGCCTTTGTTTTAATGCTGGAGATTATAGATGAAAAATTATAGCAATAATATGAGACTCTGGAGAACACAATCTTCTTCCTGAAATGATAATTTGCTTCAGGTAGACAGGTTTGCTAGAATCACTAGCAATCCCAGATCATCTATCCAATCAAGAATTGAGATGATTCAAGGCTGGGTCTCCCCACTATGGGGGGCTGTCATAGTTCCATTTATCATTATTTATGGAACATAGTCATTTTGAATCCTAGTCCAAAGCTTGAGTGGGTTACTTCTCCTTAGTGGAACCTGAACTCCAGTTTCCATCATTTAGCCCATCTATCTACTGAAGCATATTTTCAGAATTAATGGCATTTCTAGGGACTAAAGTAACCTCAAATGCCACTTTCAAGTCTTCAGAATCCCTTCTCTCAAGTCTTGGTTGCATAAGCTCTCACCATTTTGGTAGCTCTCCAGTGCCTTTACAGAAGATTTTCAAAATTTGTAGCTTCTGTAGCTCTTCAGAATGGGAGGGTTTGTCCAAACTACCTAGTTTGCAACTTCCATAAGCAGAAGTCCTTTGTATGTTTCTATAACATATCCCAATCTACAGGGAGATATACAAGAAACTATAAATGTACTTATCTCTTGGGTGAGGGATAGAAATTTGGGCAAAAAGACTTTTTACTTTTAGCATACATATACATATATATTTTGTGCGCTCCAAAACCACTGCAGATGGTGACTGCAGCCATGAAATTAAAAGATGCTTACTCTTTGGAAGAAAAGTTATGACCAACCTAGATAGCGTATTGGAAAGCAAAGACATTACTTTGCCAACAAAGGTCCGTCTAGTCAAGGCTATGGTTTTTCCAGTGGTCATGTATGGATGTGAGAGTTGGACTGTGAAGAAGGCTGAGCACCAAAGAATTGATGCTTTTGAACTGTGGTGTTGGAGAAGACTCCTGAGAGTCCCTTGGACCCATGTATGGATGTGAGAGTTGGACTGTGAAGAAGGCTGAGCACCAAAGAATTGATGCTTTTGAACTGTGGTGTTGGAGAAGACTCCTGAGAGTCCCTTGGACTGCAAGGAGATCCAGCCAGTCCATTCTGAAGGAGATCAGCCCTGGGTGTTCCTTGGAAGGACTGAAGGCTGAAGGCTGGAGGCTGAAACTCCAGTACTTTGGCCACCTCATGCGAAGAGTTGACTCATTGGAAAAGACTCTGATGCTGGGAGGGATTGGGGGCAGGAGGAAAAGGGGATGACAGAGGATGAGATGGCTGGATGGCATCACCAACTCAATGGACGTGAGTTTGCGTGAACTCCGGGGGATGGTGATGGACAGGGAGGCCTGGCGTGCTGCAGTTCATGGGGTTGCAAAGAGTCGGACACGACTGAGTGACTGAACTGAACTGAACATATATATATGTATGTACATACAGTTGGAATTTCTTTTTCCTAAGAGTATGCATTGCTTTTATTTTCAAAGTCTAGTTCATTAATAAATAAAAGTTTTAAAAGAAAAAACAGAAATCAAATAATAGCAACTGTGTAAGTTATTTAATGTTCAACAAGTAGAAATGTTATCTTATTGCCTACTTAAACTATAGATATAATATCTGTTAATTGGATGCATGATCCATATTATACAGCTAAAAATACATTTCCATGAAGAAGGGACCACATGAAAAAAATTAGTTGAAGAGGGCAAAAAGTCAACAATTAATCATTATATTTGAGATCTTAAAGTTCATTACCATTTATGTGATCTATTGCTATTCACAATAAATGTAATGATCATCAATCTGTTAGATAGTTTATATATGAAGTGTGCTTTCTAATCACTAAGTTAACATTTATAAAAGATGACTATCTCAGAGCAAAATACCAAGTATGGAGACTTTCTAAAATTGGCAAGTGAATAGGAAAAAATTTGCAGTGCTCCCTACCAATAATTACGTTGTTTGTGCCTCAAATATGTACTCAGGACTCTTTGGTAGTCCTGGTAGATTTAATTATTCAGTCCTGGTGGCTCAGACGGTAAACCATCTGCCTACAGTGTGGGAGACCTGGGTTTGATCCCTGGATCAGGAAGATCCTCTGGAGAAGGAAATGACAACCCACTCCAGTACTCTTGCCTAGAAAATCCCATGGACGGAGGAGCGTAGTAGGCTATAGTCCATAGGGTCACAAACAGTTGGACACGACTGAGCGACTTCACTTGGCAAAACCAACAAAAATTATGGCTTAAATGGTAAGTGAGTATGAGGACCACTGTTCTTTAATTTCCCTCAATTATTGAGACCTGAAACACATCATTGGTCAAGCTCTTGTGCAAGAAATACCTCAGAAGGAAACTATAAAAAAAAAAATAGAAACATACCATTTAAACCTGAGCTAAAGGCACACTTGCATTGTGAGCTGTGGTTCACATCCCAATTCAGTGAAAGTATAACTTTGCAAATACTTGTCTATTAACAAGCTTGGACTTGAAACTGATTTCAAAATGAAAAAACACAGAAGTATAGAAATGTCTAGTTACGCAGTTGTATGCAGAATGCATCTAAAAAAGATATATGAGCTATTCATATTTTGCATCCATAAACAGAACTATCTAATTAATTTTTTTTTCAAATTTATAAGGGAGCAACTAGTTCTTTAGAGAAAATTTTAAAAGATTAAAAGTTAACTTCAGAAAAAAATCTCTTTCAAATTTCAGCTCACTTCCATTCTATTTCTGTTATATTACCCCATCTCACTACCTGGAAACCATGTAAAGCAGCTCACATTCAACCCCATATAAAGTAGAAAGGAAAGTGAAAGAGAGAAACACACACACATACTCATACACATTCACACATACCTATACTAAACCAAGGAAGAAAATGTAGCACTGTAGCTTCATGTTTTCAAATAGTAATGAGGATATATAACTGATACTTTATATATAAATCCTTCCCTCTGCTACATATTCCATGTTTGTTTGGGTTTTTTTTTTTTGTTTTTTTCTATAAAATACATTTCTTGTTCAGAATCCATGTTAAATGATTCACCAAAGCGTCTTACTCATTTCGTGTCTTACTCACCAAGACAGGGAATAAGATACGCAATGATTTTTAAGTCAGAAGTACAGCAAGCACAGAAAACAAGTGCATGTCAAAATAAGCACTTATTCCATTGAATACAATTCCTCCAGATAGAACAGATCTAACATAATCTATCTTCTGCTAGAATATGATGCCCTATTGGGGGCTTAGCTTGATTATTTGCAATAGACCAAGTGTGCATTAATTAGCAGTAGTTTGATCCACCTTTGTGAGAAGGAATCCAGATTCTTAGGTTTCCAACCCTGCTCCTCCAGTCCCCTTCTTTATATGCTCTTTGACAGCTTTGAGGTGACTGGAAAACAGACCACCTCCAAAAGGCCAGGGCACAGAAGACCTCAAGTGTTCTTTCATAACTTTTAACCATATCAGTCTTACAAATATCCAAAAATTATTGAATTTTGGATAGTTCACCTAGCTTTGTTTATATGCAATCAGAACTATTCTACTAAAAATGATAGTTTTTCACTTAATAAGATAACCTATAGTTTAGTCTACTCGTCCTAACTCAGTTCAGTCGCTAAGTCGTGTCTGACTCTGCGACGCCATGGGCTGCAGCACGCCAGGCCTGCCTGTGCATCGCCAACTCCCAGAGTTTACTCAAACTCATGTCCATTGAGTCAGTGATGCCATCCAACCATCTCATCCTCTGTTGTCCCCTTCTCCTCCTGCCTTCAATCTTTCCCCTTATTCTAACATTCACTTTTAAATATATTATTATCTTTATAAACAGCTCTCAGATCTAGACAGTTCTACTGTTTATATAAACAGACTATTTTATGCAGGTCATATGCTATACCTTCATTTATATTTTTTTATCTCTACTTTAGGGTTTTCCTGTTAGCTTAGATAGTAAAGAATCTACCTGCAATATGGGAGACCCAGGTTCAATCCCTGGGTCAGGAAGATCCCTTGGAGAAGGGAATGGCAATCCACTCCAGTATTCTTGCCTGGAGAATCCCTTGGACAGAGGAGCCTGGTGGGCTACAGTCTATGGGGTCACAAAGAGTCCAACATGACCAAGCAACTAACACTCATTTCTACTTCAGCCATTGCATTCTCCTCTTTTCCATCCTAGTATCTTGATCAGATGCTATTCAGCTCATGCCAGAGTTGGGTTGCTTTCTCCTCATCGATATTGATTTGCTTTAAGCAATTCAACTATTTCAATAACATGTTCAGATTGTGTGAAAAAGCCCTGTATCTTTTGCAATTACTTTACATGCATGATTTCAGTTTAGATTCACAATACATCTAGGAGGTGAGGTAAGCAGGGAAGGTATTCATTCTTCCTTTCTTACGCTAATTTAATATTTTAACTTGCTTTCTTAATAAAGCAGTTGGGGTTTACAGAAAGATTAAGCAGAGCGTCCCCATATCCATGCTGTCCACATACGTGGTGTCCCATATTATTAAGGTCTTGCACTAATGTGGTACATGTCTTACAATTGATGAATCAGTATCAACACCTTGTAATTAACTAAAGTCCATAGTTTACATTAAAGCTGTCTCCATGTGTTGTTCTGTATAGAACTCATAGAGATTTCATAAAATGTATAAAGTGCTTTGTGTCTGTCTGCTCAGGCTGCCATAACAAAATACCATAGACTGTATGGTTAAATAAGAGAAATTTATTTCTCACAGTCTGGAGGCTGAAAGTCCAACATCAGGATACCAGTAGGTCAATTTCTACTGATTCTCTATGCTTTTGTGTGTGTGTGTGTGTGTGTGTGTGTGTGTGCGTGTGTGTGTGTGCACGCATGCACACGTTCAGTTCTATCTCTTTGCAAGCTCATGGATGGTAGCCCACAAGGCTCCTCTGCCCAAGGAATTTCTCAGGCAAGTATACTGGATTGGATTGCCATTTTCTACTCCAGAGGATCTTCCCAACCCAAGAATCAAACCTGTGTCTCCTGCATTGGCAGGTGGATTCTTTACCACTGCACCACGAGGGAGGTTCTCTTCCAGGTTGCAAATAGCTACCTTCCTGCCATGTCCTCTCATGGTGGAGTGAAAGAAAGAGTTTTCAGAACTCTCTGATGTCTCTTCTTGCTGCTAAGTCACGTCAGTCGTGCCCGACTCTGTGTGACCCCATACACGGCAGCCCACCAGGCTCCACCATCCCTGGGATTCTCCAGGCAAGAATACTGGAGTGGGTTGCCGTTTCCTTCTCCAGTGCATGAAAGTGAAAAATGAAAGTGAAGTCGCTCAGTCGTGTCCGACTCTTCGCGACCCCCATGGACTGTAGCCTACCAGGCTCCTCCATCTGTGGGATTTCCCAAGCAAGAGTACTGGAGTGGGTTGCCATTGCCTTCTTCAGATGTCTCTTCTTAGAAGAGCACTAATCCTACCAGATTAGGGCCCCACTTTACAACCCTACTTAACTTTAATTATTTCTTTATATGCTCCATCTCCAAATACAGTCATATTGGGGGGTATGATTTCAACTTTGGAAGGCCAAAATGTATTAGAATTTTTCTCTCCTCTATCCCAATCTTCATGGTTTACATGGAGCTGAGTCTATGTCCCAGCTTCAGAGGTAAGCACGTGCTCGGATGAACACATGTTGGCCAATGAGAATATTCCATTTCTCTGGACATGGTGATTGATTCAGGGATTGTCATATGTTCTAAATCACACAAATCAAAAGAAGTGGCTGGAAATGTGGGCAAAGAGGCTTTCTCCTGAGATTGCTAAAATTTTAACACATGAAACCAGAGTTGCTGATGGCCTTTTCTGCCATCACTGAGAAAAGTCTAAGATTAAAACCAGTACACATAACAAAAAAGAAGAAAAAGTGGGAGAAAGAAAGCTTCTACAGCCTGTAATACATGAGGTCAATATATGAACCTCTGGATTTCATAGTTATGAAAAGAAACAAATGTTCTTCCTTTTCATACTAATGTCAGTTTGGATTTGTTTCTATCACTTGCTACTGAAAGAATGCAGGCTAATAAATCTAAGTTGATTTTCATTAAAATTTATAAAACTGGTTTCAAAATTGTATCTGAAACTTGACTGTTGATGATCTTCTATCCATCCAAAGATATATAAATTGATATTTTTTAGAGAAATTGTCACTAATTATTGAGCCCTACAATTATAACCTCTAATGGGAAAAGGCAGATTTTGTAGTAAAAAGAAACAGGAAAAAAGAGATCTTTATAGGAAATATATACTTTAAAATATTTGGATAAATCTTTCTATTTTATTTTCACACTTTTGCCTTGTTTTCACAAGTTGCAACTGAGAACCCTGAAGCCTAAATAATATAAAGCAAGAAAGGGTAATACACATTCACTATCATTAAATATTACTTATAGGATATTGAAAAATTCAAATAAAATGATACCTCTCAGTTTTCCATTTGCTTTTATGCTTATCAAAATACAAATGGAACCAAGTCATTGTTACATCATATTATATAGCATGAATTTATATATGCTATATATCATGATATCAAAATTGAAATATAATCCTGATAGAGTATTTTGATTTGCAGGATACAAAATTACTTCAACATCATAAAAATATAATTTAATGGTATTTGGATAGAGTTATTTCCAACATATCTATGAATTAACTTCAAGATTTACGAGTAAGGGGGTAAAACTAATGTTTCTTCAAAGATTTCCTTCCAGCCCTAATATGTGGCAACATAAAGCCTGCCCCCTGCAGACTGTGTCATTTGGTACCCCCCACCCCCCAGAAGAGCCCCCTTACTATGCGGCTGCATTGGTCCAAGGCAGAGCTGGCTTTCTCCCCCTTCAGGCTAATTTTCTGGTTCGAACACACATGCTCTGAGGCGTATAAACTGCTTTACTTCCCTTATTAAGACATTGACATAGTGTCCCCGGAGTAGTGAAGAAAGACTTCAAAATTGAAATGAACCACCCTTGGGGTTTAATGTTCTTGTCCTGTAGAGTTTCTTCTTTTTCTTTCTTCTGTTCTTTTCTCCTTTCTTTTTCTTTTAATAAAGACTATAACAGCAGGGAATATACAGACCCTGAAATCTCTGGAAAATGAAATGTTTCCGCAGCACTGAGATGCATTCAGGGCTAAGACAGAAATTTAGGTGCCTCTATTGTTCTTTTGTAAGAGGAGTTTTAAAACACACACACACACACACACACACACACACACACAGATAAAACAGAAATAACTTCAGGATGATGGGAGAGGCCCATGTTTCTGGATATACTGCACTCATCATTTTCAGGGTGTGTGGTGATAAAAGAAAGTGAAGGAAAAAGGGAAATTTTCTAATCAGCATTCCATCAACCATGTGGATACACCAAAGAAAATGAAAATGGTTGGTTTTGTACACGTTAAAGTGACTTTTCAAAAGGAGGGACTTGAGAATCAATGACACTGAGTGCCTGTTGCTAAATTCATTGTTGATTTTT
The DNA here is from genome assembly GCF_019923935.1 of Bubalus bubalis. Lineage (NCBI taxonomy): Eukaryota > Metazoa > Chordata > Mammalia > Artiodactyla > Bovidae > Bubalus > Bubalus bubalis. Next base: position 48,893,613 of record NC_059171.1, on the reverse strand, counting down.
ACTTGGAACTTTTTTTTAGTGCACTTTTCTCTATTTCTTATTTAGTGGCATAGCTTCATCATATATATTTACATATGTTCAAAAACATACATACATATATATGTATTATGTCTTTCTGTTCATTTCACTCTTTAAATTCAGATTTCTGATGTTTCATTGTTCTAGAAAATCTCACTTGAAAGAAATATAGGGGTTTTAATTTTTAAAAAGCAATGAATTGTTTAATAAATATATAAATTATTCATTTAAAAGATTAAAAAAGAGGAGCTATGCTCTTTATATATGTAATCTTTTTCTTCTTAAAAAGTTCTTTATTTGATATTTGTCAGATGGTAATGGTAGTATATGATTGTTGTAGCCAATTAAAATAATATAATAAATATGTTGCTGTTGTTTGGTTGCTAAGTCCTGTCTGACTCACTGTGACTCTATGGACTGTAGCCCGCCAGGCTCCTCTGTCCATGGGATTTCCCAGGCAAGAATACTGGAGTGGGATGCCATTGCCTTCTCCAGGGGATGTTCCTGACCCAGGGATCAAACCCACGTGTCCTACATTGGCAGGCAGATCCTTTACCACTGAGCCACTTGGAAAGCCCAATAAATATGTAGGCATGCAAAAACAATCATTTCCTGTACACTCCCTTCCCCCACCTCATCTGCCTACCACCATCTTATCCCACTGACTTAACCAATATAACACCCTGGACCTATCCATTCATGCTGCTAAATTCATTTATTTTATATGAGCATGTTTACAGAGGTTTAGGGTGATGTTTTTAATGAAAAACAATTATATATCTTTTGTGAATTGGTCTTTTCATTTTTTGAAAATACATCATAGAAATTCATATAAGGTTTTAGTTATTCATTTTTAAACTTTTGTTATACAAAGTTAAAACATACACAGAAGCAGACAGATTAGTATAATGAATACTCATGGACTAATCTCCCAGCTTAAACAATAAGCAAATTAGTTTTAATATTTTTTTATCTCACTCTCCTTACTCTATAATTTTGAATCAAATTAAACATAATATGGATTCATCCATAAAGTCTAAGATGGGGATTTCCCTAATGGTTCAGTGGTTAAGAATCTGTCTGTCAACACAGGGGACACAGGTTCGATTCCTGATCCAAGAAGATCCCACATGCATCAGGGCAACTAAGCCTGTGCACCATTACTACTGAGCCCGTGTGCTACAACAAAGCACAACCAAAAATAAAAAATGAATAATATAAATTTAAAATTTGTTAATGTCTAAGATGTGTCTCTAAATGATGAAAAATTTTGAACGTGAACAATTCTAAACAATCTCAAAAATTAATATTCAATCATCATCCAAATTTCTACTGTTTTCTCATAAATTCATTCCTGTTCTCATTTATTAATTTCTTTGTTTGAATTAGGATCCAAATAAGATCCAAACATTGCAATAAATCAATACATCCTTTGTTATTGCTGCTGTTCAGTCGCTAAGTCATGTGCAACTCTTTGTGACCCCATGGACTAAAACACACCAGGCTCTTCTGTCCTCCACTATCTTCCTTACATCTCTCTTAATTTATAGCTTCCCTTCTCTCTTCCTTCCCCTCTCTCTGTCTCTGTAACTTATATTTGGGGCAGAGGGGGAAGGCAGATTGTTGGTCACAGAGTTCCTCACAATCCCACAATCTGAATTTTTGGCTAAGATGCTTCATAAGTAGGGCTGTATATTTCCCCCAAAAGCAGATATGTGGTGTTCTCTTTTTGTGATATTAATAGCCATTAATAGTCAAGGCTGTATATTGTTATCCTGCTTATTTAACTTATATGCAGAGTACATCATGAGAAATGCTAAGCTGGAAGAAGCACAAGCTGGAATCAAGATTGCCGGGAAAAATATCAATAACCTCAGATATGCATATGACACCACCTTTATGGCAGAAAGTGAAGAGGAACTCAAAAGCCTCTTGATGAAAGTGAAAGAGGAGAGTGAAAAACTTGGCTTAAAGCTCAACGTTCAGAAAACGAAGATCATGGCATCTGGTCCCATCACTTCATGGGAAATAGATGGGGAAACAGTGAAAACAGTGTCAGACTTTATTTTTTTGGGCTCCAAAATCACTGCAGATGGTGACTGCAGCCATGAAATTAAAAGACGCTTACTTCTTGGAAGGAAAGTTATGACCAACCTAGATAGCATATTGAAAAGGAGAAGGGGACGACAGAGGATGAGATGGCTAGATGGCATCACCGACTCGATGGACGTGAGTTTGAGTGAACTCTGGGAGCTGGTGATGGACAGGGAGGCCTGGCGTGCTGCAATTCATGGGGTCGCAAAGAGTTGGACACGACTGAGTGTCTGAACTGAACTGAATGTTGTATACCTTAAGCTTACACAATGTTACCTGTTAATTATATCTCAAGAAAGCCTGAAAAAAAAAAAAAAAAGAAAATTTAAAAGATAGAAAGCAAACAGAAATCTTCAGCATAAATGTTGGTGTTATTTGTAGTAGAAATATAACTGCTCATCACTAGCCTTGTTTTTGTTTCCCTTTGGGGGCCCGCTTCTAACCTCAGAGCTGCAACTTAACTATGAACATAGGTAAGATACTTTACTAACTTTCTGTCTCAGTTTCTTCATTTATAAATTAGAAATAATATTAGAACTTCTCTCATCGAGTGTTTTAAGGATTACACAAGCTAACAAATGGCTTGGAGAATTTTGAGCATTACTTTACTAAGTAAATGTTAAAGTGTGAAAGTGAAAGTGTCAGTCATTCAGTTGTATCCAACTCTTTGCGACCCCGTGGATTGTAGCCCATAGCCATTAATGTTGTATACCTTAAGCTTACACAATGTTAAATGTTGATTATATCTCAAGAAGGTCTGAAAAAATTAAATAAAATTCCATGGATAGGCTCCTCTGTCCATGGAATCCTCCAGGCAAGAATACTGGAGTAGGTTGTCATTACCTTCTCCAAGGGATCTTCCCGACGCAGGGAACAAACCCAGGTCTCCCACATTTCAGGCAGATTCTTCACCATTTGAGCCACCAGGGAAGCCCTTAAGTAAATGCTAACTGGCTATTAATTTAAACATGCTCTTTACACATTCCTACTATTTGGCTTTCTCTTTTAACATTAAAATTATTAATTTTGTAAGTTTCTATTTTCATCACCACCACCTCCATTCTTTCTCATTCAACCTTAAATTCATTCAAATTTGTGCAGGGATTTTTGTCATGGAATGGTATCAGGTACTTTCAAATATGCTTTGATACCAAAACCAAATAGGGATATTACCAAAAAATAGAAATTATAGGTCAATATCCCTAATAAACATAAATGCAAAAATCTTCAACAACAAATATTAACATTCTGAATTCAATAGTTACCATGTCATAAATTACATCCCCAGCATTTATGTATAATATCTTATAACTGGAAGTTTGTTTCTTTTGACCACCTTCACCCACTTTTTTTACAACTATATAAAACAATAATATAACATGTGCATCAATTTTTTTTTAAAGGTAATTATCTTCAAAGAAAACAAAGCATGCTGATAAAGTAAGAATTACTTAGTACAGGGCTCTGCTGTGATAGCATCTACATTCATGTTGTCATGATAATATAAAGTGTTTGTCTCTGGGAAGAGGAATCTAGGGTAAGACAGAGAGAACTGGTATGTTTCATAATATAATTTGTATAACCCTCAAGCTCTTTCAACTACAGGTATACACAATGGTGCTGAAAGTAAAAGAAACTAAAAATCAATTTTATGAAAATAAGATTACTAGGCTACGTTTTAAAATCGTGAATTCCTAAATGAGAATGGACACATCTTCAAAGCTTACTTCCAAATTTTATTTCATTATCAAATCCTTTTATTATTCATGGAGTCTGTCTTTTCTTCATAAAAGAAAAATTAGAATTAGTAGAATTCATCCACTTATTTATTCAGTCAATATCTATTAAGTCATCTCTGTTTTAAAGGACCTCACAATTCCTCAGGGGAACATTAATCCAAAAATTCTTGGCTGCTGTAGAAAAATTGCATAAACAGAGCTATCAGAGGATAGGAATAGATCTGCCTAGAAGTGTCTCAGAAAGCTTCCCAGAGGTATTTTAGCTAGGTCTGAAAGGGGAGATTATGTAGGGTTTTAATTTATTTTGCAGGTTTTCTAAAAAATTCAATATGGTGAGTGTGCTTTCCAGGTGGCTCAGGGGTGAAGAATCCACCTGCCAATGCAGGAGCCGCAGGGGACTCGGGTTCAATCCCGGGTTGGGAAGATACTCTGGAAGAGGAAATACAAAACACTCTGGTACTCTTGCCTGGGAAACCCCACAGACAGAGCAGCCTGGTGGCCTACAGCCCACGACTCCTTTGTACACAACAGAGGACACAACTGAGCACACATGCACGTGTAGTTGCAACACTAAATAAAAAGGCAGAAATCGAAATTATGTATATGACTGAACAGCAGCAATAATTCTAAGATAATAGCACCTAATATCATAGCATCTGAGAATCACAACTTTATGTGAGAAATGGAGAGCCTAGTAAAGTTAAACAACTTGCTCAACAATTGCTGAAGACCAAGTAGGACCCAGGGCCTATGGTTTATAGTTCTCAGGACAATGCCTTTTGTATTAACTGTGTCATGTTAGCATCCAGGGACTCTATTAAAACAAAAGTTTAGAATTGACTTTGTTGTTCAGTCACTCAGTCATTTGACTCTTTGCAACCCCATGGACTGCAGCACACCAGGCTTCCCTGTTCACCATCCCCTGGAGCTTGCTCAAACTCATGTCCATTGAATTGGTGATGCCATCCAACCATTTCCTCCTCTGTCGTCCCCTTCTCCTCCTGCCTTCAATCTTTCCCAGCATCAGGGTCTTTTCCAATGAGAATTGACTAGGATTGTCTTCATTTTACTGAGAAGAGACATCTGTTCTCTCTGTTAATCAAAGATAATACTCTTGGAGGGTTGACTATGCACCACATACCAAGCTAAGTGCTTTTTGAGCTACCACATTTAATTTGAAAAACAACCCATTATACAAGTGAGGGAATAAGCTTAAAGATAATAATTAACACAATGTAATAGAAATGAGAAGAAGGTTGAAGCCAGGAGCATCTCACCCTATAAGATTCAATTCTGAAGCGTTCTGCTGTACTGATAGAAATAGGGAAAACTTATTCTGTCTTGTTTTCGGGTCCTCCTACTCCCAACTGCTGTTTTCATAGGTTATGAGGTTTAAACAATCATGGATGGAATATTTGTGAATTGGGAATGTCTTATCTGTACATTTATAATTACACTTAAGCAAAAATATGAAATCATTTCACTTCTAAATAAAGTCATATATATCCTTCTCCAAAATTATCAACAGACTTGAAATGTTCATCATTTAAAGCCAGAGAGGCAAATGCAAACTTTTATTAATTGTTGCTGCTGCTAAGTCGCTTCAGTTGTGTCCGACTCTGTGCAACCCCATAGACGGCAGCCCACCAGGCTCTCCCATCCCTGGGATTCTCCAGGCAAGAACACTGGAGTGGGTTGCCATTGCCTTCTCCTTATTAATTGTTAGGGGCTCCTGGAATATTGTGTTCAATATTCCACAGACTACTGTGAAGCCTTGACAAGATTCATAAGAAGACAGCAGCAATCTATCTATGAACTTCTAATGGTATAGGAACAAGGCATGAAAGATATACTTTTTGCCTTTCCTTAGTGTTTAAAAAATTCTTACATCAAATTAAAGATAGTAGAATGTGTTTCTATGTGTTCTTTCTAAATGTTTTTTCCATAGGTATGACCACTTGTTTGTTTTTTTTTTTTACTTTAAAAAATAAGATTCTATTAGTGTTTTATTTAAGGGATGTTGTATTTCAATAAAGAACAACAAGAGTAAATAAATATTATTATAACAGCAAACATTATATTAAATTAAAATGCCTTCAATAGACTAGTTGGATAACTTCTATGGTGATAAGAGTAACAATAACCACTTTAGACAAAGATCTCTGAGGGCAAGTTTGGTGGCCAAAAAAATGTATGAACTAGTATAGTGACCATATTTTCTAAACCTAAATTAGAACATACAATTCCACAATGAAGTTTTAAATAAATGACTATATTTAATAGTGTAGAAATATTTTGCAGAGATTTTAAAAGTAAACAGCATTTAAGAAGGTTTTAAATATAAATCATCTTTATATTTAAAGTGATATTTAAAATATATACAAATACGTTCTATTTGGGAATGATCTTGGAAAATTCCAGACTATTGATTCATATAGCAGGGAAAGATTTTGGAGCTGCTGCTCCCTGATTGCTCCAAAGAAAAGTCCTTCCACCTTGCCAGACCCATCATCTCCTGAATCCTTCACCTTCTTTAGCTTCTGGCTGATATCCATAAGTAGGAGATCAGCTGTCCTGGTCAGCTAGAAACATACATTTCTCTCCAGAATGAGCTGATAGACTTAAGAGCAAACTGAGTCAGGTTCTGAGGGTTCAATTTCTAGAGATAGATATAAGGATGTTACTTTCTATATTAGCTGTAATCTCAGGGTCATCCCCATCAAAATGGGAGGTTCTTACCCTTTCATATGCTTGAAATTGCCCCCCTAATCACTCTTTAGGGGTGGCTTCATTTTAACTTTGGTTTTCATTTTCATTTTCCCTGCTGACCAGGCAATCTGTTATTTTCATGAATGGTCTAGGAATTCTCCAGTCGAGTATGAATTCCTCCAAATCCCAGCTCTATTATCCTTGCTCATGACCTTTAGCCCCAGTCTAAGACTTTTTCCGTAGTCTTCCACGTTTAGCTTCAGGACACTTGGCCAAACCCAACAGGACAAAGTCTTTTAACTTTGGTATAGTTTTTTGGACTTATCCTGGATGATCGTTTTTCTCTTTTTTCCCCACAATAAATATAAAATGTGGGTGCTAGTACATTAACTAAGCTGAACCTCAAGGTAAACCAACTGCCCTTCTTTAATGCCCATGAATAGTCCTTTCAGTTTATCATATTTTCCTGCCTCTTCCTACCCTGTTAGATATTTGTGCTTAAAGGTTAAATCAAGCTTTTCCACTCCTGGATTTCTTTCCTCCTCTTCTTTGTTCCTATGTTGAAATCTTAATGGTAGATTTGTGACATCACTCTCAATTCTTTTCAGATGGTTTCTCAAACTGATCAAAAAAAGGTGAAGCCAATATATGTTAGTAAAAAAGTAGATCTTCAAACAAGGAGATGGTTTAGAAAAAAAGTATAATAACAACGCTGAGGATACAAAACAACTATAGGTAAATTGCCTTTTCTCTGTATCTTAAAGTCTTTGATCAATTGTGCCAATGTATGAACATTTGAACTCTAAAGAGGCTGGGCAGCTTTCTCAAACCCAAACATCAAAAGCTTTGCTTTTGTTAGAAAAATTTAAATCCATGATACTTTGAAAGGATCTGAAATTCTCTAAAATGAGGTCTAATAATAACCTTTACAAGCAGAAAGGAAAAGAACAGTAGGTTATGTGGCTTCTTGCTTCCATTTTCTCTGGTACATTAGTTGTCCAAAGATGGCATTTTGGCTTGTACCAAATAAAAGGGCAAAGGTTACCAAATGCAAGCCTGGGGAAGCCAGAAGAGAGAACAGCTATTACAATGGAGGGGGAAATCCAAGCTGTCAACTCTGAATGGATAGAAATAGCATGTGTGAAATTGACAAGCAGCAACAGCATGGCACCTTATGAAGGGCCAGGAAATGAATTCTACCCACATTCCTATTTACTACATTAGAACTGCAGTTTTATGGAGGCTTATTCGAAATTCGTAGAGATAAATGCCTGGGTCTTTGATAACTTCAGTAATATCTGGTTGTTTGTTTAGAAAGAAATGTAAACAAGTAAAATATCAGGGTGAGAAAAAATGATACAGAAGAAAACATAAAAAAAGAAAAAAATCAGCCATCATTCAGCTTCTCAAAATGCCCTGTTAACAACTGAGCATATTTCCATCCTCTTACACACCTTGTTTTACAAAGTGGAAACTGACTTGTATACATAATTTTGATTTCTACCTTTTTATTTAATTTCATATTCTGTTTTTCCATGTCATGGAAATGTCTTCATAACCACTGTTGTTAATGTTTGTAGCCCTTTCTGTTGTATGAAATCAGTCCTTAATTTACTTAACTATGTTTAATTCAACAGCACTTTCTCCATTTCTTTGTCGTATTCCAATATATTTTTCACTGGGCAGCTAAGAGTGAGCATTTAAAAACTCAGAGCTGAGCTTCGTACTCTCCTTTTTAAATTGCACACCTTATCATTGCTCATAGAAAAGATCACTATCCTTAGCAGGCTTTTAGGGGGTTTAAAGTCCTTGCTTAAAGTTGGCTTAAAGCTCAACATTCAGAAAACGAAGATCATGGCATCCGGTCCCATCACTTCATGGGAAATAGATGGGGAAACAGTGGAAACAGTGTCAGACTTTATTTTTCTGGGCTCCAAAATCACTACAGATGGTGACTGCAGCCATGAAATTAAAAGACACTTACTCCTTGGAAGGAAAGTTATGACCAACCTAGATAGCATAGTGAAAAGCAGAGACATTACTTTGCCAACAAAGGTTCGTCTAGTCAAGGCTATGGTTTTTCCTGTGGTCATGTATGGATGTGAGAGTTGGACTGTGAAGAAGGCTGAGCGCTGAAGAATTGATGCTTTTGAACTGTGGTGTTGGAGAAGACTCTTGAGAGTCCCTTGGACTGCAAGGAGATCCAACCAGTCCATTCTGAAGGAGATCAGCCCTGGGATTTCTTTGGAAGGAATGATGCTAAAGCTGAAACTCCAGTACTTTGGCCACCTCACGCGAAGAGTTGACTCATTGGAAAAGACTCTGATGCTGGGAGGGATTGGGGGCAGGAGGAGAAGGGGACAACAGAGGATGAGATGGCTGGATGGCATCACTGACTTGATGGACGTGAGTCTCAGTGAACTCTGGAGTTGGTGATGGACAGGGAGGCCTGGCGTGCTGCGATTCATGGGGTCACAAAGAGTCGGACACGACTGAGCAACTGATCTTGCTTCTGCATCACTATCACCAGGGAACTTTGAAATGCAGAATTTGCAAATCTACCCAGAATTACCAAACCAGAATCTGCACTTGTACAAGGTCCCAGGTGACAGCTGAGCACATCAGGACTGAGAGGGTTGGTCTCCACGGTCTGGCTCTCCTGTTGGCGCACTAGCTCACTGAGGACCAGCTTCCTCAGGGCTCCCCGCGATCCATCAGCAGAGACGGACCCTCAGCCTCTCACTCATCACACCCTTTCCCAGGGCCTTTGTGGGTAACACAGACCGAATGTTTGTGTGCCCCAAGATTCATATGTTGAAGCTCTAAACTTCTCCTGTTAGGGAAATTAAAATGGAGGAAGTCTTGCTCGGGCTTCAGAAGCTGTTAGCTTCTGAAGAGCAGGCCTCTGACCTGCCTGGACACTGCTCCGATTCCATACCTGCCTTGAAGCACAGCAAATCGGGTGGCACCATAGATAAGAAAGGTAGTGAGTCTTGGAATTCTTGAGCCCATGAGGGTCCTGCCAACCCCCCAGGGCCTAACAAAGTCCTATGACTTCAAGGTGAAACAAACAGCATTGTAAAAAGGTTAAAACCAGAGCTGCATTTTTCCTCACAAACTGATAATGACATCAGTTTGCAGCCTATGATCATAAGTGGGAGCCCCCAAAACTGCAATTTGAAGTCCTACTCATGGAGTAGACATACTGCCTGGGACATTTTCTCAGTAGGGACTCCAGATTACTGCTAACAAGGGACTTCTCAGCGCTGTTTAATCTGGATGTTGGTGGGTCCAATTCGAAGATGTATGTGCTCTTACTCTTTTCTATTGTTTCTATTTCTCTTCTTTTAAGGACTGCATATTGAAATTAAGTCAAATAATCCTCTATTAAATACTGAACTTGTTCATTGTCTGTGATGAGTGGTTTCTTCTGTTAACAAATCCTTTGAACCTAAAATGAAAGTAAAACTTCTGGCAAAACACCTCCCCACCTCCATGGGATGGTATTTGGAGATGGGGGCCTTTGGGACATAATGAGGTTCAGATGAAGTCTTGAGGTTGGAACCTTCATGATGAGATTAGTGCTTTTATAAGGGGAGATAACAGAAAGCATTCTTTCTCCTTCTCCCTCTTCTTCCCCGTCTCTCTCTGAAAACACAAAGAGAAGGAAGCTTTTTAGAAGCTAGGAGGACAGCACTCACCAGCGCTGACCATACCAGGACCCTGATCTTGAACTTCCAAGCCTCTAAAATTGTACAAAAATACATTTCTGTTGTTTAAGCCACCTAGTCCATGGTATCAGTCCATGCAGCCTGAGCAGATTGAAACAACAGGTATGAACTGTTCTTTCTGCCTAGGAAGATCTTCCCATGACTGTTTACCAAAATAACTCCCACTTGCCCTTCAGAATGCAGTTTAAAATGGAGGTTGAGAGGGAAGCCTGTCTAGTATCCTCAATATATAAAGAACTCTTATAAATCAACAAAAATAAAAGAAACCAATTTTAAATGAACAAAAGGACAGGGATAGACATTTTTCCAAGAAGATAGACAACTGTCCAACAAATACATGGAAAGTTGCTCAACATCATTAGTTATCAAGGAAATGCAAATCAAAATTACAATGACACACTGCTTCACACTCATTAGGATAGTGCAATAGAAAGGTAGGTAGTTAGGTAGAGACTAAGCATTGGTGAGAGTGGAGAGAAACTGAAACCCTCATACATTGCTGGCAAGAATATAAAAGGGTAAAAACACTGCAGAAAATCAGTTTGATGGTCATTCAATAAATTATATATAGAATTACCATACAGCCCACTCCCTAATTACACTCTCAAGAAAAATAAAGACTTACGTCTACACAAAAACTTGTACACAAACATTCAGAGCAGCATTACGCATAATAACCAAAAGGTAGAAACAATATAAAGGTCCACCAATTTATGACTAATTTAAATGTGGTATAGCCATACAATGTAATATTAGTTGACCATAAACAGGAATATAGTACTGATATAGACTGCAGTATGAGAACATTATTTTAAGTAAAATAAGCCAAACTTGAAAGAACATGTATACTATGTGATTCCATTTATATGAAATATCCAGGGTAGGCAAATCTTTAGAGAGAAAAATCAAATTAGTGACTGCCAGAAGCAGTGGAGAAGGAAACATGCAGAGTGACTGCTTCGCATAGTTTGCTTCATGGGTGTGGGGTTACCTTTTGGGGTGATAAGAATATTTCAGAATTAGATGGTGATGATGGTTGTAGAATATTATGAGTGTAGTCAGTGTCACTGAATTGTACAATTTAGGATGATTAAGTCGGAGAAGGTAATGGCACCCCACTCCAGTACTCTTGCCTGGAAAATCCCATGGATGGAGGAGCCTGGTGGGCTGCAGTCCATGGGGTCGCTAAGAGTCGGACACGACTGAGCGACTTCACTTTCCCTTTTCACTTTCATGCATTGGAGGAGGAAAAGGCAACCCACTCCAGTGTTCTTGCCTGGAGAATCCCAGGGACAGTGGAGACTGGTGGGCTGCCGTCTATGGGGTCGCACAGAGTCGGACACAACTGAAGCAACTTAGCAGTAGCAGGAGGATTAAAGTGATTTTTTTTTTATGGATGTGTGCATGCAAGCTCAGTTGCTAAGTCAAGTACAATTCTTTGTGACCCCATGGACTGTAGCCCACCAGGCTCCTCTGTCCATGGAATTTCCCAGGCAAGAATATTGGAGTGGGTTGTCGTTTCCTTTTCCAGGTTATATTTCCAACCCAGGGATCTAACACCGATCTCTTGCATTGGCAGGTGGATTTTTTACCACTGAGCCACCAGGGTAGCCCTTTTAATGGTTAGTATGCTAAAATAAACATTTGAAAAAGAGGAAGAAGCTTAAGGAAAAAAGATTCAAGCTGGGGAACAAATAAAAACAAAGAGGTGAATGGGACTTCCCTGGTGGTCCAGTGGCTTAGACTCTGTGCTCCCAATGCAGGGGCCCTGGGTTTGATCCCTGCCCAGGGAAATAGATCCCACATCTAATGAGTTTTCATGTTGAAACTAAGACCTAGTTCAGTCAAATAAATAAATAAAAAGAAAATACATATTTTTAAAAAAACAAAGAGATAAAGAAAAAGAGGCCAAGACAGAAGAGGATATTTAAAAAAATATTACTTGTGTGCTCCACTGCTCAGTCGTGTCCAACTCTGTGCAACCCCATGGACTGTAGCCCTCCAGGCTCCTCTGTTCATGGAGTTCTCCAGGCAAGAATACTGAGTGGGTTGCCATTTCCTCCTCCAGGGGACCTTCCTGACCCAGGGATCGAACCCGTGTCTCCTGTGGCTCCTACAGTGGCAGGCAGATTCTTTACTACTGAGCTACCTGGGAAGCCCAAAAATATTGTTTATTTACTGTGAAACCCAATCTTCCTCATTTTTGGACAATATTTAATATTTGGTAATTAGATCTTAAAATTCTCAGAATCTTCTGCTGTCAAAAAAAAGTGCTTCTTTCAAAGTTAGTCCCTGGGCACAGACCTAAGGTTTATATCCTTCCTCCCAAGCTTCAACTTTCCAGATACGATGATCCAGGAGGAGTTTGTATTTTTAGTTCTCACTTTTCTCCTGAGCTCAGGGACGGATATTTCTAGCTCTCTCCCCATCATCTCATACTTAACATATTCATAATTCCACCCTGACTACATCCTCCACCTCCCGCTTTTCTCCTGTACCCTCTTAGCTAATCCTCTGAATTTACAGAATCCAAAACCCAGGAGAAGTGAGTCACGACTCTGAAAGGTTACAGTCTTCTTTCACTCGGTATTTTCCTTCATCCAGGATCTCCCATTAGTCAGTAAGTTGTGTTGACCTTTCCTTTAAATGGTCTTTGTATCCACCTGCACCCTTCCATCCCCTCTGCCAACCCCCCAGGTTCAGCTTTTCCACACCTCTCGCCTGAATCCTCTGGTAACCTCCAGGCAGGTCTCTACAAACCCATCCTGCCCAGTGGCTTAGAGAGCATGCCTGATTCCACAGAAAATTTGCACAGAAAGTTTTGGGGAGGTCATCAAATCAGTGGCAGTAAACAATGTGTGCGCCAGCACAAGCCTCTAGATCCTGAGGTCCATGAGGAAAGCAATATAGGATGCCCTTCAAGATAATCATGTAGTCCCTCCCTCAGACTGTCAGCAGGGCCATTCTACTGTATGAAGGGACCAAACAAGGGTGGATGCTCTTACACTCGCACCGCACAAGCACAGCTCCGACTAGGTTTTGAAGTGCACAATCCAGGTACTACCCTTCCTCCTCCGACCTGGTGGGTCTGATGTTCTGCAACATCAGAACAAGGGAAATATGGGATGTGACCTAAAGTGAAGTGTCCTAGGATTGTTGGGGGTAATTGGGGAGCCACATTTGATGGGATATGACTGCTTAGAGAAGCACAGAGGTAATAGAAGCCTTTAAAATGAACTTAGAGCTTCTCAACATTCTCATTTCATGGATGGGAAAACCACATCCCAAGAGTGCACTGCAATGCTTCGGGAATGGCTCAACCTGTCAATGGGGTTGTTCTTGTTTTAGTCGCCAAGTTGTGTCTGACTCCTTGTGACCCCATAGACTATAGCCTGTCAGTTTCCTCTGTCCATGGATTTCTCAGGCAATACTGGAGTGGGTTGCCATTTCCTCCTCCAGGGGATCTTCCTGACCCTGGTATCAAACCTTCATCTGTCTCCTGCTTGACAGGTGTATTCTTTACCACTGAGTCACAATGCAGGAGATGAGAGTTTGATCCCTGGGTTGGGAAGATTCCCTGGAGAAGGAAATGGCAACCCACTCCAGTATTCTTGCCTGGGAAATCCCATGGACTGAGGAGCCTGGCGGGCTACAGTCCATAGGATGGAAAAAGAGTCAGGCACCACTGAGCAACTAAACAACAATCAATGGGGAGCAGAGGCCGAATGGAACTAAGATGACCTACCTCCCAAATTAGTGCTCGATTTCTTTCCTTTATGACTGACATCATGAGTGCATGCTTAGTCACTCAGTTGTGTCCAGTTCTTTGATATCAGCCTCCCCTAAATAGCAAAATACTCCTAACAGGGTAACATTTGAAAAACTATTAAAGCAGCAACATTGTTCACAGCGTTCTGCCTTCCACAAGCTCCACTCCTGCCAATTGCAGAGGTGAGACAACTGTCCAGGGGCTGCCACGCTTTTAATCTCACAATCCTCAGAGGGTTCCACGGGCATTCTCATGGGAGTAGTAGGCAGGGCTTGTGGGTATTTGCAGCCTTGTGCACCAAGAAGCCAGAAATGTAAAATCCATCTTGAGCTCACCATCTTAGCAAAGGAGACAGTGATGCCTGCAGATCTTTACATTAACGCTCATTATGTATGATCACAGAGTTACGGATGAAGTGGGAAAGGAGCACAAAGGAAGGCATGGTTGTCTCTGTCTACGAAGGCAGAAAATATTCACAGAAGTGACACCTGAGCAGGACTTTCCAGGACAAATAGAAGTTGTACAGCCAGACAACAGGACAGTATATATGTTCTGGCTACATGCCAGCATTTGGATTTTAGACCTCACTCCCGGCTCTTCTAGTCGGATTCACTGGAGAACTGTGCTTGCTATTCTCATCATGAGCTCCAGGAGCATCATTTCAGTCTGTACAAAAATTCCCGATCCTCTTAGTCCTCATCTGTTACTCCAAGGAAAGTGTTTATTATCAGGGCAGAGAACTAATTAGGCGAATGTACACCTTTTCCAGATTCTGCAATGGTTTTCTGTTCTCCTGGCCTGAATTTTTTTTTTCTCTTGATTGTCATGAAATCCTAGATCCAACCCAAGCCTCTGTACAACAACTGCATACACTCCACCTAACCTCTCCTATAGCCATGAGGCCTGACTTCTTGCCAATCCACTTAAATTCTGAAAGTGAAAGTGTTAGTCACTCAGTTGAATCCAACTCTTTGTGACCCCATGGGGTCCACCAGGCTCTTCTGTCCATGGGATTCTCCAGGCAAGAATTCCCAGGCAATCTGCCATTCCCTTCTCCAGGGGATCTTCCCAACCCAGGGATCGAAAACAGGTCTCCCACATTGCAGGAAAATTCTTTACTGTCTGAACTACCAGGGAAGCCCAATGAGTGGTCTTCAAACTCTGGTCTCTCTCTCCCTGCTTCCCTTCCCCTTCCTTTTCTGCATCCTGACTCCACTCCCTAACCCTTCCTTCTCATCTTGACTCTTCTCATGTGTCCTTTTCCTTGACTGCATATGGCCTTGGCTGCACTGAGCATCCGCAAAGAAACCAAAATTCAATCTTTTGATAGAATCTCCAAATTTGATTACATTTATAGACCCAGAAGTACTCTAAAAGGATTGGAAAAAGATGTTTTTCATTCAACTTTAATGTGTGTCTTGTTTCCAGCCTGTGCTCTCTGTTGTGTATAAGAAATTACTATATTTGATATATCTCATAATCCCAGTTATGAATGGCACAATTATATTGCATTATGTATTTGTGGGTTACAAGCATAAAGTTTCCAATATAAATATATACCACACTTAATGTATACCACAAAGATGTATGAAGTTATAATAGTCTCACTTTTTAAAAAATATGCTAGGAATTTTCCTCCAAACTTATATTCTCCTAGACAACATTATCACTAGCAGGAGTCTGCAAAATTTGGTCCCCAAAAGCCACTTCAGAAGTGAGGGTGAAAGAAAGAATACGGACGAATACATTCATTTCCAAAAGTATATATGAAGAAGTTGGGGGCTGCCTGGATGCTTACAAAATAAGTGTACTGCTAACTTCAGCTTTAGATTAATTTACATTTCTAAACTCTGTATAAATAATACAGAAAATACAATGTCCAATTCACTTTGGATTCCTGGTGTCTGGAAACCTAAGAAAAAAATTTCCTGATGACTCAGTGCTATAAATGTGGTTATCTTGGAGTCAAGGGTCAGAAGCCTAATTGATCTACAGTTCAACTAAATCATGCAGCACAGAGGAATCTCACTCCCTAGGTTAGTGAAAGGTCAATTCTAGGCACAGGTTTTATTTGATGTCTTCCCACCCCTCTTTCTGTCTTCCCTGCCATCCCTCCCACATCTTCCTCCCATGCCAAGTCCAATATCCTCATCATGAGTTGGCAAATTTCTTCTATGAAGAATTAAGGGCAGATGGTTTTTGTTTTTAAAGCTACACCTATTAAACCAGATAAATCTCTATCTGAAGAATTTCAGACATGAGAGAGGTCAACAGGGCTAAAAATTTTCTGTGAGTATCAGTTTCCTTAAATTTCCACATTATAGCTCTCAGAATATATATAATACCAAGCTTCCGAAGTGGTGCTAATGGAAAAGAACCAATCTGCCAGTGCAGGAGACACAGAGAAGCAGGTTCCATCCCTGGGTCAGGAAGATCCCGGGGAGAAGGAAATGGCAACCTACTCCAATATTCTTGCCTGGAAAATCTCAAGGACAGATGAGCCTGGCGGTTAATGGTCGATAGGGTTGCAAAGAGTCGGACACAACTGAAGCAACTTAGCACACACACAAGGTTTTTGCAGTAATTCTTTGGGCTATACGTGTTAGGAGAATTTCAAGATGAGGAGAAGCATCGAAACATTTTAGATCCCCAGGGTTCCTATGTTAAAGATTGTGTAAGCAATCCTCTTCCCATCTCCTAGAAGGGGGGCTTCTATGTCGAGCTTGATATTAATATTATACTGAGCTCATTTTAATGAGGCTCAAATAGCAGACACAGGACCCTGATGAGTTTCCTTTTTGCTTCCTTTCTTTCCCATGCAACTACTGCAAACCATAAGGACAGTATCTTGAAAAGTTGAACTTGGTGTCTAATATTCGTGATGACATGATACCATGAATAGCAGAGAATAGTAGGACTTCTCTGGTGGCTCAGACAGCAAAGAATCTGCTTGCAATGCAGATGTGGGTTCAATCCCTGGGTTGGGAAGATCCCCTGGAGAAGGGAAAGGCTACCAACTCCAGTATTCTTGCCTGGAGAATCCCATGGGTAGAGGAGCCCAGTGGGCTACAGTCCATGGAGTCACAAAGAGTTAAACACAACTGAGCAACTAAGCACCAACGTGTGTGCATGCTAAGTCACTTCAGTCATGTTCATCAGATCTCACTTCTGGTCCAAAGGAAGCATCAGAAAATCATGTGTGGGATTGTCCTGAGAAAATAATGTCTGTCAAAATTCCCCTGGGATTAATTAAGAGTTGGAAACGATGGATTAACGTGGTATTTAATGACTGCCATGCTGGATGCACATGTATATGGAATCTAGAAAAATGGCACAAATGAACCTATTGGCAGGGCAGGAATAGAAACACAGATCTAGAGAACTGAGGTAGTGGGGAGATGCTGAAGATTTGGGAGATTAGGGTTAAGTCTGTACACTGCCATGTGTAAGATAGATACCTAGTGGGGAGCTGCTGCATAGCATAGGGAGCTCAGCTCGGTGATGACCTAGAGAAATGGGATGGAGGGCTGAGTGAGAGGGAGGTCCAAGAGGGAGGGGATATATGTATGCATCTAGCTGGATGACTCTGTTGTACAGCAGAAACTAACACATTTAATGCAACTATGTGCTCTGCTTAGTTGCTCAGTTGCTCTTTGCGACCCGATGGACTGCAGCCCACCAGGCTCCTCTGTCCATGGGGTTCTCCAGGCAAGAATATTGGAGTGGGTTGCCATGCCCTCCTCCAGGGGAATCTTCTCAACCTAGGGAATCAAACCCAGGTCTCCCTCATTGCAGGCAGATTCTTTATCATCTGAGCCACCAGGGAAGCCCATGAATACTGGAGTGGGTAGCCTATCCCTTCTCCATGGGTAGCCTATCCCTTCTCCAGGGGATCTTCTGGACCCAGGAATTGAATCCCAGTCTCCTGCACTGCAGGCAGATTCTTTACCATCTGAGCTACCAGGGAAGCCCCCCAAGAGCAACTATATCCCAATTTAAAAGAAAAATAGAATAAAATAAGAATTGTGTCCAAATAAGTAAAGTCAGTACAAATTATGAGAGCCCTTGTTTTACTAAGTTCTCACGATTTCAAACTTTTGCTGAAAGTCCTCCCCCACTTTCCACGAGATGCTTCTCACACTAACATCTGGGGACCCCAGCAGCATCACCTGCCGGTGGCCCCGGGGTACAGTGTAGCCTATGACAACCAGGCTGCTGCAGATCCAGGTCCTCCCATCTCCACCAAGGCTCTGGAGTGGCAGACTTACTCACCCTCCCTCATTATTTGTTTACTGAGCCCAGGTTGGGATTCTCAGCCAACGGGCAGCACAAGGGGGAAAAGAACCATGGTGTCTTAAGTACATTAAATCTTCATATTAGACCTCTGGCTTGGTAAACCCTTCTGCTGATTTGGTTCTCTTTTTTCCAAGCATGACAAACAAGTGGTTTCTCTTTTTCACTTTAATGATTCTTGAGACAAAAAGGAGTCATTTAGGGCTTTCACCGAGGCTGATAGGTATTTCTGTTTAATGAGGTTTTTATTATACTGTATTGGCTTCCCTGAAAAGAAATTACAAGCAGCAAACAGATGATAATAGAACAAGGCTGGAAGAAACAATAACCAAGAGAGGGAAAAATTAGTGTGGCAGCAGATGCACGTGTGGTACTCAGGGATTAAATGCCACTTCCATTCTCCCTTGGCCACCATTGTACTAGCAATAATGTGGATGTGGGCACTTAGGTGCCGGTTACATGTGTGCAAAAGATATGGATATAGATATAGACTCAGCTGAACTGCCAAATGTGGAGGAAGAAGGGTGGTGAGCTCAGTCTAGACAAAGATGAGTGAAGCTCAGAGTACGGGTTTACAAGGGCTGGTCGGTTACCATGGAAACTAATTGGAGCTAATAAGTAAAGGGACATTTTAACTGTGGGAACAGAAGAGGAGGGGCAATTTTTCAATATCATCGTTACCTACAATTAGTCTATCATTTTAGGAGTGGCCCTACTTCATTCTTATGATGATGCTATACTCTCTGCATACAACCTCTCCCTGAATCAACATGACATTCAAAAGCCGAATATCATCTTTTAGAACGTGTCATATTTTAGGTTTCGATCTTTTAAGACAGAATCAATTTCACTTTTTTTTTCCCCTTAAAAAATAAACTGTTTGCAGATGGCAAGGGGGAAGGAAAGGAGGTAATGGAAAATTCTTAACTTTTAAACTGACACTGCTGAGCACTGGAGCTGGTTACAGAGACAAGGGGAGCCCGGATCTTATCCTGTAGCACCAGCTTCAGGTCTTTGTTTGAGTTGATTTTCCCTAACAAAAGCATTTCAGAACATCCAGCCCAAAATGTGTCGTTGTGGGCTCATTTTACAATCCTTTTGAAAGGTAATGTTTACAGACACAGAACAGGGCAAGAATTAAGATCATAGCCAAAGGGCAGGATCTGTTACTCCACTGGTATTTTTCATTTTAGAGCAAGTTTTAAGTAGTATAACAACTGACGTTATCCATAAAAGAGAGGCAGTGACTGAGACTTCAGGAAAAGATTGACCATGGGGAAGAGAAGAGAAATACTCGAGTTCAAAAGCTCTTTCTACAATAGTGTGGCTCAGAGCCCAGGCTCATTGGGGAAATGTCTCACAGAAGGTGTTACCAGCCCAAGGTGGATAACATGTGATTCAACACTTTTACAGTTTCTTAGGTTTTACTTTTGTGACTCAATTCAGTTTAAGAGAAGGTAAACTACCTTAATAACGTCTCCAGGGTCTTCAAAATCTACGCAGTTGAAGTAATCCAGATTTCCAGACGTGAATCTGGTTGGATTAACCAAGAGAAAAAAAATTTTTTTAATGAAAAAAATTGCCTTGCAATAATTGGCACTATTAAAAATTTTATGGTGCCAGAGGGAAGCTTTACCCCGGTGGGGCCACTTGCCATTGTTGAAAGTTTCAGTGTTGATTATGTATTTGGGTTTAACTGATTAGGAGTAGTGGTTTAGTGAATCTCCTGGATATGGTGAAATGGACACCTCATAATCACTTCTGGGAAGAAACTGAGCCAATGAATCAGGACTCCAACTTCTAATACTGGTTTTTGTTTTTTTTTTCTTCCTTCTTCCCTACAGCCCAATTACAGGAAAAATTCACTGTCTAAAAATAATAGTTCTCTAATCTTGTGCTTCAGAAAACTGTACCAGGTGTCATTTTTAAGTACATTAGTATAATATCACACTAAAAGTTCTGAAAAAAAGTTAGTCAATTTTGCTATATATTGAAATAATTCTCTTTGTATTAGATATGTATTTGTAGTCTAGATTTTCATACTTTAAGCAAGTTTAATTGGGTTTGGGGTCTTTTTTTCCCCCAGTGATCCCTCTCTCAGTTCAAAGAAATTCAAAAAGTGCAGTATTTAAAATGTTGGCTTCCTGCAGACAGGGAGTTGCTAATATTTCAAATTCCTATTTTGTATTTCAGATTATCAAAATTCCTTAGAAGTCTGATGGAATTTTTTTAAGTTGGTATAAGATTTTAAACAATTATTTTATCTCCAGATAGCTCTTTAAAAGTATTGTAACAACTATAGCCATTTTCTGCTTTAAACTGCTATCAAAGTAATTAGTTCTATAAAATAGTTCAGAGAACTGGAAAAGAAATGTACAGAAGAACAGAAGAAGGAGGTACTGAAATGGCCCCAAATCGAAAACATTTCAAAGCAAAATTGTTAATGAGCTGTTTGAGCTATATGGACATTATATGTGCAATTAACTAGAAGCCAATAAAAATAATCAATAAAAATAATCAATGACAGAGTGCAGCCCCCTGGTTCCCAGCGCTTTTCACAAAGAGATGTCTGTGAAGGCGGCGAGTGATTCAAAAAAGCCACCTTTATCTATGGGCTTGCGTGCTAATTTACACGAGTAGAAAGGAAAATGATTTTCATTGAGTGCTTCTGAAGTTCAGCCCTTGGCAAACGGTGAAGAGCTGTCTGTGGGAAGAGAGAAGTTTCTGCTCTTAGCTGCGCCCCTACCCTCTTCCTCCCAGGAATGTTGGAGGCAGCCACGATCTCATCAAGGGAAGGTAGGAGTTTAGATTTCAAAACGTAGATGTCACATTTCAGTGTAAACGACTCCTACATGAACACTTTATCAGTATGTCAAGATGAATTTTTTATCTCCTGGCGGAGAGGGAGATGGGAGGGGGGCGGGACCTCGCTTAGAAGATTGCGCTCCCTAGCTTGGCAGGAAAAGATTTTTTTTTTTTTTTTTTTTTGGCGTTTCTGTGCATCTTACGGAGGGTCCCCATCATCCCCGCGGGGCGCACAAGGAGTTGTGAAAAGTACCGCACAACTGGCCACCGGAATAATTCATCCCCTCCACCTTCTCTTTAGCGCCTCCCACTTCTTCTCTTTTTATAGCAGTTTCTTTCTCTCGAAAAATCTCAGGTTACTTGACTGGGAGTTCTCAGACCTCCAGTTTCAGCCCTGCCCTCAGCCTCCAGTCGTTGAGAGAGAGACACCCAGCCCCAGCAATCGGATTGGGCAGCCCGCCTTGACACACCACTGTGCTGAGTGCTTGAAGACGTGTTTCACCAGATGGTTGGGGTTAGCGTGTGTCATCACATTCGAGTGGGGATTAGGAGTAGGAAGGCTGCCTTGCCGGAGCTGTGTGGTCTTCTCCAAGGGAGAATTGCGGGCAAGAGAACTCCTTTGCTCCGGGGAGAAGAGGAGGAATTCGTTTTCCGCAGCCACGAGAAAAGCAGTGTTTTCAGGTAAAGTAAAAGACATTGAATGAGCCTCTCTCTCTCTCAACATACTTTTGAATGGAATGCTAGCACAGCACACTTGTCAAACCCAGTTGCTGCCCTCCTCTCAAAGCGGCTGCTGCAGGGCTGACATAGCTTGGTGCTTGGCTGTCTTTACAGAACTAACTCTCCTCAAGGCTTGCTCTCGAAGGTGTAGCTAAGAAAATGTCTTTGGAAGCCTGTTTGTCCCCCACCCTTTCATATCCCCGTTGCATATTCCAAACAGGAGCTAGACGTTGTTCAGAAGGGATGGAGAAATCCAAGAAAGCATGTCTCTCAGCTTTCGAAATTTACCAGTCACTTTTAAACTGTTGCATTTTACCACCCAATGGCTCAAGGTTCTTAGAAGAGTCTATTTGCTGGCAGAGATGGAAAAGCTTTCTTCCCCAATTTTTTTTTGCACTGATTTGAGGTGGACCAAAGTGTTTTTAAAACCATTTGGAGATGGACTCTAAACTTGGAAACTCCTTGAGGGGCTGCCTTCAGAGCAGCTGAGAGCGGCTTCAAAACCAAAATGCTTAGAGCTAGAAGAAAAGCAGAAAAGGAGGAAGTAGGAAAATGCTTTTTTAACATGGCCCTTTTGCAGCTGCAGGGGAGCAGATGGAGGTAATTCATTTGCAGATCTGTTTGTGAAAGTTTTACAAGTCACTGAAAAGTAAAGAAGCACCTCTAATGGATCGTTAAAGTCCCTGCATTTATGGGTTTTTAAACAGGCTATCTGAAGTGTTAATTAAATGTAAATAGGTTTTCTGGCTTGGTTATAAACAAACTAAAAAAAACAAGGTTTTAATTACAAGTTAGTCATTGGAAATGAATGGTCGTCTGACAATACAAAATGAGTTGTCATGGTATAGTGAGTAGCCATGAATGTAACCACTGTTGAAAGCATCACCAAAATTAAATTGAACTGGATGGAGCAAGGGGGGCTTAGATCTGATGCTTAAGTTGTGGTCTAACAAAGGTCTTTCAAGTTGATGCCCTGTTTTTGTACAGGGATAAAAAATAATTTTTTTCCATTTTTCAAGTTTGTGATCCAGCGAGGTGAATCCATGTGTTACTTCCTTTGCACCCTAACCGACTTGCCTTCCCACATCAGTGTTCAGATACCTGTGGTGCTTAAGAATTCCTGCTCCTATTGGACTTTCAAACTGAGTAGAGAAACCCAACACCCTCACCCTTGACAGGTGAGAGATTCTATGAATAACACTGTATATAAGCTATTCTGAAATAAGAGCTGTTTTGTAGGTTGAATAACAGGATTTATGGCTAATGCTCTGTGATATTTGTATTTGGGTACAGAAAGATGCTTGAAAAAATTATGGTTCAAGTCACATTGCATATATATTTTTGGCAACCAGAGAGTTTATTTTTTAATGCTCTTTGTATTTATTTATTTTTCTTTTCCATTATGGTTTCTTAATCCTCTTTTTAAAAATTAAAAGAATGTGTGATCATTGTGTCTAGCTGTTAAACAGAGTGTTCTCTGAAACTGTTTCAAAAGTCTTCTTCAGTGAGGAAACATCCTCAAAAATAACCAGGCAGTTATGAGGACTGAGTAAGATCCAATACCCAATATTACATAACCCAAGGAGGACTAAGTTCATAAGCTGAAGTCTTTTGGAATTCCAGTCATTCCATTTTAGCTTTACAATGGAACTGGGGTTTAACAAAATAAAGACAGAAAAGCAAACTAATATCGGGAGTGAGGTCAGGATTAGGATAACAGGCACAGCCTGGAGCAGGCACAGTGCTGGCTACCAATGCCCCTTTCCACGATCACAGAGATATTTCAGGAGAAAGTCAAGGCCCTCATCACCGATAGCTCTTTCTCAGGGAGATATGGTTTGATGGCCTCTAACAAAGGCAAGCCACTGATTAGCCACGGGACGGCCCCGGCCCTGCTCCCCGCCCACCGGCAACAAGCATAAGGTGCTAATACTATAGACTGACCACCAAGCTGCCTGTCCAGGATTTGGGCAAAATGGGAGAATTCCCCTGTCCCCGCCCAAAGTCAGTTGTCCGCAGGAGTTAGGCAGGATGGAAACAAGAAAGGAAGTGTTGAGAAATAATAAATTCACACCTTGAGAAGGCAAAGTTGTATGTTCCTCCCTCTAACAAGGCAAAGGTTTGTTTAAGTAACATGAAGTTACTTAATGAACCAAAAGGATCTGTTTCAAGACAGCGCCCTCAGGGCAATTCCCGTTTCTTGTCAAAATCGAAATCCACTGTTCCAGATGGAAAACATTCAGAAGCGTATTGACAGTGACTTCCACATACCTCTGTTTGACACTTGGTTTCTTCCTGACAGCACTTGCATGGGTAACACACGTGAAGTCCCCATCAGTGTTCTAACAGCTGTGAAAGTGCTTGAGCACAGGGTATTTCTCCCAGAGAGGTGGAACATCCCTGGGGGGCGTGAAGAGGGGAATCTCGACTTGGCCTGTGGCTGCAGCCTGTGATCAAGGCACGCAGGAAGATGACAAATCTGAGGCCAAAAGCGATCTGAAAGCTTGATCCATTAGCTTACAAAACCCACTTTGACAGTGTTGTGGAAAACTAAAATCCATGAATCCAGGCAGTCACTGAACTTGTAGTAGACGATGAGCGAGAGCCTTCTTCAAAGAACTAAAAGGGCTCTCTCTGTGCTCGCCTCCTAAGGAAATTTATGTGACTTCAAGCAGATTGCTGTGGTCATTTCCATTGTAATAGTACTGAAGAGTGGCATGTATGACACTTTGCATTTCCTGTCTTAAGTAAATACCCATACGGGAATGGATATGGGGTTTTGTTCTTTTGTGGTTTTGATTTCAAATGGTTTATTCTTTAGGAATCCAGAGAGCAGGAATTCTGATACTGAGTACTGAGATTTTACCAACTGTTGCCATGTGGATGAGGCCAACCAATGGGTCAGGTCGGGACATCTGGTTCTTTTTCCCCCGTGCAATATTTTTGTGTGTGCAGAGAACATGTAGTAAATTTAAGGGAGTTAAAATGTTTAAGGAGCTGACTCGAAATAGATTATTATTTTTAATCATTATTATTGACTTTGAAAAAAAAGAGGCTCATGGATGAAATTAAGTCTATAGTGATATGGCAAATTGACCTTTCCTTTAGGTTAGATCCATGCGGGGAGAAAGATTTGAAAGAAGATATTTTATGGGAAAAGTTTGTCCTGAAATATGTTTCTCATTTAAAATATTTTCAACTCTATTTCAATATGCTGGGAAGGAAGGCTATTCGTCTGTTAGCTTTTTTTTTTTTTTTTTGCTCTAATATTCCTCTCATCCCCACAGCCAAACTGCCATCGAATCCCGTGAGTCCTTCCTGTAAAGCATCACTCACGTCTGGCCCACAGCTACTGCTCCAGTGCAGTGATCCCTCACACGTGGTCATTACAACAACCTCCTAATGGGTCCTCTTGCCTCCACTTCCCTCCTGTCCACCAGTTGTTGGTGAGCTTCCTAAAACAAAACAAAACAAAACACGGGTTCCATCAAAACATTTCTCAGCTGTGACTTACCAGATGGATTGTCACTGTCCACAAGATGAAGTCTGAATTTCTCAGTACGACATGCTGGCCCTTTGTTTTTTGGCCCCAACCTTCCAACTGTGGGTCAGACGGGAAAGAATCTGCCTGCAATGTGGGAGACCTGGGATCAATCCCTGGGTCGAGAAGATCTCCTGGAGAAGGGAATGGCTACCCACTCCAGTATTCTGGCCTAGAGAATTCCATGGACAGAGGAGCCCGGCAGGCTACAGTTCATGGGGTCGCAAAGAGTCAAAAACGACTGAGCGACTTTCACTTCACTTTACTTCCAACTGTAAATCCCTACAGCAACAGAAGTCTGCCCTTCCCTGTGACTCAAGTGGCCAGGTCAATGTCCCCCACTTCCTGGTCTCTTCTCTTACCTCTAACCACTCCAGTTTTCCATCTTATTGTCTGCAAAATGGGAGTTTATCATTACGTGTATTCCTTCTGGTTCTATGTTTATAAGCCTGTGTGTAGGACATCCTCAGCCTCTCTAAGTTCCACCTCCTCCAGGAAGCCTTCCCTGACTACCATATATCCCACTGAGGTTTCCCATCCCTTGGGGCTGACCATTAACACAATTACCTTGTTTCTTTACCCTTGCCTTTTTATCACTTGACTGCTCAGGTAGGGTGAAGTGTCCTAAGACAGGAACTAGTCTGGTCCACTTTGTGTCTCATTAAAAGATGTGTGTCAACTAGCTCACAAGGTCGCTCAGATATGCAAGGCACTCTTCTAATTATCCCACTTTAGAGTCATTTGTTGGCTCTGATAGCCTCCTCTCCATTCATAAAAGAAAAAGGAAAAAAATGGTAAAACTTGATTGGTTATATTTGGGAAATACAGCTTAGGAAAGATGCCACTTGTGAAATGATTGCCCCAAATTAAGCTCAACTATTATCTGAACCTCCCCCCACAATCTATTTCAGTTTTCTATAACAGTGGCAGGAAATTTTGCTATGGTGTGAGATTTCAAATATGATTTAGGAAGCAGAACAGTCTTTGGGTTCAGACAGACTTGTGCTGTAATTCAGGTGCTACTTCTCATGAACTGTGTGGCTTTGAACAGATGACTTAACTGTTCAGCTCCTTCTGTAAAATGAAGAGAGGAATACATTCTTTGGGAAAGTTGTGAAGAAACCTACAAAGCACCTAGCTCAGCGCGTGTGCAATAAACAGGGGAAAAAGAAGGTTGGTAGATACATAAGCGGATGCAGGTCTAGGATGCACGACTGTGTTCATCTTGGTCATGTCAATCACTCATTCTGTCTATTTAGAGCATGTCTTCTTTTAGCCTTTTTCTCTGCCACCAAAGGTGGTAGTGGGGTGGAAGTTGGGGAGGAGACGGAGCAGGAAGAGCTGCTTTTAGCATTTAGGGGATTTGGAGCAACTGAGTTAATGGACCCATAGGGACAATGGTGACAGCTGAATACCCTTTGGAGGGAGGAGGGAGTCCTGGGTCCTGCATTAAAGGATAATAAAGAGCAGACGCTGGGCTGCAGGGCGAGGGGAACAAAGGGCCTAGGCAGTGGACCCCAGCAGGGAGCTGAATTCACCAATGGGTCATGTGGTTCTCTTCCTTCCCCCTGCCTCACTGTTTGGAAAGAAATAATAACTTGGCAAAACATTGTAGAGAGTCAGGTCAAGCTTCCAGAAGTAATTGGTAAAGCAAGATACCATTTAGACAAAGCAAGGCGCTTGGCCCTTTGCTGTCCTTCACCTTTAAAGCAAATTGAACAAAAAGCTGAACGCAATCAGCTTTAGTTCTGGCCTGTTTCCAAACTCTGCACCCACCATCAAACACTGAGTCGTCTATCTGTACCCTTCCCCCAGAAGGGCAGTGGGCCGACCAAGAAATGATCTCACAAAGCACTAAATGCCATATAGCAGATGCGTCCTAGGACCCTGGTCATTCAGTTTTCAGGATCTTGGGATAGATCAAAGAATATTCTTTGCACTCCTGATCATCTGGTCCGCATCTGCCCCAGACCAGGGAAAGGAAAGAAAATGGGAGTCCTATAAATGAAGGGCAAGACAGGATTTCTGGAGATGTCTCTCTTACCAGCGGAGACAACTATGCAACTTTCAAAATGAAGCATTAACAGTTACCTGGCTGGACCTCATCTCTAGGAGCAGATACACTGCTGCTGCTGCTAAGTCGCTTCAGTCGTGTCCGACTCTGTGCGACCCCATAGATGGCAGCCCACCAGGCTCCCCCATCCCTGGGATTCTCCAGGCAAGAACACTGGAGTGGGTTGCCATTTCCTTCTCCAATGCATGAAAGTGAAAAGTGAAAGAAGTCGCTCAGTCGTGTCCAACTCTTAGCGACCCCATGGACTGCAGTCTACCAGGCTCCTCCATCCATGGGATTTTCCAGGCAAGAGTACTAGAGTGGGGTGCCATTGCCTTCTCCGGCAGATACACTAGATGCTGAAAATATGGGATCCATGTACTACTCCACAATGGTGCATTAAACCTCTGTTAATTAAAAAAAAATGTAGCTCTACACTTGACCTCCGAAAGTCAAATCTTTTCTTATACTCTAATCTCCTTTTTACTCCACAACCACAGATCTGTAAGAAAATATTTCTGCATATTTGAAATTGTGGATCTAAGAAACTCTGAGCCATGCCACTGTTAATTAACTAGAGAGGGTGAAATCAATATTGAAGAGCTATGCTGAAAAAATGAGCAGACACAATGTGTATCTGGGTGAGAAGGTAGTGTCTACCCAAGTTAATCTACAAATTTCAGGTAGTGATAAATTTTCACACAAGACAGTTAGATGGTTGACAGTGGGCGTAGCATTTGGCAACAGGTTAAGAGCCCCGTTGGCTCTGGTTGAACATAAAATAAAGATTCAAAAGTTTATTTGGCTGATAAACTCATGAGCAAGACTGGACACTTGTGTAAGAGAAGAGCCATAGTAAGAAGGGGATTTGTTTTTATCTCATATCCAATTATGTTATAAAAGTACAATAATTGAATTTTCTCTTCCAAAGCAATTGACTCTGAAGTACACATTCATCCGCCTTCATATATTTTTGCTTTTGTTTTATTCCCTTATTTTTTTTACTCTCCTCAGTCTTCATCTCTGTTCTGTTGTCGTGGTTCAGTCGCTAAGTCGTGTCCGATTTTTTGTGACCCCACGGACTGCAGCACTCCAGTTTCCCCTGTTCTTCACTATCTCGTGACCCCACGGACTGCAGCACTCCAGTTTCCCCTGTTCTTCACTATCTCCTGGAGTTTGCTCAAATTCATATCCATTGAGTCAGTGATGCTATCTAACCATCTCATCCTCTGCCGCCCCTTCTCCTTTTGCTTTTAATCTTTCCCAGCATCAGGGTCTCTTCCAATGAGTCAGCTTTCTGAACTGGGTAGACAAAGTATTGGAGTTTCTGCTTTAGCATCAGTTTTTCCAATGAATATACAGGCTTGATTTCCTTTAGGATTGACTGATTTGATCTCCTTGCTGTCCAAGGGACACTTGAGAGTCTTCTCTACCACCACAGTTTGAAAGCATCAATTCTTTGGTGCCCAGCCTTCTTTATGGTCCAACTCTCACATCCGTATATGACTACTGGAAAAACCAGAGCTCTGACTATACAGACTTTGGTCAGCAAAGTGATGTCTCTGTTTTTTAATATACTGTCTAGGTTTGTCATAGCTTTCTATCCAAGGAGCAAGCATCTTTTCATTTTCCTTTCACTTCATTTGTTGTTCTGGTGTTGGCACTGTCCAAATCTTCAGCTCAGCTACAAACTGTGGTTGCTAGAAAGAAGGTCTATTGCTACAATGAACTGAAACCCTTAACTAGTTTTTGTTATTACTTTGTTCTGCTTTTTCTCATCTGCAAATAGAGCTACTAATATATGCAGCTTTTCCACTTCATGGAATACATAATAGGCCTGAAACAAATTTATTTCAAGAACTCAGGAAAATTCTCCTGTAGTCATTTCCTTGATAGAGCCTCCAAATACACCAGTCTAAGCATCTCTTCATTCTTCTGAGCAACAAGAGTACATTCTAAACAGACAAACTAAAAATCTGAATTTCAGGGGGTTCTGTTTATTGACCAGTTTTGTGGTATGGTGTTATAACTCATAGGCAACACCTGCTATATTAACTTAAAACTGAAGACCAGACTGTTAATGAGATATTAGCTCTACCAGGGTCATGATGATAACAGATGAAATGCATACAAGACTGTGCATTTCTTAGTAAGTTAACATAAAAGTGTACACCTGTGGTTTTTAGCCTCAAACTCCTATTACTAATTTGGCTTAGCATCAAAATCACCTTTCTATAACATAACATATCCTCTGAATAGACTTCCTGCCAGTTTCAAGCTTCCTCCTTAACCTTCACCTGCCAGTAATCAGTCTTCCCCTGAGTAGAATATCCTAGCACACAGATGTGCTTGGTGTTGCATCCATAAATTCTGGACACTTCAGCTTTTAACTTTCATCTACAAGAAGTGCATCTTCCCCCAAAAAAAAGTCCTCTAAAATCATGTGCTCCTTCCTTTCTCTTGAGAGCTTTCACACTGGCAAGAAAAAAGCTCTTCTGGATACAGCAAATGAATAAAAGCAAGGGGTGTATTATTTATTTCCGAAGGTTTCACATGTGTTATCCCATTCATGTCATATATGGTATCTATATTTAGTAAAAGAGACTTGAGGGACAGACTCAATATCAAACAGCTTAAACTACTTTTTGGCAGTTGATCTGTTATCCTAAGAAACAGCCATAGGTAACTTCTAAATAAAACCAAAAGAACAGACTGAAAGCTGTATCAATGTGCTAATACGTGGTGCAGTGGTAAAGAATCCTCCTGCCGCTGCAGGAGATGCAGGAGACCAGGGTTCGATCCCTGGGTTGGGAAGATCCCCTGGAGCAGGAAATGGCAACCTACTCCAGTATTCTTGCCTGGGAAATCCCATGGACAGGAGCCTGGTGGGCTACAGTCCATGGGGTTGCAAAGAGTCAGACGCGACAGAGCAACTGAGCATGTGTACTCAACAACTTCTTGTGTATATACTTCTATCCCAGTGCTCAGAGGATTACAAAATAATATAGGATACTATTCTTTCCCTTTAGGAATATCTAGTTTAGCTGTGAGTGGAAGACACGCTCCCCCTCCCCAAATTTTTTTAGTAGTAATGCAAAGAATTTTGTGGTCAAGTATCAATTATTACTGCTGCTGCTGCTGCTAAGTCGCTTCAGTCGTGTCCGACTCTGTGCGACCCCATAGACGGCAGCCCACCAGGCTCCCCCGTCCCTGGGATTCTCCAGGCAAGAATTCTGGAGTGGGTTGCCATTTCCTTCTCCAATGCATGAAAGTGAAGAGTGAAAGTGAAGTCACTCAGTCGTGTCCGACTCATAGCAACCCCATGGACTGCAGCCCACCAGGCTCCTCCGTCCATGGGATTTTCCAGGCAAGAGTACTGGAGTGGGGTGCCATTGCCTTCTCTGTCAATTATTACTACTAATTAAATAAAAAGGATGTCCACAGAGCCCCCTCCTGGTGGAGGGGGAATCCGAGCCAGGCAAGACTTTTCTCCAGGTCATTAAGCAGATGAATCAGAGCAGTGATTCACCTCCATTCTTTGCAAAGTCTATGGAGACAATTCATTTACCCTCTTTTCCTTAGTTTTCTTCTCTGTCAAATGGAGATATGATGATCACGAAGTGTAGAAGGTTCAGTGAGATAATAAAAGTAAGCTGTTGTACACAGCACCTAGAACTTAGTAAGAATTCAAAGAGTTGGAAGCTTTTTCCAAGATGGCAGAAGGAACCACCTGAGTTAAGGCTTGGAGTTAAATTGTGCATGTCATTTGCAAGCCAAGACATAGTATTTCTGAGTCAGAGGATGTGCATAGATGCAGTTTGGGAATGTGATAAAGGAGGTATTTGGCAGAGGAGAGGGAAGAGGAAGGAAAAAAAGTGATGGAGGAAGAGAGAGAAAGATGAGAAAGAAGGAGGAGGAAGAATACAGTCCTTGGTTGCCTCTACTTTGTACCATTTTTTAGTCTTTTTTTTTTTTTTTTTTGGCTGTGCTGTGTGGCATGCAGGGTCTTAGTTTCCAACCAGGGATTACACCTGTGCCACCTGCACTGGGCGCTTGGAGTCTTAGCCACTGGACCACCAGGGACGTCCCCCCTTTTCTACTTTAAGCACATCATGTCAGCTGAATTAGGCCAGATTCCAGAGTGTCATGACACATCAGGACTTCAGCTAGCGAGGTTGTATCTACTTTTGAAATAAATGCCTTAGGATGTTTAAGCAGTAGGTTTTTCAGGAATGGGGAGAGGGAAAGAGAGAAAGAGATGAGTGCGGGGGGAACACTCAATTGGGAGTCCAAAAAAGAAAATGAAAAATAAGCTGCTGTTCTCATCAGTAACCCTGATAGTGAGGAACGGATGGGTGTAAGAAACATTGTGAAAAGCTTGGTAATTAGTCAAATAAAAGACAAAGGAAAGACAAGTGGCAAAGAAGACACAGGCATGAAGCCCAGGAAATCAGGGAGTGGTGACATCCCTTAAGGAAAATAAGGATGCTGGAAGTAGAATTTCCTTTTGTAACATTATACACATCCCAAGCTATGGCTGGGATAACTTTGTAACGCAACACAGGCAAATGAGTGTCCTGTGTGCTCAGTTGTGTCCAACTGTCTGTGACGCCATGGACGATAGCCTGCCGTGCTTCTCTGTCCATGGAATTCTCCAGGCAAGAATACCGGAGTGGGCTGCCATTCCCTACTCCAACAGGTAAATACATGTGCGTCTAAATGTTTAATAATATAATTTTGAACCCATAAAATTGAACTTTCTGATCATCC
This sequence comes from Bubalus bubalis, assembly GCF_019923935.1. Lineage (NCBI taxonomy): Eukaryota > Metazoa > Chordata > Mammalia > Artiodactyla > Bovidae > Bubalus > Bubalus bubalis. The sequence goes on along the minus strand of NC_059171.1, from coordinate 48,861,371 downwards.
GTGGACAGAAGACAGAAGATACCACTGTGGTGTTTTTTATGACATATTCCTCCTCAGATGAAAAGGATCTTTTCTCAGATTCAGAACATAATTGGCTCAATAACTCTTCTAGTGTTTTTAAACTTTAGGGAAGTAAGGGATTTTCAAGTCAGAACAACAAACTACTTCTGCGCAATATCTGTAATTCTCTTCTTTCAGCTCAGAAAATGTTAGTGGAGAGGGACATATAATTTAAAGAGTAAAGAGGCAAGAAGAGATGAAATATTTAAGTTGCTTCTGCTCATAAACGTTCAGCTTATAACTTGGTTGACATCCTTTTACAAAACGTGTGAATGACTTATTTTACAAGTGATATAGACACTCCCTTTTTCACTCACTACAACGACAAATCACTCTTAGTTTAAAGCTTTGAGAGACATTTTCCTGCCCTCCTGCTTTTCTTTCTATCTCCTCTTGTTCTACTCTTTTGTTTGTCACATTTCATTTTAAGCTTCTCTCCAAAAACAGGAGAGCCATTCTTGATACTAAATCAATGAATAATTTTCAGGATTAGGTATAATTTTATTAGAGGTAGAAGATTTTATTTGCCATTTCACACTCTTGCACCAGATGTGGGGAGGAGCAGGGCAGCATGATTGAAAGAATACACTGCTTGAATCTGCTAGATTTGGGATTTAAATTGCTAGGAATTTGTGGGAATAATACTGACCTGGGGAGACCTGACAGCATTTTGGTTCCTCAAAAGAGACTTGGGTTCTGTTCAAATTTTTAATGAAGACTTTGGCCCGTTTTATTTTACTCAACTGAGCTTGCTGAACCATGTTCCCTGGTTCCTATGGGAGAAATGCCAGCCTAAGTATCCGCACCTATAAATCTAGTTCTCAGTTAGGGTTGCCACCCATGGGGGTCAAATTAGCATGAGTTAGTTTATACTCGGAAGCTATTAATGGCTAACGACTGACTTGGTCATTCTCAAGACATCCAGTGCAAGGAACTAAGGAAAAAAGACAGAATACACTCATTCCATCATTAGAGCAATAAATGTCATCTGCAGCAAGCACAAAAGTTGGGTTTAACTGTGAAGTTTAACACTAGGTCTTTTCTGCTGGCATCCACTTAGGTCAACAGGCCCATGAGCCTGCATATGTGGTGATGAAGGTATGGAGTATAGGCTGATATTCTAAAACTCCTTCATCCAGACTGTCTAAACTCAGATTTCAATTCAGGATTCTATTCCTACATGTTCAACTTATCCACCTGTCTCAGAGGTACAAAGACTTCTTGATGAGGAGAAACATAGTCCTTGTAAGAAAAGAAGAATGAATAAGTGGAGAGGAAGGGGGGAAAATACCAGTCAAACATACCCTGTTTTAGAGTCATGTTTTTTTGACACAAAAATAAGGACAGAAAACAGAGAGGAAATAAGCTTTATGAAACACTTCATGTGTAGCGATTGCTATTCTCATTAGTTGTTTTGCTCTAAAATTGGAGATCCAAGGACTTCCCTGGTGGCCCAGTGGTTAAGATTTTGTGTTTCTTATGTAGGAACTGTGGATTCAATCCCTGGTCAGGGAACCAAGATCCCAAATGCCACGTGGCACGGCCAAAAAAAAAAAGTTTTTAATAAAAAGTAGATAAAACCAGAAATCCATTGAGCCACCCTTCTGGGCACCCACTGCCTTCATCTCAGAAGTGGAATTGGAAGTACTCTTCTAATTGTGTCTGCCACGATTACAAGTTTAGAAAACCTCACTGGACTGCCTCATTGGCTTCAGGTAAAGCTTATTTCATGCTGGGCAAGTAATAGATTAAAATGTCACTAGCAATGACAAAATTTGCTGAACAGTGGCAGTTGTGTTATAGCCAGGAAAAAGAAGCAGAGTGGTACAGTGGGAAGACATTGGCAACCTGGATTCTAGAGCTTGGTTACCATTAATAATGAGATATTGAGCAAATTAATTAACCTTTCAGGAGCATGCCTCCCACTACCTCTTAACCTTTATTCTACTGTTCCCTCCATCTAGGTTAAATTATTCTCCTTAACTGGCAAGCTCTGCTCTTTCCCAAGACCAGTCTAAATAAATAAGATATTCTCCTTTGAAATTAAAAAGCATGGTGGGAGGAACAGGGAAGAACTTTAATCCAGTTTTGCACCATCTCTTGCTCTTTTTCCACTCATTTTATATATCACTATTAAACTAATCTTCTAGCATCATTTTCATTATGCTCTTCCATTATTCTAAAATAGCCAATTTTCTATAGCATCCAGCCTTTAAGGACCTGCATCATGTTTTCCACTTGAACCATATCCCTTCCCTGATGTACTTTCTGTTCTTTACGAAGTTGGTTCAGCATCTCCTAAATTTCCATCACTTACTTTTACTGCTAAGGATTTGCCCATAGTGTTTTCTGGGCTCAGGCTGTCCTTCCATCACAGTTGTGATGTTCACATCTCACCCATCCTTGAAGAAAAATTACCCCGTTACTTACATGCAACTTTCTTTTGTTCGCTATACCAACTATTAATAAGTCCCTTCTCATAGGTGATCTCTTACCACTTAACATGTGGCCATCTAATTTTAGCTCTTGATTAAGTACAATTTTGCATTTATTACTATTATTCATAGATTTTTAATATTGCTCCCTCTCTTTCTTATCAGAAACATGAAGGTAGAAGTTGAGTTTTAAACCTCTGCCTCTATCAAGCATAGCTTCAAGACGGTATATCTGATATAGGCCATGCTGCTAAGTCGCTTCAGTTGTGTCCGACTCTGTGTGACCCCGTAGATGGCAGCCCACTCGGCTCACCTGTCCCTGGGATTCTCCAGGCAAGAATACTGGAGTGGGTTGCCATTTCCTTCTTCACTATATATTCATAGCCAGATTGGTCAAGGATAATTGGGATAGAAAGCTGCATTTTAGTCACTGAGAAATTTGAGGAAACTAATCAAAAGTAAATCCACAACCACACCAGGCAATTCTTTTGACACTGTGGAAAGCACTATCTCATGCACCAGTTTTCTGGCTTAATTTTTTTCTATCTTCTGCACATCACTCTCTCAGTGCTGCATTTGGCCAGCTGAATTCCATCCAGAAACAGATTTAAATAGACAATAGGCCAACTAGAATTCCCATCCTCCTTGATTAGACGTGAAATTGCCGAGCTGGGTGTCACTCACATGCCAGCCACTCAGGAGTCTATGCTATCCATTCATTTCTCTTGAGAGCTGAACTGAGGAGATTGTGGCAGTTTCACTTTTAAGGGCATGTAAAATTATGGCTAGACCAGAATTTTAGGGACAGTGCCAGACAGACAGACCCACCCCACCTGGATGAAAGTATCCACTATCTGCTGCATATCATAAATTAAAATTCCCTGAAAACCCCACAGTAAATCATATTTTTCTGTTTCTGTAGTTGGATTTGACTATAAAAATTCATTGGCTTGAAATCACATTCTCAGCTGTAAGACAATTTGCCAGTGAGATGAGAGGTTTTAAATCACTTAGAAGAAAGAGGAAATTATCACACATTCTATTGGATCTACTGGATCTTATTTCTTGTAGTTTTCTGAAATAATCAGAATTAAGGCTTGATTTTCCAAGAAAGGCATGGAAAATATCACAGAAGCACAGACTATAAGAGGTATACCTCAGAGATCATCTAGGTAAAAATCCCCCATTTTACATCCGAGGAAACAGAAAAAAAGTATGAAGGTGTTTGTGCTCAATCGTGTCCAACTCTTTCGGACACCATGGACTGTAGCCTGCCAGGCTCCTCTGTCCATGCAGTTCTCTAGGCAGGAATACTGGAGTGGGTTGCCATTTCCTTCTCCAGGGGATCTTCCCGACCCTGGGATCAAACTGGCATCTCTTGTATCTCCTGCATTGGCAGACGGATTCTTTACCACCAGCACCACCTGAGGAGATGAAGCCTGCCTAAAAAAAATCCTAAAACCCACATTTCCTAGATAGTTCTAGGCCAGGCTTTATCGAAACGTATAAGGCAGTAAAGTTCTACCAGGACTAACTGGATTTCATGTGTCAGATGTCCTCTAGAATGGAGGAAAACATGAGGGTGTGAAGCCAGCTCTCCCACGGCCCCTCTTACTAGTGCCAGACTGCAGAGAAGTCTCAGGGCTGGAACAAATACCAGCAGAAGCATTTACTGTTTAGGTGTATTCTTTGTGGAAAATCTATTCTACCAGAAATACCCAAGCGCTGATCTGCAAGTTCGAAGCTTTGTTATAAAGAGCCTTGTTTGTAAAGGCCCCTTTTAACCTTTGCCAACAGAATGCTACCCAAGTGATGACAATAATATTAACCATCACACCCTCAAAACATTTTCCTTTGAGTCAAATCACTGGAACTTGCAGTCTTTGGATTAGCAAAGCAAATACATCATTTCTGCACACCAGAAAACAGCATCTGAGAGAGGAGTCTAGAGAGCTAGCGAGTGGAGTAATCCACATTGGAACTCATGTCTTCTAACACCTACTTCACTGCTTCATGTTTCCAGTGATTCCAAATACATATATTATTATATATGTAATACGTTAGGGAAACCTGTTGCCTTCCATGGGCTTCCCTGATGGCTCAGAGGGTAAAGAATCTGCCTGCAATGCAGGAGACCTTGGTTTAATCCCTGGAGTTGAGCTGCCCTGACGTCGCCTCACTGAGAAATAAACATTGGACATACGTCCTCAGGCTCTGGAATTTTCCCAAGAGAAGTATAAGAGCCATAGTCTTCAGAGCTTTCTAAATTATGTGAGTGTATAAACCAGTATGTACCTACATAATTTATGTCTAAAACAGATTTATTTGTATAGGAAGTAAAATGAGTCATTATTGGATTATAAATGTCTTTCAAAATCATTAATTTACTTTTTCATCTTGCACTGTCATGAATAATAATTTAATAATTCCAAAAAAAGATTAACTTAGAATTTTAAAGTGTGGTTTTGATTTTTTTGGAAAAAATAGCTTTGTTTTTAAAACATATCCTATATTTCTATTTGTTATTTAAAAAGTCACTGATTTTCAGAGCAATGCAAGGAATATGTCACAGGAAAAAGAGTATGTGCATTCAGATTGTTATCAGCTCTATTTCAATTCACTGAGAGTGTGATTGAAAACCTGGTTAGAACTATAAAGAAATCAGGCTTACCAGTATTACATCTGCTGGTAAAAGGGAGAATTCTGTTGTGAATGTAGAGTTAATTTGGCAGAATAATTACCTGTTTGTCATATAGCTAAATTTTAATCACACCAAGTGCTGAAAAAGAATTCTATGAAAAATTATATCTTCGGTCCACAAGAATACTTTCTTCTTTGAACTAAGCCTATACATTGACCACTTCTGTAAAACATGCTTTCCTATTTATTATTTGTATCTCAGCCGTTGTTCATAATGAAAATAAAACAGGTCATTTTCACTACTTGAAGGGAGGGTCAGAAGAAATAAAGCTGAGCTCTTTCCAAACTCTTTATAGTTCTTTTGTTCTGCCGTTGAGCAGCGGTTGCCCTTAAGTTGTTATGACTTTTTTCTCTAACATGCTCATAATCTCCACCAAAAGACCACATAAAATGGCAAGCTGTTAAAGAAGAAAAACTACACACAAAAAGGATGCAAACTTTTCAGTAGTGTAACTGAAGAACATCTTTCTCATTTCCCCGACCCATCAGAGATTCCAAAGATTACTCAATCTTTAGCTTCTTATACACAGAGAAAATGGACTTCTTAGTTTGACCTTCCTTGCTTAGTCCTCTAATGTTTTATGAAATTTGACTTTTCCCATTTATTAAACTTTTAACTTTGTATAACAATCTACACTTTCTAAAGTGCTTTCAAACCATTCATTTGATCTTGAAAACCTTGTGGAACACATCACCCAGCTAAGTACCTATGCCCCTTTTAAAGAATAAGAATGAAGTTGCATTCTTGGATAATACACAATGAAAGATATTTAGGGTTATAAGACCATGAGGCAAGCAACTTTCACTGAACTCAAGGAAAACAAACAAACAGTGAAAGTGAAAGTGAAGTCAGTTGTGTCCGACTCTTTGCGACCCTGTGGACTGTAGCCCACCAGGCTCCTCCGTCCATGGGATTCTCCAGGCAAGAATACTGGAGTGGGTTGCCATTTCCTTCTCCAGAGGCTTTTGAGTTCCTCTTCACTTTCTGCCATAAGGGTGGTGTCATCTGCATATCTGAGGTTATTGATATTTCTCCCAGCAATCTGATTAGAATCCAAGTATTCTTATTTTTCCACACTTCCTGTAAATCTGTACTCTTATTTCTGTATAAAATGAACAGTAACTTCCATTTAAAATATTTATAAACCACAATTACACTTTTTGCCAATCAGTTATCAGTACCATAGCTCAAGGAAAACTCATTATTTAGCTATAACATTTGTTTATATATCATATTACCCATTTCAAATCATTTTTATAATCCTATTTTATTTGATCCTCATAACTTTTTGAATAAAGTAGATAGCACAGGCATTATTGGACCCATTTTACAGACCAAGAAACAGACTGTGAAACTAACTGGCAGTCATATTATGGAGACAGATACATAAGTCTGAAAACTTCAGAACAGTACTCATGCCAATGAATCCTCTTGACAGTCCAGTGCCTTTTCATACCACTAATGACCATATCTAAAACTTCTAGGTCTCATGCTTTATTGACAAAAATAACAGTTAGTTAAAGAACAAAACCAAATGACTGAAAAAGATGCCTATGTTTTACTTACTATTATACATAACAGCTACCTGCTATGTGCAAGGAAGTGCTTTATATATATATATATATATATATTATCTAATTTAATTTTTCCACATCTCTATGCTATGTAATTCTCATAGTCCCCATCATACAAACAAGGAAACATGTCTGAGAGTCTAACCTGACTGATGTGCAGAACTATCAGGGCTAAGGCAGGACCTGCGAACCTCCCACCGTTAATTACATTGTCCTATTCCACATTTTCCCTTTCTCCTTTAAGCTCAGTTGATATTTCAGCCAAGTTCTTTTTCATATATTCAATGATCTTAAATTCTGCAATTGAGAGAATTCTTTCCAGGAACAGAGTTTGTATGGAAAAACACATGTTTGAAAAAGCAGGTACCATATCCTATTTGCACTGGCAGCAGTCTCTGGCATATATTAAACATCCAGTAAGTGTTTGCTAAATGTAAAAGATGTTTGGAGTTCTCTCTTAAAAAGCTTTCAAGATGTCATGATCTAAATATTTAAATGGTTGTTGTTGTTTAGTCACTAAGTCATGTCTGACTCTTTTGCAACCCCAGGGACTATATAGCTTGCCAGGTTCCTCTGTCTATGGGATTTCTCAGGCAAGAATACTGGAGAGGGTTGCCATTTCCTTCTCCAGGGGATCTTCCCAACCCAGGGATCGAACCTGTGTCTCCTGCATTGACAGGCGGATTCTTTACCACTAAGCCACCAGGGAAGCCCAAATACTTAAATACAGGATTTATGAATCAGTTCAATTTGCCAAGTCTCAGCTTTGCCGCAAAACACATAGTTTCAAAGCCAGAAAAAAAAAAAATGATAGAGAAGTGAACAAATTTCACTTAAGAATATTTTTTAAGCCAGTTCTTGGAAACCTGAACTGCTCTGTCAATAATCTGACAGTTTTGGACTGTCTGAATAACCTTTTTTGGATAATTTCCTGTTTCTATGACAAAAGTAATGCTCAGTCTCACCGCTGGCGGGAGTCCATGATTTTTCCCTTTGCTACAACCAGTCAGGATAAAAAGTGAACATAGATGAGTTACTATGTAAGATGCCCTCGCAGACGCCGGCTGAGCAATGATGCAGAAAAGGATCAGTCAGGGAAGATGTGAAGTCCAGGTAAGTGGCAGGATACAAAGGGTACACTTTTCCACCTCCTTTCTTCCTACCCACGATTGCAGCCATCCCTTTTGTGGACGGCTCCAAAGTTTCTGATATTCACTTGTATCTGTCTTTCCTCAAACACGAATAGTTAGGTGAGCTAAGAAGACCGCATCCCCCTATATCTTTCCTGCCTTGGTACTATGGCCTTTGACCTACCCCACCCAGAGCACACTTTAAGTGCACAGCTTAACCTGACTGCAGTGTTCGTGAATTTCAGGGTAAAAAGTGCATTCAGGTAAGTCAATCACATGTCCGTCTCAGGTTTCTCCACTTGGCACCTGTTTACAGCAGCAAAGCAACTCCTTTCAGGCTCTGCCCGTTATTGCTTCTCTTACTGTCCATCACTCTTGCCTTGGGCTCTTGACCTCTGGTTCTTACTAATACACCTGCCAGCCCCAGACATGGGTACTTGTAGATTCTGCAGAATGAGGCTTTTTCCTGTCTCCGGCTCAACACATCCTCCACCAGCATCTCTCAAAGACTGCATGACTGTACGACCCCCACACCTCCGCTTCCGTCATCTCCTTCACTTCCGCACCTGTTCATCTCCTCTTCCCACTCTGTGCTTCTGTGCTTTGCCCAGTCCCTGCTCTTTGGCATATGCTTTTGCATTTGCCATTTTTCCCTCTTGTTCAGTCGCCAAGTTGTGTCTGATTCTTTGCAATCCCATGGACTGCAGCACGCCAAGCCTCCCTGTCCCTCACCATCTCCCGGAGTTTGCCCAAGTTCATATGTCCATTGAATTGGTGATGCCATCCAACCATCTAATCCTCTGTTGTCCTGTTCTCTTTCTGCCTTCACTCTTCCTAGCATCAGGGTCCCCTCTACTTTCTCTCTCTCTTTCTCTCTCTCTCTCTCTCACACACACACACACACATACAGGAAAAAAAAAAAAAAAAAAAACTGGAGGGAGCAAACTGGATTTGGTACCGTTGAATTTCTTGGATCATGTTCCCTGGGTTCTTTTTTTCTATGTCTCTCTAATCCACTATTTTCTAGCAAAAGCTTTCTTTGGATTTCTGACACCAGCCCTAACAGCTTGAATTTATCTGATGCGCTGAATAACTTTGCTCCTGGGGCTGAAGTCGCAGCTATAACACTTGGATTATTATTAATAATTATCAATCATTCTCTTTTTTAAAAGATCCTTACTTTTATCTCTTTGTATCGTTTAATGTTGTTATTTAGTTGGGAAGTCATGTCAGACTCTTTTGCAACCCCATGGACTGTAGCCCACCAGGCTTCTCTCTCCATGGGATTTCCCAGGCAAGAATGCTGGAGTGGGTTACCATTTCCTTCTCCAATATCATTTAATATTTATATATAAATACAGAGCTGTTGCCAGGGTCACCGCTCAATATGTACTCACTGAAAAAAAGGAATGTTTTTCACTCACTCAGGGCAAATAATACTAAACTAGTGATTAGGACACAAATGCCCTAAAATAGCCAGAAAAAAGAGAAACTGAATGATAACTGAGTACCGACGACATGCTGGACACTGCTATAAACTTAGTTATATATCTGTACTAGTCATTCTACTTAGAAGAACTAGACTTTAAAAAAATTACACACCTGTAGAGCTAGGATTTGGACCCAAGTCATTTTGTCTTCAAAAGTCAGTGTTGACTCTCAAAAGAAAGTTCTGCATAAATGCTAAAAGGTAAAACCCCATCATTAATTACATGGAAGGAATTTGCATTTGCCTGCAATTTACACCTTTTCCCCAGACTAATTGCCAATGCTAGTAAAGTACGTCTTCCCACAATTTACTAGGCTTTTTTTGTAAAAAGCTAAATGGAAGTTTGCTGTCAAGGTGGTGAGGAAGAGAAAACTGAGATTCAAGTAAAAACTTGCTAACTGGTGTGCAAAACCATGCCCGTTAAGAGGGGAACAACTTTTACAGAATACAGACTGGTCTCTACATCGTTTGTTAAGGGCTGGTATAGACTTGTCCCTGTGGGCTCACGCCCAAGTCAGCCGCAAGAGGGCTGAAACAAACCCCCATGGAAAATAATATTGGTTATTATTAGATATAATTATTATTAGGTAAAATCTAGGGCATTGTGATAAACATGCTGTTTGCTGTTTTCTGTGAGGCATTATTAGAGTTGTTACAAATTAGCAAGACATAAAGTGCACTTAATGCATTTTCCCTCAATTTACATGCCCTTCCTTCTTAAATCATTTCCAGAAATGCTTAGGAAATGTGAAAGGGTTTATCAGACAAATGTATTGTCTTTTCCTCCAGCAGAATGTCAGATCACTTCTTGAAAGATCCTCTCCAAATGCTTCAACTCAAACTGATTTTAACAAACTTGACTATACACACCATAATTAGGAAGCCAATTCATTCAGTTCATTTGCATCCGTCTAAATAATTTTTCCTGACAGATGACTTCCGTTCTAAGTACCAAGTACTTTTTAATCCTAGGCAGGTTATTGCTGAGGATAAACGATTTCACATTCTCATAAAGATGCCAGTCATTAAGAATATTAACACGAATTCCTTCCCCTCGGATAGAAAGGAGCTGTCATTTTAGCAATGTTGCTGCATCAGCCTTTCTATTGTCAAACACAACAAATGATGAGAAAATCAATTTACTCTTTAGAATTAGTCAAGTGAGGAATTCTTTGAAGTAGGGGGTCAGGGTTTTTGTCTGGATTCCGTAATCTGGAAAAGCGGGTACTGTATAGACGTTGGTAAAATGTTGTGAAATTTAATGAGCACTGTTTGCTGCCATAGACCTTCCAGACAGAATCTATCTCTGAAAAAGAATTCCCCACTCTTAAAATAGAGGTTTGATGAGCACCAGATGTGGTTTAAACGAAGCCTTGTCCAGCTGAACTCAGAATATATTTTGATCTGTATGAGGCACAGTCTAGAAAGAGGGGCAGTGAATCGATCGACCAGAGCCTGTGTTGAGGTTGGTGGTGGGGCTTGAATATATATTTACTCCATAAAGCTTCTCACATTAAGCAAAATGCAAATGAGCTTTTAACAAATGCTTTCTAATAGTTGGAGGATGTCATACTTGCTGCTTATGAGACAATTTACAGTTTTATTTCATGTCTAAGAGGATAGCATTTCAATGGGTAGCCACAACCTTTAGGTGGGTCTGTGTTCTGGCATTGATTGCACCTTCCACATCTCAGTTTCTCCACCCACAAAGGGAAGATTAGCTCGTTCTTCAAGAATGACAAGCATTTAATATTTGGAAAAGACTAAATAATGAAGTGCTTGGATTCTATAGAAATGCCGAGGAGAAAAGAAGATTTATTTCAAGTCAAAATCTAGTACAAACATGACCTTCCTATTGTAAATCTCATGAATAGGGAAAGAAATTACATCGAAGACTGTTTCTTGGGCTGAGAATTTGGAAATACATTAATATTGGGATGCTTCAGATGGTAAAAAAAAAATATATTAAAAACATCTGCTTATTATAATCTCTTGTCTTTGGAGATGAGAAAAATTCTTTCTGCTACACTGTCCTGAAAGAATGCAGTTAGTAAAGATTTAAATGACAGGAATGAAAGGGTCATCTTTTGATTTCTTTGCCTTTGGGCAGGACTACAGTTAAGCCACCACAGGAAAGAGAACAATGCTGTTTCTTGCAAAAATCTCCAGGTGAGAATAATAAAAATTAAAAAGAGCACAAGGGAAAGCCCAGGGACCTTGAAATTAATAAAGGTCGGTTTCAGCTAATTTCAGTTCAAATCCATATCTATTTGCCAGTAGCCTGATGCTTCGCTTAGTGAAACGCCAAAGGATATGATATTTGGCACTAGTTCTATGAGAATTCCATTAAGTATTAACATGAATGTCTGGTCATTGTTTTGTTCACCTCCTCTTCACCCCATGGGGGAGGGAGGGAGTCCTGTCCTAGGGTTCTCAGATGACCAAACACAGGACATCTGACTCAGGACACAGGAGATCAAAAGTAATTAGTCACATATACTAAGAGTCCAGGGGGAAATGGACACTCTGGGTCACATGGGGCAACACAGAGGCTACATTTAGGAACAGAGGGAAAAAGAAGAGCCTATAAGGAGCAGGTTCTGTAGTAACCTGAGAGTGAGAGGCACCCAGGATCCCAGGGAAGGATGTGATTGGCTGGTTTCAATGACTGTGGGCTGGCAGGGAAGTAAACCCAGCAGGATGCAGAGTAGGTAGACTGCTGCTGTCCAGCTATAGGGGAACTAGCCAGGGAGAGAGTCTTTCCCGAATGGTGGGGAGCATATCAGGTAAAAGTAGGGGAATGCACAGCCTTTTGGGGCCCCGTTAGGCTCAAAGATGTCAGGGCAGCATGTGAAATCAGCCCTTCCAAGCCAGTGGTTCATACAACCTATGTCGACATATGGGATGCTTACTTCCCCTGGGCTATACTGACCCCTCTAAGAGAGATGTCTTTGCCATAATTATTGTGTCTCCTGTGAAAAAAGTCACCTTGACTGGATTGATAACCTTGGGGCATAAGCAGTTTTCTAGCAAGAGTGCTCTCAGGCCAAGGCTATATAAGTAGCTTGATGATTCATGCAGAAGTATTCTCTGCTACTCACTTTGATTTGAATGAAAAGAGAAGGCAAGCCCTGCATCATTCAGACAAATTATATATTTATTCCTCACTTGATTTTCATTTGCCACGAGGTGAATGTTGACCAGTTTCTACTTCCAGCAAAAAAGACAAGCGAACCAAAGTGAAGAGTATGTCTGCGTTCTCTTACTTTCCCTGCAATTTAACCACTGAGGAGATAATGGACTCAGGGAGACCTGGGGTTCCAGGCAGAGCTTGGACCTCTGAAGTTTAATGGGGTGTGTGTGTATGTGTGTGGGTGGGTGTGCTCAGTCGTGTCCAACTCTTTGTGACCCCATGGACTGTAGCCTGCCAGGCTCCTCTGTCCATGGGATTCTCCAGGCAAGGATACTGGAGTGGGTTGCTATTTCCTTCTCCAGGGGATCTTCCCAGCCCAGGGATCAAACCCACATCTCCTGCGTTGGCAGGTGAATTCTTTGCCACTGCGCCATGTGGGAAGTTAATGCTGGGCCTGTTTAAAATCTTCAGCAGGGGACTTCCCTGGCAGTTCAGTGTTAAGACTTCACCTTCCAATGCAAGGGCTGGAAGTTTGATCCCTGCTTCAGGAGATAAGAAACAATGTTGTAACAAATTCAATAAAGACTTTTTAAATGGTCCACATCAAAAAAAATAGCAACAACAAAAAAAATCTAGGGCAAGGCATTTAATTTCTCAATGGCACCCCACTCCAGTACTCTTGCCTGGAAAATCCCATGGATGGAGGAGCCTGGTAGGCTGCAGACCATGGGGTCTCGAAGAGTCGGACACGACTGAGCGACTTCACTTTCACTTTTCACTTTCATGCATTGGAGAAGGAAATGGCAACCCACTCCAGTGTTCTTGCCTGGAGAATCCCAGGGACGGGGGAGCCTGGTGGGCCGCTGTCTATGGGGTCGCACAGAGTCAGACACAACTGAAGCGACTTAGCAGCAGCAGCAGCAGCAGACCTTAAGTTCTGTACTTTTGTAATGAGGAAGTTAAACTAGATCAAGTGTTAAACTAGATCAATCACTACGTTAGAATGCACGTAAAGAACATAAGGCACATTAAAGTGCCTGACACCCAGTCAAGACTCATACATGGTAGTGCAAACAAAGGTGATGGCTCTGACTTGAGCAGAACAAAAAGAGGGGAGATCTTGAACTACTAAATTGTAATGAGATCTCAGTCCTTCCTGAAGCCCATACCTCAAGAACTGAAGGCCAAAATTCCTCTTTAGAACCTGAATCGGTTTTTTATTGTTCTAAATTAGTGGAGGCGGGAAAGTTCTTCTAATTCACTGAACATTCTGCGTGCCCGGGAGAGCCTGTTGACAGCACCTCCCCAAGTCTCTAAAATGACACCACTGTACATCCAGCCACCGCAGACGGCACTGACAGCTTACTGCTTTCACCAAAGACTAACAGGGGAATGTCACCAAGAACGCTTGAACGCTAAGCCACAGAAATTCAACACCTGACAGCTCGCATTCTGTACTTCACTCCATATCATAAAACACATCACCAGAGAGCTATTGTGCTCACATTGAGCTGCTGTTGTGATAGTCTGCATTCTTTCCACAGTGGAGGAGTTCTCTCATAAAATGCATCCAAGAAGTCTGTGATTTCTGAAAAATCTCACCTTTCAGGAACTTTCCTGGCCTTCTAGGAAGTCATCTACACTCCGGAGGTCTCCTGATGAGCAATAGCAGGATCCCAGTAGAGACCAGCATTCCTGGTGCCCTCACAAGCACACGTCCTAAGGAATGTGACAGAAGGTCTCCAAATTTTACAAAGCTTTCTAATTTTTAAAATTTATTCTTAATTGGAGGATAATTGCTTAACAATGTTGTGTTGGTTTTTATCATATATCAACATGAATTAGCCATAGATATACATATGTCCAGGCTTCCCAGGTGGCGCTAAAGGTAAAGAACCCACCTGCCACTCCAAGAGCCCCTGGAGGAAGGCATGGCAATCCACTCCAGCATTCTTGCCTCGAGAATCCCATGGACAGAGGAACCTGGTGGGCTATAGTCCATGGGGCTGCACAGAGTCGGACAGCACGGCATACATATGTCCCCTCCCTTTTGAACCTCCCTCCCACCCCATTCCACCCCTCTAGGCTGTAGCAGATCACCAGGCTGAGCTCCCTGCACTATACAGAAACTTCCCTTTAGCTATCTACTTTACACATGGTAATGTAGATATTTCAATGTTACTCTCTGAATTTGTCCCACCCTCTCCTTCCAGCTGCGTGTCCATAAGCCTATTCTCTATTTCTGACTATTCCTGCCCTGCAGGAACTAACAGGGGAATGTCACCAAGAACCACTTTGGTTCATCAGTACCATTTTTCTAGATTCCATATATATGCATTAACATATTTTTCTTTTTGTTTTTAATTTATAAAAATTTCCAAACATATCCAAAAGTAAAAGTTATCACAACTGCCCCTGGCCCACTGCACAATTTCAACAGTCCATCAACACAGGCTTTCATCTGAACACCTGGAGGTTACCTGAGGCCCCTCCACTCCAAGACTGATGGCCCAGGTGACATCGGGTTGGCTGTCAGCTACATTCAGTCAAAACACTCAATGAAGTGCCTGTCCTGAGCCACTTCCGAGAATCACACCAGATCCCAGACTTAGGAAGCCAGATGCACGTGAAGAATTACAGCAGAGAAGCCAGGTCAAGGAGAAGAAAAGAAGGGAAATTGGGAGAATTTGGGGGGAAGATGGGATTTGAACTGTGCTTTGAAGGAAATGGGAGGGCTGACATTCCAGGCTGAGGTGGAGGATGTAAGGCAGGCTGGGGCTGGGCAGGGAAGAACCGGAAAGGCCATCTTTAGAAGATGATTCATAGTCTCAGGAGCTGGAGTAGGTGAGGGGCGTTGGGCTGGGAAGAGAGGAATTAGTGCGGTGACACGTGGAAGGCGTGAATGCCTGGAGGAGGAAGTTCCTCAGGGGTTGGGCAGCAGAGCCAGAAACAGGGCAGGAAAAGAATCATCTAAAGAAAACCCGAGGGTAGCAGCATGGGGGAGGGAGGGTAGCGGAGAGGATGAAGTGAAAACTTTCTCAGCCCCAGCTCTGGCCTAAAGAACCCTTTGGCTGGGAGGTTTTGGCTCCCACAAAGAAAAGAACAGAGACCCAAGGAGATTTAAAATAGAGGATGGATATATAGGGTAGGGCCCTGACCCCTGAAACTCCCTGCAAACTCTCATTAGCAAAATGAGAGAGCAGAACGAAAGCGAAGCAGCAGAAGCACCTGGTGAGAGTCTAAGAAACATCCGTGTTTACTAAGCACTCGGTCTCTGGAACGCCTGCCTCTCCAAATACCACATCTTCCTCATCCACTCCATCCCACCACGGGCGGGCGGCTACTGTGTCGGGTGCCTGGGGGCGGGGGCGGGGGGACCGCAGCCTGAGAGCCCTGCCAACCCCCGACCCCCTCCCTCCCTTCCTCCGAGGAGCCTTCCCGCGTGGCCGGCCGGCCGGCCAGCTGCAGCGCAGTTTGTTTGCCGAGGTTTGCATGCACATATTGAGTTGCCTTTTTTTTTTTTTTCCCAGCAGTGTCCCGAAATTCACCCCCGGTGTAACTTCTGCCTCTGCTCCTCCCCTTCTTGGAACTGCCTTTTGTTTGTCTGGCAGCCTTGGTTCTATGGGGGTGTGTGTGATGATAATAATACGCGGGCTTATATAACCCTCTGCATCTCGCAAGCGCTTCGCAGACCGGCCCTCTTGCTTCCCCCGGCCCGTGTCAGGCCAGGCGACTGGAGCTGCTAATAGGAAACCCCGACCCGAGGCGCGGAGGCCAGGAGGGAGGGCAGAGAGGGTCAGAGGCCGGCCCTTCCCGGCCCCCGGCGCCCCCGGAGGTCAGGGAGATAAGGAACAATGACTCTCGCCCCGGGGAGGAGGAAGGAAGCCCCGCTGCCGCCGCCTTATCTCCGCTCCTGTGCGTTCTCCCATTTCCCAGAGCTGGTTCTCTAGAGAGGACTTGGAAGGCGGCTTTTGTAAGTATGATGCTCTGCTTTTTCTTTCATAAGGAAAGAACCAAAGTTTCCTCACTGCCCTTGTCCATTTCATCTTATTTCATCCCGAGAATAGATTTCCCCGTGCTCAGATGCTACCCTGATTGGAAATGTGTTTCTGGCCAAAGTCTTTCACCCAAATTGGGTCCCTCTTAAAAATTGTAGGAGGGAAAGAGGTTTCTGTTGCTCACTCATTTATTCACAAAATTGTCCACCCAAGTTTCCCCATGTCCTGGTCCTGGTGGTAGCTGACTGGTCTCCACACACACATCTCACCCTACAAAGGAACTCTGGATATTCACCTTACTTACTTGTTAGGTATCCAGGAATAATGTTGCAACTTTGGGCTTAAGTTTCTCTGCTTTCAGGCAAATTCAGTTGTGGGAAGTTTCTTTTCACACTATGATAAATCTCATTTTTCGGTGTAGTTTTGAAACTTGTACTGGCGTGTTTAAACCTTGCAAAACACTGTCACTAGAGTGGACAGGTGAATTCTTATTAAGTTTTTCACTGTATAGCTGAAGGATCTAAATATTACAGAGAACGAGCTTCTTAAGCCCTGGTAAAACCCAAAGCTCTGTTGTTCGACTACGTGTCTGTAAAGGATGCTGAGTTAGTTTTGTTCTCAGGGATGATGTTCAAGGCTTTGGGAAATTGTCTTTCAACAAAAAGTGAATTTAAAACTCTAGAAGAAAGATACAATTTCTCAGCTTTTAGGAAGTATGATTTGCTAATTGAATAAGCCGCGAACACAAAGTTCTATCTTAGGTAGTTGTTCAATTTGCTTTTATGAAACCATGATTATAAGTTGGTGTACTATGAGATATAGAAAATTACTGTCTTTATTCAAGTAAGAAAACTAAGAAATATGAATTGTAGAAAGCAGTTTTAGTGTCATGTGTATGCTAGTCACTTCAGTCGGGTCTGACACTTTGAGACCCTGTGAACTGTAACCCTCCAGGCTCCTCTGTCCATGAGATTCTCCAGGCAAGAATACTGGAGTGGGTTGTCATCCCCTCCTCCAGGGGATCTTCCTGATCCAGGGATCGAATCCGTGTCTCTTGCACCTTTTGCATCACAGGCGGATTCTTTACTGCTTAGCCAGTGGGGAAGCCCTTCTAGTGTCATAAGTGCTATGATTAATTCACTGAGCTTGATTACTTTATATAAACAGCTATGAAAACCACATATAACGTGTGTGTATCAGTGTGTGTGTGTATATGTAAAAGAATTGAAGATACTATGTATGTATATGTTTAATTAAATATATATAATCATCTCTTATATTTGTTGTAACTATCTAGTGTTCAGTGTCATTACTTGATAGTATCATACCCAAGATAGATTAGGTGGAAAGATTTCATATCAAATTTCAGAATGCAGTAGATCTATTTATTCATTATTTATTCAACAAACATGGAAAACATTGTAAAATTCAGTTGTTTTTTTAGAGTCCCTTTAAATGACATTTCCACTTAAAATTCTTTGTGGCTTCCAAGAAATTCTAAGGCATAATTAAATTTGAAAAAAAGACTGGATTCTCCTTGCTTTCCCCCCTAAATTTAAAAGTGAGCTGTCAACACTAAAATTCTATGCTATAGCTAATTTAGTTACAAAGATCAGCCCCATAATCTCAGTGTTCCTCAGAGGCATAGTTGCCTGTGGTAGGAGGAACACAAACTATGATTTGATCTGGCTGTGAGGCTTGGTTTTGCCATTACATGGTTATGTGACCAGCAGCAAGATCTTTCAGATTCTCAATCTCAAGTTCCACCTCTGTGAAAGGAGACAAATACTATGGAATTGGCCAACCCAATACTTATCCCAAGGAGAGGATTGTTGAAAGGATTAGAAGGAAATAAAACATGTAAAGTATCTAGCACAGTGTCTGAACGCAGAAGTGTTTCAGTCAATTTTAGGGCTTTTCCATTTACACAATGTTTTCATCTTTGATTCAGTGCCTTAGTTTTTGAGCATCTGCTTTGTATTGCCTGCTGCGCTAAGCACTGGTGATGCGAAAATGAACAAGAGGAGCCATATCCTGCCCTGGGGGAGCTCCTGCTCTAAGGAAACAAACCAAAAGAAAAAGAAAAAACAGAATTGTCTTAACAGTATAACACCTGCAAAAAAACAGAAGTCTGTTATGATTAAGTGACAGAACTGAGGGCAGAGTAATTCTCTCCAATGAAATTCAAAGCAACTTTTACAAAGATGATGTTGATTGTATGAGTTTTAAAAGATCACCTGGTGGTGTGGAAGGACATTCCATAAAGGAAGGGCCTTGGAGAGCAGAATAAGTAAGAAGGCCAAGATGAGGGGGATGGCGGGGATGGGGAACAGGGGGTGGGGTGGAGACTGGGAACTGGTTTCAGTTGGTGCTGGACTGTTGAATCTAGGGGTCCTGGAGATTTAATCAGGGGTCTAATCATGAATGTGGTGGTGTCTCATGCTCAGGTAGGTGTTTGCACTCATCACTCTAGTAAAACTCAAACTCATGCTCATGAGTCTTTTTGGACGAGCTCATGATCCAAAGAAATGCCTTTTGTAGGTTCGTGTTAATGTAAAAATCTTGGGCTGGCACATGTTACCTGTATCACTAAGATATTAGTTGGTTCAATAGACCATTTTGTTTATTTGGTTTTTCTGTTTGTAGCAAACCCAACTCAATGATGGAAGCATTGTAGCACAAGTTCCTTTCCTCACTGAGATTACTTTTAAGATTACTGGTACTTTTAGGATTACTGTTGAGTCAATGGAGAGTCAAGGAAGGACTTTGTTTGGGGCTGAGAAGTCAGAAAGTAGATGTGATTTATGTTTTAGGAAGATTTTATATAGATCATCTATGCAGTGTGGAATGTAGGCTGGGCAAAGGCTTAGGGAGTGATAGTGCTGTAAACTACAAGATCAATTGAAAGACTATTGTAAACAGGTGAGAACTGCTAAGGCCTGAGCAGTGTAGGTGGAAATAGGGCACAGATTGCTGAGATATTTAGAAGGTGGAACATTCTCAACTTGGGGACTGAATGAAGGAACGAAGAAAAAAGGAAATACCTATAATATTAGCTTTAAGCTTGCACAAATGGGTAGCTATAATAGAATACCATAAAACAAGAAGGGGTACAAGTTAATAGAAGGAAGTTGAGTTAGCTGGGGCTGCTTATTTAACTTATATGCAGGGTACATCATGAGAAACGCTGGGCTGGATGAAGCACAAGCTGGAATCAAGATTGCCAGAAGAAATATCAATAACCTCAGATATGCAGATGACACCACCCTTATGGCAGAAAGTGAAGAACTAAAGAGCCTTTTAATGAAAATGAAAGAGGAGAGTGAAAAGTTGGCTCAAAACTCAACATTCAGAAAACTAAGATCATGGCATCTGGTCCCATCACTTCATGACAAATAGATGGGAAAACAGTGGAAACAGTGATAGACTTTGGGCTCCAAAATCACTGCAGATGGTGACTGCAGACATGAAATTAAAAGACACTTGCTCCTTGGAAGAAAAACTATGACCAACTTAGATAGCATGTTAGAAAGCAGAGACATTACTTTGCCAACAAAGCTCCATCTAGTCAAAGCTATGGTTTTTCCAGTGGTCATGTATGGATGTGGGAGTTGGACTATGAAGAAAGCTGAGCACCAAAGAATTGATGCTTTTGAACTGTGGTGTTGGAGAAGATTCTTGCGAGTCCCTTGGAATGCAAGGAGATCCAACCAGTCCGTCCTAAAGGAAATTAGTCCTGAAAATTCATTGGAAGGACTGATGCTGAAGCTGAAACTTCAATACTTTGGCGACCTGATTCGAAGAACTGACCCTGATGCTGGGAAAGATTGAAGGCGGGAGGAAAAGGGGACGACAGAGGATGAGATGGTTGGATCATCTCACAGATTCCACGGACATAAGTTTGAGTAAACTCCAGGAGTTGGTGATAGACAGGGAGGCCTGGCATGCTGCGGTCCATGGGGTCGCAAAGAGTCGGACACGACTGAGCGACTGAAATGAACTGAACTGAACTGAATGTTGTGTTTAGAGGCTAACCTACAACATTAAGTAATATAAGAAGTCAGTTTTTGTTTAATCTTTTTTATATATAAATGATACTGTTTTTTGTTTCCTTTACAGTGTTGTATTAGTTTCAGGTATACAGCAAAGTATATATGTATATATATACATATACATATATGACTGAATTAATTTTTTTTAATTCTTTTCCATTATAGGCTATTACAAGATATTGACTATAGTTCCCTGTGCTATACAGTAGGTCCTTGTTGGTTATCTATTATGTGCATAGTAAGGCTGCACTCCATGGGGTCGCTGAGGGTCGGACACTACTGAGCGACTTCACTTTCACTTTTCACTTTCATGCATTGGAGAAGGAAATGGCAACCCACTCCAGCGTTCTTGCCTGGAGAATCCCAGGGACGGGAGAGCCTGGTGGGCTGCCGCCTATGGGGTCGCACAGAGTCGGACATGACTGAAGTGACTTAGCAGCAGCAGCAGCAGTATATACTTTAATCTCCAAATCCTAATTTGTCCTTCCCCCACCCCTTGCCCCTTTGGTAACCATAAATTTGTTCTCTATGTTTGTCAGTATGTTTCTGTTTTGTAAATAAGTTCATTTGCATCATTTAAAAAAATTCCACATGATACCACTTATATGTCGAATCTAAAAAAATGATACAAATGATATTGCTTAGATGTAAAAGGTAGCTTTTTAAAAAGTATAAAACCGCCAAATGTGTCTTAGAAATTTAGAGACAGAACATAGAAACTGGGCTCTTCCCCTTTTTGCTCAGTCCCCCCAAAGAAATGTCAGTCTCTGGGCTCACTGGGGCTCTGAGCTTTCATCTTGTACCTCTGCTGTTGAGTGGGTTGTTTCCCACTCAGTTTCAACAGGAAGGCCATGTCCAGAGAAGTCTTGCCAATAACTTTGTATACCCTCAAAAAGAGAAATCTGTACTTCCTCTAAACCTTCAGAAACAAGCAGAGACTTGGGAAAAGATCCGTAGGCGAGTAGAATACTTACTCATAAAGAGCACATATTCATGAAGAATTTATACTTACTCATCACGAAGTAGCTCTTTCCTTAGCAGGGTTTTTATTTTACTTCCCTGGAATTGAGGACCCACTCAGAGACTAGAGGAAAAGAGGAAACTTATAAGACTAAAGCAAAGAGGGTGATTTCTTACCTGGAGGTGACTTATCCCACAAACATTTCCTCCTTCAGGGTGAGTGGGAAGTTCTTCCCATTGACTTGAATGGTGGATGCCTGGAAAGGAGAGGTGTGTCACGTTTGTAAATTTTTTAAAGATAACAAGGGGAAGAATTTTAACATTTAGAGCGAACGGAAAACAATCTGATTAGCAGACAGGAAGCTGTGACTTTTTAAGTCTTTGAGGTCTGATTACTTGACAACCTTAGTTTTCTTATAGCCTTTTACCCTTTCTAATCTTCTATGGCAAAGCCTTTATTGGATTTCCTGAATTTTAGAGCTCTTACCCACACCTGAACACTTCAGAGCAAAGACCATTTATTACGAAAGGGGCTTGTCCCAGCCTTCATGGCTGGTCTTACAAAGTCAAGTATAATATTTCCTCCTGGTAGATAAACTGTATTAACATATTTAAAAGGAGATTTAAGAAACTCTTGTCGCCTCCAAATATAGAGTTTTGTCACTCATCAGAAAGATAGTATTTGGTTATTATATGAATTCCATCCGGCTTCTGGGAGCTCACTTCAAATTCCCCAAACTTCAGAGATTATCTTTGGTTTCTTAGATGATATAAAAGGTTTTAAAACAGTTTAAAAAGAAAGTAAGGAAGGAAGGAAAGGAACTGTCACTATCTGTTACATAAAATAATCACCAAATATATACTTTAGAATAGGATGAGCTTGCATCATGGGAAAGTTTATTATTTAAAGAAGGAGCAAGATATATTGGGGGGAATTCCCATTAGCATGCTTGAAAGCATGAGGAATATACTGAGCTTCCATAAATGGTGCTGGCCATTCTGCTTTTAGGTTACTCAGGCCATTTAAAGTCTGGCTTCCTAAGCAAGGACTTCGTCTTCACGATCTTTTGGGGTTTGCTGACATAATGATGGAGTCCAGGCTGGGTGCTGCTGGAGCCACTGTGCTCTCCTACGCAGTGTTTGAAGAGGGCTGGGGTGCAGCTGTGCCGGCCCCCAGACACCTGAGTCCAGAATACTGCTGAATTTTGCTTCATTTCTGGGCTCCATGCAAAGCTGGAAGTGCCCCAACTCTCTCCTGGGTTTGGCTTCCTGTTCACATGTTTTCTGGTCTCATGTCATTGTGCATGAAGTAATGGTCCCACATGCGTACACCATCCACAATGGCAAGATTTGTGTGGCTCGGCGTAAGCTTCCTAATGAGGACATTTTGGACCTTCCAACAACTCCTTTGGGAAGGCAGTTTGGAACCGCTTATTACTTTCCAAGGTGAAGGGAGCAGAGACAGAGTGCATTTCTGCAACAGGACTAAAGCCACTTTTAGGAGACGATTAAAGGACAACAGCTTAAGGAAAATAAGCATTTCTTTCACACATCTATCTAAACGCATGTACGTGTAGCGTATACAGAAATGCCTTCAATCCACAGTTTTAAAATATTAGTTACTGTTTCAGCATTTCACTAACTATGAATGGTACTAGTGTTTTCCACCGGGGACTGTGGAAATGTCATTTGAATGACATTTCTCTGCAGCAAAATCTGATGAGTTTACGAAGTTTGAGAGCCAGGAAATGCAGTTCAGTTTCTGAACAACAGAAGAAGCCCAGACAGCTCAGGTCAGTCATCCACTAGCTCTCCAGCATGGCTTCCTAGGTCAAGTACAGTAGCACACTAATACAGAGAGAGAAGCCAAAGCAAACTTTCAAACCAAAGCTCTTAAACCATCAAGCTTAACTTCCGGACATATTATCAGCAGGTGAAATTCTGGCGCAAACCACACTTGTTTGTGGATGTTTAATGTCAAATTAGTCGGGCTACCTGGTGGCTCAAACAATAAAGAATCTATCAGCCTGCAATACACGAGAACCAGGGTTGGTCCCTGGGTTGAGAAGATCACCTGGAGAAGGATATGGCAACCCACTCCGGTAGGTTTTCTGTCTTTGCCAGGAAAATTCCATGGAAAGAGGAGCCTGGTGGGCTGTGGTCCTTGGGGCTGCAGAGAGTCGGACACAACTGACACTTTCACTACTTTTAAGTATCAAATTAATGGGCACATGTGCCAACATTTTTTAGAATTTTAGAGCGGGAAGTGATTTTGGAGGTCTTCCAATCTAACCTGTTATTTTACAAGCAGAAAGATTGAGATTCATATGAGCTCACTTCAAACGCACACATGTGTACTTCTGAGTCTTAGGTCGAGTCATTGCTTGCAGAAAATATGATAGGTCTGGCTTAAGGAAAAAAAAAGAATAAAATGACCCAAAGCTGGACCGGTGGTTCCTTTTCCATTTAAGTTTGTGTAGCCCAGCTTTAGGGCTGTGGGCTGCTCTTGTTTTCTTGCTTCAGGAGCGATTCAGGTTCTCAGACTAGATATACTTGACCAACACTTGAATAAACTCCAAACAGACCAAGGGTTGATGTGTGACTCAGATCCTGATGATACAGTGATACTCAATCAGTGCATGGAGTTCTGGGAAGAGATGATTAGAGCTAAAAATGTAGACAAGAGCCCAAGGCACAACCTTCATGCTTCGGAATCTGAAAACCTGACCAGAGAGATGAGACCTTCCCCTGTCTAGACAGCAACAGAGACCCTCTAACTAAATGTTACATTGTGTGGCACAGATTTTAAGTACTGTAGGAATTCTGGGGAGATAGATAAGTGAAAACTGAAGCTGTCAGCTGATCCTTGAGGCTACAGTCGAACATGACTAAAGTGACTTAGCACGCATGCACACACACATGCACACATATAACTATAAATCTACAATGATATAATCATACGGTATTGAAAGTGCAAAATAAATAGCTAATTAAATATAAACAAAACTATAAACCAACAATATTCTGTTGTTGGCATCAAATTATTTGGTTAAAATTAGTCATATTGATTTTATTTGCCAAATGATGCTGTTTTGCTGAAACTAAAGAATAAATTTGTTTTAACCCATGTTCATTAATAATATTGCCAAAAAGGCGAGAGAAATATTTTAATTAAAAATTTCCATTGCACATTTCATACTCTATTTATAGTGAATTCTTACAAATTAGCACATATAAAGGAAGAAGGGATCCAGGCATTCCATCTGTTGGTGATGAGATTATGGAACTAAAAACTCTGGTGGCTCAGTCTTCCTATCACCTTACACTCTCTTGGAAAATAAAACTTCATTTAGCACAGGAGAAGTGTTTGACTCTCACATGCATACACATATTAAGCAGGTATAAATATCTGCCTCTGTTCTTTCTTTAATCACCTATATCTTTGAATGATTGCACTCTTTTCCTACATATTATCATTCCAGTGATGACAAAGCAAAGCCTCCATTTATACAATGAATGAAAACTCTAGTTTCACTCCATGAAAATATCTTTGACTGCAAATTATACCTTGGGAAGTTGTATCTTTCTGAATTGGCTTGGAAAACAATTCAGTGCCAGTAATAATGATCGCCAATGTTTGTTGGCCACTTATTCTAAATTTCTTATGAGGATGTTTGCCTGTCATCCTCATATCAACCCTATGGAATTAGATACTATTTTTAATCCCCATTTTTCTGAAGAGGAGACTGAGGCATAAAGAAATGAAGTAACTCGCTCAGGGTCACCTAGCCAATGGATGCTGTAACCTGGAATTCACATCTAATTCCTGCCGCTCCCAGTAGTAGATTCTGAATAACCACAGAAAGGATGTTGTTGTTTGACATTAGGCTATGATCCAGCATGACCACAGCCAGATACTGGGAGCCTCAAAGTCAAACGTAAATTTTTATTTTGGAAGATCACAGGGTATCACGCATAATTATAATCATAAGCATTTATATGTCTTCTGGGAACATATTAAAAAAAATAGAGATCTCCATGATGCTTATAATAATTTATAATGTTAAAGAGTATAAAAGTTCCCCTGGAACTCAAGAATTCCCAGGCTGAGAGCACAGGGGCAGGGTTGAAAGACTGACTGGGCTGGATGTGACAAATGACAGGGTGGTGGAAAGGGGTGGAGGAATTGATCTGCCAGGAATGAAAGAGACATAAGGGCAAGGGTGGGTGAGAGGAAGAGTCCAGCAACAGGAAGCCAACTGCAGGGAGGTCCTGCCACCACAATTTCTCTAAGAGTGAAGCTTCCAGAACAGAGCAGAGGACCTGGGACTGGCCATATTTAAGCTGAATCATCAGAGTCAGTTCAGAACAAGAAGAGATTCCAGGTCTACTGTATTGAAAGAATCTACACCCATTAACTCTGAGAATATTCATTAGTGAAGAGGTCAGAGAGCTCCAAAGGAAATGTCTTAATATTATTATATGAGCGAGAGAAATATTTTTTCAATTTCCAACTATTTATTGTTATTATGTAGAAATATGATTAATTTTTAAACTTTATTTTTAATTGAAGGATAATTGCTTTACAGTATTGTGTTGGTTTCTGCCCAACATCAGCCTGAATCAGCCATAGGTATACGTATGTCCCCTCCCTCTTGAACCTCCTTCCCACCTCCCTCCCCATCCCACCCCTCTATGTTGTCACAGAGCCTCGGTTTGGGTTCCTTGAGTATTCCATATGTAAAATAGCTAGCTGATGGGAATTTGCTATAAGAGAAATATTTTTTTAATGTAGAGGAAATTTGGAGTGGTGAAATAGTGTGTGTTCTCCTTTTCTTAAAGCTTATATACCTGAGAGCTTCTATTTCTTTATAAGATGTAGATACAATATTTCTTCTCTTTCTTCCTCCTTTTTATGTTACAAATGAGAATGAGCTTTAATATAATTTTGGCCAATTAAGAGTTTATCCCTCTTTTTTATTGGAGTATAGTTGCTTTACAATGTTGTATTAGTTTCTTCTGTACAGCAAAGTGAATTAGCTCTGTGTTTACATGTGCGTGCGTGCTCCGTCTCGCAGTCACTTCTGACTCTGTGTCCTCATGGATTGTAGCCCGCCAGGCTCCTCTGTCCATGGAATTTCCCAGGCATGAATACTGAAGTGGGTTGCCATTTCCTACTCCAGGGCATTGTCCCGACTCAGGGATCGAAACTGCATCTCCTGCATCAGGGAGGCAGTTCTTTATAGCCTCTCTTTTTTGATTTCCTTCCCATGTAGGTCACCACAGAGCACTGAGTAAAGTTCCCTGTGCTATACAGTAGGTTCTCATTAGTTATCCGTTTTTATTGTCTTTTATGTATCATATCTGCATTTATTTATAGCATATTTATGTTAAAATGTGCTCTTCATGGCAGCAAGATTGTTTCATCCAATACTGAATGCGTTAAACTGGGTATTTCCTCTTATTCTAAGTATCCAAGTTAATTTTAGGCACTTATATTTTTCACCTCTGGTAAATGCAGAATAGAAACAAATAGAAACAAATTTACCACTTGGAAATGATCGCTTTGCTACTCATCAAATAACCACTTGCAGTCACTTTAGATTTTATGATTCTGCACATATTCCTTTAAAATAGGTCTTAGCAGCTGAAATTAGACATTATTCAACTTTTAAACTTGGAACACTTCGTAAACCTTTCAGGAGAAACTCTTCTTTATTGACTTTATGAAATCCAGTCAGAGAATAATATGAAATGAATATAATGGAAAGTCTTTCCCTAGGTGAATAGAAAGTCAAATGGAAACTTCTATAAAAGGACTGAATGACCCACAATACTTCAAAGTCTCTTGGAGTGACTGTAAGAAACTCAGTCTGAATGAAATTTGGAGAATGCTCTTCCTAATGATATCCTCCTATGAAGGTGTGAAAGGCAACATCTGAAAGATAAATCGCTGAGGAAATGCAACTGATGGCACTCTTGCTTTCCTCCATTTAGGTGCTGACGGCCAGCCCCATCATCTGAAGAAGGTGAATTTGGCGAATGACATGCAGGTTCTCCAAGACAGAGTAATCACAGAAAATCGTCAAAGGTACTCAATATCAGATATTGATCTCTGTCTCTTTTTTTTTTTAATTAATTGAGGTTTGTTTGTTTTGACTGCACTGCGTGGCATGTAGAATCTTAGTTCCCTGACCAGGGATCAAACTCACGTCCCCTTTTTGGAAGCATGGAGTCTTAACCACTGGACCACCAGGTGAGTGCATACTCAGTCATGTCTGACTCTTTGCGATCCCATAGACTGTAGCCTGCCAGGTCCCTCTGTCCATGGAATTTTCCAGGTAAGAATACTGAAATGGGTTGTCATTTCCTATTCCAGGGGATCTTCCCAACCCAGGGATCAAACCTAAGTCTCTTGTCTCTCCTGCATTGGCCGGCAGATTCTTTACCACTGCGCCACCTGGGAAGCCCTCAGGGAAGTCCCAAATATTGATTTCTTGGTTAATTAAACCATGGCACTAGCAATACCTGAGTACTCCGTGTCACTTGGAGAGGGTAGCATTTCACAGAAAGGAAATTATCAGAAAACGAGGCGTTGATAATTCTGCTCTTCCCTATAGCACTCTCTTCCTTCTTGGCTGAAAAAGCTAAAAGCCAGAGTCAGTGCATGGTATTTTCTTCAAGAATGGGAAAAGAACCCTCTGAAGAATCATGTTGGTTTATTAACATTTTATGAGCTATTCCAGAAGCTCAGGGGAATTCCAGGGGGTTGTTCATGGCAGGTCTGCTGTGCCCAGCCATCCACAGTTCTAGCATGAAGACTGCAGATGTCACCCATGTTGTTCACAGCTTAACCTTATAGTTTCTCCCCTTGGTCAGATACATTGGTGCCAAGAGTGTTGTGGGGCCAGGGCGAGCCACGGGGACCCACCTCAGCAATACAGCCTCAGTTGTGAAAACATTCTTAGGGGTGTTGACTCATATGAGTTTATACCACACCCCCTCCGCATGAGTTTTTCTCAAATGTCAACACTGAAAGTTGTTTCCACCCACAGTGAAAACTAACACCATGGAAACTGTTGAACTCCTCTTGGTTTCTGCAGCTTGTCAAAATCATTGCCCTTTGCTTGATTTTCATTCTAATTCTTATGTTAACCCAGGTTGACCTGGAATAAGTCCTTTAATCACCAAAAAGCTCATGAACCTCACACAAGCAAAACAAAACAAAAATTTTCAAGTCTGACCAAAATTTCTGGTTTGTCTTTTGAGGGTTGATGTCTCCAGCTTTTCTTTCTAATACTTATGGAATTCAACATTTTGTCCTCATACTACAGATTGCAAGGAAAGAAGGGAAATAGCTGGAAACATATCAGGGGGAGGGGGGACCAGGGTTGCTTCTTTGACATAGTCATGAGCACTGGCAGTTCTTGAATTCTCAGAGCTTTGTCTGCAGGTGGCCTGGGGTCTCACTAGTAATGTATTAGATTCCTGTTATTCACAAGCTAAATCAACAGTAGGAGAAGACAAGCTGAAATTTAGGTCTTCTTTACTTTGAAACTCCAAATGGAAGAGGAAAGTATTCCAAAGCAAACTGAAAATAATACCTGTTTAGGAATAAACTCAATAAACAGTGCAACTGTGACTTCTTAAATCTGCTTCATCATCTTGAGTCAGTTTACCAGACCTCTTTCTTGTGAACCTCTCATCCAATGTACCCGTTTTTCTGTAGGAAAGAAAGAAGTTGTCCTTAGGTATCAGATCATTCAAAATTAACTATAGAAGAGGCCGGAAAACCATTAATACTGGAGGTCACCCTATATCATACCAAGAGGTCACTCAAGACCTGCTTTCTCAAAGCATCTTTCTGAGTTTCTCGTGGGCTCTGAAGAGACCACTTTGCTGGGATGCCATGTTGTTTATTTTCTGGCCCATATTCTTTCAGGGGTTCCCTGGTGTTTCTGACAGTAGAGAATCTGCCTGCAAAGCAGGATTCGATCCTGGGTTGGGAAGATCTCCTGGAGAAGCACATGGCAACCCACTCCAGTATTCTTGCCTGGAGAATCCCATGGACAGAGGAACCTGGCAGGCTGCAGTCCATGGGGTTGCAAAGAGTCGGACACAACTGAGCACTAAGCACAATATTCTTTCACACATTTCTCCCTTTAATGAGTCATTTCACCACTTTAAGTATTATATCCTTTCATTTCTCGGCCTGTCCTTCTGATGAGAAAATAGAATGCATTTTCTCTAATACTGGATGAAATCAGAATCACTTGCTCAAATTTAACACACATGACACTTATTTCCTAAAAATCTGCGGAAACCTGTTAGAGCCAACTCTAGTCTGCTGGTTTCGTCTTTTGGACTGGAAAATTCAGGGTCTGACCAGCTGCCAGCTTCAGAGATCTCTGCCCCTCTTCCTTCATAATTTGAGCTGGATTAGATAGGTAGCTAAGACCCCTCCCACTGCCACATCTGTATTCACATAGCTGTAGTCCTCCCAGCTGGCAAATTTTGTAGAAAGAAATGGGTTCTCTCTGTGTAGGGACCATTTTAATGAGTCTTAAGTTTTCAAAATGCTGCCCTGTGCATTTTGACTGGCTTTATGCTCATGTCATTGGGGTATAAATTCCTTTCATTTGCTATTTTTCCAGTTTTAAGAACTGCTTACCTGAAGCTCATTGAACTTGGCATCACCTCCAAAACACATAGCATAAGAAACAAAACCAGGAGATGTCATAAAGCAGATCTCAGAAGCTGGCCAAGCATCCCCTGGCTGTTTGTTTGCCAGAAGGTTCTCTCTTGTTCCAAGGAGAGATAGGTATAATAAGACATCGAAAGGACAATTAAATTTCACAGCTTGGGGGAGATTTTTGAGAGCTCTTGTCAAAAATGTTCACACCTGTGGAACAGGCTGTTATGTTTTGTGGAGCCTGGTATTCAGCTTGAAGTGCACCTGCCAAAATCTGAATGGCTGCTATTGTACCTTCTGGACTCAAAAACTGCACTGTCAGACGAGGTTTGGTGCACACAGATGGGATAGTTTAAAACAGCGACTATGTTGTTTGTAAGGAAATTAAGACCTTTCCTAGCCCTGTGGATGCTTTTTGGGGATGGAAAATGTTATAAGCATGCCTTAGCTGTGTTGCCCCGGCACTTTATTTATTTTTACTACCTTAATTATTTAAGTTATACTCAAATATCTTAATTTAAATTTGAGTATTTTTTAAAAATCCTCCGTAGACTGTAATAGTAAACAACATCTTTTCAAAGAATCAATTTCATATGTGGACCCTAAAAACCACTAACATTATTCTCATCTTGGTATCCGAGGGCGTGTAAACCTTGCTGCAGAGTATATGGAGCTGACGGCGCATGCTAAGAAGCAGACTCTTGTGACCACCCTTACCCTTAACATTTCTCATGAAAGAGGGCAATTTATGACTCAAAATCTTAATGTCAGTTAAAATCGTGTATTTGTTGTAAAAACAATATAATTGCTACCTAATGGGAACTTTTATTTTAAGTTAAGAAGCACACGTGCTTAACCCAAACCCATAAATCTTTTCTGTATGAATATATGCTAGGTGGAATCCTATAAAATTGCAGTTAATTGGCTATTTTTTACCTACAAAAGCAGTAATTTTATATGGTACTACCTAGTAGTTTACATAGTTGGAAACTTGGAGGATGTTTTACTCGGATTTTTTTTTCGCCTACGTTTCTATCAAAACAGTGTCCAGTTTCTGCATTGTCTTCATTTTTCATAGTTTATATTTGTGTATCATCTTCCATTACATGGATGTGGGAAATAAGTTGTTTTTTCTTTTTCCTTATGAAAGAAAATACTCAAAACATCACAATCAGTACCTTCTCTCCCTTGGCCATTCAACTTGTTTGCATTCTTGTGCTCTTTTTGTTTGTCTGGTTTTGGCTTTTCTCTAGCTGCTGTGCACAGACTTATCGTGGTGGCTTCTCTTGTGGAGCGTGGACTCTAGGGCTCGTGGGCTTCAGTAGTTGTGGCACCTGGGCTCAGTAGTTGTGGCTCCCAGGCTCTGGGGTAGTTGTGGTGCATGGGCTTAGTTGCTCCACCACATGTGGAATCTTCCCAGACCAGGGATCAAACCCGTGTCTCCTGCATTGGCAGGTGAATTCTTTACCACTGAGCCATCAGGGAAGCCCTCCTCACCCTGGTGTTTAAAACAGGATCTTCTCCCGCATCATCCATCCATCCATCCATCCATCTGAATTAAAATACTTTCACATATGAGTCTTTCAATACAAATCTAAGTGATAAAGGAAGTGTTAGTTCATGCAAGTATACAAACGCACACACATGGTATGTATGTAGTTAAATGAATCTGTCTAGAGAATATACCCTCCAAATCAATGAACTTGTGTTTAAAGAAAACCCAACTCAGAGTCAGACACGACTTAACAACTAACTAGAACAAGTAGTAACAACAACTCCAGTGGGACAAGAAACGTTGCGCCTGTCAGGCTGTGCCACCTTCACCTGGCTCCTCTCTGTTCCCATCTGACCAGGACCCAGCAGATGACCCTCTCAGTCTACTCTGACTGCCATCAGACTAGTGCTTTGTCTCCTGTAACCGAGAAGCAAACTCTAGCAGTGTTGACCCACCAGAGGAAACCCTTTGCTCTTGCCCTAATGATACATTCCGGCAGGAAGTTCAGAGGAACATAACAATTCCGGTGAAGATGAGGAATGGGGAATGGGAGGGGGGAAACAGCTTAATTATGATGAGCCTGGGGACTGGGGGCTGGGAACAGTCACAAGTGGAGATCAAGAAAAAGAATGGGATGATGTCATTCTTTATGGGGACACTCACTGAAATGAAATCAGGTCACACACAATGATCTTGTTCTCTGCCCAGACGCATTGTGTTAACAAGAGATTACTTTGTGGTCATGCTTCTTAGGAGGGGTCTAAGGACCCTGTTCATGTTAAGATCTTCCCCAAGACATCTTTAAAATGGATAAGAAGGGCAGAACCATTTCATCCAGTGCTTAAAAATGGCCCACACTAGGTTTACAACATTTTTTAAGATCACTGAGTTTAGGACAGAGTGTCTGAATTCTTACAGTGAATTTCAAGAAGCAGAGTGTAACGACTTGGCTTGGTATCAGGCCAGAGATCTTAAACTGGTGCCCTTTTTGGTAGGATAATTCTGAAGTTAAAACGGAATATATTTCTCAGTAGAAAGTTGGCACTTCCTGAAAAGAAATACTGCCTTGTACCATGGTAAGACATTTTTAGGACTGATTAATTCTGCTTGCACAGGAAGCATTTGATCTGTGTCGATCTTAAGGTCCTCGTACCCCTGATGGTGGATATATTCAATTTTAAGTTCCTTCTCTCAATGGTGTCCTGATTTCACCTCATTCATCTGCTTAGATTTCACAAGAGTGCATCACAATTACAAATGAAGGTTAGATTTTCTAAGAAGTTAGCCCTGGAATAGTTACATGATAGGTTCAAATCCTGTTATTACGATTCTGTTGTATTGCATTAATAGGCTTCATACAAATAAGTCATTGTCTGAGACCTTTTTAAAAGGATATTTTTGCTGCATGAGTCTTTGCAATAGAACTGAAACCTTGCAGCCTTTTTACACTGTCATCTGTGGATTAGAGTATTTGTAAAACTGAAGGTTCGATTTTGGTAAACCACTGGTATTCAGGGGCTTGTTTGTATCTAGGGACAAGGTCTTTCTCTCTTATAGAGTATACAGAGATGTAAAAGTAAAATTGGGTTAAAGTGGGAATTTGTATTTGTCATATGACTTTGCTCATTGATGACTAGAGACCTTGTGTGGTAAGTGAGGGCAGAGGTGAGGTGATGATGTACCTGTCACAAAAGTGTGTGAAAACTGTTGCAGATTGTGGCTATCAACATGGAAAGAGGCATGTTTTGAAACAATCCTATTTTGAGCAGATTTTGACATGAACTGCAGTGATTTCTGCTAACCTTATTGTTGACTGACAGGTAATTAGGCTGTTGGGCTTTCCTGATCAAATCAGTCGCTCAGTCGTGTCCGACTCTGCGACCCCATGAATCGCAGCACCCCAGGCCTCCCTATCCATCACCAACTCCCTGAGTTCACTCAGACTCACGTCCATAGAGTCAGTGATGCCATCCAGCCATCTCATACTCTGTCAGCCCCTTCTCCTCCTGCCCCCAATCCCTCCCAGCATCAGAATCTTTTCCAATGAGTCAACTCTTCGCATGATGTGGCCAAAGTACTGGAGTTTCAGCTTCAGCATCATTCCTTCCAAAGAAATCCCAGGGCTGATCTCCTTCAGAATGGACTGGTTGGATCTCCTTGCAGTCCAAGGGACTCGCAAGAGTCTTCTCCAACACCACAGTTCAAAAGCATCAATTCTTCGGCGCTTAGCCTTCTTCACAGTCCAACTCTCACATCCATACATGACCACTGGAAAAACCATAGCCTTGACTAGACGGACCTTTGTTGGCAAAGTAATGTCTCTGCTTTTGAATATGCTATCTAGGTTGGTTGTAACTTTCCTTCCAAGGAGTAAGCGTCTTTTAATTTCATGGCTGCAGTCACCATCTGTAGTGATTTTGGAGCCCAGAAAAATAAAGTCTGACACTGTTTCCACTGTTTCCCCATCTATTTCCCATGAAGTGATGGGACCGGATGCCATGATCTTCGTTTTCTGAATGTTGAGCTTTAAGCCAACTTTTTCACTCCCCACTTTCACTTTCATCAAGAGGCTTTTGAGTTCCTCTTCACTTTCTGCCATAAGGATGGTGTCATCTGCATATCTGAGGTTGTTGATATTTCTCCCGGCAATCTTGATTCCAGCTTGTGCTTCTTCCAGTCCAGTGTTTCTCATGATGTACTCTGCATAGAAGTTAAATAAGCAGGGTGACAATATACAGCCTTGACGAACTCCTTTTCCTATTTGGAACCAGTCTGTTGTTGCATGTCCAGTTCTAACTGTTGCTTCCTGACCTGCATACAGGTTTCTCAAGAGGCAGGTCAGGTGGTCTGGTATTCCCATCTCTTTCAGAATTTTCCACAGCCATTAAGAATCCATCTACAATGCAGGAGACCCAGGAGATGAGATTTTGATTCTTGGCTCAGGAAGATCCCTTGGAGGAGGAAATAACAACCCACTCCAGTATTCTTTCCTGAAAATCTCATGGACAGAGAGCCTGGCATGCTACAGTTTATGGGGACACAAAGAGTCAGACATGACTAAGCAACTGAGCACAATTAGGCTATAGGACCTTCGAGGGAAAATAATTATTTAAAGATTTTAAAAATAACCAAAATATTTCCCCCCAAAATATTTTAAGCACCATCAGGAGTTCCCAAGTTTTCAATACAACGTTTTATTTTATTTTTTTTCTAGTTGGCATTAAAAAAATCTGAGGCCATGATCAAAAGTTGACAATGGCAGCTAAATAAGGCAAGTGTTTAAGCAAATCCACTGCTTACAAAGAAAATCAATTAGGTGTAGCTACTTATGAAATTAAAAGACGCTTACTCCTTGGAAGGAAAGTTATGACCAACCTAGATAGCATATTCAAAAGCAGAGATATTACTTTGCCAACAAAGGTCTGTCTAGTCAAGCCTATGGTTTTTCCTGTGGTCACGTATGGATGTGAGAGTTGGACTGTGAAGAAAGCTGAGCGCCGAAGAATTGATGCTTTTGAACTGTGGTGTTGAAGAAGACTCTTGAGAGTCCCTTGGACTGCAAGGAGATCCAACCAGTCCATTCTGAAGGAGATCAGCCCCGGGATTTCTTTGGAAGGAATGATGCTAAAGCTGAAACTCCAGTATTTTGGCCACCTCATGTGAAGAGTTGACTCATTGGAAAAGACTCTGATACTGGGAGGGATTGGGGGCAGGAGGAGAAGGGGCTGACAGAGTATGAGATGGCTGGATGGCATCACTGACTCTATGGACGTGAGTCTGAGTGAACTCAGGGAGTTGGTGATGGACAGGGAGACCTGGCGTGCTTCGAATCATGAGGTTGCAAAGAGTCGGACACGACTGAGTGACTGAACTGAACTGAACTGAACTTACAATGAAATTTATCATAAAATTAATTTTAAAATTATTTACTTTTACAGTTTTACCAAGAAAAGATTGGATGCATTTTCTGCATTAAAATTTCTTTGTTTATTCTATTCTGTATGACTGTTTCTAGGTCCACCTAATAGTGCCAATAGTAAAGGGCACTATTTCATTCCTCCTTATGACTGAGTAGTATTCCATTGTGTATATGTACCACATCTTTTTCCATTCCTGTGTTGATGGATATTTAGGTTGCTTCCATGTCCTGGCTGCGGTAAACAGTCCTGCAGTGAACGCTGGTATATCTTTTGGAATTATGGGTTTCTCCGAGTATATCCCCAGGAGTGGGATTATTGGCTCGTATGGTAGTTCTATTTTTAATTTTTTAAGAAACCTGCATCTTGCTCTCCATAGTTCCTGTATCAATTTACGTTCCTATTAACAGTGTAGGAGGGGTCCCTTTTCTCCACACCCTCTGCAGCATTTACAGTTTGTACACTTTTTGATGATGGCCATTCTGATTGGTACGAGGTGGTACTTCATTGTAGTTTTGATTTGCATTTTTCTTATAATTTGTGATGTTGAGCATCTGTTCACGTGCCTTTTGGCCATCTGTATTCCTCTTTGGAGAAGTGTCTGTCTAGGTCTTCTGCCCATTTTTTGATTGGATTATTTTCTTGGTATTGAGTTACATGGAGTAAGAATGCCCTTTAGGGTTAAATCCATCCTACACTATTCATAGGCATCTGATCTGGCCAGACATGATGGTACTCAGCAATAGACAGGAGCCACGGGAGCACTAGCAGCCAGTTAGCATATCAGTGTTGTACTGGAAGGGTTATGGATAGTCTATAGATATCCAAAGAATCCTGGCCTACACTGAGGGTTGAGTGCAATTTTTGTTTACTCTGTAATTTTCTACACAATTAGAATATGCTTGTCTCCCTTCCCTCACTGGGCTGTTGTAAATAAAAGACAAAAGATGTAAAAGTACCTTTGGAGAGAACAGATGTTTGGAGCCACTCAAACACGACCCATTACTGCTGGATTAAAAGGCTAAGATATTGCGTGGTATTCATTAGTTCCCATCAGACTGTTCTTTCCCAGCACCTTATTTCTACCCCCTTATTCTTTTACTTTTATATCTCTTCCAGTAAACTAATCCCAATGTGTATTTTGAAGGCTGGCAAAAATTCAAAAATGCTTTGCATACACAGGAGGCTATAAAATCACTCAGATTATTATTACATATTCAGTGCATTTAAAAGAAATGCTTCAAAATGAAATACCTTTACTGGTTGAAGCATTAAAAATAGGAGTGAAAAGATTAGCTCCTACTATATTATACACTTGGAGCTGTTGGAATTCAGGTAATGATTGATTCCAAGTAATCTTTATGATTAGGAAAAAGATGTGCAAGGTTAACTGGGAATGAGGGCTGTTGCTTGCAATATCTTGTTGACTGGCTCCTTTTGCATGAAAATGGATTAAGAAATTGCCATCATCTGCATCCCCTAGACAGAGGCCAGAGAGAAAAAATTACATCCTTCTGCCCTTTGTCAGTGCTTGTCATAAGACCGCCTTTCTCTTAGGGAAATACTCCACTTTCTGGTTGCTTTTCCACCCCAAGCATTGACTTTTAGAGGAATTTCTTTCAAACGTCAGTACACTGTCACTTTAGTAGTTTGTAAGGGCTGAAACGTCACTTCTAAGTGAAAAGGAAAGGAATGTAACTTACATTTCTAATTGGAAATCCATCTTAGTTTAAAGGACTTTCTATCTAGGGAAATACTAAGACAGGCTTTGTATGGTACAACTTGTGTCTGGATGTAGGAATATACACTCAGAAGGTGTGTGGAAGTCTCATTAAAGATTTCTCTCTGAAACCTTAACACAACACCTGTACCAGAGATTGTACATGAGAAATACCTGTATCTGGAAGAATATAGAATTTATGGAGGTCTCTTAAAAATCTATGATGCTTAAAATTTTGGGACATGGGAAATTTCCTATAATTAGAATTGTTGTTTAGTCACTAACTCATGTCTGACTCTTTACACCTCCATGGACGGGAGGCCCACCAGTCTGCTCTGTCTGTGGGATTTTCCAGGCAAGAATACTGGAGTGGGTTGCCATTTCCACCTCCAGGAGATCTTCCTGACCCAGAGATCGAACCCAGGTCTCCCGTATTGCAGGTGGATTCTTTACTGCTGAGCCACTGGGGAAGCCCATAATTAGAATAATGTTACCTAATTAGTTAAAATGTCCCTAAAATCAGGCAGGGGAACTAGAGATCAAATTGCCAACATTCGTTGGATCCTAGAAAAAGCAAGAGAATTTCAGAAAAAACATCTGCTTCATTGACTACACTAAAGCCTTTGACTGTAAGGATCACAACAACTGTGGAAAATCCTGAGGGGGGAATACCAGACCACCTTAACTGCCTCCTGCGAAACCTGTATGCAGCTTAAGAAGCAACAGTTAGAACCGGACATAAACAACGGACTGGTTCCAAACTGGAAAAGGAGTACTTCAAGGCTGGATATTGTATTGTCACCCTGCTTATTCAACTTATATGCAGAGTACATCATGAGAAATGTCAGGCTGGATGAAGCACAAGCTGGAATAAACATTGCTGGGAGAAATATCAATAACCTCAGATATACAGATGACACCACCCTTATGCCAGAAAGCAAAGAGGAACTAAAGAGCCTCTTGATGAAAATGAATGAGGCAAGTGAAAAAGATGGCCTAAAATTCAACATTAAAAAAACGAAGATCATGGCATCCAGTCCTGTCACTTCATGGCAAATAGATGGGGAACAATGGAAACAGTGACAGACTACTTTTTTGGGCTCCAAAATCACTGGAGATGGCGACTGCAGCCATGAAATTAAAAAAGGCTTGCTCCTTGGAAGAAAAGTTATGGCCAACGTAGACAGCATAATAAAAAGCAGAGACATTACTTTGCCAATAAAGGTCCATCTAGTCAAAACTATGGTTTTTCCAGTAGTCATGTATAGATGTGAGAGCTGGACTATAAAGAAAGCTGAGCACCAAAGAACTGATGCTTTTGAACTGTGGTGTTGGAGAAGACTCTTGAGAGTCCCTTGGAGTGGAAGGAGATCAAACCAGTCAATCCTAAAGGAAATCAATCCTGAATATTCATTGGAAGGACTGATGCTGAAGCTGAAGAGCTGACTCATTTGAAAAGACCCTGATCCCGGAAAATACTGAAGGCGGGAGGAGAAGGGGACAACAGAGGATGAGATGGTTGAATGGCATCACCAACTCAATGGACATGGGTTTGAGCAAGCTTCAGGAGATGGTGAAGAACAGGGAAGCCTGGTGTGCTGCAGTCCATGGGGTCACAAATAGTCAGTCACAACTGAGCAATTGAAAAACAACTACAATTCAGAAGTATTCCAGTCCTAAACACACTCACACACATGCATGTATACAAACCACAATACTGATAACTTATTTCTACTCTATAGGTCAACTCAGGGTTCATACAATATTGCTGTTATCAAAACAACAGACTTTTAATGCTTAATCACATTTTATCCACAGGATTCTTAAAATTCCCTTTTGTTTCTGACTGTATGTCTGGTTCCCTTCAATGAAAGGCTGCCGTTTTGTAGGTCAAGAAACTCAGCTATGAATGTGATGTTGGTTCATTCTTGCAGTTACCTTCTGCAAGTCTACATTTTCATCTTTGTACTTTGATTACACAGCCTACCAGATGGAAATAATAATTTGATCTGGAAAAACCCCAATGCTGGGACAGATTGAAGGCAAAAGTAGAAGGAGGCATCAGAGAATGAGATGGTTAGAGAGCATCATCCATTCAGTGGACCTGAATTTGAGCAAACTCTGGGAGATAGTGAAGGACAGAGAAGCCTGGCATGCTGCAGTCCATGTGGTTGCAAAGAGTTGGACACAACTTAGTGACTGAACAGCAACAACAGCGTGAATGTGAAGGAGCCCTTAAATTCTAAGATAGGATAACAAAAGCTGGTTCATTGTTGAGGGACATTTTTTCAAAATGACTGTACTTGTTTAAAGCCAGAGTGAGATGATGTTTAGAGAGCAGTGATTTAAGTTTGTGGTTCCAAAACTGTTCAAAACTGAAGATTTTCTTTCACTTAGTTTTTCTCCAACATTTCCCCCCTTGATTTACATTCCCCAGTTAAGAATTTAATGTGAACCTTTGCCAAAGCCTCAGGTTCCACCTGGTTTGGGGTTGAAACCACATGAAGCCACTGAATTTTGCATAGTTTCCATTTGAAATGATGTATCAGCTTAGTCTCTCTTTCTCTATGAGCCAGGCTTACAGGAAACTTGGCCAGGCTTTTGATAAACCTGTTTGGAGTTTTGATTTTTAAATCAGACCCTAAAATAAGTCCACTCACCTTGTTCCATCTTCCGAAAAGCTCTTATTATAATGTCCCCAGAGTCTGTATGGTAGTTCCTAGTGATTGAAGCACAGTTACATTTTGTTTTAGTATAACATGGGGAGAATTTCTCAGCTACTTAGAACCCACTCTGATTGGGAAACCAGTTAAACTCTGTAGCAGAAGCTCTTACTGTCAGGCATAACACTTTAGGGAAAGAATTTTTTCCAAAGTCTCAACAAAAGAGTTTTCACATAAATAGCTCAGCTCGACCAGGTTAATTCACTTTTTTGTTGTTGTTGTTCCTTCCTCCACTTGTGCATTCATCAGATCAGATCAGATCAGTCGATCAGTCTTGTCTGACTGTTTGCGACCCCATGAATCGCAGCACAACAGGCCTCCCTGTCCAGCACCAACTCCCGGAGTTCACTCAGACTCATGTCCATCGAGTCAGTGATGCCATCCAGCCATCTCATCCTCTGTCAGCCCCTTCTCCTCCTGCCCCCAATCCTTCCCAGCATCAGAGTCTTTTCCAATGAGTCAACTCTTCGCATGAGGTGGCCAAAGTATTGGAGTTTCAGCCTTAGCATCATTCCTTCCAATGAACACCCAGGACTAATCTCCTTTAGGATGGACTGGTTGGATCTCCTTGCAGTCCAAGGGACTCTCAAGAGTCTTCTCCAACACCACAGTCCAAAAGCATCAATTCTTCAGCACTCAGCTTTCTTCACAGTCCAACTGTCACATCCATACATGACCACTGGAAGAACCATAGCCTTGACTAGATGGACCTTTGTTGGCAAAGTAATCTCTCTGCTTTTTAATATGCTATCTATGCTAAATATTAAATTTATATTTAAATATAAATATTTAATATTTATATGTATAGTGGTGGCTTTATCACCCCCCCTTCTGTTGCTTTGCATTTTCTCCTTATTCTAACAAAAGATCATTCAGATGTGAATTTGTTTTGATGATATCCATAAGGTTTTATGCCTGTGAAAGTAATTCACAGTGTTTAACCTGGAGATGGCTCAGAGAAGACCATCAGATTTTTCTATTTTCATCATTATGCCATACTCCATTCTTGATGACATAGGAATATTTGGAAAAAATCTCCTGGAAGTCAGGAATGACACCCTGGTCAGATTCTGTACAAATTTGAGCCCACTGATTGTCAACAAGTGCTCAGTGGGACTGAGTCTCTGACTGTTAATCCTGTTTTAAGTTCCATTTTATAGTGGAAACAAATTCTGTTTTCTCTGGAGTGAAATCAAGAAAGATGGTCGGGTAGAAGTTCCCTGGAGTGATTTTCCTTTACGTGTTTATGAGCCATAACTTCGCCTGTGGTGCATAAGGGCAAGGATGACACCAGGTGACTTGTTTTTAAAAATTAGTAAAGCAGAGGAAGGGCTTCCCTGGTGGCTCTTAGTGGCAAAAAATCTGCCTACAATGCAACCCGGGTTCTATCCATGGGTCGGGAAGATCCCCTGGAGAAGGAAATGCAACCCACTCCACTATTCTTGCCTGGAGAATCCCATGGACAGAGGAACCTGGCAGGCTACAGTCCATGGGGTTGCCCGGAGTCAGACATGACCTAACGACTAAACAACCAAAGCAGAGGAAACTTTCTTCCTTGCACTTTTCTAGGAAATCAAGTAGGAAGAGAGAGTCAGATGGGGAAAGACCATTAAGTAGAGGGTTTTCTTTTAATAAATTAGGATTTTGCTTACACTTTACTGTAGATAGCAATTATAAATTGCAATGAGTTTTCCACATGGCCAATTTTATGTGAAGTGAATTCTGTGGACTTCGCTTGAAATGGCAGATCTCAGTCATTCATTCATGTGATAAATGTCGTTGCATACCTTACATGTGCAGGTTATTGTGAGGATATGCTGTCGGGTGTGACTGCAGACTCTTCTCAGAAGTTTACATTCTCCCATGACCCTAAGACTGTGTGGTGTGAATTGAAGATCCCTGCTGGTGTGATCAAAAGAAACTACATCTTTAAAGGGTCAGTGAGTGGTCTTTAGCTCCTGGTACATATATCTTAGAACTCTTCGGTGGTTGATAATGCCAGCTCTGTTGTTTGTTAGAATAGATTTCAGGAAAATGATTAGAGGTTAATGATGTAAACAGCAAGATCCTACTGCAGAGCACAGGAAGCTTTCGTCAATATCCTGTGATAAACCATAATGGGAAAGAATATGAAATACATATATATGTGTGTGTGTGTGTGTGTGTATATATATATATATGTATGAAAAAAAGTGGAAGTGTTAGTTGTGCTATCATGTCCAACTCTTTGTGACCCCATGGACTGTAGCCCACCAGGCTCCTCTGTCCATGGAATTCTCCAGGTGACAAGGATCAAACCCAGGTTTGATCTGCAGGATCAAACCCAGTTTCCTGCATTGCAGGCAGATTTTTTACCATCCAAGCCACCAGGGAAGCCCAAGAATACTGGAGTAGGTAGCCTATCCCTCCACCCTTCTCCAGCGGATCTTCCTGACTCAGGAATGGAAGCAGGGTCTCCTGCATTGCAGGTGGATTCTCTACCAGCTGAGACACACACATATACATATATATATGTGTAACCGAATCACTTTACTGTATAG
Source organism: Bubalus bubalis (assembly GCF_019923935.1). Taxonomy (NCBI): domain Eukaryota; kingdom Metazoa; phylum Chordata; class Mammalia; order Artiodactyla; family Bovidae; genus Bubalus; species Bubalus bubalis. Next base: position 48,818,752 of record NC_059171.1, on the reverse strand, counting down.
CAGAAATTAACACAGCATTGTAAGTCAACTACACTTCAACAAAATAAATTTTTTTAAAAAGAAGTTAATAATGAAAATTGGCCAGATCGTCCCAAGAACTGTAAAGTTTATAAGTACCAAATTGCTAACGTAGCCAAATGCCAGATTTCTGCTTACACTTTCCAGTTTAAGAATGCTCAAGACTGTGATAGGAAGTTATCTCCCAGTGACTTTTTCTGAGTGCAACAAAATCCCTTTTCTCATATTAGAAGTGCAGTTAATATCCAGGCATAGAGGTCTCTTTTTTCATTCTTTAAACAGAAAGGGCTTCCTCCCTGGGCTATCATCTATGTTTTAGTGCAAAGGAGAATTTAAATGTATGGACATTTCTTCCCAAAGATCAACCTGTCTTTTCTTAAATTTGTATTTGATTAGTCAGTCTGTTAAAATGATTTCTTTTATTAGTCAATGTTTTTATATGCTTCTATTTCAAAATACTTGTTTCCTGAAGCTTATAGAGAGGGGTGACTTGAGTTCCACTCAAGTTATGGGATTTGCTTCATGAGAAAGCCAAAAAAAAAAAAAAAAAGTCAATAACCATCTCTTATAAGTGTCTGAAAGATAAGCATAATCCAAAGTTATTTTAAACACTCTAGAAATACAAATAATAAGATGTCAGTGTGAACGGTTCTCATTTGGTATCAGCTGGTAACTTCAGGATGGTCTTGAGAATTCTGCCTTGTTTGCTGAAGACTCTGCCTCGCTGAGAGAATGCCCCTTTGGGCACAGTACAGGCTTCCCAGGTGGTGTTAGTGGTAAAGAACACTTCTGCCAATGCAGGAGATGTAAGAGACATGGTTTTGATCCCTGGGTTGGGGAAATCCCCTGGAGGAGTGTCTGGCAACAGACTCCAGTATTCTTGCCTGGAGAATCCCATGGACAAGGGAACTTGGCAGGCTACATTCCGTAGGGTCACAAGGAGCTGGACAGGACTGGAGTGACTTAGCACGCATGCATGCAGACAAAATATATAAGTGCTCTTCAGGAGAGATGCTGTGGATGCAAAAGTAGTTCATCTTCAGAGCTTCATTTTAACAGTTTATGGCCATATTCTCCATCTGTAAATTGTCTATACACAGAAAAGAGAAAATAACAGGGAGATAAAAACCCACTGGCTCACAGATTGTTCCATAGAAGGCCTTGTAGTAGAAACGAAAATAATACAAAAACCTTACAATAGCCATGTCATTGGGGGCAAATGAAAAGACAAGGCGAATGACCAGCAGAGAAAGAGGAAAGAACCAGAGGTCAGAAGCACAAAGGGCTCTGTGGAGAGGACCAAAGACCTCAGTCCAGATGCCCTGAGCTGGAGGACGGCTGGTGTCAGTGGGGGATTCCTGGGCAGCTTAGGGACTAGGCAGGCACAGGGTTTTGGTTTGCTTAAAATACATGTCATGTAAAAACCAGAATTCTGGGTATTGCCAAAGGATGTGTTTTTCCACATGTTCCTGAGTAAATAGAGGATAGACCAAAAGCTAGATAGACAGATTAAATGAAAAATAAACAACCCTTATCCATACAGATTTAAAGGCTTAAAAATGAATGAGATTCTCACTGTGTGGTTTCTGTCCATGTAGTGTGGACACATGTGTGCACGCACGCACATGTGCATGTGTGTGTTTCTTTTTCTTTAGAATTGCAGCAAAAACGCAAGATGAGAAAATGATGCTTGGATTACAAAATCCATATGTGTTTCACTGGGGTGGGGCAGAGAGAGACAATGATGAGGGAAATGAGAAAGAGGGAATTTGTAATTAGTTTGATCTGCTACTTCCGCAACCCAGGATCATGCAATAAACTAAAAGAAGGCTAGTTTTGCTAAAGAATTTAAGCCAAACAACAAAAATGTGATCCATTCACCCAGTTTCTTCCTTTCCCAGTAATTCTTTTTATGTCCAAGCCCACAGTCTCTATCTTTTTCTAATCCTTTTCAGTCTTCTCACCCTTTGCCCCCACGTGACCTTTGGCACATTGCCTCCTAACCTTAAAATGAAGAGTTTAGAGTTTCAGAGAGATTTTGATGAAACCACCTGCTGTCCTCCTCTACTCTTTCTCCCACCAGTGAATTCCAATAGAATTGGCAAACTGTATAAATATGCTAATTTTCTGAACCCCCCTAAATCCTCAAGTCAACAGTTCCTGTGAGATCAGACAGTTGTCATCATTGGTTGGATCTCTTAATTCTCCCACCGCTACTCAAATAAGAATAAGAATGAAAAATCTTATAGACAGAAGTACATTCTGATGTCTTCTCTCACACAGAAAAATTTAGATCCAATTCTCAAAAGATGAGTCAGTTTAATATTGTACTTTGAGATTGAGTCAACTTTTTTTTTTCTTTGCAGTACTTTTTTTAATTTAACTATGTACTGGCAAACCCTGACTAGAAAGCTGGAATATTTGATTACCTAAAATTCTCTTTGAAAAATCCAATTGTCAGATATACAAGTGTTAGAAGACAGAGTCATGTCAATGATGGGGATGAAATGAGATCACCAAGCATGCCTTTGGAGTTATCTGTACTGGTGAAACACAGTCTTCTTGGGGAAGATGGGGGATTGTGGTTAAAAAAATAAGTAGAAACTGTGACGGGGGTAATATGTTTAGGTTGTGAAAATAAATGGTAACAAAAATGGTAATATTTACAAGGAGCTTTCTGTGTACTAGCTATGGTCCTAAGAACTTCACATATATTAGGTGATTTAACCCTTAGAAGATCTATGAGGTGGACACTATCATCTTTATTGATGGGAAAACTTCAGTCCAGAGTTTAACTTGTGCAAGTTCTCACAGCTAGCATACAGCAGAGCCCTAATCAAAACCCCCAGCTTGTTAGATTCCCAAACTCATAGTTATTAGAAACTGCTGTGAAGAACTGAGTCATTGCAAAGAAGTGACTCATCGGAAAAGACCCTGATGCTGGGCAAGATTGAAGGCAGGAGGAGAAGGGAACAACAGAGGATGAGTTGGTTGGATGGCATCACTGACTCAATGGACATGAGTTTGAGCAAGCTCAGGGAGTTGGTGATGGACACAGAAGCCTGGCGTGCTGCAGTCCATGGGATCGCAAAGAGTCGGACATGACTGAGCAACCAAACTGAACTGACTGTGATAGAGGAGGAAAGAGTGCTTGTACATAAGAAAGGGAAAACAATTAAGGATCTTCTCAAAAAGCCATTAGAAAATTCCTTTGAACCATCACTGATAGAGCTGTTGGACTTTCAGGACACTTACACTCTCTAGACTCATCAGTAATTAGCAGTTAACAGTAGCTCTTACTACAAAACTGAAAGGTGACTTCAGTCACTTATGAAATGAGTTTTCTTTAGAATCTTATTATATTAGTTGTCTATATTTGCATTAAAAATGACTCTGAATGTTTGTTGCTTAAAGCGACAATCAACACTTATTATCTCATATAACTTGGAAGGCTCAGGAACTTTCAGGAAGTTCTGATTCAGAGTCATTTGTGACATGGCCTGCAGTCATCTGAGAGACTGATTGGGTTTGGTGGATCCTCTTCCAAAATGGCTCGCTCAGATGACTGCTGGATGTTAACAGGAGGCTTCAGTTCCTTGCCAAGTAGACCTCTCTTCATGGAGCTGCTTGAGTGTCCTCACAACGTGGCAGCCTGCTTTCCCCAGAGAAGGTGACCCAAGGCATTGAGTCAGAGCAGCAGTGATTTCTATGACTTGACCTTGTGATGGAAGTCACACTCCATCATTTATGCAATATGCCAGGTCAGCCCTACCAAGCATGTGAGGGAATTATACAAAGGTGTGTCTACCAGGAGGTGAGAGTCGTGGAGCACCGTGTTAGAGGCTGGCTGCCACACATTATCAGGTTACTAATGGTACCCTTTGGTGATTTGAGTTCATTTTTTTCTGCTTCAGGGCAAGACCAACAGAGAAATCAAATAAAAATGGTAAATACATTCAAAGAGGCATGAAGGCAGCAGGAGCAGGCAATCTGCCCTCCATCTGTCCCAGGAGACCTAGCATTTGAGGAGTCATGCTGAACTAGCAACTCATCCTCCTCTCGTCCTACTACTGACCATGTGTAGGACAGTGTCTGAGTATAAGGCTCATCAAGACATTCAACCATCAGGCACTTTGAGCAGACAGAAAAAGTAGGCATATTTAAGGCTACTCTCCATATTCATTCATTAATTTGACAAATATTTATTGGATACCTATCAGTGGCCAGAACTACAGTCTTTGCAGAATCTTTGACACAGTAAACCACTAGGAAGGCTCAGGCTATTATTCTTAGAGATTTATTGCTGAAATAAACCTTAGAGATAATTCAATATCGCCACCACCTCTTCTTACAAATGAGAAAATTGAATTCTCCAGAAACCAAAACTTGCTTATTTTCACATTGTTGTGCCTGTTCTGCCCTGACTTTTCATTCGTGAAATGTCAGTCCAAACAGCAATGGTTCAGCTGATCACTGGAATCCACGGAGAACCTCTACAAATGACTGCTAAGCTGTTTTTCATCTTTTATTTCATCATTTATGAAATCTCTCTGTTGCTCTTGCCCTGAAGCATACACGTGAACCCAAATCACCTGATGGTACAATGAATAAACTGATAATGGGTGACAGCCAGCCTTCAACACAGGCCGGAAACTGTCTGTACCTCTTTTTAGAGTTCACTTAACAGGCCTGCATTGTTTATGAACACATAATCTGGTTCCTTTATGTTAGAAAGAGGCAAATCTGACTAACCCTCAATCCTGGCATTGACTCATACCAAAATTAACACTTTTATGCCTTTTGATCAGGGCTTCCCTGGTGGCTTGGTGGTAAAAAATCTGCCTGCCAATGCAGGAGATTCTGGTTCTATCCCTGGAGTGGGAAAATTCCATGGAGAAGGAAATGGCAGCCCACTCCAGTATTTCTGCCTGGGAAATCTCATGGACAGGGAGCCTGGCAGGTTACAGTCCATGGGAGCTGCAAGGAGTCGGATATGACTTAACAACTAAACAACGACAACAGCGTACCTTTTGACCAATATATCAAATCAAACAACTGTCCTTTCCAAAGAGGTTGGAGCTGTTGGTATCCTGCATAAGGAGGTACTGAGAAAGGGTGGAGGGGTAAGAGAGAAAGGTAAGATACTTGTTGTGGACCTCCTGTGTGCCAAGACAGTGCTGGCATTTCCATTCCCATGCCAACTCTTTAATCCCCACAAGAGTGGTATGAGGCAATAGGCCTGATTCTTATCTCACTTTACAGAAGAGAAAACTAAGAAGGTAAACCACTTGCCCAAGGATGCTCAGGGAGCAAGAAGCAGGTTTGGGACTTAAGTCCAGGTCTTCCTGAACCTGGATTCTTACTCACCATATTGTCCAGATACCACATAACTAACTTCTCAATGACCAGGCCTAGCTCACTCCCATCCTCTCCTTAGATTGTCCGTGTTGTTTTGTAAGAGCTGTTAGAATTGTGTATGTACATAAATGAAGAGTTTCCAAATATAGTTATCTCCTTAATAACAGTATTCCTTTTAAATTTCCCTTTTCCCCGCCAGTAGAGCACTCTGCCCACAGGGAACTCTGGAGATAGCTTTTGTTCTCATGGCAAGTTTTTACCCAAGCCACAACCAGCCTCCTGTATCTCCATCCCAACCCACCAAATGTTCTCTTCTACTGGTGGAGGAAAAGTGATTTCTCATTGTTTAAAATCATGCTATTTCCCCCCCAAAATTGTGTAGATTATAACCCCTAAAAAATGTTTCTTAGTCAATGCATTTGTCTGCTTTGGAGTTACAATTACAGTAATTAATGTAGAAGCTGAAAAGTTGATTTTATTGTGGCTGAGAGAGTTCCCTACTGAGACCCTAGATCTTAGAAATACTTTCTATTCTGGAATCATTTTTTAAATGTAGATACTTTATAATACTTTTAATTCCTATTTCTCTTTCTTTATAATTCTCAAGAAGACTTTTTTCCTTTGTCTCTTCTTGTGTGGTGGCTCCAAGGCTCAGGGTCACCATAGACAAGAGAAGCTAAGCTGATTCAGTTCACTACCATCTTCTGTGGAGGGAACACTTGGCTGCTGAGCTCAGGAATTCACAGCCTTAACGGCAGTGAAGACCTGAGACTCACTCACCAGCTGATAACCTATATGACAGGATGAAAGTGAAAGTGTTATTCACTCAGTCATGCCTGACTCTTTGGGACCCCACAGACTGTAGCCAACTAGGCACCTCTGTCCATGGAATGTTCCAGGACATTCTCCATTCCATTCTCCAGGGGATCTTCCCAAGCCAGGGATTGACCCCAGGTATCCTGCATTGCAGGCAGATTCTTTACCATCTGAGCTGCCAGGGAAGCATCTTTCTAGCTTTACTGACACTCCAAGAGGAGTATAAGTTGGGATAGGAAGCATGAGTTTTACTGAAGTCACTTCTCTCCATTCAATAACATTGAGACCCAAGACCTTCAGTTCAGTTCAGTTCAGTCGCTCAGTCGTGTCCAACTCTTTGTGACCCCATGAATCACAGCACGACAGGCCTCCCTGTCCATCACCAACTCCAGGCGTTCACTCAGACTCAAGTCCATCGAGTTAGTGATGCCATCCAGCCATCTCATCCTCTGGCGTCCCCTTCTCCTCCTGCCCCCAATCCCTCCCAGCATCAGAGTCTTTTCCAATGAGTCAACTCTTCGCATGAGGTGGTCAAAGTACTGGAGTTTCAGCTGCAGCATCATTCCCTCCAAAGAAATCCCAGGGCTGATCTCCTTCAAAATGGACTGGCTGGATCTCCTTGTAGTCCAAGGGGACTCTCAAGAGTCTTCTCCAACACCACAGTTCAAAAGCATCAATTTTTCAGCACTCAGCCTTCTTCACAGTCCAACTCTCACATCCATACATGACCAGAGGAAAAACCATAGCCTTGACTAGATGGACCTTTGTTGGCAAAGTAATGTCTCTGCTTTTGAATATGCTATCTAGGTTGGTCATAACTTTCCTTCCAAGGAGTAAACGTCTTTTAATTTCATGGCGGCATTAGGTGAAGCAACAAGCAATCCATTCAGGCAACAACATTGTTCTCCAGGTCATCATAGAACCTCAAATTTTATGTTTCATTTTAAAGTATTATTATTTTTTTTTTTGCCCAAGGATCTTGTACGGAAATGAGTCATTCTGTGTCTTAAAATAAGTCTTTCAAAGCAGACCCATGAGAAAGCTTTAAGCTTCATTGAACCTTAAAGGAATTTTCAACTTTTAGGGAGAAAAAATCTCCAATTCTTAAAAAACAAAGCACAAACAAAACACTGGGCAGCAATACAAATAGAATAGATTCATGAGCACTGTGAAAAAACAGGTCACTAGCTCCTTTTTTCCAAAACTGCAACAGATACTTCACCACTGTTATTAACTGTTAGAAAAGTCAGCTCATACACAGAGAGGAGCTAGTGCTTTCACTAAGCTCTGAAAAAGGGAATTCTTTGTATGGTCTTTAAATGCACCCTACAGCAAGAAAATGGGAAAAGGACACAAGAGGAAATTGGGCAACTACCCACTTGACCTGTAGATATCATGTGTGTGCTGTGCTCAGTCACAGTTGCTTCAGTCGTGTCTGGCTCTTTGTGACCCTATGGAGCCCGCCAGGCTCCTCTGTCCATGGGATTCTCCAGCAAGAATACTGGAGTGGGTTGCCATGCCCTCCTCCAGGGGATCTTCCCGCATTCTCCAGGGATCAAACCCATGTCTCCTGTGTCTCCTGCATTGCAGGTAGATTTTTTACCAACTGAGCTACCTGGAAATCCCATAGATATCATGGATTTATTGCTATTAGAATAATCGTGAGTACAAATAAAATTTAGATGAATTTATGAATATGAATTCACAATATTTGTGAATATTCATTAATCTGAATGTACTAATATAAGAAAATCACAGATTAGAACTTTGATTGACCAAGTGATTAAAAACACTTATTTGGCTCTTACCTTTTCTAATAGTGTCTTCTACATGCTTGGTTTTATGCAAAAGCTCTTTAAAAAAAAAACCAAAACCTGATCCCTGGTGGTACAATCCCAGTGAGGATAGGGTCGTATTGGGCTGTGGGGAGTGGTAAAACCTAACTAAAAGCCCATAGGCCATTTGTTCCAAAACCAAAGAAGTTGGAAAGAATGTGGTTATTTTTACCCCTAATCTGACATGATTGTGATATTAAAATCAAAGACTGGTTGGGAATAGCTGAAAACTCCATAAACAAAGTTGAAAGGCATATAGACCAAGAAAAAATATTTGCAAGGTTCAGTTGTAAAGTCAACTATTTTTCCCAGCTTAAGGGAGTTTTATTCTTAGTTGTTATGATAATGACAGAAATCGTGACATGGAATGGAAATGATACGGAAGCTCTCAAGGGTTTAGGAAAATCTTCCCTTAATGACTTTAGTGAGACCCACATGATCCAAGTTCATCTTGAGGTGGAATATATTTGATGATGTACGTTTCACGTTACTGAACCCTTAGGTTCGCTTACTTTGCCGTTGATGTAAGAAGTAACTACTAATTAAATAGGCAATCTTCAAGGACCAGATGAAAATTGAAAAATTCAGAAAGCATTTACAAATGCTTCATTTAAATGTCTATAATACCATATTACATCTTTTGAGCCAAATAGCTCTTTGAGAAACTCCTAAATTAAGAGATGCTGCTGCTGCTGCTGCTGCTGAGTCGCTTCAGTCGTGTCTGACTCTGTGCAACCCCATAGATGGCAGCCTACAAGGCTCCGCTGTCCCTGGGATTTTCCAGGCAAGAATACTGGAGTGGGTTGCCATTGCCTTCTCCGAAATTAAGAGATACACAAGGGCTATTCTCACTAAATCATGCATGGTCAATTTTGGGTGACTTACTGTTAGCTTAGGTTTTAAATGAATTCTTTTTATACCATAAGAAATAAGAAACTAGTGCATCTGAAGATACCAACTCTGAAGAATAGGGATATATTTCTAGAAGCATCACTAATCATTTGAAGTTTTATAATACATAAGAACAATTGCCAGAAAAGCAAGAAGATTGCATTCCTTTTACTTATATTGGTTTTATTACTAGTTCAACCTTCAACTTTGATGAAGTCAGCTTGATCTTCCATACGTCTTGGATTGTATTTCCTTGACAAATGAATGAATTCTAAGACTTTATTTCCCCCACTCTTTTGAGACTTAAGAGAAATGAGACAAGATAGCAATACTCACAGGCAATTTGAGGAGGTTGGAAAGATTACAAATTCTCCAGTCCTGTGAAATGAATTGTACACTGATACAATTGATGTCATACATATTTAATGAGAACAGTATCTTTAAATTGTCCTAAACACAAAAGTCACCATTCATAATTAATTCTTAAGTGGAAAAAATTGTAAATAATTCAGACAGGAATGTGATGATTGGAAGGGAAATAATAGTAGACTTTATGAGGATTATTTTAATCATAAAAGCAAGCTGTTTTTTAAATTAAAGTTTTACATTGTGTGTGTAATTCAGAATGCTTTGGGTTGAAATAGAAAAAGAATCAGCTTAAATTGGTTTAGGCAACAAAAGTGTTTTGGCTTACAGATGATAATTCCAGGGACCACTGCTCACTGCAGCCATTACTAGAGGTCAGTGAAAGTCTCCTACACCATTTCCTTCCCTCCTCTCTTGGCTGTGCCTGCTGCAGAGAGCCCTGTGTTTAGATATGTTTATGCCCTCATGTTTACAATGTGGCTGCTGCCGCTCCAGCTTTTCACTCCCACAGTCTTAAGTCAGTGGATGAGAGCACACTGCCTTCATCCACAGGTTAAACAGGACACAGCTTCTAAAGGGAGCCTCACTGCCTCTGAATGACTTGGCTTTGGCCAGTGCTTCATCTTTGAAACCATCAGTCTTGCTCAGGAGAGGAAAGAAGAATTCATTCTGTAATAGGGGATGGGTGGGGGATGTAAATATTCCTAAAAATCCACAGGATTCCAAAAGGGTGAGAAATGATTCCCCCAAAGCCAAAAATCAGAGCCATTTACAAAACCAGAGGGCAGTTGCTGGACATGAAGATGGCAAATAGCCCCTCTGGTGCCATGATATATGAAATGAAGCTCTAATCTTGCATACCATTAATATAAAATCCATGAGACTGGCTTAGATAAGATGATGGTTCCAACTGGGAAACCATATGCCACCTGTCAGAGAACAACACAACCGCCCTTGTCCAAGGGGAGACCATGAAAGCCCTGTCTTCTGTCACTAGCACCCCACGCTTGATGGCGAAAAAAACTTAGATCCTAGAAACCTCCACTGATCTGGCTTGATCATGACTTTTTAATACTACGTATGCCCAGGTGTTGTACACTCATCATCTCTCCTCCATCTAATCTTTCTGGTTTTCTGTTTGGTGTTGAACACAAACAGCTGTGTATGTGGGAGCCTCGAAGCCCCATGCATGTGCTTATGTACATAAACTCATCTTTCAGCTCATAAGAAAGCATCATCGAGTTCCAATTCAAATAAAATTGTTTAGAGGATCAGAAAGTGAATGTTGTTCCCCTCCATCAGATGTGCTACAGAAATTTATTCTGTCTGTCCTTTGTACAGACTCCATGATCCTGAGTGTCATTTGCAACTTAAATGAAAAATAGCTGATGTCTGGAAACAACCTAAAGGCCCATTGGCAGGTGAATGGCTAAAGAAAATGTAGTATATATGCAGTGGACTATTACTCAGCTGCAAAAAAGAAGGAAATAATGCCAGTTGCAACAACATAGATGAGCCTAGAGATTATCATACTGAGTGAAGTAAGTCAGAAAGAGAAAGACAAATCTCATGTGATATCACTTATATGTGAAATCTAAAGTATGATACAAATGAACTTATCTGAGAAATAGGAACAGACTCACAGACATAGAGAACAAGCTTGTGGTTGCCAACAGTGGGTGGGAGGGAACGACTGGGAGTTACAAGGTCTTACTGTATAGCACAGGAAACTATATTCAGTATCCTGTGATAAATCTTAATGGAAAAGAATATGAAAAGAATATATATATATGAATGACTTTATAGCAGAAATTAACACATTGTAAATATACTATACTTCAATAAAGTAAATTTAAAAAAAAATAGCTTTTGTCCTACCATTACTACTACATATCAAGGACATTCAGACTGCCCTAGCAGCCTGCTGCTTACGTTTATGAATGTCTGTGGTAAGCAGGACATCCCACTACTCAGTACCTTTGGCCAGGGAGGAGTGGCAGACTGGAACCTGTTAGCCACATTCTCCAGCTCAAGTGAGCTGCATTTTAAGATAATCATTTGGCAAACAAAACTACTAAGGCTGGAGCCCCAGAACCCAGACCCTGGAGAATATTTCCTTTTTCTAGAAATGCTTAATTTGATTCACTTGGTAAAATTTTTAGAGCAGTGTGGCAGATGTATTCTCCAATTTCTATGCCAGTGTTTCAGAAGAATAAGCTAGGGAAACACGTTACAGAGTGCAAAGTGCCAGGAAGCCTGGGATGATGGTAGAGAAACACGTTCCTGCCCAAAGTGGCTCTCCTGACTAGCCGTGTAACATTGGAAAGTTGTTTAACCTGTCTGTAGCTCAGTTCTTCAGCTGAAAATGGGGGAAATGTCCCACCTCCTTGGTTTTGGGGGCAGTTATTGCCCTGTGCACTCCCCTGGTGGCTCAGTGGTAAAGAATCTGTCTGCAATGCTGGGGACAGAAGAGATTCGGGTTCAATCCCTGGGTCAGGAAAGGGGAGGAGGGCATCACGCCCTGGAGGAGGGTGTGACAACCCACTCCAGTATTCTTGCCTGGAGAATCCAATGACAAGAGGAACCTGGTGGGCTCCAGTCCATGGGGCTGCAGAGTTGGACATGACTAAACGACTAAATAAAGGGCAAAAGTGCTTTGGACCTAACAGAAGCAGAAGATATTAAGAAGAGCTGGCAAGAATACACAGAAGAACTGTACAAAAAAGATCTTCATGACCCAGATAATCACGATGGTATGATCACTCACCTAGAGCCACACATCCTGGTATGCGAAGTCAAGTGAGCCTTAGGAAGCATCACTGCGAACAAAGCTAGTGGAGGTGATGGAATTCCAGTTGAGCTATTTGAAATCCTGAAAGATGATGCTGTGAATGTGCTGCTCTCAAAAGGCCAGCAAATTTGGAAAACTCAGCAGTGGCCACAGGACTGGAAAAGATCAGTTTTCATTCCAATCCCAAAGAAAGGCAATGCCAAAGAATGCTCAAACTACCGCACAATTGCACTCATCTCACATGCTAGAACGTGATGCTCAAAATTCTCCAAGCCAGACTTCAACAGTACGTGAACCGTGAACTTCCAGGTGTTCAAGCTGGATTTAAAAAAGGCAGAGGAACCAGAGATCAAATTGCCAAGATCCACTGGATCATTGAAAAAGCAAGAGAGTTCCAGAAAAACATCTACTTCTGCTTTATTGACTACACCAAAGCCTTTGACTGTGTGGATCACAACAAACTGTGGAAAATTCTTAAAGAGGTTGGAATACCACCTGACCTGGCTCCTGAGAAATCTGTATGCAGGTCAAGAAGCAACAGTTAGAACTGGACATGGAGCAACAGACTGGTTCCAAATCGGGAAAGGAGTACATCAAGGCTGTATATTGTCACCTTGCTTAAATAATGTATATGCAGGCTACATCATGAGAAACGCTGGGCTGGAAGAAACACAAGCTGGAATCAAGATTGCTGGGAGAAATATCGATAACCTCAGATATGCAGATGACACCACCCTTATGGCAGGAAGTGAAGAGGAACTAAAAAGCCTCTTGATGAAAGTGAAAGAGGAGAGTGAAAAAACTGGCTTAAAATTCAACATTCAGAAAACTAAGATCATGGCATTCAGTCCCATCACTTCATGGCAAATAAATGGGAAACAGTGGAAACAGTGAGAGACTTTATTTTGGGGGGCTCCAAAATCACTGCAGATGGAGACTGTAGCCATGAAATTAAAAAAGGCTTGCTCCTTGGAAGAAAAGTTATGGCCAACGTAGACAGCATAATAAAAAGCAGAGACATTACTTTGCCAATAAAGGTCCATCTAGTCAAAACTATGGTTTTTCCAGTAGTCATGTATGGATGTGAGAGCTGGACTATAAAGAAAGCTGAGCGCCAAAGAACTGATGCTTTTAAACTGTGGTGTTGGAGAAGACTCTTGAGAGTCCCTTGGAGTGCAAGGAGATCCAACCAGTCAATTCTAAAGGAAATCAGTCCTGAATATTCATTGGAAGGACTGATGCTGAAGCTGAAACTCCAATACTTTGGCTACCTGGTATGAAGAACCGACTCTTGAAAATACCCTGATGCTGGGAGAGATTGAAGGCGAGAGGTAAAGGGGACAACAGAGGATGAGATAGTTGGATGGCATCACGGACTCTATGGACATGAGTTTGAGTAGGCTTCGGGGGTTGGTGATGGACAAAGAGGGCTGGCATGACTGAACTGAACTGAAATGACTAACACACACACACTGGGATAAAAATATTATGCAACCTGAGAAAATGACTTTCAGGGGAGAAGGGGGTGCAGAAGGGGAGAAATAATCAACATACCTTTTGTTTTGTTTGTTTGTGTATTGATTTCTTAGTTTGTTTTACCTTTTTTTAAGCAATTGAGCTCTTTTTCTAGGCACATGCTTCTCACCCCTGATCTCCTATACAAGTCCTAGAAGCTAAACAACTTCAGGTGCCATAACCATTTACTGCAGTTGGTGTCTAGAAATTTGGTTGGAAATTTCTAGGCTGTGTCATCACATGCCAAGGCCAGACCCCCTTTCTTGAATATTCAGAATCTGTCCCATTGTTGGCTGGAAGTTTAGTAAGTTTTGAAAGCACTTGTCTAGAAAGTGAGAGAGGAATAGTTAGTGATGATTTCTATGCAGAGAAGGTTGGAACCAAAGCACTGAGCAAAAATGAGACAATGAGAGAAAACAGACTATCCTGTCCTCGCTAAGCCTTCCCACGCTCTAGTCTTACGGTTTGCAACCTGCAGTTTATTTCCAAAACCAAGTGAGATAAGCCAGGATCAAGCCCTGCAGCTGGGTACCGGCTAGTGTTCAGGGCTCTCTTTGAAAGGAACAGGGGCACGTGTGTCCGTGAATTCCTCTCTGCTCACACACTCACCTCGCTGTCACCTCACAGGCCGAAAGGCTGCTGGAGATGCTTCACAATCCAAATACCTGAGCCTTTGTTCTCGGAAAGGAGGACTTAAGAACTAAGCAACGGCTTTCAAACTGATTGGGAGTAAAGTCAGCCATTCACAGCTTTTCATTCTTTGAGTCTCCTGAATGAAAATGATCTTTTAGAGAAATTAAAGCTCGTTGAAAAAGGAAAGGCTTTTAAAGATGAAAGATCATGTGCTATTTGAAAAAGGCATTTAAATGTCCTAATTTTTCTTATATTGCACTATGATATGCAAATATGAAAAGATTTTGTCCCAGGCAGCTGCTCACCAGATACTTAGATAGGGTTGAAAATACCAGAAGTTGGGGTAGTCAATTGATTAAAGAAATGTTTTTACATTTGAGTTGAAGTATCACCTAGACATCCACTCTTTTATTCCACAAACACTTACCAAGCCCCTGTGGTATGATGAATTTTGAGGGTGTTCTCAAGGGACAATGATAGAATTCCTGAGTATATGTGTGGCAGGGGGAGGTCACACAAGGCTTCACTGATGTCTGAACTTTCTTAGTGAATTAAAAAGGGATCCACCATTTTGATAGAAGTAGAGCTGGTAGGACAGATGTCATGCTGGTGCTTGAATCTAGAACTTTTTAACACTAATGCCATGTTTGGGAAGATGTTGAATTTTGAACAAAGAAGAGACATGGTTAAGCTAGCATCTAAGACGATTGCTCAGGTGCCCTGGAGAGTTGAAGGTGAATTTAAAAGGAACTCCAGTACTCTTGCCTGGAAAATCCCATGGACGGAGGAGCCTGGTAGGCTGTAGTCCATGGGGTCGCTGAGGGCTGGACACGACTGAGCGACTTCACTTTCACTTTTCACTTTCATGCATTGGAGAAGGAAATGGCAACCCACTCCAGTGTTCTTGCCTGGAGAATCCCAGGGACGGGGGAGCCTGGTGGGCTGCCGTCTATGGGGTCGCACAGAGTCGGACACGACCGAAGTGACTTAGCAGCAGCAGGGCTTCCCAGGTGGCTCGAGTGGTAAAGAACCTGCTTGCTAATGCAGGAGACGTAAGAGACACGGGTTTAATCCCTGGGTCGGGAAGATCCCCTGGAGGAGGACATGGCAACCCGTTCTAGTATTCTTGCCTGGAGAATCCCATGGACAGAGGACCCTGGTGGGCTATACTCCATAGGGTCCCAGAGAGGCAGACATGACAGGTGTCTTAGCACAGCACAGCATACAGATAGGAGACAGACCATTAGAAGCTATTAGTTATCTGGGGTGGGAGGGGAAAGAGAAGGCATAAACTGTGGTAGTGAAGAAAGAAATAGAGAAAAGAGAACGGCATTGAGAAGCATTTAAATGACAAGATCAGCAGGAGAAGGGATTGATCAGCTCTGATGAGTGGAGAAGATGCCAGAAGAGATGGAGAAAAAGGATCCAAGTGGGCTCTAGTTCCATTTATCACTCAGGGAATGATAGTCATGCCGCCGAGACAGAGACACTATAAGACCCAAAGCCATAATAACATGGATTATTTTCTGTAAACAGAGACCAAAGCACTAGAGTGCCCAATAGTCACAAGGCATTTCGTGTTTATCTAGTGCTCCATGAATTTTCAGTCATTTGGAAGACAGGGAGAGCTGTTGCAGTTTAGAAATGAGTAACTACTGTCTCAGAGGAGGTCAGCCTCCTCAGGATCACACAACTAGTAAATGAGACAGCAGAACTTCCTTCCAAATCTGTCTGTCCCTCTGCTCTGGCAGAACTACAGCTGTTTCGAGGAGCTATTTCCGTGCCAGGACAGAGGCATTAACTATCTGTCTTGGGGATGGTGTTTCCTGCCCAGGTGTCCTTGCCCAGCTGTATGTGTTGCTGACCATGGTTAAGAGTCTTGGTGGGTGACACCTGAGAACTCTAGTATAGATGCATGCATGCGTGCTCAGTCACTTCAGCCATGCCCAACTCTCTGCGACCCCATGGATTACAACCTGCCAGGCTCTTAACTCCATGAGATTCTCCAGGCAAGAATACTGGAGTGAGTTGCCATTTCCTCCTCCAGGGGATCTTCCTGACCCAGGGATTGAACCCACATCTCCTGCATTATAGACAGATTCTTTACCGCTGAGCCACCAGGGAAGCCCTCTGCTACAGATAGATATATATTATGCTTTTTTTCCCTTTGCCAGATAGAATCCAAAATGAAAGACTAATGATAAGTTTCCAAGGAAATATCCCTGATGGATACCCTCCCATATCTTCTTCAGTGGCATAGCTTCTCTTGGGAGTCACCACTCTGAAACCCTAGGAGTCCCACATACCCTGAAAAACACTGGAGAGTGTTTCACACATTTCAGACATGTGGGTGGGCTGGGGGCAGATGGCATTTCTTCATGCTACACACGCAACGTACTCATTTGATCTGCTTCCTTAATCTGAGGCAGAACTGACTTCAGTGAAAATATTCATGGAACTCAAAGGTGATTGCCTTAAATTAGTTTTGTGTTAAGTGCAATATGTAGCTCCAATGTGACCAGGATGGGAGGTTCTGTAATGTGGAAGGAAAGTATGAGATGTGGGGTTCCTTCTCTGCCTTCAGAAATAGCAGTTTGGGGTCAGTCATTTAGCCTCTCTGAATCTAGCTCCATCCCTACAAAAATAGAGCATGCTGTTGCAGGTTATTGGATAATTCCAATTAGAAATAGTCTGTGAAATCTTTGGACAGTATACATTTGATTACTTGAGGTATCATTGATTATTGAAGTCCTCCGTTTTCACAATTCCAAAATAAGTTAAATAAGATGATTTCTAAAGTCCATTCTTGACTATATGAGTCTATGTGACTTCTATGGGCCTGCTTTTGTGGAGGTGAGATTTAAGTTGATTGTCCAATTGATTCCTTTTATTGGTCAAATCAAACTACTGCTTTTTTTTTTTTTTTTTTTTTTTTTTTTTTACTCTAAAAGCACCACTGTATACACTACATTACAAATATAGAAATTAAGGCTCTGATTTTTTAACCTTCTCTTTTCACTGTCTCTACATAATATTTTTTAGACAAAAAAACCACATTAGTTTAAAAACCTCATAGCCCAATTCAGTTCTCTAGAACCCAGCACCTTAGTAATCCCCCTGTGTTGGCAGCAGCCCACAAAGAGATGCAAGTGTGTCACATACCCGTGTCCCCAGTTCAGGATGGCTGGGAAGGGCGAGAATGAGCAGAGAACGAGCAGAGTCCCCTCGTCTGCTGTGGACCGTACCTGTGCTCAGTCGTTCAGTCGTGTCTGACTCTTGGCGACACTATGGACTGTAGCCTGCCAGGCTCCTCTGTCCATGGGGATTCTTCAGGTAAGAATACTGGAGTGGGCTGCCATTTCCTCCTCCAGGGGATCTTCCTGAGCCAGGAATCAAACCCGCATCTCCGGCATTGGCAGGCTGTGCCATACAGAATCGGTGTTGTTATTTTCCGTGTGTGCATGGCATGAAGCAGTTTGGAAAGCACAATATGCACTAATCAGATTTACCAGATAATTTTCATTTCATGGTAAACATATTAAAAAGCAGAGAAATTACTTTGCCAACAAAGTCTGTATAGTCAAAGCTATAGTTTTTCCAGTAGTCGTTTATGGATGTGAGAGTTGGACCATAAAGAAGGCTGAGCACCAAAGAATTGATGCTTTTGAACTGTGGTGTTGGAGAAAACTTTTGAGAGTCCTTTAGACTGCAAGGAGATCAAACCAGTCAATTCCAAAGGAAATCAATCCTGAATATTCACTGGAAGGACTTTGCTGAAATTCCAATACTTTGGCCACCTGATGCTAAGAGCTGACTCATTAGAAAAGACCCTGATGCTGGGAAAGACTGAAGACAGGAGGAGAAGGGGATGACAGAGGACAAGATGGTTGGACAGCATCACTGACTCAATGGACATGAGTTTGAGCAAACTCTGGGAGATGGTGAAGGACAGGGAGGCCTGGCATGCTGCAGTCCATGGGGTCACAATGAGTCAGACACAACTGACGGACTGAACAACAACAAAATGTAAATTGAATATGGTATTTTGGTTTGTGTATTCATATTTTTCCCTCCTCAGCTTTGCTAGTTTCTTAACAGTAATGTTGGATTAACCATTAGTAATGGTTATGAAATCAGTCTCACCAGTCTAAGACTAGTGTGTCACTTACGCATTACTCTGAATTTCAAAAATCCTAACTTGAGGCATATCTGACACATTACTGAGATATATATGAAGAACAAACCCTTTTTAAAAATTCCTTTAAAGC
Source organism: Bubalus bubalis (assembly GCF_019923935.1). NCBI lineage: Eukaryota > Metazoa > Chordata > Mammalia > Artiodactyla > Bovidae > Bubalus > Bubalus bubalis. The sequence continues at coordinate 48,800,261 of NC_059171.1, read as the reverse complement.
ATAGAGAACTTGGGTTTTGAATTCAGGAGTTTAAATTTTTTAGAAAATCCTTGCTATTCAAATTAAGGCAGAATCCCTATTTTCAACCAAAAACAAAAGTTGTATTTGCAAGAGTGGGAAGGTGAAAAATGAAAAGGTCTGCAGATGAAGAGAGATAATTAAGTTTTCCTCATGAATAAACATATGTTAACATTTCTTCACAGGGGTGGTTTTGTTGCCATCTTTTTAATCCAATAAAATTTTGCGTTTAGGTAAGACAAAATAAAATATCTTAAGTAAATCTTTTAAAAATATTAAAATTCCTCCTTTGGTTGTAAAATATGAAATTTTTCATGGGGGGAGTTACAATTTAACCTCTTTTAAGAAAACTTATATAGGGTACTGATTATTGTCTATAGAAAATCTTAAGGCATTTTTTTTTTAAGATGCTAAAAGTCAATTCATACCTTAATAAAATCCACTTGAAGCCTGGGAAATCACCAAAAGAATCTCATCTCTGGACCTAATGAGAGATTTCTAACATTCCTTAATTGACCCAGAAACTTTAAACTGCCTTAAATATTAGGTAAATGTTAGTTTGGGGCTTAAAGGCTGCTGAGAGGATTTCATGTTGCCGCTTGCCCCTATGATTTTATCCTGCTTAACATAACTTGTAATTATGCATTTATTTGTGTAGTTCCTTATGTCTTTAAATCTCTCATTAACCACAGGTTTTGTTTTTTCTTATTTTGACTAGAAATCAAACTCTTCTGATTTGATTTAAAAGCCCATGTTTTCCTAACATGTTAAATACAGGATGGAGGTAGAATCAGGGGGAAAAAAAAACAGTAGTGTTAGTAAGGAGATGTCATTGGACATTTTGACTCCACATAGCAGAAATCAAAATATTGCCTTAATCACAAAAGGTTTTGTTCTCGCAAGTAAAATACACCCAGAGTCGGATTGTCAGGGCTGGGATAATAGTCACTAGGGACCCAGATGCTTTTCCCTCTCTGCTCCACCATGGAACATTCCATCAGTGAGTGTATATTATGGTTCAAAATGGCTGTTGAATTATTTTTAGTGGGCAAGACATGGAAGGAACCTAAATGTCTGTCAGCAGATGAATGGGTGAAGATGTGGCATATATATTCCCAAGTGCCTCAGTGGTAAAGAATCTGCCTGCCAATGCAGGAGACACAGGAGATGTGGATTTGATCCCTGGGTCAGGATATCCCCTGAAGGAGGAAATGGCAACCCACTCCAGTATTCTTGCCTCAAAAATCCCTTGGACAGAGGAGCCTGGTGTGCCACAGTCCAAGGGGTTGCAAAGAGTCAGAAATGACACTCATCCCATCCCCAAAATGGGATATTATTCAACCATAAAAAAGAATGAAATAATGCCATTTGCAGCAACATGGATGAACCTAGAGGTTATCATACGAAGTGAAGTAAATTAGACAAAGACAAATATCATATGATCCCACATAATTTATATGTGGGATCTAAAAAAATAATACAAATGAACTTATTTACAAAGCAGAAATGGACTCACAGACATGGAAAACAAACAGGATTACCAAAGGGAAAAGAATAGTAAGGATCACTGAGGAGTATTTTGTAATAAACTACAATGGCAAAGAATCTGAAAAAGAATATGTATATATGTGCATATCTATGTCTATAGATATACAAAACTGAATCACTTTGCCATACACCTGAAACATTGTAAATCAATTGTTTAGCTCAGTTCAGGCGCACAGTCGTGTCTGACTCTTTGCGACCTCATGGACTGCAGTACACCAGACCTCCCTGTCCATCACCAACTCTCAGAGCCTACTCAAACTCATGTCCATGGAGTCAGTGATGCCATCCAACCATCTCATCCTCTGTTGTCCCCTTTTCCTCCCACCTTTAATCTTTCCCAGCATCAGGGTCTTTCCAATGAGTCGGTTCTTCACATCAGGTGGCCAAAATATTGGAGTTTCAGCTTCAGCATCAGTCCTTCCAATGAATATTCAGGACTGATCTCCTTTAAGATGGACTGGTTGGATCTCCTTGCAGTCCAAGGGACTCTCAAGAGTCTTCTCCAATACCATAGCTCAAAAGCATCAATTCTCCATTGCCCAGCTTTCTTTATAGTCCAGCTCTCACATCCATACATGACTACTGGAAAAACCATAGCTTTGACTAAATGGACCTTTGTTGGTAAAGTAATGTCTCGGCTTTTGAATATGCTAAGTTGGTCATAGCTTTTCTTCCAAGGAGCAAGCATCTTTTAATTTCATGGCTACAGTCCCCATCTGCAGTGATTTTGGAGCCCAAAATAATAAAGTCTCTCACTGTTTCCATTGTTTCCCCATCTATTTGCTATGAAGTGATGTGACAGGATGCCATGATCTTAGTTTTCTAAATGTTGAGTTTTAAGCCAAGTTTTTCACTCTCCTCTTTCACTTTCATCAAGAGGCTCTTTAGTTCTTCTTCACTTTCTGCCATAAGAGTGGTGTCATCTGCATCCGAGGTTATTGATATTTTTCCCGGCAATCTTGATTCCAGCTTGTGCTTCATCCAGCCCGGAATTTCGCATGATGTAGCCTCCATATAAGTTAAATAAGCAGGGTGACAATATACAGCCTTGACGTACTCCTTTTCCTATTTGGAACCAGTCTGTTGTTCCATGGTCAGTTCTAACTGTTCCTTCCTAACCTCCATACAAATTTCTCAGGAGGCAGGTCAGGTGGTCTGATATTCCCACCTCTTTAAGAATTTCCACGGTTTATTGTGATCCACACAGTCAAAGGCTTTGGTGTAGTCAATAAAGCAGAAGTAGATGTTTTCTTGGAACTTTCTTGCTTTTTCAATGATCCAGTGGATCTTGGAAATTTGAACTCTGCTTCCTCTGCCTTGTCTAAATACAGCTTGAACATCTGGAAGTTCACGGTTCACGTATCACTGAAGCCTGGCTTGGAGAATTTTGAGCATCACGTTCTAGCATGTGAGATAAGTGCAATTGTGTGATAGTTTGAGCGTTCTTTGGCATTGCCTTTCTTTGGGATTGGAATGAAAACTGACCTTTTCCAGTCCTGTGGCCACTGCTGAGTTTTCCAAATTTTCTGGCATATTGGGTACAGCACTTTCACAGCATCATCTTTCAGGATTTGAAATAGCTCAACTGGAATTCCATCACCTCCACTAGCTTTATTCATAATGATGCTTCCTAAGGCCCACTTGACTTCACATTCCATGATGTCTGGCTCTAGGTGAGTGATCACACCATTGTGGTTATCTGGGTTATGAAGATCTCTTTTGTATAGTTCTTCTGTGTATTCTTGCCACCTCTTCTTAATATCTTCTGCTTCTGTTAGGTCCATACCATTTCTGTCCTTTATTGTGCCCATCTTTGCATGGAATGTTCCCTTGGTATCTCTAAATTTTTTGAAGAAATCTCTAGTCTCTCCCGTTCTATTATTTTTCCTCTATTTCTTTGCACTGATCACTGAGAAGGTTTTCTGCTCTCTTCTTGCTGTTCTTTGGAACTCTGCATTCAAATGGATATATTTTTCCTTTTTTCTTTTTCTTTTAGCTTCTCTTCTTTTCTCAGCTATTTGAAAGTCCTCGTTAGACAACCATTTTGCCTTTTGCATTTCTTTCTCTTGAAGATGGTCTTGATCACTGCCTCCTATATGATGTCATGAACCTCCATCCATAGTTCTTCAGGCACTCTGTCTATCAGATCTAATCCCTTGAATCTATTTGTTACTTCCACTGTATAATGGTAAGGGATTTGATTTAGGTCATACCTGAATGGTCTAGTGGTTTTCCCTACTTTCTTCAATTTAAGTCTGAATTTGGCAATAAGGAGTTCATGATCTGAGCCACAGTCAGCTCCCAGTCTTCTTTTTACTGACTGTATAGAGCTTCTCCATATTTGGCAGCAAAGAATATAATCAGTCTGATTTTGGTATTGACCCCCTGGTGATATCCCTGTGTAGAGTTTTCCCTTGTGCTGTTGGAAGAAGGTGTTTGCTATGACCAGTGCATTCTCTTGGCAAAACTCTGTTAACCTTTGACCTGCTTTGTTTTGTACTCCAAGGCCAAATTTGCCTGTTACTCCAGGTATCTCTTGACTTCCTACTTTTGCATTCCAGTCCCCTGTAATGAAAAGGACATCTTTTTGGGGGTGTTAGTTCTAGAAGGTCTTGTAGGTCTTCATAGAACCGTTCAACTTCATCTTCTTCAGTATTACTGGTCAGGGTATGGACTTGGATTACTGTGATATTGAATGATTTGCCCTGGAACAAAGGTTTGCCTTGGAACAAATGACAGAGATCATTCTGTCGTTTTTGAGATTACATCCAAGTACTGCATTTGGGACTCTTGTTGACTATGATGGCTACTCCATTTCTTCTTTGGGATTCTTCCCCACAGGAGTAGATATAATGGTCATCTGAGTTAAATTCACCCGTTCCAATCCATTTTAGTTCACTGATTCCTAAAATGTTGATGTTCACTCTTGCCATCTCCTGTTTGACCACTTCCAATTTGCCTTGATTCATGGACCTATCATTCCAGGTTCCTATGCAGTATTGCTCTTTACAGCATCGGACTTTACTTCCATCACCAGTCACATCCACAACTGGGTGTTGTTTTTGCTTTGGCTCCATCTCTTCATTCTTTCTGGAGTAATTTCTCCACTGATCTCTAGTAGCATATTGGGCACCTACCGACCTGGGGAGTTCACTTTCAGTGTCATACCTTTTTGCCTTTTCATACTATGCCCAATATGCTACTGGAGAAGAGTGGAGAAATAACTCCAGAAAGAATGAAGGGACAGAACCAAAGCAAAAACAACACCCAGTTGTGGATGTGACTGGTGATGGAAGTAAAGTCTGATGCTGTAAAGAGCAATATTGATAGGAATCTGGAATGATAGGTCCATGAATCAAGGCAAATTAGAAGTGGTCAAACAGGAGATGGCAAGAGTGAACATAGACATTGTAGGAATCAGCTAACTAAAATGGACTGGAATGGGTGAATTTAACTCAGATGACCATTATATGTACTACTGCCTTAGAAGAAATGGAGTAGCCATCATAGTCAACAAAAGATTCCAAAATGCAGTACTTGGATGCAACCTCAAAAACAACAGAATGATCTCTGTTTCCAAGGCAAACCATTCAATATCACGGTAATCCAAGTCTATGCCCCGACCAGTAATGCTGAAGAAGATGAAGTTGAACAGTTCTATGAAGACCTACAAGACCTTCTAGAACTAACACCCCCCAAAAGATGTCTTCCTCATTATAGGGGACTGGAATGCAGAAATAGGAAGTTAAGAGCTACCTGAAGTAACAGGCAAATTTGGCCTTGGAGTACAAAACAAAGCAGGTCAAAGGCTAACAGAGTTTTGTCAAGAGAACCCACTGGTCATAGCAAAAAATACCCTTGTAGATAGTATATATACCGGTCTTGCTTTTGTATCCATTCAACCAGTCTATGTCTTTTGGTTGGTACATTTAATCCATTTACATTTAAAGTAATTATTGATATATACATTCCTATTGGCATTTTCTTAATTGTTTTGGTTTGTTTTTGTAGGTCTTTTCCTTTTCTTATGTTTCCTGCATAGAGAAGTCCCTTTAGCATTTGTCGTAAAACTAGTTTGGTGATACTGAATTATCTTAACTTTTGCTTATCTGTAAAGCTTTTCATTTCTCCATTGATTTTGAATGAGATCCTTGCTGTGTATAATTATCTTGGTTGTAGGTTTTTCCCTTTCATTACTTTAAATATATACTGCCACTCCCTTCTGACCTGCAGAGTTTCTGCTGAAAGATCAGCTCTTAACCTTATGGAGATTCCTTTCTGTTACTTATTGCTTTTCCCTTGTTGCTTTTCTTTTTTTTTCTTATTTATTTTTAGTTTGATTAATATGTGTGTCAGTTTGTGTGGAGCACATATGCAATGTGTTTCTCCTTGGATTTATCCTTTATGGGACTCTCTGTGCTTCTTAGACTTGATTGATTATCAACTATTGATGTGGGTTCAATGCCTGGGTCAGGAAGATTCCATAGAGGCAGGGATAGCAACCCACTCCAGTATTCTTGCCTAGAGAACCCCGTGAACAGAGCAGCCTGGCGGGCTATGGTCCATGGGGTCACAAAGAGTCGGAGACAACTGTGGCAACTTAGTGCACATGCACGCACCAGTCTGTTTATTTTTAACATTTATGTCCAGGATGATGAAGTTGGTGATTATTAGCAAAATCATGGGGGAAAGTGGAAAAGAACTGATTTTTTGGGGAGGAAAAGTTCCCAGGTTCAGAGTGAGAACTGGAATGTGAGTTTCAGCTTTCTGAACCTCCTCTAGGGGATGACAGTGGATTAGAGAAGGAATAATAATGCATTCTCTAGCTTCCTACAGAAGTTACTGTGAAGAACAAATAATATTCCATGCCAAAGTCTTTCGTGAAGTGTGATGCATTGTGAACATAGAAGGATTTATTTTATCCAAAGAACAACAAAGGTACTAATGGGATTTGAAATATGAGAAAATACCTAAGTGTATGAAAAATCTTGTTCACAGTTCAGTTACTATCAGCTTAAGGTCAGACTTTCAGAGGATAACTAAATGTATGTCAAGGAAAGTGCCAGCTAAGAAATAGTTGTGTACTAACCAAGGTGGAAACTCCTGACTTTCATCTTACCTTGACTGGCTAATGTAGCTCTTTGTGGTTTTTTTAATTTGGAAAAAATGAACGTCAGATTCCACTATGGTGTTTAGGGTGATATCAACCCAGAGTGAATATTGAGCACATTCTAGGGAGCCTTTCTTTTTTTTATATATATTTTTTATTGAAGTGTGGTGGTTTTACAATATTTCAAGTATACCACAAAGTGATTCAGTTTTATATTATATATGTATATTCCTTTTCAGATTCTTTTCCATATAGGTTATTACAAGGTATTGAGTATAGTTCCCTGTGCTGTACAGTAGATCCTTGTTGTTTATATATTTTGTATATAGTAGTATGTATCTGTTAATCCCAAATTTCCAATTTATCCTTCCCCCTACCTTTCCCTTTTGGCAACCACAGTTTGTTTTCTATGTCTATGAGTCTATTTCTGTTTTATAAATAAAATCATTTTATCATATTTTAGATTCCACATGTAAGAAATATCATGTGATATTTATCTTTCTCTACACATGATAATCCCTAGGTCCATCCATGTTGATACAAATGGCGTTATTTCATTCTTTTTTATGGCTGAGTAGTATTCTATTGTATACATATACCACATCTCCACATCTTCTTTATCCATTTATCTGTCAATGGACGTTAGGTTGCTTCCATGCCTTGGCTATTGTAAATAGTGCTGGTAGGATCATTATTGTGCATATATCTTTTCAAGTTAGAGGTTTCATCTTTCCTGAATATATGCTGGGGGCTTTCAGAGTATGGTGTCTGTCCAACCTTTAGAAAGAGAGCAGTTGCGAGCACATTCTGGATCTGTATTATACCTAGCCCTGGATATAACTCCCCATTTGGAAGCAGGGCTCTTTTCTCATTCACCCAGTATCTCCAATCATGCTTTACCCAGAAGCTCTACAAGACTGGTGAATTAAATGTGTGCAGTGATTAAGGTAAATGGAATTAGTAAGAAATGACAGGTAGTTTTAGTGCTTAGTCAACTGTATAAGGAAGAATATGGAAAATGGCAAAGCAAGGGTGCTACCTGGAACTCAATTCCACACTCAGTCTTCCCTGACTTTGCTTATTTGACACTCTCAACAAGCCAGACACAAGAACAAGAAGAAATCTAATAACCCAGGAAGTACCCACACCCAAACGTTTGTCCAGAGGCTGTGCATCAAACCCACCGATGTATTGCACTTAAAAGAGTCATGTCTTCCCTCTTACTTTGCAGGTAGATCTAACAAGCCATCTCTTCAGCATCTCCCTAGCATGTTAGGCAGAGGGAGGGTGGAGTTGTGAGAGGTAAATACCCTTACGATAACTGCAAGTGATAATGGATAGCGAAGGAGGTGAAAACAACCCTGTGAAAGGTATTCATGAGGAATTCCAAACAGTATCGGTCCCTTGTCATTTATGTGTTGGGCAAACAGCTTTCCACATCCCAGTAGGAAAAAGTCTGAATTATAGCTTAAATGCAATATTTATGTTAACAATGATGACCCAAAGCCATAAAGCAAACACAACAGTGACATCATTCCCAGTATTTTTTGAGAACTAGGAAATACATGATCCACTTTTGAAAGTGCATGTTATAGATTAAATCATAATCCCAATTATCACCGCCCCTCCCTCCACCAGAGATGTGACCAGAGTTCAACGTCCCTGCCCACTGCTTGGGATTTACAGAGCCTCCCTGGGAGCAGACCCTGCCCCTACCCAACCCTGGGCTCCACCACATGCACTGCTTTGGCCAGAGGCAAGTAAGCAGGTGCATCAGATGCCGTGTCCAAGCCAATGAGTAGGAGTGGCATTCCAGATTTCCACGAACTCTCCTGCCCCTGGTGTCTGTCATGAGTCTGGCATGACTTGCACTGGGGCTGCTTCCTCGGCCTGAGGCCTGGAGTGGGAAGACTCAGAGAACCACCACCCCTGTGGTCCATGTAACACAGGGAGACATAACCCTTCCTTTCTTGTTATGTCTCTGAGCTTCGGGAGTTTTTTTTTTTTTTTTGCACATTCAGTATGTTTCATAATGGTTCCTGTTTATTTGTTTTAAGCTCCTGCCTTTACATAATTTAAATAAGATTTCATGGAAGTTCACATATTTAGAGACCCTTCCCCCAACTCTTGGCTTCCCTGGTGACTCAGATGATAAAGAATCCACCTGCAATGCAGGAGACCTGGGCTCAATCCCTGGGTTGGAAGATCCCTTGGAGCAGGAAAATGCAACCCACTCCAGTATTCTTGCCTGGAGAATTCCAGGGACAGAGGAGCCTGACAGGCTACAGTCCATGGGGTCACAAAGAGTCAGACACGACTAAGCAACTAACACTTTTACTTCCCCCTAACTCTAATAGATTCTTGAAGTATTACTATGAATTACTAACTTCTCTGAGTCTCAGTTTCCTCAACTGTTGTTGTTTAGCCATGAAATTGTATCTGACTTTTTTGCCACCCTGTGGACTGTAGCCTGCCAGGCTCCGCTATTCATGGAATTTCCCAGGCAAGAATACTGGCATGGGTTGCCATTTCCTCCTCCAGGGCATCTTTTCTACCCAGGGATCAAACCCGTGTCTCCTGCATTGGCAGGTGGGTTCTTTACTACAGAACCACCAGCGAAGTCCCTAACGTCAATTAAAATTGCACATGAAGAGATGGTGGGAAAACAGCCACAAGGAGCCATGTACAATATATAAACTAGATTGTCCCCCTCCTTCACCCAGCAAGTCACAGGCCAAGGAAAAGATAGGAGGCTCTGGAGGTGGGGGTCTCTCAGTGGATGGAGTCTCCATGGACTGGTGATATGGAGGATGATGTCATAAGGGTGTGGGTTAAGGACAGCTGGCAGCCACCTGCCCTCCTTTTAGAAAATTTTAGGGGTTGTGAGTATAGATCTCTGGGATCGTAGGCATAAAGCAGAAAGCCAAGTGCAGTCTTCTTTCTGTCTCTGGAAAATGAAGCCCTCCGGCACTAACTCTGAGCCTGAGAATGACCAACTTCGTGACTATGCACAAATTATTTCACCTTCTGCCTCGGCACCCAGGATTAATTAATCATTGTAAGTTGTCTCGCGACTGCACAATGCTAAATACAAATAGAGGAGACCCCCGAATTCATGGAGCTGTGACTCGTGGTCTTGAATATTCATGTTCAAGCAACGCCAGTCCACTGTCTCACCCAGCAACGACTCTTTGTTTTACTGAGCTCAGAGGGGTCCCCTTCTGTTTGGAAAGTGAAAGGGGGCCTGTACGTGATATGTGGCTCCTCTGCGGATGCCCTGTTGCGTGCTCCTGGGGGAGATGCTCTAAGGTGCGGTGGCCGCTGCCTGGAAACTTCAGCAACACCTGACACCCATTTTCACTTCCAGATTTCTCCCTATTAATTTGGCCAATTCAGAATTCACTAGGTCTCCAAGATCTTTTCAAATGAAGAAAATAGAGAAACAGAACAGTTAGGAACGAAGTTTCTGGTGTGGGGTAGCCCCAGTTCTGCCTGCTGCTGTGTAACCTTGGATGGATTCCTTAACTTCTCTGAGTCTCAGTTTCCTCATTAAAAAAAAAAAAAAAAACAAAACAAAAACAAAAGAGCAATAGCAGTGCCTGCTTCATTGGTACATGGTGGGGATAAAAGGGGCTGAAGACAAGTTTAGTACATGATATAGGCTTCCCTGGGGGCTCAGATGATAAAGAATCTGCCTGCAATGCAGGAGACCCAGGTTGGATCCTTGGGTTGGGAAGTTCATCTGGGAAGGGAATGGCAACCCACTCCAGTATTCTTGGAAAATCTCATAAAACAGAGGAGCCTGGTAGGGTATAGTCCATGGGGTCACAAAGAGTCGGACATGACTGAGCAACTAGCACTTTCTCTTTTCAAGTGCTCAATGGATATTAGTGAAAACTGTTACTTCTTTTTATATTCTGTGTTTTATTTTATTTGTTTTTAAATTTTTGGCTGCACTGGGTCTTCATTGTGGTGAGCAGGCTTTTTCTAGTAATGGCACGTGGGCTTCTCTCATTGTGGCACACAAGCTTAGTTACCCTGTGACATGTGGGTTTTAGTTTCCTGACCAGGAATCGAACCCACATTCCCTGCACTGGCAGGCAGATTCTTAACCACTACACCACCAGGGAAGACCCTGTTACTTCTTGATAAAAGGGTAAAGTCTGATCCACATGTTGGAAATAGTAAAAGGTTGGAGACCCATGAAAGCAGAAGGAAGGAAGGAGTGGTGGAGGACTTGACATAGTCAAGGAGCATGTGGGGGCAGTCGTATGTGAGGAATGAAAGGGAAATCGACAAGAAAATGGAAACGTGGAGGGGAAGGCCACAAATTCAAGATGTGCCACTTCTGAGAAGTGCCCAGGTCCCCACAGCTGTCACAGGGTGCTGGAATACATGCCCCAAAGTCAGGCAACTGGTAAAACCAGATTCCAGAATTCCTATCTCTTCTTGACCAGGATGATTCAGTTTCCTAAGAAGTAGCTGCTACAAGAGTTAAAGATACACAAAGAAAGTCTGGAAGGATGCAAACTTGACCTTCCTTCTGTTTCCACCCACCACACTAGTTTCAGGAAGTTCTGTCCTGTTTCCCAGTTTACTTCTGTGTGGCCTCATCCCTTTTCCTCCTCTTGCTCAGCATCAGAAGGAGAATTCAGCCTGGGGGTTCCCAGAGTACCGAATGTGTGTTGCGCACTGCGGTCGGTTATCTTCTGGGATCATGCTGTGTCATTGAGTCAGTTTGTTTTCTTACTGCATCTGTATTTGTCTGCTAGTGTCTCAAAGAGGAGATGATAAATGAGAGTAAAAGACCCAGAGTGGGCGATTGGCAGAGACAGCTGGACAGAATTAGCAAACTGAAGATGGACTTCCTCAAAACAGAAGCAGTATCTCACTCTGCTGCCTTAATCTCTAGTAAGAGTTTACCTAAAGGTGGAAAACCAATGGTGGTGATTGGTAAACCTGTCTTAGTTACTAACCATCATTTAACAAATGTAACAGATTTCATCATCACACCGTGCCACTGTAAGACTTTGCTAATTCACGTATGCAAGGATTTGTGGAACCTAGTTCCTTCAGACATTGAAAGAGAATATATAGAAAAGAATATGAGAGGGTCCTCTGAAAGCTGTGCAAAAGAACACTTTTGGATATTTGCTCTCCAGCAGAAAACTCTTTCCGTTCCTAGGGGTTTGTTGAAAGCTTGCCTTTTCAGCAACTCTGCAAAAGATGATCTTAGAGAATGATCCTATCAGCTATGAAATAATTGGCAATCCCAAGAGTCCTGTTTTGTGAATGATCTGCTGTCTCAGCCAATGCCAAGGCCTGAGAGATCAACCCTCAGGGAAAGACCTGAAATGCCTCCCCCAGGCCTGGTTCCACCTGCCTTTCCTATTGCTAAAGTGAGTGAGTTGATTGCTCTACCCTGGACCAGTACTACCAGCATCAGCATCCCCCAGGAACTTGTTAGACTTGCAGTATCTTGGGCCCTCCCTGTGAATCAGGAACTCTGGAATAATGAACAAGACTTCTATTGATTATAGTGAGCCCCTGCTCTACCTTATGATTTAAGTACTTGAGCTTGGGGCCTTTGTTTAATAGTAAAATGGTTCTTCTCTTGCATGGCTCTTTTAAAGTATCCAGTATGCTGAAACTGGGCTTACCAGGTGGCACTAGTGGTAAAGAACCTGCCTCCCAATGCAGGAGATATCAAACGAAGACTTGGGTTTGATCCCTGGGCTGGCAAGATCCCCTGGAATAGGAAATGGCAACCCACTCCAGTATTCTTGCCTAGGAAATTCCATGGACAAAGGAGCCTTGGGAGCTATAGTCCATGGGGTCTCAAGGAGTTGGACATGGCTGAGCATGCACACACATGTTCTGAAACGGAAGCCAAATGTGGTAAAGAGGATGTTTTTCTTAGAAGGAAAACTTTCTCAAAATTGAGAGAGAAATCAGTGACCTAAATTGGAAGGAAAAATATCTAGTTCTTAGATCAGGATTCTTAGCCTAGACCTTCATCTTTCTTGTCTGGCTTTATGCTCCAATAAAATCGATTAATAGTAAAATAGATAGCTAGTGGGTTAACCTGCTGTATAGCACAGGGAGCTCAGCTCATTGTTCTGTGATGAACTAAAGGGGTGGGATGGAGGCTCATGAGGGAGGGGATACATACATATAGCTGAGTCACTTTGTTGTACAGCAAAAAGTAACCACAGTGTTGTAAAGCAAATATATTCCGATTAAAAAAATAAAATAATCAAAAGGAATAATATTGTGTGACATATCATTTATATGAAATTTAAATTTAAGTACTTACAAATAAAGTTTTATCAAACTGTCAAAAAACTGATTAATGAATTACGTATGGAAATTTTGAATGATTTCTGAGTTGAATTTAATCCAAACACAAAAGTAGTGGTGTATAAGGAATATTTCTTGGTGAACTTGAAAAGCAATTCCTTTGAGTCAGATGGACATTAAGTATACTGGCTTCCTATCTGTGTAACTACAGCTTTGTTGGATCTATTGAGATAATACTTAACCAACCAATGACCCAATTCAAAATTATCCCTTCCACTGCTCTCCCATAATTTACCTCATAAGTTTGTTTATTAAGAGGAAAAGATTCAGGATTTAGATGGAAACAGTGTTCAAACATTTAAAGCATTTGCTATTGAGAAGAATATAGAATTATTTTGTGTGGTTCAGTAGAATAGAGCATGATTAAACACCTGGAAGATAGGAGGACAGATTTTTGTTCACTTAAAGGGACAGATTTCCAATCTTAATTCTACCCCAAACTAAACAGGTGGCCTGATGAGTTCTGTGATATCCACCAGGGACATTTTTTATTGGTGCTGTCAATTCAGTTCAGTCCCTCAGTCATGTCCAACTCTTTTGCGACCCCATGGACTGCAGCACGCCAGGCTTCCCTGTCCATCACCAACTCCCGAAGCCTACTCAAACTCATGTCCATTGAGTCAGTGATGCCATCACACCATCTCATCCTGTCATCCCCTTTCCTCCCACCTTCAGTCTTCCCAGCATCAGGGTCTTTTCCAATGAGTCAGTTCTTCGCATCAGGTGGCCAAAGTATTGGAGTTTCAGCTTTAGCATCAGTCCTTCTAAAGAATATTCAGGACTGATTTCCTTTAGAATTGACTGGTTGGATCTCCTTGCAGTCCAAGGGACTCTCAAGGGTCTTCTCCAACACCACAGTTCAAAAGCATCAATTCTCTGTTGCTCAGCTTTCTTCATACTCCAACTCTCACATCCATACATGACTACTGGAAGAACCATAGCTTTGACTAAATGGACCTTTGTTGGTAAAGTAATGTCTCTGTTTTTAATATACTGTCTAGGTTGGCCATAGCTTTTTTTCCAAGGAGCAAGTGTCTTTTAATTTCATGGCTGCAGTCACCATTTGCAGTGATTTTGGAGCCCAAAATAATAAAGTCTCCCACAGTTTCCATTGTTTCCCTATCTATTTTCCATGAAGTGATGGGACTGGATGCCATGATCTTAGTTTTTGAATGTTGAGTTTTAAGCCAACTTTTTCACTCTCCTCTCACTTTCATCAAGAGGCTCTTTAGTTCTACTTAACTTTCTGCCATAAGGGTGGTGTCATCTGCATATCTGAGGTTATTGATATTTCTCCCCGCAATCTTGATTCCAATTTGTGCTTCATCTAGCATGGCATTTCACATGATGTGGTCTGCATAAAGTTAAATAAACAGGATACCAATATAAAACCTTGACATACTGCTTTCCCGGTTTGGAACCAGTCTGTTATTGGTTCTAACTGTTGCTTCTTGACATGCATACAGGTTTCTCAGGAGGCAGGTCAGGTGATCCTGTATTCCCATCTCTTTAAGAATTTTCCACAGTTTGTTATGATCCACACAGTCAGAGAAGTTTTATTCATTAGTTAAAAAACAATCTAGGTGAACTTTAAGATCCCTTGTCTTAGTCTGTCTGGGCTGCTATAACAAAAACGCCATAGATTGGGTGACTTAAATATCAAACATTGATTTTGTATTGTTCTGAAAGCTGAAAATCCAAGATCAGGCTGCTAGTAGATGGGGTATCTGGTCAGAGTCCACTACCTGGTTCGTAGATGACCATCTTCTCAGTGTCCTCATATGGTAGGAGGTGGGGGCGGGGTGAGCTCTCTGTGGTCCATTTTATGAGGGCATTAATTCCATTTCTGAGGGTTCCAGCCTCATGACCTAATCACTTTTCTGAAGACTCTGTCTCCTAATACTGTCTCACTGGAAGTTAGGATTTCAACATATGAATGCAGTGGGGGACATAAACACTTACTCTGTAACACCTTCAAACTCAGAGATGCTGTTAATCTTAATATACCATGTTTTCAAGACTGCATCCTTCACATTAGCTCTCTAGAGCAAAGGAGGTAACTTCCCTCCTTTCTTATATATAATCAGGTTTGTGAAGCTATGTTCCAATGGGGAACAACAGATTTTCTCTGTTAGGGTGTTGCTCTCTGCTCATTTTGTGAACCCATCCATGATCACATACAACTTTCCTTTTGTTTGAGTTTCAAGGATGCAAAGCTGTAGGCAGGAGATCCTGAAATGGAGGGACCAGAAGCATATCAAATCTAATTCTTTGTATTTTCATCTACAATTGAAACTAACTACAACCAGCAAATAGAAAAAAGATTAGGAAAAACAAAAACAAAGCTTCCAGAGATTCACCAGGACTGAAAGTCTGGTAAACTTCATAGGCAGCCAGACTTACCGAATAAGCCAGTTCTACTATTGATGAGAACTAGTGTTTTGAAGCTGCCATGCTGTTTTGAAGTGCCATGCCACGCCACTGCCATGACACATTTTGATAATGTTCCACCATAGTGAGCCAAAAGAATGGTATACTAGAGATTCACAACTTTATAAGGAATTTTCTAAACAA
Organism: Bubalus bubalis; assembly: GCF_019923935.1. Lineage (NCBI taxonomy): Eukaryota > Metazoa > Chordata > Mammalia > Artiodactyla > Bovidae > Bubalus > Bubalus bubalis. Next base: position 48,784,651 of record NC_059171.1, on the reverse strand, counting down.
CCTAAACACCTCACTCTTTAGAGTTATAAATACATGCTGCCTTTAGCTAATCTGTCCATCAGTAAAAACTGTTTTAGTTTCTCCTCCACTTTTACATGCAAATTTTATATACAAGCCTGATTCAGATAACAGGAGAGCATTCTTTATTTTTTCCTTAATAAATAAACATCACATACCTTTATATGCATAATGTTTTAGTAAGCCTACAAATATAATTGAAAATCACTTTCTTCTTGAAGACTCATATTAAAATGAGCCCAACCGTGTTGCATTATAATCTCTGATATCACATCAGGTTTTAATAAGCCTCCTTTTTGTAGCGCACGTGTGCTTAAGACTTCATGGAAACCAAATCTGGAGAGAAGGGATTACTTTAGATTACTTTGAAATATGCATTGTTTGAAATGGCCTCTGGTGACCAGCTTTCATGAATGGCTGATTTTACTTGTGGGGCACATCATCTGGGTTAATTTTATCAGCTCCTTTGTGTGACAAGTGCTGGTGTTGTGTGTGCTGAGAAATGAAGCTTTTAAACAAAGTAGAGTTGTTAGTGAAAAAATAAATTCTAGAAGTAGAGCAACGTTGAGTGTTTGTAGTATAGAAGTGTAGTAGATGATATTTAGGACTTGGCCGGCTGTAAACATCTATTTATAAAGATATTCTAGTGACAATAAACATACATTTGCCCCAAATATCCATAGACATACACCATAATCTGAGCCTTTTCAGGAAAATTATTTTACAGATATGATAGATAATAGTTTACGGTGATAATACAGCTCGTTTTTCATTCTATAAATTCCTCTGCTTAAAAGTTCATCGGGCATCCCTGGTGGCACAGTGGATAAGAATCCGCCTCTCAATGTAGGGGATCAGAGTTCAATCCCCAGTCCGGGAAGATTCCACATGCCTTGGAGCAACTAAGCCCATGCGCTGCAACTACTAAAATCCGTGCACGGCAACGAAGACCCAACACAACCAATAAAAATTAAAAATAAAATTAAAAGACTTCATAAAGTTCACTTTTTTGTAACAATAGAGAAAAATATGGGTTTTCATTAGCTAAAATATTTCCCAGCTTCTGCTCAGACAGAAAGCTAAGACGTAAGTTGTATTTTAAGTTTCAGGTTACTATAGGCCTTCAATGTAAGCACCGTCATTCGAATCAGTGGTAGTGAATTTATGGTTTTAATGTCATACTGGGTCTCTTCAGGTGCTAATTCACCTGAAGACTGTGATAAATATCTCTACATCCAAATACTATTTTAAGAGTTAGCAGATGAATTTGATTGGACAAGAATGCCATAAATCAGATGGATGTCAATAAAAATGGGTAGAAAATTTCTCTTTGCTGTATGCTTTATGTGTGCTTTGTGGTTATAATCAGTAAATTAATTTTCCTAGTGAGGCCTGCTAGTTACTCGGTTTGTTCTACTTTAATTATATTTTCCATGATTGCCAACCTGAATCTCACATGAAACTGAAGTAGAGTTGCTTTTTTTACTTGATAAATGTGTAACTTTGCTTGGTACTCACTGGAGATAAGTATACAACTGAAGGAATGATGACAATCTGAACAGAATAGGGTATTGACAGTGATTTTTGTCATATAAAGACTTAAAATGATATATTTAACCTCCTGCCCCCAAACTCAAACCAGCATTTCCCAGTACAACTTGTGAAGGAAGTATTTTTGAAATAATACATGAACTAATCCGAAAGATTGAAGGCTGGAAGAGAAGGGGATGACAGAGGATGAGATGGTTGGATGACATCATCAACTTAATGGGCATGAGTTTGACCAATCTCCAGGAGATGGTATAGGGCAGTCCATGGGGTTGCAAAGAGTCGGACACAAGTTAGCAACTGAATGACATCAAAATCTGAATTTTAAGGTTTCTTTTGAAAATGGATCTCTGAGAACTGCAGTTGACTTAAATATGGATGTTTGGTTTTCTTCGAAGGCTTTCCTGTAAGGTATACATTGTGGAAGGAAAAATTGAAAAACAGAGCTATTCCCCATACATGCATGTGTGCGTGCTAAGTCACTTTAGTCATGTCCAACTCTGTGACCCTATGGACTCCACCAGGCTCCTCTGTCCATGGGATTCTCCAGGCAGGAATACTGGAGTGGGTTGCATGGCCTCCTCCAGGGGATCTTCCTGACCCAAGGATCAAACCCTTATCTCTTATGTCTGCTGCATTGGCAGGCGGGTTCTTTACCACTATCGCAACTATGAATTCCCCATAACTCATCCCTAAATCTTGAGCTAAGAACTAGAATTTGCTGTCTTTTGAAATGCATATTCATTTATCACAGTGTTCCCAGACCTCCTTTTCTGCATCATAACTCCATATGAGGCCAGCAGGGTCCCTTGGAAGGAACTTGTATCTCCACTCTGCTGTAGTTCAGTTCAGTTGCTCAATCGTGTCCGACTCTTTGCGACCCCATGGACTGCAGCACGCCAGGCCTCCCTGTCTATCACCAGCTCCCGAGTTTACTCAAATTCATGTCCATTGAGTTGATGATGCCATCCAACCATCTCATCCTCTGTCATCCCCTTCTCCTCCCACCTTCAATCTTTCCCAGCATCAGGGTCTTTTCAAATGAGTCAGTTCTTCACATCAAATGGCCCAAGTATTGGAGTTTCAGCTTCAGCATCAGTCCTTCCAATGAATATTCAGTCCTTCCAATGGATAGTCCTTTAGGATGGACTAGTTGGATCTCCTTGCAGTCCAAGGGACTCTCAAGAGTCTTCTCCAACACCACAGTTCAAAAGCATCAATTCTTTGGCGCTCAGCTGCTGTATTTAAAGCCTTAGAAATGTTAAAGTATGATATGTTGGTAGTGAGCTTTATCACGTAGAAAATAGGCCAGCACAAACTCTCTTGACTGTGGCTTAATTTTTAAAGTCAGGTGTTCCTCTTTCCTCACAAAGATGTTAACTACAAGAAAATATATTGAGAAATGCTTTTGAAATCTAAATATAGCACCTGAGTATTTTTTAAATATTTTCTTCAACTTAAAACGTATCACAGGAATTGTAGAACTTTGAAATAAATTCATATTGTGCCAAATGATACACATCAGAGAAACAGACTAAAACAAAATATGTCCCCAGAATTCCCGACTTTGTTCAGAGGTACATTTTTAGTTATCTAGGAATGCTTGAACTTTAAAATACAAAGAAGACTATGTTTCCTCATTACTTTAATATATGTCTGTATGTGTGAATATGTTTATACATGTATCTTAACTATACGCATGTGTGTGTGTATCTATTGGTTTGGCAAAAAAGTTCTTTCCAGTTTTTCCATGGCGTCTTTCAGAAAGACCTCAACAAACTTTTTGGTGAATCCAAATAGTTAGGAAAAAGAGATAAATACATAAGGTACTGATGAAACATGATGCTTGTGGTAGAGGGTAGTGCTCAGCACACTTCATCTGTGCCGTCAATTTTGCAGTTGGTTGGGGTCATGTGACTAGTTTCAGCCAATGAAATATTAGAAGTGATTGGAGTAATTTCTGGGTTGGAGCCATGAAAAGCTCTGCCACAAGAATCTCCAGTTTTTTTCTTCCTCTTCGTCTCCATCCAGCTATGGCAAGAATAAAACAACAGTGCCCCCATCAGACTGCATCTGTGCACGATCGAGCAGATCAAAGCTCCCTGTCACTCTTTGTGTGACTTGCAGTATGTGTTAAATCATTGATATTTGTTTGTTTGTTTTTCCTTGTTATTGCAGTAAACTGTTTCTGCTAACTTCTGCAATACCTTTAAGATACTTCAACACAGTTAAGGTATAAGTATATGAAACCAAAGGCAAAATTAATATAATAAACCATATAGTTTAAGACATAACTAAGATTTCTAAGACCACATTTGTGGTTCTTTTTATCAATATGCTTCCTATCGTCAGACCCAAACTGAAGTTTCCAATGTCCCCCTTTTTAAAAGTCAGCAATCTTTTTATTCCCCTTATCTTGGAGCTCATGGCCACCACTGAAACTCGTGACTGTTATCAGACCTGTAAGACACTCTGTAGCATCTGCTTTAGAAATATCATGTCCTTCTGGGTTTGTCTTGTTTTCACAATTTTTAGGTCACTTTGTTTTCCTTTGCTTTGCTAATTTCTATTTGAAAGAAGCTGGGAAAATCTCCATCTTGGATGCTTTGCATTTCCTAAAATGTTCTTGGTGAGTTCCTTGTTATGTAGGTAACTCCTGTCTTTGTAGGATAATCCTCATAAGTACATTTCTTCTTTTTTTTAATTTATATTTTATTTTTAATTGTAGGGTAATTGCTTTACAATATTGTGATGATTTTTGCTGTACATCAACATGAATTGGCCTCAGGTATACATTTGTCCCCTCCCTCTTATAACCCCCTTCCACCTCCCTCATAAGTACATTTCTTGCTATAGCCTCTCCCTTCATTCTTATCATGCTTATACCTTCTATCCTCTTCCTCCATGAGAAGACAAGAGAAAACCTAGGAAGCTTAAAAATACTTATTTCTATTTTTATTGTGCAACAGATCATGGGGAAAAATCCAACTTAGACATAAATGAAATAAAAAAATAGAATCTGTTCCTCTGCCTCACCATACCCTGGGGATGATCAACACTAACAATTTTGTGAAGAGATGACTTTTCAAGGTTCCTTCCAGTGTCACTATTCACAGTGTTATGGGGACAAAGAACAGAAAGGGGGAAAGGGGAAGAAAAGCAAACATTGTTCAAGGAGGATCTCCTCATTTAGCCAAGTGTCTCCCCAAAGATGCTCCAGGTCAGAGATGCACACTTTCCAGCTGTCATTGGTGGCTGGGAGAGATTTATTATTCGAGGGGTATAAAAACGTTACTGCACCAGGAGACTGTTGTCTATCTTACTTGCTTGGAGTTGTAATAAATTAGATCCGTGAACAGGCTTTCTGGGGATTAACAGTAGATGAACTTTGCCAGCTATGGGGTTTTTAAAAGAAGAAATTAGCTCCTTCATAGTTTCACATATATCATAAAGAAGCTAGCACATCCTGAAGGCTTCCTCTATAGAAAAAAAAAGTGATGTATGGGAAACTTGAAAGTCAAAATTAAGGGAAGAGGGCCATGTAAACTGACCCCAGGATATGTGAGAACTCTGTTGACTGGGGGAATCGGGAGGGGGGAATTCCACCTTCTTGCTAGTATAGTCCTATTTCACTTCACTCTAATGATAAACTAAGTGTGTTCTGGCTAAATTCAGCTTTGAATAATTGCATGCTGCTGGCCTGATCTCCCCTACTGCTGTGATTGGTTATGGTGTCCCTTTTTTTCTCTGTCTTCACTCTGAAGTGGAGTGCTTTGTGCTAGAAACAATTCCTTTGCCTCATCCTTAAGAGGTTGATTTCTGTGCTGAGTGGGTTGTTCTGAGCCTATCTCTCTCATACTTCAGATGTGTGGGCATTCATTTATAAAGTTTTGTGTTATCCTCAGATTAAAAAAGAAAAAACACAGAATGTCATCACTGAACAGTGATACCAGGCATTTAGAACTTAGTAAACTTTCAAAGCTTTAAGGGGCAGGGGGGAATGAATTAAGTTTGTGACTAGGGCCTTAGAGGTGAAAGGCTGTATACTCTAGGCCAGTAATTCTCAAACCCTTTGAACGTGAAATCCTTTTGTATTATTGAAATTGTGTTTTTATCCCTTTATATTATTAAACTTGTGGGACTTCCCTGGCAGTCCAGTGGTTAAGACTTTGTGCTCACAGTGCAAGGGACACAGGTTTGATCCCTGGTCAGGGAACTAGGAGCTTGGATGCCATATAGGCAGCCAAAAAATAAATTAATTTAAAAAAATAAAGTAATTTATTAAGCTTGTGTTTATGGGGATTTGGGGCTTCCCTGGTGCTTCAGCTGGTGAAGAATCTGCCTGCAATTCAGGAGACTTGAGTTCAATCCCTGGGTTGGGAAGATCCCTGGAGAAGAGAACAGCTACCCAGTCCAGTATTCTGGCGTGGAGAATCCCATGGACTGTATAGTCCATGGGGTTGCAAGAGTCAGACATGACTGAGTGGCTTTCACTTTATGGGGATTTTAGCTATTGATACTTAAAAATTCAAACTGAGAATTTTTAAAAATATTTATTAATTAAAAATAATACATTTATATGTTAAATAATATATTTTATGAAAAATAACTATTTTGCAAACCAAAAGAATATTGGTGATTAAAATGGCATGTTTCACATTTTTGCAAATCTGATATTTATCTGAATAAAAGAGAACTAGATTTTTATATCTGCTTCTGCATTCAATCTGTTGAAATGTATTGTTTTGGGTGAGGTATGGGAATAAAATTCAACCTCCCATGGGTAAATAGTTGGAGAATTATTTCAAAAGCTTATTCAGATACTTATAGATCTCCTTTGATACTATACCAAAACTTGACAAGTAGTGATTCCTATAGGTCAGTTGTCGTAAGAAATCTGAAACCACATGAATGAGCTTTTAATACTTTCATATATTTCTTATATATATCAAAAGTCATTTTGCACTTTGAGTGAGCATTTTTTACTTCTGTATAATTTTGTAACATTGCATTTGGTCATTTCGGAAGTATTGGTTCACTGACTTATACTAATAGTCTAAATGTTGACACATTTCATTTTATATCACAAAATAACATTTGTTAATATCAACATCAATGTCATCAGAAAAGTTTTACCTATTGAGAAGCTGCCAAGCTCACAGTGGCAGATAAAAGTTTTCCAAAATTTTGCTTTTGACTTGAAAACTAGATTTCTGTCATTAGCAACAAATGTGACAAATACTGTCAGTTGTTTTCCTTGAAGTGAGTCTTGGTTCATTCATGACTTGAGAAAACGTCTTCCAAAAATCCGAGTTCAAATAATTCTACCAAGTAAAAATAGTGTTTGAGTAAAAACAGAAAGAAGATGGATCCAGTTCACCTTGCAACTTAGTCACACAGTGGTTTCCCTTGACAAGCATCACACCTCCATACACAGCAGAGGGTTTTATGTGTCCCTTTTCTCTGATAAAACAGAAAATGTAAAAGAAAAGACATGTATTTGAGCACACAGGGACATGCTCAGTTGCTTAGTTGTGTCCAACTCTTTGAGATCCCGTGGACTACAACCTGCCAGGCTCCTCTGTCCATGGGATTCTCCAGGCAAGAATACTGGGGTGGGTTGCCATTCCCTTCTCCAGAGGATGTACTCACCCAAGGATCAAATTCACGTCTCCTGCATTGGCTGGCAGACTCTTTACCACTGAGCTACCTGGGAGGCCTATGTGTATTTGACACTCAGGGCTTAATCAAATTAATCATTTTACAGCTTCATCTTGAGTTAAACTGGCTTTTTAAAAAACTGTATGTGATGCTCCCTGCATTTGTACTAAAGCGGTTGTATCAACCATTGCTCTTAGACCACCAGTGCAAATGTCAACAAAGTGTAAAGGAGAGATGAAGTGTTGGCGTTCTTATCAAAATAGCTCCGGTCTGGGACATCCCTGGTGGCCCAGTGGTTGAGTCTATCTTCCAATGCAGGGAATGTGGGTCCCATCCCTGCTCAAGAAACGAAGATCCCCCGTGACAGGGATTGCTGATCTCACTATGGCAAATGGAGAGCCCAGGCTCTACAACTAGAGATGCCCCCATGTGCCTCAGTGAAGACCGAGCACAGCCAAAAATAATAATTAAAAATAAACATAAGATAAAGACCCAGTCTTACTTAAAAAAAAAAAAATAGTTCTGGTCTTTTGGATTCCATCTGTGAGGATCTCAGGGTCCCCCAAAGCCCAGATTACACCTTGACAACCAGGGCTGTGGACAAGCATATTACCACCATCCCTTTACCTCCACCCCAGCTGTCTAGACAAAGGGGGGCTTTGTTGAAGACAGAGACCCCCTTAAACCCATGAGGGCAATGAGGGCTTTGTTTTAGTGTGGGGCTTTGCTAGATAAGCATATGTGAACTAGACTTGCTATCCAGTTGGCTTGAAGGCTTCCCAGTCTTTTCTTTCTTTTATATGTGACTTGAAACTTTTAATGTCACATTTATAGTTGGCTTGACTGCCCCAAACAAAGTGCTGCAAACTTTCCACATCAATTGGCCATAGTGATAGTTGGTGTTTTCATTTTAGATCCTAAAGAAAAAGCAGCTTGTGCTCTGGTCCTGCTTCATGAATACAGCACCGTTCCTCAAGTTCACTTTCCATGTGTGAGAAAAACCTCTTTTGACATTTCTCCCATTTTCAACTATTTCTCAAGACAAATTGTTAGTCTCTAAGGACGCTTGTCGTCCGCCACCAAGTATCCAGTTCGAACATTGCATCCTTGTCTCCTTTGTCAAGGTCTGCGTTTTGTCTGTCAGTTTTTTCTTCTTCTTCTTCACTTTTTTCCCTTCTGGAGGTAGAAACCAGGCAGTGCGAGGATGACAGGTTCTAAAAGGTCATTTTTGAATAAAGAATTGTCTGTGTGCACATTTTTTTTTTCAGAGTGCCGTGTTTTGTGTATTTTAGTCAAGGGAGCGCTCCTGCTGAACAGACTTGTCTGAAAGTTCCATTTTCTTTACCACTCAGCTTCTCGGCTTTTACATATGAATCCCCTGAATCAATAATAAACTGTGGCAGAAAAAAAAAAAAAGAAAAACAAAAATTGTAGGTCTCTTTCGCACCTTTTAACTCTCCAGAAAGGCAAAGCAAGCCACTTTAGAGGTAAAGCTCACATCTTTTCTCCTGTCTCTTTTTTTATTAGGAAATGATTTTCAATGTAGTTTATACAGGGTGCCATTAAGGCTAATTTTCTTTTTCCTAAAAGAGGAAGTAAAGGTAAATAAGATAAAGAAAAGAATAACCCAGAACATGGATTGTGTTCCAAGGAATGTTATCAGCATCTTAATTGTCAAGAATTTTCAGTTGCGTGTGTGACTGATTATTTAAACCAAGCACCGCGCACACGCGATACAGTGTGAGTCTGGCTGTGTTTGGGGGCTCACCATTGTCTGCAGAGGTTGGTTTAAATGATCAGTGATGCAAGAAACCCTGTTGACTATCTCTTTATACATGGCTTTGAGAGGTGGGCAAAGTTCTATTACTTCAAGAACCAACCCTCTAAGAAATTTCTGTATTTAACTCTTTAGACGGATGCTTGCTCCACGGGAGAGAGCCATTGTTTCATTGACTTCTTTCACTTTCTTGTCCTTTCATGCTCCTATCAGTTTTCTCATGATTCGAACCAAATGCCCAGAAACCCACCAGTCAGGGCAGAACAATTGTGTGCTTTCAGTGTTCAGCAGGCACCGCAATCACTGAAATAACCCCGAGTTATTACCAAACAGAAAACAAGAAAAAACCCACACGCCAAACTGTGCATATTGACTTTCTCAAGCCACAGGATCAATCGGAGGTGGTTAGCTGGTTGCTCTGCAGATAATGTGGTCAGGACTGCCTTGCTGCAGACACTGGATTTTTGTTTTAAAGCCTACTTCTTATTGAGTCTTTCTCTCTCTCTCTCTTTCTCTCTCTCCCTCTCTCCTTCCCTCCCAAGGAATAATTACAGGCTGCAGAGTCAAAAGCATTAGAACTGTTAACAAAACAGCTCATAAAGTTTAAAATAATGGGGGCGTGTGTGTTTATGTAAAACACAATAATCTGTATGGCAGGGGGAAACAGTATACCCTTCTTTCTTCTTTCACTGCCCCGTGTCACCCTCCAGAATTTAAGACATGGAAGTGAGCAACGGAGTCCTTTTTCTTCTGGTTCCTCACACTTCATTCGTGATTTGTATTTATCTGATGTCAGTTGATTGTTGAGAATCAAAATACAGACCTCAGAAGTGTGGGGAGAGAGTGGGTGCTGGAATCAGCTGCCATCTAATTAATTTTAGGGCAGTTGAAATTCCCATACAGACGCTCCCTCATGACATTCAAGAGAAAGATGCTTTTTTTGTTTTTTTTAATGAGCCCTTTGCTATCTTTCAGAAGTCCTAAAGAACAGCGTCCAGCAGGTTAGTGTTCTAAAGTGAAAGGGGCATTTTTCCAACCCTTTCTGAAGTCTCCTCCTGTGCAGACTTACAAAGATTTTGCAGTGCTCCCCTCCAGATTTTATTATTTTTTTAAGGTGAAAGAGTCACCTCCAGCCTCAGAGCCCATCAGTCATTTTGCTTTGCAGGTGGAGATCTGCTGCAGCAAAGCCAAACCTCGGTGCTGGCGGCACTGCACCGGGTCTGGACAGTAGTGAGCCTGGTGCTGACAGTCAGAGGAGGGCTCTGTCCCCTTCGGCACCGGTGCACTGGGGATGCGGGCTGGACCGCGGGACAAGCCCAGCCCTGAGGAAGCACCTCTTCCCCTGGTGATTGATGGAGGACGGTTAGGAGCTCTTCGGAGGCTGGGGAAGGTTGCCCTCTCAGCCACTTACTCTGAAGTCTTTGTCAGCAGAAAAACTCTCCTGGGTAGTGAGTGACATCATGCAGATGACAAATGACAGCTTTGCGTTTCGTTCTGCTTGATGAGTACTCAATATCGCATGCAGGTGAGGTAACGCTTCCCAGAGGCAAACACTCCAGGGCACTGTGGTTTCACGGGCGCTGCTGGCTTTTCCTCGTCAGTCGTCTGTTTTCTTTGAGGATGTTTAAAGTATTAATGCTACTAAAACATGAGCAGGGATGATACCCAGATCACTGTGTTTATGATTATGCAATGAGGATATTATTCAAGTCATGTGTTAAGCAGTTCTGAATGTTGTTTCCTTCTGTTTCTTCCTTTTGGAGTACAGATTTTAAATTATGTATGTGTATGTATATATATTATAATATACATTGTATATTATATTTACACATAAATATAATTAATATACATACTATAAAATATATGGTGAATAAATAATGTATATACACACATATATATATTTATGCTGTTTCAAGAGACTGTTTCAGACCAAAAATCTGTATCAGAATCTCTGATTGAAGTTTCCTTTGTATTTTTTTCCTCCCCATTCCAGGACCCCCTCTGCAGATGTCCTGAACACTTCTGACTACAGCAATTGATTCTTCAACCGGGATACCTAATTCCAGGTATTAGCTCTTGTCAGAAAGCTTTTACATCTGAGCTCTGTGCTGGAAATTCTATTTTGGCAATGAATTTTGAAATTGGAAAAGTTGGAATGAGAATAAAGGACAAAAGTGAATTTGCAAAATAATCAAGCGCTTAAAAAAAAAACAACAACCCTACGCTGGGAGGGTTTGCTGCTTCTGACTCACGGGCAGCCCTTTCTCTGCCAGTTTATGTGCCAGTTCTCACTGAGTTGTAGTCCTTTTTCTGCAGCCGTGTTCAGGGTTTGGATTTCATTTTCGTCTTTCCCTCTCCCCTTTCTCTGACTGCCCAGACCTGCAAGAATCAAGAGAGAGACATTTTCTCAGTTTTGCGACATTGGAGCAAGCACAATGAAGTATTCTTGCTGTACTCTGGTTTTGGCTGTCCTGGGCACACAGCTGCTGGGGAGCTTCAGTTCCAGCATCAGGTCCCCAAGATTCAGAGGACGGATACAGCAGGAGCGAAAAAACATACGACCCAACATCATTCTTGTGCTCACCGATGATCAAGATGTGGAGCTAGGTGAGACACTGGCTTTTTCATTTGTTCGTCCCTTTTGCTTGAATGATTGACTGACCTCCTGGTATCAGTAACAGTCTGAAAACATTCAGGGGTTTGATGCTTAACAGTAGTACCTTAACCAAAACCTAGTTTATAAAATGTACTTGCATTGATGGTAAAGCATCTGGTTTGTGTTTCGACATGACTTTTTTGGTCTTAAGTTTTTGAAGCAATGTGGGGTGGTGGGGTACGAGAATGGGGGTGGTGAGAGGAAACACAAAACTATAAAAGTCAAGGATTGGATCGTGCACCTTGGAAACTCTTGGTCAAGAGCTTTTTAAAATATTTGGGCAAAGTTCTTTTGAGGAACATGAGAGTATGACTGTAATTCTCTGCAGAGCATATGAACAAAGGTAGATACACAAGGAACTTCCAATTGTCATTATTATTAAGGTGAATCCTGTATTCACAGCTTGTAATTGTTAGGAAATTAAAAGTTACAGCATGATGCATATCTTCTGCTGCTGCAGATCACTGCTACCCACTAGACAGGATGCTTTTCAGAAGAATTCACTCACCTGGGTTAATTCTGGAGTGCTTGGAAAGCCTGCCAACATCCAGTGTTTCAGCTTAGCTTCTAAATCTTCTGGTTGGGTTTCTCACCCTTTCATTTTCTTTCATGGCCCAGCCTTATGGTCTTGCCCATAAGCTTAGGATCAATTTCTTCTATGGTACCTAAGACAGATGAAAAGTTTGCCCTTACAAGTTGTCACCAGCACTCCTTTCCATTCTTGAACCAAAGTCCTTGCTCTCAGGCTATCACACTGAACTTGACCATCTCTAGTCTTGCACTTCATGCTGGCAGAATACCTTGGGCTTCTTTCCAGAGCTCCTCTGGCTAGGTTCCTTGAGGATTAAACCCTTGTAGGCTGGAAGTCGATCCACAGGAATGGGGACTTTGTTTTCCAGTTTGAAACCAAACTATGGAATCTCAACAAAGTTAACTCTTTGGATTCAGCTAGAAACAAAAGCACTAAAAGCCAGTGGAGGTAATAATTGTTGGATGTGATTTGCAGTCTGTTGTCTCTCACTTAATTGTTTAAACTCGACCATGGATTTTTAGGCAACGAGTCAAAATGAGAAATCTTGGAGATGTGACTTTAGTGTGTATGTGGCTGGTGGTTTAAGTTTTCTTTTCTTTTTTTTTTTTTTTTTAAGTTTTCATTCACCTATAGCACAAGGAAAGTGAAGACATTTGAATTCACCTTCCTTAACATCTCTCATACCCATCCCTTTCACTGAAGCCATTCTCCGCTCTCTTAGTTTTTCCTAACTGGTTGATCACCTGACGGTACCTGTCCCTTCTAGTCTTGGCCCCTCCTGCCTATTCTTCATTTCATGCAAGTATCTGATTGGGTCTCTGCTGCTAAAACCCTCCAAGATGTTCCTTGCCAAGAGGATTAAAAACCTCCTCTCTGCAGGCTGATGAGCTCTGGGCATCTGCCCCCTACCTATCTCACTAAGACTATTTTCCTTTCCCCCAGTTTTGCTCTGTGCTTCATGGAAACAACTAGTTGTTTGAAACTGTCTAGTGGTTTCATCTCCCTCACTTATATTTCATGCCTTTACACATCTCATCCCCTCTGCTCTTTCCACCTTCCTCCACCTAGAGAAACCCTACCTATTTTTCATGACCCAGTTCAGTGCCTTGCCCTCAGGGATCCTCCTTCACCAAAACCATCCTGCCCTCCAGCACAGTGGATGGAACTTTATACCACCTCGGGCCTGCCTCCAGCAGGACCCTTAATCCACCATGTGCTTCCATACCTGTCTGTTCCACTTGATTGAGAGCAACTAAAGGATAGGGTGTGTGTGTGTATGTTAATCGCTCGGTCGTGTCCGACTCTGTGACCCATGGATTGTAGCCCACCAGGTTCCTCTATTCATGAAATTCTATAGACAAGAATACTGGGATGGGTTGCCATTGCTCCTCCAGGGGATCTTCCCAACCCAGGGTTCAAACTCACATATGCTGCCATTTCCTGCATTGGCAGGAGGATTCTTTATTACTGAACCACCAGAGAAGCCAAATATTTATTAAGCAATTACTAAATACTGTCTTCTAGGGGAAGCACATGGATTTAATGGTGAAGAGTTGGTGGCCACCTGTTTCTTACATGTTTGTCTTTACTTCTTTCCTTGATTTTCCTCCCAGACACCAGGCTAAGCATTCACTCGTTTAATTTTCACAGTCACTCTATGTAGTAGTTACTACTACTCTATTCAGATTATCCTTAAGACAAACGAGGCTTAGAAGATTTGCATAGGCTCTGATGAGCTAGGAAATGGTGAACCCAAGACCTGTATTATGTCCGAATCTCCACAGCTACACATGTAACCATGATTCCTTCCATCAGTCCATCCTTCAACAAATATTTGTTGAGCCCTTCCTAAAATAACCTGTAAATATATGTTCTGAGATAATGACAAGATGGGTCTTATTATCCCATTGACAGAGCAAGTTGATGATGAACTAGAGTGAACAATAGGTAAAAATTTAGAGAAGACCAACCACCTTTCTCAGCAGAAAAATTATGTTCTGGGTGGTGGGTACAGTTTCATGGAGACTTTTGACTGGCCGATTATAATGTCCTTATAATCTCTGAAATTTTCTGCTCTAGTCTTTAGTTAACTTTGGGTTTTGGTATTGTTGTTGTTGTTTTTAATCATCTTAAACCATTTTTAAGTGTACAGTTTGTGTTAAGTACATTCACATTTGCAAATCTCCAAAAACTCTTTTCAGCATATAATATTAAAGCTCTATATCCATTAAACAGTAACTGCCTAGCTCCCAGCTCTTGGCATTCGCTGTTCTACTTTCTGTCTCTATGAATTTGACTCCTCTGAGTATTTCACATATGTGGAATCATACAGTTTCACACAGTACTTGTTTTTTTGTGACTGACTTATTTCACTCCAATATTCTTGCCTGGAAAATCCCATGGACAGAGGAACCTGGTAGGCTACAGTCCGTGGGGTTGCAAAGAGTCGGACAACTGAGTGACTTCACTTTCACTTTCACTTTATTTCACTTAGCATAAAGTCCTTGTTCACTGTTTACCTATGTTATAGCATGTCTCAGAATTTCCTTCCTTTTGAAGGTTAAATAATATTCCATTTTATGTATATTCACCCTTTGTTTATCCATTTATCTCTTTAGACATTAGTGTTGCTTCTGCTTTTCTATTATTGTGAATAATGCTACTATGAACATAGGTGTATAAATATCTCTTTGAGACTCTGCTTTCAATTCTTTGGGGTATATACCCAGAAATAGAATTACTGGATCATTAGATAGTTCTATTTTTAATTTTTTGAGGAACCACAGTACTGTTTTCATGGCAACTGCACCATTATCCATTCCTACCAGCAGTGCATAAGGATTCCAGTTTCTCCACATTCTTGCCAACATTTGTCATTTGCTGAATTTTTGATAATAACCATCTTAATGGGTGTGAGATATTCTTTCATTGTGGTTTTGATATGGTTTGATGTGTTTTGGGTTTTTGCTTACATGTGATTTTTTTGGCCAAATATTGAATAAAACTTCGCCTAAAAAAGCAAAATTTTTGCGCCTGTAATACTGCAAGCATTTTGGCTTCTGTGCCTCCAGAAGGATATCAGACTTAGAAAAGGCTTAGGAAAACAATTCCAAAAATTGTAATCGAATACTTTTCCTTTTGAGAAATTAAAAATGAAACAATTCTATCTTTTTGTCTGAAGAGACAAGACTAAGAAGGATGGTAATCCAAGTTTATGAAATCAAGCTGGGATGAAAAGTTCTTACTCAGTAGGAATGAGGGACTCTCCCTTAACTTTGGGGACAAATAAACTAGTACTTTGTGAAGGGGGTGAAGCACAGAAGGAATTTATTAATAAAAGTGCTAGCACCTGATATGTGAATAACACTTTATCTTTTCCCAAGAACATTTATTCTCATTATTGCATTTTATTGTCATTCCATCCAAGTTGGGTGGGTAGTTCAAAGATCATTACCCCAGAAGAAAACAATCCGTGGAAAGATTAAGTAATTTAACCAATGGTCCCTATGCTTCTGGATTTGCTTTTTCCACTACTTGGGAAGTGGTTCACAGGTTATGCCTCTATCTGTAAATAGTTCAGGCTTTTAGGCAAAGCTAATGGGTGGAAGATTTATATCTTTAAAAAAAAAACACTGAAGTATAGTTGATTTACAGTATTCTTTTCATTTCAGGCATACAGCCAAGTGAGTTATACATATAAAAATATCTATTTTTTTCAGATTCTTTTCCCTTATAAGTTATTACAAAATGTCCAGTATAGTTTCCTATGCCAGACAGTAGGTTCTTGTTGATTATCTGTTTTATGTATACTAGTGTGTGTGTGTGAATCCCAAACACCTAATTTGCCGCCCCCTCCACCAGCTTTCCCCTTTGATAACCATAAGTTTGTTTCCTGTGTCTGTGAGTTTTGTATATAAGTTCATGTGTATCTTTTTTTTTTTAGGTTCCCCATATAAGCAATATCATATATTAGTCTTCGTCTGGTTTATATCACTTAGGATGACAATCTCTAGATCCATCCATATTGCTGCAAATGGCATTATTTCATTCTTTTTTATGGCTGAGTAACATTCCATCATATATATACATGGGGTATTTATATATCTACACCCTGTCTCTTTATACCTTCATCTGTCAATGGACATTTAGGTTCCTTCCTCCATATCTTGGCTACTGTAAATAGTGCTGCTATGGATATTGGAGTGCATGTATCTTTTCGAATTATGGTTTTATTTTTTAAGCTAAAAAACACAAATGGACATTATTAAAAGAGTTTGGGATGATGGCTATCATCCAGGAAAGGAATGGTAACCAAGAACATCAGCAGTATCCACGTTTTATTATGAAATTTTAAAAACATATCTGAAAAAAATAAAAATATATCTCAAGCAACTATGAGCAAATGTTAAGTTTTTAAAAGCTAAAAGACACAGTATTTATTCTATTTTTCCCTCACTTGAAATATTTTACAAGTCAAAAAGAAGAAAATAAAAAATGCTTGTGGTAGTCCCCTAAGTTTCTGAGACTATAGTCAACGAGATTAAGCTCTAAGCCCTTCCCAAAAGCAGTTCCCTGGCAGTTCAGTGGTTAAGACTTTCGCCTTCCAATGCAGCGGAGCAGGGGTTGCAGTTTCGATCCTAGTCAAGGAGCTAAGATAGATTTCCACATGCCTCATGGCCAAAGACCAAAACATAAAACAGAAGCAATGTTGTAACAAATTCAATGAAGACTTTAAAAATGGTCCACATCAAAAAAAAAAAAATCGAATAAATCTTTCCCAAATGGTCCCTGGGTACCACTCTGAAAAGCAAAATAGTGAGCTGATTAGACCATTGATCTGGTTCAATGTGGCATTTCTTAAATTCTTAGGAAATTGGGCTGGTGCTAACGTCTTAGGAAGGCTGATTTATGATCTACTTATATCATAAGTAAAATTAAGAAATCTTAAATACATGGAAACACTTTGTCTAAAGCAGAGGTCACAAATGGGATCTACAGTCTAGAGCTATTCCACAGGTGTGTTTTGCTTGACCAGCATGCTTATCAAAATCAAGGCAGCATTTTAAAAAATCAAGTGATTTTTATATAAGAGGGGGGAAAAAAATCCAGATTCTGACTTTTCTCGAAAAGTCATTGAAAACCTTACATTCCCGTGAGGCGGCCATGGGAAGGGCTTTTCTTAAAAACTTTACATTCCCATGAGGCAGCCTTCAGTTAAATGCTTAAAGGGGGAGTTCCCTGGTCATCCAGTGGTTAAAGAATCTGCCGGCCAGTACAGGGGACATGGATTCAATCCCTGGTCTGGGAAGATCCCATATGCCAAGGGGCAACCAAGCCCACATGCCTAGAGCCCATGCTCTGCAACAAGAGAAGCCACTGCAATGAATCGCAACACAGAGTTGCCCCCAGTCAGGGAAAGGATGTGGAGAAGAGAGGGTTATGGGGTTTGGAATTGACATGTACACACTGCTATATTTGGAGTGGATAGCCAACAAGGACCTACTGTATGTGGCACATGGAGCTCTGCTCGATGTTATATGGCAGCCTAGATGGGAGGGGAGTTTGGAAGAGAATGGATTTATGTTTATGTACGGCTGAGTCCCTTCACTGTTCACCTGAAACTATCACAGTATTGTTTGTTAATCGGCTATACCCAATACAAAATAAAAAGTTTAAAAAAGAGAAAGAGTAGCCCCCATTCAGCCCAACTAGAGAAAGCCTGTGCACAGCAATGAAGACCCCGCACAGCTAAAATTTTAAAAAATAATGCTTGAAGAGGAATCAAAGCTGCCCCGTTGGGTGGGGCCTGTCCTCCCCAGGCCCTCGGGGTCCCCACCACTCTCCATTGCTCCCCAACATCTAGACCAAGGAGCACATGTCTTTGCCATCATGTCCACACTGCTGTTTTTTATCGTCAGGGGAAAATTCTATATACCCACATCTCTATCAAGGGTAGAAAACTGGAAAGACGAAAGCATTGTGATTTTTCTTGTACTGAGCTGGCTTCACTTGCCTGCCTTCTCTGTCTAGCCCTGTAGGCATTTTTACTTCCATTCCACTAAAAAGCTAGTCTCCACTTTTAATGGCCTTTAGCTCTTTAGGGGAAAAAATAATGAGTCCTAGTGACCTGGAAACATTCCAGACAGATTTATTATCTGCTTCTTAGTCCCTTCTTTTCCCAACTTGGTTTCCCTCCCCAACTTGTTTTTAGCTGAAACATCTGTTTTTTTGTGGGTTTTTTTCCTATCAATTCCATAGTTTTGGTAGAAAAAGGTGTACTGTTCGATCATGTTATTTTTTTTCTAATGCTTTCAGAATTCAAATTTTCAATAGACCAATAAAGCCATTTTTAGTATGAGAAATATCACTGTTTAAATTTCCATACTTAATTGTTGGCATAAGAAATTATCAGGATGTGCTTAGTACAGGCCATTTATATATTTCAAGCATTGACTCTACCCCATCATAAAACAATGGCATCTAGAAACAACCCTCTATGTTTAATAAGAGCTGTGTTTGCTGGTCTTATCACTCATCAAACCATGAGCAGTTGTAATTCACACAGAGGTGTGTCTCCTATGAAGCCAGGTATGTATGAATACCACATACCTGGGACTTCCTTAATGAATGATGATGACAAAATTTGTTATCAAATTTCTAGTTTTGTGAGTTTTTCTGGACATGATGAACAGCCTCAATGAAAAGCTTAATGTTTGACAGTACAAAATATTGAAATATTTCAAATATCAAATGCTAAGATATTTGAATCAGGAAAGGCAAGTCTTTGTTGTAAAGTTTAACATGGACATAAAGTAATTCAAGTTCACTGTGTGATTTTGGTAAAGTCATCCTGATGAGTGGGACATTTTCTCCCCCTGACCTTTTACACGCATGTGATTTGAGACTAAATGACTTGAAACCTGTAGAACGATTGAAATTCCTGGCTATGACTCTGTCAGGCCCCAGTAACCCAGTACACACTACCTCCAAAGGACTGTTCCTGGAGCCTTGATTTCTAACCCCATCAGAATTGCAAACCTGACAGATCTTGAAGGATTCCCAGAGAGTGCCACTTCTCCTCTCTCAGTCACTGCTGACCTAGCAGCATCCTAGTCCACAGCTGATCACTGTCAAAGTACCCCCACCCCTGCAGGAGCAATGGCAGACATCCCCAGTCCCAACCTGGAACTCTGGCGCTGGGGCAGCTCTTGTTGGCAGCCTCGAGGCTCAGCTGTGGCCCAGACCTTCCCTGTCCTCAAGCCAGCCCAGTCAGCAGTGCCCCCATGCCAACTACTAGACTTCATTATGGTCACTTCATAGCATCCCTGTCAGGCTTCCACCTCAAAGGACAATTTTAAATGATAATGAAGCCAGGCTTCTTGCTTAAGAGAGGTGTGGGGAACAGTGCATAATGGGTAGACGGGAACTGATATCTTTAAACCAGCTTTAACATTTCAAGTCTTGAAACATAGACAAAGTAAACTTCTATCTTAATCCATCAAGACTGCTCTAACCAAATACCATAGACTGGGTGACTTCAGTTCAGTTCAGTTCACTTCAGTCACTCAGTTGTGTCTGACTCTTGGCGACCCCGTGAATTGCAGCACGCCAGGCCTCCCTGTCCATCACAAACTCCCGGAGTTCACTCAAACTCATGTCCATCAAATCGGTGATGCCATCCAGCCATCTCATCCTCTGTCGTCCCCTTCTCCTCCTGCCCCCAATCCCTCCCAGCATCAGAGTCTTTTCCAATGAGTCAACTCTTCGCATGAGGTGGCCAAAGTATTGGAGTTTCAGCTTTAGCATCCGTCCTTCCAATGAACACCCAGGACTGGTCTCCTTTAGAATTGGACTGGTTGGATCTCCTGGCAGTCCAAGGGACTCTCAAGAGTCTTCTCCAACACCACAGTTCAAAGGCATCAGTTCTTTGGTGCTCAGCTTTCTTCACAGTCCAACTCTCACATCCATACATGACCAGAGGAAAAACCATAGCCTTGACTAGATGGACCTTTGTTGGCAAAGTAATGTCTCTGCTTTTGAATATGCTATCTAGGTTGGTCATAACTTTCCTTCCAAGGAGTAAGCGTCTTTTAATTTGGTGGCTGCAGTCACCACCTGCAGTGATTTTGGAGCCCAAAAAAATAAAGTCTGACACTGTTTCCACTGTTTCCCCATCTACTTCCCATGAAGTGATGGGACCAGATGCCATGATCTTCGTTTTCTGAATGTTGAGCTTTAAGCCAACCTTTTCACTCTCCTCTTTCACTTTCATCAAGAGGCTCTTGAGCTCCTCTTCACTTTCTGCCATAAGGGTGATGTCATCTGCATATCTAAGGTTATTGATATTTCTCCCGACAATCTTGATTCCAGCTTGTGCTTCTTCCAGCCCAGCATTTCTCATGGTGTACTCTGCATATAAGTTAAATAAGCAGGGTGACAATATACGGCCTTGACGTACTCCTTTTCCTATTTGGAACTAGCCTGTTGTTTCATGTCCAGTTCTAACTGTTGCTTCCTGACCTGCATATAGGTTTCTCAAGACGCAGGTCAGGTGGTCTGGTATTCCCATCTTAGTGTCTTATAAACAACAGACATTTATTTTTTATGGTTCTTGAAACTGAAAAGTCCAAGATCGAGCAGGTTCTGTGTCTGGTGGGAATCTGCTTCCTGGTTCACAGATGCTGTGTTTTTGCTGTGTCCTCACATGGCAGAAGAGCCAGGGAGCTCTTTGGGGTCTCTTTTATGAGGGCACTAAACCCATTCATGAGGGCTCCACCCTCATGACTTAAATCACCTGCCAAAGCCCCCACCTTCTAACACCATAACCTAGCACATTAAGTTTCAACCTATAAGTTTTGTAGGAGCACAAACATGCAGTTTATGGCTACCTCTGTATGCCTACCTTAGCTTTGGAGTTCAGATATGATGACAGAGAGGGAGATGGGAAAGGCAGAAGTAAATGAAACATCTTGGGGCCAAGGTGATCACACAGTAAATCACAGCTCATGCCATTTGCTCAACAGCCCTGCCAACAGGTCCGGAGAGCTATTATTAGTTCTATTTTACAGCTGAGAAACACGAATCCAAAGAGGGTAAATGACTTGTTCAAACACACCTATGACAAAAACAGATGTTCCCCCTCAAGTTCAAGTCCAGGACTCTGTCTCTTCTCATCTGCATCCTCCTAAGCCCTGCCTTGGCAATCTTGTGGTGAATCTTCAGCCTTAAAGTTTCATAACATTCTCATGAAATAATTGCTCTGATAACTAAGAATCAGCACAGTCTGCATTTTAGGCACCAAAGTCCTGAAACTCAGAGAGGTGAAGAGCTCTGGCTTAAAACCAAGTCCTTGCAGCTATAGGACAAAACATGGTCCCATCCACTGGGACCATGCTGGAAACGCATAATTAATAGTTGTATGGATGCAGAATCATTTTGGGAAGTTTCCCAATGAAAAATCAATGGTGCAGTCACAGTGGCCATAGGTGCAGGACCAGGCAGTGTTGTTGGCTAACGTTAATCACTGCACAGCCGTAAAAGAGAAGGAGCTTTGTACTTACCTTGCTGGAGCACAGTTACTCAGCAGAGGGAAGAGGTATGATTCCTACACTCCGTCATCTGTATCCACCCAGGGACTCCAAGATCAGAGGCAGCATTTAACATCAGTGTGACTGTCAGCTTCTGAAGACAGACACATCTGCAGCCCACGCCCCCTCTCCCACTCAGACCCAAGCTACTGAAATCAGTCCATAAGAAGGCAGGAGACAGGCTTTAGTGTCTGTTAGTATCTCCCCTAAGAGGCTAGATGAAGCAAAATACATATGTGCTAAGTTGCCCTCAGTTGTGTCTGATTCTTTGTGACCCCAGGGACTGTAGCTCACCAGGCTTCTCTGTCCATGGGGATTCTCCAGGCAAGAATACTGGAATGGGTTGCCATGCCCTCCTTCAGGGGATCTTCCTGACCCAGAGATAGAACCTATGTCTCTTATGCCTCTTGTATTGGCAAGTGGGTTCTTTACCACTAGCACCACCTGGGAAGCAAAATATGAGACTACAGTAAATGAGATATACTCTTACTATGAGCAGACATCATCTCTGTGTTGCAGTCTTCAAAGTCAATGTCACAGCCAGTACTCAGCCTAGATGGAGCTTAAGAGCGTGATCTCTGAACAGACAGCCTGCATTTGTATCTGAGCTCTGCTGCTTAGGGTCTGTGCAGTCCTAGGCATGTTGTTTAACCCTTCTGTACCTCAGTTTATCATCCCTGATGTGGGAATAATAATTAATAACACCCACTATGGAAAGTTATTGTCAGGATTAAATGATTTGCTACATATGAAACACTTAGAAATGGAAGCAAGTATAAAATCCGCTGGGCTTCCCAGGTGGCGCTAGTGCTAAAGAACCCACCTGCCAGTGCTGGAGACATAAGAGACATGGGTTCGATCCCTGAGTCAGGAAGATCCCCTGGAGGAGGGCATGGCAACCCACTCCAGTATTCTTGCTTGGAGAATCCCGTGGACAGAGGAGCCTAGCAGGCTACAGTTCACAGGGTTGCATGGAGTCAGACAGGACTGAAACGACTTAGCGCATACACAGTCATAAAATCCGTGAGAATAAATATAAAATCAGTGTTTTCTTTTCCTGTCTACCTATCTTACCACTTTGGAAGTGGTCTAAACCATTTGGATCACTTAAAGTGAGGCACCCACTAAAGTCTCTTCCAGCTCAAAGCTTCCCTGGTTCTGTGTCAGGCTTCAACTACATCTCCAAGAGTGGGCCGTGGACAGGCAGCACCGGCGTCATCAGGGAGCTTGATAGAAATGTAAATTCTTCTATGACATAACATGCTCTCCAGGTGATTTTTAAAGTTGGAGTAGCATTGTCTCAGAATCTTCTCTTCACTAAGAAACTTCAAGCTAGATGCTCATATTCAGTCAGGAGCCCCACCCATGGGGCTCTTACCACTGTACCTGCAGAGACCAGGGGAGAAGGAAATGGCAGCCCACTCCAGTATTCTTGCCTGGAGAATCCCAGGGACGGAGGAGCCTGGTGGGCTGCCATCTATGGGGTCATACAGAGTCGGACATGACTGAAGCGACTTAGCAGCAGCAGCAGCAGCAACAAAGACCAAACGTCTTCATTGTTCCCTCCTTTGACTGGCAGACCAGTTGGAAGCAGAGGGTTTAGAGGGATTTTTTTAGTTCTTCAACACAACCAGCTCAGTCGTTTAAGAAAAGAATGATATTTATTTATTTTTAAAAGATTTTTTGATGTGGACCATTTTTGAAGTCTTTGTTGAATTTGTTACAATATTGCTTCTCTTTTATGCTTTGCTTTGTTGGCTGAGAGACTTGAAATCTTAGCTCAGAGAGATGTGAAATCTTAGCTCCCTGACTAGGAATCAAAGCTGCACCCTCTGCATTGAAAGGAAAAGTCTTAGCCACTGGACCACCAGGGAAGTCCCAAGAGTGATATTTAGTGTGAGAGGACAGTCCTGGCTGGGGCAATTCCAGGAGTGATGCGTGGAGCTGCCCCTGGTGACACAGATGGTAAAGAATATGCCTGCAGTGCAGGAGACCCGGGTTCAAAGTGGGCAGGGCAACCCACTCTGGTATTCTTTTCTGGAGAATTCCATAGACAGAGGAGCCTGGTGGGCTACAGTCCATGGGGTCACAAAGAGTTAGACACAGCTGAGTGACTAACACTTTCACTTCTTTCTGCATGGGGCTGAATTCTCCCCCCTAGTTTTCATATGATATGATCTTAGATCAGATTTCCACCTCCCATCCAGTGTTGTGGTCCAAATGAGTTTGTAAACTGGAAGTTGCAGCTTTGTGATGCAAC
Source organism: Bubalus bubalis (assembly GCF_019923935.1). NCBI lineage: Eukaryota > Metazoa > Chordata > Mammalia > Artiodactyla > Bovidae > Bubalus > Bubalus bubalis. The sequence goes on along the minus strand of NC_059171.1, from coordinate 48,760,612 downwards.
TTTGGGGGATGGCCTCCAGTTGCATTTTTTTTTTTAATTTGAGTCTAGCTAAGCTCATGAGGAAACTCCGAGAAGTCATTCTCTGACATGAAGAGACCATTAGGCAATAAAAATTGGTCAATAGTGTTGGCTCAGTTTTCTCAAAATTCAAGCTGTTACCATAAGTAATCACTGCAGATTTCTAAAGAGGAGAAAAGAATAAGTGAATGGACTTTGACATTGAACTCGAACTCTCTCCCCACTCCTGTGTTTCATTGCATGTATTTATTCCAGGCTCTATCCCCTTTATGATCAACTAACATAAATATAAAACACAACATTTCTAATGTGCACTTCTTTGATGTTCTGTAGGGCATAGTTCTTGTCAAATTACTTCTTGAGCAACAGTGAAACCATTACTTATCTAGTTTTCTTCTGAAAAATGTTAGCCAACACACAGCCTTCTGATACATTACAGCATCTCTTGGATCTTCTATTTTTTTTTAATAAGTATCTTTTAAAAATTATTTATTCTTTTTTTCTTCTTTGGCTATGCACTGGCTTTCTCTAGTTGCAGAGAGTGGGGGCTGCTCTCTAGATGCAGGTGCACCGGCCTGGTTACAGTGGCTTCCCTTGTTGCAGCGCATGGGCTTAATGGTGAGTGGGCCTCAGTAGTTGTTGTACGTGGGCTTAGTTGCCCTGCAGCATGAGGGCTCTTCCTGGACCGGAGATAAAACTGGTGTCTACCCTGCATTCTTACCACTGGACCACCAGGGAAGCTCTTAGGTCTGCTTCTTAAGAGTCATTCTATTGGAGAGGCACAACACCATTCAAGTTTCAGCAACCCCTTGGCCATACCTTTGATGGACCAGCCTGTTTCCTCGACAGTGTACATACCTCCATTGCCATAGCAACACCTCTCAAAGACTTTTATCATAACATATCCTTCACGCCTTTGACAAAGCTCTTACTCTGCCATCATTTGGTCTGTTCTGTCAAAGCTGAATGTCTCTCCCCAGCCGCCAAGCTGTTTGCTAGCTCTGCCACCCATTACATCAAGACAAGTCTTCATTTTCGTTTTCATTCCAGAAAACTTGTGTGCCATTTTCATCACTCCACTTACCTCATCCCACCTCCAGTGCACCACACATACCACCGCACATGCCCCCAATGATGCACTTCACTCATCCCGAGATCTTCTTCCTCCTTTCCTTCCAGTTGTCCTCAAGTACTGTGGCAGCTGCTGCTGCTGCTGTTGCTAAGTCGCTTTAGTCATGTCCGACTCTGTGCGACCCCATAGACGGCAGCCCACCAGGCTCCCCCGTCCCTGGGATTCTCCAGGCAAGAACACTGGAGAGGGTTGCCATTTCCTTCTCCAATGCATGAAAGTGAAAAGTGAAAGTGAAGTCGCTCAGTCCTGTCCGACTCTCAGCGACCCCATGGACTGCAGCCTACCAGGCTCCTCCGTTCATGGGATTCTCCAGGCAAGAGTATTGGAGTTCTTACTAAATATTGCCTCCTGTCCCCACTGTCCTTATATGCCCTGCTACTGCTGTATCCACACTACCTTGCTTTGCAAATATCTCCAAGCAATGTTCATATATAAGTTCTTGTTAGATAGATTACTAGTGAAGATTGGAGGCAGCAGAGAACTTCCCATTGCTTTTGTTAATGCTATACTTTCAGGACCAGTCCAGAGAGTTGAGATCGGTAGAATGAATGCTCAGCATGAAGTGGGCGCTCACTACATGTTATTCATCCATGGCAAAAAAAATAAGTTGCTTGATCTTCTGAAGACAACCAGGGTGGAAAAAGCAGTTTGGAATCCTCCTCAGCGAGGCATACTGTAGAGAGCTCTAAGGAGACACAATTAGAAACCGTCTTTTCTGTTTTCATGTAAACAGTAAAAGCACGTATGTGAAAAAATATGAGGCTGACTGTGGCTTTTTGGATGGCTGCACACTTCTCTTCTGCTCTGAATGCTTGCCTGGTTTGCATTATGATTTCCTTCCTTGTTGGAAAACGACATAGACTTTCTCCCTTTCTTTGGAAGAAGCAGGACCTGTTGGAAATGTGAGGCTCCAGGATTGAAATGCAGTGGGCTTGGCTGTAGCGCTCTGTAGTGCATTTCTTGACAAGTCCTGAAAAGACTATTGAATTCTGGCCTGAGGGTTTTTTTTTCCTGCAGTATTTGGATGGGATTCAGCTGCCATGTTTGGCTGGATTGAGTAATCAAAAGAGTCTTTTTTTTTTCTTTCTCGGCAATCTTATGTACAATTTCATCCTTTAGAGTTCAAATGGAATATTTTACTGCTAATGCAGATACTTTTGAATGCAATAGAATCATAGCTCTTTCATAAGCAAACAATCCATCTTTTTAAATGACATGGAAACAGGCAAAAACATAAACTGATCGTGTGATCCTGATAGAAAATCTGCCAGGTAGGTGGTGAGTTTACTAGGGGATACCAAGTTGCATTGGAGATTTTTTTTTTTTTTTTAGTTAAACACGCATTTTGGATGAACTTTTACTTAACTGTAGAAATTTTTCCCTCTTTTGTTTGATATGATAAAAGTACTGTATCCATCTTTTCTGCAGTGTTTGTAGCTGGTGTGAGTTTGGTGGGCTAGGAGTTTTGATGCTCTCTAGTCAACTTCAAAAGGCTGCTGGCCTTTGAATCTACTCCATCTCTAAAATTCTAGCTTTAATGATCGGATGAGCCTGCAGTTTTTTCCTTTGTGATTAAAAGAGGGAGAGCCAAAATGTGTTTATTATTCTGCAAAATACTTGAGATGATAGGATCCCCAGTGGTGCACTGTGTCCTGGAAATGAGAACTGGTCCAATCACAGACTCCTTCATGCCAAGGGAGGGACATTAACAAGTCAGGGGAACAGAGTGACATGATGTCAGTGGGTGATTGTGCAGTGCTGTCTGCTAAACAGTGCTGGCCTTGTGCCTTTCAGGATCCCTGCAAGTCATGAACAAAACCAGAAAGATTATGGAGCGTGGGGGGGCCGCCTTCACCAATGCCTTCGTGACCACGCCCATGTGCTGCCCCTCCCGCTCCTCCATGCTCACTGGCAAGTACGTGCATAACCACAACATCTACACCAACAATGAGAACTGCTCTTCCCCCTCCTGGCAGGCGGTGCACGAGCCTCGGACGTTTGCTGTCTATCTGAACAGCACCGGCTACAGAACAGGTAAAGGGAAACTTTGAGGCCTTCAATTCCGTGAACTCTGGTAACGCATCTCAGAAAAATGCACCATGTGATGAAATCTGTGACCTTCCAATCGGTCCCTAAATGGAAGGAGTGTAGACTTATCTCCCTCTGCATCCCTTACTTTTCTCTCTGATGAATGTCCCAGCCAGAGATCCCTTAGAGAAAAGCCAGAATGCTTCTCAGTGGATGCGTGAAGGAAAAGTTGTCCCCATCAGCGCGTGCATGTGGGTATGCTCTGTCACTGAGTCATGTCCTACTCTTTGTGATCCCATGGACTGTAGCCTGCCAGGGTCCTCTGTTCCATCAGCGCACCCAGCAATTGGAATTTTCCAGACAACCTGCAACTGAAGAGTTTCTATCCCATGAGCCTGCTTACCTCAACCTCCCAAATTTCCAGGTTCTGGTACCAACTGAGCACATTCTTGAATGCAGAGCACCTATCCCAGGATCTGGGACACAATAGATTATCAAAATTATTTACTGAATTCGTAAATAGCTGAATGAAATAATCCAATGAGGTGTACTTTATTAATTCACCTATTTACTTACTCATAATCAATAGGATTCCGCTTTTCCTTAGCTTCATTGTGGTTACTTTTAGATCTCAAACGTTCACCCTTATTTTCCAGGAAAGGAGGGCATCCCACGGTACACGTTTTATCACCGTTTAACCTACATAGATGAGGGGTGTGGTTAACTGGTGTCTTGCATATTAGGGACCTCCTTCCAGAGAGATCGTGAACATCAGGCCAATCGTTCTAAGAAATAAGCAAGGCTCCTTCCTGTATAATTGACCCAAAGCCTTTATTCTCCAAGCATTTAAATGCTCTTGTTAGGTTTTCTGAGCATTTCTCTTTTTTTAATTTTTATTTATTTTTTATTATTTTAAACTTAGCCACAAGTGGCCAATAGCTACCGTATTGTATTAGACAGCACAGTTTCCACTATCTTTGGGGGAGTGGAACCATTTTAACAGAATTAGGAGTGGGAAAGACATAGTCTGAGCATTTCCTATTTCAGGAAAGGAAACCCAGATATTGATTGAGGGATATAATGGAAAATAATTTTTTCAGAACCAACTAGACTTATTCATAAGAATTCAGGGTGTCATCATTAAAAACTTGGAAATGATTTTCAAGTCTACAGATTCTCTATTCTGAAGATTTCAAAGGAAAGGATTTTGGATAAAGGTATTCTCTCTCAAATCTCTTCTAAAAATGAAATTAATCTTTCCCCTTGGATTTAGGGTCATTGGCTTCTGTGCAGAGCACCTTGTGGGCACAATACTTGTTATTTATGGATGAAAATACTGACTGTGGAGATGATAGAATTGTCATCCGCAAACATCTCAAAGTCTCCACTCACAGAAGGAACTCCTCGCATGAGCCTCAAAGGTGTCTGCTTATGCTTCGGAAAGAAACTAGGTTACTCGGAGAACCTTATCCTGAGTGTTTTCCCACATAAGTGGTTTAAATTTATAGCACCTTTCATCTGAAAGCTCTAAAGCAATTTGCAAATCTCTCCAACATCCCTGTAGGGTTCATAAACAGCCAATGTACTTGGCTCCATTTTATAACTGAGGTGAGGATTTCAAATACTGTGTGACCAGCTCAGAAGCAAAATCAGAAATGGTCCCCTGATGCCTGACTCCTGATTTTGAACACCAAATTGTGTGTTATTCATGGGAAGCATTGTGTGAAGTCAGTGCCTTTCAACTCTCACTGTCCCTGTAATTTAATTCCTAGTAGTAGAGACAGAGTTGGAACCTAGGGAGTTAGAACACTCGTCATATCCAGACCAACGTGGTTGGGGTCTGTCCTAGGAAACAGAGATGTGGGTGACTACAAGAACCCTGCTGAGACTTAGAGCTGTTGACTACGGCTTGCTAATACATTTCAGGGCCAAATCAAGAAAGGGAAGAACAAAAAGAAGTCCGGAGAGAGAGTGAACAGTGGTTTGGCTATAGTTGACAGTGTTTCATTGTGTACTTGAAATTTGCTAAGAGGCTAGATCTTGGGTTTTGTTATCACAATAGAAAATAATGGAAACTACTGAACATGTAAAGGGATTGAGTATGTTGACTGGCTTGGCAATGGTTCCTGTTTCACAATGTTTTTGTATAGTGGGCCCTTGGGTTACAAACCTTAGAATGTTTGATTGTCAGTTATACTTAAGTAAAGCTGGGCCATCGGAAAGAAAGGGGAAAAATTGGAAATTGGTATTTTCTGCCTGTACCAAGCATTTTAGCTGAGTTTTCTCACCTAATTCTTCCTGCAGCCTTGAAAGGATTTGCCCGTATTGCCAGTGAAGAAACAGAAACTCAGGAGAGTTGGTCTGAGGTCACAAGCTAGGCAGTGACAGACTGAATCCAGCACACTTGACTCCATCTTTCTCCTTCCCATTATCTTATTTCCTGACATATGTTTCTATCATGCCTCATTCCAAAGTGCCTAATAGTGAAACATAAAACATAATAGGATACAGAGCAACCAGGACCCTGTCCAGTAGAAATGGAGGGTAGAACCAGTTCAAATCAAGGCAACGGTTAATATACAAACCACAGACATGCCACAGAATTGTGGAGAAAGGCTGCATATTTGAAGCTAAATTTCCAGATGGCAAAAGCAAAAATGGAAACGCCATCTAGCACAAAGTTCATTGGGTCACCAAGAAAAAACAAATCTGTTGCTTCTAAGAAGTGGAGTGTATTCTGGTACTTGTTTAAATTATCCTATGCTGTATCCACCCTACGGGCTTCCCTGGTGGCTCAGATGGTAAAGAGACTGCCTGCAATGCAGGAGACCTGGGTTCGATTCCCTGGGTCAGGAAGACCCCCTGGAGAAGGAAATGGCAACCCACTCCAGTATCCTTGCCTGGAAAATCCTATGGTCAGAGGAGCCTGGCAATCTACAGTCCATGGGGTTGCAAAGAGTCGGACACAACTGAGCAAGTTCACTCTCACTATCACTATGCTGTATCCACCCTACAGTGGGTTACGAGAGCTTGAATAAACCTCAGAGATAATTTCGTTCAGTTCTCTTATTCTCAAATGGTTAAGAATCCGCCTGCAATGGAGGAGACCCGGGTTCCATCCCTGGGTCGGAAAGATTCCCTGGAGAAGGGAATGGCAACCCACTCTAGTATTCTTGCCTAGAGAATCCCATGGAAAAAGCAGCCAGGTGGGATACAGTCCATGGGATCACAAAGAATCATACAGGACTGAGCAACTAAGCATATACAGATAAACAAACTTAAATATTCCACATTTTTTTTTTAATTTTTACTTTTTGGCCACACTGCCCAAGAGGCATGTAGGATCTTAGTTCCCTGAACAAGGGAAGTACAAAGTGCTAACCACTGGACCACCAGGGAAGTCCCATCAGATGAACAAATTTAGACCCACAAGATAAGAGGACTTGCTGAAAATTACCCATCTGATGTTCTACTAGGAAGAGTGAGCAACAAGACCTTGGTCTTCAGGGCTCTTTCCAGTATAGTACCCTAGCCTTGTGGGTTAAGTCTAGGAGGAAACTGCAGACAATCAGCCTTTCCTAGGGACAACTAGCAGTCTGGTGGTGCAGTCCGTTGGGCCTGCTTCAATCAGTTCTCTTCTTCAGGAAGAGGAGATTCGCTTCTGGAAATTAACTCATATTCTGTAGCCAACCTTCTTCCCTGGGGTCTAGACACTTAGGTAATAATGGAATTTACAGTGAGTCATTCTACAAAGTAAAGGAATTCTTTAAGGAAAACAGGACTTTTCCAAATGCTTAAGACTTTTTCAAACACTCTGCTAGGAATAGAAAATGGATGATATGCACCCAGGAAAATAAATTTTGAGAGTGTCCACTAGTAAATCGGAAAAGGTAAAAATTGGAAGGCTAAAACAGCAGTGATAAAGAGCTATATAATTTAAGTTCATCTTTAATGGGAAAATATTGATATGTCTCAGACAATTAGGAAGTAAAGATGTCTCTGTGACAATAATTATCAATCCAACCAGGGACAGAGACTCATTTGAAAATCTACAAATAAGCACATCAGGATGATAGACATCTCAGGAAATTAAGAGAATTGGTGTGTAGGTTTTAAACCAGCATAATTATTTATGAACCACTAAACTAGTGGGGGGGAGCCAATATTTAAAGATTTTATTGTTTTCCTAACAATAAATGCATCATTTAGAACATTTAGCTGAGAACATAGGAAAAATAATGACGGAAGCTGTATTATACATAAAGATCCATCTAGCGAGAAGCACAAAGCAGTAATCAGTTTTACGAAGAACAACTCAGAGAAGACAAACTACTGAGAGGCTTATTTTGGGAGGTATCCAGAGTACATGGATTTAAATGAATTGATCCAGTATTGTACTTACCGTTGTATGACATTATTTTCTTTTTTCAGAACCAAGGCATATTTTTGGACTGACTATAACCTAAATTTTTCTAACTTTACTCATGGAAAATATGACTTCACAACAGCTTAAATGTTTAAGAAAGGAAAATAAAATAACATTTCTATTGCGTTTTATGTTCTAAGTGAAATGGTAACAATATTGTATTATCTATCATGAAAAGGAAAATTCTACCTGATTATCCACTCAAAAATTTTTAGTTTAAATTTCTTTTGAGAGTAGAGACATGAATGTAACACCTGGCATAAATTTTAAAGTGACAGTAATAATCCATAATTGAGAGGTAGCATCAAGTATTAGGGGAAAAACCCTGAACCAAATGGTGGAGAACTGGAATCACGTCCTTACTCTGCCTTGAACTTATTTCGACAACTTTTCCAGGCCAGTTTTCTAGCCAATAGAATGCAGAGATAGGACTAGAGGGATTCCTTAGTTCTCTTTCCTATCCAAAATTATATTGTAATTTTATTATAATCACTGTAATCATACTGATTCCTTTAAAAATGGTAGTGCTCAAATTATAATCATAACACAGGATTTGTAAATTCACAGGCGAATTAAATTTTAGTCATACTAATTCTGCTTCATATCACTGGGGTGGAAGGGACAATATTTAATAAAGACCTGCAATAAAATTTTTATGTAAAGAATTATTTTTGTAACAAAACACTGCAGACAAATTAATCAATTTTTATGTGTCTTTTTACATTATAAAATTTATTTATGTTACTTATAAAGTGAAACTAAAGTCGCTCAGTCGTGTCCAATTCTACACAGTCCCATAGATTGTAGCCCTCCAGGCTCTCTGTCCATGGAATTCTCCAGGCAGGAATACTGGAGTGGGTTGCCATTCCCTTTTCCAGGGAATCTTCCAGACCCAGAGATAGATCCTGGGTTTTCTTCATTTCAGTCAGATTCTTTACAGCCTGAGCCACCAGGAAGGCCCCATGTTACTTATGGCAAGTATATTTATTCTCTAGTATGAGATGTTTTAAATGTATTAATAGAGTTCACTAAAAGTAAAACAAACTAATATTCTTATTTTTATGAATGATAGTATTATGGATTTTTGATAAGTACCCAAAAACAAGATGTAGCATACCATAGTATGCTATTAATTGAGTCACATTCTGCTTAAAACTATTGTAGACTTTGATCCATAAAGAGATATAAAGTAAGATTCCTGTCTTTGCTAGACTTCCAGTCTAGTTGGGGAAACCAAACTCATATGTACGAGGTGACATAAGAGTAAATCATAATTTTAACTTGGTTCAAAATTATGTAAATTTATAGTTACTATTAGTGAAGTCCTGCCACTCCAAATCTAATCATTGCAAGGGGTGAGAGCTCAATTAGTACATTGTTACATTAAATAACATTTGACTTCTCTACAGCATCAGAAATCTTTTGTATATGTAATTACTATTGCAAATCTAAAAATAAAAGCTTTTGCCTCAAATAGTTCAAGGAAATTTTTCTAAGGGTTGTGTAACAGGTAGTTTTGGACAGAAGTAGTGTGGACTTAAGTCAACAGTCATTATGATCAGGTCTTTCTGATCTTTCTCCCTGTCACCCAACCCCACCTTCCACCTTCTAAACAGCTGTGAAGGGAAGTGTTTAATGGCCCAGAGAAGAGAGGAGGGGTAGATGGTGTGCTAGTGACATATTCAGACAGTAGTTGAGTTGAATTGCCAAAGCTAAAGGATTGAAAAACTTCAAACCACACGTAATATAATGGCAGTATGGGCAAGAAAATGAAGTTCACCTTCGAGATGGAGGAAGAGATTTAGTGCATCTGGAGGAAAATAATTAGAATCCCAGATAATCAATTGCAGAGCACTGCCAGGAAGTGTTGTTGAAAGAGGCCAGGGGTGATTACAAATGAGCCTCAGTGCTCGAAGGTGACACTAAAGGCTGAGTAACTTGACACTGACAACCCTGGGTACTGCCTCATGAAGCACAAGGCCCCGTCTCCCTTGGAGCCAAGAGTGATGGGTGAGGACGCATTTGGAATAGTGAGTACATTTTTTACACCCCATTAACACAAAGATACGGAAAACCTGGAGGGAGTTCTGAAGTGAATAACAGGGACTATGAAGAGACTTAAAGGAATTGTTTATAAGGGGAGGATTAAGGGAAAGGGCGATAGCCATGGCAATGGGTAGAAAACAATCCTAAATAACCTAATGAGTAAAACAATGAGGAAAGGGCAGGAATGACTTGGCCTGGCTTCCTTGAGGGGGGTGGAGGGGGTGTGGACAGAGAACAAAACTAAAAGTAGCAAGGAAAAAAAATCTAAGAAACTAATTAAGCAAGAAAATGTCAGCCAATTGGGAGGGAATTTGTTGCTACAAAAATGAATCAGATTAGGGAAGAAAACTGTATAACCTCTCCAGCGATGTTTTCAGATGCACAGGGCAGAACTCTAGAACAGAATTTCCTTGCACTTCAGGAGGGTAAGTTATTTAAATCAGAACCCAGAGTTGAAAAGCTAATGATCATGGTGATGGTAATCATAATATTGGAGCTACCCAATGGTAAAGATTCTGCCTGCCAATGCAGGAGAATTGGGTTCCATCCCTAAGTTAGGAGGATTCCCCTGGAGGAGGAAAGGGCAACCCACTCCAGTATTCTTGCCTGGGGAATTCCATGGACAAAGAAGCCTAGCCAGCTACAGTCCATGGGATCAAAAAGAGTCAGACACGACTTAGCGACTAAACAACAAACAAAAATCATAATGTTGGGTTGGCCAAAAGGTCCATAAGATGTAGAAAAACCTGAACAAACTTTTTGGCCAACCCAGTACCAGCAGTGACAGTACTTAATAAGCCCTCATTATGTGCCAGGTACTGTTTTCAGTGCTTTACATATGTATTAATTCATTTTCATCTTCACAATATCCCTTCCACTATTATCATCATCATCTTCATGGTTTTCCAACAAGAGAATTAGAAGTAGAGAGAGGTTAAGTAAGTCACCTCTGGACATGTAATTAGAAAGTAACAGAGCCAGGATTTGAACCCAGGCAGGCTGGCTAACCACTATGATCTTTTATAAAAAGAGGGAAAAGTGGGAAAAAACCTTGAGGATGAGGACCAGACCAGGGGAAAGAGCTGGGCTCTTGGTTATCTAGTGAAAGGCTTCTGGAAACAGTCCTGTTCTGAAGTCATGCTGGTGGGGTGTGGCCTTGGTCTGCTGCCTGGGACTCTTAAGTCCCATTGCATTTTGTCAGAAAGGAAAATCATCTGTGGTTCAGTGTGAGAAGGTAGTTAGTCTCTGAAGATGAGAACATCTCATTAGAAGAATTCCTATAACTCATAGGAAGTTCAGAGGGAAATCCTGAGTCACAGCTGACATGAGACCCTCTGACACTTTGTTCCATGCCTGTCTGTCTGCTCAGGGGCCCTGACAGCATCCTCAAGCTGTGGATGTTTGACGAAGGGACCACCTGATTTATTCAGTCATTTGCAGATTCAACGTATAAACATTCATTCAGCAAGTAAGCAAACATTGCTGTGTTCCTCAGGCTTGAGTCAACTCTTCAAATAAAATAAATCCAAAGAGAAGTATCAACTTTTGCACCTCTAAAACTCTACTCTGTGAAAATATTTTGACCAAATTAGCTTTTATTGAAAAATCATAACTCAATTGAAAACACAAAATTTAACAAGTCCAGAACTTGTAGCGTTCCAAGAATATGTGGGGGTCCATGAACCCCAGTTCAAGAAACTAAAATTAATGGAGCCCCTAGACTACACACTAGGATGGGAGGAGAGTGCACACAGATGAGATCAAGGCAGTGTTTGTCTGAAAAAAACCTTACAGTATAAGGGATATTGGCTTCCCCAGTGGCTTAGCAGTAAATAATCTGCCTGCAGTGTGGGTTGGGAAGATCCCCTGGAGGAGGAAATGGCGCCCCACTCCAGTATTCTTGCCTGGGAAATCCCATGGACAGAGCAGCCTGGTGAGCTACAATCCATGGGGGTCACAGAAGATTCAGACTTGACTCAGCGACTAAACAACATAAGGGAGATTAGGCTTATACGTGAACATAACTGTTCCCCAAGGAAGGATGAGAATGTGACATCAGAGCCACAGAGATAAAGTCCTGTGGAATCAGCGCAAAGACTGGGAGTGAAATGGCATCTGTTCTGGCCTGATTCATAGAGAGGGAGACCAAGGGAACAGCACAGGCAAAGGTGGAGAGGTGGAAACCAGAACACCTAGAGGCAACACAGTTGCTGGAGAGAGGTACGCATCACAGAGATGTGCAAGATGGGGCTGGAAAGAGAGGGATCTTGTCCAGACAAAAGGAAGGCCTTGGACTGCAAGCTGTTAAACTCAACTGTGATTCTTCATCCAAGATTGCGAGAAGGTGATATGACCTGAGCTGGTCTTCAGAAAGCTGATGGTGAGAGTGGAAAGACCCTGGAGCATGCATAGGCGAGATGGTCAGGAATCTGTGGGCCCCCAGGATGGGTGTCAAGTCAGAGAAAGGGTGAGAGGTCCCAGAGCTCTGACCCACTAAGAGCCTACAGGCAGCAGCTGCTGCATAGCAAGGTGAGCGAAGGGGTAGTTGAGGCAGGGAAAGTGCTGGGTGGCCATGCCTGGTGAGTGATGATGCCACTCTGAGAATTAAAGGCTTTCTAAAGAAGTACATGTGCAAGGGAACATTATTCATTCCATTCTGGACAATTGCATTAGGAGCAAGAAAAACATTCAGATGGAGATATTCTACTGGTGGTTATATATCAAAGATGAAATCAAGCTAAATAGAGACTCCATAAAGACCCAGGAATGAAATATGTTGGATAAGCTTGAGATTCAGAAACATGTGCTTTAAGAGCAATACCAATAAAGTGCCTGGTTCCAGGATCTGTTTTCATCATTCCAAGCCAGTCAGCTAAGAACTTTCTTCATGTATGTAAGTGGAGGCATCTGTAATGAAGCCAGAAAGTGGGTTTGACATGGAAGGCATCTGGTTGAGCAGTGGTGTTTTTGTGGCACATATATCAATTCTTCTGTTTTACTGTAATTCTATGAAAATTAGTCATCAAGGTTGTAACCCCATGTTGCTAGAATTTTTGATTATCAGTAATAAGCACACATTTGTAAAATATACACAATGTAAACAAGATGACATAAAATACATGTGACATAAAGGCACTGACCACATCCCATAGAAACTGAGTTTATGAAGGTTCTTTGACACAGAAAACACGTACTGTCCTGATAGGCAAAAACAAAGACAAGTTTTTCAATAATGTTTTTGTAATTCACAACTTTCAAGCAATATATTGGAAAACTTACCCCAAAGACAACTTTCAGTACTGCACATCTCACACCAGCTACTTCTCTGATTATCATATAAACTTAACAAAAAGATTCATTCTGCTTTTATCCTGGAAGGACCACAAAAAATACATGCATTCGAAGTATCGTGAACCTGATGGTGATTTATTAAACTGTACTATATTTATATATAGTATATATATACTATATATATATATATTTATATAAACTATCCATGTACCTAGGCACTATTCTTATTTATTCAAAAGGAAAATGTATGTGGGTCACTTTACCAAAGAATCAGAGTATTATGTGAATGATACCTTGGCATCCACTGTTACCTAGGTTAACTTTTGTTTCACTGTCTTTTTTTCAAGACGTAATTTCATGTCGATGCATTTAGTTATGATTGATCATTTCATATGAGAAAATAATCCTTCTTTCCCCCTTGCAGCCTTTTTTGGAAAATACCTCAATGAATATAATGGCAGCTACATCCCTCCTGGGTGGCGAGAATGGCTTGGATTAATCAAGAATTCTCGTTTCTATAATTACACTGTTTGTCGCAATGGCATCAAAGAAAAGCATGGATTTGATTATGCGAAGGTAATTTTCAGGCACTTTTACACTGCATCAATTTACTTCATGCATAATGGGAGAAAGTCATTTTCAGTATGTTAGCCTATCCACGAGATTGGCTTTCTATGTTCTCACAGTTTTAGAAAGAGAAATTTTAAGATAATTTTAAACTCCAGGCAAGAAAAAGGCTCTCAGGGAACACTGACTTTGAATAGTGGATTTTTCCCCCCTTCATTAGGATGAAAGGCAATCAGCCTTTGATGAGAGTATTATCAAAAAAATCATAGATGCCTCTACTCCGTCTTGTGATAATTTTTGGTTTTCCCCCCTCTAGAAGACTTGTCCACATAATCAGATGTTCATCTTGTACTGTTTTGCTTTTCATTAGGGTGAGACTATATTCTGTCTGCGGCTTCAGATTTAGATGTAAGAATAAGAAAAGACAAGTGCAAAACTCAAAAGTTGGGAAACCACATTCTTTGCTTTTACCACACTTTGATATTGACAAGGACACCTGCCCATGGCAGCTAGAGTCCACAAAAGTCTGTAAGGCAGTCAGTCCTAGAATTTCCAAATCAGTTCATAGAAACAGAAGTGAACAGGTCCCAGAATTCTCTAACAAATGGATCCCAGATTAGACTTTTTAAAATCTACACGGCTTTTGTGATTGCCAACTTAAAATGATTTCCAGATCGCAGGAGCGGAGGGGGAAACATCTTTAAATTTAGCCTGCTAATTAGCCTAAAATACCCTCTTCCCTCCTAACCATGTCTATCTCTTCCTCATTTATCTAAAAGAAGCTGAGAATCTGCTCCAACTAGCATAGATCTCTGTGAAAAAGCCATTGGTAGAAATCAGAAAGAGGAGACTTGATCTAATTTTGGCACATTGCTATCCTTATGCTTGGCCTGATTTGAGCTCAAGGAACTTGGCGGGGGAGATAAAGTGTAAGTCTCCTTTCATACCCTCCAGAAAACAATGCATGCAAATGAATTCACAAACATTGCTAATAGGTTTCCAAACTCATCAGAGTTGTGAGCTGGCAGAAACCTTGGAGGCAGGTTTGAGCAATGCCCTACAAAGTGCACTAATTGTCACTGCTCCCATTTTTTATCTGTGGGGATACTTGTCATGCTCCTTGTTCAAGCTATTAACCTTTCTTTCCCTGTTGTCCTAAGGAGAGCAAAGTAATCAAGATTCCCTCCAAAGACTAAATCAGCGTATCTTGCCCATTATCACAGCTGATTAAGTGTCAAAGACAACTGTGTCGAAAAGAATACAGATCGTTTTTTTAGAAAGAGAGGAAAGGAATGAAACAGAGACTTCCATGGAAGGAGGTGATAGCCTGTGGGCTTGTCCTAAGAACGACATGTGACATAGGCTTGGTCCCTTGGGCATGGCTTTTGCGGCTGTTCTGGTCCTTGAATCTACATGCGATTAGTCATGCCTAGAAGCCTCTGACCGTGCACATTGCCTGAGAGCTTTCTGAATAAACTTTACACTGGAGTTCCAGGCCAATGATACACACTTAGAGGAAGCAGGTGTTTTCAGTTTTCATCTTTTCTTTCTTTCTCATTCCATCTCTTCCCCCGCTCCCCCTTATAGTCTTGCATCAGCCCCTTGGATTATAGATTAAATTGTTCTATTAACAAGTCAGGCTCTAATCCCAACAGCTGGATCATTTTAGTTGTGCAATTAACAGAGTGTAATCCGCAGGAAATCAACTGCTCCCCATATTGAGTGTTTCAGATAAACTAATTTATAGAATGCTGCCCCTTTTTCCTGTGCATCCAGATTTTGGTCATGACTTTCATTAGCAATCATTGTGTAATTCTAACAGGTGAATTTTTAATTTCATGAAAAGATTTTTTGTGTGTGTGCATTTATGCGTGTATGTGTGTATGCATGTGCGTGTCTGCAACTGTGAATTTGTAGTGGGCGTGGGTATTTCCTGTCCTTGAAGCAATTAAGTTTTTTTAAAACGAATTACATCAGCGAAACCTGAGAATGAAATAAGTATCCGGTGTTTCATGTGCTGTAGCATTTGTATTGCCAGATCTGATCATTATCTTGGGCAAACAGGACTTGACTTTTTATTTTTTCCTCCTAATTCTTAAATTGTACATTACTTTTAAAAAGATGTTTGTGTGTGTTACTATGCTAGCAACCCTAGAAAGTAACTGGCAACTGATCTCTGTTTCCGGAAGATGTTTTTCTCCTTGGGAAGTACAGTTTCTCTTCATGCTTAAGATCTTACCTCCTCATTCAGTGAGTTGCTTCTGAAGGAAAGCAGTATTCAAATGTGATCTGATGAATGTCACCTTTTGTAATTTTTGTTTTGTGTCAAATGTATGTTTCAGGACTACTTCACAGACTTAATCACTAACGAGAGCATTAATTACTTCAAAATGTCTAAGAGAATGTATCCCCATAGGCCCATTATGATGGTGATCAGCCATGCGGCACCCCACGGCCCCGAGGACTCGGCCCCACAGTTTTCAGAACTGTACCCCAATGCTTCCCAACACATGTGAGTAACAACCTCAACTCTGGGACCTACTGATCTCAAGCCTCTCCTTTGCTCCCCACCCATCTCCTCCCCTGCACCCCATTTCTTTCCACGTGGCATCTCCACAAGGCAGGAATGGGGCTTCTGCCCCAAGACCACAGATCAGGCAGGCCCTGAACTCAGGGGCTTGCTGAGGTGGCTTGATTACGAATCACATCTCCAACATCGTAAGTAACTGAACAACAACAAGAACAACAAAATGAACAGAGAGAAGCACATGGGGTGACTGGGGGGTGATTTTGATCAAGGGCTTCCTTCAGTTGTCTCAAATAATATTCATCAACGTGATCTAATAATAATAATGATCAAACGGTATGTATCTTATAGCAGCAGAGTGGTAGTGACCCCCCCAGTCTGGTTATAGAGGCCTGGGTGAATTTCCTGGGTTCAGGCTGTTGCAGCTTTGCCACAGATGTCTGATTAGAATTGCTGCAGAGGCAGCTGCAGAGGGCTTGCCCGAGAGGCCGTCTCAGGTCACGGCTTTAAAATAACCTGATGTTTCTTTTTGAGAGGCAGGAGCCTTGGGGAGGGGATTGGGAGGCCCAGAGGAGAGGCTGGTGGCTTATGGCGATGAGACAGAGAGCAGAGAGCTGTATTAAGCTGACCATTCTCACGAGACGAGTGTAGTAAGTCTGGATACTTAGGCAGCAAAGAATGTGATTTTGTTTTTCCACTCCTCCACACCCGTTCTTCTTATCCATTGCAATGATATGCAGTCCTCCACGCAGAGCAGTGGGCTGAAAGTTTAACTATGAGAAGAGTAGGAAACAAGTAACTGATACGTTCCCTTCATCACTAAACCTCCAGAATTCATTCTTAATCTGTTTGTGCTTAAATATTATCCCTCTTCAGCCACACTGATTTTAAAGCTATGATCCCAGATGGGGAAAAAAAAAAGATTAAATGTACTTCTTTATGAAAAGAGATAAGTAACTACTGAAGGCATTCTAGTTGCTGGCATAACATATCCCTGGAAAACTTTTTATTCATATTTTTTATCTTATTATAACTAATAAACTTATGGCTCCTTGTCAGTGGTACTTAGATCCTCTCTATCATATCAAGTGACTTAGAAAGAAGGAAAGACGGGAACTAACAATACATAAATGAAGCCAGGTGAGTGTCCTACTGAGCATACCCAGAAACTTGGAGGATGGAAGTGTTTTGATGCATAAGATACTATCGACAAAGAAAGCTGCCCCAGGAACTGAGGTATAGGGTCTGGATGATCCATTGTGTTTTGGAATCAACCCTGTGGATGAATATTCAAGACTCTCTACCCTGTGTATAATTATGCAGCTAAATTCATAAATGAAGCCCACCAGGGACTAGAGACTCTCCATTAGCCATCACTTGCAGATTCAGTAACCTGCTGGTTCAGTAAAAGAAATAGGTCTTTGCAGATTTCTTCCATGCCCTGGGACTCACCTTTTCCTTTTCTTTGAGTCCGAAATTGCTTTCTTTGTTGCATTAGCAGAATCCCAGCCTAAGGTGATTTTCCACAACTGTAAACCTCACTGCTGTTTTCCCGGGAGTTTGAGGACAAGAAGTTGACAAAATGTGTTTTATGGCTCCTTAGAAGTCAGCTTGCCTTTGAAGCTTCAGGGCAAGGTCCTGAGCCTACAGGAAAATCAGCCACAGGTCAAAAGGTTCTGACAGCTCAGCAGTGTGCACAGACAGCAGTGCAGGATGAGAGAAATCTGCAGAGTTCTCTGGGCTTCAACAATAGCTTTAAAAAACAAAGAAGAAGCATCTCTGATTAAATTCTGCTTCATTCCACAAATATTTATGAGTGCCACCTGTGACACTGTACAGCACAGCAGGGATATAGGCGCAAGGAAGACACAATTGCTGGGACTTCCCTGGTGGTCCAGTGGCTAACACTCCACCCTCCCAGTGCAGGGGGCCTAGGTTCAATCCCTGGTCGGGGAACAAGTCCTGCATGTAACAACTAAGAGTTAACATGCCACAACTAAGACTTCCCGGTGCAGTCAAATAAACATAAAATAATCTGCATTTTTTAAAAAAGAGACACAATTGCTCATTCTAGAACCAATGAACTAGGACAGAGGTCTGCACATGGGGGCCACTTCTGACTTGCCACCAGTTTTTATAAATAAAGTTTTATTGAAACACAGCCATGCTCATTCATTTAGGTATTATCTGTGCCTGCTTTTGCAATGCAACAGTGGAGTTGGGTAGCTGTGGCAGATGCCATTCAGCCTGCAGTACCTAAACTATTTACTGTATGATTCTTTACAGAATAAGTTTGTTCTGGGCTCTTGCTCAAGGAGGAAGACAAACAAAGAGCCTTATGGAAGAGCCTTGTCAGCAACAGGCTCAGAAGCAAGTGCTAGAGCAGGGAGCCCAGGGTCTGTGAAAGTTTGGAGGAGGAAGCATACACATCTTTTAGAAGAACCAGGAGAACCTCAGGGCCAAGGAGGCAGGCAAAGTGGACTGCAAAGGATGGGCAACGTTTCTGCAGCTGATAGACAGAGATTGGGTAGATGATTTCAGGAAAAGTGGTCGCCACGAGGCTGTCTAAGATGTGACCAAGGAAGTGAGGAAAGAAGTAAGGGATAAAGCTAGAGAGAGAAACCTGCTGGGTATTGAGAACTTGAGTAAATTTGTACGTAGCTGTAAACACAGTCCCTGGAGACTGTTTAGTCAAGGTATACATCATATGTGACTTGACCATTTTTATATATGAAGTTTTCGCTATTCCTTTTTAGTTCAGATGAACCACCTGTGTGCCTTACTGTGCTCAGGGTTCAGTCGTGTCCGACTCTTTGCAGCCCCATGGATTGTACCCCACCAGGCTCCTCTGTCCATGGAATTTTTCAGGCAAGAATACAGGAGTGGGTCTCCTGTTCCTACTCCAGGATATCTTCCCGACCCAGGGATCAAACCTGCGTCTCTTGTGTCTCCTGCATTGGCAGGTAGATTCTTTACCACTAGCGCCACCCTGGGAAGCCCTGTGAGCCTTACTAGTGATTCTATAAAGCTGAATCCACACATTGGCAGAGTGAAAAGCTCTCAGGCCTTGGAGGCAAATAAGCACTGGTTCCTATCTCAGTGGTCCTTGCTGACCTGTAGGCAGTACCTTTCACATCTCAGAACCTCCACTGTTTCATCAGTAAAATGGGAGTAATACCCAGCAACTTGGCATGATGTCGTGAATGACAATTAAAAGAGACCCCACCTTGGACCTGGAACACAGAAGCCACTTCATAGGTACTAATTCTCCGTGATCCTTCCTATTAAGATGAACCATAAAAAAAAAAAAAAAAAAAAAAAAAACTGTTTTTGCTGGATTTGATCTTTCTTGACCTACAAAAAGGTGCTGTTTTGTTTGGTGAATTTCAACTTAACATTCAAGGAGAAGCAGCTAGGGAAAGAACAAGCTGGTTCTTGTCCGTTGTGACCTGACAAGTCTGTTGACGAGCTAAGACCTGCATTGATGAGGCTCTCACCCTGCCTATTCTAAAAACAGACAGGAGAAGCACCGGCCTGGGCCGTGTTATCTTTGCCAGGTGCAAACCGTGCTATTGGCAGTTTGAAGAACACCCTTAGCCATAGAAAATGAAAACTCACACGGTGAGTTGAATGGTTCAGCTTCTGTTTGCTGCTAAGCCCAGGGCTTTGGAGCCCCTAGAATGAGGAGATCCACTGTGTCTCCCACAGACCTTGAAAGCGTTGAATTCCGGGCATCTTTGTCATCAAGGTCTCCCTGGCCGTCACAGGAGGAAAGGGCTGGAAAGAGTCTATGTGCATCTCTCTTGAGGCTGTGAGTGACTGCCCAGGTTCACAGTTCAGGCTGCACACAAAAGGAGTGAGACAAATTGAAGACAAGCTTTCCATTGTGCCGCTCGGAGCTCCTGAATGGCTGGTCTCCTTAGCAAGAACATGAGCAAGGCATTCAAGCAAAGCGATGCAAGAAGTTAAGTGCTTTGCAGAGATATTTGGCAGGCCCTGTGAAAACAGAGCAAGAAGCTGTAGGTTCTGCGCTGTCGGGGGCAGGGGAGGGGGATGCAAGCCATGTGAGCACTTTCCTTGAGGTTGCCTTCCTTGGTGGTCAGGCATTATCCAGATGTCTTTCATCCGCCTTGGGTTAGAGCTATCTGACCCCCACTGCCTGGAGCGAATGTATCAGGTTTCCATGGTGTTTGCCATCGCCAACAAAGAAAGGAAGCCAGTTCAATATTGAGGCTAGAGGTTATGCCAACCAACTAAGAAAGAGAACGGATTATCGACCGCATGGAACAGGGGACCCTGTTTAATCAGACAGTGGCTCAGTCACTCCTGGCCTCAGAGAGATCTGAGGAAGTCTCCATCATGATAATACATATAATCATTCTTATCACAAAGCCCTTCACTATGACTAAGACTCTACTGCACGTTCCAGTAAATTCTCTCCCCATGCTGCTGCTGCTGCTAAGTCGCTTCAGTCATGTCCGACTCTGTGCGACCCCATAGACAGCAGCCCACCAAGCTTCCCTTTCCCTGGGATTCTCCAGGCAAGAACACTGGAGTGGGTTGCCATTTCCTTCTCCAATGCAGGAAAGTGAAAAGTGAAAGTGAAGTCACTCAGTCGTGTCTGACTCTAGCAACCCCATGGACTGCAGCCTACCAGGCTCCTCCATCCATGGGATTTTCTAGGCAAAAGTACTGGAGTGGGGTGCCATTGCCTTCTCCGTCTCTCCCCCATATCCTCATAATAATGCTAAAGCCTCATCCTCTTGGCATCATTTCTCTCTCCTGGCGTCAGTGATGTGATAATACTCACTTGTAGACAAAAGCTGATGAGAAAAGAGATTACGTTTGCCTTCTTGATGATTCTGTGAGATGCTGAGGATCCCTTGACATTTTTCCACCAATTATGCCTCCATGACGGAGAAGGCAATGACTTCTGACTGACTGAACACGACTGAAGCAACTTAGCAGCAGCAGCAGCAGCATGTCTCCATGAACTTAAAGAAAAATTTTGTTCCAGTTCAACAGCTCTTTCTTTCTATCCCTGGAAATGCATTTCACTCTATACACACACACACACACACACACACACACACACACACAGAGGTTCATGTGAAATCAAAATTTAGGCAGAACAATCCACATCAACTAACTTGCAGATATTGTTCTGATCGTGGAGTTTGGGATGGACACAGCATGTCAAAGGGACAACTATCCTAAGGAAGCCTCAGAACATTTCTGAAACATCTTTGTTATCTAAAGTTGAAAAGAAAGGACTTCCCTGGCAAAGTTAAGACCCCATGCTTCCACTTCAGAAGGTACAGGTTTGATCCCTGGTCAGGGAACTAAGATCTAACATGCTGAGTCATGCAGCCAGATAAATTAATTCAAATTGGAAAGAAATGTCTTGCCTTCAAAAAAATTTGAACATTCTCTCTTCATTTCTTCCATAAATACATTAAAGGATATGCTTTCAAAGAGGAGAGAATTTTAAATCCTCCATAAACATTTCTGACTTGAGCAGGATTAATTGCTCCCTTTGTGGCTCAGCTGGTAAAGAATCCGCCTGTAGTGCAGGAGACCTGGGTTTGATCCCTGGGTTGGGAAGATACCCTGGAGAAGGGAAAGGCTACCCACTCCAGTATTCTGGCCTAGAGAATTCCATGGACTGTATAGTCCATGGGGTCACAGAGAGTCAGACACGACTGAGTGACCTTCACACACACACTTCCCATATTACCTCTGTATTCTTCTCTCTGTCATTTACTACATATCCCATTGCACTGGCTGTTTACTCAGATCCTTGATGTCCAGCCACACAACTTCAGAATATCCACACTCAACACCACACGAATGACACCCTGCTGCTATGCAAGGCATCTCTTTCCCAAAGGATCCATCTCTACCTCCCGTTGCCTGGTGGGCACGGCTCCTGCTGCTTTAGTCGTATAATACATTTTTGTTTAGCAAATGCATCAACATGTTAACCCTTCCAACTAGCTGACATTAAAACCCTTTTTAAAATAGTATGAAAGTAGTTGAACAATTGGTTTTATGAATTAAAGGGTACCTAGTGATAGTATAAATCCATAAATTTTTAGATTAAAAAATGAATACCCAAAGTTTATTGAAAAAAAAAAAAAAAAGACTCAGTGGCTTTGCCCAAGTCACGTAAGTAGATAGGGATGAAGCTGAAGCCCAAACTCCACTCTTCTGGGCCCTGGATCTTCCCACTACACCAGGCCTGTTCAATATCTTTCACAGTCACAATTTTTAGTAGAAGTGTTCCCTGTGTATGTATTGACACAATTTCTAGTTGGAGTTCATAGCATCATCATTGGAAGAGTCTTTGAATTAGTTTTGTGTTATGCCATTTTATTGTACGGCTTCCCAATTGGCACTAGTGGTAGAGAACCTGCCTGCCAGTGCAGGAGATGTAAGAGACTTGGATTCAATCCCTGAGTCAGGAAGATCCTCTGGAGAAGGAAATGACAACCCTCTCCAGTATTCTTGCCTGGGAAGTCCCATGGATAAAGGAGCCTGGAGGGCTACAGTCCATAGTGTCACAAACAGTAAGATACAACTGAAGCTACTTAGCGTGTATCTTTTTTATTGTAAAGTTTTAGGATGCACCTGTAATCAAGACAATTTGATGTTATCCTACACGTGTTCAGTTGTTACCCACCTAAAGACATTTGAACTCGAGTGGAGAATCTCGCCACAAAGTCTCATCAAGTTTCATTTTAGTGAAGGCTGGGATGGTGTAGCTTGGGAGATTGTCTAGAATATCCAATTTTAATAGTTTGAGTGTGTGCTTCTTGAATCTGTACAATCAGCTTATTCTGGGAATTGAGACCTGTTTCTCAGTGAGTGATGATCCTGCTACCAATAAGGGTATTAAGTGTTAGGATTTTTGCTGTTGTATGAGACTAAACGGGTGGCTTCCCTGGTTGCTCAGTGGTAGAGAATTTGCCTGCTGTGCAGAAGACTGCTTGCTGTGGAGGAGATGTGGATTTGATCTCTAGGTCAGGAAGACCCCTTGAAAAGGAAATGGCAATCCACTGCAGTATTCTTGCCTGGGAAGTCCCAGGGACAGAGGAGCCTGGGGGATTCCAAGAGTCAGACACAACTTATCAACTAAACCACCACCACCATGAGACTAAAGCAAATGAAGAAAACACACATTCAAATATAAAATACTCAAAATGTATTTTCTTTGGGGTGACAGCAGAGGCCATCAGTGGTACCAAATGAACTGCTAAGTTCTTTGTGTTTCCCCGAGAATGGGTTTAATATGCAACACATGCATTTCTTCAAACTATTTCTGTGCTACTAAGAATTAGTCTCCTAAAATGTCCACCCATCAAGAAGAAAGGGGACATGATTGATTTGAGAAATCTTATCCTTGTTATGTCAAGAAGCAATGTTAGCAAGAAAAGCAAAGCCTGGGGAGAATCTGATATTGACGGCCAAAGTTGAACATGGAAGCGCAGTGGTCTGAGGGATCCGTCCGTGAGCTATATACTGTGCTAAGCAACTGTATTTTTGTTCAGTTGCTCAGTCACGTCCGACTTTTTGCAACCTCATGGACTGTAGCCCACCAGGCTCCTCTGTTCATGGGGTTCCTCAGGTAAGAATGCTTGAGTGGGTTGCCATTTCCTACTCCAGGGGATCTTCCCAGACCAGGGATCAACCCATGTCTCCTGCACTGGCAGGCAGATTCTTTACCATTGAGCCACCGGGAAGCCCACGCTGAGCAATAACACTGAACAAATGATGACTAGAGAAAAGCAATGTGCAGAGAAGCCTTGCTAGTGAAAGCTCACCTTTTATAAGTATTGGAATCATCTTTTGAGAGTTACAGGTGCGTTCCTAAGAGTATATGGTCTGGAGAGCACAGTTCTGGGCCAAACATGTATCTGAACAGACACAGAAAGCCTCACCAGACCAGACACACATGGCTGACACTCTGACATGAATTTTTGAGTTTTTTTTTTCTTTTTTATGACAGTCTCATCCTTTGTCCTCTCCATTTTCAAGCAAAGAGTCAGAGTTCTCTACCTTTTCGAATATGTCTCCAGGGTGTTCTGGAGGGTCAGACTTGTTTTTGCAACAAACGTAGGAACACAGCAGCTGGTGGGAGGCATCTGAATGAGAAACAGAAGCAGCTAATATTTTAAATCAGGATAAGCAGGATAAAAGCTAAGAACTTTGGGACTTACTTTTTAAATATTTATTTATTTGGCTCTGTCGGATCTTGGTGCGGAGCACGGACTCTCTAGTTGTGGCACATGGGCTTAGTCGCTCAACAGCATGTGCGATCTTAATTCCCCTACCAGGGATCAAACCTGAGTCATCCCCTGCATTGCAAAGAGGATTCTTAACCACTGGACCACCAGGGAAACCCCAGGACTTACTTTTGATAGAAGAAATGTATGGATCACTTCTCCTTTTTATGATGGGAGTTTGAGATGCTTGTTGGAGAGGACAGTTCAGTGTGACATCATGAAAGGAGCAGGGTTCCCAACCTGTCCTTTCTGAGCCATCTCTGTATGCTTTACTGTCTCATTTGTAAAATGGGAGCGTTTTATTTTCTTGGGCTTCAAAATCACTGTGGACGGTGACTGCAGCCATGAAATTAAAAGACACCTGCTCCTTGGAAAGAAAGCTATAACAAACCTAGACAGTGTATTAAGAAGAGACATCACATTGCTGACAAAGGTCCGTCTAGTCAAAGCTGTGGTTTTTCCAGTAGTCGTGTATGGATGTGAGAGTTGGACCATAAAGAAGGCTGAGTGCTGAAAAATTGTTGCTTCTGAATTGTGGTGCTGGTGAATACTCTTGAGAGTCCCTTGGACAGCAAAGAGATCAAACCAGTCACTCTTAAAGGAAATCAACCCTGAATGTTCATTGGAAGGACTGACGCTAAAGCTGGAGCTCCAATACTTTGTCCACCTGATGCGAAGAGCTGACTCATTGGAAAAGACCCTGATGTTGGGAAAGATTGAAGGCAAGAGGAGAAGGGAGCAACAGAGGATAAGAGGGTTGGATGGCATTATCAACTCAATGGACATGAGTTTGAGCAAACTCCAAGAGATTTTGAAGGACAGGGAAGCCTGAAGTGCTGCAGTCCATGGGATCACAAAAAGTCGGACACGACTTAGCAACTGAACAACAGACTACAGTAAGAAGCGCTGCCCTCTCGGGGCTGCCTCAGCCATCATTGAGCTGTGATGTGATAAGCTCTCTCCCAGCTTCCTATAAGTATGAGTATGAGTGGTCCCAGGTTTTGTCTTCTGAAGCCTCTGTGAAGCCTTGCAAGAGCTCTTTGGAGTTCTTGCTCCCATTACAGATATGTGGGAACACAGACTTAAAGAAAAAAAAAAAAAGTTGCTCCAGATCACACACTAGTAAGCAACAATCCTGGGCTGAGAATTCAGGTCTGAGTCCAGAATATTCTGGAACAATCGGATATGTGGTTTTCCACCGTTCCCTAAAACAGTCACCTGCTTCTCTGTGTCTCGCGTTTTCAGCCAACAGCTCCCAGCTCCGTCTGGATCACTGTAAGTTGATTCTTAGTTAGGGCAGCAAGCCTTCATTATCACAGGGCAGAGGGACAGAAGAATGCGTCTTCCAGGAATTTGGCAGACACCAGCGGGAGGCACCCACAGGTCTTTGGCAAAAGGTCAATTTTCAACAACTGTCAACTCCAGCAACCCCCAACCTTCCACCTGCAGGCCCCTTGAACAGCTGCTATTCTGTGGGAAGCAGTGGCAGCCTGTCTTCCCCTAAAAGGCAAATGGTTATCCTCCCCCTCCTGCTGAGACTCCACCTGGGATCTTGTCCCCAGAGCTGGAGGGGGAGTGGTCATCTCCCACATTCAGAAATTAAGAGAAAAGAAAAAAAAAAAATGGGATGGGGGAAGGACAACTTTGACAATAGACCCAAACTCTCCCTTTTAATAAAAGCCAGAATGAACATATGTCATTCTGTAAATCCAGGAGTCCAATTTGAGGCTTGTAATTTGCTGTGAGCTTCCCTGTTCCTCAGGGCGAGGTGGATGGAGCTGTGCCAAGCACTGGAAGGTAACCGGTGGAAGATACGATTTACCCACTATGAGTCTGCTTCTCGGTTCCCTATTGTAATTTTTATTTGTGTTTGAGGTTTTGTGGTTAAAAAAAAAGTCAACTAGATTTATTTTTAAATTAAAGCACACCGACATCAAAGGCAGTAAGAGGAGGCTGGTGAGGTATTATGAAGAAAGCCCGTGTAATCTTTTATAGCCATATTCTTTTTCAGGGCACGTATCAGTAAGTGGTGAAGGACCTTTCGTGACCAGCTTGCTCTATTTCTCTGACCTCAAACTCCCCCCAACGGTGAAAATCTCTTTCCTCTGGGATTTAGAAGCTCCCCCTTCTCTCCTCCTCCTCTTCAGTCTCTTCCTCTAATCCTGTTTGTAAGGTTACACGCTGCGTTAAGAATAAGAAACCCGGGCTTAAGTCCTTTCCTACTGCCCAGGCTTCTGAAATACAAGGGTCTCATTTGGTCTGTGGTGCAATGGGAGATAATGAAGAACCCTGTCAGACCAAAAATGGGACCATTCGGTTCATGAGTTGTCTGCTTGGTGAGCAGAGGAAAGTTCGTGCTGACAGTTTCTCTGATAAAGAATGGCAAGTGATATCTGAAAATTTGTTTATTTAATGTCACAGATTTTTTTCCCCACCAGATCCTTATATAGAATACATTTGTTTATTGGCTTATGTAGGAAACTCAGGTACTTTGTTCTGGGCACTTTAAAGAGATAGATAATAGATAAATAGACAGACAGACAGGTTTGGAGATTTTAGAGGGTGAGAGGCTGAGTTTTTTTTTTTTTCTTTTTTTTTTTTTGCTGCACCATGCAGCATGTAGGATCTTAGTTCCCCAATCAGGAATTGAACCCACACCCACTGCATCGGAAGCACCGAGTCTTAACCACTAGACCACCAGGGAAGTCCCTAGTCAGATTTGTTGTTCCTCAAAGCAGATTTTTATGAGATGCTCTTATCCCCATTTCCAGGTGAGCAAATTGAGCTACATTTACCTACCCTACAAATATGTCTCTTTAAAAGGAAGTTGACTGACACCTCTCAGCGTAACCTGTACTTTTAAGGACAGTTTCTCCTGTGCTCAGTGTGGTATTGGCATTTGTTAAGCAGCCAGCATCCATACAGATGATTAGGGTAACTTTCTGCACAGGAAGGCCAATGGTACCAAAACAGCATTTTCAACTACTAAAAGAGAAGCGCCGCAAATCCACTGGTGGAAGAAAATGTATAGTAACAGGTAGCATATAGAGAGCCTCATGTTCTGTGTACAGTCATGCAGCTCAGAAACTCCAAGTTTCCTCAATAGGAAATTTGCTCCATGACGGGACGAGTGGAATATGGTCGAGGCTTCTGGACTCACCAGGTCACAGTGATTGACTGTTTCTCTAGTTTTATGATGTAAACAATGTCACAGGATCTCCTGCAGTCATCATTATCCACCGCCTTTCACTGATAGGCTTCTCCCCAGAACAGAGAGCAGTAATCAGATTCCTCTATCAGCCTCTCTTGTTCTGAGAGACTGGCTATTTGCACAGTTGTGGTTCACACAAAGAGCAACTTCAGATGCAGGAAGCCCCCATCATTTTACTTTCCCTTCATTTTGTTAAAGCAAATGAGCTTTGGAACCAAGTCCTGGTTCGATTCCCTGCTACTTTTGTTAACCTGAGAAAGTTAGCTTTGCTAAGCCTCAGTTTTCTCACCTGTGAAATGGGAATGATAAACCTATTTCCCAGAAGAGCTGAGTTAATTAAATGAGTAGATGTGAACAAAACACTTAGCACAGGCCCTCACCCGTGGTAAATACTGAGTTTTCACTATTAAACAATGTTTATAGGCTTCCCTGGTGGCTCAGACGGTAAAGAATCTGTTTGCAATGCAGGAGACCCGGGTTCAATCCCTGAATCGGGAAGATCCCCTGGAAAAGGAAATGGCAACCCACTCCTGTATTCTTGCCTGGAGAATTCCATGGACAGAGGAGTCTGGTGGGCTACAGTCCATAGGGTCTCAAAGAGTCAGATATGACTGAGTGACTGACTTTCATAGGCTTATCAGCTAAGGAGAAAGTTCAAACACATTATAGTCTGATGGAGAGGTCAAATGAAAAACAATTCTCAGTGTGAAAAGCATAGATATATTCTAGCATAGATATGTTCTTCGGGAGTGTGAAGTGGCAGCGTCTTATGATCCAGGGAGTTGGGGAAGACTTCAAAGAGAAGGTGATATACTTTATGGGTCCCCAAAGGGAAGTATGGGCACCACTTAGATCTCTATAGATTAAATATAGGCTCAAACCACCTGTCTTAGAACAATAGGACTCACTTCCCTATAGTTAGCAAAAATTATGCCTCCACCTATATTGATTTGTCTCTAATGAACAGCTTTACTGATAAACATGTATATTGTAGTAGACTTGCTTGTAATTCCAGCAAATCCAATAAATTGATGATATCTATATGTGAGGTTAGGAATGAGAAAAATTCAGAGACTAGATATGTAAGTAATCAATATAATACCCTAGTAAATTCTAGAGATAAAATGTGTTGAAATTATGATTCTTCATCACTGCACGTAACATATTAGTGACTATATTTAATAGCCTAATTAGCAGTAAAATTTTATGAGTTAACATCACCATGAGAGCATTCCCTTCTACATTACTGAGTTTTATCTGTAAATTTGTAACATGACCACAATCATCTCGAGGTATTTTTACGCATTTTATTCAATGAACCTAAATGAACTTGTACTAATTAGATTTTCACTACCAGTCTTGGTTTTGTAAGTTTGAACCCATACACCTTCAGAGAACTTGTGTGGTCTGGGGTGGTGCAGACTTGAAATCGCTTTACAAACACAGAGATGTACCGGAGAGAAAAATTCTTTAGCTGTGTCTGAAGTCTTTCCTAAATGGTTATTTCACAACGTTTAACGTGAACTATTTCTCTAAATGGCTAAAAAGCATATATAGTAAGACTCGTTTCTGGATATTTGCAGAACTCCTAGTTATAACTATGCGCCCAATATGGACAAACACTGGATTATGCAGTACACGGGACCCATGCTGCCCATCCACATGGAATTCACAAACGTTCTACATCGCAAACGGCTGCAAACTTTGATGTCAGTGGATGATTCTGTGGAACGGGTAAGCCCATGAACCGGCCCCAGGGATGGGCTTTGGTCCAGCTTCCCTTGTGCAGATGCATTCTTGCCAACCCTGCTTTTGTAGTCGTTGTTGTTTTTCATTTTGCGAGAGTGTGGAGGCTGGGTATTCTGTGAACTCATCATCCCCCCTCATCTTGTTCTCTTTCTAGGCTTGGTTCTTGTGGAGCCAGTAGCAAAAAGGAGTTGATCAAAAATCATAAACCCTTGATCATAAATCAAGGGTTATCACCACAAATACCTTCAGGGATTAAGCAAATAGTGTAGATAGCTAAAGCAGATCGAGTATAAGGCGATAGGGCACGGTGAGGATCACGGTGAACTCAAATCTAAACTCCCTCATCTAACGCAAGGAACAACTATTCAGCTTCAACTAATTTTGGTCACGTGAAAATATGGATACAGTATTAAGTCTTCTAACTTTTAAAAGAAGCCAGAAATAAAAAAATTGTATTTGAAATTTCCTGAATTTTAAAAGATAACATAAACCAAACAAGACATGCGTAAAGGCTGGATGTGACTGGATCAGGCTCAGAGGTAGCCTGTTTTTAATCTTTGATAACTAAATATGAGGGATGATAGTCAAATTTGCTTTAAAATGGATTTTTCAAAGTAAAACCTGAAAGTTTGATGGTAGAGGTTGTTTTGTGTGTGTGTTTTTTTTCAAATAGGCAAAAATAAGCCAGATTAAGAAAAGTTATATAAGAATCAACTGTATTACTGGACTTTTTCCCTCCAGAATTGCAGGCAACTTGAAAAATGTGTATAAACATACATGTTTGTCAGCCCTATTAAAGCAACTCTTGCCTTCTAAAAATAATGGAAAAAAGATTTGAGGGGAATCATGGCGACGCCATTGTCATCTTACGCATCACAGTTGTTTCTGACTGAGGTCTGTGCTGTGTTTCAGCTATATAATATGCTTGTGGAAACGGGTGAGCTGGAGAACACTTACATCATCTACACCGCCGACCACGGTTACCATATCGGGCAATTTGGACTGGTCAAGGGGAAATCCATGCCATATGACTTTGATATCCGCGTGCCTTTCTTTATTCGTGGGCCAAGTGTAGAACCAGGATCCATGTACGTATTTCTCTGTTTCCAACATTCAACTGTCATAGCTCGTGTACGTCTGAGATAATTCGATTACCAATCTCAGGGTCTGGTTTCCTTTAGTCCAAACAAAAAAGGGTGAGTGTAGGTTCATAATTTAGAAGACAAAACCTCCCGCCTGCCCCACCCCTCCCCCAGTCCTGCCGCATGCTAAATTAATGTCTACTCTTTCAAGAGAAAGGAAAAATAACTGTATCAATGATTAACTCTTTCAAACCAACCAGAATCCATGAGACTGTGAACACAGACATAGAGTGTGATTTTAGGTATGTCATCCTTACCTTCTTTGAATCTTTTTTTAAAATGATAACCAGTGCCATGCTCTTGGTTGCTTTTTTAAAAAACTATTACTGAAGCATTTTTAAAGGAAATTAAATGTTAAGAACTTTAAAGTTTAAATAATTTTAGATACATTTTATTTAATTAAAATGTATTTGAATGAACTTTAAATGAATTTTAAGAAAAGAAGCCTGAAGGACTGGAATTCCATTTCTGTCATCTTAAGTCCCTGCATCCCTTTGCATGTCAGTATTCCCATCATAAATGGATTTTGTATGCCCTGCCAGCACATCAGAATGTGTAGTGTAAAATGAGATCCTTTACATGAATCAGTTACTGAAAGCGTGAAAGAAAAGAGTGCAAGTAGAATTCAAAACCTGGGATGACCCTTCAAGAGCATCCAGTCTGGACCCCTGATTTCACAATGAAGAAGCTGTACAGACAGGGCATGCCTCTCTCAGAGTTCCCCCATCCTGGATGTGAGAGCAGTGGGGCCCAGATGCCAGATAATCTGAGTCTCATCTACGTGGCTTGTCTGCTGCTGCATTCCAGTGCATGCTGGGGAGGAAGTGATGGCAATAAGAAGGGCCTCTTTGGGGAATGTTATTATGTCTTTCCCGGGCTTCCCAGATGGCTCAGCAGGTGAAGAATCCACCTGCGATGCAGGAGACACAGGAAACGCGGGTTTGATCCCTGGTTCAGGAAGATCCCCTGGAAGAGGAAATGGCAACCCACTCTAGTATTCTTGCCTGAAAAAAATCCCACGGACAGAGGAGCCTGGTGAGCTACAGTCCACAGGGTTACAAAGAGCTGGACACGACTGGGTGACACATGCACACATGCATGGTCTCTCTCCAGATCGCTGGAAACTCCTGGGGACGTGTTGGATCTAGAGTTGGAAGGCTTTATGTTTGAAAGGCTAGGCAGCATGCATTTAATTCAAGTATAAAGACCTTGTGTCCTTTTTCAGAAGATTGATTTCAAAGCCCTAGTTCAACAGAGGAGTGATGGACTCTCAGGTTTCAGAAGAAAATACATAGCCTACAAAAGCCAAACATCAGGCCACAATTTGTCTGAGGTGTGGCCAGAGCTCAGGGGGACAAGCCTGTCTCCAGCCTGACCCCTGTGACAGTCAGTCTTTCTCTTGGTCCCAGTGGCTGAGCACTCAGGCACCTCCCAGAATCAACCACCATTCCTAGGCAACCAGATGAGAGGCTGCGAAGCAGTGAAGGCCAGGGAGTTCTGGGATGGGAAAAACAGCCCTGGTGGGGCCCTCCACTAGTGCTGGGTCCCAGGCATGACCATCTTGTCCCTTTACAGAGTCCCACAGATTGTTCTAAACATTGACCTGGCCCCTACCATCTTGGACATCGCAGGGCTCGACGCGCCTCCTGACATAGACGGCAAGTCTGTACTCAAACTTCTGGACCAGGAAAAGCCAGGTAACAGGTGCGTCAGTTTCCTTCCCCTCAGCCAGCCCTGAGCACACCAGCTCCCAGAGCCAGTCAGCAGCCAACAGAAGTGGAGGCAAAATACCCCCCGCCCCCAGGGATCGCCTTGAGCTGAGCGCCTCCTCGGTTGTTTGTGAATGGTGTGTTGATGGAGATGCTGTCCTGGTCTGCGGGAAGCGAGGGGTGTTGCTTTAAATAAACTGTTAGCACAGATCCATTTGGAAAAGTGTCCCAATGCCAACAGTAAATATTATTACTTTGCTTCCAGGTTTCGAACAAACAAGAAGGTCAAAATTTGGCGTGATACATTCCTCGTGGAAAGAGGGTAATTATTGGTTCCTGGGGTGCTTCTGGGAACGAGTCTTTGTGGGCAGCTGTCCCTGCTGGGAATGTTTTTCCCCCTTATTTTGGTTTACTAAGCGTGTGGATTTCGTAAACCTAGTCATAAGACTCATCCTCCTCTGGCCAGCAGAGTAATGATGGCTGAGTCAGAAATGCAAAGATGGGACCACAGTCTTTATGAGGCCGTGGATTCCCACAGCATGTGTCCACCTCAGTTCCTAAATGAACCGGTTAATTGACTTTCTCAGTTATCCCTCCCAGGTTCTGCCTGATGCCCTTCCACTTCTTTTCCTTATGTGCCTTTCCTAGTTTTGAATAGACAAATATATGAGATTGTATTAATAACTGTTCCAGAGTCATTTCTGGGTTTCTCCTTTCTATTTGTAATGTCCATTGTCTTTGTTTTTCTCCATGCTTACCCTAGGCAAGAGAAAAACATTTCTATCATTGCTTTTTAACAAAAATGAACTTTGAGCCTATAAAGCTGAACATTTATGCCCAGAGTTTTGAAATGAAGATTTTAAAGGAAGTGATTTTCCTTCCCTGATCTCTCATCTTCATAATTCCCAGCTTGTAATTTTCCCAAAGGACTCATGAAATGTTGGGCTCCTGTGGGTAGAGACTTGATAACTATTTATTGCTTTTTGGAGAGTGTGGAGTCATGTGACAGGGAAGAAAAAAAACGACAGGCAGGTCACAGTGAAGGTCATTTCAGATCACTTCTCACATAAGCTTTTCTTTTTCTGTCAAAGGAAATTTCTACGTAAGAAAGAGGAATCAAACAAGAATATCCAACAGTCTAATCACTTGCCTAAATATGAGAGGGTCAAAGAACTGTGCCAGCAAGCCAGGTACCAGACAGCCTGTGAACAGCCCGGGCAGGTGAGTGACTCAGCATTTCTGTACCATCACTCATTTGCTTCTCCATTTCTAATGTAAAGACTTGCAACATGTCAGATAATGTACATATTGGCACCCCACTCCAGCACTCTTGCCTGGAAAATCCCATGGACGGAGGAGCCTGGTGGGCTGCAGTCCATGGGGTCGCGAAGAGTCGGATATGACTGAGCGACTTCCCTTTCACTTATCACTTTCCTGCATTGGAGAAGGAAATGGCAACCCACTCCAGTGTTCTTGCCTGGAGAATCCCAGGGATGGGGTGCCTGGTGGGCTGCCGTGTATTGGGTCACACAGAGTCGGACACGACTGAAGCGACTCAGCAGCAGCAGCAGCAAGCTTTTCATAGCAGTCATGGAGTGCTCACTGCAACCCCTTTCCACTGACTGAGCAATGTCTGACTGGTCCCAGCTGGGTCTCCTCATCACTGCTTGGGCTTTCTCCATTTAAAAAAGATGGTGCTTCTAGTGAAATTTCTAGATATCCACCTAGTTAGCCAACATCAGTTCAAGATATCAGACTTAGGAAATGGATAGTCCTGTGTTAGAAAGTTCAGAGACTGTTTGCATCTAAGGAGAAAACCCCACCCCTCTTAACTGGTCATCAGGACGTGTCAAGAGATAGCTTAATCAAGATCTGAGGCAGATACTGAGCCTCTGGACAGCAAACCACCCCAAGAGCCATGATTGGGTTTCCACACCCTGGAGTAGGATCAGATGTCATCTAACCCGGAGAGAAGGACAGAGTCTGTGACCAAGGTTGAGGAATGAAAAGGGAAACCATATTCTATTTGTTTATTGTTTCTACCTGTGCTCACAAAGTTACTGACATCAAATATTTCATTAGACTCAATCCTCTTCATTTATAGAATATTAAATAGAGAACTCAGGGCTACCCAGAACACCAGGTGTTACCAATAAGAACTAAAGAATTACCATGCGGTGAATTAACACAGACCTGTTTTGTTTTGTTTTTTGGGGGGGATGTTATTTCA
Source organism: Bubalus bubalis (assembly GCF_019923935.1). Classification (NCBI taxonomy): domain Eukaryota; kingdom Metazoa; phylum Chordata; class Mammalia; order Artiodactyla; family Bovidae; genus Bubalus; species Bubalus bubalis. The sequence continues at coordinate 48,726,251 of NC_059171.1, read as the reverse complement.
ATTTCTGTGTATTTTTTTTCTTTCCTTTTTTTAAAATATAAATTTATTTATTTTAATTGGAGGCTAATTACTTTACAATATTGTATTGGTTTTGCCATACATTGACATGAATCTGCCACAGGTGTACATGTGTTCCCTATCCTGAACCCCCTCTCACACCTCCCTCCCCCTCCCATCCCTCTGGGTCATCCCAGTGCACCAGCCCCGAGGACCCTGTATCATGCATCAAATCTGGACTGGTGATTCATTTCACATATGATAATATACATGTTTCAGTGCCATTCTCCCAAACCATCCCACCCTTGCCCTCTCCCACAGAGTCCAAAAGACTGTTCTATACATCTGTGTCTCTTTTGCTGTCTTGCATACAGGGTTATTGTTACCATCTTTCTAAATTCCATATATATGCATTAGTATACTGTATTGGTGTTTTTCTTTCTGACTTACTTCACTCTGTGTAATAGGCTCCAGTTTCATCCACCACATTAGAACTGATTCAAGTGTATTCTTTTTAATGGCTGAGTAATATTCCATTGTGTATATGTACCACAGCTTTCTTATCAATTCATCTGCTTCCATGTCCTGGCTATTATAAACAGTGCTGCGATGAACATTGGGGTACACGTGTCTCTTTCCCTTCTGGTTTCCTCAGTGTGTATGCCCAGCAGTGGGATTGCTGGATCATAAGGCAGTTCTATTTCCAGTTTTTTAAGGAATCTCCACACTGTCCTCCATAGTGGCTGTACTAGTTTGCATTCCCACCAACAGTGTAAGAGGGTTGCCTTTTCTCTACACCCTCTCCAGAATTTATTATTTGTAGACTTTTGTATAGCAGCCTTTCTGACTGGCATGAAATGCTACCTCATTGTGGTTTTGATTTGCATTTCTCTGATAATGAGTGATGTTGAGCATCTTTTCCTGTGTTTGTTAGCCATCTGTATGTCTTCTTTAGAGAAATGTCTGTTTAGTTCTTTGGCCCATTTTTTGATTTGGGTCGTTTATTTTTCTGGAATTGAGCTGCACAGGAGTTGCTTGTATATTTCTGAGATTAATTATTTGTCAGTTGCTTTGTTTGCTATTATTTTCTCCCATTCTGAAGTCTGTCTTTTCACCTTGCTTATAGTTTGCTTCGGAGAAGGCAATGGCACCCCACTCCAGTACTCTTGCCTGGAAAATCCCATGGACGGAGGAGTCTGGTAGGCTGCAGTCCATGGGGTCGCTAAGAGTCGGATATGACTGAGCGACTTCACTTTCACTTTTCACTTTCATGCGTTGAAAAAGGAAATGGCAACCCACTCCAGTGTTCTTGCCTGGAGAATCCCAGGGACGGGGGAGCCTGGTGGGCTGCCGTCTATGGGGTCGCACAGAGGTTGGACACGACTGAAGTGACTTAGCAGCAGCAGCCGTATAGTTTGCTTTGTTGTGTGAAAGCTTTTAATTTTAATTAGGTCCCATTTGTTTATTTTTGCTTTTATTTCCAATATTCTGGGAGGTGGGTCATAAGAGGATCCTGCTGTGATTTATGTCAAAGAGTGTTTTGCCTATGTTTTCCTCTAGGAGTTTATAGTTTCTGATCTTACGTTTAGATCTTTACTCCCTTTTGAGTTTATTTTTGTGTATGGTGTTAGGAAGTGTTCTGGTTTCATTCTTTTACAAGTGGTTGACCAGTTTTCCCCAGCACCACTTGTTAAAGAAATTGTCTTTTCCCCATTGTATATTCTTGCCTTCTTTGTCAAAGATAAGGTGTCCATATGTGCATGGATTTATCTCTGGGCTTTCTATTTTGTTCCATTGATCTGTATTTCCGTCTTTGTGCCAGTACCATACTGTCTTGATGACTGTGGCTTTGTAGTAGAGCCTGAAGTCAGGCAGGTTGATTCCTCCAGTTCCATTCTTCTTTCTCAAGTTTTGGCTATTTGAGGTTTTTTATATTTCCATCCAAACTGTGAAATTATTTGTTCTAGTTCTGTGAAAAATACCATTGGTAGCTTGATAGGGATTGCATTGAACCTATAGATTGCTTTGGGTAGCATACTCATTTTCACTATATTGATTCTTCCGATCCATGAACATGGTATATTTCTCCATCTATTTGTGTCCTCTTTGATTTCTTTCACCGATGTTTTATAGTTTTCTATATATAGGTCTTTTGTTTCTTTAGGTAGATATATTCCTAAGTATTTTACCCTTTTTGTTGCAATGGTGAATGGAATTGTTTCCTTAATTCTCTTTCTGTTTTCTCATTGTTAGTGTATAGGAATGTAAGGGATTTCTGTGTGTGGATTTTATATCCTGCAACTTTACCATATTCATTGATTAGCTCTAGTAATTTTCTGGTGGAGTCTTTAGGATTTTCTATGTATAGGATCATGTCATCTGCAAACAGTGAGAGTTTTACTTCTTTTCCAATCTGGATTCCTTTTATTTCTTTTTCTGCTCTGATTGATGTGGCCACAACTTCCAAAACTATGTTGAATAGTAGTGGTGAGAGTGGGCACCCTTGTCTTGTTTCTGACTTTAGGGGAAATGCTTTCAATTTTTCACCATTGAGGATAATGTTTGCTGTGGGTTTGTCATATATAGCTTTTATTATGTTGAGGTATGTTCCCTCTCTTCCTGCTTTCTGGAGGGTTTTTATCATAAATGGATGTTGAATTGTCAAAGGCTTTCTCTGCATCTATTGAGATGAATCATATGGTTTTTATTTTTCAATTTGTTAATGTGGTGTATTACGTTGATTGATTTGCGGATATTGAAGAATCCTTGCATCCCTGGGATAAAGCCCACTTGGTCATGACATATGATTTTTTTTAATATGTTTTTGGGTTTGGATTGCTAGAATTTTGTTAAGGATTTTTGCATCTATGTTCATCAGTGATATTGGCCTGTAGTTTGCTTTTTTTGTGGCATCTTTGTCAGGTTTTGGTATTAGGGTGATAGTGGCCTTATAGAAAGAGTTTGGAAGTTTACCTTCCTCTGCAATTTTCCGGAAGAGTTTGAGTAGGATAGGTGTTAGCTCTTCTCTAAATTTTTGGTAGAATTCAGCTGTGAAGCCATCTGGTCCTGGGCTTTTGTTTGCTGGAAGATTTCTGATTACAGTTTCAATTTCTGTGCTTGTGATGGGTCTGTTAAGATTTTCCATTTCTTTCTGGTTCGGTTTTGGAAAGTTGTACTTTTCTAAGAATTTGTCCATTTCTTCCAAGTTGTCCATTTTATTGGCATATAGTTGCTGATAGTAGTCTCTTATGATCCTTTGTATTTCTGTGTTGTCTGTTGTGATCTCTCCATTTTCGTTTCTAATTTTGTTGATTTGATTTTTCTCCCGTTGTTTCTTGATGAGTCTGGCTAATGGTTTGTCAATTTTATTTATCCTTTCAAAGAACCAGCTTTTGGCTTTGTTGATTTTTGCTATGGTCTCTTTTGTTTCTTTTGCATTTATTTCTGCCCTAATTTTTAAGATTTCTTTCCTTCTACTAACCCTGGGGTTCTTGATTTCTTCCTTTTCAAGTTGCTTTAGGTGTAGAGTTAGGTTAATTTGACTTTTTTCTTGTTTCCTGAGGTAAGCCTGTATTGCTATGAACCTTCCCCTTAGCACTGCTTTTACAGGTTTATAGGTTTTAGGTTGTGTGTTCATTTTCATTTGTTTCTATGCATATTTTGATTTCTTTTTTGATTTCTTCTGTGATTTGTTGGTTATTCAGCAGCATGTTGTTCAGCCTCCATATGTTGGAATTTTTAATAGTTTTTCTCCTGTAATTGACATCTAATGTTACTGCATTGTGGTCAGAAAAGATGCTTGGAATGATTTCAGTTTTTTTGAATTTACCAAGGCTAGATTTATGGCCCAGGATGTGATCTATCCTGGAGAAGGTTCCAAGTGCACTAGAGAAAAAGGTGAAATTCATTGTTTCGGGTGAAATGTCCTATAGATATCAATTATGTCTAACTGGTCTATTGTATCATTTAAAGTTTGTGTTTCCTTGTTAATTTTCTGTTTAGTTGATCTATCCATAGGCGTGAGTTGGGTATTAAAGTCTCCCACTACACAGACCTGTTTTTAAGGAAACTGAGAACATAGGAACACAAACTAATTTAAGCACTCTTGCTTGAAATCTATGCTAGCTGGGAGAAATACACTATGTCACGATGAGAGGGACTAAATTTCTGCCTAAGTCATTACAACTTAGAACAGAATTGGAGGAAAGAGAAAAAATAACATTTATTGAGCTTTTGCCTTTTGTTAATATTCTGAGCCTAACACATCTTTTATTTTTTTATGGAAAGACATTTTATATATAGCAGAGTGTACATGTCAATCCCAAACTCCCAATCTGTAAGGCACTGTATGCAGTGTTTTATACATATTAGCTCAATTTAATCATCACCCCTGTCAAGAGAGGCATAGTCATTTTCATTTTACAATCTGGGAATCCATAAATTGTCTTATTCCAAAACTTGGGCCACTTTATGCCTTCCAAGGTAAATTTTTTTTTATTTTATTTTATTTTTAAACTTTACAATATTGTATTAGTTTTGCCAAACATCAAAATGAATCCGCCACAGGTATACCCGTGCTCCCCATCCTGAACCCTCCTCCCTCCTCCCTCCCCATACCCTCCCTCTAGGTCGTCCCAGTGCACCAGCCCCAAGCATCCAGTATCGTGCATCGAACCTGGACTGGCGACTCGTTTCATACATGATATTATACATGTTTCAATGCCATTCTCCCAAATCTCCCCACCCTCTCCCTCTCCCACAGAGTCCATAAGACTGATCTATACATCAGTGTCTCTTTTGCTGTCTCGTACACAGGGTTATTGTTACCATCTTTCTAAATTCCATATATATGTGTTAGTATACTGTATTGGTGTTTTTCTTTCTGGCTTACTTCACTCCAAGGTAAATTTTTAACAAGAGGAAGAGAAATTCAATTCTGTCTTTTCTTTCCTTTTTTAAATCTGACCTCTGGATAGTCACACAACTAGCCAACACCAGTTCAAGGTATCAGACTCATAAAATGGGTAGCCCAGTTATTATTGAAATAGCCTCATTTCTTATACGCTTTTTATATGGCATCTAACCATATTGAATAGATGTTCATAATAAACTACTTGACCCTCATCCGCTCTGTATTTCCTTGTGTCTTTTTGTACACAGGAATCTCTTTGAAGTGGAAAAAGGTGAAGAGGGAGGGCTATTGAATTAAGGGATAAAACCAAGCCTTCATAGCACTCTGCTAAGCCTTAATTTTCAAGTGTTTAGTGGAGAAGCTTAGACCTATTCATTATATTTTAATTTGAAGTCTCCAAATCCTTCTTGTGGAAGCTCCAAGTAGCATTATGACTAAAACCTCAGAATTGTTTTGTAGCTCTAAAACGATTTTTATGAGGCAGCCTCAATAGACTAATTTTACTTCTATTCAGGACTTGGAAATGTTCAGTGTTAAATATATCTCATGCACATTAGTGATCTGGTTGCTATTTCAGCTAAGTGGAGAGACTTATAACCCTTTGAAGATAAGGTTCATGGCCTACCTTTCAGTATACACTTTTGCAAACCTCTCTATATGGCTCATGCTGAAATTTTAATTTATGTCCTCAAGGGCAAACACAGCATAAACTAGATTACTGGCCCCAGCTCTTCACTCATATGCTAAATGCCAACTATGTTAAAAAACTTCACTTTGCTTTTTTTTTTTTATAGTTTTCTAAACACATTTTGCCCCCATGAAATGTTTTCATGTGTGGCTCTCTGGAATTTTCCTCTGTTGCTTTGTTAATCACTCTGAATTTGGTCTCTATCACATGGCTCCGATGGTAAAGAATCTGCCTGCAGTGCAGGAGACCTGGGTTCAATCCCTGAGTCAAAAAGATCCCCTGGAGAAAGGAATGGCAACCCTCTCCAGTATTCTTCCCTGGAGAATCCCATGGACAGAGGAGCCTGGCAGGTTCCATGGGCTCACAGAGAATTGGACACAACCGAGTGACTAATACTTTCACTTTCACATAAGTATATAAGAACATTAGCAATGATCTCTTTGAGAAGTGCCTGAATTAATGGGCAAAGAATTACACTCGGCACAATGGTGATTTCTCTCTATAGGTGGTGGCAAACCATGCCTTTAGAAGCTGAGAACTTTGAGAAAATTTTGAGCCTCTTCAAGGCAGTTATTAAACCTATAAGTCCAACCTGACATAGCTTGGTTATATTCTATAGAATCTTTGTATGTCGGTTTTTTGCTCTTTCTTTTTGGCTCTACTTTGAAGATTACCTTTTTTTAAAAAATGATAAATTTTCATTTATTATCATTTATTTGTGATAATAATTTAAATAAAGTTATCTTTTATTTATTTATTTGGCAGCTTTGGATCTTAGTTTTGACATATGAGATCTCCATTGTGCCATGCAGGATCTTTCCTTGTGGCCACGGACTCTGCGGTTGTGGTGCAAGGGTTCAGTAATTGTGGCATGCAGGCTTTGTCACTCTGAGGTTGTAGGATCTTAGCTCCCTGACCAGGGATCAAACCCATGTCCCCTGCATTGGAAGGCAGATTCTTAACCAGTGAACCACTAGAGAAGTCCCTGAAGATTGTCTTTTTATTTACTATATCATTGACTTTTAGAAGGGAAGAAAAAGTCCAGAATAATGAGACTGTTCAGGATCAAGATGACAGCCAAGTCTTGAACTGACTTGCTTGGGTTTTCTTTCCTTGACATGGGTTTTACACCTGGCCTGTGCCCTGCTTTTTTTCCTCTCACCAAGGTTAGCTGCCTTCCTTCAAAGGGAACACCCTTGGTTTGACTCTCCATGGAGTGTAGAGGAAAAATCAGCACCATTAGCCTGATTCTCTTCACTCCTAATCCCCAAAAAGATAGTGCCTCCCCCGACTCCTCCAACAGACCCCATGTCTGGTCTCCTAGGATGGTTTGGTACGGTCAATGTGGATTCAGGAAGTGGAGTAAATAAAAGAAGGAGCAATGTGAAGTTCAGAAGTTTGGGTTAGAATATTGGCATCCACTCCCTTCCAGTTGTATGTTCTTTCAGAAGACGGTTTCTCCTGTGTCTTGGATGTTCTGTCTCTGGAAAGAAAATTGGTCTGTGTCTTGGGAGGATAAAGTGCCATCATATATGTAAAGTTCTAGGTGAGCTTTAAAGTAGTATATGAGTATTGTTCCAGGCCATCTTACCTGTTGTTTTCATTCCTATGAAGCCAATAGGGAACGAAAATGGCCCAGAATCCCAGACATTTGGCATCACGTCTCCATCATGTGAACTAAACAACCAGCAGGGACTAATTAAGACAGCATGGACATATGTGTTCGCATTACTTCCATATTTCTGAGTTAATACAAGGCTGACTGTGAATTCCCATCACTCTCTCAGCTGGCGTGATACCCCCATGCATATTTATGTACACACTATACACACACACACATGCATGCACACAATCATGTACAAGCTCAACTTCGTCTGAAGTTGGTTCAATGGAGAACATAGATCAGTGATGCTCATTTCTTCTGCACATCAGTATCACCTGAGGAGCTTTTGCAAACACTGATGTCCAGCCTTGCCCCAGACCAATCAGATGAACATGTCTGCAGGGATGGTCAAGGCATGTGTGTTTTTTTAACAGCATTACAAACCACAGACCTGGAATCTAAGAATGTCAAAGTTGGAAGAAGACTTAGAAATCTTCTGATCAAATGGTATCCTTTTCCTAATAAGGAAATTTAGATCCAGAAAACTTAAGCCACCAACCCAATGTCAAAACCTGTATCTCTTCACTTCGTGTTCAAATCTTTTCTTCCCCAGAGCGTCCTGCCTCTGCAAAAATGTAAGACAGTAGATTTTCTGCTTGAAATTGTCAATGGCATTTGCCTCCATGAATCCCTCGTGGCATCTAGGGTAGCAACTCTCAACCATGACCTCAGATTAGAATCACTTAAGCAACTTTGGAAATGCCCACGTTCGAATCTCAACCCAGACACATTAAATCTGAACCCCTGAGGATGGGGCCCAGGTGGCAGTGTTTTGTTTTGTTTTTTCAAGCTCCTGGGTAATTCCTTTGGCCAGCCAAAATTGAAAACCATTCATGCTGGGGGAGGGTGGTCATTTTTTGTTCCTCTTCTAGGTATAGATATTGATTTCTTAAATAGGAGTTATATAAAAGAGAAATTCCCTGGGCATTCCATTTTGAAGTTCATTTTATACATATATTCTCTGTCCTTTACGAGGAAAAAAGCAACTTGTTTTCTTTTTATAGAGCAAATGGCATGTCCTTTTGTTAAATCATTGAATTCCAGCATCTTTGTAATTTAGTTTGCCTTTCTACTATTGTATCAATACAAAATCAAAGATCTGTTAAAATTCTGAAAAGACCTCAGCATCAGGCAAAGAAAATTAAAATGTAGCCTGTTGAGTGTAAACTGGTTTAGTGCCAGGATCTATGCTGTCATCCAAAAATTATCCCTCTGACCAGAGGTCCCTCTGACCCTTTGTGACCAGCTGCAGAGCAGGAATAAAAAGGCATTTGCCAGGAAGGTCTGGCTAGAATTGTTAGTGTGCCAGAAATGGACTGCCTGTTTCCAGAAACCCGCTGAGCCCTGGTGAAGATCACAACATGGCTTGTGGCCATCCCCTCCCCACCTCCCCTTGCCCTGGCTCTCTGAGCTCCAGAGAAATCGGCCAGAAATATGGAGCCTCCAAATGCCATCCTCTGGCTCAACTCTCGTCTCAACAGGGAGAGTCTCAACTAGCCTCAGTATGGAAGGCTAGTCTCCTGCTCTCTTTAGCTTGCACTGAAGGATGAGGCTGAATGGCTGGGCATCTCCCTAGGTGCTTGGCGTCTTTGCATTTTTCAGAACACAAATCGCAGGGTTAAACGTTAAACCATCTTTAGTAATGCTCCAAACAACTCAGAAACAAACGTTGAGGACAGACGCTTTTCCCATCAACTGCATAATGTGATCCCAGCTTATTTAATTCATACTCTCTCATTTCCCACTGTGCCCACCCTGGTCAGGTTCCCCTCTTCCCTCTGTCTCTCTGTTTCTTTTTCTTACTAATTTTTATTGGAATATAGTTGCTTTACAATGTTGTGTTAGTTTCTGCTGTTCAGCAAAGTGAATCAGCTAAGTTGTTGTTTTTCAGTTGCTGAGTCGTGTCCAACTCTTTGGGACCCCATGGACTACAGCACTCCAGGTTTCCCTGTCCTTCACCATCTCCCGGAGTTTGCTCAAACTCATGTCCACCGAGTCAGTGATGCCATCCAACCATCTCATCCTGCCTTCTCCTCCTGCCTTCAGTCTTTCCCAGCATCAGGGTCTTTTCCGATTCTCATTAGTTGTCTGTTTCATGCATGACAGTGTTTGTGTGTCTCAAGCATAACATTCTCTCCTGCATGTTAGCTGTCACCTCCGCCTTCCCAAGTGTCCTTCCCTCAACCTATCGGCAGCCTCACACTCTGCCCCAAACCACTCCCCTTTTGTATCGGTGTCCTCGTCGACCAGGATTGCATCCAAGCTGTTCGCTTAGTATGTGACTGCAGGCACATTACTTAACCTAACTCTGCCTCAGTTTCTTCATCTGTGACATGGGCATAAAATAGTACTTGCCTCCAGGGGTTGCTGCAAAAGACTGTAGGAGTTAAATGTATCCACAGGAGTCCCCAGCACATAGCAAGCACTCAACAAATACTAGCTCTTGATTGTTAGCCAAGGTCAGTTCACCAATCTTATTTTCCCTCGTTTGCAAGAACCATACTTCTTCCAACATTCCAACAGTGACTTTTACAAATGGTTATTCACATTAAAATCTAAAGGAGGAAACATTTTCTCTTTTTTCTGGTTTTCCCTCCCCCTTCCAACCCCTGCCCTATCCTGTTTCACCCTATCTCAGAGAAAGCAGGAGATAAATATCTTCAGCACAAATAACTCTATTTCATGTTTGTGAGAAAGTCTGAAAATAACTTGAGCTAGTAGCAATTTGAACAAGGATGTTTATATGGCCATATTCCTCAGTGTTGAGATGAAAATTCTTTTTTTAATTCAAGTATAATTGATATATAACATTGTATTAGTATCAGGTGTACAATTTAATGATTCAATATTTGTATATATTGTAAAGTGATCACCATAATTAGTCTAGTTACCATCCATCACCCCACGGTTAAAATTTGTTTTTCTTGTACTGAGAACTTGTTAAATGTACTCTCTTAGCAACTTTCAAATATGTACTAGGCTGTTATTAACTGTAGTTACCATGCTATACATTACACCCTCAGGGGGTTATTTTATAACTGTAAATTTGTATATTTTGACCACCTTTACCCATTTGCCTACATTCATCCTACATGAGTTTGCGCAAACTCAAGGAGATAGTGAAGAACAGGGAAGCCTGGTGTCCTGCAGTTCATGGGGTCACAAAGAGTCAGACACAACTTAGCAACTGAACAACAATAATCCCAGGTGAAAATTCTAAACACATGTCCTCATGCAGGTAACTGCTTCCCATGATGTCGGCACTGGGTTAACAGATAACCAGGTTATTAGAAAATTACTATATCATTGTTACATCTTAGAGAATGTAATCTGACCTGCATTAGAGCCAAATCCATGTAATAGGAAGTATAATAACAGAGAACTAATGCATATGCGTATATGTATATAAAATTAAGCTTTCATTGCAGTGTACCTTCGAAAAAGTTGTCAGCAATTTTTTTCTTACTCATGAAAATGGGTATAAGTGATATAAATAAGATTATTTATACTCATCCCTGGTGGCTCAGATAGTAAAGAATCTGCTTGCAATTTGGGAGAGCCAGGTTCAATCCCTGGGTCAGGAAGATCCCCTAGAGAAGGGAATGGCAATCCACCCCAGTACTCTTGCCTGGAGAATTCCATGGACAGAGGCTACAGTCCATGGCATTGCAAAGAATCAGATGTGTCTTACTAAAGTGTCTTACTAAATACTTAGTAAGACAACACTTACTGAATAAGTTTACAGAGCATTCTTAATCAATCTGAGAAATATATACAATTCAAAACGTAGAAACTATAATGATCCTCAAGTGGTTACTTCAGGAAAAGGAAGTAACCAGAGTTCTATCATCATCTAATACTTACACTAAACATTTTTTTTTGGTCACAACTCATGACGTATGGCATCTTATTAATAGTTCTCCCACCAGGGATTGAACTCACACCTCTTGCATTGGAAGTGCAAGACTTAGCCACTGAGCTGCCAGGGAAGTCACTGTCCTAAGCGTTTCACATGGGACATTTTTTTACCTGAAAACTCTTCTAAAAATAGATATTATGCCCATTGTAAATATGAGGTTTAAATGGGAAAGTTACTTGACCAAATTTGCACAGTTAGAAGGGTGACAAGTCTGTGTTCAAAACAAGATCTGTGTGATTCGAAGCTTGCAACCTTCCCACTAAACACTAATTACTATATTTAAGACAGCTTACAACCAGGGAACGATGACTTGCCCAAGGACTGGGTAGGCATTGTTAAAGGTCAGCTATAATAGTTCTGCTTCAGATTCCTGTAGTGCATCTTTTCTTCAGAACTCCAAAAATGGTCAACAGTTTATTCTCATGACAGATCCTTGAAGCCAGGAGGAATAAGTGTTATTTTACCAGATGTGGAATCTGGAAGAACAAGGAGATGCTGCAGTTTGCTCTAGGCCATAGAGTTAGCAGCAAAAGACAATTAAAATTGAGGTCCTCAGATCCCTAACCCAATACTTATCCCTGTTAAAAATGACTACCTCTCATGAAGCTTCCATTAGGTAAATTTCTATAAATAATGAAGTGTGTGTGTGTAATAATAATAATAATAACAACTTCCCTTGTTGAATGCCTGCCATGTGCTGAGTTCTTCCTATGAGTTACCTCTACTGCTCATGACCCTATAAAAATTTAGATGGTGTACCTGACTTGCTGCCCATCCTATAGCAGTGTGATAAATTTAATGTATTCAAATCGGGCTTTTCTAGCTTGAAAGTCCAGATTTTTCCACTAAGCCACATCAATATGTGTATGAAATGCCATTCCCAGGTCACAGGCAGAAGATAGGTGATATTCAGTGCTACAAAGTCCTACTCTAATAAATGAATTATGGTAGTACTTTAGGTTGGGCTTCCCACGTAGCTCAGCTGGTAAAGAATCTGCTTGCAACGCAGAAGACTGCGGTTAAATTCCTGGGTTGGGAAGTTCCCCTGGAAAAGGAATAGGCTACCCATTCCAGTATTCTTGGGCTTCCCTGGTGACTCAGAAGATAAAGAATCCGCCTGCAATGTGGAAGACCTGGGTTCGATCCCTGAGTCAGGAAGATCCCCTGGAAGATCCCCTGGTATGGCAAGCCACCCCAGTATTCTAGCCTGGAGACTCCCCAGGGACAGAGCAGCCTGGTGGGCTACAGTCCATGGGGTCACAAAAAGTTGGATGAGACTAAGCACAGCATAGCACTTTAGGTTATTGTGGAAATTAAATGAATAAATTTTTGTATAAAACACCCTAGACCAGTACCTGGTATCAAGTAAGAGTTTAATAGGTGATGATAATGTGACATCTCCCCTTAGATTGGATTCCACCCAAACAGCTGCACACATGATTCTTTAAACAAAAGAGCCAACCTTCTCTTCTTCCTCAGGTGTGACTTACCTTCAGTTATATATCGGCTCAGCAAAAAGTTAATTCATTTTTTTCTGTAAGATTTTTGGTCAACCCAATATAATCCATCCAAAGCACTTAGACACAGTTGCTAAACAGAGTGATTAAATGCTGAGTTAAAGTCAGGGAATGATTCATGCGTGAGGCTTGGTCCGTCCCCTTCATCCCAAGTTTCAGCATAGTTGGAAGGGCTCACATGAAATAATAATAACTTTGGAATTACTGAAATAGTTTTATCGAGCACCTTGTGCATGGTAGATGTGCGGAAGTATTTGTGGAATGAATGTGCTAAATTATCAACACAGACTAAGACGTCAGAGAGGGAGGAGGAGGAGGGTTGAATTGATGTTGTTCCAGAAAGCAGAAAAGGAATTTGCAGGAGTAAGTGGTTGGAGAAAATGGAGAAAACTGGATTTGGCCATTAACCGATTTACCAAAAAAGTCCAAGAGCGTAGATAAAAGTGAGGCAGTCTGACATCTGTATTTCGGGAGGGGCACGTACTTCAGGTCCCATTAGCCTTACCTGAACTCAGGCTCTCATCTGATTCCAGCAACTCTTCTGCACTGGAAAACCATCTCATTACCAGGAGCATGTAAATGATCTGCAGTAGGTTTCAGAGCTATTCCTTTAAAAATTCTCTTTCTCCACCTCCGTCTATAAACTCTCCAAGTAAGATGACCATTTGAGTTGCTGCTATTTCCAGGTTTTATTGCTCAGCCATAAAAATTGTCATGATATAGAACACTAAAATGACTGTGGCCCACGTGTGGTAATGACATTTCATTAAAATTCCTAGTATGCTTGCCACTAAGGAGATTTTCAAAGCCTTGAGCTAATTACTCTATCTAATAGGGTCTATGACTTGTTCAGAGTCCGTGGTACAGGAAATAATTGGCATTTTTGTCAATGACTTCTGTATTATACAAGAATGTATATATAGGTAGTGTTTGGGGGTATATGTATATGCACATGTGTATACATGTGCATGCATGAATGTATGTATGTATGTTTGATTTTATATGATATGTCATCTGTGCCAATGACCATGCTAGACCTTAGATGGGATTAAATTCAACTCTTCAGGAAAGAAACACACTTTTTGTTCATTTCTGTCCCATCAGAAATCAACAAGGAATTTGGCTAATGGGTTGTAATCCAAATAGGATAAGTCACTAAAAATTCTGCCTCTATTTTTCTACAGAAATCTACTTGTCCCCTCAGCTCTTCCAGGACAAAAAAAGAAAAATTTTAATGCATTGTGGTTTTAAAACTAAGGAAGGTTTTCAGTACAGTTGTGTTTTACAAATTAGTGTTTGCACTGAAGTTGATATAAATTGGAACACAGAAAGACATAAAGCCATCATTTTTTTAAGAATAAAGACAGCCACATTTTTCTGTCTGATAAAAAATAGAGTATTTCTTGAATTAAGTTTCTGCTTGGCTGTGAGTTGAATTCACTGATGTCTTCTTTTGCTACTACAAACATTAAGTAATCAACACTTGATTTTTGAATGCATGAGGTAGAATTTCAGGTGGATGGATGTGTCTTGGATTTAAGACAGATATATGATATAAAAACTCAAGCACCACTGATTCCCAAACATTTTGGAGCTGTGAAATATTATTTATTTTAGACACTTTTCATGAGCAAGAATTTTATTTTTTTATTTTTGCCTGCACAAGGTCTTTGTTGCTGCATATGGGCTTTCTCTAGTTGAAGAGAGTGGGGGCTACTCTTCATTGCGGTGCACAGGCTTCTCATTATGGTGGCTTCTCTTGTTGTGGAGCACAGGCTCTAGGAACATGGGCTCAGTAATTGTGGTTGAAGGGCTTAGTTGCTCCTGGGCGTGTGGAATCTTCCCATACCAGGGTTCAAACCCACCTCCCCTGCATTGGCAGGGGGATTCTTAACCCCTAGACCACCAGAGAAGCCCTCCAAGAACTCTTCTGAGAATTTCCTGGCACCTCCTCAAGCGAATTGGCCGTATCTAGGAATGCAGTGCAGCAAACCCAAGCTTAGAAAGCACTGATCTCCATGTTAAAAAAAAAAAAAAAAACAACTGCAAAGCACCAGCTCCATGCAGTTTTCAGCTAAGAATGTGTGAAGATTGTGTCATTCATCAACTAACTGTTCTGGTTAGGATTAGGGTAAGGGTTAGGGTTGGCTTCCCTGGTGACTTAGTGGTAAAGAATCCACCTGCCAATGCAGAAGACTTGCATTCGATCCCTGGAGTGGGAAAATCCCCTGGAGAAGGACATGGCAACCCACTCCAGCATTCTTGCCTGGGAAATCCCATGGACAGAAGAGCCTGGCAGGCTACAGCCCATGGTGTCACAACAAGTCGGACACGACTTAGTGACTGAACAACAACAAAGGGTTAGGGTTAGGAGAGAGTGAGGAGAACTGGTTACTCATAAAGCACACAGTTCTGCCATTGTAGATGAGCTGGGAGTGTCCATCTATTCAACTGGAGCCATTTTCTAAGCAGGTCACATCAGTACATTTCTTCACACTCAAAAATATGCACATCCCTCTCAAAGGCCATCCACCTGAGCTCCTTAGACCTAAAAGTATACCTTCTGCCCTCCTGTGGGATCCCACTGCAAAGAGGTCCAGTAACCAGCTGTGAATCTAAAGCAGTGATCTTTAACCCAGCTTCACAATAGAATCACCAGGGAAGCTTTGGAAAAATCCCAGTGTCCAGCCAAGGTGAGAACCACTGATCAGATGTATTCATAACTTCCATGTGCCATATCAGTTTGAATTCATATTTGTTTTTTTTGTTGTTGTTGTTGTTTGAGTCAAGTTAAATCATCTCTAATTTAGTTGGTCCTTAGATTATTCTTGACTTCTTGCCTTTTCTTGGTTTTGTAAATAGGTAGTTACTTGTCTTGTCTCTTGAGCTCCTGCTTCTCTCTGGACAGAGATTTACATTCAAAACATTCTGGCCAAACCACTAAAGAAGGTTGTTACCTGGTGTGTCTTGAAATAGTTTAATTCAACAGCACAGAGTGTATAGGGGCTAAAGTGAAATTACAGAACACGTTCTAGATAGCAGGGATTTGGGAGCTCTATGATAGGGCCTCCCAGGTGGCCCTAGTGATAAAGAACTTGTCTGCCAGTGCAGGAGACAAAAAACTCAGGTTCCACCCCTGGGTTGGGAAGGTCCCCTGGAGGAGGACATGGCAACTCACTCCACTGTGCTTGCCTGGAGAGGCCCATGAACAGAGGAGCCTGGTGGGCTACAGTCAAACACGACTGAGGGATTTAGCACGCACAGGTAGAAGTGCAAAGGCTGCTGTGATCATTCTGCAGCTACTGACGCCACGTGTGTGTTCTGTCGCTCAGTTGTGTCTGACTCTTTGCGACCCTCTGGACTGTAGCCCGCCAGGCTCCACTGTCCATGGGATTTTACAGGTGAGAATACTGGAGTGGGTTGCCATCCCTTCTCCAGGGGGATCTTCCTGACCCAGGGATGGAACCTGCATCTCTTTCATCTCCTGCATTGGCTGGCGGATTCTTTATCGCTAGTGCCACCTGGGAAAACATGTGACTCCGTTAAGAGAAAGCAAACTGTGGCTCAGCATGATGGTCCATTGTGAAGGGTTGCACACCATTTTGTACTCTAGTGTCAGTGCCAAACTTTACCTTGCATCAAAATAGTCCTCAAAGACACAGGTATAACAAGGGGATACGCGAGATCATTTCACAGAAGGCCTGAAAAAACATCTTTTATCTAATCATTTTTTCATTTATTTTCATGTATATTTGAAAATATAAAACTGGCACAACAAACACACAATTCTACAAATATTATGGCTTTGTCCACAGTTTAGAAATACACCCATTTGAAAGAAAAAGGGGCTTCCTTGGTGGCTCAGATGGTAAAGAATCCGCCTGCAGTACAGGAGTGCATGCTCAGTCACTTCAGTCATGTCTGACTCTTTAGACCCAGGTTGAATCCCTGGGCTGGGAAGATTCCCCTAGAGAAGGGAATGGCTACCCACTCCAGTATTCTTGTTTAGAGAAATCCAGGGACAGAGGAGCCTGGTGGGCTATGGTCCATAGGGTAGCAAAGAGTCAGATGTGACTGAGCAACTAACTCTTCACTTAAAGAAAAAAAGTATCAATAAAAAATTGTACACAGGTAATACTCATATATGGATGTGGGGGGGGGGGAACACCAAAGTTTGATAACTCTATATTGTACCATGTTGTAACAACCATGATCAACTTGAAATGAATGTCATTATTCTTCCCATTTGTCAGATTAATGTTTTAGGGAGAGAAAAGGGAAAATAGGAAGATTATCAGATCTTTAAGTCAGTTATAGAGGATCCCATGAAATAACCCCCAGGCAAAGAGCTATTATTTCAGCCAGGTTTGATACCCATAAAATGGGGGAGGGGGCACTGAGACGTGATGCTGCGTCATATTCATCCAGAGTTAAGCTGGAAATTTCTGTAGCTGTATATATATATATATTTTTTTGGCCTCTCTGTGCAGCATGCAGAATCTTAGTTCCCCCACTGGAGATCAAACCCACGTCCCCTGCAGTAGAAGCATGGAGTCTTAACCCCTAGACTGCCAGGGAGGTCCCACCTCTGTAGCTATCTTAATAGAAAGCTCAAACAAGAAAGCCTAGCGCCAAGGGAGCCCTCTTACACTGTTGGTGGGAATGCAGACTGGTGCAGCCACTACGGAGGACAGTGTGGAGAGTCCTGAAAAAACTGGAAGTAGAACTGCCATACGACCCAGCAATCCCCATGCTGGGCATAAACATCAAGGAAACCAGAATTGAAAGAGACACATGTACCCCAGTGTTCACCGCAGCACTGTTTACAGTAGCTGGGACATGCAAGCAGCCTAGATGTCCATCGGCAAACGAATGGATAAGGAAGTTGTGGTACATATACACAATGGAATATCACTCAGCTATAAAAAAAGAATGCATTTGAGTCAGTTCTAATGAGGTGGATGAAGCTGGAGCCTATTATACAGAGTGAAGTAAGTCAGAAAGAAATACACCAATACAGTATATTAACGCATATATACGGAATTTAGAAAGATGGTAACGATGACCCTGTATGCAAAGCAGCAAAAGAGACACAGATGTAAAGAACACACTATTGGGCTATGTGGGAGAGGCAAGGGTGGGATGATTTGAGAGAATAGCGTTCAAACATGTATATTACCATATGTAAATAGATGACCAGTGCAAGCTCGAGGCATGAAGCAGGGCATTCAAAACTGGTGCTCTGAGACAACCCAGAGGATAGGGTGGGGAGGGAGGAGGGAGAGGAGTTCAGGATAGGGGGACACATGTGCACCCGTGGCTGATTCATGTCAATGTATGGCAAAAACCACCACAATATTGTAAAGTAATTAGCCTCCAATTAAGAGTGTGCACTGTTTGTAGAAGGATAAGAAAAGTCACAGAGGAAGCCCGGCTCATCTGCTCACGTCTATGTGTGTATGCATGTTAGTCGCTCAGTCGTGTCCGACTCTTTGCCACCTCATGGACTGTAGCCTGACAGGCTCCTCTGTCCATGGGATTTCCCAGGCAAAAATACTGGAGTGGGTTGCCATTCCCTTCTCCAGGGGATCTTCCTGACGCAGGGATCAAACCCAAGTCTCCTCCATTGCAGGCGGATTCTTTACCACCTGAGCTACCAGAGAAGCAAATGTTCTTGTCTGGCGTGTATGAAATTTGGCTCGCCCCCATGATGGACTCAGGTTAAATTCATTTCTGTCTTCCTCATATGCCACTCTTACTGGCCTCGAATTAAAAATTCAAGGGCAGAGAACAAAGCAGCCAAGTTTGTTTTTTCCAGAAAAAAAGACGGGTCTGGTGAAAACAGCCCTGACAGCCGTGCTCTGTGGCTTGGTGAGTTAAGTAAGGGCTTTTCCATGTTTCATTCAAGACTGTTTAGTCTGGATGCTGAGGATTTATGTATCAGTTCTTGGCTCTGGTGTCATTGAGGTAGTTCTGATTTCCTGTGATTTCGTGGTCATCTGTATTCGCCTGCAGTGAAGGAAATAACTAAGAGAACAGGAGTCAACTTATTCCAGGGTCACTTGAAAGCTGGCCTTTTTTCATGCGTTCTTTTTAACAGTGTTGCCAGGGTTCTAAAAACAAAAGCAGCAGTCCTTAATCAGAAACACCTGATGTGGATGTGTAACTGGCTCTCACGTTGGCTCTTGCAGAAGTGGCAGTGCGTGGAGGACACGTCTGGCAAGCTTCGAATTCACAAGTGCAAGGGCTCTGGTGATCTGCTCGCTGTCCGACAAAGCACGCGGCCCCTCTTTCGTGGCTTCCACGACAAGGACAAAGAGTGCAGTTGTGGCGAGTCCGGGTATCGGGCCAGCAGGAGCCAGAGAAAGAATCAGAGGCAGTTCCTGCGGAACCAGGGGACCCCAAGTAAGCCGTTGCCTGTGACCCTCTCCATGGCAGGCTGAGGCATGGCCGTTAGGAAGGCAAACAAGCCTTGATCCATCTACATGTTAAATATCATCAATGCATAGGTTTGGGGCTAAAAGCAAACAATGGTTCTGTTTAAAATAAGAAGGCTGAGGTCATTTGAAATTTTGCTTTGTGAATATTAAGCTTAGAATGAAAATATACTCTGTAAAAGCAGCAGACACAAACATATGCATACTTAAAAAAGAAAATGAAAATCCGAAGTTTCAGCTAGAAGATGAGTTAACAGTATAAGTCGCTAAAAAATATATGTCATAAAATTATTTATGTATATGTGCATGTCCCTGATAACTCAGTTGGTAAAAATCCACCTGCAATGCAGGAGACCCCAGTTGGATTTCTGGGTCGGGAAAATCCTCTGGAGAAGGGATAGGCCACCCACTCCAGTATTCTTGAGCTTCCCTTGTGGCTCAGCTGGTAAAGAATCTGCCTGCAATGTGAGAGACCTGGGTTCGATCCCTAGGTTGGGAAAACACCCTGGAGGAGGGAAGGGTTACCTACTCCAGCGTTGTGGCCTGGAGAATTCCATGGACTGTGTAGTCCATAGGATCGCAAAGAGTCAGACATGACTGAGCAACTTTCACTTTCACTATAAAACATTAAATTTAACGTGGTACAATGGGAGGCATAGTTATTTTCATAATTTGTTTTCCTGTGTGATGAGGATCCAGATATTCCTTGCATTCTTCTGTTTTACATCTACAGCAGATCAGAACAACTGAATAGTAAGAAAGAAAACATAGATTCTAGACTACTAGGAGTTTCTCAGACTTGTACACATCTTTTTCTGGAAATGATAATGTTATCTGGCTTTCTTTGTATACTGGAAGAAAAAATTCAGGGCTTATGCATTTAACTAATAAAGAGAAGCATGCATGCTTTTTTTTAAAAAAGCTTGTCTGCTTTAGGACAATGTGTTTTTCTAATTCCTCTCATTTATTTGTAGGGTCTAACTAGTCGAATTCAGTATGAAAAGCACTGCCGAGCATTTTTATAAAAACTCTTATCAGGCAGCTATCAGATTCCTATGAAACGGCACCTTCCATAAAACAATGAGAGTCTAGTGCCATCTAGTGGCTAAGTATGAAAAGTGACATTTCCGTGATAATGCCTTTATGTACTGATTTTGAAAAGCAAAATACATTAAATTCTGAACCAAGAAATCAAATCATAGACTAGAACAACGGGAGCCCTTAGAACAGACTTCTTAAACCCAGACTCCACAGGTGAACTTTATAGGATCATCAGTTCAGTTCAGTTGCTCAGTCGTGTTGGACTCTTTGCAACCCCATGAATTGCAGCATGCCAGGCTTCCCTGTCCATCACCAACTCCCGGAGTTCACCCAAACTCATGTCCATCGAGTCAGTGATGCCATCTAGCCATCTCATCCTCTGTTGTCCCCTTCTCCTCCTGCCCCCAGTCCCTCCCAGCATCAGAGTCTTTTCCAGTGAGTCAAATCTTTACATACATGAGGTGGCCAAAGTATTGGAGTTTCAGCTTCAGCATCAGTCCTTCCAATGAACACCCAGGACTGATCTCCTTTAGGATGGACTGGTTGGATCTCCTTGCAGTCCAAGGGACTCTCAAGAGTCTTCTCCAACACCACTGTTCAAATGCATCAATTCTTCGGTGCTCAGCTTTCTTCACAGTCCAACTCTCACATCCATACATGACCACTGAGCCCTCTAAAATTTTATCCAAAATTTTAAGTATATTCTTTGTGTATATATGCACGTTTCTGGGTGCAAAACTTAAAAGGAATCGATAATCCAAAAGGCTGAAAATCATTGACTTGGGAGATTTTCTTTCCTCCTGAAAGAAAATGCCAGGTTTAATAATTCACACCAAGATTTCTAATGGGAAAATGACAAAGGAGAGGACCCAGACCCTCACCCTTAACAGAAACCATCCCCAGTGTCCAGCTTGAAGGTGGAGGCCGCCTCTTCTCTCCCAAGAACTTCAGTGTTACTCCCCAGGCACTGACCGTAAAGCACACTGATTTTTCCGTGTTGAGCACAAGCCGGAGAAGTCTAGGGCCATTTTTTCGAGCTGTGTGGAGAACAGGGGTTGGATGCTCCTCTTTTCCGTCACGGTGGAATTTGTGAGCACTCTCAGTGATCCCCCTCAAAGAGGCATTCCATCTCAGAGCAGCAGAGAGCAAGACGGTTCGGATTCTGCAGTCTATGTGTGCCCTTTCTTCCTACTTTAGCAGCAAGGTCAACACATCAGAGCACTGAGTGTGCCCTCACAGAGCCTGAGTGCATCTGAGCAGCAGGAGCCCATGTTTGCACGTTAAAGCTCTTACCTAGCCCACAATGAGTTTTGACAGTGGTCTATGTTGACCAGAAAGCATACTGGCCTCCCCCTGGCATTATTCTCCATCTGCCAGGTTCATCTGCCATTAGTCCATTGGCTGATGAAAGCATTTGCAAAGTTCAATTTTTTTCTTAGAGCAATCTCTTATTATTTGTGCAAATAGAAGGTGTCTGGAACATTTGAAAGTGAAAGTGTTAGTCAAGCAGTCGCGTCCAATTCTTTGCAACCCCATGGACTGTAGCCCGCCAGGCTCCTCTGTCCATGGAATTTCCCAGGCAAGAATAATGGAATGGGTTGCCATTCCCTTCCAGGTGATCTTTCCAACACAGGGATCGAACCCAGGTCTTCCACGTTGCAGGCAGATTCTTCATTATCTGAGCCATTTACCTTTTTGAAAAGGCAGCCCAGTCCAAAAGGGGCGACTTTGTCATCTTTAGAATCTGATAGTTTATAGTCCAAGCTCCCACAACTGCTGGCTGCATCACCTTGCAAAAGATGCGTAGCATTCGAGCCTCAGATTTCTCGTCATAACATAGAGATGAGAACACCACATTCATGAGCCTGGTTTGACAATCTGATCGTGTTTTGTTTTAATGTGAGGATTTATTATCATAATACTTGTCTTTCATGATTGTGCATTAGAAATATGTACGTGGGAAATGGTCTTCCCTGGTGGCGTAGTGGTAAAAACCTGCCTGCCATCGCAGGAGACATAAGAGACGTGGGTTCCATCCCTGGGTTGGGAAGATCCCCTGGAGAAGGAAATGGCAACCTCCTCCAGTATTCTTGCCTGGAAAATCCCATGGACAGAGAAGCCTGGTAGCTATAGTCCATGGGGTCACACATAGTTGAACACGACTAAGTCGACTTAGCACACATGCGTGAAGGAAATAATACATAGCAAAAGCTTATTAAATTATAGTCATTACTATTATTTATAGTTTTATCCAAACTGCCTTGTAGTTCACATTGAAAACAATGTTGGGTTGACCAAAAGTTCGTTTTCCATACCATCTTACAGATTTTCCATACCATCTTACAGAAAAATTCAAACAAATTTTTAGCCAACTCAATAGAAGTTCCCCTGGAGAAGGAAATGGCAACCCACTCCAGTATTCTTGCCTGGAGAATCCCATGGACAGAGGAGCCTGGTGGGCTACAGTCCACGGGGTTGTAAAGAGTCAGACACAACTGAGTGACTAAGGCAGTAGAAGTTCACAGCCTACCGTAAGCAGAAAGAGTCTTAGAGATCACCTTCACCTACTACCTCACTTGAGGGATGAAGGGCCTAAGGTCCAGAAAAGCACACCACTCTGCGCTGTTCAAGCCTGGACCAGAGCCTGCCTCTTCCCACGTGAATTCCCTCGGGCCAGCTAGCAAGGCCGTGTGTGCTACTCACCCCACTCAAAATGCTCCCCAAGCCTGGCAATCATTTTCATCCCTCCTAAACTATACCCTGATGTCCGTGATAACTTGTCTTCCCTTATTTCCAGAGTACAAGCCCAGATTTGTCCATACCCGGCAGACACGTTCCTTGTCAGTCGAATTTGAAGGCGAAATATATGACATCAACCTGGAAGAAGAAGAACTGCAGGTCTTGCGGCCAAGAAACATTGCCAAGCGTCATGATGAAGGCCGCCAGGGGCCCGGAGGCCACCAGGCGACTGGCGGTGGTGACGGGCACACAATGCTGGCGGACAGCGGCAATGTCGTGGGCCTGCCCGCCACCGTCCGCGTGACGCACAAGTAAGAAGGCTCTGTGGTCACGGGGGTTGAGTTCAAAGCCATCCCTCCATATTGTCACGATTTTTCCCCATTGCACAAAGTAATATCGCTCAGCAGGGCAGTGTCCAAGTGCTGGCCCACGTGATAACTGAGGGTTAAGAATCAAGAGGGGGGCTTCCCAGGAGACTCAGTGGTAAAGAATTCGCCTACAGTGCAGAAGATGAAGGAGATGCAAGTTCCATCCCTGGGTTGGGAAGATCCCCCGGAAGAGGAAATGGCAACCCACTCCAATAGTCTTGCCTGGAGAATCCCATGGACAGAGGAGCCTAGTGGGCTATAGTCCCTGGGGTCACAGAGAGTCAGACACGACTGAGTGAGAAGCAACAGGAATCCAGACTGTCATAGATTTGGACACTTTTTGTTTTGGGTCGGTATCACGTGAAGGCTGATCAGCTGGGCCCTGAGACAGAGTGATGCCGCCACATCTTGACTCAGCTGGCATGGAGCTCTGCTCTTAAGCAGTTACCTTTGTGGGGTCTAGAAAACACATACGAATCATTACCCAGACTGCAGAGGTGCCCCATGCTGCCTGGTCACCGTGGCTCAGAGCAGTTTACCCTCAGGACTTCAGAGATAAAATACAGCCCAAGGGAGGCTCTGGGTCCTAGAGAAGCTTCCAGAAAGATGGTATAGATTGGGGATGGATGTGAGATCAAAAACACCTGACCTGTCCAGATCCCAGAGAATCACAGAGATGAGGTGGGGTGGGGCAGATGACTCCTCCTCAGCTTTGACCGACTGCCCTGTTCATCTTTCCAAAATCTGTGTGCTCTCTTGATAGAGAAGTCTTTTCTTTCCAAATCCATTAGCAGTATCTTTGTTTTCTTTTCATTTCATCTTTAGGGAGGCAGGGTGCCATGAGGACTGCCAGGACTTTTATCTTTGGGACAAGGGTCTCTAGGCTCCTGTGATGGTTATGGTTGGATACTGAAAGATTTAGACCCAGCTTGGTTTCTCTTTCAGTGTTGACAGACCCCGACCCCATCTCACCTGCTCTCCATCCCTGGGGCTGCTTCTTACTTCACATTGAAAGAGGCCCCTCAGTCAGGCTCTTCATAACATAATGAGCTGGATGAATAAACCCCTTCTAACTCTGTATTTCTTCAAGTCAGTCACTTCCATTACGGCTGTGAGAACCTCATTCTTTTCCTACAGTATTTGGTGGGGCTTTCAGAAATGGAGTTTGGGGTTATGCTTGAATATTGCCTCTCACTTTGTGATGATGTCTCTCTGACACCATCCTCTGACCTTGCCAGTTGCCAGGAAATATTCCCACTTATCCTTGTTTATGGCTCAGCTCCAAATTAATGCTAGCATCCAAGTTAAGCATTTAGATAATGAAGTTCCCTCTACTATTCCTAATGTTTTTTTTTAAACTACTTGCCTTTTTTTAAGTGTTTTCCAAAGAGCCTCGGAACCAGCATTAGGTGCATTTTTAAAATTTATTTGTGTTTTACTTTTTGGCAATGTGGCATATGGGATCTTAGTTCTCCGACCAGGGATCAGACCTCTGCCCCCTGCATTGAGAGTGCAGAATCTTAACCACTGGACCACCAGGGAAGTCCCTCTAATGTTTTCTGATACTAGACTAGAAACCTATTTCTAATGTAGCTTGTTTTTGCAGGTGCTTTATTCTTCCAAATGATACAATCCATTGTGAGAGAGAACTTTATCAATCAGCCAGAGCCTGGAAGGACCACAAGGCCTTCATTGATAAAGAGGTGAGCTGTAGCCACGTGATTGGCAGGTGTATTCCAGTTGCAAACTCTGCTCGCCAGCCCTGCTGTGTACACTCATCCTTTTTTATAATTAGGTGGAAAATAGAAGAACAAGGTGCTTCTCTTTCTCCAGTGATAGTGATAGTCCTGACGGAAAGCAAAATAGACAGAAAAGCCTGACCTCTTGAAATATCTGTGAGCAGAATGATTCGATTATGAAAGAGCCAGCTGTTAATGCTTATTATAACACATTGGACAGTATAGAGAGGTAGACCTAGTCTGTGCTCAGCTTGTTTCCAAACTGTTATCTCAGATGAATAGCTGTAATTATGGATCACGGAAAACAGGGTGGAAAGAAAGTTACCTCGTATAGAAGATCTTGACCGTACGATGTCATTGTTGGTGTGTGTGTTTTCCAGATTGAAGCTTTGCAAGATAAAATTAAGAATTTGAGAGAAGTAAGAGGGCATCTGAAGAGAAGGAAGCCTGAGGAGTGTGGCTGCAGTAAACAGAGGTGTGTGTGCGCGTCCCACACACAATCATCTTCAAAACACAAGCTTCAGTGACGCGCACGAGGCTCGCCTCTGTTTCACCAATAGAAAGTTTAATAAATGGAATTCCCTAATGCATATTATAACGATCTAAACCATTTCAGTCAAATTAAATATGTCATAAACCCAACAGAAGGTTAAAAAAAAAAGTCCCGTTAAGACTGTTACATATAACAAAGTAACTGCCTACCTTCCATTCTGCTTCCATTTTATAAATGAACTATTTGATGAAATGCATGATTAGCAAACTCACTTTTTAACCTTATTGCCTGCAGCTACTACAACAAAGAGAAAGGTGTGAAAAAGCAAGAGAAATTAAAGAGCCACCTTCACCCATTCAAGTGAGTAACCATTTGCTACATTTCCTGGGAGTGAAGGGACTGTTTGCTGGGCGTTTCTGAAAGGGGACTGGAACTCTGTTCCAAGTGATGCAGCTTGAGAAAAGTAGATGCAGCTGGGAGGGTGTTAGCTCAAGAAGTTGAAAACAAGCCCACATCTTGCCAAGGGACAGAGGCAATCCTTGCTTTTGGAATCCCATGAGGGGGCATCTCATGGGGCTCTAATCTAATTCCACGTGTTCCCTCTGACAATACACTGTGTTCCCTCTGACGATACACTGGCTGGTAACTGCCTTGTCCTCCATGCACTGCTTTCTGTGGGCAGTGATCAGGACACGTGGACTCACTGAATTAGGTCCCTGTGTTCTGTAGAGCAGCCTGCAATCATGTTGAATTCTGAAAGCTGGAAGAAATCGACATCTTTTTAAAATAATAGTAAAATTAGCATATAAGAGGAATTTAATATTTGAGCCTCAACAAAATTTGAGCCTTTCATGAAAAAATTGAAAAAGTAAAAACACTTTTAAAAAAAATTCTTTCCAAGCCTGTTTTGTAGGATTTGTCAATAGAATTCTAGAAACTTAATTCAAGTTATCTAATCCAACCAATCATTGATTTCATGGCTGATAGATACTGAGCTGCCAGGAGGTTGAGCCACTTGTCCAAAGGGCAAGGCTACTGGAATCTTCTGATTCACATTGACATTTATTTCCATCAACGTTTGCATTCAATAAGGAAGAAAATATTGATCCTGTTGAGATAGTCAAATGCTAAGGGTGTTGTCACTTAATGAGTTTTTCTTCAATATCACTGATTATATTCCATGCTTTGAGGCCCTCTGAAAACTTAAACTGAAAGTTGCTCAGTTGTGTCTGACTCTGCGACCTCATGGACTGTAATCCACCAGGCTCCTCTATCCATGGAATTCTCCAGGCAAGAATACTGGAGTGGGTTGCCATTCCCTTCTCCAGGGGATCTTCCCGACCCAGGGATCAAACCCAGGTCTGCCACATCACAAGAGGATTTTTTTACCATCTGAGGCACCAGAGAAGCCCTGAAAACTTAAGGCGATCTATTATTGTGTGTCCATTATCTTATGCCTGAATATGTGTGTGAGACTCATAGCAACCTGTTCTTACTTGAAAAAGTGCTTTCTGATCATTTAAACGTCCCTTCTGTTGAAATAGAGAAGCCGCTCAAGAAGTAGACAGCAAACTGCAGCTTTACAAGGAGAACCGCAGGAGGAAGAAAGAGAGGAAGGAGAAGAGGAGGCAGCGCAAGGGCGAGGAATGCAGCCTCCCCGGCCTCACCTGCTTCACACACGACAACAGCCACTGGCAGACGGCCCCGTTCTGGAACCGTGAGTCGCTCCATCTAAGTGCTACTTCCTGCACTTCCCTGCTGGTCCAGTGGTTAAGACTCTGCCCTTCCAATGCAGGGGCGCCAGGGTTCGATCCCTAGTCAGGAAACTAAGATCCCACATGCTGAGCATGCATGCATGCATGCATGCTAAGTCATTTCAGTCATGTCTGACTCCTTGTGACCCTATGGTCTGTAGCCCTCCAGGCTCCTCTGTCCATGGGATTCTCCAGGCAAGAATGCTGGAGTGGGTGGCCATCCCCTCCTCTAGGGGATCTTCTCAACCCAGGGATCGAACCTGCATCTCTTATGTCTTCTGCATTGGCAGCCGGGTTCTTTATGACTAGTGCCACCTGGGAAGCCCACAGGCTGCATAGTGCTGACAAAAGAAAAAAAAAAGAAAAATGCTACTTCCTGCCACCATGTGGACAGCCAGCAGCTCACCCAGTTACTTAGACTAAGGAATTCAGCAGCTTGAATCCAGGAATCTAGAAAGATTCTAGATTAAAGTATCATATCATTTTTCTATACCAACAACTAGGATCATTTTTGCCTCTAAATTACTTTTTTTCTTTAGAAATTTTTATTTTGGTCTTTTGTTTGAAAATGCCAAGCTCTCCATGGGTTTTTCTCCCAATGATATTTCACAAGGTCCCCAGCCCTTGACAGACTTCTGGCCCTGCAAGACTGCTCCGTCACTAAGTAACTGAATAAATGGATGAATACTTTTACCCCGAATATACTTCGTTTCTGCTTTCTTAAAGAACACATTCTGCATATCACAAAAGGAAGTAAAACTCCTTGAATGCAGAGACTCTGTCGGATTTATTCTCAGTCCCCTTCAATAATACCAGCTTCTCGCATGAAGGCCAGCCAGCCCACAGAGTAGCTAAAACACCAGATCTTCTAGTTGAAAGGATCGCAGTAGGCTCCCAGGTCAGTGCTTCTCAAACTAAATTTGGAGACTTCAAGGAACCCACAGACCATTCTTAGGGAGACCGAGGGCCTATCTTATGACCATTTTTGTTTTATCTTTCTGTTTTCATGCATCTTGATTTCAGTGTCTGTGTTTGCACTTATGTTTACATGGGCTTCCCAGGTGGCCTAGTGGTAGAGAATCCACCTGCAGTACAGGAGGTGCAGTAGACTTGGGTTCGATCCCTGGGTCAGAAAGATCCGCTGGAGTAGGAAATGGCAACCCACTCCAGTATTCTTGCCCGGGAAATCCACGGACATAGGAGTTTGCTGGGCTACAGTCCAGGGTCGTAAAGAGTCAGACGTGACTGAGCACGCATGCACAACGACTTAAAAAACAGAAGCAGACTCACAGAACTTAAGGAATGAACTTATAGTTGCCAGCAGGGAAGGATGGGGGGCATTAGGGAGTTTGGGGTGGACATGTACACACAGTAGCAGCTTTAATCTGACAGCTCTTTAACATACGTTCTACAAATTAACCAGTGAACCTCTGCATGGTACAAGAGCTGTTCATGGTAACTGTCCATCTCCTGTTCAAGTGTTGTGGAGAGTCTGTCACATTACAAATTTCTACATCCTTAAATCCTCTGAGCTGGATTCAGGCCTTCTCCAAGCCCATCTACACTGCAGAATCCCCTGTTTCCAGGGCCCATTTGTAACACTTGACCATCTGACATTCAGAACAAGCTAAGGCCCTGGGTCCATCTTTTTATTAAGCAACCTTTTTTTTTTTTTTTCATTTTTTATAAAAAATGACAACAACCATAAATAGGAGTTCTGATACTCTCCTTCCTTCTCCCCACTCATCACTCGGTTTTAGAGATCAGTACCCAGCAGAACTTAGGGGACAGCAGACAAACAGGCCTGAAACTTCACCTTCATGAGTCGCCACTGTTTTTTTCCATCTTCACCTAATCTCACAGCAAATTTGTACAGAGAAGGCAGAGGAAATAGAGTACTTTTAATGTCCACCCACACAGTGTTTGCAAGAGAGAAAATATGAACTTAAAAATGTGAAGACAAGAAAAGGTTGAAATAGCTAGGCTGCCACCTTGTCTGACTCTCTTCCCTTTGTTTTCTTTCTTACCAACAGTGGGATCCTTCTGTGCTTGCACGAGCTCTAACAATAACACCTACTGGTGTTTGCGGACAGTTAATGAGACGCATAATTTTCTATTCTGCGAGTTTGCCACTGGCTTTTTGGAGTATTTTGATATGAATACAGATCCTTATCAGGTAAGTCACTATGTTCTCATTTTGTGAAGCTATTGAAAATGGAATAAGGAGAACATGAGCTCAAAGCTGTCGTCCTGGCCTCTTCGTCCACAGCTCACCAACACCGTGCACACAGTCGAACGGGGCGTTTTGAATCAGCTCCACCTGCAGCTGATGGAGCTCAGGAGCTGCCAAGGGTATAAGCAGTGCAACCCAAGACCCAAGGGCCTTGAAGTTGGTAAGGAGAAAAAAAGAATTTTTTTCTTCCTGTAGCACCTGGAAAATTCTCTTTGTGGTCAGGTTTTCTGCCTTTGAAACATATAGCTGGGGAGAGAAGATGTGAAAGCATATTGTTTGGGACCCTTATAGGGGAAACTCTCCAGGCAATTCCAAACATTCTTTGTTCAATAAATTTAGCTCTGGGTGCACTAATGAAAAATTTAATACCCCCAAAGATTTGGTGGGCATTTCATTCCATCTCTCCCAAAGATGCATTCTCTTAGTAAACCTCAGTATCTGATGAAAGCATCCATTGGAAGATGGGATGAAAGCGGCAGGGGTTTATTTGTTATTGCTGTCAACAGTCATAAGAGATACTCTAGGTCAACTGAGAAATCCTTTTTTTTTTTATTAAAGAGAATTAGAATGGAAACACACAATGCCCTATTTCTGCCTGTCAGAGTTTGAAACTTACCCAATTGGATACCTGCCCGTGACATACTGAATTAGATTTCTTTTGCCAGTATTTCCTGTCTGAAACTAGAGATGTTTGGGCAGGATGTTGTTTTGAGATCTGAAAGTTTAAGAGGGCTGACACGGAATCAGCCTGAAGTTCCCTCCCTTGTCTGCAGTGCTAAACTCACTCATTCCTCCTTTGGCTCCTGGAGAGTAGTTCTTTCCAGTGTCTGCCCCAGCTCTTTCCTGGTTAATGAGAATACTGATTTTCTCATAATTCCTATAGAAATGTAAATATTAGCTGTCCATAGAAGGAAGGAGAAAGTGCTGGAGCTGGCCAAGGGCATAACATGTCAACCCCAAAAGGGCCAAGAGTTTGACCCATAGGCACGTGCTATGTGCTGCTACTGCTGCTGCTAAGTCGCTTCAGTCGTGTCCGACTCTGTGTGACCCCATAGACGGCAGCCCACCAGGCCCCGCCGTCCCTGGGATTCTCCAGGCAAGAACACTGGAGTGGGTTGCCATTTCCTTCTCCAATGCATGAAAGTGAAAAAGTGAAAGTGAAGTCGCTCAGTTGTGTCCGACTCTTAGCGACCCCATGGACTGCAGCCCGCCAGGCTCCTCCATCCATGGAATTTTCCAGGCAAGAGTCCTGGAGTGGGGTGCCATTACCTTCTCTGTGCTATGTGCTAAGTCACCTCAGTTGTGTCTGACTCTTTGAGAGCCCATGGACTGTAGCCCACCAGGCTTCTCTGTCCATGGGATTCTCCAGGCAAGAATACTGAAGTGGGTTACCATGCCCTTCTCCAGGGGATCTTCCTGACCCAGGGATTGAACCTGTGTCTCTTAACGTCTCCTGCATTGGCAGGGGAGTTCTTCACCACTAGTGGCACCTGGGAAGCCTGGATCCATAGGCAGTGGGGAGCAATCTGCAAGACTCCTCTGTTGGCAGCTGGGTTTTCTCAGTGCCCTTAAGGGCCTGTGTCTCTGTGGGTCCCCTGTAAGTCGGCATCAGCAGCATCACCAGTAATAAAAGCAGGCAGCTCCCTGGGCCATGTGAGTGATGGGGATGAGAAGCCAGGATGCATCCTGAAATGGCAGCATCGTCACCAGTCACTTCCACCAGTATTGGGTCCCGGAGGCTTTCAAACTGCAAGTTGCAGCTTGAAAATTCTACATCCCGTGGGCGGTCCCATCACCGCTGTCAGTCCCCACCCCTCCATTCATGCCTTGGTGGAATTCATCACCAGCCAGGAGAGTCCAGATTTTTGGTCAGTAGCTCCACTCAACTTAAATCTTTTCAGATATCTGGTGTATCTGACCTTTTCCTCAAATCCTGAAGAAAAAAAAAAAAAAAAACCTACAGCCTGGAAACTGGAACAACCATTAGAGGCACTAGAAATATGACACCCAGATATCTCTTCCCCGAAGCTCATAGCCCTCTTATTGGTGATGACATGGCAGCTGTACTTAGTGAAACCTGATCAAGCCTCTGAATGGTTGAGTGACGTGCCAGGTGGAGCCTGTTTTTGCTGTTACACTTCAAGCAGTCCACTTCTAGACGATTCCTAAGAGAGATGATTGTCGGCCCTTTTTTCCAAGGTTTGGTCTAAAGTCACCAAAAGTTAACTATTCCTGAGACTTACTTGGACTTTGGGAAGTACTCGTCTTATTACTTTGAAATGGACTCTCCTATCTCACCCCCACCTATTTTTCATGTAAACTCCAGTATGTTTCATTTTAAACCCTTTTTTTATTTATAGCTTTCCATCCTCATTTTGAACCTAACAGAAAAGCTCTGTTGGACTCCGACGCTGTTTGTATTTCACACGATATGTTTCTTTCTAGGATTTAGAGGTTGTGCATGAAGCAGGACAGAGGGGGTGGTTTTATGAGTTCTAAAGCTAACATAAATTACTCTTATATTTTCCTACATCAGGAAATAAAGATGGAGGAAGCTATGACCTGCACAGGTATTCAGACTTTTTTATTCTCCCTGGCAGCTTCTTTCCCAATAATTGCATGATCGAACCATTTTAACTCATTTCCGCCCCTCACCTTGTCGCTCAGAGCATAGCTTGGGGTGCATGCATGTTCTAACAGCTCTCTCCACCGTCTTGTGTCATCGGGAACGGATCTGTCATTTTTGTTTGAAATCAACTCACTGTCACAACCAGATGTGTCTCAGAGCCTTTACTCACTCGTGCTTGTGTGCTTGTTGGATGGTGCTTGGCAGCATGGAATGACGGGAAGGGGGAGAACACAGAATGACCTTCGGGAGCCCTGGGAGAAAGCAGGGAGAATTATTTTCCTGGTGGTTCTTACACGTCGATTTGCTGGAGAGGCGTCATGGCAACAAGTTAGAGATTTCATGAAATGCGACGTCAGTATCACAAAAGGGATCGTGGGAATGTAAAGAGCGTGGTAGAGCTGACGTTGGAGGAAAGACAAGGCGCTTCCTTGTTCATGGTCCTTAATTAGCTGCGGTGATAAAAGCAGCCACGCTGGGGCTCAGAAGCTCTGTAGGGTGGTGGTGTGTGAAGGGGGAAAGTGGGGGTCAGCGAACCTAGAGTCGAGACGCACAGGAAGGTCTCAGCACATCATGGAGACAATAGTGCCTGACACACAGAAGCTTGAAGACCAGCCCTGGGCCGTCTTCTTACTTCCCTCTAGCCTCGCCCCCGCCCCCAAGTAGCCCCCCGCTTCCCTGTACTCTGGGGTCGGGGAGGAGGACCCCAAACACCTAGTGACGGGGTCAGCCCTTGCTCATGACCTTCTACTCCCTGCTGAGACCTCAGGCAGGTCTGTCAGAAGCATGCCGTGTGGGGCAGGAGGGACCTGTCCTTACTACCTTACTGAGGGGAAACTGAGGCACAGCCTCAGTTCATGAATCCTCTTGGGAGAAATGATTCCATCAAAGGAACATGGACTTCGTTGGTGTCACCCGTTTTGATATTGTCCTAGAGAAACCGAAGAATATTGCCCTTCGGGATGTGCTGGTGGCCCCGCCCTCCCTCAAGCCTTCTGAGCTCTGGTCTCAGATTCCTTTTTTCTTTTAGCACAGGCGAGCCACACATATACTGTGCTTGCTTGTGCTTGTACTCAGTCGTGTCTGACTCTTTGCAACCCTGTGCACTGTAGCCCGCCAGGCTCCTCTTTCCATGGGATTCTCCGGGCAAGAATCCTGGGGTGGGTTGCCATCCCCTTCTCCAGGGGATCTTCCTGACCCAGGCTTCGAACCCAGGTCTCCTGCATTGTAGGCAGATTCTTTACCATCTGGGAAGCTGTCAGATCCCTTCTTTTAAAGGTCAGTTTATTGGTGCCAGGAGAAGCTGGGTGGTGGTGGGGAAGGTGTAAGCATCAAACAAGACAAAGGAACTTGGACTTTTGAGGATCCGTGATAACCATCTCTTTCTGTCTTCTCTCTTCCCTCTTGTCTTTTTTCTTCCCTTTCCTCACTCTGCCCCCAAACCCACCCTGGGTCCCCGCCCCCAGCATGCATAAGACAGAACAGAAAACCCCGCTCCTAAGCTGGTCTCCCCCCGGGCCATGTGCCGGTGAGGTAATACTATCTCACACACTGGGACTCATCTGCCTGCTTCCTGGGGGCCCCTTTAAGACATTTCTCAAACAGGGCATTTTAAGCGGACCTCACACTGGACATTGACTTTACAGTTATTTTATGAGGCACACGATTCTACAGCCAAGGGATGTTCCGTCTGGCCCTCTTTTATGTTTCTCATGACAGAGGTAAAAGATCAAGACACGAGTCTGGTTGGAGCTGAGGAAGAGTTCTTCTTCGCAAGCCATCCCCCGATAGCTCTGAGATGAAGAATGTCATCTCCATTCCAGTCATGATTAAAGGGATTTGGGCTTTCCAGGCCTGCAGTGCAGGAGACTCAGGGTTCGATTCCTGAGTCAGGAAGATCCCCTAGAGGAGGGCATGACAATCCACTCCAGTATTCTTACCTGGAGAATCCCATGGACAGAGGAGCCTGGCAGGCTGCAGCCCCTAGGGTCACAAAGAGTCAGATGCAGCTGAAGCAACTTAGCGCGCACATCTGGGACTCCCCCTGCCCTGATCACCGTCACCACCACCACTAAACGGAGCCAAATCCCTCGTTTCTGGGGTCATTTTGGCACGCCCTTGGTGACTTTGGTTGTTGATGTCATCCCTTCCCTGGTAACGTGGCACGAAACTGTGTGCGCGGTGACCTTGTGTTACCTGTTGCTTTTTCTTTTCCTTCTAAATTCCTTACAAATGGACAAATTTAAGGATCCTCTTTAACTCAAAATGACTGGTTTTTCAGACTCTACCACCGCATAATCCATGGTGTAAACTACCTTTCAGCTGCTCTCCTCATGATAGGCAGGAGATGATGAAACAGGAAAGCATCAACCTGTCACACCTGTGCTCCCACTGGGCACTTACAGGCAGTGTCTGATGTAGCCTTCCCTGTTCATTGTATTCTGTTGGATTGACAGGCAGCAGATGTGGAAAAGTCAGAAACTACTGTCCCAGTTTACCCGTGCTTAGTCCTCCCAAGATTTTGGAAGCTTCGATCCTTTTTTTTTTTTTTTTTTTTTAAGAAAATTAATTAGGTGACTTCCCTGGCAGTCCAGTGGTTAAGACACCGAGCTTCCAATGCAGTGGGCACGGGTTCTGTCCCTCGTCAGGGAACTAAGATCCCACATTCCAAGCAGTGCCACCAAAAACTAGAAAGAAAGAAAAAAAAGAAAACTAATTAAAGTGCGTTTTCAATCATGAAATTTGATTACAAAAGCCTTTGATAAAAATGATAACAAACACACGTGAAGAATTTGGAACTTGAAAATTCAGCAGAGTATTTTAGAAGATGTATCTTGTATAAGACTGACTACAGAAGAGTTTTTAAACTGCCTTCAATTTTGTGGGTTAATCCTTAGACATATTTAGAAGGTCTTTAAAAAGTCTGCTCCCTAGTTCAATTTCTTTTTTATTGTTGTTCTTTTTGGCATGGTAGTTGCTTAAGGCAGGGGCAGCTGAAATGCTTTGCTTATTCGTTTTCCGGTTAGGACAAGCTCACGGTAAGGATACAGTTCAGTAAACTGGCCGCCATGACTCAGGAAATAATTGTTGGCTTGAGTTGAAAGTAATAATTTCTGTGTTGCAAAATAGAATAGGATCCACAGGTTAATGGGGTGTTTATTTTTCTTGTTGTCTGTGAAAACTGACGCTGCTGACCTTTGATGAGCTTCTCTGGCAGTCATGGTGTGTGTCCATGGCTGCGTGGGCCAGACGGTCAGTTCTTGGCAGCCTGACGCTGGCACGGCTGCTTCCTGACACTTCTGTCCGCGCCCTGCAGGCCCGCAGGCCACACTGTTCCCACCCTCAGCAACCATACCTCCTGTTCACATTGCTTTTGCTTTTCTCTTTTTACATGTAAAGTTGACTTTTTCATTTTCTTGAACTATAGTTGGTTTACAATGTTGTATTAGTTTCTGGTGTACAGCAAAGCAATTCAGTTTTATACGTATATCTCAGAGAAGGAAATGGTACCCACTCCGGGAAAATCCCGTGGACAGAGGAGCCTGACAGGCTGCAGTCCATGGGGTCACCAAGAGTTGGACACAACTGAGCACACATCTATGCTATATGCTAGGCTTCATGTCACATCAATTCTTTTTCAGATTATTTCCTATTATAGGTTATTATAAGATATTGACTATAGTTCCCTGTGCTATACAGTGGGACTTTGTTGTTTATCTGTATTATATTATATTATATGCTGCTGCTGCTGCTAAGTCGCTTCAGTCGTGTCCGACTCTGTGCGACCCCATAGACGGCAGCCCACCAGGCTCCCCTGTCCCAGGGATTCTCCAGGCAAGGACACTGGAGTGGGTTGCCATTATATTATACAGATATCTGTTAATCCCATACTCCTAATTTATCCTCCCCTTTCTCCTTCCTCTTTGGTAACCATAACTTTGTTTTCTGTGTCTGTGAGTCTGTTTCTGTTTTGTAAATAAGTTTATTGTTATTAGATTCCACGTATAAGTGATATCCCTAACCCTAACCCTTTTTTAGATTCCACATATAAGTGATATCATATGATATTTGACTTTCTCTGATTTATTTCACTTAGTATGATAATCTCTAGGTCCATCCGTGTTGCTGCAAGTGACATTATTTCATTCTTTTTTACGACTAATATTCTATTCTATGTATGTACATCTTCTTTATCCATTCCTCTATATACACTTCCATCACTTCCATGTCTTGGTTATTGTGAATAGTGTTGCTATGAACACTGGGGTGCATTTATTTTTTCGAATTAAACTTTTCTCTGGATATATGCCCAAGAGTGGGATTGCTAGATTATGTGGTAGCTCTACTTTCAGTCTTTTAAGGAACCCCTGTTGCTCGTTTTGATTCACTTTTCCCTGTGGCAACAGCGCATGCCTTGCAGACAGTTACGGGTGATAGAGCCGTGTGTTACACGCTGTGCGGGATTGTGGTTAGAGCACGGATGCTGAAGCCAGCCTGCCTTGGGTTCAAATCCCAGTCTTGCTAGTCAGAAACTGAGGACAGAGCCTGACGTATAGCAAGCCCCAGGAATGATGAGTGTTACTAGTCAGGTATA
The DNA here is from genome assembly GCF_019923935.1 of Bubalus bubalis. Classification (NCBI taxonomy): domain Eukaryota; kingdom Metazoa; phylum Chordata; class Mammalia; order Artiodactyla; family Bovidae; genus Bubalus; species Bubalus bubalis. The sequence continues at coordinate 48,689,531 of NC_059171.1, read as the reverse complement.
ATAATATGGGGGTGCAAAAAATTCACATGAAGAAAGTGGTATGTGAAAGGGGATAGTAAATGATAAAAGAATGCCACTGTATTTTATAAGAAACCCAAAAAGAGATCTTATCAGAGCCAGCACCATCTCCATCATCACTCATTGGCAACCCAGAGTTCAGCACACAAATGTGTTCTCTGAACCACCGGAATCTCTTGAGATCAAAAGGAAAAAATGCAGCCTTGACTGCCCTGCTCTATGTTGTCCTGAGCTTCCCTGGTGGCTCAGACAGTAAAGAATCTGCCTGTCAATGCAGGAGACCTGGGTTTGATCCCTAAGTCGGGAAGATCCCCTGGAGAAGGAAATGGTGACCCACTCCAGTATTCTTGCCTGGAGAATTCCATGGAAAGAGGAGCCTGGCAGGCTACAGTCCATGGGTTCTCAAGGAGTCAGACACGACTGAGTGACTAACTTTCTGTGTTGCCCAAAGAAAGCTCTCTTCTCTCGGTCACATCTCAGGGCTCCATTTTCTTTTCAAGATGCCTTGCTAGTACGGTTGGACTTTTCTCTTTAAGGCACTCAACCAAGAGACGAGTGAAGACCAGGGTTTGAAGTTAAAGGGTCTGGAGGTGAGGTTGGCTTCCTAAGACAATGAAGGGGGCCTGCGTTAGGGCTGTTAGAGTGTGAGTCAGGACCAGGGCCACTGGGTGGCGCTGTGCGGTTTGCACCCTGCACAGAAGTGTGCCGTCAGGGACAGGCGGGCCCTGGAGCCCAGTTCCTGTTATCCTCAGTGGATTCAGTCATTTTCTAAATGCTGCAGTACACAGAGAGGAATTTCAGAATTGTTAACTCACACTAACTGCAAATTTGGCATATTTTGTAGACTATCTGGTTCTGCCTTTGACCATTTTTCTATCTGGTTTCTGAAAGAATTGTCAGGAAGAGTTTTGTTTTTTTTTTTATTGAAATATAGTTGATGTACAATATTATATAAGTTACAGGTGTTCTTTATAGTGATTCACAATTTTTAGAAGTTATAACTATATTTATAGTTATTATAAAATATTGTTTATTGAAAAGAATTTATATCTTTGTCATGCTCTGTCAAACAAAGGACATTTTTCCATTTGGTCAAGTATATTTATGGGTCTGAATTTCAGGAGCTTTTAAAAAGTATTTTCTTAAAGGTTTTGCACATTTCTTGTTAAGTGTTTTGTAAGCACCTTATCTTTTTTGTAACTACATAAACAAAGTTTTCATCCACCATTAAAACCTCTACTTGATAATTGTTTATGTGTATGAGGGCTATTGGTTTCTGTACATTAATTTTACTACCTACTACCTTGTAAATTGTTTTTCAGTCCGCTTTGTCATGTATTCTCTTCAGTTTCCCAGGTATACTGTCAAACATTTGCAGAGATAGCTTTGCTTGTTTTCCCATTTATGTGTCTCATCGATTTATCTAATTGAATAAGCTAATATTTTCAGTACAATGTTACCTTGTCCCTGTTCTTAGTGAAAGTAATTTCAGGATTTTTCCATGAAGTGAAGTGAGAAGCGGGCTTTAGGACTAAGATATATATGTTTTTGTTATGTTAGGGAAATAGCCATCAATTCTTTTCTAGTATTTTTTAGTGTTTTTAGTATTTAATGAATGTTGAGGTTGTCAAAAACCTTTTCAGTATTTATGGAGTTACTCAGATAATTTTTCTCTTTAGATCTACTAATATGATATGTTATGTTAATAGATTTGCTAAGAGTAGACCAACTAACCTTCCATTTCTGGAATAAATTTTGCTCGACCGTCATGTGTTATTTTCTTAATATAATATTGAATGCTCGTCACTAATATTTTATTTAGGATTTTTGTGTCTTCTTATAAATGATTCAGTCTGAAACTGTCTTTGTGTTTATGCTGTGTTATCTTTTTAGGTATTGGTTTTCTATCACTGTCATAACTCATGATTACCCCATGCCTGTTGTTGTTTAGCTGCTAAGTTGTGTCAGATTCTTTGCAACCTCATATACTGCAGCCTGCCAGGCTCCTCTGTCCGTGGGATTTCCCAGGCAAGAATACTGGAGTGGGTTGCCGTTTCTTTCTCAGGGGATCTTCCTGACCCAGAGATCAAACCAGCATCTCCGCTTTGCAGGCAGATTCTTTACCACCACGCCATCAAGTGATACCTACCCCATGCCCTAAAGCAACACAAATGTATTCTCTGACATTTCTAGAAGTTAGAAGTCTGAAATGGTTTACTGGGCTAAAATCACTGTATTCCTTCTAGGGCCTCTAGAGAAGAGTCCATTTCCTTGCCTTTTCCAGCTTCTAGAAGCTTCCTGGATTCCTTGTTCACGGCCCTTTCCTCCATCTTCAAAGTTGAAAATTCAGCGTCTTCAAGTCTCAATACCTACCTGTTCCCCTGCCAACATACATACCCCTTTGCTTCCAAGGTCACATTTTCTCTGACTCGCTTGCCCTCCTTTTCCTAAAAAGGATCTTTGGGATGACATTGGCCCCACCTGGCTAGGATAACCTCCTCACCTCAGAATCCATAACTTAGTTTGAATTTGTATAGTCCCTTTTGCATGTAAGGCAACAATACCTAGTTTCTGGGGATTAGGATGTGGACATCTTTGAAAGATGAATACACTCTTCTGCCTGCCACAGCGAACAAGGTTAGACTTGCTTCATAGAAAGAGCTTCCGGGTTTTCTTTGATCTTCTATGCTCTGGAACAGTTAGTATAGCATTGAGATGTTCTTTTCCTTGAAGGCTTGGTAAAATTCTCCTGCGAAACTATAGTGACCTGTTGCTTCTTTATTGTTCGTTGTTTTAGTCGCTAAGTCACGTCCAACTCTCTGCAACCCGATGGACTGTAGCCTGCTGGGCTCCTCTGTCCGTAGAATTCTCCAGGCAAGAATACTAGAGTAGGTTGCCATGTCCGCCTCCAGGGGCTCTTCCCAACCCAGGGACTGAACCTGTGTCTCCTGCATTGGCAGGTGGATTCTTTACTGCTGAGCCACCAGGGAAGCTTGTTTGTAGTGTAGTTCTTATAACACTGATAGAAAGTTCTTAAGTAGTTTTTATAAACTTATATAATTATATAAAGGTAATAAACTTTATTTTCCTTCTTTGGGACTTGTTCTGTTTAAACTTTCTACCTCTATTGGATCAATTTCAATAAAACATGTTTTCCTAGACAATTATCTGTTTCATCTAGGTTTTTTCAATTGATTTGCTTTGATATCTGCAGAGTACTTGTTTACTTTTTAAATTTTGTATATTTCAATCATTATTTCTGCCTTGTCATTTTCTATTTTGTCTATTTGAAATTGGTCCCTTTTTTCATAATTAGGTGAGCTAGTTACTGTTGGGATCCTTTTTCTTAAAAAACAACAACAGGGTTTTGATTTATTATCAATATTTATGAATTAGATACGTCATTTTTCTGTTCTTTGCCTTATTAATTTTGTTTCACTCCTGGATCTGATAAATGTGTTAAACGCTCACCACCCATCCTTTTGCTGATGTTTCCCCAGTGATTTCTTGATTGAATGAAACTCACCCTCTGGGAGACTGTTCAAGATGACCTGATGTGTTCCATGTTCTTTGCATTCTTCCATGTTTGAAACTGTTTTTCTGTAGCCTTGATACTTAAAGGAGAGGTTGGCTGGATATACGATCCTCGGTTCATACTCTAATGTTTGATCTAAGGTGGCTTTCACATCCTGGGATACTTGATTGAGAAGATTTCATTTACTTAACAGTGTTACATTATGGTTTTCTTCACTTTCGGGTTTATTTTGGCAGGGGCATTTTCATAAGATGGTAGACTTTTTATACTTTTTTTCTATGTTCTTTTGTAATAATTTTGTTTACATTTAGACTGCTTTTATTAATTTCAGGGACTTCAAGTATTTCCAAGATGCCTAGTTTAAGAAGATCCTATTCTGTCAGTGTAACCAAGCATACTTTTTCTTTTTACTTTTTATTGCATTATTATTTGGGGATGGGGTTGTAAGAGGTTGTGTGTCCTCCAGTTTGTCTGTTTCTCTTTTTTATTACAGGACTGAAATTGCACCCTTTCGGCTTCTTTTTTCCTTTATCACCCAGTTTTCGAAGGCCATTTTTCTCTTCCTTTGTATCCTTTTTCCCCCCAAAGTGATGCCTTTCAAGACTGTCATCTCCATTCATGCTCCCTTCAGTCTTTTCTTCATTGTTGCAACCACAGTTTACCAAGACTCTACAGGGTTTTATACCACAGGTTGACGTTCTTTCCAGCAATGGTTTCAAGTCTATCTTTGACTGCATTCTCACTTCTTCTTTTCTCTTCTGTATAGTCTTCCCAGGGCTGGTGCCCAAAGTGTGACACACAGCTCTACTGGCATTTGGTATTAATTTTTTTTTTTTTAACTTACAGGTAATTTGAAGATTCTAGGATTCTCTGTATCGCTTTCTAGGTAGTTCATTGCCTTCATCTAGGCCACCTCTTCTTAAGTGGTACTTGGGCACACCTAGGGAAAAGACATTGTTTTCTGCAGAACTATAGTCATTTTGATGATGTAGAAAAATCAGAGCAAGAAAGCTGGTGGGTTCATTGAATGCTGTGCAAAACCACTCAGTGGTTGGTTTCTTTAAAGGATAGAAGTTTTAGAGCAAAGAAAAAAAAATCAAAGAAACAGATCTATCTAATTTGAAGTTAAATAGATGCAAATATTTAACTGCATTCAAATGTGTTTTTATACTGTCAAGGAGTATAAAATAATAAAATAAAAATATTTTACAAAGTATTGTCTAGTACATTAAATTACTTTGAAACATCATTCATCTAGCAGCTCTGTATGTAATAAAGGTTTTAACACATAGCTATATTTGGTAGATGAGGAACCAAGACTCAGAGAGACTAACACACTTGATTTCCTGGTTCCATCGGTGACTTGAGTAGAGCCAGGAGTAAATCATAAGCCCCCTGACAGGTAATACCAGTCTATTCCCAGTACCAGCCAAGCCTGTTATAGAATTCCTCACTCGTTCAGCCTTCTTTCCAAAGTTCATTCTCATTCAGTCACTTCTGTAACCTGAGGCCAGTCCTTGATAACAAATTACTAGAGACACATACTTTTCCATGTTTTATTTCAAATTGCTTTGTGCCACAAAAACAATGCAAGTTGCTTATTCAATAGGTTGAACATGTTTTCTCACTAATGATCCACCTTCATCTCTCTTCACAGAGGACAGTTATGGGATGGATGGGAAGGTTAATCTGCCCAGTCTCACTGCAGACAGCAACTGGCAAGGCCCGGAGGATGTATACAGCGTGAATGGAAGCGCCTACAAGGACAGACAAAACTATAGACTTAGTCTGGCTGACTGGACTAATTACTTGAAGGATGTAGATAGAGTATTTGCACTGCTGAACAGTCACCATGAGCAAAACCAAGCCAATGGGACTAAAAGTGCTCCAAGTGATGGGCTCCTGGCTGTGTCTGCTGACCTCTCAGCCCCAGCAGAGGTGGATGAAGACCCCAGGGGTAGGGTTAGGGAAGCGCCTCCTTTGACCTTGCTGGCTGACCTTCCCACCCTGCATTCCAGCCGACCAACATTCAGTCCAGACAGTCAACTTGAATGGAACAACGACATTCCCGAATTTCATCGTTTGGATTCTGAACACTGGAGAAATCATAAAACTGACAAATGGATGGAGCGTGAAGGGATCAATCACCTTGAAACTGATTTCAGCGGCAATGGCATGACAGAGCTGGTGCAGCCTAGACCCAGGCAGCAGAAGGGCCGTCCCCAGGATGGTCGTCCAAAGGAAGATATTTCCAAAGATCAGCTGCTTCTTTCTGCACGTCCTGATGTTAACTCCACTGATCTGGTGATCAGAGAGTCCACCGGGGGGCCGCCTGTTTCCTCCAGCATCACAAAGAGGATGTCAAACCAAGTGGAGAAGAACCACAGGGCTGGGAGCCTACAGAGTCTAGAAGGCAGTGCCTCGTTTCCACTCTCCTCTGATTAGATGCCATGTGGCCTTACCCTAAACACAGTATTTTTTTTTAATTTGTTCTTAGTAAACTAATAAAGGTGATCATGACAGCCAGCATTCCAAACTGCCCCAGGTACACCTGTGCAGTGGAAGTCAGTGCGGACACGAGCGGCACGCACCTAGGGACTTGGTCTTCTAAGTCACTGTCAAGAATAGAGAGAAAGGTGCATTTGTGGGGTTTTGTTTGTTTGGGGGGGTCACTAAAACAGTATTAACCTTTGAAAGTTCTAGGGATGTGTGTATACAAATGTTATCCAATCAAGATGGCTAGAATTGTGCCTTTCTGAGTTTCTGAAACTTGACATCCTCAGTGAAATTTCAATCTGTTTTCCACTGCGTGCGTATTGTGGTTTCAATTCATTTTTAACCACTGGAATTTTTCAGTGCCCTCGCTTTTCGCTCAGTGATTTTTGCACTTTGAGATGGGAATGCCATGTCTGTTTGGTTAGTCTTACTTTTTCCCCCAGGCTTGTCACAGTGTCACTGCTTGCTCTCAGTGTGACAAAGGAAAATGGACCCCAGGAATGACAGACAGTATCATCACATCTTGTTCAGCGTACGCTTTTGCCAGAAAATAATGCATGTGTTTTACCTCGACTTGCTAAAATCGATTAGCAGAAAGGCATGGCTAAGGATGTTGGCGGTAAAAATAAACAAATAAACAAAACAAAGATTGCCTGCTTTCTCTGTGCCTAGCCTCAAAATGTTCATCATCTGCTTTAAAACTGCTAAATTTTTATTATTTGCTTAACAGGATAAAAGGACTGAAGACTTTTTTTTAATCTTTGTTTTGTTTTCTTGACCTGGCTAGTAAGCTTAAGTGTTGAGAAAATATATCTAGTTTTGAATTTATATAAGAAAAAAAAAAATTTTTTTTTTTTTTCAGTAAAACAAACTCATGAATGTTTCATAATTTAAATGCACCATATGTGTTCTATGGTTACTTTTAAGGCCTTCACCAGGTTCTGATTTTTTTTAAGGCATAAGTGAAAACTGCTTTTGAAATTCTGTGTTCTTGAAAATATTTGTCATATTTAGATGTTTCAGTACCAGCAAAAGGATTATTACCTCACTGAGAGTTTGCAGTATCCTAGCCAACTTCCCAAGAAGGTATTTTTTAGCTTAATGGTAATTTTCATTTTATTTTTAGATAATCAAATGCATAGGTAAGTTATGTTACCTTTACGTGTTTAAGGTAAACTCTTTTAAAGAAAACCTGATATGTTAGAGTTGAATCTTTGATAACTTTGTCTTTATCATAGACTCTGTACATATGTTAAAATTAACTCTTTATCAGATGTGTGTGTCACCAGCTGAATGACAGATGAAACATATTTATGGTCATGAATGACGTGCTTTGTAAAAAAAAGGTTTCAAGTTATTAGGAAGCATATTGTGTTTTTTAAAATCTTGTGTAATATTCTGTGATACTTTTATAGAACAATTCTGGCTTCAGGAAAGTCTAGAGGCACTATTTCTTGAAATAAAAGGAGTTTAAACTTTACCCGTTTCAGAGAAATGAACTTAACCAAGTTTCTGTGGTACACTCATCCCAGTAAAATGGAGTCCTGATCTAAATGTACATAATTTCTTTTTTCTTTTTAAATGTACATAATTTCTTTTTTCACTTTTTTTTTTTACCACACCTTGTGGCCTGTGGGATCTTAGTTCCCCAACCAGGGATGGAACCTGTGCTCCCTGCATTGGGAGCACAGAACCTTAACCACTAGGCAACCAGGGAAGTCCCTCAATGTATATGATTAAACATTATCCTTATTTGGAAAATTGATCCAAAGTCAGTGTATGTTATAGAACATTCTCCAGTTGATGATTTCAGCACGCATTTGCCTCACTGGTGTCCAGAGGGGTGTAGCAGAGGCAGTCGAGGGCGGCTTCCCTGGGCAGGCAGCCTGGGCAGCTACAAAGGGGCCAGTGCTGGGCTGAATTCTCTACGGTTGCCATCTTGAAATTCTCAGTAGTCTTTGAACAAGGGACCCCATGTTCCCATTTTTCACTGAACTTGCAAATTATGTAGCCAGTCTTAGGCAGCAGAAATGGGAGTTTTTCAAAAGCAAGAGGATACGCCACTCCCCTCCCCAAAGAAGGAAGTTTGAATTCTTTGGTGACCATGAAATTTGGTGAATTCCTCACCACCTTCCAAGACCTCAAGTTTTCTGATTGACAAGTTCCATATACCTCCTTCTATTCTAGATCTCCTGAGGAGCTTTTTCCCCTTCATATAGAGAGGCTAACCATCTGTGACATGTCCAGAGCTCAGAACGTTAATAGTAAAGCAAAAAAAAAAGCAAAGAACTTTGGGACCTGCCAGTTCAACCCCTGGATAATGAAGGAAACCATCTGTAAATGAGTGCTCAGTCCCGTCCAACTCTTTATGACCCCATGGACTGTAACCCACCAGGCTCCTCTGTCCATGGAATTCTCCAGGCAAGAATACTGGAGTGGGATGCCATGCCCTCCTCCAGGGATTGAACCCACGTCTCCTGCATTGGCAGGTGGATTCTTTACCGCTGAACCACCAGGGAAACCCAAAACCATCTTTATCTGTTTGCTATAACAGAGACCACCAGACTGGGTGGCTTACATGACAGAAATTTACTTTGTCACTCCTGGAGGCTAGAAGTCCAAGACCAAGGTATCGGCAGGTATGGTTTCCCCAGAGACATCTCTCCTCGGCTGGCAGAGGACCACTTTCTTCTGTATCCTCACATGTCCTTTTCTCTGTGTGTACATTTCCCGGCAGGGGCGGGGCTCTTTTCCTACGAAAACACTAGTCATACTAGATCAGGGCTCCACCATCAGGACTTCATTTAATTTCACCTCTTTAAAATCCTCTTTCCAGATACAGTCACACAGGAGATTAGGGCTTCAATATATGAATTTTGAGGGGACACTTTCCAGTCCTAACACCACAATTTCATGAGAGAAGAATCCAAGGTAATAGTACTGTCCAAAGACACATCCTTGTGCCTTCTTCCTCGTTCCTGTCCTGCAAGATGTGAATAAACCAAATGTTGCTCTCCTGGAGGAAATTCCATGGTGGTTCAATAACTATTTCTACTTCTGTTTATGTAGCTACTTTGCATAAAGGGCTTGAGGGAAACTATTCAGATCTCGAAAGGCCCCTGGAGATTTGCTGGCAGGCGGGTCTCCTGTAATCTATGACAAAGCTGATGCCCAGAAGGGGTGTGCTGATGACCACCTGTGTGCTCCCCATGGGTTTAGAAGAGGAAGAGATTTAGCAGAGGTGAGGGCCAGCCCTGTCCACCTTCCCCATTTCAGCACACATGGGGGCACACACACGCACACACACACCCCAAATCCGTGAAAACAGAGGCCACAGTGGGGACCCCATCTGGTCAGTAGTGGAAAGAATGACAGACATGAAATTATAGAAGACAAACTTCACCACAAACTCTAGTTTTTACTTTCTGCATGAGCTTGGAAAAGTCACACAAGCACTCCAACACAGCTTCTTTGACTATAAAATAGGTTTGAGTCAAGGATGGCAGACACTTAGCAGACAGGCTGCTTTTCCAAAACATGCCCAAGAAAGACAGTGCTAATTCCTTGGGACAGTTCAACATCTCAGCCCTTCCGGTTCCTGGGTTAAACTTAGGTAGCTCTGTTGTTCAGGTGCTAAGTTGTGTCCGACTCTTTCGTGACCCCATGAACTGCAACATGCCAGGCCTCTCTGTCCTTCACTATCTCCTGGAATTTGTTCAAACTGTTCTCCAGTCAGTTCAGTGGCTCAGTCATGTCCGACTCTTTGCGACCCCATGGATTGCAGTACGCCAGGCTTCCCTGTCCATCACCAACTCCTAGAGTTTACTCAAACTCATGTCCATAGAGTTGGTGATGCCATCCAACCATCTCTCCTCTATCGTCCACTCCCATTCCTGCCTTCAGTCTTTCCCAGCATCAGGGTCTTTTCAAATGAGTCAGTTCTTCACATCAGGTGGCCAAAGTATTGGAGTTTCAGCTTCAGCAACAGTCCTTCCAATGAATAGTCAGGACTGATTTCCTTTAGGATTGACTTGATTGATCTCCTTGCAATCCAAGGGACTCTCAAGAGTCTTCTCCAACACCACAGTTCAAAAGCATCAATTCTTCAGTGCTCAGCTTTCTTTATAGTCCATCTCTCACATCCATACATGACCACTGGAAAAACCATAGCCTTGACTAGATGGACCTTTGTTGGCAAAGTAATGTCTCTGCTTTTGAATATGCTGTCTAGATCAGTCTTAGCTTTTCTTCCAAGGAGCAAACGTCTTTAAATTTCATCGCTGAAGTCACCATCTGCAGCGACTTTGGAGCCCCCAAAAATGAAGTCTGTCATTATTTCCACTGTTTCCCCATCTATTTGCCATGAAGTGATGAGACTGCATGCCACAATCTTAGTTTTCTGAATTTTGAGTTTTACACCAATTTTTTCACTCTCCTCTTTCATTTTCATCAAGAGGCTCTTCAGTTCTTCTTCGCTTTCTGCCATAACAGTGATGTTATCTGCATATCTAAGGTTATTGATATTTCTCCTAGCAATTTTGATTCCAGCTTGTGCTTCTTCCAGCCCAGCATTTCTCATGATGTACTCTGCATAAAGTTAAATAAGCAGGGTGACAATATACAGCCTTGACATACTCCTTTCCCGATTTACAACCCGTCTGTTGTTCCATGCCCAGGTCTAACTATTGCTTCTTGAGCTGCATATAGATTTCTCAGGAGGCAGGTCAGGTGGTCTGGTATTTCCATCTCTTGAAGAATTTTCCACAGTTTGTCGTGATCCACACAGTCAAAGGCTTTGGCATAGTCAATAAAGCAGAAGTGGATGTTTTTCTGAAACTCTCTTGGTTTTTTGATGATCCAGCAGATGTTGGCAATTTGATTTCTGGTTCCTCTGTTCTCCCATAAGGCAGAGCATTTGTGTCCTTAGAATCCTCAGTGTATTCATGGGATTTCCCAGGCAAGAATACTGGAATGGGTTGCCATTTCCTCCTCAAGGGGAACTTCCTGACTCAGGGATGGAACCCAAATTGAACTGCAGGCAGATTCTGTGCTGGAGAAGACTCTTGAGAGTCTCTTGGGCTGCCAGGAAATCAAACCAGTCAATCCTAAAGGAAATCAACCCTGAATATTCATTGGAAGGACTGATGCTGAAGCTGAAGCTAAAGCTCCAATACTTTGACCAATTGACATGAAAAGTTGACTCATTGGAAAAGACCCTGATTGAGGGAAGGATTGAGGGCAGGAGGAGAAGCGGGCAGCAGAAGATGAAGATGGTTAGATAGCATCACCGACTCAATGGACATGAGTTTGGGCAAACTCTGGGAGATAGTGAAGGACAGGGAAGGCTGGCGTGCTGCAGTCCATGGGGTCAGGAAGAGTTGGACACAACACCAGAACAACAGAGCCACCCAAGTCCAGCCCCGGAATCCGAAGGGTTAAGAGATTACAGCTTGTGTTTTTTCATAATGACCATTAGATGTCACTCTATTGCAACTAAAGACCTCTGCTGGGTCCCAGGGCCTAGACCCTTGGCAAAGCAGCCCTTTATATTGATTTCTAAAGTAGTAGCTCTACCATTTCTCTAAGAAAACATCTAGAACAACTTGATCCATGGCAGGCTTGCTCTTTCTTCGGTGCCTAGGATCTTAGCCATTCCAGGAGGCCAAAGAACAGTTTAGCTTTCTACTGATTTATATTGGTATTATGAGCAGGGATTGCATCAGACTTTGATGTTTAAATTCAAGAGTGAGCCCCGAATATCGAATATCCATCTCCTTGCTTCCCCATGACTCTGTGCAATTAAAAATGTTTTTTGGCTCCCATAAACCAAGCTACGGAGGCCGTCTCTGCCCAGCAGGCAATTTTTTAAAGACCAAAAGGAACTGAATGCTTTTTAACTGCTCTGAAAATGCTGAGGTTTTACCAAGTCTGGGGCTGAAGCATGGAAGATGAGTTGTCACATTCAAAACATTTCTGCTGTCTTCATTCCTTAAAAAGAAACTGTTTTCCTTCTGTGTTTATTTCAAATGGTGTAATATCCAGAATGGCTCTGCTTTTCCCTTGAAGGTGTGGGCTATCGAAGAGATTCAAGGGAAATCCAGAGAAGACAGTACACTTGGGTAGGGGTTACTATTTGGTCTTTGCATAAATGGCTCTTTTGTTAAATACACAAAGCCATGGAGGAAAAGAAAGTTTTGCCCAGAAATCAGTACAGAAGCACAGACTCCCTCCAATTATCCATGTATCTTGGGCCACTGTGACCTTTTAGTTTAGGTGTGCAAGGGGGTGGTAAATAGAAATCAATTGTCCTGCTTTCCACCTATTGAGTACTCCGGAGCTGGGTTCTAAATATAGCCACTTTGCATCTCAGTCTATGAGTCATGCTGTTATTTCCAAGGCTCATTTAGCTCCTTCTGCCTCTCACCCAAAAGTTTGAGATGCCAGTACACTTAGAAAATGCTGTTGCCCTTCAGATAAGCCCTCAAAATCTAGTGCTTTTTCCCCATGGGGGTTGGAGTCTGACCACAAATTCTTCCTCTAGGCTCAGGCCAGCTCCTGGCCGCCCTGAGCAATGATCAGCTTGTTATTCAGTAGAGACTAGGGAAACGGGGCTTTTAACTGCTTTGGTGATCAAGTTTTGATATTCATTCCTTTGGAAAGCATTCTTTTTTATGCTTGAGACTTTCCTTTGGTTTATCAATTATTAGACTCATGAGTTGCTTCCCAGGTGGCTTAGTGGTAAAGAGTTCACCTGCAAAGACGTTAGGTTTGACCGCTGGGTCGAAAATCCCCTGGAGAAGTAAATGGCCACCCTCTCCAGTATTCTTGCCTAGAAAACACCATGGACAGAGGAGCCTGCCAGGCTACAGTCCTTGGGGTGGCAACACATTCGGATACAACTTAGCAACTAAGAAATAACAGACTCATGAGTTGCACTCCTTTGGAAATACCCTTAGACCTATCATGGTCACTTGGTGGCAAAGAGTAACATCCGTCAAATGCCTGCTATCTGCTCCCCAATACTTTCAGGATCCAGCAGTTAAGCAGGGACACACCACTAGTTCAGACGAATACAGTGTGTCACGTCCAGTCTGAGACACAGAAAATCCCCTTTGCCTTTCTCTATGCTTCTTCCTTGCCTCTACAACCAAAACCATCTCTGAAAGTTCCAAATTGTGCAACTTCAAGATGAGGGAGCCTCTGTCAGACTGGGTCCCTGAAGGACTCTAGAACAGACCCACACAGATGTGTCTTATTAATGAGAAATGAATTTTGTGCTATGAAGCCACTGAGATTTGGGGATTGGCATGTTATTTAAGTATAACATAGTCTATCCTGACTAACACCAACCATATTCAAGGCATACAGTTCTGTAACCCCAAATTTTGTTTGAATTTAAATAGATAAAAGACGAAATGCTTAGAATTATTCTCTTTAGTGACTCAGAAAATATGCTACCACAAGTTCCTAAAAACTATAGTCCTAATTTGGCTTCAAGGAAAAGTTACCAGTTAGGTAAGGAGTTCATTTGTGCCATTTTCCAGAGAAAGTGGAGGCCCATTTAATCTCATCTAATCCCTGTGTCTTTTTTTTTTGGCTGCACCAGGTCTTCGTTGTGGCACACAAGATCTAGTTCCCCAACCAGGGATCAAACTAGGGCCCCTGCATTGGGAGCATGGAATCCCAGCCACTAGACCACCGGGGAAGGCCCCTGGTGGGCCTTTACAATGGGAGAAAACATTGACATCATTACTTCATCTCTTCAAACCCCCAAAATCTTAAGGGACAAACAAATTTCAATCCAACACACATTTTATTCTTTTTTTTTAAACTTTTTTTTTCTGAATTTGCAATAATCAAGTATTCAAGATGTTGTAAACCAATGTTTCTTAGTACAATGACAAGAGATTTCATTAAACACAGGAAATTATACATCTTTTACATTACCCTAAGAGGTCTCCAAATAAATATTCATTTTAAAAATCACAAAATCAAATTTCTTTATGCAACAACTCAAAACAGCCTTTCATCACAAGCACACCCCTATACACAAAAACACACACACTGAACACACACACCACTAGGGCCCTAACACCAGTTTATTGGACACAGTATCACTTTTCCTTTAATTAAAGAATCGGTGGCTGACCTGCCTATCTCATGCTTCCAAATTAATATTTGGGGTAGAGGTATGTATTTTAAGAAAAATGCCCACTATAAAGTCTTACCATTATCCTTATCTTTCATTTCAACATACAGACTTTAAACTTCTTTTGTTCACCCCTTTGGTTTAATATGTCCCTGCAATTACTTCAGTTTTCAATAATACCTTCTCCTTCGATTGCAATATGTAATAGTAGAATACCAGAAAAAGACAACACCTTCAAAATCTCAATATTATAAAAACACCTTACATGTGTGTAAGGTTTTTGGGGAGAAGAAATAAGAAAAGATTATCTGAAATATTTTTCCCCTCTCTCTGAAATTATTTTTAGCATCTGATTATTCTTGCTAAAATAAATATCAAAAGCACTGAGTTTTCCATAAAAAAAGTAATCCTCCTTACACTCTTCTTTTTTGCAGCGTTAAGTTCATGAATTAACTGTGGTAATGAGAGTAATAAACGCTTATTTTCTGAGAAGCTCTCCAGATTTCTAAAAGCAAAGCACATGCAGCCCGTTCAGTGAAATACTGTCAAGTCAGTGGTGCATTTTTGTAGTGAGCATGCATCATCAAATACTTCTAGCACCGAGGCATTTATTTTTTAATGTTTCAAAAGCAAATACCCAGGCAGGGTTTACATCATAGCTGGCTTCCCAGCTGGTGCTAATGGTAAAGAACTCGCCTGCCAATGCAGGAGACGTAAGAGACGTGGGTTCGATCCCCGGGCTGGGAACAACCCCTGGAGGAGGGCATGGCAACCCACTCCAGTATTCTTGCCTGGAGAATCCCATGAACAGAGGAGCCTGGCAGGCTACAGTCCATAAGGTTGTACAGAGTCAGTCACGACTGAAGCGACTTAGCACGAATGACCCTTCCTAGGGCTGAGTAAAAATGAAGTGCTTAAAATAACCTCTTCAAACATACACAGATCTCATTCCAATGTGGCAAGAAGTCTGGGATAGATACAGCCAGCAGCATACTAGAAGGTAAAGAAAGCAGAGAAGATAGAAAAGATAAAGTGCATGAGGCCAGAAATGTCGCCTTGCCAGCCATGGCACTCCCTTCCAAACTATGAAAGAGGAAATGCAGTTATATGTGTGTAAAGGATCTCTACCCATCTGTATAACAGGAATAGCAAGCCTGCATCCTAAACAATCCTGGGGTTATGCAGTATTTTGATATCTACCTGCTACTTAGTCCTCTTGCCTGGAAAATCCCATGGACAGAGGAGCCTGGTGGGCTGCAGTCCATGGGGTCGCGAAGAGTCGGACACGACTGAGCGACTTCACTCACTTTGCTACTTAGAATATTCAGTATGCACCTATATGAGGCTTCCCAGGTGGCGCCAGTGGTAAAAAAAAAAAAAAAAAAAAAACCCACCTGCCAATGCAGGAGACCTAAGAGATACACGTTCAATCCCTGGGTCAGGAAGAGCCCCTGGAGGAGGGCATGGCAACCCACTCCAGTATTCTTGCCTGGAAAATCCCATGGACAGAGGAGCCTGGCGGGCTACAGTCCAGGGGGTGACAAAGAGTTGGACACAACTGAAGTGACTTAGCACACACACACATGCACCTATATATCAGTAGCTATGATCACATTTCTGTGTCATTTAGGATGCTTTAAGTACACAAAATCATACTGTATTTGGCTACCACCCTAGGTTCCTGCTCAAGCACAACTAGAGAACCTCCAAATGCTTCAGGCCCAAGCAAACTATGAAGCTTCTCTTCCGTGCACCTGTATTTGATACAAAACAGGCTCCAAGAAGAAACTTTTTGGCTCCAAGTCCACCAAAGAATGCCAGACAGAAATGCAGGCTCAGGGAGAATTGTCTTGGTGGTTGGTGAAAAGGCAGGACTACCATTACCTCCTCCAGGTAAGCCCCTGCTGACATTTCTAGGGGCATGAGCTCATTTATTCCTGCAGCTACTACGGGTAACAATCAGTAACAACTGGGCTGTGGTTTGGTTCATAACATATAACATTTTGTATCTGTTCACTTAACAAGTAACACTTTGTGTATGTTCATGTTAAACTTGTATTAAGAAATGTAAAAGCTAGTCATTTAAAAAAAAAAAAAGCTAGTCATTTAAAAAAACTAATAGAAATGTTAACATTCTGAAAGAGGAGGGGACAAAAAGAACATACACTTGAAATCCCCAAAACTCAGATTCAAAATTCTGAACCGCCTTTCCTCATAATGGTTCATTTCAGACACTACTGAGATGCAATGTTAACACTAAAATTGGTTTTGTTCTACATTAAATAGGAACTATAAATAAATACTTGAGGTAAGTTAGGGCAAACAATAGTGAATATAAGACTTAGCTAAATAAACGTAAATTTACCTTGAAAATCAAAACATTCCATTTTGATGTTTCCTACAGATTTTTTGTCTATTTTACACAAGGAAATAATAACTTCTCTACTCTTCAGAAATAGTAACACATCAAAATATGAAATGCTTCACCTCACTATCTTATAGTCACATCTTACCTATGTTAACCAAAATTACTGTAAGTATTACGTAGTGTAAGAAGTGCACGACAAGAAATGAGCATCCAAACCCTGACTTGGCCACTATGTAAATCCTAAACAAATCACTTGACCTCTATGAGCCTCAGTGTTCATGACCTGTGTTTTAGAAGAATAATAAAAAATAACTATCTTGCAAAGTTATTAAGAGGATTAAAATGCATGCTACATATTGTGTGCTCGATAAAAACGCTCTGCCAATAGCCAACTCTCAACAACTGCTCACTCGCTTCCTCTCTGCTGCTCCTTTCTTTTCCCCACCCTAGTTCTTGACTGTTTTCAAGAATTAAATCCACCTACAAAGGATAAAGATGTCAAGCTAAAGAAGATAACCAAAATAATGTGTGCCAACTGCCCACTCTACCGCCTGGGGTTTCTAAATTAATAGGCTAGACTCGAGGATATTATATTTGCATATTAAGGCCAAATAATACTTTACAGAATTTTTAAAAGAACAAGGTGACCTTTCAAAAAAAAACCAAGTAATTAGAAGCCTAAGCTCACGGAGAGTGTCGATTAAACTTGTATTAGGAGTGGTGACTCTAAAGTAACATGACCAATTTATTATCAAGCGTATAAGGACCTTGTATATACAATCAAATGGTGTCATTTAGCAAGTAGTCACTTTAGTTAACTACTTAATGTTCCAATGATGCCACCTGAACCCAAAGTGCTTTGGGGACAACTCTTAATTGGTACATATTCCAAAACATCAGTCTCCCATGATTTTTACTGCTTATTTTACTTTTACCAACAACATGGTAATGATATACCTGCTAGTTATAAGTACCAGATATTTGAGGAAGTACAACATTAACATTGTGGTGTACAGTTCTGGCCAATTTCTTTGAATTTGGGTTGACCTAGAAGGCAATGGCACCCCAGTCCAGTACTCTTGCCTGGAAAATCCCATGGACGGAGGAGCCTGGAAGGCTGCAGTCATGGGGTTGCTGAGGGTCGGACACGACTGAGCGACTTCACTTTCACTTTTCACTTTCATGCATTGGAGAAGGAAAGGGCAACCCACTCCAGTGTTCTTGCCTGGAGAATCCCAGGGACGGGGGAGCCTGGTGAGCTGCCGTCTATGGGGTCGCACAGAGTCGGACACGACTGAAGTGACTTAGCAGCAGTAGCAATCAACCCAAAGGATTTCATAGATTGGCAGATGGTAACTGGGTAAAATAGCTTTTGATAAGGAAATGACACTCAGTGATGGCTGAACTGAATGAATCTCCAAGGTAAAGACAGGGAGGGATCTCTATTTATACCTGATTTCTTATACCATCATTTCTGATCATAGATTTCTAAGGGCAGTGCTCCTTTTCAAAATGTGATAACAGGAAGAGAGAAATTCTAAGAGTGTTGAAACACACAATCTTAGCTACAAAAAAAAAAAAAAAAAGAAGTGCCAACCTTCCCAAATTCTCTCAATGTTTCTTAATAATCAGAGGAAAATTTAGAAGATAATCACATCTCTTCCCAATCTACCTATGTTTTGCTCCAAGCCAATAAGAAACTTTCTCTTGTAAAGGATCAAAGATCTCCCACAAAGGGTGAGGGGGATCACAAAGGCCCCAGAGTAGACTCAAAGACATAAAGCAGTATTCTCTGAAGATCTTCGAAATACACCAAGTTGACCAAAGTTTGACAGACACAGTGTAATTACAGGCAATGATGCTTCTTATGACTTAGCCAAACAAGTCTGCTCTAAGGAAGTCCTTGTCACCCCGGACTGCCAACTCCACCCTGTAGACATTATTTAGTCTAACTGCCAACTCCACCCTATAGAGAACCTTTCCATAAACTGCCTGCAACCAAGAGAACCATTTGACCAACACCATTCCTAAGTTACAGAAGAAAACAATCTTGGACCAGGAATATTCACACAACTCCACCCATGCAGCCATGGATAGAGGCAAAAAAGCCAGGAATCATGGGTCAATCACATTCCTTCTACTGAAGAGTGTAAATGAGACAAGAGAATCATTTCCCAAATCAGCTTCACATAAGCCTAGGCTCCTTGGCTGTTTCTGTTCTCCATCATATTGATATTTGTACATTACAGTCCCTCCTAAGTCTGAGTTGTCATAATTCTTTTTCTGGGCAGCCAAATTCCACAGGTTAACTCGCCTCAGTTTATATTGCTATCAGGAGGCACCTTCCTTCAGAACCACATAGAAAACATTCCATGTGGATCTAAATCAAAGTGATGTGCTGAGAGGTACTGAAAAGGATGGTGGCTGTTGAACCCCAAGTGCTTTAGGAACAGAAAAATCCTCTCGCAAAATCACTTCAGGAAAGTTACAATAGAAACTAAAGGGAGGTATGAAATGGTTCTAACTCTGATACGGTAGGATTCAGTATGACAGGCCAGTTTATTTTAAATCATTTTCAACCTTTACTTAGGATCATCACAAGCTCTGGCTCTCAGATCTCCCTCCTTTGTTCAACATGGATTTCACGCCACAGGCAGAGCTTTCCTGATTAAATGACTCCATTTTCACAACCGCCACAGCAATTCTCTGCACATAAAAAAGAAAACTACAGACCTGCTAGTGCTTCCAGGGATATAACTAAAATGATCAGGTGAGACTCAATCTTACTTCTGTGGGATTGCTTTTTTCCAACTCCTTTGAGTGTCAAGGTTACAATTCTCAACAACCCTTACATGGGCCCTTAAAAGCTAAAGAATTTCTGCAGCAATTTTCTTTGGATGAGAAAGCCATCAGTTTCTTTTCTTATTATGCATCTCAAATGACAGTTTCTAGCCATATTGTTTAGCACACGAGTGTTAAAGTCCCTTATGAAAGACTCCTGTAGTTTATATTCAAGCTCTCAGGTTCATGACTCAGCAGCTTCCTTTATAGTGGGACAGACAGACTACAAGAGAATGTGTCTTATGAACAAACTAGCTGTTCCCTTTCTCATGCTATGCTTATGGTTCTGGTGAAGCATTTAAGAAGTTCTACCTGATTTTTAATTCTGCTATGGCTTAAAAAGCTATGAACAGTACTTTAGGGAAAGTTTAGCTTCCTCTTTTCAAAAAAACTATCTGCTTTAGTCTCTGAAAGCAAAAGTAACATGCTGCACTTATATTTTCCAATCAAATTGCATAGTTGAGGCAAATTCATTTGTGCTTTGTAGCAGAACTCACAGTAGTTGTTCATATCTAAAAACCTTGATTTGTAAATGCAAAGTCACGGTCAAGCTCACCCTTGTTCGGAGAGTATGCTAATGATATGCACTGCCATTACACTTCCCAAGATTTTGTTAACCACGCACCCAACCTTCTACCATATCAAAGCATGAGCGTCAAATTAACATCTCAGAAACAGTAACAAATCTATCTAAACTCCTCCTTGGAGAGGAGGAAAGGCTCATTCTTGTTGAGGTATCCAGCCCTCAATCAACAGTGGCTGTGTATAGTGAGTTTTGTTGGTTTGAGGATTGTGTCTTTAGAGGTTAAAAAAAGAAAGAAAAGAAGGCACGGGTGTTTCTCAAGTCGCCATATTCAACTCAACCAACAAAACCAAAGTCTTCCATTTTCAAGCTTCAGGAGGGAGGCTACATGGCCGCAGGGCTTTCTTCCAGCCCCAGGTCTGGGGAGGAACTTATTGCTTCTGGGAATGGCCCCGGATAGGTCTGTGCCGAGTACTGGATCCCTTTTTGCAGAGCAGTCTCTTCGTGGAATTCTCCCTGGGTGCTGAAAGCGGGACAAGATCTAGTCCGAGCAGCCTTATTGGCACTGTCGGGGCGGCCCACCGTCTCGCTCACAGTGCTCAGAGGGAACTCTCTCCACCTCTGCCTCTGCAGTTCCTCCTCCTTGTATTTAATGGAGTACCAGGCCAGAAAAATAAATATAAAGCCAACAAATTTGAGGCCGGCTGCTAAACCAAAATAGACGAAACGAAATGACGTGACATTGTACTCCCAGCAAGAGCCTTGCACTCCACACTCCTGTTGCCAGAGCATGCAGGTGGTGTCAATAACTGCTCCAAAGTAAATTGGAGTCGGAATGTATGCTAGAGTGGTGGGGAAAAGAAAAAGAAAAGATGTTAGCACATCTTATAAGAGGAAACAGATTTATAAATTAACAAGATATCTGTTTACTCTAAAATCAGTTGAGAGGAGTAGTTTTTCTGTGTTCTTGTTTTTTTGTAAATATACATCACATCTTGTCATAATATTCTTTCTATAGACATGTTCACTACTACTTTAAATCTTTCACGTCACAGCTCAGTCAGAATGTGCTTTGGTTTTTTAGACATTTTATGATGTTTATTTTATAAGTATTACTTATTAGACATATTATGATATAACATGTCTAAAAAGCAAGAACACATTTTTATGTCTGCTCAATATTGGAGAAGGCAATGGCACCCCACTCCAATACTCTTGCCTGGAAAATCCCATGGACGGAGGAGCCTAGTGGGCTGCAGTCCATGGGGTCACTAAGACTTGGACACGACTGAGCGACTTCACTTTCACTTTTCACTTTCATACACTGGAGAAGGAAACGGCAACCCACTCCAGTGTTCTTGCCTGGAGAATCCCAGGGACAGGGGAGCCTGGTGGGCTGCCGTCTATGGGGTCGCACAGAGTCGGACACGACTGAAGTGACTTAGCAGCAGCAATATTAGATAACAGCATAACTTGGAAAAGAATTTTAAAAAGAATAGATGCATGTACACTCATAACTGAATTACTTTGCTGTACACCTGAAACTTAACACAACGTTGTTAATCAACTATACTCCAATATAAAATCAAAAGCTAAAAAAAAAAAAAAAGAATTTTACAAAAGATTTTATTAAGTTAAAACAAAAGCAATAATACATTTTTAGACATAAAAATTTACATTGATAAAAATGTAATTAGGGAGGGAAGTTCCCCACATGTACAATGGTTAGGACTCTGTGTTTTCACTGTCTTGGCCCTGGGTTCAGTTCCTGGCCCAGGAACTAAGATCTTGAAAGCCACATGGCATGGCACCTTCCCCTCAAAAAAGTCAGATTAATATCTGAAATTTAAAAACAAATAAGCCACTCAATTCAAGGCACTAGAAGCCTGTGATGCCCACTGACAAGTCCTCATTCTTGGTCTGGGCCATCAACCACAACAGAAGACAAAAAAGGAATACCAGAGAGGATTCCTGTTGCCAAGGGGCAGATGATTTTTAAATGTTTAAAGTGTTTCACCCTTCAAAACTGAAATAAGCAGTTTGAATTAAAAAAATTTTTTTTTTGTCCTGTGGATGATGATACTGATTACTGAGGAAAATAACAGCTGAAGAAAATGACAGACTGCCCCTTAAGAAAGAAAACAATATTCTTGACAATAAGGAAGTCATATAAAAATATACTGAAGTCAGACACACTGCTCCCCAGTCACTCTCCCAAGATATCACAGGTGATGCAATGTTTGTAGAAGTCAGAAGGATGTTCTTTGAGTCCAAATAAACTCTGTGACTTACCACATTGACACAGCGCTAACAAGTTTCTCTGTTCAAAAGAAATCTTGCTGCTGTTTAGTCGCTGTCCTGTTTGACTCTTTTCGACCCCATGGACTGCAGCCCACCAGGCTCTTCTGTCCATGGAATTTTCCAGGCAAGAGTACTGGAGTGGGTTGCCATTTTCTCCTCCAGGGGATCTTCCCAATCCAGGGATCGAACCCGTGTTTCCTGCATTGGCAGGTGGATTCTTTAGCACTGAGCCACTAAGTAAAGCTTAGTCCCTATATATCAATTAGGACATCTTTTTTCCATTTAGAATTTTTTATTTCTGTTCCTCAGAAAGTCTGATCAGCATACTCTTTACCCAGTCCAGTACAATTACTAGAAAGAAATAAGGAACTGAAATTTTCGGACACACATACACACAAAGTAAGCACTAATTCCCATCATTTTCATGTTACAAAGTCACAAAAGGGACAGAAACACCAGGACTGTAAGCCCACAACAGTTTCTTGGTTCAGGATTTCTTACTGTACAAAACTCTGGGGAATTTAGTCCAAGTGCCTACTCAGAGTGAAAGAGAAACCGATCAAAATCAGTTTTGTTTTGTTTCATCAGCAACAGAGTTGGTCAGCTTTTGGTTCAAATCAGAAAATGAGGAAGTTGCGCCTGCCCACTAACATGTAAACTCCTAGCTAGTACGAATGGTAACAAATGATCTGACTTGACATTTTTTAAAGGACAGTGAAAATTTGGCATCTGCAAAGAGGAACTAAAAGGCAATGTGGGAAATTTGGGAACATACCAAGTGTTCTCAATAAAACAAACTGCATTCCCAGGGCAAAAGGCCTCTCTTCATCTTTTACAGACCTACAAAGAAGGGAAAGAAATATTTTAGAACAAGGGCCTCAAGAAAATGAATGTCAAGTCAAACCTGCTTAGCTGCAGGGCCAGGGACCACATAGATAATGGGCCAAAACATTGATTTCGCTAGAAGTTACTAACAATAGTTGAACAAGATGGCTTATCGCTACATCACTGAATAAAGGTCTACCCAGTGAAGACTCCAAAGAACTCTGATTAACTCCACTTTTTGTGTAAATAACAGGTGGAAGGACAAAGGTTCAGGGCTGAAACTACAGAAGCAGCTCTGAGCTTGCAAAATCAACTCTTTAAAAAAAATTTATAATCCTAACTATTGCATTCTTTTTCTGTTTGCCTGCACTTTCCAGAATGGCACACTGAAATTTACTTCTACAATTTCTCAAGGAAAAATATAGAGAAAAAAGGTTTTTTTCTAACAGTCCCAAAATGTATTGGAAATAAGTCAAAAGTTAGAAACAGAATGAATCCTTCCCCGTCACCTCACTTTTTCTTCTTTTCCTAAAACTTGAGTTTCAAGTAAATCTCACATCGCAGGATGATTGGAGTCTATTGATGATGTACTTAGCAAAGATTAAATGTCTCCTTTTCTGAAGTTTTGGGTTAGAAGACAACTGATGATCTGCCATGTTTAAACATTACTAAACAGGCACCTCTTTTCTGGTTATTTAACATCTCTTGTAGAATTAAAGTTCAAAGTATTAGATTAGTAATGATTCCCATTTTTTTCATGATGAAGTACTTTATCCTTTCTAGCCCATACACATGGGGTTCTCAGTATGCAATGTGAAATTCCCAAGGACCAGTGTACTTGTCATCTTTTCCCCTAATTTCTTTATTTGCTCACAGCAATTCCCCCAGTGTGGTACTCACTGTCGTTACTCTGTAAGTATCTGCTGACTGAGGATCTGAGGATTGGTCCCAAACCAATGGGACCAGTGGGACTCCTGGGTACCATTTGTTATCTTGCCGTCAAGGAACTCATAAGCTGAGCAACATCTAACTCAGCATCCCATAGAAGGGAAGCCAGACTATGCAGAACTGGCAGGCAAGCAGCCCAAGCTCCCTGCTAAGAAAGACATCTCAGCAGATGCATCCCACCAGAAGCCAGCATCCTGGGTTACCAAGGAGCCCAGGGAGGGCACAAAAGGGAGACTGTGGAGACTGACACCCCTCCTTCCTTCATCCCCCTGCATCCCAGTCCCCCTAAAGCTGCTGTGGCCATGCTTTCATCTCTTCACCACACTGTCCACTCCCTTCCTTGGTCTATGGCCATCTTTACCTCAAATACCAACACTCTGATTCGAATGTGTTGGTGTCAACATTTTAAATAGAGCCTCCATTAAGGTAACCTCCACATTCTCTCTCAGAAGTTAAAAAAAAAAAACACCACACACAGACACAAATGGGATGTATAATATGGCAAAGAAAGCACAGCATGAACAACTTAAAATTACATTTCCTAGTCTGCCCTTTCCTTGATTCAATGCCAGAATGTCATATGATAGTGAAATTAATGAAATAAGCATTTGGAATTGCAAGCCCAGCAACAACGGTCACTGATCCTGGAGGTATTAACTACCCACAAGGTCAGGGAGAATATTCTTAGCTGTATGTACGATTTAGTGACTTCACCAAATGACTTGTCACCTCCTCTCAGGCCAGGCTTCTTGTAGCTAACACAGTCATAGCTTTCAGCTCCTGAACTTGAACCTTTCCGAAGAGACTTCAGGACATAAAGGCATCCAAACAAAGTTTCACTGAACTATGGGGACATAATTCCTCTAAATAAAAAAAGTCCTGGAGTATGAAATGCTGCTGTTGTTTAGTTGCTAAGTCATGACCGACTCTTTTGCGACCCCATGGACTGCAGCCCACAAGGTTCCTCTGTCCATGGGATTTCTCAGGCAAGAATACCAGAGTGGGTTGCCATTTCCTTCTCCAGGGGATCTTCCCGACCCAGGGATCTAATCCATGTCTCCTGCACTGGCAGGCAGATTCTTTACCACTGAGCCATCTGGGATGCTCAATGAAATGTTACCATTTTCCTTTCCCTTCCTGACATGGGAAAACTCCCTGCTCTTAAGTTCACCAGGTAAATGTCTGAAGCACTTTCCTACACAATCTCATTTTGCTTTCATCACCACTTTACCACATCAGTCCCCAGTCTGGAATAAAAATTCTGGCAATTCTGAGTGTATAACCCAACCTAGATGTTGAACGCCGTCCTCACCTGAGTGTTACTATGATGGCTGACGGTTGGGCACATGCTGTGATGAAGGTCACTATGAACAGAAAAACTAAGAATGGGATGAGGGTGTTACAGGACCGTTTACACTTCCCGGACACAGCGTAGCCGTTCTCATTGAGGTACGTCTTGACGATAACCACTCGGAGCTGGCTGCGCTGTCCCACTGTGGGTGGCGTGATCACCTGGCGGCTCTGGACACAGGTGCATTCTGTGTAGTTTCGCATCTAAGTGATAATAAAGATCAGTTGGATGACGATCAAAAGCAAAATTCAGCATACGAACAGTCAGAGTTAAAAGGCTCTAAAATCACTCTAGCATTTAAAAATATGCAGAATAGTTCATTGAAAGTATCTTCTGGGAGTTCTCTGGTGGCCTAGTGGTTAGGATTCCAGGCTTTCACTGTCGCAGCCTGGGTTCACTCCCTGATCAGGGAACTGAGGTCCCACAAGTTGTGCAGCACAGCCCAAAAAAGAAAAAGAGAAGAAAATATCTTCCTCATTTTAACAGCAAGGATTCAAAAAGTGCATCTAACAACATCAAAATCTGCTGCTCAGGGTTGTTTAAACTTTGATCAGAAGCCTTCAATACTCAATTCTGTACTATTCATGTTCCATAAGAGCTTCCCAGGTGGCGAGGTGGTAAAGAATCCACCTGCCAATGCAGGACACTGAGGTTCAATCCCTGGGTTGGGAAGGTCCCCTGGAGTAGGAAATGGCAACCCACTCTGGTATTCTTGCTTGGAAAATCCCAGGGACAGAGAAGCCTGGCGGGCTACAGTCCATGGAGTTGCAGAGTCTGATGCAACTGCATAAGCACAGCCATGTTCCATATCCTCATTTTGGGTCATAAATCAGATGCTGCTTCAATAGATGTTCATTCTTGGGCTCTCCAAACACAGAAGCCCCTCGAAAACAGGAACTAAACCTTATTTTCATTTGTGCTCACCAGAGTGCTTAGCAAAACCCTGAAACAGTGTAGGATCAAATGTAAATATCTGTTAAATAAATGCAGAGAATTCACAATGCAACTGTAACAACTTCAGTACCAACCCTAGTGAATGTATCACTGGCTATTTCATTTGAAACCAGCTAATTCAAGGGACTCAAAAGATGTCTCAAACAAAACAGCCAATGGACCTTTCTATTATGCTGCTTTTACTGAATGGACATCAGCTGAGCTCACTGTCATTGTGACCTCTCAGCCACCCAGAGAAGCAGGAGGCACAAGTACGAAGGTGGGGAGCTGCGTGGCCACCTGTGCTCCAAGGACTGTGGGCCTCTTTGTATGAATGAGGACCACAGACCAGAGGACTCAGTGGCTAAGTCCTTCCCCAGGGGCGAGTGAGTCCTCTGGTCTGTGGCCCTCATTTGAAGAGCAGGTCTCACTGTCCCTTTCAATTCAGTCACACCCTGCAGCTCACCAGTTATATAATGAGGAGCCAGCAAGAGGAATCTCAATTCATCACCATAGTTTAAAACCCACAGATCAAATATGACATCCCCAAGACACGCAGTCCCATATCACCTGCACAGAACAAACAAAGGCACCTCAACCTTTCAATGAAAGCAGCCACCTACAGTCTGTTATTATGCAAAGAACGGAACCAGGCTCAATAAAGAACGGAGTAGAATATGAAAACCTTCTCCCACAGTATTACTGCCTATTTATAATTCACGGGAAAGTGAATTCTCAAAATAGCCTATTCTTGAACTGACAGAAATAACTTTACTCTGAACGTTTAAAAAAAAAATCTGAATTGATAGTCTATGAAAAATGGCTGCTGCCCATGTTCACAGGCTCTGAGCAGGGGAGGTGCTCTCCTGTTCTCTTCTAGCAGCACAGAGTATGGTCATCTCGACCTTCACATCCGTCATCACAAGGGCCCTGTTGGGGTAGCAGAGGAGACATCCAGCACTCGACCTTATCAAGTTTCACTGGGTTGGCACAGGAAGTCACTAGAGGGGAATGATGTGGAATCAGATCACAATATTCAAAAACTCCAATTATCCCTGGGAAATAAAATAATAGTATTTATTGCATAATTTCCTTTCCTCCGGGTTTTTGACAGAAGCACATGTGCATTCATGCTCAGTTGCTTAGTCGTGTCCAACTCTTTTCGACCCCAGGGACTATGGCCTGCCAGGCTCCTCTGTCCATGGGATTCTCCAGGCAAGAATACTGAGTGGGTTGCCATGCCCTCCTCCAGGGGATCTTCCTGACTCAAGAATCAAACCTGCACCTCCTGTGCCTCCTGCATCGAAGGAGGATTCTTTACCCACTGAGCCACCTGGAAAGCCCTTGACAGAAAATATCCTGTATCTTATTTGAAGTTTTTGGAAAAGGGAGTTTGAAGCCTTCTGTTTGCATACAAAGTCCAACAACACTACAGGAGCTTGAGAAATATACTCACCCCGGTGCTCACATTCCCACTATTAACACAGCCAGCCAGACAAGGGTTAAAGTATGTAATTCCATCCGATCCACAGACTGGCTCATATTCATGTGTTTTACAACCACAGTTAACATTGCAGCTTCCTGTCAGATTCCTATGTGGCATGGTCAGAGAAGGTCTAAGAGAGAAAAGCAGATCATGAGCCGTTAACGTTTGCAAAATAAAATTCACAGGACAGTTCTTGATGTTAAGTAAGGTGTCCGTTTTAGAGAATATGTCCCCATGAAATCAAAGCTATGGTACCAGGAAGTAGCACCCTAGATAATTATTTTTGTGACTTTAAAACAGAACAGAAAGAAAACATTTTTCAATTTTCCCATACTACAGACTTAGTATCATATTATTTATCGTGCCTCAATTCCACCATCCATCTTGGTAATCTGAGCTCAGAAGTTCTAACCTTCATAGAACTACTCACTCACTGCAGACACTTGGCTCTATATCGTAACAAATTGAGGCCTCAATTTCTTTAACTGTAAAATGGAAGAAATATTTTTGTGCCAAATTAATAATATTGTGATGAGGACACTAATATGGAATCCATCAGTCAGGGCTGTCAACACAAGTTCCTTTGACCAAAAGCCTTTGCTCTGGAATAAAGACAAGGGACTCTAGAATATCAAAAGAAGGTGGTTTTTTTTAAGACCATCAGGAATCAGAGCACTGGTTTGATTCAGACAACCAGAGAAGAACAATTAAACTCTCCTTCCCTCAAGAATGCCCAGATGTGGGACCTCCCTCGTGGTCCACTGGTTAAGAATCCGCCTGCCAGTGCATGGGACATGGGTTTGATCCCTGGTCTGAGAAGATTCCACAAGCCGAGGGGCAACAAAGCCTGTGCGCCACAACTACTGAGTCTATGTGCCCTCGAGCCCACGCTCCTCAACAAGAGAAGCCCATACACTGCCACTAGAGGGTAGCCCCCCGCCCCCGAAACTAGAGAGCCCACACACAGCAGTGAAGACCCAGCCCTGCCAAAAGCATTAAGAAAAGAATGAGCAGATGTGGACTCACAGGCAAACACAATAGGTTCTATTTTCTCATGAGATCATGATTTCTGATTCAAAGAAATGATGCAATGTGGAAAACACAAATAAAATCAGTTCAGGCAAGAAACAGAAAAGGGCAAAAAAGTCAAGTAAGGATATATAGGGCCAGAGGGAGAAGCGGAAGGAGATGGCTAAGGAATGGCAGAGGCCGGCAGGTGCCCAGAGGGAACCCATGGAAGGATGAAGGGGCTCTGAGTTCTCACATCCAATGACCTCCTTCCTTTGCTTTCGAAGCCACCGTTTTTAGGTGTCACTCATGAAATACTGTTCCTAAAGCCACATGGGCTGGAAATGGCAGATTTCATTCACCTGTCCAACTACTCATCATCCATTCATTCAACAGATATTTAGGAGTGTCAGTCATGTGCTAGGATTTACCTTTAATGACTATGTTCAGAAACCATTCATCCAGAAGCCTCCTGTTGTTTGTTTGAAAGCTTTTCTCCTGTAGCCTCCCTCACACCTCAATAACTGAGTCATCAAATTTGAACAAAAGGAACAAACTCATAGCAATATTTAAATTTTATCAGGAAAGCCTTCCCAAGAGGGAAAAGTAAAATAAACTCTGGTCATTCCCATCCCTCCCCTGAAGTAATTTTTATCACAAGACTCATAATTATTGGGCTTCCCAGGTGGCGCTAGTGGTAAAGAACCCGCCTGCCAGTGCAGGAGACATAAGAGACACAGGCTTGATCCCTGAGTCAAGAAGATGCCCTGGAGGAGGAAATGGCAACCCATGCCAGTATTTTTAGCTGGAGAGTCCCATGGGCAGAGGAGCCTAGTGGGCTATAGTCCATAGGGTTGCAAAGAGTCAGACAAAACTGAAGTGACTTAGCACTCGTAATTATTATGTTCACAATGCCATAATGCTTGATATTTTGAATCATACCATTTGACTGTTTGAATATACCTTTAAAAGGTGATTCTAAACCAGTAGTTCTCCACAGGGGCAATTTTGGCAGTGTCAGGAGACATTTTTGTTCATCAGAACAAAAGGGGTGCTACTGACATCTAGTGGGTAGGGGCCAGGGTTGCTTCTAAACGTCCGATAGGGGCCTTCCCTGGTGGTCCAGTGGTTAAGGCTTCACCTTCCAGTGCCGGGGTGGTGGGTTCGATCCCTGGTTGGGGAACTAAGATCCCACATGCCTTGGGGTCAAAAAAAACCAAAGCATAAAACAGAAGCAATAGTGTAACAAATTCAACAAAGACTTTAAAAATGGCCCACATCAAAGAAATCTTAAAATGTATATCAGTTCATTTCAGTTCAGTCGCTCAGTCGCGTCCGACTCTTTGCGATCCCATGAACCACAGCATGCCAGGCCTCCCTGTCCATCACCAACTCCTGGAGTCCACCCAAACCCATGTCCATTGAGTCAGTGATGCCATCCAACCATCTCATCCTCCATCATCCCCTTCTCCTCCTGCCCTCTATCTAAATATATAGATATATATAAAGAGCCCAACAATACCCAGAACAGTCCTTGCCCCACAAGAAAGAATAAACTAACCCAAATCTCAGTACTGTATACAGATCGGAGAAACTCTGTTCTAGACCTATTTCCACATTTCATGGATGATGAAATGGATGTCCAAGGAGGCCAGATGATTCACTATGAGGCTGCTTCGTGCTATTTTAACTGCCATCACATAAAACATATTCTTTGTGCATTACTCTTCACTAGTTCTTCAAGAACCAAATTGCAAGCCATGATCAAACAAAAGGAATTTATATGCCTGCATGCATAGTCACTAAAAATGACAGGCTTCAAATACATACAATAGGGTTATTACTATGCCTATTTAGAAGTCACAAGGAATTTCTTATTAACAGCATGCTTTGTATTCATTTATGACAGCCACAGATTCCAAATACCTCTCCTTTGTGGGTATGTTCACTCAAGAGAAAGGAATCTAAAGAGAATGTCAATACACATGATGACAGGAAGGCAAAAGATTTCCTGAGTTCTGGAAACAAAGGCACAGTCCCAGGTCACCCTTGGGTACACTTGCTCTTCTCTTGAGACCATGATGTCTGATACAAAGAAATGATGGAGTATCAAAAGTTTTAACAAAATCAAAAGAAACAACAAATATAAAAGCAGTGGGAAAGGCCATAGCGGCACAAAGAAAGAAAGATGCTGACACAGTTAATCCTTTACACTGCACTGATTAAAAAAATTATTTTTAAGAATAATACTGTCAGGCTTTCCTGGTAACTCAGAGGGTAAAGAATCTGCCTGCAATGAGGGAGACCTGGGTTTGATCCCTGGGTTAGGAAGATCCCCTAGAGAAGGGAATGGCAACCCACTCCAGTATTCTTGCCTGGAGAATTCCATGGACAGAGGAGCCTGGCAGGCTACAAAGGGGTAGCAAAGAGTCAGACACAACTGAGAGACTAACACTTTCACTTTCTTTCTGCCAGTGCAGGAGAAACGAGTTTGATTACTGACCCGGGAAGATCCCACATGTTGTGGAGCAAGTAAGTCCGTCGGCCACAACTATCGAGCCTGTGCTCTAGAGCCCAGGAGCCGCAACCACTGAGCTGCTGCTGCTGCTGCTAAGTCACTTCAGTCGTGTCCAACTCTGTGCGACCCCATAGACGGCAGCCCACCAGGCTCCCCCATCCCTGGGATTCTCCAGGCAAGAACACTGGAGTGGGTTGCCATTTCCTTCTCCAATGCATGAAAGTGAAAAGTGAAAGAGCCCCTGCCAGCAATTATTGAAGCCCCTGCTCCTCAATAAGAGAAGCTACAGCAATGAGAAGCCCACACATCACAACCAGAGAGTAGCCCCTGCTCGGCACAAGCAGAGAAAGCCCATGCATAGCAATGAAGACCCTGCACAGCCATAAATGAATTACTTTTAAAAAGAAAGAATAATAATGTCTTATTTCACTATAACTTAGGCTCCAGAAGACAGACTGGATTATAATAATAGTGCAAGTGTTGAAATCTGAGTCACAACAAGCAACCTCTTATTAGCTGAGCTGTGCCTGTCCTGGGAGAACACAATGCAGGATCCACACTCATCCTTGTGCAAAGGGACGGTATCACCTTTCCAGTAAGCAAAAAAATCTCCGACAAGTCAGCCTTGCAAGCAAGAGGCTCATGTTAACTCAAGGTCCATGTAAGTGTTCTTTCCATGCCAGGAACAAGGACTCACTAACAAATGCCTTATAACTGCATGGTCCAAGCTGGAAACCGGAGTCACACATGACACATTACTATAAAAATCATGGAATAATAGAATTAGAGCGATGGGAGGAGTTTCTGAGGTTAACTAAGATAACAGACTAATTTCAAAGCCTAGGAAACTATGAGAGGTATAATGACATGCCCTACCATCATTGAAGCTTTAAGAAAACTAGCCTTAGGAAAACTAGCCACAGGGAGACTAAAATGAACATAAAACAGGAAAGAAGAGCAAGCGTGCTGCCTAATCTTCATTAAATCAACTGCTTAAGGATCGATGCTTATTTACAGTAATATACAACAATGAATGTCTTCCCAGGTGGCTCAGGGGTAAAGAATCCGCCTGCCAGTACAGGAGATGCCAGAGACATGGGTTCAATCCCTGGGTCGGGAAGATTCCCTGGAGAAGAAAATGGCAATCCACTCCAGTATTCTTGCCTGAAAAATTCCATGGACAGAGAAGCCTGGCAGGCTATATAGTCCATGAGGTTGCAAAGAGTCATTCATGACCAAGCGACTGAGCACACACGTACAACAATAAAACAGACAGTGATTTAATGTAAGCAGCGGGCCAAGGAGAAAAGGAAAGATATACCCATATGAATTCAGAGTTCCAAAGAATAGCAAGAAGAAATAAGAAAGCCTTCCTAAGTGATCAGTGCAAGAAATAGAGAGGGAAAAAAGAATGGTAAAGACTAGAGATATCTTCAAGGAAATTAGAGACACCAAGGGAACATTTCATGCAAAGATGTGCACAATAAAGGACAGAAATGGTATGGACCTAACAAAGGCAGAAGGTATTAAAAACAGGTGGCAAGAATACACAGAAGAGCTATATAAAAAAAAAATCATCATGACCCAGACAATCATGATGGTCTGATCACTCACCTAGAGCCAGACAGCCTGGAGTCCAAAGTCAAGTGAGCTCAGGAAGAATCACTATGAACAAAGCTTGTGAAGGTGATGGAATTCCAGCTGAGCTATTTCAAATCCTACAAGATGATGCTGTGAAAGTGCTGCAACTCAATATGCCAGCAAATTTGGAAAACTCAGCAGTGACCACAGGACTGGAAAAGGTCAGTTTTCATTTCAATCCCAAAAAAAGGCAATGTCAGGAATGTTCAAACTACCACACAATTGCACTCATTTCACACTCCAGCAAAGTAATGCTCAAAATTCTCCAAGCCAGGCTTCAACACTATGTGAACTGAGAACTTCCAGATGTTCAAGCTGAATTTAGAAAAGGCAGAGGAATCAGAGATCAGTTGCCAACATCCATTGGATCAAAGAAAAAGCAGGAGAGCTCCAGAAAAAAACATCTACTTCTGCTTCTTTGACTATGCCAAAGCCTTTGACTGTGTGGATCACAACGAATTCTGCCTCCTGAGAAACCTGTATGCACATCAAGAAGCAATAGTTAGAACCAGACATGGAACAACAGACTGGTTCCAAACTGGGAAAGGAGCACGTCAAGGCTGTATATTGTCATCCTGCTTGTTTAACTTATATGCAGGGTACATCATGTGAAATGCTGGGCTGGATGAAACACAAGCTGGAATCAAGATTGCTGGGAGAAATATCAGTAACTCAGATGACACCACCCTTACGGCAGAAAGCAAAGAGGGACTAAAGAACTTCTTGATAAAGATGAAAAAGAGAGTAAAAAAATTGGCTTAAAACTCAACATTCAAAAAAACAAGATCATGGCATCTGGTTCCATCACTTCATGGCAAATGGATGGGGAAACAATGAAAACAATGACAGACTATTTTCTTGGGTTCCAAAATCACTGCAGATGGTAACTGCAGCCACGAAATTAAAAGATTCTTGCTTCTTGGAAGAAAAGCTATGATAAAGCTAAACAGCACATTAAAAAGCAGAGACATCACTTTGCCAACAAAGGCCATCTAGTCAAAGCTATGGTTTTTCCAGTAGTCATGAATGGATGTGAGAGTTCAACCATTAAGAAGGCTGAGCACCGAAGAATTGATGCTTTTGAACTGTGGTGTTGGAGAAAACACTTAAGAGTCCCTTGGACTGCAATGAGATCAAACCAGTCAATCCTAAAGGAAATCAATCCTGACTATTCATTGGAAGGACTGACGATGAAGCTGAAGCTCCAATACGCTGGCCACCTGATGTGAAGAGCTGACTCATTGGAAAAGACCCTGATGCTGGGAAAGATTGAAGGCAGAAGAGAAGGGGATGACAGAGATGAGATGGATGGATGGCATCACTGACTCAATGGACGTGAGTTTAAGCAAGCTTCGGGCGATGGTGAAGGACAGGGTAGCCTGGCGTGCTGCAGTCCATGAGTCCATAAGGGTGGTGTCATCTGAGTTACTGGTATTTCTCCTGGCAATCTTGATTCCAGCTTGTGTTTCATCCAGCCCGGCATTTCACATGATGTACCCTGCATATAAGTCAAACAAGCAGGATGACAACATACAGCCTGAGTGACTGAACAACGACAGTTCTGTGTAAGTGGCCACACTTTAGCTTGAGTGTTCTGCTCCTTCTTCTTCCTCTACTGTGGCTTTCCTGGCACTTAGTTCTCGCTGTGCCTAAGCATTAGAGTCAGAAGGAGCTGGTTTAGGGAATTCCCTGGCGGTCCAGTGTTAGGACCACTGTACTTTCACTGCTGAAGACAGGTTTAATCCCTGGTCAGGGAACTAAGATCTCACAAGCTGTGTGGCAAGACCAAAATATAAGAGTTGGTTCAACTCCATATCCACAATTCTCAAGCACCACAAACATATCTAGAGAGATTTCATTTGTGTAATAGAGATCAGGCTATCCAAATGCCAGGGTTCTTGGGGAAGATTAGATGAGTAAATAGATGTCCAGGGTCCAGCATGTTCCTAGCATATAACAGGCACTGTGAGGTTGGTGTGCTTTCTTTATCCAGACAGGGCAGAAGCCGGAAGGAATAAAAGTAGCGCAAAGAGCACAAAAGGCCTTCGTGATGATTTTCTTTTCAAAAAAAAGATGTCATTTTCTTATATATTCCTACAGAGAAATGTTGGAAAACTGGATGGGGATCCAGTTTCCTGCCTAACATTTAGTAACTCTGTGTGTGTGTGTGTGTGTGTGTTTGTGTGTGTGTGTGTGCGCGCGTGGGCACGCACGCATGAGCTCAGTCTTGTCTGACTCTTCGCAACCCCATGGACTGTAGCCCACCAAGCTCCTCTATTCATGGAATTTTTCCAGGCACAAATACTGGAGTGGGTTGTCATTTCCTACTCCAGGGGATCTTCCCAACCCAAGGATAGAACCCACGTCTCTTGTGACTCCTGTGTTGGAAGGCGCATTCTTTACCAACTGGACCACCTGACCCTTGGGCCAAACCTAACAGTCAACGGCTGTCAATGCCCCTCATGCCTACAAGAGGCAAGAGAGACATAATCAAGACAGAAGAAAATGAGATAATCCACGTGGATAGCTTATACTTCCCCGAGAACTATAGTCATAAAAGTTACCATTTCTGTACCCAGTCATTCTTTTTATTGTTAAAGCTTCTTTTGGCTTCATAGTTAACAAATTCAAACCAGGTGTAACTACAAATTTACATATAAAACACTACATCTTATACAAACCATCTCTTTAAATCCAGAATCATTTTTAATAAAATGATGTATCCTCTGTATAATGTTTTGAAATGCCTTTATTTTTAAAGTAATACATATTCATTGCAGAAATTTTGGAAAATACAAAAGGACTGAAAGACGAAATTAAACTCACACAGTTATGCTATAATCCAGAAACAGCCACCATTATGTACTTAGTATATTACTTTCTTTCACTGTTTTTTCAGTTGGCATACAAACTAATGCTAATAACATATTGTTATCATGAGTTCAGAGTCTTCTAAATTCTGTTTTTCCTGCTAACATTACATGATAAACATTCTCTATTGACTATGTTAATATGAGGTTATAAATGGCAAATTTACTCCTGAGTTATTAATAGTCATAGGTTCAAGGTTCAGTGTGCTTTAACAGATATTATATAGTTTTAAAGAGTTCCTATGATATCTTTAGATCTCAGTCACAAAATTTAAAAACTCACTGGAAAGAAAATCTGCTATATTTTTTACCCTCTTGATACTCTTAAAATGAAAACAAATTTGGTTTGTATCTCCCAAGTAGAGCCAAAAATAGATAAAATCATATACTTGCAGCTAGAAATTAACTGTAAGTCTAATAATAGAAGTAGCCAAGATAACCAGAAATACATATACCTATACACCGACATATATAAGATCCTTTAAGTAAACTGTTCTCTATTTTTGAGGAATTTCCTTTAAAATTAGTTATAACAGATAAAAGATCTGGAATGGCACCCCCAAAAAAAGCAGTAGAAAAAAAAAAAACTTTAGAGCATTAAACTGTCTGAATGGCTTAATTAAGAGAAATCAGGAATGTGCTGACTAGAAATGGCTAGTCACTCAAGGGCTGGTAGTAGAATAATACTATCTAAATAGTGGCAGTATGTTGAATATGCTCCTTTGTGCTATACAGTGGGACCTTGTCATTTATCCGTTCTGTACAAGATCGTTTGCATCTGCTAATCCTTAACTCCCCGTCCTTCCCTCCCCCACCACCTCCCCCTTGGCTGCTGCTGCTGCTGCTAAGTCACTTCAGTCGTGTCCGACTCTGTGCGACCCCATGGACTGCAGCCTACCAGGCTCCTCCGTCCATGGGATTTTCCAGGCAAGAGTACTGGAGTGGGGTGCCATTGCCTTCTCCCCCCCACCTTGGCTACCACAAGTCTATTCTCTATGCTGATTCAATATCCGGTGATAAACCATAATGGAAAGGAATGCTTTTAAAAATGTTTATAGGTGTGTAGGGAGAAGGCAATGGCACCCCACTGGAAAATCCCATGGACGGAGGAGACTGGTAGGCAGCAGTCCATGGGGTTGCTAAGAGTCGGACACGACTGAGCAACTTCACTTTCACTTTTCACTTTCATGCATTGGAGGAGGAAATGGCAACCCACTCCAGTGTTCTTGCCTGGAGAATCCCAGGGACGGTGGGGCCTGGTGGGCTGCCATCTATGGGGTTGCACAGAGTCAGACACGACTGAAGCGACTTAGCAGTAGCAGCAGCATAGGTGTGTAAGTGAGTCACTTCGCTGTACAGCAGAGATTAGCACAACACTGTAAATCAACTATTCTCCAATTAAATAATAATATTTAAAATAAGTAGTGGCAGGATGGCAAGTTCAGGAGTGGTGACAAAGATGATGAAATATACCTTTCAGCAAAGGTCTGAATTAACAGACTGTATTTAATTTCTATAGTCTTAACCTCGGCACAATGAAACCATATTAAGAGAAGTAACTTCAGGAGAATACCCCAAACCCTGAGATTTTGGACCTATGGACAGGTAGACCCACTCCATCCAACAGTCACTGCTGAACTCAGAAAATAGAAAATGCTTCTTCATTATGTCATAACTCAAGAAATCATCCCTAGAAAAATTCTGGCCCGGTAACTCAAGTCTCAAAATCAGAAGATGATATAATAGACTTTAGTTTAAGTTCAAAAAGATGACACTGACAGATGAAAGATACTAAAGCAAGAATTATTAAGTGATTTATCAGACTTAGTACTGTTGAAAAATTTTGTACATGGACATCAGACTTAACCTCACTTGAATACATTTTTGAAGGTGAAGAGCAAGTAACTCACATTATACAATGTGTTTACATAAAGTGTTGCTTTGGAGTAGGAAATGGTAACCCACTCCAGTATTCTTGCCTAGAGAACTCCATGGACAGAGGAAACTGGTGGGCTATAGCCCATGGGGTCGCAGAGTCCAACACGACTGAGTGAGCACACACACACACAAAGTATTGCTTAATCTACAGTTTTCACTCTTTTGGCTACAAAATGACTAGGACACACCTGTGTGAAACACAGTTCAGTGACACAGAGGGAAAGCAAACCCCATTTCTTAATTAAAATTGCAGGGAAATTGTGTGTGCTGGGGAAGTAGATGTAATTACTTGAGTTAGAAGTGGGCCAGAATACTATCTAGAGCTACTAGGATCTTTCATGATGAAAAATCATCACACTCTCAAATCTGAATTTTTTTTTACCTTCAATTTTGCCTTCTTGGGGTTAGAACACTTTTAACATGAGTTATCTACCCTCTTAACAAAATTTTAAGTGTACAATACAGAATCGTTGACTAAAGTTATACAGCAGATGTCTAGAGCCTACTTACATTTTTTGTCGGTACTATTTTTAGAAAAATGAAGATTTATTTTGAAGGGAAGTCAATAAATCTTTAATAGGATCTATATGGAATAACAAGATTAATATTACTGTTTAAATGACCAGCAAATACCCGAAGGTATTTGGACCAGAGTTTAGCACAGTTTTCAGTGTCTGCCTGTCTCATAAAGATGTGTGTGCATCAGTGAGTGCTCAGTCGTGTCTGACTCTTTTGTGACCCCGTGGACTGTAGCCTGCCAGGCTCTTCTGTCCATGGGATTTCCCAGGCAAGAATACTGGAGTGGGTTGCCATTCCCTTCTCCAGGGGATCTTCCTGACCCAGGGAGTGAACCCGCATGCTCCTACTTGGCAGGCAGATTCTTTACCACTGAGCTACTAGGGAATCCCCTTGTAAAGACACTTCTCTCTAAATTCAGAAGATAAAGGAAATTGGAGACCTGATGTTTTGTGCGGTGGGAGGGATTGTCCAGGGCCATTTAGTGAAGTGGGCATGCCTCCTTTTGGCATTATCAACATTAGAGCTTATTCATCTTGCTTTATTGAAATGTGGCTT
This sequence comes from Bubalus bubalis, assembly GCF_019923935.1. Taxonomy (NCBI): domain Eukaryota; kingdom Metazoa; phylum Chordata; class Mammalia; order Artiodactyla; family Bovidae; genus Bubalus; species Bubalus bubalis. The sequence goes on along the minus strand of NC_059171.1, from coordinate 48,650,708 downwards.
CCACTGATTAGTAACTCCATATTTCCCCCTTACCCAGACCTTGGCAACCGCTATTCTGCATTTTCATTCTATGAATTTAACTATTTTAGATACTTCCTGTAAGTGGAATTGCACAATATCTGTCTCTCTGATCCTTTATTTCACTTAGCATAATGTACTCAAGATTCATCCATTTTGTTGCATATTACAGAATTTCATTTTAAAGGCCGAATTGTTTTCCATTATATGTATATGACATTTATATATTATAAATATTTATATGACATTTTATTCATCCATTGATGGGCCATTGAGGTTGTCTCTACATCTTGGCTATCAAATCTGAATTTTCTAAGGGAACCACTAATAACACATCAGGTTCATTCTACAAAAAAAAAAAGAAACAGTGACTCCATTTAGGCTCAACAGGAAAAGTTCATCCTCCTAAAACATCCCAGCTGCATCCCAGGAACTTAGGTATCTCTTGAGTACTCGATGCTAATTCAAAGCTGGGTTAGGCATTCACTACTTTAATGTCAGAAAATTCACCATGTTGGTGAGCCTGGATCTTGTCATACAAACCTTAGTAAGTGGAATTGGCTCTTTATATTGTGCTTCCTTCTTTATGTTTCTTTTCTTCTTTCTGGACAGTTTAATAAGCAAAAACATAACATTCAAAATCCAAATCCTAGCTCAATCATTTTCTAGTTGTGTGACTTTAAGCAAGTTATTTCATCCCTCTGAATCCCTTTCTCCTCATATTTAAAATGAGAAAAATAACATCAAAGAATTATTTAACAATTGCTTATTATTGTAGGTTTTATTCCATTTTAGCATCTCTATAATTCTAAGAGATCGTTACTAATATTAGCCCACCTTAATTATGAGGAAATTGAGGTACAGAGAGGTTAAGGAATTTGCCAAGTACCTTATTCAATCTTCAGAGCAATTCAACAGTGTTAATACTATCCATGTCCTCACCCTACAGATGTGGAAACCAAGCACAGAGATGATTGACTAATCTGCCACACTCACACGGTGAGGATGCGGCAAGGCCATGCAGTAGCTCACTACTGACAGGAATGGATGCGTTCTCTACAGTTTTCTGAGTAAAGAGGTGATGTGTGCACTTAGATATGTGCTTACATGAAATACAAAGTGTAAAACAGCACCTCAGTGTACTGCTCAGAAAGGACAAAAACTCTAAAACAGATAACCTGGGTTTCATTCTGTTCCACTCATTATTAACTGATGACTTTGGGCAAATCATTGACACTCTAAGCCTTTAACTGAAACGTGGCTAATAACATATACAGCAAAGTGATGTTGTAAGCAGTGTATATAAAAGATATGTACAACTGCCAATCACCATACCTGAGCCCAACAGGTGTCTAACAAGGGCTCCTCTCTTCACTGCCACTCCCTTCATCTCTCTCTTCATCAGCTTTAAAGGAGAAAAATCCCACATGCAAGCTCAAAATCAAGCACAGCTGTTTTTACTAGGCAGGCCAACCATGTACTGATGAACATGTTGTGCACTGCACAAAAGCACCCAGCCAAGGGAGCAAGGAGAGGTTGAAATGTAGCCCATTCCCTGTATGGAGAAAGGGCCCCATGATTCTTCACACAAAGTCTCTGAAAGTGTCAAACCTGTGCAGCTGTATCACCCATTCAACTTTAATTCTCTTCCTAGAAGTATTTGGGGAACCGGAGGAATTCTCCAAGGAAACTGGGGTTTTCTTTCACCAATTTAATAAATTTTGATGAAGTCAGGCTACAAATACTAGAATGAATGGACCCTTGCAGCAACCCCTGGCACTCTAATCAAGTTTCTCTTTGTTGAATAAGATTAAATGAGAAGAAGTATACCATAAGTCATGGATTTAGATAATTACAATGTTTATTTACATCTTACTTATTTCAGCATCACTATTTAAGTACTGTCCCAGCACAAAGGTAGGTGCCAGACATTCATTAATCTTTCAAAAAGGAAAAAAAAAAAAGTTGCTTTGCATAATCTAGAAAGGAAGGGAGTAAAGGCAAGAAACTAACTTTTTTTCAACATATACTAAGTGGTGGATTCTGGGAAATATCTTCCTGTACATAATCCTCAAAACCAAAGCTACAAACATTTGTTTATAATATTTAAATGCTTCAAAACTGGAGGTTAAGGATGGAGGAAGGAAACACTGATTTTTCATTTGTTACACTTCTGCAGTATTTTAATTCTTTCCATCACATGTATTTTATTTTAATTATGCTTACAACCAGGTATGAATGACATTAATTCCATTTTATATATGAGGAAACCACGAGTCAACAATATTAGATTATTTTTTACAATGTCACACAGCTAGGAAATGATGGCACAAGTACTTGCCTTTGAAAATAAGACTACCTTTGACCAAGGAACAAGAGGGGAGACAAATTCAAGGAATTCTTCCTTGGGACCTCAGTTTTCTCACTAATAAGGCACACTGGGTTATCTGACAAGAAAAACAAGGTAAGGTTAAGGTAAAAATTGAAGAAAGAAATTTTAAAAAATGGAACCACCAATATGGGGCATATAGGAGAGGAAGCTGACTAGGGCCAAGTAAATGGATTGCTCAGCAAAGATGAGGGCCTGCTAAGAATGGAACTCATCAATTTGTAATGGAGCCAATCAGCACAATTATATAATTTTTTTCCCAGTAGTGCTGGGGAGTCCAGAATCAGTTAATTCAGGATTGGCAAGACTAATGTGGGTTTAAGCAAAAGCTTTAGAAGTCTTGAGGGGACTTGCAATTTAAAAGCAGATAAGACATGGAATCTGCCTTCCATCTCTTCCGAGAAAGCACTTAAAAGTAAGTATGATGAAAAAGGATCGAGCTTGCAAAGAGAAATGGAAAGAGTGACACCAGACTCTGTGAAAATATCAAGTGGATAAGCAAAGGGGCATGTGAAATGAGCAGATACCACCTTGGAGAGAAGCCAGCCTGCCCCATGGAATCTCTACAAAGCTCTGAACCCAAATCCAACAGCAGCCAAAAGTGACCACAAAGCTCAAAACAATGGGACTCAGTGGAGATCCGAGGGAAAGAAACTGAATCAGTGGGCCTTTCCATTCTCATACCCACATGCCTTCAGAGCTCTGAAATTCATCGAAAAGCTCTTCTTCAAAAGAAATAGGAAAAAATGTTAAAAGCTAAGCGTCTACCTTAGATACAGACAACCCAGAATAAAATTCCCTCATTCTTGCATGAAAGGAGGTGAGGAAGAGAAGGGGACATATAACCTGAATGATGCTAGATGAGTCTTGTCAACCTGTAAAATCTAGAGTAAACAAACAGAAAAATTGACATTTAAAATTAAATGATAAAATATAAGAAAAAGAAACAAAGGTAAAAAATTGGAATTATATGCACAGAGATCTGAGAAGATATTACTCTTGTTAAAATAATATCAGGATGTTATGAAAAGGGAACACTCACAATACAACAATGAGAAAAAATATTCTCAAAATGTAAAGTTTATATAAAAAATAAAAATCAGGTTTGGAGAAATATCATAGAAAACAGCATATGAAATATGACAGAACAAATTAAACATACAGGCAACCAGTCTATAAGTTCCAACATCTGAATAATAGGTACCCTGGAAAATATGGGGAAAATGAAGAGCAGAGAATGAGTTAAAGATATTGATGAAAATCTACCTGAGGTAAAAAAACTAAAAAGACATACGTGTTAGATTAGAAGAGTTCCAAGAGTATCTAATACAGTGAATGAACAAAGCCCTAGGCCAAGACATTCATGCATCCATGCATCCATCCACTCACTCATACAACAAACACTCTTGCAGATGCTTTTTTTTAGTGAAAGTCGCTCAGTCATGTCCAACTCTTTGCGACCCCACGGACTATACATCCATGAAATTCTCCAGGCCCGAATGCTGGAGTGGGTAGCCATTCCCTTCTCAAGGGGATCTTCCCAACCCATGGATTGAACCTAGGACTCTAGCATCGTAGGCAGATTCTTTACCAGCTGAGCTGCCAGGGAAGCCCTGTTGTAGAATGAGGCTGCAAATGTTATGTAGGCAACTATAGTAACTGTTCTCAAGGAGCTAATATTTTAGAGAAAAAAAGACAACAGTAAAGCAAGTAAACAAGAAAATTTCAGACAGTGGCAAGTGCTATGAGGAAACTAAAGAGAGGCGATATGATAAAGGATGAGGGGGGAGTGAGCTCCTTAGATTGGACAGAGAGGGAAAGTCTCTCTGAGAATGTGACATTCTCAAGACAAAACTACAGGGTAGAGCATTCTTTATGAAATTTCAAAACACCTTGAATGAAAAATATCCTCAAAACTTCCAAACAAAAGCTGGTCACAGAGAGATGAGAACTCGGATTGAAATTAAATGTGTTAAGTATCCCCGCAGCATTAAATGACAGATAATAGGCACTTCCCTGGTGGTACAGTGGATAAGAATCCACCTGCCAAGGCAGGGGACATGGGTTCAATCCTTGGTCTGGGAAGATCCCACATGCCAAGGGCAATTAAAGCCCATGAGCAGCAAGTACTGAGTCCATGCGCCCTAGAGCCTGTGCTCAGCAACAAGAGAAGCCACCACAATGAGAAGCCTGCGCGCCTCAACGAAGAGTAGTCCCTGCTCACCGCAACTAGAGAAAGCCCACTTGCAGCAAAAAAGACCCAGCACAACTCAAAAATATGCAAATAAATAAAAACGTTAGATGACCAAACAATGGTTTCAGAGTTCTCAGAAAAACAAATATTTAACCTGTAATTCTATACCCACTCTAACTACCATTTAAATGTGAAAGAATAATAAAGACATTTTAATAAACTTACAGATTTGAGAAAGCTTTTCTTACCATGAACCCTTCCCTAGGAAGTTATCCAAGGACTTTTTTCTGGCAGAAAGAAGAGTTAACAAATAACTAACTACATAGACAACCACCAGTGGGTACAACTGAGATCTATGAAAGGAAGTTCATGGAAATAAGTTATGCAAAAGAGCATTCAGTCCAACTGAAACAAGATTATGGACAGTTTCTGGAAAAATAAGGATTTAATAAACCATAAAGTATAATTGAGAACTTATATATACGGGCAAGATAAAGGTCCTTAGTAGAAGAAAGAACAGGCCTTTGGAACTCAAAGACAAACAACACAAGAAATTCATGGTCCAAATATGATACAGTTTTAAGCAGGTTCCCTTTCCTAACCTACTTAGTAGATGACTACTTCTTCCTCCATCCCTCTATTTTCTGGGGGAAATGAACCAATCTCGGTACTTAAGAGCACCACATGAAGGAGCCTTTTGGTGAGATGCTATGATCATGATAGAGGAATTCAATAAAATTCATTCACAAAATGAACAGTAGGTCCTGGGCCTCTTCCAGTCACCACCTCACCCCCAGCTCTAGAATGCCCAGCAGCTGGGCTTACAACCCTGAACCCACCACAACACAGCCCCAGCCAGGAGATAGGGGCATCCTTCTCTTGAGGAGTTGAAGCACCTCAGAAGTAAGACTTCAGGTTCTGACAGCGAACACCACAGTGAAAATGCCAGCTGTCTCCCTGCAGGTACCCTACGGTGAGATCCACCAAATGACAAGCTCTACCTTCAGACACAGAGCCCTACTTCTCAGCCTTTTAAATTCACACTTTTTAATACTGAGAGAAAGCTCAGGCTGACTTGAAATTTGAGGAAAACTTTCAATAGAAGGGAGACAGCAAAATAGAAAGCAGGCACTCAGAGGATACAGACAATTCAGGAAGGAAAAGAAACTCTAAATAATATTGCAGAAATAAGAGAAGCTACCCCATCCATGAAGCAAGAAGACTAGGAGCAGGGAATAATCACAAATCAAGAGAGAACTGTGGAAACCAAAAACCACAATAGCTTTAAAAAAGAATGAATTGCAGAAGGCTGGGAAAATAAAGTTGAAGATATCTTTCCCCAAAAATAGGACCAAAATTAGATATAAAATAGGTTGTAAAGACTAAGAAAATGAGAGAATCAGTGAAGGAGCAAAAAGAGGAAAAAAAAAATGTGGGGGAGAAAATATCAACACTGAATTTTTTTTTAAAGTTTAAAATGGAAATGAAAAACATGATCTCCAGACATTTAAAGTTCATCAAGTGCTTAGAGGAAAAAAAAAAAGACACCCCATAGTGTATCATGGTGAAATTTGGGAATACTGGAAATAAACAGAAACTTCCAGGAAGGAAAAGTAAGACACATACAAAGGACTGGGAAAAAGGAAGGCCAGAATTCCCACAACAGGATTAGAAATTAGACAACAATGGAACGAAAACTTTAAATTTTTTAGTGAAAGTGATTTATCCAATCCAAAATTCTTTACCTAGCCAATTTGGTAATAAAATGTAATTTTTTAAAAAAAGGCTATTTCATGAAAAATCTCAAAAAAAGTAACAGCCTTTACAGGCCTCCTATAGCCACTGGAAGATGAACTCTAATAAAATAAGGGAGTAAGACATAAGAGAGACCTTCACAGATCCCAGAAAACCGAGGATTAGGACAGAGAGAGGCATCTAGGATTCCCAGGAGATAATGGGGCAGCAGTCCCAGAGAAATCCCATACAGATGACTCCAAGGGGTGGGGGAATATATTCCTGAGTTCATCAGATGGGCAAAAAGTAATACTGAGATTTCTTGAGTCTTCAGAGGATATGGGAAGCTAGATTCAAATTCAAAGAAAACAAAGGAAATGAAAATAAAGTGATGATTTAATTCCAGGAAAATCACTGCTGTACGAAAGAGGAAATCGAATCATGATACAGTGCTTGAACCTCAGCTGCTAACAATACTGTCATAATCATACCATGAAAATATCAAAAAAGAATTTGACTCTGTGGGAGAGGGAGAGGGTGGGAAGATTTGGGAGAATGGCATCAAAACATGTAAAATATCATGTATGAAACGAGTTGCCAGTCCAGGTTCGATGCAGGATACTGGATGCTTGGGGCTAGTGCACTGGGACGACCCAGAGGGATGGTATGGGGAGGGAGGAGGGAGGAGGGTTCAGGATGGGGAACACATGTATACCTGTGGCGGATTCATTTTGATATTTGGCAAAACTAATACAATTTTGTAAAGTTTTAAAAATAAAATTAAATTAAAAAAAAAAAAAGAATTTGAGAACAACTTGGGAAGAAAATGCTAAACTTCTCACTTACCAAGACAGGAAGTCAAAAATAACGTCTCAATTTGGCTAATTTATACAGTATGCTTTAAAAATACAGAGGTAAATACCAGAAGAGATAGCTAAAAAGAATTTTAAATTATCATCCCTGGGAAGCAGGGTTAATCACGAGACTGATGAGTTTTTCTTACTAATTTTTAAAATTCTATTTATGTTTGCCAATTGTAGTAAAAATAATTTGATGGAAATTATTCTTAATGTATAGTTCAGTTCAGTTCAGTCGCTCAATCGTGTCCGATTCTTTGCAACCCCATGAACTGCAGCACGCCAGGCCTCTCTGTCCATCACCAACTCCTGGAGTTCACTCAAACTCACGTCCATCGAGTCTGTGATGCTATTTAGCCATCTCATCCTGTCATCCCCTTCTCCTCCTGCCCCCATTTCCTCCCAGCATCAGAGTCTTTTCCAATGAGTCAACTCTTCGCATGAGGTGGCCAAAGTACTGGAGTTTCAGCTTTAGCATCAGTCCTTCCAAAGGACACCCAGGACTAATCTCCTTTAGAATGGATTGGTTGGATCTCCTTGTACTCCAAGGAACTCTCCAGAGTCTTCTCTAACACCACAGTTCAAAAGCATCAATTCTTCGGCGCTCAGCTTTCTTCACAGTCCAACTCTCACATCCATACATGACTACTGGAAAAACCATAGCCTTGACTAGAAGGACCTTTGTTGGCAAAGTAATGTCTCTGCTTGATGTATTAGTGATGACTAATAACAATAGCTAACTTATCTCAGAGCACTTATTCTGTGCCAGAAGACCTGAGAGCTTTATACATGTTTCTTGTGTAATCCTTGCCTGTGATCATTAAGTCAATAGACCAAATGTTTGGGTCCCTGAAAAACACATGTGTTGAAAATTAATGCTCCAAGTTGATGGTATTTGGAGTTGAGGTCTTTGGGAGGTGATTTAGTCATAAGGGTGGGGCTCTTACAAGTAGAATTAGTGCCCTTATAAAAAGGACCCTAGGGAGAAGCCTCACCCCCTCCACCATGTGAGGACACAGCAAAAGACAGCCATTTATCATTCAAGAAGCAGACCCTCACAAGACACTGAATCTACTAGCACCTTGATCTTGGACTTCCCAGCTCTGGAACTGTGAGAAATAAGTTCTTCTTGTTTCCAAGTCACCTAATCTATGGTGTTCACTTACAGCAGCCTGAACAGATGTGTAAGTCATACCTTGGTTTTGCCATCTGTAAAATCAGGATGATAATAGTATCTACCTAATTAGTGCTGCTGGTGAGGATAGATGAGTTAATATATATAAAGCATTTAGAAGAATGCTTGACATGCAATAGTGTTAATATAAGGCTTAGCTATGCATTGAACATCATCAACATGATTATTGGCACAGAAAGATCTCCAACCTATATTGTTACATTAAAAAAACAATAAGCCCAGAAAAGTATGTATAGGATGCTACTTTTTGGATATAAATCAGGGAACACTGACAAGACACATTCACAGTTTCTTATATAAGGAATATCCTTGAAATGATACACAAGAAATGAATTAAAGTGGTTCCCTGGTTTGTCTTTAGGGAGAAGTGGGATGGAGGACTTGAGGTACATTGTATTTTCATTGAACTTTGTTTTGAAATTATGTGAATGTATTACCTATTCAAATCTTTACATTAAAGAAGAAGAACAGTTTTCATTAAGCCAACAAGCCTTTCTTCCTCATGGACTGTGATCCAAATGCAATGGGAGATATGCCCAGGGTCTAAACAGACACACATAGCTGAGAGACTATGGTCTCTGCCCATCGAGGGTGCAGCACCACCAGGCCAGAGACAGAGACACAGTGAACCCTGCCCAAAGGACGGGCACAAGGTGGACCCAGGGATCCAAACAGCGCTGGGTTTTGCAATTAAATCACAACCAGGATGAGAGGAGACAGCTCTTCCAAGACACTTACCCTGTCGTGTAGGGGATGTTTATGCCCCCTAGATTGATACTTTCACATCCAACGATAAACAGGGTTGAAAAGCACAGTAAAGACACACCACTGCAGATCATTGCTAGTTTCGCGGATTCTCTTGCACCAAGCTTCAGTTTTTTTATAATGTAGCCTCCCAGGACAATGCCAACACCAGCACTAGGGACAATTATGACACCTGGAGACAAGAAGGGAAGGACAGAATTAATTTGAAGTAATGTACACAATTTTGTTTTCTAAGTATTCTGTTTCTACTTACTTATTAGTGCTAAGGCAAAGAATTTTTTTAAATACTGTAATCAATAAATTTTCAATGTTTGTGATTTTATAGTACAGTTTACTTTCAACAAAGAATTCATATCTAGAATGTGCAAAATTTAACAAAGATATAAAAAGAAAGACAAGCAAATGAGCTAAACTTAAATGGCTCTTCACTAAGAAGGAAATTCTGCTGACCCATTAAGATATAAAGATGCTCATCCTCTTTCTTAGAGGGAAATACAAATTAAAGCCACAATGAAAGAATATGCCACGTTAACTATATTGGTGAAAATTGAAAAGTCTGACAATACCATATATAGGGATAAGATACAGAGCAATGGGTATGCTCTGCATGGCTGGTGGGATATAAATTGTGAGATACTTTGCAAGACAGTTTGGCATTATCTGGTAGAGTTGAAGATACACACACCCTGTGACAGGCAAGTCCATCCTAGATCTATACCCTGAAGAAACTCATGCACACAGGGACCAAAAGAAGTTTACAAGATATCTAAGCACCATAGTAGCTCCAAACTGGAAATAAGCCAAACATCCATTAATAAATACATTGCATGGAGTAAATTCATGTACTGAAATGCTGCTTTACAACGATAAAAATTAAGACAGATAATTACATACCATTGCAATGAAGGGAGTAAAACACAACAAAAAACACAGCCTACCTGTATTTGTATAAAAAGCTCAAAAACAGGTAAAACTAAATGTTGGTTTAGAAATGAATATATAGGAAGCACAACTATGAAGAAAAGCCAGGAAGTAAAAACTGCCATAAAAGCCAAGACGGTAAGGGGATGGATGGGATCCAGAATGGATACAGGAGCTCCTGGAGAACTGAAGATGCTCCTTCCCATGACCTGGGTAGTCGTTGCACAAGGGTTCACTTTATGATTATTCATTATCTCTAAGGATTTTTTTGAAAGATAGTCAATTCACAACATGATAATTTCAAGGCTAGAGCAATGTAATTCAGTTATATGTGTATACAGAGATGGAGAAGGAAATGCCAACCCACTTCAGTGTTCTTGCCTGAAAAATCCCTTGGAAGGAGGAACCTGGTAGGCTACAGTCCATGGAGAGATACAGATATATAGATTCTTTTTCATATTCTTTTCCATCATGGTTTATTACAGGATTTTTAATATGGTTCCCCCTATGCTATACAGTAGAACCTTGCTGTTTATCTACTTTATATATCCTTGTGTATATATGTTAATCCCAACCTCCTAATCTATCTCTCTCCAACTCTTTACCCTTTGGTAGCCATAAATTTGTTTGCTGTGTCTGTGAGTCTATTTCTGTTTTGTACATAAGCTCATTTGATTCATATTTAGTTTTGGCCGCGCCAGGCAGCATGCAGGAACTTACTTCCCAGACCAGGGACTGAACTCATGCTCTTTGCAGTGGGAAGACAAAACCCTAATCACTGGACTGCCAGGGAACTCCCTGTATCATATTTTAGACTCCACATACAAATTATTTAAGGTTTGATTAATGCACTTCTGTGTCCATTAGATTTCACAGTTAAAAAAAAAACACTAAAAAATTAGTTATATTGTTTGCCCCAGGAAACTTACAATCTAAAAAAGAAACAAACAAAGCAAATTAAAGTATGATAGCCTGGCAACCCACTCTGGTATTCTTGCCTGGAGAATCCCATGGACAGACAGCCTGGCAGGCTACAGTCCACAGGACTGCGAAGAGTTGGACACGACTGAAGCAACTGAGGGCAAGCAGACACAAGACAATTATACCAAGGGCAGGGAGAAAACAGGGGAAGAAGCACCTGAGTCTTCCCTGGGAGAAATCAGGGAGGACTTCACAGAAGTGGCAGTATTTGAGCTGACACCCAGCAGATGAGACAGAATCTGCCCAATGTGCCAGCACAGAGAGAATATGCTAAGAGGCATAAGATAGCAGAATTGAGGATTCAGATTTCAAGCTATGGGACTGTGGAATGCAAGCTACTGGGGTAAGGCGGGGCGTGGACAAGAGACCAAGCCCACACGGGTAAGGCCAAGCGAGACCACGAAGGATCAAGGAGAGGAGCTCAGGGTGTATCTCTAGGCAACGGGAAGCCACCGAGGAAATCTGAGCCAGGGTTAGAGAGGATGGGAGGTGTGTGCAACAAAGATCACTGCTGCTGGAAAGATGCAGTCAACATCAGACACTTGGTCAGGAGCAAACTGCTAAGGTCCACGTTAGCCACGGTCAGGACCCACGCTGACAATCATGAGCTGCAGAGGGAACGGGGACACACAGAAGGTGGCAAGGATCCAGAATACAAGGAGAAAAGGCATGGAGGAGCGCAGCTCAAAAGCCCCATGGTAGACATGCCAAGTGTGATGGGCCCGAGGACGAACAGGGAGAAACACCTCACACAGCGGTCCCTGTGCTGAGAGCCCAGGAAGAGCCGGCCCGGGGCATTCAGAACTGGTGGCAGAATCCATGGCATTTATGGGATGTTCCAAAAAGAGCACCTTCCTCTGTTCTATGGACTGAATAAAGTTGAAAGAGCAGAGGAAGACGAACCTTAATAGGAGATCTCGTTAAGAGCTATTTTAAGGGTGCTATGAAGGCCGAAGCCAGGCTGCAATGGGTTAAACCTTCAGTCGTGAGGATTTAGAGACTGGAATTCAAACACTTTGTAGAATTCAGACTCTAAAGGGAAAGGAGGCGTGGGTTTAGAGTTAGAGTGAGGCCCTGAATATTCATTGCAAGGACTGATGCTGAAGCTGAAGCTCCAATACTTTGGTCACCTGATGCGAACAGACAACTCATTGGAAAAGACACTGATGCTGAGAAAGATTGAGGGCAGGAGGAGAAGGGGACGACAGAGGATGAGATGGTCGGACGGCATCACCAACTCAATGGACCCGAGTCTGAGCAAACTTCGGGAGATGGCGAAGGACAGGGAAGCCTGGCGTGCTGCTAGTCAATGGGGTCACAAAGAGTAACTGAACAAGGCAGAGCTGGGGCTTGGGGAATTTCGCTTGTTTGTTTACACATGCAAGGGACTTAAGCATAGTTATACACTCACAAAGCGATTAAAAAGAAATGGCAGATTGAACAGGGAGGGAAAAGGTTATCTAATGCCAAGGCAAGGTCTGTGAGAAGGAGAATACAGAATTAAAAGCACAAATGATCAGATTAGCCCTGGGGAGAGAGACACCCCTGCAACTAAGCTGGGAATCAGATTTGGGAGGGGTGAGGGTGGGTGATACATCAGTGGGTGAGTGGTAGCTCCTCAAAAAGCAGTTTTTCTGGTGCTGTTGTTATTTTGGAAACATCATACAACACATGTTGTAATAAAACAACATGCAGAAATATAAAGGACCAAAACCCCACAGCTTATATTCTGGCATAGTTCACTCCATCTTTTTTTGGATGTTATTTTCCCCCTCAAGAATTGATAACGCGGACTTTCCTGGTGGCTAAGACTCTGCACTCCCAATGCAGGGGGCCCAGGTTCAATCCCTGGTCAGGGAACTAGATCCCAAATGTGGCAACTAAGACCTGGTGCGGCCAAATAAATAAATACTGAAAAAAATTTCTAATAAAAAGAATTGATAACATGTGTAGATTCTTTAGGATGTTGTTGTTCAGTTCCTCAGTCGTGCCTGATCTCTGCAATCCCATGGACTGCAGCACGCCAGGCTTCCCTGTCCTTCACCATCTCCAGGAGTTTGCTCAAACTCATGTCCATTGAATCGGTGATGCCATCCAACCATCTCATCCTCTGTTGTCCCCTCCTCCTCCTGCCTTCAATCTTTCCCAGCATCATCAGGGTCTTTTTCAATGAATCAGCTATATAGACTCTTTATCTATACATATACATACATATATAGAGAGATATAGATATAGATAATACCTTTGGTTTGGGAAGAGCTATGGAGAACTTTAAATATAGCCAAAGGTTGGAATAACCACTGTGGGAAAGAGTGCGCTAAATAAGAATATGTACTTGGCTTTGCAAGTGGAGAATACTGTGGGTCCAGGTGATACAAGATTTCAGAAGTCTGCAGGTGCATTGATGTTCATGCTTTGATGGCTTGCTTCTGTATGGTCAACAGCCTTTGTGAAAGGGGTGGGTGGGGTGGGTATTAATAGATTAATCTAAAGTCTGAACTTCGCATGAGTTGGCAGGAAAACAAAAACTGTGTTCATCTTACAATCCTCACCACAGTTCTGACTTTATAAAACTAGTAATGGCTGTTTTACAGATGAGGAAGTGACTGGCTCAACAGTGCACACACGGGGGAAGAAGAGACAGATGGAAACCGAGGTTTCTGCCTCCCAGCACAGCCCATCCTCCACAGCACCACAGCTGATGCTCAGAACCTGCGGTACCTGGAATCTGGTAAGCAACCTGACTAGAGCTATGAGTTACTTAACAAACTTTCCTCCTTATTAAAGAACAGTAAAAATTACATCTACATGAATAAAAAGCTTTACCTTTAGAGTGCATCTGTCCATTAATAGAATTACTATTTTAGTTGAGCAATGTTTAATTTATAGATACCATGCTAGACCCCAGGATAGCAACAAAACAAATCCCCACACTAACAGCTGAGTCATAATTTAAAGTGCAAGTCACTCAGTCGTGTCTGACTCTTTGTGACCCCATGGACTGACTATCAGTTCAGTTCAGTCGCTCAGTCATGTCCGACTCTTTGCGACCACATGAATTGCAGCACACCAGGCCTCCCTGTCCATCACCAACTCCTGGAGATCACTCAAACTCATGTCCATCGAGTCGGTGATGCCATCCCAGCCATCTCATCCTCCGTCGTCCTCTTCTCCTCCTGCCCCCAATCCCTCCCAGCATCAGAGTCTTTTCCAATGAGTCAACTCTTCGCATGAGGTGGCCAAAGTACTGGAGTTTCAGCTTTAGCATCAGTCCTTCCAATGAACACCCAGGACTGATCTCCTTTAGAATGGAGTGGTTGCATTATCAGAGAAATGCAAATCAAAACCACTATGAGGTACCATTTCACACCAGTCAGAATGGCTGCGATCCAAAAGTCTACAAGTAATAAATGCTGGAGAGGGTGTGGAGAAAAGGGAACCCTCTTACACTGTTGGTGGGAATGCAAACTAGTACAGCCACTATGGAGAACAGTGTGGAGATTCCTTCAAAAACTGGAAATAGAACTGCCTTATGATCCAGCAATCCCACTGCTGGGCATACACACTGAGGAAACCAGAAGGGAAAGAGACACGTGTACCCCAATGTTCATCGCAGCACTGTTTATAATAGCCAGGACATGGAAGCAACCTAGATGTCCATCAGCAGATGAATGGATAAGAAAGCTGTGGTACATATACACAATGGAGTATTACTCAGCCATTAAAAAGAACACATTTGAATCAGTTCTAATGAGGTGGATGAAACTGGAGCCTATTATACAGAGTGAAGTAAGCCAGAAAGAAAAACACCAATACAGTATACTAACGCATATATATGGAATTTAGAAAGATGGTAACAATAACCCTGTGTACGAGACAGCAAAAGAGACAGTGATGTATAGTACAGTCTTATGGACTCTGTGGGAGAGGGAGAGGGTGGGAAGATTTGGGAGAATGGCATTGAAACATGTAAAATATCATGTATGAAACGAGTTGCCAGTCCAGGTTCGATGCACGATACTGGATGCTTGGGGCTGGTGCACTGGGACGACCCAGAGGGATGGAATGGGGAGGGAGGAGGGAGGAGGGTTCAGGATGGGGAACACATGTATACCTGTGGCAGATTCATTTTGATATTTGGCAAAACTAATACAATTATGTAAAGTTTAAAAATAAAATAAAATTTAAAAAAATTTAAAAAAATAAAATAAAATCTATAAAAAAAAAAAAAAAACATAGAATGGAGTGGTTGGATCTCCTTGCAGTCCAAGGGACTCTCAAGAGTCTTCTCCAGCACCACAGCTCAAAAGCATCAATTCTTCGGTGCTCAGCTTTCTTCACAGTCCAACTCTCACATCTATACATGACCACTGGAAAAACCATAGCCTTGACTAGAAGGACCTTTGTTGGCAAAGTAATGTCTCTGCTTTTGAATATGCTATCTAGGTTGGTCATAACTTTCCTTCCAAGGAGTAAGCATCTTTTAATTTCATGGCTGCAATCACCATCTGCAGTGATTTTGGAGCCCCCAAAAAATAGAGTCTGACACTGTTTCCCCATCTATTTCCCATGAAGTGATGGAACCAGATGCCACGATCTTAGTTTTCTGAATGTTGAGCTTTAAGCCATCTTTTTCACTCTCCTCTTTCACTTTCATCAAGAGGCTTTTTAGTTCCTCTTCACTTTCTGCCATAAGAGTGGTGTCATCTGCATATCTGAGGTTATTGATATTTCTCCCGGCAATGTTGATTCCGGCTTGTGCTTCCTCCAGCCCAGCATTTCTCATGATGTACTCTGCATATAAGTTAAAGAAGCAGAGTGACAATACATAGCCTTGACGTACTCCTTTTCCTATTTGGAACCAGTCTGTTGTTCCATGTCCAGTTCTAACTGTTGCTTCCTGACCTGCATATAGGTTTCTCAAGAGGCAGGTCAGGTAGTCTGGTATTCCCACCTCTTTCAGAATTTTCCACAGTTCATTGTGATCCCCACAGTCAAAGGCTTTGGCATAGTCAATAAAGGAGAAATAGATGTTTTTCTGGAACTCTCTTCCTTTTTCCATGATCCAGCGGATGTTGGCAATTTGTTCTCTGGTTCCTCTGCCTTTTTTAAAACCAGCTTGAACATCTGGAAGTTCACGGTTCATGTATTGCTGAAGCCTGGCTTGGAGAATTTTGAGCATTACTTTACTAGCATGTGAGATGAGTGCAATTGTGTGGTAGTTTGAGCATTCTTTGGCATTGCCTTTCTTTGGGATTGGAATGAAAACTGACCTTTTCCAGTCCTGTGGCCACTGCTGAGTTTTCCAAATTTGCTGACATATTGAGTGCAGCACTTTCACAGCATCATCTTCAGGATTTGGAATAGCTCAACTGGAATGCCATCACCTCCACTAGCTTTGCTCGTAGTGATGCTTTCTAAGGCCCACTTGACTTCACATTCCAGGATGTCTGGCTCTAGGTCAGTGATCACACCATTGTGATTATCTGGGTCGTGAAGATCTTTTTTGTACAGTTCTTCTGTGTATTCTTGCCACCTCTTCTTATTATCTTCTGCTTCTGTTAGGTCCATACCATTTCTGTCCTTTATTGAGCCCATCTTTGCATGAAATGTTCCCTTGGTATCTAATTTTCTTGAAGAGATCTCTAGTCTTTCTCATTCTGTTGTTTTCCTCTATTTCTTTGCATTGATCGCTGAAGAAGGCTTTCTTATCTCTTCTTGCTATTCTTTGGAACTCTGCATTCAGATGCTTATATCTTTCCTTTTCTCCTTTGCATTTCACTTCTCTTCTTTTCATATCTATTTGTAAGGCCTCCCCAGACAACCATTTATACAGTCCTTGGACTTCTCTAGGCCAGAATACTGGAGTGGGTAGCCTTTCCCTTCTCCAGGGGATCTTCCCAACCCAGGGATCGAATCCAAGTCTCCTGCATTGCAGGCAGATTCATTACCAACTGAGCTGCATAATGTAAAAGCAGTATAATTTGTTTGCCTGTGCATCCTAATTAGTATTCGGGGGTGTTTTTTAGTAATCAGTTCTTTAAAACAGAAACTTTGTCATTAGCCAGTATGAGGTCTCATCAAACACAGTGAAGGTCTATTAAAATTTTCTTCTAACATCCCCATTCTCTAAATCTCACTGAACTACCAAAATGGAAGGATTCTGACCATGCATTTGGGCAAATGTGAACAACGCTCAGAACTCCAGCTTGAGTAAGAGACCCAAATGTTTTGGTGTTGGCATTTTAGGTGAATGGAATGAGTAGGGACAATTTCGTGCTGTGTGAGGGGTGGGGTGGAGGATGGGGGGAACAACAGAGCCTTCTCAGGGCCCCTTCTCCAAGCCCCTGGCTCCCTGCAACCCAGCTTTAGTGGTCTGGGGTAAGCCTGTGGGACGCATGAAGCACCGAGGGGCTGAGAGTCAGCCTCTCCATCCACCACCTTGCTGCCACCTGAGCCTCCCCAACTTCACCACTGCCTTTGAAAGGGGAGAGAGAAATGAGTATAGAAGATGGACTCTCCAGGAAGAAGTGGCCCTCCTGCCACTAGCCCTGAGCTCAGATTCTCCTCACTAGCTGGTGCTGTCCTGACCTTCTATGTGTCCACAGACCCAAGTGCCCTTCCTTATGCCTCCCACCTCTGAGCCTCTGCTTCTGATCCAGCCCCTCCTCCAGCCACTGCCAGACAGTTCTGTCACCCTCTAATTTCTGCTCCTCGCGCTCTCTAGGGGTCAAGATGCAGGGAGGGCGGGGCTACAGGATGGGGGAAAGCCACCAGTGGATGGGTAGAGGGAGGACAGAGCAGTGGGGAATGATGGGAAAGCCTGGACCAAGCCAGGGGCCCAGCCCAAGGCACAGGTGCGAGAGGGTGGAGGCCTATGCGATTCCAAGTATCAGAGACAATTTCAGGTAAGAGTGTGGGCCATGAAGATCCAAGTTCAAATCTCAGTTCTGCCACCTACAAGCTATCTGCTCTTTGGCAAGTTTCTGAATATTCAGAACCTTGGATTTTCCTTGTCTGGAAAATGTGGGTAAGAATAGTTTCTTCTTGGTAGGTTGTTAGGATTACCATAGAAAGTGCTTGAAACAGTGTCTGATCCATAGTGTACACCCAATAAATGTCAGCAATTGACACAATTACATCATTATTGCTGTTGTTGTTGTTTAGTCGCTAAGTTGTGTCCAACTCTTTGCGACTCCATGGACTGTAGCCGACCAGGCGCCTCTGTCCATGGGGATTCTCCAGGCAAGAATACTAAAGTGGGTTGCCATATCCTCCTGGAGATCTTCCCAATCTAGGAATCAAACCCCAGGCTCCTGCTGCATCTCCTTCATTGCAGGTGGGTCCTTTACCTTAGAGCCACCAGAGAAGCTACATCATTATTATTATCTGCCTACTATTAATGAATTTAATATTTGCACTAATAAACATATTGGAATTATATAACTGGGCAAATTTCCATATGCTATTTAATCTATAGGACTGAATTTAAACTTACAACTCATAATGGTCTAACACAAACCTGTATGTGTTCTTTTATATATAAACCTTTGCTTGATATTTAGCTACTCTGTTCTCTTAAACATATAAACCTCTGTTCGCTTTTGAGCTACTGTGTGTATATGTGTGTGTACTCAGTCATGTCCTCTTTGTGTCTCCTGCATTGGCAGGCAAATTCTTTACCACTAGCACCACCTGCAAAGCCCAGTGTGTATATGTGCGTGTGTGTGTGTGTGTGTGTGTGTGTGTGTGTGTGTGCATGCTAACTCATTTCACTCATGTTCGACTCTTTGTGACCCTATGGACTGTAGCCCTCCAGGCTCCTCTAACCATGGGATCCTCCAAGCAAGAATACTGGAGTAGGTTGCCATGACCTCCTCCAGGAGATCTTCCTGACCCAAGGATCAAACCTGAGTCTCTTACATCTCCTGCTTTGGGAAGAGGGTTCTTTTCCACTAGTGCCACCTGGGGAGCCCCACTGTGTATATAGACCTGAATCTAAAGATCTAACCACTGCAAAGTAGTGACCAGAGGGCCCTGCTTGGTTCATAAAAGGTCTGTGCACACGCTACTGCTTTCCAGAAGGAAATCTTTTAGCCACTTATTTATCCAAGCAGATTGATATGTTAATTGTCCTACTTCCTTTCTCTTATTTCCAGCATGATACCATAACAGTCAATTTTGAAGTCTTTACTCTGGATCACAATATTGCTTGCCCTTATAAAGTGTGCCTGGATGGAGTCAAGAGGTCTTTATGAAAATGATATTCAGGGAATTACCAAATATTAAAGCTACTGATGGATTTTTCCTTTTCATTCCGATTTTTGTCACCATGTAGACATTATCTGTATTGCAAATACACACATAAAATATGTTTAAGCTTATGCATCATTTGGAACAAGAAAATCTTGAATTAGAAGAGAGGAGGGCAAAATCAGATGACCCACTTATCATATAGTATCTAGAAAAATGGTACAGATGAACCTATTTATAGGACAGGAATAGAGACGCAGACATAAAGGACACGTGGACACAGGGTGGGAAAGAGAGGTAGGACAAACTGCGAAGTACCACTGACCATATGTAAAGCAGAGAGCTAGTGGAAAGCTACGGTACAGCACAGGGAGCTCAGCTCAGTGCTCTGTGATGACCTAGAGGGGTTGGGGGTGGGGGGGAGGCTCAAGAAGGAGGGGATATACGTATAACTGATTCACTTTGTTGTGCAGCAGAAAGTAACACAACACTGTAAAGCAATTATACTTCAAATTAAAAAAAAATAACTTTTAAGAATGCTTTAGGTTCAGGGAACTGCAATCATGCTGCTATTGCTATTGTGAAAAATCATAATTTGCTTTCACAGGACCCAGTGTTCACCCTCAAGATAAGACCTGCCAGCATCTATTGAGTTTACTTCTCTCTTTTCTGCTAGACTGAAAGGTTCCTGTGCATGGCAGGGACTCTTACCTTTGTTATCTTCATAACTTTCTAGCAATTTCCTAGGCCTGGAAAATAATTTGGTAATTTCAAATTTATTACATAAAGTCTTCAAATGACACTCATTTTTGTTTTCAATGATTCCTTGAAATAGTCCACATCTTGTTTTACAAACAGGAAATCTCAGATTTCATTTGGGAGCTAAAATAACTTGCTAAAATCAGTTTAAAGCTGGCAGGCACAAAATATCTAGACTGAGAAAATCTCACTGTTAACAAAATTCTGAGTTGGGCGTTTGTAGCAAAAGTTTAACTGCCAAATCACCACAGGTGACAAGTGTGGACTGTCGGTAATCCTCTAACCTCTTCTATGGTGAGACCATGAGGGTGCAGACTGTCCCACTGAAGTGAGTTGTTAGTACAGACAGAGCCACAGAATTTGCGTGTTCCACATTAAAAGTTCTCTTTAAGTAAGTTGAAAAGTGTGTGGCTTGCAAACCTAAGACTATGAATCATTACAAAATATCACCATGAGCCATTATGGTTTCCAGGTTTTGCTGTTGACTTTAGGGAAGTGGCGGGGAGGGGAGCAGAGGAGAAAGTGGGGTGAGATCTAGAAAAGACAGAAGTACGATTCACTCTCATTCACTCTCTCTCTTTCCCTCTTTCACTTCTCTTTCTGCACACATGCACACCACACACACAGACACACACATACTGATGTTGCCCATGTGCCAGCCACTGTGATAACTACTCTTTGGATAGAATTTCATCTAATTCTCAAAACTGTGTGGATTTTGAGTTGCTCTGAAAGCAGAATGTATCTGACAATCAACAGTATCTCTACCTTGTGTCATGTGTGTGTCTGTTCAGTCATGTCTGACTCTTTGCAACCCCAGGGGCTGTAGCCCCCCAGGCTCCTCTGTCCAAGGAATTTTCCAGGCAAGAATACTGGAGTGAGTTGCCATTTCCTGTTTCAGGGGATCCTCCTGACCCAGGGATCAAACCCACATCTCTTGCATCTTCTGCTTTGGCAGGTGGGTTCTTTACCAGCTGAGCCACAGGAGAAGTCTCACCTTGTGATTCATAGTCTAATTATTAATAGAAGCATTTGTCTTTCATAGTAACTCAAAATCATGGAGCATCTTACAGTGAATGGCATCTTAGGTTAGAAGGAATAGAGTAGATTCTTTCCACATTGCAGGCAAGGAAGCATCCAGTGAGTGACACAGCGGGGTAAAAAAATTCATATTTATTTAACTTTTCCAAAGACTGTGTTTCTAATCTTATGATACAAAATAAATGTTTTCCTATCAGCCAAGCCTAATTATTTTACCCCTTTTTCAAGCTTCCACTTTCCCTTGCAAATATTTTCTTATAGGAAATAAATACCAATTATTGTCAGATGGGAAAAGAAGATGAGAATAATTTTCAAGCTCAAGCCTTGAAGCTAGCAAATTTTAAATGGTGTGAGACTAGACCACATAGTAAGTATACATTTCCATAAACTACACATATATCCACAAAGTATCACAAAAACACAAAATAACTTTTGCTTTAGTATATTTCAATATCATCCTTGTGAAAAAAATCTCAGAAATTCCTTCACAGGACCCCCCTGGTGGCCCAGTTTTTTAACCAAAACCTGTCTTCCAATGCAGGGGACATAGGTTCAATCCCTGCTACAGGAAGATCCCACATGCCACGGGGCAGCTAAGCCCATGCACCACAACTACTAAGCCCACACTCTACAGCCTCAGAGTCGAAACTGCTGAAGCCCAAACACCTAGAGCCTGTGCTCTGCAACAAGATAACCCACTGCAACGCAAGAAGCCTGCACACCACACCAAGAAAATAGCCCCCGCTTGCCGTAACTAGAGAAAGTCTTTGTGCAGCAATAAGGACCCAGTGAAGCCATTAATTAATTGAAAAGAAATCCTTTCACAAACTATGAACAAGGTTGCATCATTAGAATTCATCAGTAATGCCTTTTTTTATAATTCGGTGGCTGTTTTAAGACAGAAACCAAACTCTTTCTTTCAATCCATACTATTTCGTAGCATAACATCAAGTCACATTGTAAAGGGTGTTCGACTGGATTGGGAGGATCAGCCCATGTGTGATGACATGAACAGCATGTGTCAATGAAAGCAACTGGCACCTGGAGAGAAAGGATATAGGAGTTCTTGTAGGAATTCTCCTGAAGAAGATAACCCAACAGGGCAGCAAGCCTCGAACAGGGTTGCTGCATACAGCCCACCTCCATTCCAAGTGCCAGCACCAGAGCTCTCTGGCCACAGTTTCCTCTGTCAAGAATCCGTGATGGCAAGAGTGAGGCTCATCTGCAGCTCACCAACCAAGAATGCTCTGAAATCTCGTGTGGCCTTGCTGAAATGATTAATAAAGGCTTACCAAGGAATGACACTCCTCTGAAAACTTAGCCCCCATCACGTCAGCACGGAGATAGCAAACCAAGCTCATACGGAGCCTCCACCAGGGATAAATGGGTCTCTTTCAACCATAATCACACTCTCTTCAACTCTGCCAACTCAGGGAAATAGCATAAAGCTGGAGAGAAATACGAGAACCCCAGTCTCGGGGATCCGAGGTCTTGGGAGCGCTGAGGGAAAGGTAATAAATAGGGACATTCAATAGAAGAAACAAGCCCACTTTTCATTTCAGGTTTCTGCAAAACTCTGGCTGAAATAATATATAAAATGAAATGCCACGCTGGGTCGTGAAAGGGATTCAAAAATCAAATCAAGTAAATATTTCATCCTGTATGGCTTAAAAAGCTAAGAGAGTTTTCTGCAACCAGGCAATAAAACCAGAGGGCAAAAATAACTTGATGGAATGCAAAACATCAGAGGGCTTACTTCCGTTTTTCACTGGCAAGCTTCAGGTGAAATAGCAAAAGCGTTAAACAAGTTATTGCAAAACAAGGGTGTACATTCTGTAAGGGCAATTTCACAGGAGACTAGGATCTTATGAACTTTTTCAGTGATCAAAAGAAGCCTCAAAGGAAGACCTTGGTATTAAGTTACTAGACTTAGTTTCCGTTTAGAGAAGCAAAGCCTACAGATGTGGGCTGGTGCCAAATGCAAATCCCTCTCTGGAGGCCCTGTGGGTGAGGTTCATTTTCTGTCAGCAGTTTTCAGCGTCTCCCTGTCCATTGTTGTCCAAGTCCAGAAGCTCTTCAGCCTTCCCGTCAAGAGAGTTGATGGTTATTATGCTCACGAATTGCTGAGCCACAAAACCTGGCAAAGATACCCTTCCCCTGGGAGAAGTAAACGGATTTTTCAAACTCTATTTATCCAAAATATTTTTGAGACAAACTTCTACACACCTATTTTTTAGGATGCTTTTGCCACACAACAGCCAAGTGAAAACCTAGCTCATTAAAAACCACATTAATTCTGCAAATGAACGAGCAGGACCAGTTTTGTTTAGTTGCTAAGTCGTGGCTGGCTCTTTTGTGACCCCATGGACTAGAGCCCACCAGGCTCCTCTGTCCATGGAATTTTCCAGGCAATAATACTGGAGGGGGTTGCATTTCCTTCTCCAGGGGATCTTCCTGACCCAGGGAAGGAACCCACATCTCCTGCATTGACAGGCAGATTCTTTACCACTGAGCCACCAGGGAAGCCCAAAGAGGACTAAAGAGGCCATTTAATAAAGATCATCAACTCAGTAATCTAAATACTCTGCTTTTTATTCTTTCTGTTATATTGACAGCTTCATTGAGCTATAATTCACATACCATACAACTCACCTAGTTAAATACGTGCATTCAAAGTTCTTCAGTATATTCACAGAGATATGCAACCACAATCATTTTTAGAACATGTTCGTGACCCCAGAAAGAAACCCTGAACCCATCAGCCATCATGCTCATTTCCTCCCACGCCCCTTCCTCAGCCCTAGACAACCACTAATCTATGTTCAGTCTCTATAAATTTGCCTGTTTTAGACCTTTCATGTAAATGAAGTCATAAAATACATCTGGCTGGCTTCTATCACTTAGCATGATGCTTACAAGGTTTGTGCATGCTGTAGGATATGTCGGTACTTCATTCTTATTTATGGCCAAATAATAATCCTTTGTACTAAGAAACTCCATTTGATTTATCCATTCATCAGTTGATGGACATTTAAAGTTGTTTCTATTTTTGGACACTATGCATAATGTTGCTATGAACATTCATGTGCAAGTTTTTATGTGGACATATGTTTTCATTTCTCTTGGACGTGTGCCCAGAGATGAAATTTCTGGATCACATAGTAATTCAATGCTTGAGGAAGTGCCAAACTGCTTCCCTAAACAGCTGCATCATTTGACTTTCCTACTGCCAGTGTGTGAGTTTCCAACTGCTCCACATCTTCAGCAGCATTTATTTCCACAAATAATATTTGATTACAGACATTGAGATGGGTACAAAATGGTATCTCATTGCGATTTTGATTTGTATTTCCCTGATAACTAATAAGACTGAGCATCTGTTCATGTGGCCATTTGTACATCTTTGGAGAAATATCAATTCAGATCCTTTGTCCATTTTTAATTGCCTTATTTTTCTTTTTATCACTGAATTTTAACAATTCTATATAAGGGCTTCCCTGGTAGCTCAGCTGGTAAAGAATCTGCTTGCAATGCAGGAGACCCCGGTTAGATTCCTGGGTTGGAAAGATCCCCTGGAGAAGGGATAAGCTACCCACTCCAGTATTCATGGGTTTCCCTGGTGGGTCAGACGGTAAAGAGTCAGCCTGCAATGGGGGAGACCTGAGTTCGATCCCTGGGTTGAGAAGATCCCCCAGAGAAGGGCATGGCAACTCACTCCGTTATTCTTGCCTAGAGAATTCCCATGCACAGAGGAGCCTGGCGAACTACAGTCCATGGGGTCGCAAAGAGTCAGACACAACTGAGTGACTAAGCACATAGACATATGAGGGACACAAGTACCTTATCAGATAGATGTTTTGCAAATATCTTCTCCCATCCTGTGGGTTGTTTTTTAACTTTTTTGGTGGTGTTCTTGACATAGAAAGGTTTTTAACTTTGATAAAATCTGGAAATTCCTTGGTGGTCCAGTAGTTAGAACTCCGTGTTTTCACAGCTGAGTACCTGGTTCAATCCCTAGTCAAGGAACTAATATCATGCAATCCACAGGGCATGGCTAAAATTTTCTTTTAATTAGATAAAATTCAATTTTAGTTGCATTATCTAGTTCAAAATCACAAAGACATAAGCTTTATAAATAAATACTAAAAATGTAATCATCTGCCACACAAGGAGCTAACTATACTGCCTCAGTGAAGCATCTGCAGTTGTTCAGTCGCTCAGTCGTGTCTGACTCTTTGTGACCCCAGGGACTGCCACATGCCAGGCTCCTCTGTCCATTACTATCTCCCGGAGTTTGCTCAGATTCACATCCATTGAGTCGGTGAAGCCATCCAACCATCTGCTTTTTCTTAAGTTTTGTAATCAAGAAGTCTAGGTGCTCTGACTTTGTTCTTTGTCAAGATTGTTTTGGCTATTCTAGGTCACTTGCATTTCTAAACGAATTTTAGGATCACCTTGTCAGTTTTTTCAAAGAAGCCCCCGGGAATTTTGATGAGGATTGTGTTGAATTTATTGGCGGAGTATGGCCATCCTAATAACATTGTATTCTAATTCTTGAACATGAGATGTCTTTCTATCTATTTAGGTCTTCTTTAATTTTTATGGCTATTTTGTGGATTTAAGAATATAAGAATATTTTGTGGGTTTCAGAATACAAGTTTTGCACCTCTTTTTGCTAAATCTAATGAAATCTAAGTATTTCATTCTTTCTTGCTAGTATAAATGCAACTGCTTCCTTAATTTCATTTTTGTTCACTGTTAGTGTATAGAAATACAATTGATGTTTGCATACAGACATACCTTGTTTTATTGCACTTTGCAGGCATTGCACTTTTCATAAATTGAAGGTTTGTGGCAACCATGAGTCGAGTAAATTTATCAGCACTATTTTTCAACAGTATTTGCTCACTTTGTGTCTCTCTGCATCACATTTTATAATTCTCCCAACATTTCAAACCTTCTACCAGCAAAAAGATTATGACTTGCTGAAGGCTCAGATGATGGTCAGCATTTTCAGCAATAATAATTAAGGGATGTATATTATTTTTAGATGTAATCCTATTGCAAGTCTCCTGACTGAAGGCAGATTCTCTACCATCTGAACCACCAGGGAAGTCCTTAATAGACTCCAGTACAGTGTAAATAGAGGCTTCCCTGGTGGCTCAGACAATAAAGAATCTGCCTGCAATGCTGGAGGACCTGGATTTGATCCCTGGGTTGGAAAGATCCTTTGAAAAAGGGAATGGCAACCCACTCCATTATTCTTGCCTGGAGAATTCCATGGGTACAGGAGCCTGGTGGGCTGGAGTCCATGGGGTTGCAAAGAGTCAGACACAAGTGAGTGACTAACTTTCACTTTTTTTCACACTGTAAATATAATTTTTATATGCACTGAGAAACCAAAAAAACTTTGCATGGCTTGCTTTATTGCAATATTTGCTTAACTGCAGATCCTAACCCACAATATCTCCGAGGTATTTCTGTATTAGTCTTGTATCTTACAACCTCACTAAACTCATTTACTAGTTCTAATAATTTTTAGTGCACTCTAAGATCTTTTCTATACAAGACTGGCTAATCTGTGAATAAAGATAGTTTTACATCTTTCTTTCGAATCTGAATACCTTTAATTTCATTCTCTTACCCAACTCTTCTGGGTAGAATCCCCAGTGCAGTGATGAATAGAAGTGCCAAGAGCAGACATCCTGGTCTTGTTCCTGATCTTAAGAGGAAGGCATGCAGTCTTTTGCTACTAAGTATAATGTTAGCTGTAGATTTTTTGTAGATGCCCTTTATTGTATTGTTTTTAAACCTCCAATCATTTCAATAGAGGTTGAGTTAAAATTCATTTTTGTGTTATTTATGTTTGGTATAACCCTCAGAAAGCTCATAAAAACATATAATTTTTAAAACATATATTTAATTTAATAGAAAACAGTTACTGAGTATATACTATGTTTTGGTTCTGTTCTAGATTCTGAAGATACACAGTGAATAAGCTGACAAAAAAACCCTGCCTGCATTGAGCCGATAATCTACTGTGAGGAAAAGAGACAATAAACAATACACCAATAACAAAGGAAATTGTAGTGAGTGTTGGAACATAAAATGCACCACAGAGAAAAGTGTCTAGCCTAACAAGGAAAATCAGGAGTCCTAAGAGAGGAGCTGCATTTTTAAATGGGGTATACTGGATAAGGTCTCATTTACAAGGGGCCATTTGAGCAAAAACCTAAAGGAAAGGAAGTGTAGCATGCAGAGAATAAATGATCGCCCAATTACACACTGTTTTCATCTAGCCGTCAAAATACGTTTGTGAAGATAATAAGAGATCAGAACATTTTATACTTAGAAGAAAACTCAAAAATTAATCAAAATTTAAAATTCAAAAATTAACTAGCTTGTTTGCTGAATGAGATAGCTTAAGCCAAAAAATATAAGAACTTTGGGCAAAGCAGGGACAGTTGAGATGGAAATCGTAACCAGTATGCTACATACTGCTCTCTTTTAACCTAAAGTGCTTCTTTGTTTCAAATGACATGCATATTTCCACAGGTAATGAAATCCACAAAATAAGTTTAATGAGTGAAAACATAGCCTAGTAATCTAACAATCTTCTAGTATCTTTGGAGGACATCAAACCTACTGTTAATGAGAATTTAGGCTTCAGAGACCCATTAATGGACTTCCCTGGTGGTACAGCGGATAAAACTCTGCCTGCCAAAGCAGGGGACGTGGATTTGATCCCTGGTCCGCGAAGATTTTACATGCCTCAGGGCAACTAAGCCTGCACGCCACAACCACTGAGCCCATGCACTTCAGAGCCTGTGCTCCACCACAAAAGAAGCCACCACAAAAGAAGCCTGTGCACTGCAACCAGAGAAAAGCCATGAGCAGCAGTGAAGACCTGGTGCAACCAAAAGTAGAAA
Source organism: Bubalus bubalis (assembly GCF_019923935.1). Classification (NCBI taxonomy): domain Eukaryota; kingdom Metazoa; phylum Chordata; class Mammalia; order Artiodactyla; family Bovidae; genus Bubalus; species Bubalus bubalis. The sequence continues at coordinate 48,622,672 of NC_059171.1, read as the reverse complement.
AATAAAATATGTAATTCCATTTTTAAAAGTCCATTAATAAATCAACTTTAAAAAACTAGCCATTGAGTAGAAAGCAATAGAGAAGAAACATATGACATAGTTCTTACGTACCTTCCTATTGCAATGACAAGCCCCACCAACCAATGAGTCTAAATCTCTCAGCAAAACACTAGTCTCTTTCCCTCCTTGTTCAGATCTTATCTACTCTTAATTATGAATAATAAAATCATACATTTTAAAACAGAGCTTCTCTTTGGAAGGCAACAATAGATTTCAAAAGCTAAAGGAATAAAAAAAATGCAATAAATATTTTAAATTTCACCCCAAATGATACAAGTGAACCAGCTAAGGAAAAATACAGTGCAGCAACAATCAGTGCAATGTACCTTCCAACTAATAGCCAGGAGTGCTCCACCAGGTTCAAAGGTAGCCCTGGATCTTTTCACATTCTTCTTTTCACCAAAATGAAGGATATGCAAGGCACCTGGGTTTCCCAGGTAGTGCAGTGATAAAGAATCAGCCTGCCAATGCAGGAGCCACGGGAGATGCAGGTTTGATTCCTGGGTAGGGAAGATGCCCTGGAGAAGGAAATGGCAACCCACTCCAGTATTTTTGCCTGGAAATCCCATGGACAGAGGAGCCTGACAGGCTACAGTCCATGGGGTTGCAGAGTTGGACACAACTGAGCGACTGAGCACACACAGGCACACACAAAGCACATGCCAAATAAACTCATTTTTTACTCAAAACTGGAGAGGAGTAGCTGACATCTTAGACAACTGGGTGGAAACTGAACGCAACCATTAAAGATGGAGAAGTGGAGAGAATTTTAAAAAGGAGGCAATTTAACAGGTGCAACTCAAGTTTCAGCCTGTTAGAGCAGACAAGAACACTGTGTTTTAGTATTACTATTTACTAGCATGTGTTTTAGAGCTTACAAACATTTTCAAAATTATTCCCGTATAATATGAAATAATTATTTGGGTTTTTTGTTTGTTATCACAGAACCACAGAATTGGAAGTTGCAGCAGAGATTGCTATATACCTCCTGATGATGACCCTTTGTTCTTAAAGGTTCTGACCCTAAGATGGGCTGGGAGCACGTACCATAAGGTAAAATTCTCCACTGGGCAGATATTTTACATGAACACAAAGTTTCTATTGATACATTGTTCTAAGATTCTTGGGAATCTGATCTAAAAACAAAGACTTATCTACTATTAGCTATCAGCACTAGAATTGCACCTGATGCTTCTACAATACTTACTGCTGCTGCTGCTGCTAAGTCACTTCAGTCATGTCCAACTCTGTGCAACCCCACAGATGGCAGCCCACCAGGCTGCCCCGTCCCTGGGATTCTCCAGGCAAGAACACTGGAGTGGGTTGCCATTTCCTTCTCCAGTGCATGAAAGTGAAAAGTGAAAGTGAAGTTGCTCAGTCATGTCTGACTCTTAGTGACCCCATGGACTGCAGCCCACCAGGCTCCTCCGTCCATGGGATTTTCCAGGCAAGAATATACTTGAGGCAACTGTAAAGTTGCCTCCTTAATTATTTTAAACTCCCTAAAAATTTTTATACTCCCTAAAAATCTTCAGTTATTGTGTAGAATGCTTTGCCCAGTGAAGTTAATGCCAATGACTTTATTCAAAAAAAAAAAGTTAAGTACAAATTGACAGTTTGCTCATATACATACCCATTGATTACATGAATAACTATCTCTAAGAACAAGGTAGAAAGAAGAACAATAACAAAAAATTTTCAATGTCACAAAAACAGATGTTCTACTGAAAAATTTCATCAAAAGATATGGACGTTTACACAGCTGTTCCATAACCGAACGAGTCCACCAAATTCAACTGCATTTCCAAAAGGGTTTGGTATATCCATAGAATATATTTCAAGAAAATTTAGGCTAGATGGAACAAAATAATATTGACTTACTGTACACAAAACAATTATACACGAATTGTTCTTTGCTCAGGTAAGGTAAGTATGCCCCTATGTTTTCAGATATATTTCTTAATCAAAAAACCAACAGGAATTATATTCATCTTTATTGCAAATGGAGATATAAGAAAAATTTCAATACAATGACTTGAAAAAAAATTAACCATTAGCCTGAAATCTAATCCATCTAATAGTAACAAATGCAAAGAAGCCCACGTTCTACCCTCTGGCCAATGGAAAGATGCCATAATGGGAAGTTGAACCTGGCAGCAAAGCAAATTTTCTGTGGTCCATGATGAAACAGTTCAGGTTACAAAAGGACATTACTCCAACTTCTAATAATGTCAAAGCCCATGTCTCATTGTTTCGTTGAAAAGAGTAAGTTATTTCCTGTCTGTGTGGTAGTAACTACATCCTGGTTATACTTAAGGGCCAAGATGTTCACTAGGTCTGGACATGATTTTTACACGTTAACAGCATCTCAGAGGAAATGAGAAATTGTGGCAAGAGCTGGGTGTTCGGACAGTTTGTTTCCAGCCCCAGTCTGTCACTACCCATGAGGCCATGAATGCTTGAATTAGTGCCTGTGCCTTTTATTTATCTATCAACAAAACAAGTCATATTATACTCCAGCCTCTACTTTCCTCTCCTCCTCATCTTTTTCAGTAATAATCCCGGTTCTGGGACTTCTCTGGTAGTCCAGTGGTTAAGAATCCATCTTCCAGTGCAGGGGACATAGGTTTGATCCTTGGTCGGGGAACTAAGATCGCACATGCCATGGGGCACCTAAGCCCACGAGTCACAGCTACTGCGCCCACGCGCCCTGGAGTTTTCAAGCCACAGCTAGAGTAAGCCACACTCCACAGCCAACAGCCCTGTGCCACGACTAAGGCCCAACACAGCCAAATAAATACATATTAAAATAATAACAATCCTGGTTCTCCTGTCCAATTGTGGAGAACGAAATACTTGATAAATGGAGATGAAATCCAGGGTCGTTCTCATTATTAATATTTATGTTGCTTTTTACCCTCAGCAAGTCCCTTTTAAACTTTTTAAAATTTCAAAAGCCCTGTTAATAGCTGTGATAACACCAGCTATTAAATAGCTATGATTCACAGCTAGTAAAACGGAGGCTAGAGAAATTAGTTAACTCACCCAAGGTTACATGGTGAATAAATGGCAGAGGCAGGTCTTGAACCCAGACCTATGACTCCAAAATCCATCACTTTTCTCTTCTAAGATGTTGACTCACTACAAAATGGGTGGGGATCACCTCACCTCAGCAGGGTATGAACTTTTACAGGACCACACTCAGTACAAATGTCTGGAGTTTTTAAAAGGAGAAATTTAATCATCAACCTACCTTACTCTTTGACAGTCCCTCCAAAAAAAGCAAAAAGTGTGGCAATTCAACATCAGTTCTGTCACATGCACCAAAGGAGGGGGAAAAAAATCAGTTTATCTATAAAAGAAATTTAAAGGGCCAGGAAAAGATATTACATACATCCAAAGTGAAATGGCAAGACACTAACTTGAATGCCTAGAAAAAGAAGTTGCTCACAAAGATCAGAGGACTTAGTGTGGAGGAGACAGTGGGGTGTCAGTCAGTTGATCTTTGGTGAAAGGTGGTCTCATTAAACCCCTTATTCCCAAGATGAGACTGAGGACTGGAGAGGTTAACGCTTGTTGTTGTTTTTGTTTAGTCGCTAAGTTGTGTCTGACTCTTTTGCTAACCCATGGACTGTAGCCTGCCAGGCTCCTCTGTCCACGGAATTTTCCAAGTGAGAATACTAGAGCCATTTCCCACTCCAGGGGACATTCCTGGTCCAGGGATCAAACCAGAGTCCCTTGCGTCTTCTGCATTGGCAGGCGGGTTCTTTACCACTGTGCCACCTGGGAAGCCCTCATAAAGTGGGCATTAAACTTACTATTAAAAGTTACTTTGCAGCCACAGTGCTAAGCACACCATCTACATGTCCTCATTTAATCATCACAACCTGTAACTCTCATAAAAGTTAAGGAACTTGTCTGGGAACACACGCAGCCCATTGGGGTCACTATGGTGTAAGGTCTTTGAGGGTGGGATCCCTCTGTGTTCTCATCATAGTGTTTCCAGCAACTGGCACAGTGTCAGACCCATAAAAGAAGCTTCTCTGAATGTCCTTCGTTGTATGGTTTTGACTTTCAAATCATATAAACGTCTTCCATAATTTAAAAAAACAAATTTAACTTAAAAATCGAAAAATAGAAAAAAAAAAAAGTATTAGTTGCTCAGTCATGTCCGACTTTTTGCAACTCCATGATGGACTGTAGCCCACCAGGCTCCTCTGTCCGTGGGATTCTCTAGGTAAAAAAACTGGAGTGGGTTGCCATTTATGCATATATATGGAATCTAGAAAAATGGTACTGATGAACCTAGTAGAGAACAGACTTGTGGGCACAGTGAGGAAAAGAGAGGGTAGGATGAATTGGGAAAGTAGTATTGACATATATACACAATCATGTGTAAAACAGATAGCTAGTGGAAAGCTGCTAAATAACACAAGGAGCCCAGTCTGGTGCTCAGTGATGCCTGACAGAGGCAGGATGAGGGGAGGGGAGGTGAGGGAGGGAAGGGATATATATATATATATATATATATATATATATATAAAATTATGACTGATTCTCACTGTTCTATGGCAGAAACCAACACAAAACTGTAAAGCAGCTTTCAAACAATTAAAAAAAATTAAAATTGTTTCATTTAAAACTGAAAAAATAAAGAAATCCTAAGAAACTAAAAACAAATTAAAACATATAATTTCCACAGCATATCAGGTTGTGGCCATAACCAAACAGAGAAGAATTATTTCAAATAACTTTAGGCCACAGTATTTTGCAAATCCCTAACAGATAGCCTATGGACAGAAAAAAAAACACAAAGACACCTAAAACTGTGTTTCATATTTCATGGTAATAATACTGATAGATGATTTGAAACCATTATACACAAACTCATGCTCACACACATACACATATGGATAAAGTAATTATATAAAAGTCATTAGGAAGAAAGATTTTCAATACTAGAGCAAAAAGATGTATCAAAGAAGTGTCAACTTGTATTCTTAATAACTGAAGCAGAAATATCACATATCTTCATGATTTGCTTTCCTCTTTTTATCTAAAAAAAAAAAAAAGGCCTACAAACAACAACTTGTACCAATGATCACCCCAGTGCTCAGAGGGTGACCTCCAAAGATCATTTATTCTAAAAGGAACCAGGACTCCTTGGAGAAGTGTGACTGATCCCAGGTCTAGGACAGAAAACCATAAAGACTACTGAGGTTGTTCCAAAGGATATACAGATGCTAACTTGAAGGGACTCCCAGAGCCCAAGGACTGCACAATTGGAACATCAAAAAGAATAATGACTGCAGTGGATTAAAGCACAACAAACATATAAAAAGCCATGTATTCACTATGTTTTCTTAAATTTACTGGTCACTATACAAATTTGCTAGAATAAAATTTTTGACTCTGATAATTGGTAAATAAAGCTGCTGCTGCTACTGCTGCTAAGTCGCTTCAGTCATGTCCGACTCTATGCGACCCCATAGACGAAAGCCCACCAGGCTCCCCCATCCCTGGGATTCTCCAGGCAAGAACACTGGAGTGGGTTGCCATTTCCTTCTCCAGGTAAATAAAACTAATGAATCACTAAAGAAATAATGGTCACTTGGAGAACTGGCCAAACAGGAGGCTGGTCATTTGGTAAATTGATTTAGAGAAATTCAAAGAGAAAGACAGAAAGACTTTCCTTGTGGTTCAGTGGCTAAGACGCCAAGCTCCCAATGCAGGGGGCCTCGGTTCGAGCCCTAGTCAGGGAACTAGATCCTGCAAGCCACAAATGAGATCCAGCACAGCCAAGAAATAAAAATAAATATTAAGAAAAAGAGAGAGAGACAGAGAAAGAGGAGAGAGAGAGAGACTAAGAGACAGAGATAGGAAAATGGATTCATGATGTATTACACCATGAATTTCCCTCCTCAGCATCTTCTGCCCATCTCCTGCCCTAGAAGGTTTCTACCACTTTATTCCTATGATCAGGACTAAAAATAGCCACTCCATATAATTTCATTTGAATGTATTACTCCTCTTATCAGATGAGATTTAACAAAATGCCCTCGAATTGCCGCTCTAAATTAGACTAACGCAGTTTGTTTTAAATCTAACAAAACTCTTCATGGGGATTTAAATTCAACAGGATCTTACAACATGCAAAGGTTTTACTGATCATCTATGACTATATGCCAAATTACTTAAAATATCATTATCTCATTTAACTTTTGTTAGTAGGTTTGGGAGAGGATCACTCACATTTTACAAATGAGAAACACATTTACAAGTGAGGGCAGTTAAGTAACTTGGCTAAAACCATGCATTGAGTTAAGTGACAGATGGAATTCCAAGAGAAATTCATGGACTACCTCTGGTTGCCCACAGCAAAGAAAAAGAGGATGCTGGACATAGTCAAAGTTTGTGGTGATACAACATTACTAAAAATACCCCAGTGATGAATTGCTTATTAACTATTTCCCTTGTAAGAAAATCACATGACTCTACAGGAATATAAGAATAAGTTTATTTGGTACATGTGGCCTTGGGAAAATTATTTCATCTAAGATTTTGGAGCAGGAAGAAATCATCAAGTTCATTCCAGTCCAAATTATTGTTTTCTGGATTAGAAACATACCTAGAGAGAAATACTTGACAGCCCGAAGTCAGTGAATTAGCAGCTTGAGAGTAAAGGTATTAGCCACGTTAGATACCACCATTGCCCTGTGGCAGTGCGGGGATAAGGGGATGGAGCTTAAGTAGTAAAGAATCCAACTGCCAATGAAGGAGACTCGGGTTCAATCCCTGGTCCAGAACCCTACATGCCGAGGAGCCGGTGCATCACAACTACTGAGCCTGTGCTGTAGAGCCAGGGAGCCGCAACTACTGAAGCCCTGGTGCCCCAGAGCCCACGCTCTGCAACAAGAGACGCCCCTGCAATGAGAAGCCCAGGCACTACAACCAGAGAGTAGTGCCTGCTCGCAAGCAAGTAGCTCCCGCTTGCTACAATTAGAGAAGAGCCCGTGCAGCAATGAAGACTAAGCACAGCCAGATAAATAAATAAAGCCTGGTTAAAAGCCATTTCTCCTCCATGAAATGCAACTCACACTAACCCAAAGCTTCCACTGATTTATTTAAACAGCTTTTTCTAAACTTCTTTCATAAGCTCACTCTCTCTTCCCAGATCTATAAGAAACTTAAGGTTCAAGTTTGAGTCTTTGTATTTCCCCCTACCTGCTAACACACACACACACACACACACACACACACAGCACAGTGCCGTAGTACTCAGAGTGTTCAATGACTATGCAAGGGGGCAAGTGAGCAAAAGCCAGTCTTTTGATACATGTATGGAGCCTCACCTCCACTATATAACACAACAAAACAAATTGCTATGGAGGGGGCGAGGAATTTTTTTTTTAATGAAAAAAGAACTTAAACTTGAAAACTTTGTCAGAGGAGAAACTAAAACTACTTTAAGATTCACCTTCAGATACATTTCTTCATTCTCCAAGTTACTTATATGCATGGAAAGGGATTTAAATACAAAAGATTAAACAAGTTCTTAAAAAATACAGATCTCTGCTTGGAGAGTAAGAAGGATTCAATCCTTACAAATTTAAAAAGTCAAGATAAGTTTTAGAAAGAATTCTCAGCCCTGTTTAGCCTTATTGTAATGACAAGCCATCCACTATTCTTAATCAGTCTGAGTATCTCTTGAAAGTGCAGAAATTAATACTCAGTCTGGTCTGACTCTTTGTGACCCCTATGGTCTGTAGCCTGCCAGGCTCCTCTGTCCATAGGATTTCCCAGGCAAGAATACTGGAGTGGGTTTGCCATTCCCTTCTCCAGGATACCTTCTTAACTATTATTATTTTTTATCTGTCTGGAAAAGAAGGAAAAAGTATGTGAGCTAGAAATGAAAGGCCTTTTATCAAAATACCAAAGACTACCAAACATTGTATAAACTGCATTGGTAATGATAAAAAAAAAAAAAACTTGCTGTTGATGAAACCAGAGTGGCACTGGCACAGCGTGATACTGCTCCTTTAGCCCAAATGGTAAAACACAGGATGAACAAATTTCATGATTTAGTTCTTATACCCTCTTTACCCAGGTGGTCACATTCAGTGACCACTGCCTTGGCCACATACCACTGTGGAACTCTGCAACCAAACACCCCTTTATTCTATTTCTCCAAAGAAGTTATCTATCTAGCCTCTGACTGGACCAGTAATTAAGAGATGGCCTTGGTCAATATACACTCAACATGCATCAGTTCCAACCCAGCTCATCACTGGACCACTGCCCAGGAGACCTTGAGATCAAAATGGTCCATCTGGAGGCAAATGGGATGATCTAGACATCTCTGCTCCCTCGTCACTAGAAGGGCAGTATTTCCTGATATGTGCCCCGGGAAACACTGTTCATGAGAATGAATGCCTTAAAAAAAACCAAAGCCAGATTCCATGGTCAACTACATGTGGGAGAGACCATACTCGGAACCTTCCTTTGGGAGTTCACAATGCACATTGGTATATTGCTGTTGTATAATCGCTAAGTCAAGTCTAACTCTTTTGCAGCCCCATAGACTGTAGCCCACCAGGCTCCTTCTTGGGATTTCCCAAGCAAAAATACTGGAGTGGGTTGCCATTTCCTCCTCCAAGGGTTCTTAGGGTTATGAAAAGTCCTACAGCAAAGAACTCTGTAGTATTTTAATTCAGCAAGCCCTAAATTTATTTGACTATGAACCTTCTTTCCAGTAACACCTTTAATATTTAAACACAGAGTGGGAAATGATGAGATTACATTCGACAGTTATGTAGTTTCAGATCTAACTACGAGACCACTCATGGTTTCCCTATCCAAGAATTGTTGCTCAACAAAGGTTAGTGTAGGGACTTCTCTGGTGGTCCAGTGGCTAAGAATCCAGCTTCCATTGCAGGGGACATGGATTCGATTCCTGGTCAGGGAACTAAGATCCCACATGCCCTGGGGCAATTAAGCCCTACCACACTGTGACAAAGACCCAACACAGCCAATAATTAATCAATTTTTTTTTTAAGACAAAGGATGAAGGTGTGCTCAGTCCCTTCAGTAGTGTCCAACTCTTTGTGACTCTATGGACTGTAGCCCGCCAGAGTTAGAGTAGGAATTAAACTAGAAATGGGATGTTCAGGTTATCTGAAAACCAAATTGCAATGTAATCTGTAAATTTTACCCTAATGTAAGGAAAACATATTTCTTTAAAACCAACAGAAAAAAAAAATTATAGGTGACAATTACAAGGTCCAAAGAAGTATACTCTTTATAAAAAGATTTGTTATGATATGCGTGTCTTTTTATGGGCAAAGTGAAATAGGGAACAAAATGATTACCCAAATAATTCAAGTCAACTGCTCTTTCTACAAATAATATAATTGTCTGTTAATTTAATCCAAGGTTGCTGGGTTTGAATGTGGACATGGAGGAGAAAGTGGGAGCCAAGGCCATCAATAAAGTTCTTGCAATTCTCCACTTAAGTGCTTAAATGCACTTTATTAATAAATAAAGCCTTCAGTTCAGTTCAGTTCAGTCAGTCAGTCGTGTCTGACTCTTTGTGACCCCATGAATTGCAGCACGCCAGACCTCTCTGTCCATCACCATCTCCCGGAGTTCACTCAGACTCACGTCCATTGAGTCAGTGATGCTATCCAGCCATCTCATCCTTTATTGTCCCCTTCTCCTCCTGCCCCCAATCCCTCCCAGAATCAGAGTCTTTTCCAATGAGTCAATTCTTCACATGAGGTAGCCAAAGTACTGGAGTTTCAGCTTTAGCATCATTCCTTCCAAAGAAATCCCAGGGCTGATCTCCTTTAGAACGGACTGGTTGGATCTCCTTGCAGTCCAAGGGACTCTCAAGAGTCTTCTCCAACACCACAGTTCAAAAGAATAAAGCCTTAGGTACAGTTATTTGATCACCTTTGAAACCACTAAGGAAATACCCAGAATACTCTATGGTATAATACACTGAAAATCCCAGTATCTGAGAATTCATGTTCCCACATTACTGAGAACCCAATTTACTGTGAGAAGAAAGATCTGATCACTGGATACTATGGGTCCCTGTATCAAAATCTTCTAAAAATCAATTTTCTCAAACATAAAACATCACCTGAGACAAAATTTATAGATTTCCTTTCTAACTTCAAGTACCTCCAGTAACAGAATTAAAATCTATTCACATTTATGAAGGGAAAATCCTGATACCATGAAATTGATCTCTATTTCAGATTATCAAATTTTTTCAATTGAACACTGTCAGACTCATGTCAACCCATAAAAACAGATTTGTTCAGGTTTAAGTTTGAACGCTTTGGCTATTTTATTCTTTCAAACTGAGAATCTTAAAAACACAAGTATGACAAGTTCTCCCTTTTCCAAAACACAGTTGGTAAAAAATGTCACACAGTAACACAATCTGAATCAAAGAGAAAACATTCAAAGACTTCCGCCTCCTAAAATCTGAAGGGGGAAGGTTGCTGTTCGTGAACTTGAATTTTAACACTTTAATGTTAGAACGAACTTTGTCTTCACTCATTGCATTTTAGCTTAGTGGTCAGAAATGATCATGGTTTCAAGGAGTTCTAACGGCAGTGCCTTACCAGTGTAGATGCTGGCATTGGAAGCTGGAATACCAAACTGTGACTCGATGAACTTGGGGATGAAGGTAATGAAAGCAGTTACAATGGCACTCTCAGCTGTGTATGACAAACTCACAAAAAGGAATGTCATGTTGCTTAAGATCCTGACAGCTGCTCTTGGTAGGTCTACAAAATGACAAAAATGACAAATGAATGTTATAAACAAGGGATGGAAAAGAAAAAGAAAATTGAACTGCTTTTGAAATGAACTGGAAATAGCCATTCAGCAATACAGGAAAACCTGATGAATGATTAGAATTCATCCCCTTTATTAAATAGACCTGGGTGTTTTTTTTTAACTGTTCAACTAGGATAAGGAAATTTAACAAAGACGCTAAAAACATACCCATACACAAATATCCTTCTAAGAAGGAGGCAACCTATGACTTCTGTTTCAAAAACTGCTTAGAATAAATGAACCGCATTTTTTTTTATGATTAAACAATGTTAATCTTTGTTAAGACCCTGAAGACTATTAAATGTGTGAAGTACCTGCAATATAGCCCTAAATTAATCGTTGTCGCTTCACCCAACTAACACTTCTCTGAGTAAATGCACTTCTGACATGCCCGCTCTCTGGCCTGACATGGCAAACGCCCAGAGCAGAGGAACTGGTACATGCTACTGGACATCTGTTCTTCCCGTCTCATTAAGAAACAGGAAATAATACAATTAGAAGGGTAGAAGAGATAAGGTCACCAAGTCAGATATTTCCAAGGACTTTGGATTGAGGAACAAACAGAAATGATATCCGAAGGAGCCAGACAGCCCAGAGGTGGGGCTCTGTACCTGTCCAGCTGCCTCTCAAGGAAAAGAGAAAAGTCTCACTTGAATCTAGGCATTTATTTCACAAAAACTGTCATATATATGCTTCAAGATGCATGCTCAGTTTCATTGCAGCATGGTTTATAAAAGCAAAAATTTAGGAGAAAAAACTAAATGTCCATTACAATGGTGTTGGGTTGGTGATGTTAGTTACTCAGTTGTGACCCTTTGGACTGCAGTCTGCCAGGCTCCTCTGTGCATAGGATTTTCCAGGCAAGAATACTAGAGTGGGTGACCATTCCTTTCTCCAGATGATCTTCTGGACTTGGATTGAACCTGCATCTCTTGCGTCTCATGCATTGGCAGGCAGGTTCTCTACTACTAGCGCCTCCTGGGAAGCCCATATACATACATGCATGTGTGTGTGTGTGTGTGTGTGTGTAATATTTAAGTAAAAACAAATGAAAACAATGAGTTTACATATGGTTGAATGTATACTTTTCAAAATATATAATACCGAGAAATTCTGTAAACAGGAGTAAGACTGGGAAAGAGAAACAAGAAAAGATTCTTGAGTGTATGCTTTTGTATTTTTTGCATATTTGTAATGTGAGTTAACCCACATGTGCATGATCTTTATACATCTTCATAGAAAAGGTAAGCTGCCTTACTTTTGAGATACAGAGTCTCTCAGTTATTAGAACAGTTATCTCCTTATGCTACAATATAATAAAATAATTTCCTAAAAATTAAGCAACAGCTATTATTAAAGCTTCCCTGGTGGCTCAGTGGTAAAGAATTGCCTGCAATGCAGGAGACCCACGTTCAACCCCTGAGTCGGGAAGATCCTCTGGAGGAGGGCATGGCAACGCACTCCAGCATTCTTGCCTTGGAGAATCACATGGTCAGAGAAGCCTAGTGGGCTACAGCCCATGAGGTTGCACAGAGTTGGACACAACTGAAGCTACTAACCAGCAATAGCATTATTAAAGCTATAATTCATAGCCTATTCACTAGAATTTAAGACTTAGTCAAGACTGTTTAGTATCATTTTGAAACACAAACTGACTTTAATGTTCTATATCATAATTTAATTGCTTAAAGTTTAAATAAATATTTTAAAAGTAAAATTAAGATGCATACTTTATTTTTTTAACATAGGTAAACACATCAGAAAAAAATATAAAATATTTCATAAAATTATCCAATATTCTTTTATAAATACTGCAAATCAAAATGCATTCTCCAGAATTAAAACTTAGAAAGTTAAGAAGATTTTCCCATGGACATTTAAAGATTCAAATTAAGCTAACTGGTAAATTAAAAGCCAACAAGTTGAATCTAAAACATCTGTGGAAATATACAATAAACCTTGCAAACCCAAGAAGATAACATATGTATAACATGAATATTTTAAGATACTAGTTTTTTGTAAGAAAAACTGGTTTTTCTTGTATACCCATTTAAATAGCCTTCTAATTTCAAAGCTAACTAAAAATACATGTCATGTTTTTCTCTCTTCTTTTATTAAAAAAAAAACACCTATTACTTAAGAAGAATTTAGCAAACATTCAGACTCTGAACAACTCTAAGCTAGTTTCCTTTTTTCTTCCACCTTCCTCCTCCCCAATTGTTCGAACTAAACTTTCAAACTACATGCCCTGCAGAGGGTGACGGGGGTGGGGGGGTGCAGATCTCCAGGACTGTCTTTGTCTGGTGGGGCTGGTTATCTAGATAGACAGATATGATAGATAATAGATGTGTGTGTGTTTGTGTGTACAAACACACATTTCCTATCTAACAAGACAGAAGTAGTGACATACTGGTAGCAATGAACCCACCTAGCACCCAGTTCTTGGTTTCTAAATGCCACTTTCCACTAAAAGGAACCAGAAGTCCTCGGCAGTTGGCAGTTTAGTTGCTAAGTCCTGTCTGACTCTTGCAACACCATGGACTGCAGGCTCCTCTGTCCATGGGCTTTCCTAGGCAATACTGAAATGGGTTGCCATTTCCTTCTTCAAGGCAATTTCCTGACCACGGACTGAACCAGAGTCTCCTGCTTGGCAGGCAGATTCTTTATCACTGAGCCACCCCAAAGTCCTTGGAGAAATTATTAATTCATGTGTTACGTAAGCTTCCTTCAATTCAGTTCAGTTCAGTCGCTCTGACTGAAAGACTCTTTGCTACCCCATGGACTGCAGCATGCCAGGCTTCCTTGTCCATCACCAACTGGATGGAATCAGCTTCCTTCAGGCATGAGTTATACTATTATTGACTGTGGGTTCAATTTTAATGAAACAACCTATATTAAATAAGGTGTCTTTCAACAGAAACACAAGGTTATATATTGATTGATGATTATATTGTGATGCGAAGTTAACCCAGATTTCCCCCAGAGCAATGCTTCGGCATTCTCTAACACAGTGTTTACCACAACTTTACAGAACAAAGTTACCACAAATAATAAGGATCAACTGTATTTGTACTTAGTTGCTCAGTTGTGTCTGACTCTTTGCGACCCCATGAACTGTAGCCTGCCAGGTCCCTCTGTCCACGGGATTCTCCAATCAAGAATACTGGAGTGGGTAGTCATACCCTCCCCTCCAGGGGATCTTCCCAAACCAGGGATTGAACATAGGTCTCCTGCATGGCAGGCAGATTCTTTACCACGTGAGCCATCAGGAAAGCCCATGAATACTGGAGTGAGTAGCTTATCCCTTCTCCAGAGGATCTTCCCAACCCTGGAATCAAACCGTGGTCTCCTGCACTGCAGGCAGATTCTTTACCAGCTGAGCTACCAGGGAAGCCCCAACTGTCTTTATACCACCTCGAAGTACTTTCTCACAGAGTACCTATAATTTACTTATTGATTTAAAAATGCAATATACTTGGTAATTTTGGAGTGCAGAGGCCTGGCAGATCCAATCCCATTCAAGATAGGAAAGTTTACACAACTGGTAACAGGGCAGATTAACATTGTGTGGCTTCTGTGAAGACACTGAGACAGCATCTTTTCTGTGTCTACAAACGAGCATAGATCAGGAGGCAACATCATCAAACCCAAATTCTATAAAGTTACTGGCTTACAATTTTTTAAAAGATCAAGGTCATAAAATATTAGGGTAGATGAGGAACTGATCCAAATTGATGGACCAAAACACACCACAACTAAATATTAATACAATCTGTGATGGCAGATTGGGTTTGGACATAAAGGCCAATGTAGGGATAACAGGCAAAATTTGAATGGGGCCTACGGTCTAGATGGCAGCAATGGATTAATGTTAATTCCCTGATTTCCATAGCTGCCCTGTGGTCCTGCAATAGAGTATCCTTGACTTAGGAAACACTGAAGTACTGGGGGTCAGTAACTTCACAAATCGGTCAGAAACATTAACAATCGGGGAACTGGGGCTCAGGGAACCCAGGAGTTCTGTGTGTTATTTCTGTGGCTTTTATTGTAATTCAAAATTACTTTACAAAGTTTCAAAAGCAAAGTTAGCAAAGAAGCTGCTGGGTCTATCAATTTGCAGCCAAATATTAATTTTTATGCTAATATATCTTAGATAAGTTTTTTGGTGTCATTTATAACTGTGTCATCATGAAATCAAAGATGCGGTAAAAAGAATGATGGAGGGATTTCCCTGGTGCTCTAGTGATTAAGAAACCATCTTCCAAAGCAGGGGACCTGGGTGCGACTCCTGGTCAAGGAACTAAGATCCTACATGCTGCAGGAGAACTAAGCCCATGCACCACAACTACTGAGCCCACATGCTGAAACAAAGACCCAACACAGCCAAAACATAAATAAATAATTTTTTAAAAAAGAATGATAGAGGGACTAACGGTAGTAATTTTCATTTTTTTGATCACTGAATGCTAGGAACTCTTACAAATTCACTTACAAGGACAATCTGACACTAAAACTAGAAATGCCTTTAACAGCAGTAATATAGAAATAAAACTTAATACAAACCTCCAAAATTCAAGAGAATATAATACAAGGTAGACAAGACTTAGAAATCACTTTGAGAAGTGTTGCTATCACCGGCAGATCCCTTGCTGGTTCCCACATGCACATCAATGGCAGTGCAGGTAACCCAGCCAGCCAGTACCCACACCTGGACTCAGGTGCTAAACTCCAGTCACCACAGGGCTGTTTGTTAGTCTGTCTGTCGTATCTGCCTCTTAGTGACCCCATGGACTGGAGGCCACCAGGCTCCTCTGTCCATGGGATTCTCCAGGCAAGAATACTGGAGTGGGTTGCATTCATTTCCTTCTCCAGGGGATCTGTCTGAGCCAGATCTCCTGCATTGCAGGAGGAGTCTTTACCATCTGAACCACCAGGGATTCTCACCACGGGGCTATGCTACAACAAATTTGATGTGGTCCCTCCCCTTGATCTTGCATCAAAGGTAATCCCTTGACCATTAGTCAAAGTTTCAGAAAATCTGAGCTACATGGTGTGCTTGGATTCTTACAGAAGCTGCCAGGGACAGCCTTAGCAAGTGCAGACACTATAGGGTACGGAGTTAGAGAAGGCAAGGTTCAGAAAAAGAACAAGACCGAGACCGGCACTTTTCAGGAACAGATCACGTTAAATGAGGTGAGAAGGGGCAGCAGTCAGATTAGTGAGCTGCTGCCCTTACCCAAGAAAAGACTAAGTATATTTAGGCAGGTATGTGGAAAGCTACTGTCTTAAGGGGGCCTGTTCTTCTCCAGGGTTGTTCAGAGTAGTTATCTCTTAAATGGCTGGGGCAAGGAATTTTGGAGATTGGCCAGAGGCTGGACCAGCTGGGAGCTGAGCATAACCAACCTAGTGTCCATTTTTTTGGTGAGAGAGTTCTTTGTTTTGCATAGAATGGTGGGGAGGCCCTGGAGGGGAGTTTTAACTCCAGGCTATTTTGAGCCCTGTAACTTTGCTTCAGACACCACACCTACTGTTCTCCAATGCCTCACAGTGCATGGTATAATGAGCAGCAGGTAGTGATAGATTTCTTTTTTTTTTTAATTTACCATCTTAACTGGTTTTTTTTTTAATTATTTATTAATATTTTGGCTGTGCTGAGTGTTTGTTGCTGCACCAGCTTTTCTCTAGTTGTGGGGAGTGGGAACTACTCTCTAGTTGCGGTGTGGGGGCTTCCCATCACGATGACTTCTCTTGTTTCCGAGCATAGGCTCTAGAGAACAGGCTCAGTAGTTGTGCACGGGCTTAGTTGCTCTTTGGTATGTGGGATCTTCTTGGCCCCATGTCTCCTGCACTGGCAGGTGGATTCTTTACCACTGAGCCACCAGGAAAGCCCAGGTTTGTCAGTTTTTGACCATCAAGCAAACGTGCTCCAGTATGAGAGTACATTGAGTTCCTGAACCGCTTACCTGCTGACTGTGAATAGAAACAGCAGCCACCCGGATCCAAAATACATTATAAGTGATTACTAGCCATAGTACAATCCTGCTTGCTTAAATCTAATGAGTATTTATATATATATTTCAAAGTAGACACTACTCTGATGAACATTAGTCCTGAAATAGAGCAGGACCCTACGGTCCTTCTGGCCCCCTCCCATGTCCTCTGCCTGCCTTTTGTCTGTGAAAAAACTTTAGCCAAAGAATAAGTTTAATTGGAGAAGTGAGAAAATGCAGAAACAAAGGAAAACAGTCAAAGGAAAGCAAATACTAATAATGTAGTCATAAGCATAGTCAAGGATCTTTAGTTCCTTCTCAAGGGCTAGGGATAATATTCTGAGCCTTATCCTGTGAACTGTCTTATAGATACTGAAACCCCCACCAGGTCTAAGAAGTAAACTGCATGATGACCAAACTTCAGCCATGACATTAACTGCCCTAATTCCAAGAACTGGGCTCAAGGAAATAGAAACCAACCAACCCTAGAACCGAAGATTCACTGTTCCTTACAACCAAGATGACGCTGATCAGACCACTGATGACCAATTTCAAGATGAGTGTTAGAGCTGACTGTGCTTTTCTACAGGTAGCCCCCTCCCTCCGCCTATAAAAGCTTTTGCCCCCTGACTGTCAGGGTGGAGGAGTCGAATTTGGACAAGCGTCCGGCCTTCTTCCCAGTTGCCAGCATCCAAAATAAAGCAAACTTTCCTTTTCACCAAACTGGCCTCTTTAAGATCACCAAACTGATCTTTGAGTGGCAAGCAGACAGATCCCACTTTTGGTTACAGTTCCACAGTTAATTTGCACTGAGTATTTTAAGTGTGCTCTTTTTGGGGAATTCTTTGCCATGGCTGTTACCATTTACCTTTTGCCTCCTAAGCTGAAGGTACAACAAAATAAATGTAAAAGAGAAATTAAACAAAGAATTCTAGAGAAGATGAAATGAATGGATAAAGAAGATGTGGCATATGTTTACAATGGAACCCTACAAAGCATGAAAAAGAATCGGATTCTGCCATCGGCAACATGATGGACCTAGAGAGTATTATGCTTAGTGAAATGTTAGACAAACACAGACAAACACTCTGTAAACACTTATATGTGTAATCTAAAAAGTAAAACAAATGCATATAGCAAACCAGAAACAGATTCACATAAACAAACCATGGGTTACCAGTGAGAAGAGGAAAGGGGTGGGGGCAAGATAGAGGTAAGGGATTAAGAAATACAACTACTGTGTATAACATGGGCTTCCTTGGTGGCTCAGCGGTAAAGAATCAGCCTGCAAAGCAGGAGACATGGGTTCCATCCCTGGGTGGGGAAGATCCCCTGAAGGAGGGCATGGCAACCCACTCCAGTATTCTTGCCTGGAGAATCCCCATGGACGGAGAGAAGCCTGGCAGGCTACAGTCCATGGGGTCACAAAGAGTTAGACAAAACTAAGCAACTACGCACACACATGTATAAAATAAACAAGCCACAAGCATATATTATACAGCACAGGGAATATAGCTATTGTTTTCTAATAACTTTAAATGAAGTATAAAGCATAAAAATGCTATATCACTATGTTCCACATCCAAAACTCAATCAATATTGTAAATTAACTATGTGTGCTCAGTTTTGTCTGACTTTTTGTGACTCTTTGGACTATAGACTGTCAGGCTCCTCTGTCCACAGGATTTTTTAGGCAACAATACAGAGTGGGTTGCCATGCCCTCCTCCAGGGGATCTTCCCGACCCAGGAATTGAAGCCACACCTCCTGTGTCTCCTACAATACAGGGGGATTTTTACCCTCTGACCCATCAGGGAAGTTCTGAGCAATGCTGTGTTTAGTCACTCAGTCATGTGACTCTGTGACCCCATGAACTGTAGCCTGCCAGGCTCCTCTGCCCATGGGGATTCTCCAGGCAAGAATAATGGGGTGGGTCGCCATGCCCTCCTCCAGGGGATCTTCCCAACCCAGGGATCGAACCCAAGTCTTCCGAACTGCAGGTGGATTCTTTACCATCTGAGCCATCAGGGAAATCCATGAATACTAGAATGGGTAACCTATCCCTTCTCCAGAGGATCTTCTCGACCCAGGCATTGAACTGGGGTCTCCTGCATTGCAGGTAGATTCTTTGCCAGCTGAGCTACCAGAGAAGCCCTACACTTCAATAAAAAAAGAAAAAGAAATGCATCATATTTCCTTGAAAAAAAGAAATAAAGAAGATATAAACAGAACAGCACATCAAAGCCAGCGAAAAGATTCTTTCTGGGCTTCAAATTTGACCCTTGGTTTCCTAGCCACAAAAGCAGAAAGTTGTATGATCATCGTTAGCAGAAACATCCTAATTTTCTCCTAAGAAACAAAGCTTTGCTCCATGTTCTAAAGCACTAGATTCTCACAGCGTGGTCCCTGGACCATCTGCAACAGCATCACCTGGAAACTTGTCAAAATGCAGATTCTCAGGTCACATTCTCAGGTCACACCTCGGTCTAGCACCCTGAGCTCTATGAAGCCCTCATGATGCTTCCTAGGTAGACTAAGTTTGAGAACCTCTGTTCTCAAGAAATAGAGTTTTGTATAAAGCACTCTGGCATTTGCTCCTATGGCAAATACAGGGAATTCAGGTAACAGCTTTTAATAAGAGCTGCAAACCTAAAAATAAAGTTAAAGTCAGCAAAAAAGCTAAGGCAAAATACAAGAGGCTAAGATAGCTTGGCCCAGGCACGTGGCTTCTGGTGATCCCTCTTTGAGTCTAGTATTGCCTCTAACATATCCCATGCTATATTAGGTTTAAACCACAGAGCAAAGAGACACATGCAACAGTTCTGGACGTTCTTGGGCAACTCACATTCAGAATTCATTCATTCCGCCCCTTAACTCCTCTCTCCGTCATCTGAGCTTGAAACCCTGAAACCATCTTGGATCCCTCCATTCCCATCATTCCATGAGTCCGTGCAAGTGTGCTCAGTGCGTTGGATTCTTTGCAACCCCATGGACTGTAGCCCACTAGGCTCCCCTGTTCACGGGATTTCCCAGGCAAGAATACTAGAATGGGTTGCCATTTCCTCCTCCAAGGGATCTTCCCAAGCCAGGGATTGAACCTGCATCTCCTGCATTGCAGGCGGATTCTTTACCACTGCGGCACCTGGGAAGCCCATAATTCCCATAGCAATTGCCATATCCTATACACACAACTTCTTCCCTCCATTCTCATCATTCATTAATTTATTCATCAAATATTTACTGAGTATCTACTAGACAGTGGGAATTCATCAGAGAACATGATGGACCAATTAAAAAAAAAAAAGAAAACCTTGCCTTTGTGGAGCTTACCAAGATGATCAATAAGTAAAACATAGAGTATGTTAGATAAGTGATCAGTGCTAAGGAGAAAAATTAAGGAGAGAAAGAGATAAGAAGCTTTGGAGGAAAAGGTAGAAATTTTAAAATAGGGTGGCTGGGTAAGGCTTCATTAGAAAGGGATTGTTTGAGTAATACCCTGAAGGAAGTGAGGGGCCTCATGGAGAAAACTCCCAGCACAGGAACGGCAAGAACAACTGCCCTGAGGTGAGCGTGTGCTTGGTATACTCAAGCAACAGTGATGAGCCCAGTATGGTTGAAGCAGAATCTAACTGCAGGAAGGAAATGGCCTCAAGCAGGTAACCAGGGGTTAGACTGGGAAACCACAGAAGCTTTGAGCCCAGGAGCGGCATTTTAACAGGATCCTTTTGACCACAGAGTTGAAAACGACTGAAAGGGGACAAGGAGGAAATTCCCTGGTGGTCCAATAGTTAGGGCTTTGGGCTTCCACTGCAGGGGGCATGGGTTCAGTCCCTGATCCTGCATGTCATGCAGTGAGGCCAAAAAACAAACAAACAAACAAACAAAAACCAACAAAGAAAAACTTAGTTTAGCAGGCTGCTGTCCTTTCCATCTCTACTAGGCAAAACCGCCATCACCTCTCTGGAGCTCTGTCCATAGCTTTCTACCTTGTCCCCCCCGCTTCCACTCCACTCCCTTCTCTCCCTAATTTAACAGGACCTAATGGAGGGCCTGCCAAAGGCTGCTCAAACCTCTCCACTACTCAATTGAGATGAGTTTCATTAAAGCTAGAACTTTAGCTCTCTACACACAAGATGGCTCTAACTGACCTTCCCAACTTCATCCCCCAGGGCTCCGTCATGTACAGCCAACACACCAACCAAGATGCACTTGCTCAGCATTTTCAAATGCATCTACACATCTGATCTTCTTGCCTTTACTGTCTCTTCCTGGAACACTCCCACCATCCCACATCCACCTACTGACATCCTCCCAGTTTTCCAGGAAAGATAAATCCCACCTTCTCCATGAAACTTTCCCTGGTCCCTCAACTAGACATTCCCTCGCCTGTCTGTGACCTTCACACCATGGTGTCTATCTTCTCTTTTGGTCATTAGTATATTTCCATCTGTACTCATCCTGTCTCCCTCAGTGGACTACAAGCTCTATGAGGGAAAATCATGGCTGACTCATCTTCTAATCTGCCATAGCTTGGAGTGCAGCAGCTTTTACAGAATAAGCAGTCACTGAATTAAATGATGACAACATAACCTTCTAGTGATCAAAATTCTTTGACTTCCAATGGCCTCTGTTTTTTAAATTTTATTTTAGTTGAAGGATAATTGCTTTACAATATTGCATTGGTTTCTGCCATACATCAACATGAACCAGTCACAGGTACACATATGTCCCCACCCTCTTGAACGTCCCTCCCACCTCCCACCCTTCTAGGTTGTTCCAGAGCCCCAGTTTGAGTTCCCTGAGTCATACAGTAAATTCCTATTGGCTAGCTATTTAACATGCAGTAAGGTATACTTTCTATGCTACTCTCTCCATTCATCCCTCCCTCTCCTTCCCCCACTGTGTTCACAAGTCCATTCTCTATGTCTGCATCTCCATTGCTGCTAAGTCGCTTCAGTCGTGTCTGACTCTGTGCGACCCCATAGACGGAAGCCCACCAGGCTCCCCTCTCCCTGGGATTCTCCAGGCAACAACACTGGAATGGGTTGCCATTTCCTTCTCCAATGCATGAAAGTGAAAAGTGAAAATGAAGTCGCTCAGTCATGTCCGACTCTGAGTGACCCCATAGACTGCAGCCAACCAGGCTCTTCTGTCCATGGGATTTTCCAGGCAAGAGTACTGGAGTGGGGTGCCATTGCCTTCTCCATTACTGCCCTGCAAATAGATTCATCAGTACCATCTTTCTAGATTCCACATATATGCATAAATATATGTTATTTTTTTCTCTTTTGGACTTCACTTTGGCTCTAGGTTCATCCACCTCATTAGAACTGATTCAAATGTGTTCCTTTTATGGCTGAGTAATATCCCATTGTGTATATATACTACAGCTTCTCTATCCATTCATCTGTTGATGGACATCTAGGTTGCTTCCATGACCTAGCTATTGTACATAGTGCTGCAATGAATATTGGGGTACATGTGTCTTTTTCAATTTTGGTTTCCTCAGGGTATAAGCCTAGTAGTGGGATTGCTGGGTCATATGGTAGCTTTATTCCTAGGTTTTTAAGGAAGCTCCATACTGTCTTCTATAGTGGCTGTATCAATTTACATTCCCACCAATAGCACAAGAGGGTCAGTGGCCTCTTCGAATCAATGCATCACCTCAGAGTAACCATTTGACTTAGTTAGGATTATAAATATATTTTATTCCAAAACAAACAAAATTCTAGCAGAGCAAGTCTGTCATGTGAAAGTGAAAAGTGAAAGTGTCAGTCACTCAGTCATGTCTGACTCTTTGTGACCCCATGGACTGTAGTCCACCAGGTTCCTCTGTCCATGGAATTCTTCAGACAAGATTACTGGTA
This sequence comes from Bubalus bubalis, assembly GCF_019923935.1. Classification (NCBI taxonomy): domain Eukaryota; kingdom Metazoa; phylum Chordata; class Mammalia; order Artiodactyla; family Bovidae; genus Bubalus; species Bubalus bubalis. The sequence continues at coordinate 48,599,905 of NC_059171.1, read as the reverse complement.
TGTCGCTTCTCCAGGGGATCTTCCCAACTCAGGGATCAAACCCACATCTCCTGCATTGGCAGGCAGATTCTTTACTGTCTGAGCCACCAGGGAAGCCACATAAGTCTGTCATGCTTTATGCTATGTAATAATGCTAAGCAATTAAGCTTAGAAGTTAAAAGTGAACACAAAAATAAAAATTTTCTTATGATTAACTGCCACCAAACATTTTCTGCTTAATAAGAAGAAGATAACCAGTTAAATTTGGAAGGCTTTTAAAATACCAGACCCCAAGCCTCAGAAAAATTGATCCACTTAAATATTTTAACTGTTTATTTTTATGGTACGATGTCGAAGTCATCAGTGCTCATCTCTTTATGGGAAGGCGCTGCAGATCCACTAAAAACTCTTACTTTCTCCTTTGTGGTGGTTTTAAAACAGTTTTATTCCTGCATAATTTATAATAAGAACCTAGAAACACTGAGTCAGATTTTCCCCATGTCTATCATTAAAATGTGGAGGCAGTGGGTGGAAAGCGAAGTGCATTCTCTTCTTGCATTCTCTGCAATAAAGCTTTTCAAAGAGCACTATCCTCTATGGTCTAAATCATTTTTGATTTTAGGAACCAAAAAATACCAACTTGGCCACTCTTTATACCTTCTCTTTGAAGAAGCTAATATTGATGTATGAATTTCAAATATAAAGGATAAAAGGAGCCTTACTCCAAAAAACAGGACAAGAAAAAAGAAGATCTGGGAATCACACTGCGGTTTAACTCAAAATGGAATCTCAGCAATCAATCTTTCATTCAAGACCTAAATAGTAACAGACATGAGTAAGAAAAAAAAAAATCCTGAAAAAAAGAAGTTATACATGGAAAAATTTGTGTTATAATTTTTATATGTCAGTTGGTCAAGTGTAAAACTGCAAAGTGTGTATTAAATAGATATTTAAAATTAAAAAAAAAACAGACCTAGTGTATCTCAGCTTTGTAATACAAATTTTGTCTGTAGTAGAATGATTCTCAGAGATGTAATTGAGTCTTTTGAAAATCAGATGAAATATTAGACTGTCATTTCCTATAGGTGATAGGTATTAGAAATAAAATGTGAAAAAGATATATATAATTTTAAATACTGTATTTGAACATTATTCCAATATCATCAACATCACTTGAAGAATTTTTAGCAGAACATTGTCACTTTATAATCCCATTTAAACAGGATTCCTTTCTAACAGGAGAACATGTTTCTGGAAGTGCCAGTCTAGATACATTTAGAGTCCAGTGCAAGTAGAAGTAAGTAAAATAAACCAGCTCCATGTCCTAACCAGGAAGGTTCGCTGCCAAAGATCACTCATCACAATTAAGGCATAGAGTAAAAAAGTTGGAAATTTATCAGAAACATCTACAAGAAAATCAGAATAAAAATGGAGTTTATAAACCAACTACCCATCACTGTCAAAAGACTCTTCTTAATGTTTCCTCTAAAAGAAAATACCTTGAACCACTAAATTGAATACAGAAAAGATGGAGAACACTCCCTAGGAGTACAAGAAGACATTTAACATAATAGTAGATAGATTCAATTCTGAAAAATAATTTTAAAATCCCATGACAGCTTTTATCACTTGTGAATCTGCCTGCCAACGTGAGCTTTGCCCCAGAAGCAGGTTCTGAGTCAAGGATCCAAGTCCAAGTCATTTATTTGGGGGGTTTGAGAAGCACTGGATGGGGAGTATAGATGTGATGCACAGGAAGAGGAAGAAAGGGCAGCTTACAACGGATTGTCTCACCATGAGGGGACAGAGCTGGGATGCCAACCAGCCACTGGTTAAGACTGCTTTTAGGGGTGGGAGGCCAGAGTGTTAATTCCTTGGCACCTGAAGCCTGCCTCAAGCAGGAGCCAAGCAGTCTCCCAGCCTAAGAGAAGACTTTCAGGCCAAGAAGACGCACAGACCTTCAGAAGGTCCTGGCCATGGCAGTCCTCACCTTGAAAATGGGAAGCACCCGGAGGACAGCTGGCTCATGAAAGCACTGTCCACCCAGCCTCCTCCAAAGAACTCCATTCCCATCAACAGTTGCCTCTGCTATTGGTGTTTCATACCAGTCTTCTCTCTCCCTTTTCTCTGCTATCCAACACAGCATATATTTCACATTCTAGCCATCTACCTCTAAGCCATAAAATAAACAACTTCAGCTCTAGCCTTTATTTCTCCTCTGGCATCAACTTTATATTCTCCTTAAATTAAGACCCTTAGTCTATTTCTATGTTGTAAATTCTCTAACATCAACTTTGTTCTCAATTGAGTTATTTTTTTTTTAAATCACTCCCTTATTATGGTTCATCATATGTCCATGAAAAATGGTGAAGTGGTCCATGCGATAAGAGCTCAGGCTCTACTTCACTACCACCCAGAGAATCTTTTATGTTATGAGAGCAGAGGAGGTAATTTTGGCAGTTCCAAAAGTAAACATTGTCCCAAAATAATGGGGAGGGAACGGGGAAGGTAAATCTAAAACTTAACTGGGAAGAAGCATTTCCAATGAAATGTCAGTCACTACACTGCTTTGAACAAAATAGAGTCTTTAAAAATAATCCAATCTATTAGGCTGCAGGCACAGTTCCATAATATATTAGTAACTTCCCTCTAGGCCTGAAAGGATCCTCTTTGACTTTACTATGCACGTGGTCGAAACGAGATGAGAATGGGCCTCAGTGAATTTTACCTAAAACAACCTTAACTGATGTAACCACTTGATTTATATTATGCTTCCTAATTTTAAAACTTTAATTCAGAGAATTTAGGAAATAGGCAGGAACTAATGGGAATGTGGCATTATGGGTTTCCTGGATTAAAGGGATTTATTGTCACTCAAGAAAGGTATTGACTATGGAACAAAAATGGCCTGGTAAAGATTAAGTTGTTTAGATTTGAGATTGCCTAATCTGGATTTAATAAAGTGATTGTTTTTAAGAGAAATAAAATGAAAACACAGACCTGTACACATCACTGAAAACTCTCTGGATGTTTTTCTGCTTGGTTTTGAGACCCATGCCCTGGGTGTCCTTCTCCATGGTCACTTAGAAGCTTTGACCGAGTCACTGCTGAATGAGATCCCTTCCTAAGGGTGAGTTTTGTATTTCTATAAGGATCAGGACACACTACCAAACCCATGGTTCCTGGAGACAAACTATCCATTGTATGAGGCAACGATTATTTTAAAAATCAGACATCTCTCATTCTAATATGAAGTCTTCACCTTTAGAATTTCAATCAGTGCTTCTCAAACTATCTGTGAGGAAGGACCATTTTTAGATTATATCCAGTCTACTGTTACTGATACTTTTACAAGTTATAAGAAAGATGAATCATTAGAAAATCAATTTTGTAAAACATACAAAATGTGAGCCCAGTTTATTACTGTTATTAGAGTCGATAGACAAAATTATCCCACTGAAATTTTTTTTTTTCAGTTTTCAACACTGACTCTCAACTTCAGCCCTTATCCTGTCACAGACCAGAAACTGCCATTAGACAGCAGGGGCCGGGGACCACACTTTGAGTAGCACTGATACGAAGCACCATGCATGTACTTATTCAAAAGGTATACTTTACCTCTGACATCCTTCCCAAATCCTATAGGAGAAACTTTTTTGTCCACTTGTTCACAACTGTCTGGTTTCTCCTTCATAACGTCATCATCACCAGAAGCATCCGTGGAATATTTTTTCTTTCTCTTTTTCTTGTGTCGAGGCGGAAGCTTTTTTGGAAAAGTAAACATTGGGAATATCACAAGAAACATTGCAATGGCACAAAGGAGGAATCCACTCCACCTAAAAAATTGGGAGATGTGAACAGCATTTATGGCTTTTATATTACGAGTGAGAACAAGTTAGCAAAGTAGAAATGTGGGATGACAAATTTCTCCAGAGAACACGTTTTACCTTCATCAGGTGTACGGCACTAAGAAGTTAGACAACCTAAGAAAATACAAGAATCCTCCCTTTCTGTGGTATAAATGAGAACTGTACTCAGTAATCATATATAATTATTAGAATCACCAGCCTGACTAGAATTTCAGTCAAGTATTTTTGAGCACACATGTGTCAGTTCTGCTAATGAACATTGTTAGTCCTACTACAATGCGCATTTTATAATAAATCAATGGCCCATAAGGGCTTCCCAGGTGGCACTGTGATAAAGAATTCTCCTGCCAATGCAGGAGACACAGGTTCAATCCTTAGGTCATGAAGATTCCCCTGGAGGAGACAATGGCAACCCACTCCAGTACTCTTGCCTGGAAAATCCCATGGACAGAGGAGCCTGATGGGCTACAGTCCATAAAGTCAAAAAGAATTGGACACAACTGAGCACGCACAGGGTGTGTGTGTGTGTGTGTGTGTGCACGCGCGCGTGCGTGTGCGTGTGAATGTGTGTGTGCATGTGTGTGTGTGTTAGAATTGAGTCAATATCCCATAAATTTAATAGAAAAATAATATAGAGTCTATATCATGTTTTATGGACCCATATAGACACTTTTTTAAAGAAAAAAAAACAAATACCTGGTGTGAAATGTTTTTCAAATTGCTGATGGCATTCAAATATTTTTCTGCGAGCACTTAAAAATGTATTAACCCTTCTTAGCTGGGCTTCCCAAAACTTAACCAAGAATAAGTAGGGATAAAGGCATTTACACCTGGGGCCTTCCCCAGAGATCCAGTGGTTAAGACTCTGTGCTCCCTGCTCAATCCCTGCTCAGGGATAAGATCCCACATGCCACTCGACTCATCATGTGGCCAGGGAAAAAAAAAAGAGAGACAAAGATATACACTCTATCTTCGCATTCAAGAACTTACAACTTGTTTGTAAAGAGCTAAAGATATAAGAAACAATTCCTAACAATCCCCCACAATGCAAGAATGTACATAATTGTTAGATCACTTGGTATAGAAGGGCTTCCCTGGTGGCTCAGACAGTAAAGAATCCGCCTGCAATGCAGGAGACCCAGATTTGATCCCTGCGCTGGGAAGATCTTGAATGCTATAAAAATTCAGAAAGGAAATCAATGTGTCAGAAAGCTTCCCAGGAGAAGTGAAACTTGAGTTTCCATAGAATCAAGATTCTGTCTTTAAACTCATCTGAAGTTGCCATGATGCCGAGACTAGGAAGCAAATACAGAATAGACCTCAAATTCTAGTCCTGTTTCGAGCATGTATTAAGGCCTGGGGGCTTCTTGCCTGCATAATTCCCCAAGGGCAATTTTTCAGTCTCCTTTCAATCTTTTCTTAACAAATAGAGGTCCCTGGTCTTGCCTAATAGGGTCACAAATTGTCCAACTAGGATTCCTCAACTTCAAACTCTGTCCTCAAAACTTCCAAGTTCATAAACACTCAGATTCTAGCCTCTGTATCAACACGTTCCATCAGCTGTTATCAGAATGCAACCAGCATTCTAAGCCTTCATGTGGAATACAACCCAGTCAGCTTATAGATCAACTGCAAAGCAAAAACTCATTTGTAAAAAGTAAATGTTTCAGGACTTCTCTGGTGGTGCAGTGGTTAAGACTCTGCTCTTCCACAACAGGGGTCATGAGTTCGATCCCCGGTCAGGGAACTAAGATGCCGTGTGCTACTAGGTGCAGCCAAAAAAATTAATTAAAATTTTTTCTAATTAATTAGAAAAGCAAGTGTTTCTATTAAAATGCTGTTATCAGCTGCTAAAGGTCATAGCTTAGCTGAGAGAATCATTCCTAGAACCAGTCATTAAAAATCCAGTGTGCTATTTTCAAAGACACTTAATGTTGTATCCAATTAAGATATTAAAACAATCAGAAAAGGATTTCATTTTGAGAAGACGTCTCAAAGCAGGCTTCCAGCAATCTCAATGAGTCAAATATAATCATGAACCCAGGGCCTAACACAGTTTAGGTACTCAAAACATTTCCTAAATAAATAAACTGAATGAGGGTCGTTTTTTTTAAAAAGAGAGTCATCTATCTGCAGGGAACATAGCTATGAAAATACCTGGCCCTTTTTGTACTTGGCTGCCTACAAGGTCTTTCCTAATCCAGCCCTGCCTTTAACTTCCTTGAATTTCTTTCTGCAAACTCTGCATTCAAGTCCCCTGAACTCCTTAGCTCCCTGGACCTCTCACACTATCTCCAGAAGAGGCCAGGCAGCAGAGTGTGAGGGGCCGTTCTTGAGCTATAGCTTCAGGAAGACCCAGGGTTTATCCAGTCTTCACCACTTACTAGCCCTAAGAGTCTGGAGAAATTAGTTTGCTTCTCTGAACAGGCTTTCTCATCTGAAAGGGAGGAAATAATAACTTTGGGGAAAACAATCAAAATTAAGAAGACAAAGTATGCTGCTGCTCAGTCTCGTCCTACTCTCTACAACCCCATGGACTATAACCTGCCCCGCTTCTCTATCCATGGGATTCTCCAGGCAAGAATACTGGAGCAGATAGCCATTTCATTCTCCAGGGGATCTTCCCAACCCAGAGATCAAACCTGCATCTCTTGCATCTCCTACATTGGTAGGCAAATCCTGGACCACTGAGTCCCACAGCCTGCCCCCCACAACAAACAACAATAATTTCATGGTAGCTAGTACTATTTTTTATTTACATCTGTACTTAGGGCCCCACCTCCAGCCAAAGCCACTGACTTAAAATTACATGCAAACATTAAAGATACTCAGAGGACTCCGAAGGGAGAATAAATAACAGAAGAAGGGGAAGAATTGCAGTAATTGAACAAAAATAATAAAAAAGGTTTAGGGACATTTCTAAGCAGAGCAAACTGGTCTCCAGTAACATCGAAATGAACATATGATAGCTGGTGCCAAAGAGGACTCCGAGAAAAGCTGGGTAAGGTAAGGAAGTGTGCATTATATGTCAGAAACAGATGCATCAGTAAGAGCTAAAATGGAAAAGCCAGGACCCCTTTCATGAGTCATTACCCAGAGACTCTTCATGAAGGGAGGACAGTTAAGTACACTGACTAAAACCTCCACCCTGGACTCAGTTTCTTATCCATCTCTCACTGACTCTCAGACTTTAGGCACGATGATCAAATTGCCAACCATCAATTTCCTCACCTGCAAAATGGGCAAATTCTTAGTGGTGACATGTGGTTGTTATAATGCTTCAGTGAAAATGTTGGTAAAGGTTTTAATGTACTGTTTGACACATAGTGAGCACCCAACTAATATTAGCATTATTCGCTTACTCCTTCCTTCTCTCTTCCAGCATATGTTTACCGAAAAACCTATCTTCATTATTGCGCTGTTGTTAGTCGCTAAGTCGTATCGGACTCTTTCACCACCCCATGAACTGTAGCCCTCCAGGCTCGTCTGTCCATGGGTTTTCCCAGGCAAGAACACTGGAGTAGGTTGCCATCTCCTTCTTCAGGGGATCTTCCCAACCCAGGGATCGAACCTGTGTCTCTTGCGTCTCCTGCCTTAGCAGACAGGAACTTTACCAGCATCGCCTGGGAAGCCATCATCATCAGGCATCATAAAAACTAATGTTGTATCAAATAACTCTGTCTCTGTTCAAGGTTAGAAGTCTGTTAAAAACAGAGCTGCTCAACAGACAAAATTCATTTTTAAAGAAAACTCTAGTATACATTTCTATATGGACAACTTTTAACATTTGTAGAACTAATTTTAAGTCATTAAAATGAATAAAACTACTTGAGCACAGATTAAAGTCAAAAGACTGAATAACAGCTAACACACATTATGTAGGGAGAACCACTTAGAGCTCCACATACATAGACTCATTTATTCCTCACAACAACTCCATGAAGTAGGTACTGCAACTATTTCCATTTTGTGGTTTAAAGAAAAAAAAAAACTTGGGGCTCAGAGGAGTTAAGTAACTTCCCTAAGGTCACACAGTTATTAGGTGGCAGACCGGGATTTAAACCCAAGGGTCTACACTTAGTTGCTTCACTTTGCTACCAACTGGGTTGATGCCCATTGGAAAACTTAGCAAAAACAGCATAAAGCACTTATAATCCTAAAGCACCTGCTTCCTTGCCTTCTCTCTGCCCGTGATCTGGCCCTCTTTGTCCTCTCTCCCTCCAGCTGTTCCCTTTTGCCATGCTCTTCTCATGACATCTTTACAGAGCACAGATTATACATGGGATGGTCACAGATACATTTTAATAGCCTAATTTTCTGAGAATTTTTTAAAAATTCTTACTCTGAATTATTTCAGAACTGCAAAGAAAATAGTAATTGAGATCAAAAATTTTACTGTTGACCAAGAACATAAAATTCCTGTGTTATTCCCCTCCTGCTGACAAGGGAACTCCCTTTCGTACGATTTGAAAATTCTACCAGGACAGACTCATCTATTATATATCTTAACACTTCCACCTTCAAAGACTATTTACTTATGAAAATAACAAGTGTTCTATAATTTAATTAATATTTATTAACTGCTTAGAAAATAGTGTTAAACATTATTCCCACATAGCTCAACTTATGAAGTTATTATTGTAAGAATTTCATTATAAAATGAAACACAGAGAGAACACAAGTAGTCTAAGAAACTCTTTAGGAAGTAATTACTCAATACTAGTTTCTAATAATGAAATTCTCTATTCTAAAATGAAAATATCTTATCAATATGTACCCAGTACCAATCCATGTTAAATAAATTTGGGATGCCAATACTTTGAATGCTTGCAATTGTGAAGAAATATCATGTTCAAGTTCAGAACTGGGAAGAATTCAAATGCAGCCCTTGGATATATATGAATAAGTAACCTATCATCCAAAGTTGGAGTTCTTTTTTTAAACTCTAAACTTAGGGACTTCTCTGGTGGTCCAGTGGTTAAGACTCCGTGTGTCCACTAAGGAGGCATGAGTTCAATCTCTACTTGTCGAGTGGCCAAAAAGAAAAAAAATATATAATAATCTTGAACTGGATAAAAATGAAAACACAACATATCAACTTTAAAAAAATATATAAAAATAAAATCCAAAGCTTACGTATTTAGCAAGACAATCAACGGCTATCAAGCGACCAAAAGGGAGGGGGTATATGTACATGTGTGGCTGACTCACTGTGCTGTACAGTAGAAACTAACACAACATTGCAAAGCGACTCTATGCCAATAAAATTAATTTAAACAAAAAAGGCGTGCAAGGGAGAAATTAATCTTCAGCACATCCACGGAAATGAACTATTTCTTAGCGAAAAGACTCACTAAGAGTGGAACAATGGAAACAGAGTTCTGGGCAGTGGATGAGGACAAAGCAAAACACAAATACAATAAGTGGGGGGGAAATATTTTTTTATAAGGCACAGAAAAGACAATGCAAGTTCTAATTCAAGTACACAGGGAAGACCCAACAAGGCCACATTCCCCTTTTCCTTCCCTCTGCTATGAAGAAAACAGCCATCTCATCCTAAAGAATGTGGATTAAGCTGTTGATCACAGCTCCTCTGTGTTGGTTTCCTATTGCTGTGATAACAAATCCCCACACACTGCGTGGCTTAAGACAACACAAATACATCATCTGAGAGCTCTGGAGTCAGGATAGAACCGCGTCTCTTATGTCTCCTGCATTGGCAGGTGGGTTATTTACCACTAGTACCACCTGGGAAGCTGTAACCCCTGGAGGGCAAGAGTGTCAATAAAAGATGGGCATGGCTGAATTCCTTCTGGAGATTCTGCGGAGGAACCTACTTTCTTGCTCTTCCAAACTTCCGCAATCTACCTGCATTCCTTGGCTTGTGGTCCCCTGCTCCATTGTCAAAGCACATCACTCCAACCTCTGCTTCAATCATCACAACTCCTTCTCTTACTCTGTCCCTCCTGCCTCTCTCTTTCCCTTATAAAGACCCTTGTGATTATACTGGACCCACTTGGGTCATCCCAGATAATCTCCTCATCTGAAGTTCCTAAACTTCCATCAGCAAAAGTCCCCTTTGCCATGTAAAGGTAAATTCATAAATCTGGGAATTAGGACAAAGATATCTTTGGAGATTATTATCCTGCTTACCACCACCTTCTAGGTGACATTGAGCTATTTTTCATCTTCCTCTTCGGGAAATTCTTATTTTAACTACAAGGGGACTATGACTCTAATTATCATAATACCAAATGAAAGATGCAGTAAACAATTCTTACCAGTTTCCAATGAAACGAGGATCATCCTGGTTAAGGTGAATAGGATTTCTGGGATCAACATAAAAACCAATAAGAAGTCCACCTAGTAAATATCCCACTGCAGGACCGAGTGCTCCCATGACATACATGATGGCTGGGAAGACAGAAAAGGAAATGTGAAATATAACCTCATGCTATCTCTTTCAGTAGTTGTCTAATTTCAGTCATACCATGCTTACATCACAGTTAAATCCAGTTAACAATTTCCAAAAACAGAGAACTTTAGAGAGTCAGTGTTGAAACCTGGGCTTTAAACTATGTCCTTTATTGAACTGTTGCCTGTCGTCCTCTTAGTACATCAGAACTTCTTTGGTTGCTTCTGAAAGTACAGACCTGGGCTAGTTATTGAGGTAGTTTACTGGATAGCCAAGACAGGCTATCAGAGTAAGCCTCAAGAAAAGAGGAAAAAAAGGAATGTCACTCATCCCAGCTAGAATATTCTAATGGGCTAGGGAACTGAAGACCAATTGTGCCATGAAGTTGGATTCAGTTGAACTGGTAAAGCTGCTTAATCAAGCACCCTCAAACCACTAATGTTTTCAAGTCACCACTTTAGAATCAGAGAACGCCTCACCATGCATTCGGTTCATTGTTAATTGAGGAATCTTACCTAAAGGTTAATAAAATCTCCTTAAACGGCATGAGTGAGAAGGTCAGAAAGCACTAACCCACAGTTGAATTAGAAAAAACTTTAAAGCACACCTAAAGGGGGAGAGGGGGTTACTGTCAGTAGATCAGAAACGTCGTTCCGTCCAAAAACATGTGGTCACCAAAATGGGCTAATAGCAAAATAATAATAACAAAAACAAATACATTGTCAAGTCTTTATATTGTTCGCACTGCTGTTATTGAAATTTTAAAAAAAATAATATATCACTGCAGACTTTCCTGGCAGTCCATTGGTTAAGACTCAATGCAGGTGCTGTGAGTTTGATCCCTGGTTGGAGAACTAAGATTTCACATGCCTCTCTCTGCAGCCAATACATCAGTACATAAATTTTCAAAGATAAATAAATAATATATTGCCAGTTTTCAAATTTTGAGATAGAATATGAAATTCCTTGAAAGTCACAGAAAAATCTAGCCACACTCCAAAGATGTGTTTACCCTGTTGAAACTGAGTTATCTGGGGACAAATCAATAAACACTTTTAAGATACTCCTGTGCATAAGGCACGATCACAAACTCAGGTGACACATGCTTCTCCTTTCTATTGCTATCATGCATTTTCACCAAAGAATAAATAAGTGATTTGTCATATCCTTTAAATAGTCCCTATTTACCAGAAAGCAAATTTGAACTAATCAAAACCCTGACTTTATCAGCTGCACCTAAATAAGCATTGAATAATCTTATACTTCCTGTCACTCATAGCTACAGATGGTAATTTAACACCTGCTCACACTTTTCTCACCATTTCAAAAGAGAAAAGCACAGTGTTTATGTACCTTACGGCATCATCTGTTTGTAACAATAAGACATTAGGCTCTTAGACTCCTCCATCTGTGTTTGGAAATGGAGTGTGGAGGCACAGAGGAAAGTAATTGGCATTCTTTTGGAAATATGCTTTTCATAAAATAAAATTAGAATTTTGATAAATATCTTGTTAACCTTTCTGTTTATAGCCTAAAACAGAACTCAAGAATAGCAAGTACTTTTTCCGATTCAGGTATTCCCATAAGCATATGAAGATAAAATTTATGTTTACACCTCTAAGCAAATCAGCTCCATTTACAACTCAAAACTGTAATGAGGCCAAAATGTGACATGAATCATCTCCCTGAAATAGTTCTTCTGCCGTGAAAGAGACTGTCTTACAAACACAGATGAGGAAAAGGGTATTTCCGCCACACTGTTGATGCCTGGGGCACTTTCGTGCAGCATCTTGAAGTGCCAAGAAGCCATGTGCAGACTCTATGCTGGCAGGACCATTCGATCAGCAGTGAATGGAAAACCAATTAAATAATGTTCACGAAGAAACCCTAATTCTTTATGAAATATAGATCGAGATTTTTAAAATTCACCTATAGAATCAGAAAAATTCAGTTTTATTACATAGCAAACAATGTTAAGTCCAATGGATTCACTCTCATTAACAGAAATATACATCAATACTATGTATAAATAGATAACCTGCTGTATAGCACAGGGAACTCTTCTCAGTGCTCTGTGGTGACCCAAATGGGAAGGAAATCCAAAAATGAGGGGATGTACGTATTGTATAACTGATTCACTTTGCTGTACAGCAGAAACAACACTGTAAAGCAACTGTACTCCAATAAAAATTATTAAAGAAAATAAATTACTATTGAATTAAAAAAAGTAAATATGCAGATCCTTCAAAGAACTCTTATAATGCATTCAAATTATGATCTATTTTATTAAATTTCAATGTGCATACACTTTATATAAAAATTTGTATATGATGAAACATGCCCTTATTTTATAAATTGAAAAAAGACTCAGAATTACATATATATACTCCACATAAAACAATATGACTATATTCTGCTTTACTATTGATACATATCATAAAATAACTATATGGTATACATAGATATATCTCTTTATATATTTATAAATATATATCACTAAAAGTATATATGTATATATAACTTACTGACATGATCCCATTTAGTAAATAAATCATTCTAGCCACTCAGTAAGTGGTATGAAGCACATAACCCCGGGATGTGCTCAGTTAGTCAGTTGTGTTCAACTCTTTACAGGCCCATGAACCATACCCTACCCGGCTCCTCTGTCCACGGGATTCTCCAGGCAAGAATACTGGAGTGGGTTGCCATTTCCTCTTCCAGAGGATCTTCCCAACCCAGGGTCTGAGCCCACATCTCTTGCATCTCCTGCATTGGCAGGTGGATTCTTTACCACTAGCACCACCTGGGAAGCCCTACCCGCAGTGTACTTTTCAGTAAAATACTGTGTACATGGACCATTAGTCTCTGTCTCACCACTGGAATCTATATTAGTAAATCCTGCTGGTTCTACCATGAAATCAGTTCTAATATGCAGCTCCCTACCTCCACCCTGGTCCAAGCCGCCATCATCACTTACCTGGAAAATTGCTTCAGATACCAGACAAGTAGGGACAGACAGCGCCCACACCCCAGAGCCCTCTGAAGTTATTCAGACTAGTCAATCCTACACCTGCTTACCTTGCCTAACTCATTCTTTTATGGGGAAACCACAATCAAGGCTCCAGCTCACAATCCCTCCCTCTCTCTACCTGTAACTGACCCTGGTGCTTCCTCATGCGGTTCCTATGGCATCACGTGCACACCTTCTTTCTTTAAATGTTTATTTATTTGGCTGCACTGGGTCTTCGGAGAAGGCAATGGCACCCCACACCAGTACTCTTGCCTGGAAAATCCCATGGACAGAGGAGCCTGGTCGGCTGCAGTCCATGGGCTCGCAAAGAGTTGGACACGACTGAGTGACTTCACTTTCACTTTTCACTTTCATGCATTGGAGAAGGAAATGGCAACCCACTCCAGTGTTCTTGCCTGGAGAATCCCAGGGACGGGGGAGCCTGGTGGGCTGTCGTCTATGGGGTTGCACAGAGTCGGACACAACTGAAGTGACTTAGCAGCAGCAGCAGCAGCAGCAGCAGCAGCAGCACTGGGTCTTAGCTGTGACATTCGGGATTTTGATCTTCGTTGCGGCACAATGAATCTTTAGTTGGAGCATGCAAACTCTTTGTTCCAGCGTGCAGAATCTAGTTCCCCAACTAGGGATGGAACTCAGGACCTTTGCCTTGGGAGAGCAGAGTCTTAGCCACTGGACCACTAGGGAAGCCCCATGTGCACCCCTTCTTGGTAACTGTGAGTAGAAAACTATCTTCTCAATGGTAATTGTCTCCTAATCTATTGGCCTCACTAAACCTCAAATTTTCCATTAAAACACTATATTTTAGAACAATATCATGGCTAAAGAATGACTATGTCCCTTGTTCCCTATCCCATGCCTCTGGTTTCTCCTTGGTCTGGATCAGCTACCTCCCTTTCTTACCAAGACATAGAGTTTCCCCATCACTTGTTCATTGGTCACGGTCTTAGATACTGAACCACCTGAAGTTATGATACAGTTCCTCTCTTCTCTTACTATCTCTTCACTGCTCATATACCAGTTCTGTCCTCACCTGACCCCTAACCTGTCTCCTATAGTTTGGATATTATTTCTCTCCTGACTCTGTCTTCATCTCATATTGCCCAGTTGTGCATTGATGTCTTCCAGCAATGTCCCCTCAGACTTGATCTGTCCCCAGAATCTCTGCTTACCTGGTGCTGGCTGCATGGTCACTCCCTAGTCCTTTTTTCCAGAACATGATATTTATCACTTCTCTGGTGGGTCAGACTGTAAAGAATCCACCTGCAACGCAGGAGACCCAGGTTCAATCCCTGGAGGAAGGAATGGCTACCTACTCCAGTATTCTGGCCTGGATAATTCCATGAGCAGAGGAGCCTGGCAGCCTACAGTCCATGGGGTCGCAGAGAATGGGACATAACTGAGTGACTGACACTTAACTATAGCTCTCTGGCCCTCATGTGCTTACACTCCCTATCTATCAAAGCCTGGCTCCTTCCCTCTGACCTCCGGAAGCCCCAGAAATGTCTGTCCTTGGATGTCACACCAACTATTACGTAGTACTGCCACTGGAACAGGTGTGTATTACTGCTACGCCTCACTTCTTTATCTTTCCAACTAGGCTGGATGTTCCTCGAGGGAGTCAGCAAGAACTATGCATTTCTAAAACTTCTCCAAGACCTAAAATACAAAATAATTCACACAGGAAGCACTGAAGTCAGTCCAGTGCTGGGAACACAATGCTGGAGTTCAACTGCTTCAGGTTAGACCTCTACTCCCCCTGCTTCTGTGAAAGAGCAAAATTTATTTATTTATCCTCCACCTTCCTTGGGGGGAGGGAGGGGGAGGTGTTAAATAAGATTATGCACATAAACTGCACAGCATATAATGAAAGTGAAAGTCGTTCAGTCATGTATGACTCTTTGCGACCCCATGGACTAGTCCATGGAATTACCTAGTCCAGAATTACCTAGTCCATTCTTTACCAGCTGAGCCACAAGGGAAGCCCAGGGTATACAATAAACACTGAAGAAATAATTACATTGTATTTTTGTGTGCTGAAAGATGACCTATTCATTCTCTAATAAATATTAATTTTGTACATATCAAACATACATTATTTAACAGAAGGCATACTTAACAACCTTATAGTACCTTAAAAAAAATGACCTTTTCTGGAATCACTATCCATTGCTGGACAGATGGGAGTGGGAAGAGGGAATATCTAGACCTTTCTTTCCTCACAGAAGGGCAGCAAAGAACAACTTCTGAAGCTGAGCACACATCTGGGCTATGTTGTGCTTAGTTGCTCAGTCATGTCTGACTCTTTGCGATCCATGGACTATAGCCCACCAGGTTCCTCTGTCCAGGGGGATTCTCCAGGTAAGAATACTTGAGTGGGTTGCCATGCTCTCCTCCAGGGGATCTTCCCGACCCAGGGATCGAACCCAGGTCTCCCGCATTGCAGGCGGATCCTTTACTATCTGAGCCACGAGGGAAGCCCAAGAATACTGGAGTGGGTGGCCTATCCCTTCTCCAGGGGATCTTCCCAATCCAGGAATCAAACCAGAGTTTCTTGCATTGCAGGAGGATTCTTTACCAGCTGAGCTACCAGGGAAGCACCAAGCACACATCTCTATCTGTTGTTCTTCTTCAATAACTTAGGGTTTTTCTAATGATTCAGAATATAGCATGGATTCACTGCAGATAAAGCCCTCAAGAGCACAAAAAATAACTGTTTTTAAAAAATCTTCCACGGTCGCCACCATCCACATAATGGTATTAATTATATTATTCATAGCTGTATAAATTTTTTAAGTAGCTGCAGTTATACAGGACCTATACAGGTTCTGTAATGTTTTTCACATAATATCTCAAATATTTCCTATGTCAATAAATATTTCTCAAGAATGTTTGTTACAGCTCAATGGTGTGTCACCATGTGGCCATGACGTACTTCACTTAATAATCCCTTCCCAGGACTTCTCTGGTGGTCCAGTGGCTAGGACTCCACACGCAGGGGCCCAGGTTCAATCCTGGGTCAGGGAACTAGATTCCCTCAGGCCACAACTGAGAGTTTGCATACTGCAAATAACAATTTTGCAGTAAAATAAATGAAGATCCTACATGCTACAGAAAGATAAATACATATTTTTAAATTCTAAGAACAACAGTAACAACAACAAATAATCCCTCCCTGATGCCAGTGTTTCCCTATCACAAGAGTCTGACTGGGGTTATAGCTCTAAGATCATATGAACAATCTGGAACTTTGTTACAGCATGTGTTGCACAAAACCAGACAGTCCTAGCCTGAGGATTACAACCCCAACCCCAAACCAAACTGAGCCACGTACTTCTGGGGACTTAAGAAGTCACACCTGATGGGAAAGAGCCGCCCCCACTTCAGTGGAAGGAACAGCTTTCACCTTGACCTTGGACATCACAGCAGGTTTGGCCGGGACCACTCCTGAGGAATTCCATGGACAGAGGAGCTCGGCAGGCTACAGTCCATGGGGTTGCAAGAGTCTGACACGACTTGGTGACTAAACCACCACCACCACTCTTGGGGAAGGCTGACCAGCAATAACTTAAGGACTGCCACCTCGTCTGCTTCCGGCCATCTTTCCTTCACTTATCTGTTCACCAGCTTTGTTATCTTCACATCCTCCATTTTGATCTCCTTAAATTACTTTTACCCTATTCTGTAATTGCTTATGCTTTTTATGTAAAAGTCCATTAACTTCTATTTTTAATCCCATTTATCTTCACATTGTTAATGTTTCTCCTGTAGACTTAACCTTTATTATAATCTAGTATCTCTTTCACATCATTAACTCTTTTACTTTTTGATCTTTATTTTTTAATGCATTTTATCTTTAAAATATTTTTCATCAGGGTTTTAATTTTTAATTAACTTTAAAGTTTTTTTTAAATTATTTATTACTTTTTATTTCTCATACCTTAAGAAAATTTTCTTACTATTGTAGTTCATTTATAGGAGGCAATGGCTCCCCTCCTAGAACAGGTCCTATATCCACATTCTTTAGGCAGTTAGGGGAAGGTCAAATGTTCTTCCTGAGTCTTTTGGGCCTTGATTGTTTTCAGCTCAAAACAATCCACAGGCCAAAGAGATGTTTGAAGTGGTAAGTTTTGCTCCCCTACACCCTAAATCCCAAGAAAATACTCCAGAAATCCTCACCATGAGCCTCACTGGACCTGGAAAACCAAGGGGCCCAGTCAAAACTCTACAAGATGCTGGAAACCGATGCTTATAAGGGTTTAGGTTACATGTAACACTTAGGCTCAGTCTCAGGACCTGGGGTTGCACCCAGAATGCGCCCACACAGAGCATTCTGCACACCTGCCTAAGGTCCTCCAATGACCACCAAACTCATTTGGGACATAATGACAGGAGGTGGCCCTCTTGAATATGTTTGGTGGCACAGTTACTACTAAAACATGAAATATTTCCTGCCATAGCAATATAAACAAGGATGTCACAATCATCAGCAATTCCAGCCCTCCAATGTGAGCTGGAAACCTGATGAGAAGAGCCAACTCATTGGAAAAGACCCTGATGCTGGGAAATATTGAGAGCAGAAGAGGGTGACAGAGGATGAGATGGTTGGACTGCATCATCAACTCAAAGGACATGAGTTTGAATAAACTCTGAGAGATAGTGAAGGACAAGGAAGCCTGGTGTGACGCAGTTCATCGGGTCACAAAGA
The DNA here is from genome assembly GCF_019923935.1 of Bubalus bubalis. NCBI lineage: Eukaryota > Metazoa > Chordata > Mammalia > Artiodactyla > Bovidae > Bubalus > Bubalus bubalis. Next base: position 48,581,906 of record NC_059171.1, on the reverse strand, counting down.
GTAGGACACGACTTAGCAACTGAACAACACAGGGCACTCGGGAAGGAGAACACCTGTGATCCTACAGCCACCAGGCTGCAGCCACTCCTAACGGTGAGCCCCAAGGGAGCTCAGGATGTGAGAAACAAAGGATACCAACCTTGCAGCTGAGATGTATATGAAAGGAATGATTTCACTGAGTCCAGACTCTTGATCTTCCCACATATAGAAAAGTGCTAAATTCCTTAACTTGGGATATCTGGTTTTCTTTAATTCACAAAGATACTTGTGATGTTCAGACTACCTGCCCTTTGTTGCAAATTTCTATATAACCTGTTTCTTTCCCCTCCCAGCCCTGTCCCCCAGCCTCCCCGAAGCAGTTCTCTCAGGATCTCCTGAGATACTGTCTCCCAGGCTTGGAGTCCTAAAAATTCCCACAAAATAAAATATAACTCTCAACTTTTAGGTTTGGAATATTTTTTAAAGTCACCACTACATACAACAAGAGGACATGAAAGTCAAGCCACACTAGACTGCCACACAGCAGCAGTGACACCAACTGACATTCAACTTGCAGTTTCTTGAAAATTAGCCAAGGTACTTTATAGCACCAGAGCATCAGGTCAAAGGAAAATATCCCCTCACTCATGCTTCCACTCACAAGCACAGACAGATAAGAAACTTTTGATCTCGGTTATTTTGAGCAGTGCGTTTTTTTTTTTTTTTTTTTTCTTTTAAGTGATTCAGTTATTTTGACACAGCCTGAGAGCAAAAGAACAGCTGCCACAGCCGTCAGGGGAGAGTCTATCACTGTGCTAAGACATCCAGAGAACATCTTAGGTCACAGATGAGAAGATGTGGGAAAGGGCTTTAAGTAGATCCTGAGTATTTTTTCCTCATGATCATAGTAGCTAGTTGAAATTCACTATCTTCCTTTATAAGTATTTTTCAAAACACTGAGTTGGCCAAAAGGTTCATTTGGGTTTTTCCATACCATCAGAAAGTAACACCATTTACAGCAGAATCAAAAACTACTTAGAAATAAATTCAATAAAATATGTATAACACCTGTACACTGAAAATTTTAAAACATTGCTAAAATTAAAGAAGACCTAAAAGGAATTGATGAGTAACCTTTAAGGCCTTCCCAGGACAGACACCCCTTCCCACCACCACAATGCCCTCTGATGACCTCTCTTTAAAAAAAAAAAAAAGCTACAGTCTCCCAGGCCTCCAAAGTCTGGCTCAAGAATTAAATGGATGTGAACTTGAAATGACAAAATTAGCAGTTGGGTCAGGAAAACTGTTGTTTTACAGATGCTAATACTCCCACCAAATGGAAGAAGTTAACTACTTGATGACTGTGAGCACTCAGCCCCCAGACCTACTGGGGCCTGAGGATTGATCACACTAATCCACGTGATACCACCCTGTTACCTGACCATTAACTACAGAATTGTGCTCAAGTTGATCGCATATCCTGCCATACCCCTCCCTCACCTTTCCTTTAAAAATGCTTCCCTGGGGCTTTCCTGGTGGTCCAGTGGTTAAGAATCCACCCTGCAATGCAAGGGGCACCAGTTCAATCCCTGGTCTGGGAAGATCCCACATGCTATGGAGCAACTAAGCCCATGCACCACAACTACTGAGCCCATGTGCTACAACTACTGAAGCCCAAGCACACTAGAGCCCGTGCTCCACAACAAAAGTAGCCACCACAATGAGAAGCCCGCATAGCACAACGAGAGAGTAGCCGCAGCTTGCCATAACTAGAGGAAAGCCCGTGTGCAGCAACAAAGACCCATTTCATTTGTAAAATCCATCTTTCCAGAATTGGCAATTTCTCAAAGATTCAATTTCTAAGAGCATAAACCCCAAGGAATATTTCAGTTGAACTATGAAAACAGAATAACTATCTTCCAGAAACTACACTAGGCACTTTCCATCTTCCATCTACTCAACACTAACAACTTTGTGGGGGGAAAAAAATGATATTCATTCCCAATTTACAGATGAGGCAGTTGAGTCCTCAAGCAGTTAAGATCAGCAATTAATAAGTGCTAGAGTCAAAATTAGAACTTGGCTCCATCTGAAACCAAAGCCTATCTTCTCTCCATTTATGGACATGTCTCCAAAATACAAAAAAGCAACAAGAGTTTAATTATAAGAAGTATATAGGAGAATTTCCTGGTGGCCCACTGGTTAGGACTCTGCACTCTCACTACCAAGGGTGTGGGTTCAATCTCTGGTCGGGGAACTAAGATCCTACAAGCTGCACTGTGCAGCCAAAAAAAAAAAAAGGAAGAATATAATTTTCTACTATTGAACAAATGAATCCCCCTAGAGCTGAAAATCTCAAAATATTTTTGGAACTGTTAGTAACAAGAGTTTTAGAAGCCGTCTAGAGGAAAAAGAAACTCACTATTTAGATTTCCATCTCCAGTTTCATTCCTAATCGGCTGCCATAAGGATGGCAGAGAAATCTACATTATCTGAAAAATACCTTCCAAATATGTGGTATGACATTTACTTGGGTAATTACAGTAAAGACTCAGAAGAGCACACCAGCTGTTAAGAGCAGATTAAATTTACCTCCCAGGGATGGGTAAGTCACTGCCAAAAAACCTTCCAGGTAAACAGCTATAGGTATGACACAACTCCTGTTTGCTGTCCAGGCACTCGAAGAAACATGATTCTCCCAGGAAGGATCCAAGTCTAGAGGAACACTTAGACATAAGTGAAATCATCTTGTGTACAAGGTCCCTACCCTCATAAGCATCATCGGGGCCATCCATTGAATTTTATAGATATTCATCTGAAATAAACTTTTTATGACACCTTTAATGTTACCACCCACCCGCATCAATCCACAAGTATTGGTTCTATCACAGTAAGACTGCTTACACTAGGGCTTGCTATAAAGCTTATTCTTATATTTAGAGAAAGGTTTATAGTCAAAGTCTATAGTCACTGACAAGAGAACTATTACCAAAAGATAACACTGGGCATTTATTACATGTAAGATAGTGCGCTAAACCCTTTGTAGGTATCTTCTCACTTCATCTTCACAGCAACCTTATAAATTAAATGCTATTATTATCCTAATTTTATGTATTTACTTTGTAACCACCTCATTAATGAAGGGATAGAATAAATTCATCCCAATTAAAAGATAATCCCTGACTCTGTTATCTAACAATAAAGAAGATAATTTATCAATAAATACTTTTACTAAGTTACTATGCCTAAGCTTTTTGTGTTTCTTCCTCATACAACACTATAACTTACAGTAATAAATTTTCATTGGGATGTTGGTTTACAGTCTACTTTTATGAGAAAGAAATATGGGAAATGACCAATGTAACATCAGGCATTTTGTGTTAAAATAAAAAGTAATGTTCAGTGCTGTTATAAGAAGACAATTATGATTCAATATTCAAGTGGTTTGTAAGACCATCAGCTTCAGCATCAGTTGTCTGTGAAGGTCTCTATCACGGGCTGACTCTGTGATCTTAGAAAAGATACTTAATCTTTAGACAAGTTTTCTCATCTATAAATAGGGGATCATACTTCCAAGAGTTCGTGACGGAATCAATGAGACAATGACACAAAACTCTAAACACTTACTAAGTGTTCAGTCAATGTCAGCTGTAAAATTATCATTATTAGTACTTATATAATTACATCCAACTTCATAGTTAAAATTACAATTCTGAGCAATACAAGATTTTAAAGTCTCTTCAGAGCTACCAAAGGATGATGATGTTATATTCAGTATCACTTTAGTGTTAAGTGTATTTTATTATTTCCAAAGTCTTCAAGTATGGAATGGTCATATCTGGTTATCAGATCATCAGCATAGTCAATTACCCCAAAACACCTTATTCCTTAATCATTAATCAATCGGTAGTTACTTGCTGACGGAGAAGGCAATGGCACCCCACTCCAGTACTCTTGCCTGGAAAATCCCATGGACAGAGGAGCCTGGTCGGCTGCAGTCCATGGGTTCGCTAAGAGTTGGACACGACTGAGCGACTTCACTTTCACTTTTCACTTTCATGCATTGGAGAAGGAAATGGCCAACCCACTCCAGTGTTCTTGCCTGGAGAATCCCAGGGACAGGGGAGCCTGGTAGGCTGCCGTCTATGGGGTTGCACAGAGTCGCACACGACTGAAGCGACTTAGCAGCAGCAGCAGCAGTTACTTGCTGAAGTTATATTGTATGAAATATCTGGTGTTAAATATGAATGATAAAAAGAACCATGCCCCTTCCTGAAAAAAAAAATTGTGGGGAACTCCTCTTGTCGGGAGCAAAATGCAAGAGAAAAGATAACTGGCAGCATAAGACATAAGCACAATGAAGTGGTCCCAATAAAAACTAAGAGAAGACTTAAGGGGGAAAAAAATGGAAGAAAACTAACACTTGTTAAGTCCTCCCCCTTGATTTTTAAACATAATTATCATCCCAACAAATATCTGAAAAATAAGCTTAATTAGTTTCTGCTTTACAGAAGGAGTCTTACCTTTGAAATGTTAAGGGATATACCCAAGTCACAAAACTAGCAAGCAGCAGATTTCAGCCAGTCTGTTTGACCCCAAGGACCACATACACTGCACCAAATGGCCTCCCACATGATTTAAATGAAACCACCACTGAAATCACTCTTTACGCTCAACAAATACCAAGATCAAAGCATTAAAAAAAAAAATTAAACCATCCTTAGTGTTCTCCTGGCAGAAAGATATTGATTTTATACAATAGCCAAATAAGAAAAAAGAAATATCAACACAAAGTCCTAGGCTTTAAAAAGAAAATCCCGAATTATCATAGGAGCTATTATAATTTTCAGAGCAAAGCTATCTTAGAGACGTTTTCATGAATTTACTACGTTAAATTTTCCAATTTATTCATACACTTTATCAAGCTCTCAAGGACACTTCTGGAGAAGGAAATGGCAGCCCACACCAGTATTCTTGCCTGGAGAATCCCGTGGACAGAGGAACCTGGTGGGCTACAGTCCATGGGGTCACAGAGTCAGACACAACTGAGGCGACTTAGCAAGCATGCAAGAACATTTCTAGAGTAAAATCATCACTTACAGAGCATGAATTTTTAGACCTGACTGGAGATCATACAGCTATTATGTAATATTTAATAGTTCAAAATGAGAAGTTAATATACTTCTAAAAATACCAAAGAAACTAGCAGATAAAAATGTCAACGGTGATCATCAAAAATGCTTTGAGTTCTGTCTAATTCTTTCATACTCTTCTTAAGAGTTCTGCATTTTGTATCAGGGATGGCCTGAATAAATAACATCATTTTATATGTGACAACCCTTTTTTCTATTTCAGCCCATTCTCAATGATACAGATTTATCACTATCTTATAAACACCATGACCCATCCACTCCTCAGCTTTCAACTGCTTTCAGGTTGTTTCACCAATATGTAAATATGCTGAGGGGGTGGGGGAAACCCAGATACTGCCGAGAGCATTTTAATAAATCATAATTCTGAGCTATGTGTAGAGATCTTCCCGTGCTTAAATGACAACATTTAATTAATATTATACACCAAGTTTTCATAAATGTCATGCATCTTTGCAACTCAGTTAATGAAGTTTTGGTAATGTTATTAATTGGTAAGAAACCTTTAAACAATTAATTACTGATTCTCCTCAACAAAGTAGAATCTTTTCATAATTTAGCCAATACTCCCATGCACACACACATACACAAACCAGAAATGGAAAAGAAATGGAGAGCTTAAGACATATATCTGGCAATGTCAAACTCCTCGAAAAATGATCTTGAGGACTTACTGGCTGTCCAGTAGTTAAGACTCTCCACTCTCAATACAGGAGGCATGGGTTCGATTCCTGGTCAGGGAACTAGGTCCCACATGCTGCATAGCATGGCCAAACAATCTTTTTATCTTATTCATTAAAACAATTATCTTGCTTAGAAGTATCTAGATAATTGAGGGACATGGCATTTCTGTCAAATATTTTAGGGAAATATCTGAATTAAAGAATACTTTAATTACTTAGATAGCCTAAAAGAAATTAAGTAAAAGGCTTGACAAACTCAACTAAACGGCTATTCAGTCCAAGAAAACAGTAAATAGTTAAGGATCCATTTCTTTGACTATTCATGATTTCAAAAGTAAAAGTGACTATTCCTCTAAAATTTTGTTGTTCATTCTTAATCAGCTATGTGTTATGTCGCTTTAGCCGTGTCTGACTCTTTGCAGTCCTAGGGACTGTAGCCCATCAGGCTCCTCTGTCCATGGGATTTTCCAGGCAAGAATACTGGAGTGGGTTGCTCCGCCCTTCTCCAGGGGATTTTCCTAACCCAGGGATTAAACCCTTGCCTCTTAGGTCTCCTGCATTGGCAGGCAGGTTCTTTACTACTAGCGCCACCATCGGCTATAGACCAAGACAAAACATAAAGTTTAAAGTTTGGAAAAAATAAAACGTTGTTGTCATTTAGTCGCGTCTGACTCTTCTGCGATTCCATAGACTGTAGCCCACCAAGCTCCTCTGTCCACAGGATTTCCCAGGCAAAGATACTGGCGTGGGTTGCCATTTCCTCTTCCAGGGTATCTTCCCAACCCAAGGATCCAACCCGTCTCCTGAGTCTTCTGCATTGGCAAGCAAATTCTTTACCACTGCGCCACCCAGGCAGCCCATTAAAATGTTAGTAAGTTGCATTTGCAAAGCTGCCTCCTTGGGAGAAGGCATAAAACCCTTTGGTGACCCAGAGTTGAGTGGCTCTGCACCACAGACTTGTCATTTTTTCCCCATTAATGTGGCCAGAGGCCCACAGCAATACCCAAAGTGTGAAATCAGAAGAGCCTTCCATCATTTCAACTCATGGCATCTAGCACAACAAGACATCAACCTCTTCTTATGCAGAACTGTTGCTGTTGTTCAGTTGCTCAGTCGTGTCTGACTCTTTGCGACCCCACAGACTGCAGCATACCAGAGTTCTCTGTCCTTCACCATCTCCCAGAGTTTGCTCAAACTTCATGTCCATTGAGTCAATGATGCCATCCAACCATCTCATCCTCTTATGAAGAGTAACCTTACTCTAACTTCTGATACATTTCTGATCAATCAAAATTTAGATCTATGCATGCCCTAAATTGCCATACCATCTTACCCCACTGGAAGGTGCAATGGTTTATGTGTCAAGTTAACTGGGTTAAGGGATGCCCAGATAAGTGGGAAAACTATTTCTGGGTGTGTCTGTGAGGCTGTACTTAGTAGATTAGCATTTGTATCCATAGACTGAACAGGGAACTTTTCTGGTGGTCCAGGGGCTAAGACTGTGCTCCCAAGGCAAGGGGCCTAGGTTCCATCCCTGGTCAGGGAACTAAATCCTGCGTGCCACAGTGAAGGGCCTGCATGCTGCAACTAAGACCCGGTGCAGCCAAATAAATAAATAAAAACATGTACTTAAAATTTTTAGTTAAAAATATAGACTGAATGAAGACATTCACCTTCACCAACGTGTGTGAGTATCATCCAGTCCTTCAAGCCCCTGGATTAGGACGAAAAGGCAAAGGAAGGGCAAAATCTCTCTCTTCTTGAGCTAATATGTCCACCTTCCCTTTTCCTCAGACATCAGAGTTCTCAATTCTCAGGCCTTCAGACTTTAGGACTTACATCAGCGGCCCCTCAATTCTCAGGCTTTTGGACTTGAACTGAAGGTCACCCCCAGCTTTCCTGGTTCTCTAGCTTGCAGATAGCAGACTATGGGACTTCTTGGCATCTATAATCACGCGAGTCAATTTTTACCTAAATCATATATATATATCCTATTAGTTCTATATAGATCCTATATCCTATTATATATCCTATATATATCCTATTAGTTCTGTTTCTCTGGAGAACCCTAATACAGATTTGGTTCATGTAGCTAGCTTTTTCTTTATGCCATATGATTATCATGATTAAGTCTTATGCAGCCACTGACCTAAAAGAAGCTATTAGCTTCATAAACAGTCCTAGTCACTGGCAACTGCATCTGCTTTCGTGCAACTATAATTAATCGAGGTTGTCTGTGTTAGGTAAAAACATGAATTCAGATCCAGAAGCCCTCAGTGCAAACCCCTGAGGCTGAATGTGCCTTGGAATGAAGGCTTCTCCACATTTTACAAAAGTAAATGGCGAGTGATACTGGATATTATGTGACTTCCCCAGCAGAGTCTGGAATGATGCTCCAAAATCAGTTATGCTATTGTTTCTTCAACAAAATGAATGAATATTCACATGAAGTGTGATTTTAAAACTAGCCCCTATCAGATCAGGCCTGTTTTTGCCACAGAATAAGTTGCAAAACTAACTTTTAGATTTCAAAGTGTTTAATAGAATGGAAAAATACTAGTAGAGGAGCTGTAGCAGTAGAAAATATTTGAAATCATTATGAGAATTGGCATATGAGAACAGGTGTCAGACACCAGCTACGCATACCTCAAGAGTGTTTTTTTTTTTAATAATTTTACTTATTGATTTTTGGCTGTGTGGGTCTTATTGCTGTGCGGGCTTTTCTCTCTAGTTGTGGTGAGTGGGGGTTACACTCTAGTTGAGCGGCATGGGCTTCTCATTGAGGTGGCTTCTCTTTCTGCAGAGCACCGGCTCTAGGGCTCTCGGACTTAAGTCATTGTGGACGTGGGCTCAGAAGTTGCTGCTCTGGGGCTCTAGAGCTCTGGCTCAGTAGTTGTGGTGCAGTGACTTAGCTGCCCCGTGGCATGTGGGATCTTTCCAGATCAGAGATCAAACCCGTATCGCTTGCATTGGTAGGCAGATTCTTTACCACTGAGCCACCGAGGAAGCCCCCTCTAGAGTGTTTTATTCAACTAATCAAAGAACACTTCCTAAATCATGTATCAAGCCAATACTGGCATTAATCCTTTATCTGATTGGTCTTCTCCTTTTGTGGGGGAGGGGCGGGCCGCAAGGAATGTGAGATTTTAGTTCCCCCATCAGGGATCAGGCCCTCACTCCCTCCATTAGAAGCACGGACTCTTAACCACTGGACCACCTGGGAAGTCCCAGTCTTCTCCTTTTGAATATTACTTCTACCTCTCTTTGATTATAAAATTTCAGGATCATTAGAGATCTATGTAGCAAGTCAACAGGTAGATTTCAAAGGAAAAAAAAAATCACAAAATTTAAAATTATTTCAGGAGATTTAGACAGCCATGGGATCAACCTCTAGTTTATTCACTAGTTCTGCTCCTTTGACCAAAATTATATGTTTGATGATCAGCCCTTTAAGGCAGCTTTGCTTCTTTTAGTAAATTTCTATATGATCATGCCATAATCCTGAATTTTGTGTTTATTCTATCATTACTAGGAAAAGCTCAATTAAAAAAATAAAAGGCAGTATAAAAGCTCAAAGTGTCCATAATAAACTGGACAGCAGTTTGCTGAGTGTAGCATACAGAGCCAGAGCAAATCTCATTACCTGTGCTAGGTCATGGTCACCATAAGCGGCTTAAGAGACGCAGTCTTCCTCACAGTTTACTCCACATCCACCCTAGTCATTTGGATTAGTCCTCATCCAAACCCTGCCAGCTCAGCTTCAAAACTGCTGGCCTACATTTTATCTTGGGGGATTTTTTATAAACATCACACTTTCAGAGTCACAAACATTGTAATGTAGGAGTCTACAGTGACTGTGATAATAATCCCTTATACCTCCAGCGAATGTTCACCCTAACAACCCTGGTATTAATATAAACTGATTATTTGTGCAATTATCCTTTCTAATATGCATTTAGTTCAAACAGTGAATCAGACCCTATAACAATATAATGTATGATCATCTTATTCTTGAAATAAGATGCTTCCCTACTGTGCATCTTAATTACTGAACAAGGGAAGCATTCCAACTAAAATCGTCTTAGTGTGATCTAAAATTATTTTCTCAAAAATATGAAAATTTCTGCAGTAGCAGATATCTTAGGCTGGATTCCCCAGAAGAGCCCAAGACAAGGATTTGAGACCAAGTAGTTTAGCATGATTCTGGAATACATGTACTGAGTTTAGGGAAACTACATAATTGTGTTGATTCATCTAAATACCATCCATCTCTGAAATACCCTCAAATGTATATATTTATCTGTACACACATAATTATCAATTTGGTCTTTCCTGGTGGTTCAGTGGTAAAGAATCCAGCTGCCAATGCAGGAGACGGGTTTGATCCCTGAGTCAGGAAGATCTTCTGGAGGAAGAAGTGGCCACCCACTCCACTATTCTTGCCTGAAAAATCCCATGGACAGAGGAGCCTGGCGGGCTACGGTCCATGGGGTCACAAAAGAGTCGGACACAACTTAGTGACTAAACAACAGCAAGAATGATTAGCTTTATTTGTGTGTGTCTGTTCCATCCCCCAAGAAACACACTTTGTTTTCAAGCAGTAGAAATTGCCCTGCGACACAACACTGTGCCTCTCAGCCAATGAACCTCAGCCAAAAACTAGGGTGAATGTCTGCACGTTGTTGGCTTCTCTTGTGTCCATTTATTTGTGAACAATGTTGATCCCCTATTGTCCAAAAAAGAATATACAAGTAATAGTGCTGGACATGTGACCCAAACAAACTTAGGAGGAGAATCAGCCTGGAGGAAGAAAGGCAAGTATCTTTAAGTTTTATGTTCACTGAGAGTCATCAAGTCATGGTCAAGGACACAGATGGTGAAGATCAGTAGGCAGGTGGGGTCAGTAAAGGAAGTCCTTTGATACTCCACTCAGTTGCTTCAGTCCTATCCAGCTCTTTACGACCCTATAGACTGTAGCCCGCCAGGCTCCTCTGTCCATGGGTTTCTCCAGGCAAGAAGACTGGAAAGGGTTGCCATGCTCTCCTCCAGGGGATCTTCCTGACCCCAGGAATAGAACCTGCATCTCTTGTGTCTCCTAAACTGGCAGGCAGATTCTTTACCACTAGAGCCACCTGGGAAGTCCACTGAGGGCCTCATAAACAGAACTGCAGCCCAGGAAGACTCACCCACCAGAGAAAATGTGAACTGGGAAGAACTAAGGCCAGAGGCCATCATGACTTCAGGGGACTTGAAGAGAATGGAAAGCCATTGCCAAGACTGCCAGTATATAATGTATATTCTGTTCAAATGTTACTAACATCTTTCCAAAAAAGGAAAAAAGAACAAAGGGCTGAGATTCCCCCTGTTCCACTAGCAAGAAGTGGTCCAGAGCTGAGGCTTCCTATTTGGCCCTTCTGTCCCCACACCCCAGAGGTTCTGTGATCAAGGCCACTTGCTTGCTGGGAAAGGCCTGCTTTGGGTGTTCTGGGGTAAGTTACAAGGAAACCCAAACTGGAAGCAAGGATGTGCATCTAGCCAGCCAGCAATATCGCCTGGCAGGAAGGGAAATGTGAGCTCTCTGATGGTAGTCGTCACCATAAAACTGGCAGGTGCTGTAAATTCAATACATGGATGTACTGAGTCAGGAGATGTTACTCTGCTCAGACTCCCATTACAAAGTACCACAGACTGGATGGCTTAAACAACAGACATTTATTTTCTCACTGCTCTGGAAGCTAGAAGTCCAAGATCAAGGCACCACTGGGGTTGGATTCTGGAGAGAAAACTCTTCCTGGCTTGCAGACAGCCACCTTCTCATTGTATCGTCACGTGGCCTTCCCTTCATGCACGTGTGGCGAGAGAGCAAGCGCTGGTGTAATGCCTCTTCTTAAAAGGACACCAGTCATACTGGATTAGGGCTCCAGCCACCGACTTCATTAACTTTAATTACCTCTGTGAAGTCCCTCTCTCTAAATATACTCATATTGGGAATTAGGGCTTCAACACAAATTTTGTGGGGGAGACACAAGTCAGTCCATAACAGGAAGTGAGAGCCTTTTAAAAAATTATTATACTGTTAAATTACAGCCCTAAAAATTGTGCTTAGTTTGTGTACTAGAAGAAAAATATTAAAGTCATGGCAAAGATTCAATATATTAAAAAATATCTGTGATGTAGGGACTTCCCTGATGGTCCAGTGGTTAAGACTCTGCTTCCAATGCAGCGGGTGTGGGTTCAATCCTTGGTTGGGGAACTAAGACATGCCCCCACCATGCCGCACAGTCAAAAAGAAAATTCTGCGATGTAATTTTCCCTTCCTTCCTAGCCTGCAGTGCTATTTTGAGGCCTCTCATCTGGCCACATTCACTGCTCTCTATATGCCAGATACTTGAGCTCATGGAAGATGACAGAAACAATAACTTCCCCCAAAAAACAAACAACCCAGTCAAAAATGGGCAGAAGAGCTAAACAGACATTTCTCCAAAGAAGATATTCAGATGGCCAACAGGCACATGAGAAGATACTCAACATCACTAACTATTAGAGAAATGCAAATCAAAACTATGAGGTATGACCTCACACTGTCAGAAGGCCTATCTTCAAAAAGTCTACAAATAAGAAACGCTGGAAAGGTGTGGAATGTACACTGTTAGTGGGAATGTAAATTGGTACAACTACTACGAAGAACAGTATGGAGGTTCCTTAAAAAACTAAAAATAAGAGTCATCATATGATCCAGCAATCCCACTCCTGGGAAAACATCTGGAAAAGATAAAAACTCTTTAGTCGAAAAGATATATGCCCTCCAGTGTCCACAGCAGCACTACTTATAATGGCCAGACAATCTAACGTCCACCAACGGATGGATGGATAAAGACAATATGACTGATACACACACACACACACACACACACACACACACACACACACAAGATGGAATATTACTCAGCCGTAAAAAAGAAAGGAATAACGCCACCTGCAGCAACATGAATGGACCTAAACATTACCACATGAAGTGAAGTAATTCAGAAAGAGAAATAGTCTATGACATCCTTATATGCAGAATCTAAAAAGAAATTATAGAAATGAATTTATTTGCAAAATAGACTCACAGACTTAAGAGAAGGAACTCATGATTGCCAGAGGAAAGGATGAGGGGAAAGGATAGTTAAGGAGTTTGGGACTGACACGTCCACACTGTTATATTTTGAATAGATAACCCACGAGAACCTACTGTATAGCACATGGAACTCTGCTAAAGTTTTGTGGCAGCCTGGATGGGAGGGGAGTTTGGGAGAGAATGGATACAGGTATAGGTATGGCTAAGACCCTTTGTTGTCCACCTGAAACTATCACAACACTGTTAATTGGCTATACACCAATATAAAATAAAAAGTTTAAAAAACTAAAAGTAGAACTTCCATATGATCCAGCAATCCCACCCCTGGGCACATACCAGGAGAAAGCCAAAATTTGAAGAGATAAAATGCATGCAGTGTTCACTCCAGCAGCATTTACAATAGCCAAGACATGGAAGCAACCTAAATATCATTGACAAAGGGATGGAAAAAGAAGATGTGGTACGTATATATGCTGTTTTTGTTCAGTCACTAAGTCGTATCCAACTCTTTGAGACCCCATGGACTGCAGCCCACCAGGTTCCTGTGTCCATGGGGTTTTCCAGTCAAGAATACTGGAGTGTGTTGCCATTTTCTTATCCAGGGGATCTTTGCAGCCTGGGAATCAAACTCATGTCTCCTGCCCTGACAGGCAGATTCTTTACCACTGAGCCACCAGGGAAGCCCAATATACATATATACAATGGAATATTACTCAGCTATTAAGAAAGAATGAAATAATGCCATTTGTAGCAACATACATGGACCAACATAGATGAGATTGTCATATGGAGTGCAGTTAAGTCAGACAAAGACAAATATCATATGATATCACTCATACTTGAATCTAATTGTTAAAAATTATACAAATGAACTTATTTACAAAACAGAAACAGACTCACTGTCATAGAAAACAAATGTAAGGTTACTAAAGGGCAAACATGGGAAGGCAGGAATAAATCAGGAACTTGAGATATACATACACACGGTACTATATATAAAACAGATAACCAAGACCTACTGTATAGCACAGGGAACTCTACTCAATGCTCTGTTGTGACCTAAATGGGAAGGAAATTCAAGTAAGAAAAGATGTTTGTATATGTGTGGCTGACTCACTTTGCTGTACAGCAGAAATTAACACAATATTATAAAGCAATTATATGCCAATTAAAAAAAGCAAAAGCATTAAAAATTAGAAATCTATGTTAAAGAGTATATAATAAATATATATGTAACTTGATACATCAATGAAATAAAGCATAGGGCAGAGCTAAAAAATATTTTTAATGGCTTTCTCTACTAAGTGAATTAGAGAAGGCTCACTTAGGGAAATATTCAAGCAAATATTGATCTGACCATTAAAAGAAGCTCAGATGACCAGGATAAACAACATTATAAATAGCAAAGTTAAAAATAAAGTGAAAGTCTGTCTTTTTTTTTTAAAAAAAAAAAGCCTTTTTATTCTTACATCTGTTTTCATCAAATATTAAAGATACATGAATTCATCAATCAGCAGCCCACAGATCACCCATCTTCTGAGGGACACTGGGTGCTAAAAAATGTAAGCACCCTCAGAAACATTACAGTTTAGTTAAAAGGAGAGAAGCACATGAATGTGAAACGGCATGGAGATTAATACCATTTCAATGCAAAAAAAGCACAAGCCAGGTGATCAACCACCAAATGAAAGGACCAATTTACAAAAGTGAAAATGTGAATATTTTAGACAAGGATATATTCAAGCAAGATATTCAAGGATAAGTAAAATTTGGACATCAAGGGGGCGGGAAAGCAAAGGCACTTGGGTACAAAAATATGGTAAGAAAAGCTTACAAATAAGGTTAATGAATGGAATATTTGGGAGAGCAGATAAAGAGCATATGTGGAAAGCCTTCAATATCAAGCTGGGAAATTGATTTTATCTTCAATGACAGAGCAACTGAGGAGCCCCTGAAAGTTTCAGCAAAGGCTGACACAATCAAAGTGGTATATTAAGAACATGAGTCTAGCATCACTATATAGGGATTGAAAGAAACCTGTAGACAAAAATAACCAATAGTCCAGCATGAAGGGTTAAGGATTTGAACTAGACTGGGCAATGAACAGCAGTATGAGAGAGATTGAGGAGGAAGAATTTATAACACTTGTTAAGTTATAAGAGACTAAGAGATTCACTGGTCTCTACAACACCTGGCCAAGAGATGAAAAGAATCATTAACAAAATTAAAAAGTCAAGGTGGAAAGCCAATTTCAGAGCAGATAAAACTCAATAGAAACTGATCATAAGTGGTCTAGTGGTTGAGAATCCACCAACCAATGCAAGGGTTGCAGGTTCCATCCCTGGTCAGGGAAGATTGCACACACCGCGGGGCAACTAAGCCCATGTGCTACAACCACTAAGGCCTGAGCACCCTAGAGCCCACACTCGACAAGAGAAGCGACTGAAATGAGAAGCCTACGCGCCACAATTAGAGAGCAGTCCCACTTGGCGGCAACTAGAGAGAGCCTGCCCGCAGCAACAAAAACCCAGTGGAGCCAAAAATCAAGTAATTAATTTAAAAAAAATACAGATTACAAAATGATAAGGCAAAAACAGCAGTCATAGGATTTAGTGTGGATACTGGCATATATTCTTTTGGAAAATAATCACAGTCAATACACTGCTTTTAAATAACTTTTTTTTCTAATTAAAAAGCAACCCAAGTTCAGAACAAAGAGACTTGGTACCCAAAAAGAGAACCCCCAAAATAAAATCAATCAGAATCCTGCTACCCAGAGATGACAACTCTAACACTGTGTCTATCCTTTCAGTATTTTTTTCAATGTCAACAACAATTATAAGAGGGGAAGAGAGGGTGAAAAATGGCTGAGATTTATTGGCTGCCACATATAGTACAGGCCATGTACACTGCACACACTAATAAAAGCTCCTGACATACATTAAAGAACTTATTTTTCACAAACAGCCCTATGAGAGGTACTAATATTATCCTTTTTGCAGATGGAGAAACTGAAGCCCAGAACATTTAAGAAAACTGCCCAAAGTAACAGAGTTGGGCTCTGAACACAGGTAATCCAGCCTGACTTGGGATTTTAACCACCAGGTATACTGCCTCTTGCAATCCCTGGTGGCTCAGACGGTAAAGCGTCTGTCTGCAATGCAGGAGACCCGGGTTCGATCCCTGGGTTGGGAAGATCCCCTGGAGAAGGAAATGGCAGCCCACTCCAGTATTCTTGCCTGGAAAATCCCATGGATCGCAGAGCCTGGTAGGCTACCGTCCATGGGATCGCAAAGAGTCGGACACGACTGAGCGACTTCACTTTCACACTGCCTCTTGCACCATGTGCTTATATAACACACATCAGTTTGAACACATAACCATAGAATATATGCTCATTCATTCATTCTTCAACCAAGGGTGTAAACTTTGCTATTCATAGAAACAGCAGAATTCCTTAAGCAAACTCCATTGGGCAGAGGGGCTGCCAACTGGCATCTTCTCTAAAATAATTCTTTTCCAACAGCTACTCCTCCTGTGGTCTCTTGAGATTTCCCCAGTTTACTGAATACCACAGTCAGGATAGGCACGTGATGTTGCTATAACAAGCATCTCAAAACATCTTAGGGTTTATAACCACAAAGGTTTATTCCTTGCACACAATTCTTGATCCAAGGGTCATAGGAAGATCTGCTCCATGACGTCTGACTTCAGAACCCAAGTTGATGCCACCAGAATGTTGCCACTTTGGTGACAAAGGAAAGAAAGCTTTGTGGGGTCTTGCTAAAGTGCTCTGGCCTAGAAGTAGCATCTGTCACTACACACAGCTTATTGGCCAGAACTTGTCACATAACCTCAATATACCACAACAGGATCAGGAAGTACACTCTGCCCACCAGTCCAGAATGGGGATGGGTACCTCGGACTTCACATTACTGCATGAAATTCACATTCTGAGTTCTTGGAACCCTCAGGTTCAATCCACGTTTTGACAAATACTCTATTGCTAATACCTCTTTAAAGCAAAAACTAAAATATTGATTGGATTATCAGTGCTATAAAGGTGACTTTATGGCACCAACTTGAATCAATAGTCTTTTTTTTAATATCTATTTTTATTTATTTATTTGGCTGCATTGGGTCTTAGTTGTAGCATGTGGGATCTAATACCCAGACCAGGAATCGAACTCAGGCCCCTGCATTGGGATCACAGAGTCTTGGCCACTGAACCACTAAGGAAGTACCAATGGAGTCATTAAGGAATATTTGAGTTCATTTCACAGATGACGAAAATGAAGCCCAGAGAACACCAACCCAAAATAACCCCAGCTAGTAACAGACTGAAATCAGAGTTTTGTTTTGTTTTGTTTTTTATGATTCCCTCAATTAATTTCTTACAAAGCATGAAAGAAAAAGGTTAGGTTTTATCTGTTGGGAGAGTCACCACTTGTATTCAAACCCAATATGAATTTCATTAAAGTTAAAATCTATGTTAAAATATCTTTCAGGAAAGTACATTACCCTAGATCTTAGTCTTTTTATACACATTTCTTATTTTCCTTACCAACATTTTATGATGTAGAGTTGTACATTCTCTGACAGATTTTATTTTAGTTACTAATCTGGGAAGTGTACTCATTTGCAAGCAAAAAAGAATCTAAATGGTGGCATTTGATGAATATATGTACATGTGTCTCCCAATATTGTTCTTTTGCTTTACTTAGCTGACACAAACTCAGTAGTCCAAAAAAAAAGAAAAACCAATAGCCATTTCCCCAGAGTGACTCCAGGATCATTAGAAAGTAGACAGTGCAGCCTCCCTCATTTTAAAAAAGGAAATTAAGATCCAGAGTTAGGGCCATGTGCCCAGGACCCCCACTGATAATGTGTTAGAGCCAAGTCTTTTTTTTTTTTTTGGCTGTGCTGAGTCTTCATTGCTGCCTGGGCTTTCTCTAGTTGCAGCTCCCGGGCTCTAGAGAACAGGCTCAATAGTTGTGGCGTACAGGCTTAGTTGCTCCAAGACATGCAGGATCTTCCCGAACCAGGGACCAAAGCCTTGTCTCCTGCACTGGAAGGCAGATTCTTCATCACTGAGCCACCAGGAAAGCCCAAGCCAAGTCTTAAAATCATCCTCCCACCTCCAAACTCAGTGTCCTTTCCAGCACTCTATATTCCCCCAAGCTTCATTATTTTGGGCAAGTCCTTTCATTTCTCCGGTCCTTGGCTTCCCTAGCTGGAAAGTGAGGGCAAAAATCCATCACTAGATTAAATTTCCCAAATGGGTTACAAAGACCAGCCTAAGATTTTTTGGTCATCCAGGTGTGACAGAAACTAAATGTCTTAGTCCTCTCTTGGAGATTCTAATGGAGATCGACAGGTGAAGGCTTAAGAAACTCTTCAATAAAGAAAAACATTTAAAAAACACCAATACGGTATACTAATGCATATATATGGAATTTATTTATTTATTTTTTTAAGTTATAAATTAGAGTGACAAAGTTTATTAGGGTGTAACTTTTTTTTTAAATATCTCAATTTTGGAAATTTATTAAAATACAGGCTAATACAAAAATCTCATCTTTTCACACACCAAATGATATTTGTGTGCTTTTATTTATTTTTTAATTTATTTTTTAAAAATATAAATTTATTTATTTTAATTGGAGGTTAATTACTTTACAATAGAAAGATGGTAACGATAACCCTGTATGCAAGACAGCAAAAGAGACACAGATGTATAGAACAGTCTTTTGGACTCTGTGGGAGAGGGAGGGTGGGATGATTTGGGAGAATGGCACTGAAACATGTATATTATCATATGTGAAACAAATCGCCAGTCCAGGTTCGATGCATGATACAGGGTACTCGGGGCTGGTGCACTGGGATGACCCAGAGGGATGGGATGGGGAGGGAGGTGGGAGGGGGGTTCAGGATTGGGAACATGTGTACACCCATGGCGGATTCATGTCATGTATGTCAAAACCAATACAATATTGTAAAGTAATTAGCCTCCAATTAAAATAAATAAACTTATATTTAAAGAAAAACATTTAATGGCCATGTTTCCTGAACTCACTTGATAGTAGGGAGGTTCGGGTGTGTGACTCTCCTCGGTGTCCGCTTCCCTCTCTGACCACTCTCCCTCCTCTTGCTCCCTCTCCTCCAGTCAGACGAGACCCAAATGCCCCAACCCTTCCTGCCCCAGGCCTTCCGACCTGCCGCAGCTCAGCCTGGAGGACTCATCTGCCCAGGGAGGGGCCCCGGCCACCAGGCTCCAGTAGAGCTCTGCTTGGTGGCCATCTTCTTCACAACCCTTATCGCTGCCTAGAGTTACAAGATGTACCGTCAGCCCCCTGCACTAGAACAGAGACTTCGGAAAGCAGGACTCTGTCTTGGGAAATCTCTAAAACCCCAGCACCTAAAACACTAAGAGGAGGAGGAATGCAGTGGATGTTTCTCAAATGGATAAACTAATGAAACAGTTAGCAAAGTACCCCAAAAGAATGCCATGTAGAATAAGAAAAATTATCACCAGACTGGAGGTCAGCAACACCCGGACACTTGATGGAAATTCTCAGGTCCCACCTTGGACCCACTGAAGCAGACCTACTGGGTGAAGGGGGCTGGGTATGCGGTGGGGGGAGACCCCCAGGGTAAACAGCAATCTGGGTTGGAATAAGCCCTCCAGATGATGCTGGTACTCACCAAATTTTGAGAATCACTAGTCTAGAATAGCTTTAAGTTCAATTCAACCTCTAGAATTCTTTTATTTGTGAGCAATTCTCTTATGGTACTTTGAGCATTATACAAAAGAATAAACTAATTTATCACATTTCCTGAGAGTCTTAGAATCATCATATATGGAAACGTACTGGCTTTTCCCTCCAATAGAAATAAAGCCCTAATTAACACACAATGTCCCACTGAGAATTAATCAGTTCAACAGCTATCCCAACACACTCAAGGGTCATTTTACCATCTGTTATAACAGAAAAGTCAGTTACTCTAGAACCACTAAAGCTCTTTCTAACAAAGGTTGAGTTCTTCCTCCAAAATAAGAAATATTCACACATACACATCAAACAATATATATACAAACATATGTATATATATGTTTGTATACAAAAGAAAGAGAAAGACTTTCTCATTATTCCTTGATTAATTAATCCCTTGATTATATCCCAAATGACAATGCAGGAAACCAAGTTAATTGTAACACAAAAACACCCAGAGGATAATTTATATACTTTCAAATTCTGTCTTCACTTCTCATTAACTGAAAATGAACAGAGGGGCAATTTTTGATAAAAGTTTTACTAGATGATGCCAAATCAAGTAAGCATTATTAACTGGGAAAAGCCAAGGATATAAACATGTAGAGGTCACACAACGGCTTCTAAGCCTTCACAACCCAGCCCAAACATGCTGTCACGCTCACCCAGGAAGATGCTCGCTTCCTGACAAAGTGATAGACTTGTAAGCTCCATGCCATGCTTTTTACACTTCTCTGTCTTCCCTGTTTCCTTCATACCCATCTCAGCCTTTTTGTCCAGCCCCACCCTGCCCCTCACTCAAGTGGACCTGACAGGTTCAGAATGAGGGGACAAAATAGATCATTAAATAGTTAATCCCACTAGGGGATTCTAAGTAGAAAAATATGGGAGACCCTTGTAAGTTAAAGACTACTCAAGAAAGCGGGCTTGCTTAACCACTGAACCATGCAACAGAAGCATAAGATATGCCCCAAATGAAACAGTGGCGGCACGAGACCCACATCCTGCCCAGTGAGCTCAGTAAGTTAATAATTCCTAGGATACACTCTCTGCACATAAAAAAACAACCATTTGTGGACCTAGCTTGACCATCTAGGGACAGAAAACTCCCCTGCCCAACCTGGAGGAGGAGCTGATGATAAAAAAATCATGTTTGCTCAAGAAAGACAAAGGAGTTCTTCTGCTCCTCCCCACTTTTCCTTCGACTATAAAACTGTAGCCCAGTAAGTTCTCAGGGCACGGCATTTCTCACCCGCCCACTTGTAAGTCTCACAAGCATCCTATTCTAATAAATCACTTCTTATCTACCACTTTGTTCTCTCTGAATTCTTCTCATGGGTGGTCCGACTCTTTGTGACCCTATGGACTGCAGCCTGCCAGGCTCCTCTCTCCATGGAATTTTCCAGGCAAGAATACTGGAGTGGGTTGCCATTTCCTACTGCAGGGGATCTTCCTGACCCAGGGTTTGAACTCAAGTCTCTAGTATCCTCGTACATTGGCAGGCAGATTCTTTACCATTGCACCACCTGGGAAGCCCAAATTTAATGACAGCTCTCCAGTGAGACACAAAGGTATCTGAGCTCTTCAGAACTCCCCCTCCCTCCGAAATGACACCAATTGCTTTCAGACCCCTCATTTGCAAACCTTGTCTGAAAATCCAGGCCAGAAGTCTGCACCACACTCACTGGATGTGAGTGTGCTTCATCTTCTCTTATATATATATATATATATATATTTTTTTTTTTTTTAATTTATTTGACTGTGCTGGGTTTTCGTTGCTGGCACTTGAGCTCTTAATTCCCTGACCAGGAATCGAACCCAGGCCCCCTGCATTGGGACCGCAGAGTCTCAGCCACTGGACCACCAGGGAAGTCCCTCCTCTTTTAATTTCAATGAAAGAAGACTAGGACACACACATTTCTGCATTCTCCCTCACCTGATCTCCTCCTGAATCTGCCATCTTGAATCTCTGGCTTATCTCTTGGTTTCAGCAGTACCCAAAGCTCCAGCTAAAAGACTGTCCTTACTGCTCTCACAGGGTTTCACCAGCCAGGTGAGCCCCAATGTTACCTCCTCACCTCCCTGTGGAGGAGAGAAGACAGGGAGAAGTCTGAGGGAGTCACCAGGAAGGACCCCTGAAACACAGGAACCTTGACTATAGGGAAGGTGGTGGTTATAAGATGGTGCCCTTCTTATAAAAGAGATCAGATACCAGATACCAGAGGCAGGGAGACCCTACCTCTGGCCTGGTATATGTCAGGTTTTTGCTGTCCAAGACATTAGAATCCCCAAGGGAGGATGGAGGATAAAACCATGTCGGAAAGCAAGACATTTTTGTTAGGATCTAAAATCTATGCTGGAAAGCAAGACATTTTTGTTAGGATCTAAAATCTATGCTGGCAGGTACCTAGAGTAGTCAAATTCGTAGAGTCAGAAAGTACATTTGTAGATGCCAGGGGTGGGGAGCTGGGAGGAATGGGAAGGGAGAATGGGGAGTTAGTGTTTAATAGTGTTTAGACTTTCAGTTTAGGAAAGCAAAAAACTCGGGAGATGGATGTGAGAGTTACACAACAATGCCACTGAACTGTATAGTCAAATTAAGGTTACAACAGTAAGCTTTACATTATATGACTTTTACTGCAATAAAAAAAATTTTTTTAATCAATCAGGTTTACAGCTTCTTCTATTTTGTAAGTTTATTCTCCTGTTGTTCTTAGGCTTTATGGAAGCCTTTTACAAGCTGCAACCTCTTTCAGGATGCCAAAAAAAAAAGAGAGGTTTTTCTGTTCCACAGTTATTACCACATCAAACAGGAGGCTACCCAATGCACCCCTACAGCTCTGGATGCATAAACAAAAGTGATGAGTCCCCTACCATGCTCCCCCCTCCTGGGGGAAGATGAGCAGACATGTCAGAGTCCTTCTGGTGAGTTATTCTCCCCACCTGAAGGTCCTCCTGCCAGAGAAACTTTCAAGTTTCTCAGTTCTCCATTAAAGGAGAAGAAGGACTTCCCTGGTGACTCAGAATGTAGAGAATCTGCCTGCAAAGCATGAGACCTGGGTTGGGAAGATCCCCTGGAGGAGGGCATGGCAACCCACTCCAGTATTCTTGCCTGGGAAATCCCATGGACAGAGGAGCCTGCTGGGCTACAGTCCATGGGGTTGCAAAGATCCAGACAAAAGGAAAAGATGAGTTCTTACAGTCACACAGGGCTTTACAACGATAAATCCACTCAGAGACCATGTGTTAACTCCTCCTCACCAAAAGACAACTGTCCTTCTTCAGGCTCAGCTGGTCCACAGGGCAGCAATCACTGGGCACAAAAGGTGATTTGAGTTCACACTCCCAGGTGACTAAGCATCACTACTCAGGACAAGCAGTGTCCCAAAAGATTATTTGTCACTTGCCACATCCTTTTTTGTGGCTCAGTCACTAAATTGTGCCCAACTCTTCACGACCTAATGGACTGTAGCCCGCCAGGCTCCTCTGTCCTCTTCACGAACTGCCAGTTTCCTCAGATTCAAGTCCAGTGAGTCAGTGATGCTATCTAACCCTCTCACCCTCTGCCGCCCCCTTCTCCTCTTGCCTTTGATCTTCCCTCACACCCTATGAGCCCTAAATGACAACTGCAAGCAACCAATCTTTTTAAAAACACAGCTTGGAGCACTGGAAAATTTCTAACATAAACAAATTTTTGAAAAAGCCTATCACGGGTAAATCCCAGTGGCAACTCCTTGCTCTCAAATAAACTGCTACCGGCTTTCCTGAAAATCCCCAGGGGGATAGAAAAACAGAGCAAGCAGCTGCTTCCTTTTCCCCATGACTCAAACTGCATTTTGCTAGACCGCAGCAACCCAACATAAGAGCTGGTCACTCAATTGATTCTCCAAGCAAGAATACTGGAGTGGGTAGAAATTCTCTCCTCCAGGAGATCTTCCCAACCCAGAAATTGAACCTGCATCTTTTATGTCTCCTGCATTGGCAGGAAGGTTCTTTACCACTAGCACCACCCAGGAAGCAGATATGTGCATACACACACACACACACACACACACACACACACGTTGTCTGTTGTTTAGTTGTTAAGTCATGTCCAACTCTTTGCAACCCCATGGACTGCAGTATGCCAGGCTTCCCTGCCCTTTACTATATGTTATCTTAAATCTAGCCAGAAGGGGAAAGTACAATAAATTTTGTTGGGAGGCAAGCTCAGCCATTACTTTCATGGAATTCCCAGTATGTTTCCCATAGGTATAAAGTTACAAAAAGCATTCAGAGTTCCAAAACAACCCACAGCAACCTACTCAACATACTATATTCATTACACACCAGAATTCCAATACGTACAGAAACAGACCTGCCTCCCCCACCCTACTTAAAGAGCATTCAGAGGTCCCCACCACCACCATATAACACACGTGCTTGGAACCGGAGACCAGCTCCACCATGATGTTAGGGAGTTGCAGGGCCCAGTATCACAGAAGTTTCAGAAACATGAAGATTGAGGTAAGAAGCTACACTTGGTGGGCAAGAAGCAAAATACACGAAGACTAAGCCACAGTTTTTCCTTTGAAAGGTAATTGGTTCTGTCTAGAATGTCTCCAGATTAGCTTCCAACCCCGATACATCAGCAGGATCATCTGGGAAATCTGTTTACAAAACAGATTCTAGGGCATCACCATGAGCCTGCATGCTAAGTTCTTTCAGTCGTGTCTGACTCTTTGTGACTCTATGGACCAAGGCCTGCCAGGCTCCTCTATCCACGGGAGTTTCCAGGCAAGAATACTGAAGTGGGTTACCATTTCCTTCTCCAGGAGAATCTTCCCGACCCAGGGTTCGAACCTGCGTCTTTTACATCTCCTACATTGGCAGGCAGGTTCTTTACCACTAGCACCACCTGGGCATCATCACAGTTCTACTAAATTAGACCCTGAAGGAATGCCCTGGTGGTCCAATGATTAGAACTCCACGCTTTCACTGCTGGGGCACAGGTTCAAGTCCTGCTTGGGGAATTAAGATACTGCAAGCTTCATGGAAAGGGAGGCCTGGCATGCTGTGATTCATGTGGTCGCAGAGTCGGACATGACTGAGCGACTGAACTGAACTGAACTGAATTGAAGCCTCATAGTGCAGCCACACACACATACAAAAAAAATAGACTCAGAGAGATGGGTCCAGGAATCTGTGTTTTTAAGGATACTTCTCCAGTAATAATGATGTTCAGCCATATTTAAGAATCCTATTCTGGGGTTTTGCTATTAGACAGATAGACTGATGATACATTTTACATGTCACAGTTTTCCAATATCCTTTAAGCCTTAGTTTCCTCTTATGGATTTTGATTTCTATTTAAGTACCTCCTAGGCAAATGCAATGCTCTGTGGTTTCCTCTATTTATAGCACTTACCATGATTTTTAATTATCAGCTACTTGTTTATTATTTGTCTTCTCCACTAGACTAAGCCCCATGAAAGCAGCTCTGTTCCATCATTTAACACAAAGTATGTTATAATAAACTTTGCTGAATGAGACACTGTATTTACTTGTTTTATTTCATCTTACTGCTAATGAATGATGGAGTAGAATTATATCTTTGTAAATCTTCCTTCACTGTTGATGGGAATGTAAACTGGTGCAGCCACTATGGAGTATGGAGTTTCCTTAAAAAACTGAGAATAGAATTACCTTAATCCCACTTCTGGGCATATATCCAGAAAAGATGAAAACTCTTAAGTGGAAAACATACATGCATTTCACTGCTTACAGCAGCACTATTTGTAATAGCCAAGACATGGAAGCAACCTAAGTGTCACCAATAGATGAGTGGATGGAGAAGATGTGATATATAATGGAATATTATTCAGTCACAAAAAGAATGAAATAATCCCATTTGCAGCATCATGGAGGGACCTAGAGATGATCATACTAAGTGAACTAAGAGAAAGATAAACATCATAACAATTATATGTGGAATCTTAAAAAAAAAATTATACAAATGAACTTACAAAACAGAAATAGACTCACAGACATAGAAAACAAACTTAACGGTTACCAAAGGGGAAAGGGAAGGCAAGGATAAATTTGGAGTTTGGGATTAATAGATACACAGTACTATACATAAAATAGATAAACACAAAGGACCTACTCTATAGCACAGGGAACTATATCAGTGTTTTGTAATAACCTTATGATGGAAAAGAATCTGAAAAAGAATATATCTTTGCTGAACAGTTAAAACACTGTAAATCAACTATATTTCAATTTAAAAAAAAAGGAATTATCTCTAGATCCTTTGAGAATATCACTTTCTTATTCCCAAGTTAAAGAGATGGACCAGAGCAGCTTAGTGGGCCAAGATGACTTGGTGGTTAAGTGGCAAGACCACATCTCACACAACAACCCAGGTTCCACTTGTACTCCTTTTCCACTCTCCCATGCCACCTCCCTTCTGCGAATATCACAGCTGGATTTCAAATTATTAATATCCAACTTGCTGAAGAAAAGGCCCCTGGGTCTCAAAGTCTCAAAGTTTCTTTGCATGACAGGCAGTTATGCAGCTCAGAGGCATAGGTGTGTATGTGTGTCTGCTTAGTCATGTCCAACTGTTTGCAACCCATGGACAGATGAGCCTGGTGGGCTACAGACCATGGAATTTTCCAAGCAAGACTGGAGTGGGCTGCCATTTCCTACTTCAGAGGATCTTCCCGACCCAGGGATCAAACCCCCGTCTCTTGCATCTCCTGAGTTTGGCAGGCAGATTCTTTACCATTAGCACATATGTCACTGGAAATTTATAAAGCAATCTTGAGCTCACTCAATTCACTTAACAGAGAAACAATGATGCAGAGTGGGAGAATGAAAGTTCATTGGAAAACTGTGGCATGATAAATTCTAGCTCTAGTTACAAAAAAAAAAAAATGTTATAAGAGAAAGATTATCTAGCTACAATTAAAAAAAACCTCACAGAACATAGTAAAAGAATCCTTTGCTGGAAAGAAAGAAAAACACACTTAATGGAAACTTGAATTTGGAAGGGAGGTTAATGAATAAAATATCATGAGTTTATTCTTGATTTATCCTATAAATAGAATATAAATTTATATATCCTATAAATAGGATATAATTTATCCTATAAATTATTTATAATTTATGGGAAGCCAAAAAGAGTATCTGTTAATAGGAAGAAGAAAGTCTGGAAATTAAATGGGTAAGGATACAACAGTAATGTTGAAATGACTAAACTGGTCATTTAAAATCTGATTTGAACAATAATGAAGCTTCCCTGATAGCTCAGTTGGTACAGAATCCGCCTGCAATGCAGGAGACCCCAGTTCGATTCCTGGGTTGGGAAGATCCGCTGGAGAAGGGATAGGCTACCAACTCCAGTATTCTTGGGCTTCCCTTGTGGCTTAGCTGGAAAAGAATCTGCCTGCAATGAGGGGGACCTGCGTTCGATTTCTGGGTTGGGAAGATCCCCTGGAGAAGGGAAAGGCTACCCACATCAGTATTCTGGCCTGGAGAATTCCACGGACTGTACAGTCCATGGGGTCACAAAG
This sequence comes from Bubalus bubalis, assembly GCF_019923935.1. Taxonomy (NCBI): domain Eukaryota; kingdom Metazoa; phylum Chordata; class Mammalia; order Artiodactyla; family Bovidae; genus Bubalus; species Bubalus bubalis. The sequence continues at coordinate 48,554,645 of NC_059171.1, read as the reverse complement.
AGTCAAACATGACTGAGAAACTTTCACTTTCACTTTGAACAATAATGAAATCAGAAACTCGCCCATTTGAGAGTAGTAATACTGTTAACACAGATTTTGACATATTTGTCCTATACCTGGAGAAATGACATATCATCACAACAGCAGATTTAGATTGTATGAAGTCACAGAGAAGTCAGTTACTAAGCCTATTAACATATTGGCAATTTTTTTTGAAGAAACCAGTGAAAACTTTCTAATTATACTCACACAAAGCATTTCAGCAAATATCTCTAATAAAAGAATATAAGAGAAATAAAATCATAACAAATAAGATAATAAAACTAGCAATAAACTATCTGTCCCTTTTAGGGAAAAAAAATGGAATTTTATTGAGTAACTAATTATGGCTCAGGTGTTAAAGAATTGGCCCGCAATGAGGCAGTCTTGGGTTCAATCCCTGGGTTGGGAAGATCCCCTAGAGAGGGGACCGGCTACCCACTTCAGTGTTCTGGCCTGGAGAATCCCTGGACTATATAGCCCATGGGGTCGCAAAGAATCGGACATGACTGAGCAAATTTCACTTAGCACTTAAGTAAGTACAATAGGGCTTCCCCGATGGCTCAGTGGTAAAAGACTGACTGCAATGCTGGAAATGCAGGAGGCGCAAGTTTCATCCCTGGGTCAAGAAGATCTCCTGGAGGAGGAAATGGCCACCCACTCCAGTATCTTTGCCTGAAAAATCCCACGGACAGAGGAGCCTGGCAAGCTACAGTCCACAGGGTTGCAAAGAGTCGGACACAACAGAGCGCGCACACACACGCACACACACACAAGGAAATATAATAACCCTAGTATGCATTTGACTGTAGGCATTCTCAGATCTTCTCTGAAACATTAATTCAGATTGACTAGCATTAGAGCCATCAAAAGACTTTAAATCAGTAGGAGTAAATTAAAACAAAGGGTAATAAGCAACCAATGAAGTTTCATTTTCACTCAATGTTTTAAGAGTTATGGAAGGTCCCAGTGGAAACCCACAGACTTGGGAGTAGTTTGAACTGTGACTAATCAAAGGATTCAGTTCAGTTCAGTCGCTCAGTCATGTCCGACTCCTTGCAACCCTATAAACTGCAGCATGCCAGGCTTCCCTGTCCATCACCAACTCCCGAAGCTTGCTCAAACCCATGTCCATCGAGTCGGTGATGCCATCCAACCGTCTCATCCTCTGTTGTCCCCTTCTCCTCCCACCTTCAGTCTTTCCCAGCATCAGGGTCTTTTCCAGTGAGTCAGTTCTTCGCATCAGGTGGCCAAAGTATTGGAGTTTCAGCTTCAGCATGAGACTTTCCAATGAATATTCGGGACTGATTTCCTTTAGGATGGACTGGTTGGATCTCCTTGCAGTCCAAGGGACTCTCAAGAGTCCCCTCCAACACCACAGTTCTTCAGCACTCAGCTTTCTTTATAGTCCAACTCTCACATCCATACATGACTACTGGAAAAACCATAGCTTTGACTAGACAAACCTTTGTTGGCAAAGTAATGTCTCTGGTTTTTAGTATGCTATCTAGGTTGGTCATAGCTTTTCTTCCAAAGACCAAAGGATGAAGAGTCCTCAAATTAAGATCACAGATGATGCCAAATGAAAAAGGAAAAGAAGACTCAAACAGAACCATTTATTGGCCAGATTCTGTAATCAGTGATAGATAAACATCTACAATTAGAATACACATCTGCATGAGAGATTTTAACAGATGGACATGCTTCTAAAAGCTACATAGCTAAAGGAATTCATAAGAAAACAAGAACAAAAAAACTTATAATGAAGAAATAAACCTCACATGAAAAAAGTAGGTATCCTATGTTTTTATTTTTGCACATCAGTTTTTTTTTAAAGCAAGACCAATCTACGGGTTCAAAAATGAGCCAATATAATCTGAAATGAACTCATTAAAGAAAACACATAATAATTAACATGTACTTTTTTAGTCTAATAACTTGGAGTAAAAAGAATAACACTTTATTGTATCTTTTAAGTATAAGAAAAGATTTCAAGACCAGGAAAAGAAATGCTTTTTTTAATCTAAATCCAACTGCCAGTGAGATGTGTGGATTTGGTATATAAATTGAAACAAAAGATAAGCATCTATCAGAGTATCAACTGACTATGCCAAAAGAAAATTTGAAAAGACCTAGAATCATTTGAGTTACTTAAAACCAGCTTGGTCAGAGCATTTAAACATCCTGCCTTCCCAAGGCTACTCACAAGATGATTATAATTACCATATCATTATTATGCCAAGTTAATTATAAATTTTTATTATACTTTTCCTAGGTCCTGAGATACAGCTACTGACATGAGACAGTTTTGTGGGTTTTTTTTTTTCTTGGGGGGAAGGGCAGTGTGGTTCAGGGACAATGGGTTTTCTGTTTTGTTTTCATGTTTTGTTATCTGCAATGGGGATGGGCAAGCACTTCTCTTATTCCTTGCCTCCTGGAGATCAACAACTAACCTCATTTGCAACTTGACAGGACAAGGTGAGAACAGTCCATTATGGAACAGGGCAATGGTATCTGACTCACCTTTAACTTATACTCACAAGCCTAATTACCATGACTTCCCTGGTGGCTCAGTGGTGGAAGAGTCTTCCTGCCAATGCAGGAGGTAAGGGGTTCGGTCCCTCATCCGGGAAGATTCCACATGCCTTGGAGCAACGTAACCCCTGCACCACAACTACTGAGCCTGCGCGCCCGAGAGCCCGTGATCTGCAAGAAGAGAAGTCACTGCAAGAAGTCCGCACACCGCAACTAGAGAGCAGCTCCCACTCACCACAACTAGAGAAAGCCTGAGCAGCAACAAAGACCCAAAACAAATACATAAAAATAAAAAGCTGTGTGCCTTTAAATGAATTTAAAGAAACATTGGCCTATGCCTACCCACTGAGTTCACCAGCTTGCAGACACGAGATAACCCTCCCTGCAAGTTATAGCCGTGTACAGCAGAGCATGTGTCTGTGGCTTAAGTGTAGAATTCCACACCAGGATAAGGGAGTCCAGTGCCCCAGGCCCCAGGGGAGGTTTGGAGAGCTTGAGTAGACACTCTGTACACAGTGGAACAGGCCAAACTGCAGGAAGGAGCCAAGAGAGTCAAAGCTCAGCATCCTTTTAAGTCAGAATGGAGATCCAAGGAAATCGTCCACTGAAATCCAGAGACCCAGGAGATTGAAAAAAACAAGGTGCCAAGCAACGAGCATAGATGGGAGGCACTGGTTGAGAATTCAGGCTAAGAAGTGGAACCTGCAGAATTTTCTGAGATACTTGCCAGGTGTTATTGCAGCCAAAAACGTTAAAAGTGGATAGAGAAGGAGCTGGTGCCAGTTCTTCAAGTCAGTCAGAAGAAACCCACACAATAATACTGATAACTCGACCACAATGAATAGAGCCACAGAGTTCACTGATACGAATCCAAACTTTACTTCGAACATCACCCCTTTTCAACTTTTTAGGCAAGATCTTTTGGAAGTGTAATTAAATATAGAAGAATCAATTCATTAGGCCTCTGCTTCCTTTCTTTGTCTAAGCCAAATCTGAATGTGGGGCCACAGGCAATAAACCTTACTACGGAGAGAGAGAGAGAAGAAACAAGAGGCTTGGATAATAATCTGTATAATATCATTCAACCATGAAAAATCGCAGGATTAGAAGAAACGCAAACATTCCGACTCTAGTAATATCAAGGGACGGTCCTATTTCTGGGAGATGGTATAAAGCAATGGCTTATGTTTTTTCTTCTACACTCTCAGCTCTAATACACACACACACACACACACACTCACTCATGTGATCACAGGTCATGCCCTATGAGAGGAGGAGAACAAGCAGGCCCATTTCTGTATTTCCCCGGCATTAGCTCTCCGCATCTTTTTAAATCAGGCTGCTCCAGGCCTGAGATGCACCTCATGGGATCTTTTAGATGTGGTGTGCAGGGCCTTCTTCACCGTGGCATGCAAGATCTAGCTCCCCGACCAGGGACTGAACCCAGGCCCCCTGCTTTGGGAGCTTGAAGTCTAACCCACTGGACCACCAGGGAAGCCCCTCTCTGTATTTTTATATAATCTATTCCACCTTCCAGTCTAGAGTAAACCACGTGAGCCAAGACATGAGGAAGTGGACTGACTACCCGGGAGAGTCATAGGCCCACTCCAGGAACCACATAAGACTCAGTAGTCACCAGAACTTGCCAGTTGGAGACCTGATCAGAGATTCTTAAGTCTAGAATAGGACAGAAAAAGCACAAAGACAGCCCAAGAGCATACTTGCTTCGGGCTACCTTCCTGCGCTCCTTAGCAATTAAACTTGATTATAGCCGACAGCTCCCATTACAATTATCTGTAGCCGATAGCAAGAGCCTCCTGTCAGGAAGCTATTAATAACCCGAAAGCCTTGTCTTCTTTCTCCCTGTAGTCACTCTTTACTTTCTGGGGGAGATTACAGACCCTGCAGATCCAACGAAGCAGAGAGTCCGGGCATGCCTATGGAGAGTTGGGACAGAGGCTGGGTGACTCCAGGAGAGGAGCTGCCCAGCCAAGAAACCCTGATATAAAGGAACCATGTATGTGCCTCTGCCCACCCACTCAGGGCCAGCCTAACACATGCTGACCCAAGCAGGGGCAGTCAGTGCAGCAACCTGTCCAGAATAACCCCAAAGATGCAGTGCCCTGCCAGCCACAACGAAAGCTCACACCACTCTCTTCCCAAGCAGAATTAATTTTATTTTTAATAATGACAGCCCACTTTGAGTGTTTAACTGCATGCCAGGCCAGGTCCTGTTTTAAGTGCGTCACACGTTAACTCACAAAAGAGGTGTTAGCCAGTCAGTCATGTCCTACTGTTTGTGATCTCATGGACTGTAGCCCACCAGGCTCTTTGGCTCCTCTGTCCGTGGAATTCTCCAGGCAAGAATACTGGAGTGGATAGCCATTCCCCTCTCCAGGGGATCTTCCTGACCCAGGGATCAAACCCAAATCTGCATTACAGGCAGATTGTTTACCGTCTAAACCACCAGTAGCTCACAATGATCCAAGTGTTAACAGAGGTTGGGCTTAAAGAGAGAGGGGCCACAGATCCCACCCCAGGCTATACCCCTGGCCCTGGCAGAGGTCCAAGCAGCCTGGCTCCAATAGCCACACTTTTAAGTATAAGATTCAACTGCCTCAAATACGCTAACTTCAGGATCTACACCACAGAGGTCCAGAAGAAATCAGAAAGCATAGTCCAGGAAGACCCCTCAAGACACTGTAATTCAATTGCATCAATTTACAAATTCGAAAATGGAAACCCTGAAATGTCAATAGAGTTACTGGAGGTAACACAGCTCACAGATCATTTTAAATTGTTCAGAATAGATGGTGTTAAATAGACAAACTATACTGCAAATTCCTTGGGGACCAGGAGTCACCTTTTAGGGTTAGTTTTTAGAAGTACAGTATACAGTATATAGTGACTCTCCTCTCCCACTGCTCCAATCCCCAATTAAGCCTTTTAAAAAAAATCATCATAGATTAAATCAGAAGTCTTCTGGTGTGGTCAAACTGGGTTATTTTACTAAGGTCCTGAAAGGTTTATAACGTGATCAGTTATGTCTGTAATTACAGATGAGTTTGTGTCAAATTACAAATTGATCCCTATATGTGGTTTATCATTTCTCCAAGACTGGATGACCTGGAAGGTTTAAGTCCTAAATTAGCCATGCATGCAAAGTGCAATGATACTTCATCAGATCAGATCAGATCAGATCAGTAGCTCAGTCGTGTCCAACTCTTTGAGACCCCATGAATCACAGCACGCCAGGCCTCCCTGTCCATCACCAACTCCCGGAGTTCACTCAGACTCACGTCCATCGAGTCAGTGATGCCATCCAGCCATCTCATCCTCTGTCATGCCCTTCTCTTCCTGCCCCCTATCCCTCCCAGCATCAGAGTCTTTTCCAATGAGTCAACTCTTCGCATGAGGTGGCCAAAGTACTGGAGTTTCAGCGTTAGCATCATTCCTTCCAATGAAATCCCAGGGCTGATGTCCTTCAGAATGGACATGTTGGATCTCCTTGCAGTCCAAGGGACTCTTAAGAGTCTTCTCCAACACCACAGTTCAAAAGCATCAATTCTTCGGTGCTCAGCCTTCTTCACAGTCCAACTCTCACATCCATACATGACCACAGGAAAAACCATAGCCTTGACTAGACAAACCTTTGTTGGCAAAGTAATGTCTCTGCTTTTGAATATGCTGTCTAGGTTGGTCATAACTTTCCTTCCAAGGAGTAAGCGTCTTTTAATTTCATGGCTGCAAGTCACCATCTGCAGTGATTTTGGAGCCCAGAAAAATAAAGTCTGACACCTGTTTCCACTGTTTCCCCATCTATTTCCCACGAAGTGGTGGGACCGGATGCCATGATCTTCATTTTCTGAATGTTGAGCTTTAAGCCAACTTTTTCACTCTCCACTTTCACTTTCATCAAGAGGCTTTTGAGTTCCTCTTCACTTTCTGCCATAAGGGTGGTGTCATCTGCATATCTGAGGTTATTGATATTTCTCCCAGCAATATTGATTCCAGCTTGTGTTTCTTCCAGTCCAGCGTTTCTCATGATGTACTCTGCATAGAAGTTAAATAAACAGGGTGACAATATACAGCCTTGATGAACTCCTTTTCCTATTTGGAACCAGTCTGTTGTTCCATGTCCAGTTCTAACTGTTGCTTCCTGACCTGCATACAGATTTCTCAAGAGGCAGATCAGGTGGTCTGGTATTCCCATCTCTTTGAGAATTTTCCACCGTTTATTGTGATCCACACAGTCAAAGGCTTTGGCATAGTCAATAAAGCAGAAATAGATGTTTTTCTGGAACTCTCTTGCTTTTTCCATGATCCAGCGGATGTTGGCAATTATACAGGTGAATAAATTAAACATCCAGTGAAAACCCATGTGAGGGCCCCCAGGCCTTTCCCTGACAGCAGTGGCTCTAGAACAGGAAAGAAAGAACGTATAAAGAAGAACACTGCACACCCAAAAAGCTAAATCCAGCAACTGTAAGATAATCACCCATCTTTCTTCTGTCCTTGCATTTAGCCACCTCTGTTTTCCAACAACCCTAATGAAAGAAATGAAAACTAACTTCTTTTGTGAGTTTCACAAGAATGAAATAACCAGAGACATCTTCAGTTCTGTTCAGTTCAGTCACTCACTCGTGGTCTGACTCTTTGCGACCCCATGGACTGCAGCATACCAGGCTTCTCTGTCTACCACCAACTCCCGGAGCTTGCTCAAACTCATGTCCATCGAGCTGGTGATGCCATCCAACCATCTCATCTTCTGTCATCCCCTTCTCTTGCTTTCAATCTTTCCCAGCATCAGGGTCTTTTCCAGGGAAGTCAGTTCTTCGCATCAGGTGGCCAAAGTATTGGAGTTTCAGCTTCAGCATCAGTCTTTCCAATGAATATTCAGGACTGATTTCCTATAGGATGGACTGCGTGGATCTCCTTGCAGTCCAAGGGATGCTCAAGAGTCTTCTCCAACACCACAGTTCAAAAGCATCGATTCTTCCATGCTCAGCTTTGTTTTATAGTCCAACTCTCACATCCATACATGACTACTGGAAAAACCATAGCTTTCACTAGATGGACTTTTGTTGGCAGTCACATCTCTGCTTTTTAATATGCTGTCTAGGTTGGTCATAGCTTTTCTTCCAAGGAGCAAGTGACATCTTGCTGCTGCTGCTGCTAAGTCGCTTCAGTCGTGTCTGACTCTGTGCAACCCCATAGATGACAGCCCAACAGGCTCCCCCGTCCCTGGGATTCTCCAGGCAAGAATGCTGGAGTGGGTTGCCATTTCCTTCTCCAATGCTTGAAAGTGAAAAGTGAAAGTAAAGTCGCTCAGTCGTGTCTGACTCCTAGCGACCCCATGGACTGCAGCCCACCAGGCTCCTCCATCCATGGGATTTTCCAGGCAAGAGTACTGGAGTGGGGTGCCATTGCCTTCTCTGAGAGAGACATCTTAAAGACCAGCAAATCCAAATTTCAGAATCATTATCCCAAAATATACTTTTTAAGCAAGTCTTTTCTTACAGGAAACTTTTCAGATTTATCTCATGAAGTATTTTGCATCTTGCTAAAAGCTGTTGTGGCCCTCCACCTAAAGGAAAGCCATTAAAATGCAGTTCAAATTAGGAAAGTTTCCCCTTCCAGTTGCAATTAAACACCAGGGACATAAGCACATTTCTAGACAAAATAACAGCAAATCTTTTGCCTAGTAATTCAAAGACACTTTGCAAACTAGGATTATCAGTCCCTCTTTACACACTGATCAGAGGCTGATTTACAGCCAGAATGCTAGGTCTAGAATTCACTTCACAGTCCTGTTCACTTAAATTTCTCCCCTCTCCTCACTAAAAAAATCTTTTTTATTGAAGTATGGTTGATTGACAATGTTGTACCAATCTCTGTTATATAGCAAAGTGGCTCAGTTATATACATATATACATTCTTTTTTTAAAAAGCATCTTAGAACTTCTATGTCCTTCATAAGAACTCAAGGCCAAAAAGATCAGGAAAACACCTAACAAGACCAAAACCTATTATTAATTATTATTATTATTATTAAAGTATTATAGCTAAGAAGTCTCACAAGTTCACATGCTAGAAAATCAGGAACAACACAAGTCCATTTCAGACACTTGCAAATTATGTAATTTCATCCTGTTGAAAATATTAATTACATGAATATGGTCTTTACTTTTAAGCAAGAGTAGCCTGCACCTGCCTTCTTCCCAGGTTATATTAGGTAACAGGGATTAGCATCTTTCCGGGGTGACAGTTTCACAAGGCATCATAACCTCCAGGAGAGGAAGAAGAGTCTGAATACCATCAGGTAATACACAGCTGCTTGGAAAAGGAGCAAAAGGAATGTCTGACTCCCTGTGGACAGCTGTGACATGGCGACATCACTCAAGTCACCAGGGTGTAGAGGAAGTGCCCAAGAGACTCACTTCCGATGGCTCAAGAAAAACAGAACAGGCAATAACTCCTCTCCAGATCTAATTCCCAAGTTCCAGAACTAGATCAGATTAAGGGGAGGGGGAAAGGGGAGGGAGGCCCAAGAGGGAAGGGATATATATATATATATAATTATGATTGATTCGCACTGTTGTACAGCAGAAATCAACACAAAATTGTAAAGCATTTTCCACCAATTAAAAATAAATAAAATTGTTGAAAAAATATCATATTAAGCCAGGCTGAATGAAGCACAGAACAAAAAAACTGAAGAGGCAACAGGAATCTAAGAAGCCACTAATCTTGCCTCCTCATCTCCTTTATACATAATAAAATTAAGAAACTAAGCCAAAGTTACATCATAGACTTATAAACGTCTTCCTCCCCTCCCTTCTCCCTAATGTCAATATTTAGAGCTCAGGCTTTGAACACTGACCCTAAGTGCTGGTTTTGCCACTTTTCCTTAAGCACATTGTTACTTTTTTATTTTTAATTGAAGGATAACTGCTTTACAATGTTGTGTTGGTTTCTGCCATGCAACAATGTGAGTCAGCCATAAGTATACATATGTCCCCTCCCTCTTGAATCTCTCCCCCCAACACTCCACCCTATCCCACCCGTCTAGGTTGTCACAGAGCACTGGGTTGAGCTCCCTATGTTCCATAACTTCTCACTAGCTATCTATTTACATATGGTAATGTATATGTTTCGATGCTAATCTCTCAATTTGTTCCACTCCCTCCTTCTCCCGCTGTGTCCACAAGTCTATGTTCTATGACTGTGTCTATATTCCTGCCCTGCAAATAGGTTCATCAGTATGATTTTTCTAGATTCCATATATATGGATTAATACATAATATTTGCTTTTCTCTTTCTGACTTACTTCATTCTATATAACAGACTCTAGGTTTCATCCACTTCACTAGAACTGACTCAAATTCATTTCTTTGTACAGAACTGAAAAAACAAATAAATAAATAAATTTTCTAATAGTAAAAAAAAAATAAACTATAATGCTATAATGTGATAACATTAAAAATTCATTTGATGGCTCCTTGTAAAGGAACCTTATCTAAAACCAACAATTTCAATTCTAGGTATTTATCCTCAGGAAAACTTAAATACCTGCAAACAATAAAATAATTTTTTAAAAAGAAAAACATTCATTTCTTTTTATGGCTGAGTAATACTCCATTATATATATGTACCAAAACTTCTTTATCCATTCATCTGTTGGTGGACATCTAGGTTGCTTCCATGTCCTAGCTATTGTAAATAGAGTTGCAGTGAACACCGGGATACCTGTGTCTTTTTGGATTATGGTTTTCTCAGGGTGAGCACACTATTTAACTTTGATTTTCTCATCTACAAAATGTGAAAAATAAAAGTAGCTGCTTCAACCAGGAAGCCAAGACTACACAATGGGAAAGACTAGCCTCCTCAGGAAATGGCAACCCACTCCAGTACTCTTGGCCTGGAAAATCCCATGGACAGAGGAGCCTGGTAGGCTGCAGTCCATGGGGTCGCTAAGAGTCAGACACAATTGAGTGACTTCACTTTCACTTTTCACTTTCATGCATTGGAGAAGGAAATGGCAACCCACTCCAGTGTTCTTGCCTGGAGAATCCCAGGGACAGCAGAGCCTGGTGGGCTGCCGTCTATGAGGTCGCACAGAGTTGGACACGACTGAAGCGACTTAGCAGCAGCAGCAGCAGCCTCCTCAGTAAGTGATTTTGGAAACTGGATATCCACATGTAGAAGAGTGAAGGTGAACTCTTACCTTACTCTGTACACAAAAATTAATCCAAAATGCATTAAAGACCTAAACAAAATTAGTCAGTTGGTCATGTCCGACTCTTTGAAACCCCATGGACTGTAGCCCACCAGGCTCCTCTGTCCATGGAATTCTCCAGGCAAGAATACTGGAGTGGGTTGCCACAAAAATTAATTCAAACTGCATTAAAGACCTAAATATAAGGCCTAAAACTACTGAACTCCTAGATGAAAACATAGGAGATAAGCTTTAAGATATTATATTTGACAATCATTTCTTGGATATAACACCAAAAGCAAAGGCAGCAAAATATAAAATAGACAAATGAGACTACAGCAAACTTAAAAACATCTGCACATGGAAAGAAACTATCAACAGAGTGAGAAGGTAACCTACAGAATGGAAGAAAATAATTACAAATCATATATCTGATAAGAGTTTGATATCCAGAATAAACATAGCTTCTATAGGCTAACAATAACAAAAAGTAATCTGATTTAAAAATCACAAAGGACTTAAACAGATATTTCTCCAAAGAAGATGTACAAATGGCCAATAAGCAAATGGAAAGATGTTCAGTTTAGTTCAGTTCAGTTCAGTTCAGTCGCTCAGTCGTCTCCGACTCTTTGCAACCCCATGAATCACAGCATGCCAGGCCACCCTGTCCATCACCAACTCCTGAAGTCCACCGAAACCCATGTCCATCGAGTCGGTGATGCCATCCAGCCATCTCATCCTTTGTCATCCCCTTCTCCTCCTGCCCCCAATCCCTCCCAGCATCAGAGTCTTTTCCAATGAGTCAACTCTTTGCATGAGGTGGCCAAAGTATTGGAGTTTCAGCTTCAGCATCAGTCCTTCCAATGAATACCCAGGACTGGTCTCCTTTAGGATGGACTGGTTGGATCTCCTTGCAGTCCAAGGGACTCTCAAGAGTCTTCTCCAACACCACAGTTCAAAAGCATCAATTCTTCGATGCTCAGCTTTCTTCACAGTCCAACTCTCACATCCATACATGACCACTGGAAAAACCATAGCCTTGACTAGACGGACCTTTGTTGGCAAAGTAATGTCTCTGCTTTTGAATATGCTATCTAGGTTGGTCATAACTTTCCTTCCAAGGAGTAAGCATCTTTTAATTTCATGGCTGCAATCACCATCTGCAGTGATTTTGGAGCCCCCCAAAATAAAGTCTGCCACTGTTTCCACTGTTTCCCCATCTATTTCCCATGAAGTGATGGAACCAGATGCCATGATCTTCGTTTTCTGAATGTTGAGTTTTAAGACAACTTTTTCACTCTCCTCTTTCACTTTCATCAAGAGGCTTTTTAGTTCCTCTTCACTTTCTGCCATAAGGGTGGTGTCATCTGCATATCTGAGGTTATTGATATTTCTCCCGGCAATCTTGATTCCAGCTTGTGCTTCTTCCAGTCCAGTGTTTCTCATGATGTACTCTGCATAGAAGTTAAATAAGCAGGGTGACAATATACAGCCTTGACGTACTCCTTTCCTATTTGGAACCAGTCTGTTGTTCCATGTCCAGTTCTAACTGTTGCTTCCTGACCTGCATATAGGTTTCTCAAGAGGCAGGTCAGGTGGTCTGGTATTCCCATCTCTTTCAGAATTTTCCACAGTTTATTGTGATCCACACAGTCAAAGGCTTTGGCATAGAAAGATGTTCAACATTACTAATCATTAGAGAAATGCAAATCAAAACTATAATGAGATAACATCTCACACCCATAGGATGGCCACTATCAAAAGGACAAAAAAGTACTGGTGGGGAAGCAGAGAAGTTCAAACACTTATACACTATTGGTGGGAACATGAAAAGATGTAGCCACTACAGAAAACAGTATGGAAGTTCCTCAAAAAGTGAAAAGCAGAGCTACTAAATGATCCAGCAATCTCCCTTCTAGGTATATACCCAAAAGTATTTAAATCAGGATCTCAAAGAGTTATGTGCACACTCACATTCATAGCAGCATTATTCACAATAGCCAAGAAGTAGAAGCAGCCCAAGTGTCCATCAACGGACAAGTATTTTTTTAACATGGTATGCACATATAATGGAATATTATGCAGCCCTGAAAAAAAAAATAAGGAAATCCTGTCATATACTACAACATGGATAAACCTCAGGGACATTATGTTGAGTGAATTAAGCTTGTTACAAAAGGAGAAACAGTGTGTAAGTAAATGATGTAATATCTAAAGTAGTCAAAACCATACAAACAAAAAGTAGAAAGGTGGTTGCCAAGGGCTGAAGAGAAGGGAAATTGTGTTTAGTGGGTACACAGTTTCAATATTATAAAATGAAAAAGAATTAGAGATCTGCTGCACAATGGGAATATAGTTAACACTACTAAATTGTACACTTTAAAATGGTGATAGTAATTTTAATGTTATGTGTTTTTAAACTCACAATAAAAAAGGTGAAAAGTTGCACCTGCCACATAGACTTGTTTTGAGGATAAAATAAGATGATAATGCATTTAACACAATGCCTGCCATCCTTAAACATTCAAAAATAGCCCTTGTTAGATCCCATCTATGAAACCATACCAAAGGTTTTTTCTTTTTAGTTAATTAAGCTCATTTATTTTTCAGAGAATTTTTAGGTCTTAAATCCCTCATTAAATCTACCCTACATCTCCTCGTGACATCTAATTATTCAGCTGGTGAACTCTGCTTTTAAATGCTGATTAATTGCTTTAGAGTTTTCCAGAATTCCCCATCTCAATGTTTTATTTTACTAAATCCACCATCCTTTGAAACAGACCTCAGAGGGGGAAATGACATACCACTCCCCTTAGTACATACATGCGCACACACACACATCATTTCCTTTTCAAAGGTTACAATACTCTCAACTCCAAAACTGTGCAGAAAAACCTATACAGGTAAAAACTTTTAGGGAATTCTCCGATATTCCAGTGGTTAGGACTCCCAGCTTTCACTGCTGTGGCTCAGGTTCAATCCCCATTCGGGGGAGCTAAGATCACAAAAGTCAGTGGGTGCAACCAAAAGGAAAAAACCTTTTAAACTGACGGGAAGTGAAGTCACAATAAAAACCATGAACCCTTTCATGTTTCCACACCCACTAAAAATAATCTGTTACGCCACACTTTAGTATCTCCGAGGTTTCCCAGGCGGTTCAGTGGTAAAGAATCCGTCTGCCAATGCAGGATGCAGGTTTGATCCCTGAGTTGGAAAGATGCCCTGGAGAAGGAAATGCCAACCCACTCCAGTATTCTTGCTTGGGAAATCCCAAGGATAGAGGAGCCTGGAGGGCTCAACTAAGTCGGACACAACTTAGTGACGTTTTAAATAACTATAGTATCTCCCATGATCTAATAAAAAAAATATAGTACAGATAATATGCTATCTACTGGGTAATGATGTAGCAATGAGCACTGCATGGCTAACTGTATTTCCTATCTCTTGTTTGCTAGAAAGTGAAGTCACTCAGTCACGTCTGACTCTGCGACCCCATGGACTGTAGCCTACCAGGCTCCTACGTCCATGGGACTTTCCAGGCAAGATTCCTGGAGTGGGTGGCCATTTCCTTCTCCAGGGGATCTTCCCAACTCAAGGATCAAACCTGGGTCTCCCGCATTGCAGGCAGACTCTTTACTGTCTGAGCCACCAGGGAATCCCTGTTTGCTAAAAGGCCTTCCTATTTACAAAGACGTGTCTTCCCTGAGTCTCCTCCATCCTTTCAGTGTTCTCTAATTCCATGACCTGGAGATTTCTACTTCCAGTCCCAAGATAAAAGAAACACAAAATATCATAATATTATAACTTGAATGCTTAAGATGAAAAAAGTTTAGAGCATCACTAGTGACCATTCTTTTTAGGGTAATTCCTTGTTGAGGGATCTGTCCTGTGCACTATAAGAAGTTCAGCAGCAACATGGGCCAAAATATCACTAAATGCCACTAGGCCTCCTCCAAACTGTGACCACCAAAAATGACTCCAGACACTAACAGGTGTGTCCACCAGGAGTAAGAGGAATTACCTCAAGGTGAAAACCACTGTTTCAGAAGGACCTATAACCTATGCAGCTTTGCATGGGAGCTGAATTCAGAGCATATAACACCTGGATGCCGAGAATGAGCCCAGAGGAGGAAGACCAGACAACGGTGAAATCTCCATTTCTTTTCTCTAAACCAGGAAGACGAGAGCAGCAGCTCCAGCACAGAATACGAAAGCACGGACCCAAGTCTCAATTTCCGAAAATTTTCCCCAAAAGACACAAGTGTATGCGCACTAAGTCACTTCAGTCGTGTCCAACTCTATAGACTGTAGCCCACCAGGCTCCTCTGTCCCTGGGATTTCCCAGGCAAGAATACTGAAGTGGGTTGCTATGCCCTTCTCCAGGGAATCTGCCCTACCCAGGGATCAAATCTGAATCTCCTGCAGTTCCTGCATTGCAGGTGGATTCTTTACTGCTGAGCCACCAGAGAAGCCCAAGAGAACAATTTAAACACCCAGGTATGTTTCATCACCTTCATGTCTCTCCGAAGGCTTCATTCCTAAAATGTCTACTCTAAAATTCACTTTACCTCCTTCTCTTTTCCGAAATCTCTATTCCTTCTTTCTAAAATGATGGCCACATTCCACTACAGTATTCTTGCCTGGGAAATCCCATGGGCAGATGAGGCTGGCAGGCATTGCAGAGTCAAACACAACTTCATAACTGAACAACAACAACACATAATCAAGCAGATTGATTTGGGAACATACTTCTTGTTGGATATGTGGCATAAAATGGAGAGTGAAGTGACCTAGCAATATGGAATACAGAGTCTTGTAAGAAATTAACACTTGTGTATAGAATAATAGTTGCAAATATTCAAACAATAAAGTCGATGGCTAAAGGAAAAATAAAACAAAATGATGCCCACAGCAATGGCTTGAAATTCCCACACCCTTGAAAAAAAAAATTCCCATAGTTGAAATACAGACACATGTCAATCTACGTGTGCTAGAACATGGCATAGGTTGGGGAGAAGTAACTCATCATCCAAGGACGTGGACTTCTCCAAATTTTCATTTACTTGGTAATGATTTTTTTATACAGACTGGTTTATAATCTGTAAATCAGTTCAGACTCAAAACAAGTTGGCTGTATGATTTGGGCAAATCTCTGCATGTTTTATTTTTTTTAACCATCATAACTAATTTTAAGTGTACAGTTCAGTAGTGTTAAGTATATTCAGGTTGCTGCGCAACAGACTGCTGGAACTTTCCATCATGCAAAACTGAAATGCTATACCCATTAAATACTAGCTCCCCATCCCTCCCCTCTTTACCCCCTCCCCTCAGGCCCCCCTCCATTCTCCTTTTCGTCTCTGTAAATCTGAGTATTTTAGATGCTTCATCATCGCGCTCTTTGCTCAATCATGTCTGCCTCTTTGTGACTCCATAGACTGTAACCTGTCAGGCTCCTCTGTCCATGGGATTCTCCAGGCAAGAATACTGGAGTGGGTCGCCATTTCCTTCTCCAGGGGATCTTCCTGACCCAGGAATCGAACCCGTGTCTTTTGTCTCCTGTGTTGGCGAGAGGATTCTTTACCACTAGTGCCACCTGGGAAGCCCTTTAGATGCCTCACATAAGTAAAATTATACAGTATTTGTCTTTTGGGGACTGTCTTATCTCACTTAACAGGATGTTCTCAACATGTCAGCATTTCCTTTTCAAGGCTGAATAACATCCCATTATATGTATATATATAGAGTCGGACACGACTGAGCAACTTTACTTTCACTTTCCACTTTCATGCATTGGAGAAGGAAATGGCAACCCACTCCAGTGTTCTTGCCTGGAGAATCCCAGGGACAGGGAAGCCTGGTAGGCCGCAGTCCATGGGGTCACACAGAGTCGGACACGACTGAAGCGACTTAGTAGTAGTAATATAAGTATATAAGACATTTCGTATCCATTCATCCATCTAATGGACATTTGAGCTGCTTCCACTTCTCGGCTATGGTGAATAAAGCTGCTATGAAAGTGGGTGTGCAGATATCTCTTCAAGATCCTGCTTTCCATTCTTGTGGCTATATACCCAGAAGTAGATAGTAGGGGCTTCCCTGGTAGTCCAGTGGTTAAGAATCCACCCTGCAGTGCAGGGGTCTCCAGTTTGATGCCTGGTCCATGAAGATCCCACATGCTGCAGGACAACTAAACCCATGCGCCGCAACTACTGAGCCTGCGCTCTAGAGCCTGGGAAGCACAACAAGAGAAGCCGTCACAATGAGACGGCCGCACAATGCAACTAGAGAGTAGCCCCCACTCCCCGCAACTAGAGGAAAGCCCTTGCACAGGAACGAAGACTCAGCACAGACAAAAACGAAATAATTTTTAAAAAGAAGTGGGTCATATTTTTTGAAGAAACGCCACAGAGTTTTCCATAGCACAGATCCCTTCTTTTGGAGTCCAGGTTCCCTCATGTGTCAAACGATCAGTTTTTACAAATGAGCCTGAATGAGGTGATCTCTAGGACACATTCTGGCTTGTCTATCACTGCAGGAGAAAAGTCAGCCAGCCAGTCCAGCCCAGCCCTTTTCTGCCTGATCACCTTTGGCAAATTTCTGACCTCCAGCCTCCAAAACCATCTCCAAAATACCCAGGTCTTGTATCTGTCTGTCACCAAACTCCCAGTTCACTGCTAAAATTTTTAGATGGTTTAAAAAGCAGAGCCAAGTGTGTGGGTTTGTTTGCTTTTCCCCTACCAGAGGGCCTTATAAAGTGAGCTCACTGGGTTTGTAGAGCTCACACTTGCCCCTGACAAGCAGAGTTCCACTGACACAGAGAAGCCTGTCCACCCTGAGTCTCCAGGGTGGTAAGAGGAAAAGAAAGTTAATGGAAAAACGTACATCTTTTGTCCCAAGCCACTCTCTCGGTGGACTCAGCAGTGATCACGATGGAATTCAAAAAAGTAGCCACAACTTATGAAACACCCCAAACTGACATCTTGCTTTTACAAATGCAGTAAGAGAAGGTAGGGTTCTTTCTGATAAAATAGAAGTTCAATCAGCAGCATTTGCCAACAGTGGCTCCAACCCCAAGCCCAGAGGGAGACCCTTCACTTGTGAAAAGAGTCAAAGATCTGTGGTCTTTAGACCCTTGTTGCACAAAACCAGGCCCCTGGACCAGCTGCACTGACCTCACCTGGCAGCATGTTAAAAATGCAGGGTCACAGGCCCCACCCCAGACTTTCAGAAGCAGAATCTGCATTTGAAAAGATACCGTGGTGATTCACACACATACCTTAAAGTTTCAGAAGGACAGAGATAACAGAATTCATAGCAATGTGAAAGATGGATCATGAATACTACTACAAAGCTGTTCTCTGCTGTTGGCAAGTGGGCTGAATTAAATCAAGGTGCACCCACCACCTTTTCCACAGTGATGCAGGAAACCTGCTTTTCAGGTAGAATCTGAAGTTCATCAGCATCTTAGATGACTAATTTTTCTTAAGAGGCCAAAGGCAGCCACCAGGCAGCTGATGTAAATTCAGGAACTGCCAGGGGCAGAAGATGTACCCACAAATGAACTGCCCCAGGTATACATGAAACCCACCAACACCCGAGCCAGGAGCTGCCAGAGCCACCGACGCCCAGCTGTGCTCACAGCTCTGCCCTGCATCCATCCCAGTAATTCCTCCTCCAGGCGTCCCGGATCATTGCCTCAAATCCCTCTCCCTCGTATTAGCTTCCAGTGGAGATTATTTTTTTATTTATTCATGATCTGTACAGAGCCTACTTCCCCAAGGGATTGTGTGTGGCTTACAAAGATGAACACACTGTAAACAAGATGAGCAAAATTAAAGCAGAACAAATGCCCAGTTCGAAGTCTTAGACTGTGTGTTCACATGATCTTTACTCTCTTGGCTCACCAGACTCCCCCATCACTGCTCCTCCCTGGGAAAGCAGCAGGGAATTAACGTGACAGATGAATTTGAAAATAAACTGGGGGTGCTCAGATCATCTCCTCTTCTTTATCTCTTGGGAGTGAGTTTGCGAACAGGGAGTAAAAATTCCACCCTGCTCCTTGTGGGCACAAGACTCGTCTATACCACCCCTTCCTGGTCCTCCCACCCACATGGGGAGACCCAGGAGTGCCATGTGGATGAGGGTCAGCATTACTGGTAGCTGGTTGGGTATGTCTGTGTAATGGTGGGATTATTAAAAAGCCTATGTGCACAAAGATATGAACTACATTTTCAACCTCACTTCCATCAGTTCTAAAAACTGATTCTTTGGCTCCCATGTTTTTACTCCTTATTTCTCAATTAGCTCAAAACTCAAGTGAAGGGGAAAGGTACTATTTATTATGTCCTTTCAAAATCCCAACAAAAAGATCTGGAGAGCTCATGCTACAAGACACTTAAGAGAGGTTATTAATAGTGATCAGTGGAGGGACTTCCCTGGAGGTCTAGTGGTTAAGACTCTGAGCCTCCCATGCAGGGGGTGCAGGTTTGACCCCTGGTTGGGGAACCAAGATCCCACATGCCTCATGGCATAGCCAAAAAATAATAATATATAAAAGGGTCAGGGACTTCCTTAGTAGTCCAGTGGTTAAGATACCCCACTTCCAATGCAGGGACGCAGAAGACAGGGGTTCAACCTCTGGCTGGGGAACTAAGATCCTATATGCTGAGCAACGCAGCCAAAAAATAAATTTTAAAAATATATATTATTAAAAATATAGTGATGGGGGGAAAAGGCCTGAAATCTCTGGCTACCAAGGCAGAAGAGAACATGTGACCAGTGTGGGAGATGTAACTAGAGGTCACTCAGTACTCTTGCCACTCTCATCTTACCTGCCTTCCTCTCCCACACAGACTGGAAAATCTAAAGCCTGCCTTCTCCAAAATCCTGTTAGCTAGGAGAGGCCAGGTACTCCATTCTGGCCAATGGGACATCCTCAAGAGTAAATGGACACTGCCTCCCCCATGTTCTCCTTCTCTAGGGGACAGGTGGGATGCCTGAGATGCAACAGCCTCTGCTAACAAGGGCCGGGCAGGCAGAGAGAGGAAGTCGGCACCAGGGAAGGCTCGATGGCCCTTGACCGCCTACCCGAGCTGGCCTATTGTTCATGATGAATAACTCCCTAACTAGCAAAGCCAGAGATACACTTGGTTATATGTTTCTAAGGAACGCTGAGTTGAAAGATATGTATGTGTATCTTTCATTGTTTTTATGACTATAGACAAAATCTTATATAGAGACATAGACTGTTCTAATAAAACATCACTAAAAAACAGATGAAGATTTTCTAGACAATGTTTTGAAGAAGTGACTCCTTTTCTTTTTTCTAATTACATATTTAAAAAAGATAGCTTTAAGGGTTTTCATACTCAGAAAGAGCAATCTATGCCAGATAGATGGAGAGAGACAGAGACAGTCATAAACACACATATATATGTTTATTCAACTCTAAAATCTTGATGAAATAGAACTCAATTAATTTCAAGCTCATTTTACTTTTAAAAGACTAAAGAAATGTCAAAAAAAAAAAAAGAAGAAGAAGCATCAAGATTGTATTTGCCTGGGAAATCTCATGGACAGAAGAGCCCGGTAGGCTACAGTCCACAGCATCACAGAGAGTCGACTACAACTTAGCAACTGAACAACAACAACACACAACCAGGCAGACTGTGATCTGGGGAAATACTTCTTGATGGAAACGTGGCAGAAAATGGAGAGTGAAGTGACCTAGCAATATGGAATAGAGAGTTCTGGAAGAAATTAAAATTTGTATATAGAATGACAGCTGCAAATATTCAAACAATAAAGTCTGTGGCTAAAGGAAAAAAAAAAGAAATGTATTTTAAAATAATAATAGAATTATTGATAGTTCTGATTTTTTTAATTTATTCGCAATTTGGAAGCAAATTTGGAACCAGTTCTTGTTTGTTGGGATTCCCTGGTGGCTTAGAGGGTTAAGAGTCTGCCTGTAATGTGGGAGACCAGAGTTCGATTCCCGGGTCGGGAAGATCCCTGGAGAAAATGGCAACCCACTCCAGTATTCTTGCCTGGAAAATCCCATGATGGAGGAGCCTGGCGGGCTACAGCCCACAGAGTCGCAAAGAGTCAGACACAACTGAGCGACTTCACTTTCACTTTCAGTTCTTTCTCAACAACATCCTGTCCAGGCAAGGTGGACAATGAAGACAACACAGTGGTGAAGCTGGGACACCACAGGCCTTCAGACTTCAAAGGAGCTTTTGTTACGTTACATTAAGCACAAATATACATTACATAAATGTTCATACGTTAAAGAAAGATAGTCGTCAAAGGTTGCCAAGCAGAAAGTTCTGGCAGTAAAACCTCGGAGCTTCAGAAAATGCAACTAATCAGAATATAACATTTTCCCAACACTGATCAAGATTTTTCTGTACAGAGGAAAGAGAACCCTCCTATGCTGTTGGTGGGAATGTAAATTGGTACAGACATGTGGAAAACAGTATGCAGGTTTCTCAAAAAACTAAAAATAGAGCTTCCATATGATCCAGCAGTTCCACTCCTGGGTATATATCCAAAAGAAACAAAAGCACTAATTCAGAAAGATACATGTACCTCAATGTTCATAGCTGCATTATTTATAACTGCCAAGGTATGGAAGCAATCTAAGTGCCGATTAACAGATGAATCAATAAAGATGTGGTACACATATACAATGGAATATTACTCAGCCATAAGAAAGAACAAAACTTTATCATTTTCAACAACATGGATGGACTTGGAGGTCCATCCTTCAAGTGAAAATTGCTTAGTCGTGTCCAACTCTGCAATTCCATGGATGCTAGCCCGCTAGGCTCCTCTGTCCATGGAGTTCTCCAGGCAAAAGTACTGGAGTGAGTTGCCATTTCCTTCCCCAGGGGATCTCCCCGACCCAGGGGTAGAACCTGGGTCTCCTGCATTGTAGGCAGATTCTTTACAGTCTGAGCCACCAGGGTAGGTATTATGCTAAGTGAAATAAGTCAGATAGAGAAAGACAAATATTGTATGATGTCACTTATCATGTGAAATCTTAAAAATGCAACAAACTAGTGATTATAACAGAAAAAAAAGTAACAAATATAAAGAACAAATTACTGGTTACCAGTGGGGAAGGGACAATAACAGGGTAGGGGATTGAGAGGTGCAAACTATTATGTGTAAAATACGCTACAAGGATATATTGTACAACATAAAGAATAAAGCCAATATTCTACATAAGTTTTTTAAAAGCATGAGCAATTAAATATTCAAAATGTAAAAAAAAATAAGAAAGAAAAGAAAGAGAAGGATTGTCTTGTACAATGTATAAGGAGTGATTTCTTGGTGTTCTCATTTCCTACATAATGGTTCTTTCCTTCTTCCCAATTATAAAGAGATATGTTTAAACATTTCCAGACACAAACGGAGTAGAATATCTCCTGCTCCTCACTCTGCTCACTCTTTAGGATGAGTTTGAATTCAGCTCTAACAAACTGAAGTGCTGCTGGCACAGTGCTTGCACACGTAATCCCATTTGGTCCTCAAAATATCACAGTGAGGGGGCTTCCCTGGGAGCATGGTGGATTCTTACCCGGAAGATCCCACGTGCTGCAGGGCAAGTAGGCCCTAACACAACTACTGCGCCCACGTGCCTCAGTTACTAAGCCCGCAAGCCCGCGAGTCTGTGCTCTGCAAGGAGAAGTCACCACAATGAGAAGCTCACACACCACAACTAGAGAGTAGCCGCCCATCACCCCAACTAGAGAAAGCCTGCACTAAACAACAAAGACCCAGAACAGCCAAAAATAAAGAAAGAAAGAAATGTTTTTAATAAAAGGAAAGACCTTTGTCAATAAAACATTTTTTTTTTTTAATATCACAGTGCGGAGCAGAGGGGGAAGGAGAGGGTAAAACGAATGGAGAGAGTAGCATGGAAATGTATACACTACCATATGTAACATAGATAGCAGTGGGAACTGCTGTATGACTCAGGGAACCCAAACCGGGCTCTGTGACAAACGAGAGGGCTGAGATGGGGTGGAAAGTGGGAGGGAGGTTCAAGAGGGAGGGGACATATGTATACCTATGCTGATTCATGTTGATGCATGACAGAAAACAACACAATATGGTAATGCAATTATCTTTCAGTCAACAATAAATAAATTTTTAAAAAAAATATCACCATGCAGGAAACAAATGGAATAAGCCCTAAGTGCAAACAGAAGCTGGAGAAGTTAAGGAATTTATCTAAAGTCTCCTGACCAAACTGTATTTTAAGTTTGGTAGAGCCAGACTAAAATATAAGTCAGCTGCCTCCTGGTCTGGGGCTCTTTCTAAGGCACTGTGCAGACTCTGACGCTTGTCTGTGGTCTGAAGGGACAGCGGACACGCCAGGGAGGTGGAGTGGCTGCCCTCTCACACCACCTGCCCAATGGCTGGCCCGTGGCCCATCATCACCTATCCTGAAAATCATTCAGTTGGAATTGGGGCTTTCTATTTTAGAAAAGCATCCTTTTTTTTTTTCCCTTTTCCTACCTGGTTAGTCATTCTTTCTTGTTTCCCTGTTTGATTCATGAATTTTGTGCCTTGCAAAAGGTCACATTTTCTCTCTCCTTAGGATCCAATCGCAAATCATGATGCAGTTGCTACCCTTACTTCTTCCTACCTACAAAGTTTTCTCTATGCTCCAGGTCGACACTGAACCTCTCTCCTTGCAGGAGGAGTTCGGGCACTGAATGTGTGTAAAGATTGCTGGGTCACATCTACAACCACATCACTTCTACATGGAAAGCTGCCAGTATGTTAATGCCAGAACTTTCAAAAGATTAAAGTATATATTTACATTCCATTTCAATGATTTCTACTTAATTCAGATTTTGGTCCCAATTGCAATTACTAACCTGCTACCTGCTTTTATTTCCCCACCCTTTATTCTGTGGTTGTTATCAGTTAGAAAGACTGACCAAAAAGTTAAGAAATGGGTGGGGAGTGGACAAGGTAATATGGAAGAACAGTTTTGCAGAAAATCACAACAATATACACCTAGTTACTTATTAATAGGAAAAATTCCATGTCATAATGGGTTAACACTGCTCACGTGCTAAGATAGTGCATATGTTTAGTCACTCAGTTGTGTCCAACTCTTTGTGACCCCATGAACTGTAGCCCACCATGGGGGTTCCTCTGTCCATGGGGATTCTCCAGACAAGAATACTGGAGTGGGTTGCCATGCCCTCCTCCAGGGGAAATTCCCAACCCAGGGATTGAACCCAGGTCTCCCACATTACAGGCAGATTCTTTACCATCTGAGCTACCAGGGAAGAAGATAGCAGTCTCCCTGATTTAAGTTTGTATGGAGGTAACCCGTCGGAGAAGGCAATGGCAACCCACTCCAGTACTTTTGCCTGGAAAATCCCATGGGTGGAGGAGCCTGGTGGGCTGCAGTCCATAGGGTCGCTGAAAGTCGGACACAACTGAGCGACTTCACTTTCACTTTTCACTTTCATGCATTGGAGAAGGAAATGGCAACCCACTCCAGTGTTCTTGCCTGGAGAGTCCCAGGGACAGGGGAGCCTGGTGGGCTGCCGTCTATGGGGTCGCACAGAGTCGGACACGACTGAAGCGACTTAGCAGCAGCAGCAGCAACCTGTAAATGCTGCTTTAAAGGTCTAAAGAATGGTCTTGTTTTGATTATGTCTTGAGGACGTTAAGCCAGTTCTGCATCCTTCTACACCATTCAGAACCCTACTGAATGTGACCCATCCTTTGGTTTCAGTGGGCTTTCAGAAGTTCAAGGGCTTTGGGGTCAGACGGTGTGGGTTTGACACCCATAACCAAGTCACTTAAGTTCTCTGGGCCTTAGTTTCCTCATTCATAAAAAAAGGGGAAACAATTCCCATCTCCTAAGGCCATTGAGAACATTAGATGAAATAACACAGGTAAGATTTCTGGTACCGAAACCACTGGAGCTTTTATCAAGATCCATTTAATACAAAGCAGAACTCCTACGAGTTACACCAAGAATGTATCCGAAGGCAGGCATCAAGACGTTTTCCCAAAAAATGATTATTAGTTAGTTAAGTCGCTCAATCGTATCCGACTCTGCGACCCCGTGGACTGTAGCCTACCAGGCTTCTCCGTCCATGGGATTCTCCAGGCAAGTATACTGGAGTGGGTTACCGTTTCCTTCTCCAGAGATCTTCCCAACCCAGGAATTGAATTCTGGTCTCCTGCATTGGAGGCAGACGCTTTAACCTCTGAGCCACCAGGGAAGCCCTGGTGGGCTTAATAATAAAAAATGATTATTAGTCAATATCTAAATGAAGAAGAGGAGGAGGAGGTCGGGGGAGGCGGGAGCAAATCCCATCTGTAGGACTTTCTTCCCCTTTCACATGTCACTTTAGATATTACCTTAAACTGGAAATATTTCTTCATTACATAGAAGGCACCTCAGACGCTGGGCCTGTGTCTCATTTTTTGGTCTTCCCACAAGAAGCACAGTTGCTCAGCACTGAATATGCACTCGCTAATTTCCTTCTTGGTGAAAGTGTTGCTCAGTCGTGTCTGACTCTTTTGAGACCCCATGACTGTAGCCTACCAGGCTCCTCTGTCCATAGGATTCTCCAGGCAAGAATACTGGAGTGGTTGTCATTGCCTTCTCCAGAAGATCTTCCCAACGCAGGGATCAAACCCGGTTCGCCCTCATTACAGGTAGATTCTTTACCATCTGAGCCACCAGAGAAGTCCCTCCCTTCTTGGGGGGCAACCACTACCAGAAAAGTTAAATCTCAGGGCTCTGACATCAGATATTCTCTGTTTGTGTGGGGCTCTGCCTGTGTTTTTCGTGTCAGTGGTACCTAGAAGTGGGTGGGAGACCCAAGTTTTCAAAATAAATGGAGGAAAAGATCAGAAAGAAAACAGTTGGGATGTTTACAGAGTCAAGATGTCACTCTAAAGACTGCTGGTTGTTTTCAAAGAGAGAAACATATGTTTACAGTGTAAAGACCTGACAATCAACCAACTCAACTAAGTGATTAAACTCAACAACGCTAGTGAATGGGCAGGTGCCTCTAATAGAAAACACATACCACGACCTATGAAGGAGTCTGGCCAAAAACATTTTGCCTGAACTGAATTACATGTTTAGACTGAACTTCCAGTTTACAAGAAATATAGAATGTGGAGGAATGAGATAAGTGCACCACAAGGAAATAATCAGATAACTCTAGAATGTAAAATATTCCACAAATTAGCCTTGTCTGTGTAGTAGAAACAGAAAAAAGTTGATACAGTTTTCTAGTTTATCAAACACTAAGAAAGCAAACAACCAAATGCAATGATTGAATGAATCTTGACTGGCTCATGGTTTGAAAAAAATACATAGCTAAAAAAGTCACTGAGTGGACAATGAAGATTTGAATGTGGACTGGACTTTGATAATCAATGGAATAGTTACTTTCATAGGGTATTTAAGCTCCTGAGTTATATAAGAGAATGTCCTTATTTTCAGAAGACATGTGCTGAACTTAAAGGGACCCACAATTACTTTCAAAAGTCTTAACCTCCTACCCAATATATATACATATATATATATTCTACACAAACACACACAGGTTGATACAGCAAACATGACAATAATGAACAATTATTGAATCTAGGTGGTTGGATATACTAATGTTCACTATACTACTATTTCAACTTTTCTGTACAGTTTGAAAATTTGTCATAATAAACATTAGAAAACATGGAGGCGAAAGTAACAAGCAAGGGATTCCCCTGGTGGTCCAGTGGTTAAGAACCCAATTTGCAATGCACGGAATGTAGGTTCAAACCCTGGTGGGGGAACTAAGACCCTGCAGTGCTCCCCAACAAGAGAAGAAGTCACCACAATGAGAAGCCCGCATGCACCACAACCAAGACCCATCACGGGCCAAAAGTAAAAAATTAAAAGCAAGCAAACTATTCCTTCCTGCCTGGATAAAAATTTCTTTCTCTTGCATTTCATAATAACAACAAAGTATAAAACCCTTTATTTGGGCCAGTTACTGGGGACTACAAAGGGCTGCAACATCCTCTAAGGACAATAGTCGTCCTGAGGAAAAAGCATAGCCCTCTTTGTTGAGTATCACTTTCACTCCCCTTTCACTATCCACCAGCGACTGCTTTTCAGAAAATAGTAATCATTATTCTCCCAATTCATGGAACTGAGGGTCTTCAAACCAACAATAAAAACAGCTTTGGATAAACTTTACAACTTGTGAGGTTGCTTCTGCATAAAGATAACCTAGTCATTCGATATCACTCAAGTTTTTTTCTTAATAGTGAAGCAGACAATATGTAAGAAATACAGATACAGAGACAATACAGGCTGTTTCCTATAGTCTGGGTACTTCCTGCTGTTGGAGGCAGGAAGAAGTAGCAGTGGATGAAAGCTGTCAATGACCTCACTTCACACACCAGTCACTTCTATTCCTTCCTGAGCCCTTTGAGAAGATAAACTTGATAAACTAGAGCTTTTCCAAAGACAGGCTGCAAGAAAGAGAAGCACTACTCCACAGTGAAAGTCTGTATTACTTGGGAAAAGCCCAGTGTGAAGTGTGAGTCTTAAAAGTCACAGAACTCTCAACTGTTTAATTCCAGAACTGAAAACACACCACAGGGAGGCTTAAAAACCAAAAAGCAAACAGAAGCTTACTGCTTAAAGTATACACATATAAATTATATAACACCATATATTCTCTATAATATCTACCATCAACTAAATGTGAAAGAAAGTTCTTCTTTTCCATTTTTGAGTCCAAGCTCAGGTAAGAGGGCAGGAAAGGCTTACCTAGGTACAACGATGCGTTTTCTTTCTTGACATTGTCATCTAAGTAGGTTGGTCCCAGGGTATAAATAGGTGTGGAGCCCATTCCAATGAGAATCTGTGCGCACACGAATAAAGCCACGTAGACCCAGTGGTCGTTGCCACCCGAGTCCTTCAGGCAGGTGGGAGGCTCCACCTTGACCGAGGAGTTGCCGTTTTGACACAGGCCATAGTTGGAGGCGGAGGCGTTCAACTCTTGGATCTGGTAGGGCGGCGAGATGAAGTGAGGTAAGGCGAAGAGGGCAGCCCCCACAGCGATGAGGAGACCCCCCACGGCCAGCCACAGGGGCCGCCGTCCCCGGCCGCCGAAGTAGCTGACGAACACCACCACCACCAGGCTCCCAATGTCAAAGCAACTGACCAGCAGCCCCGACTCGGAGCTCTTCAGACTGTAGCGCCTTTCGATGGTGGTGATGACGCTGCTCAGGTACCCGGAGACCATCAACGCCTGGATGAAGGTTAAAAAGCACATGCAAACCAGGAAGCAACGGGAATCGGTGAGGACCACGTAGAGGCACCTTCTGCCCTGGAGCATGGCCAGAGTGGAGGACACCGACATGGTTTTGGCGATTTCCACCCCGTGGCGACGTTCCGCCAGTCCTGCCGTCTCTGCCGAAGTAGACGGGGCGGAGGGGCTGGGGGCCGGCGGGTAGGGGTCTGACTTCAACTCCTGATGGCTGGGGGCGGGCTCGGAGCCTTCTTCACTCGCGGGACTCAGGTCTGGCGGGCAGGAGGCGCTGTTCAGGGCGGGTAAACTCTGGGACCTGAAGGACTCGGGTTCACACTTCTCTTGGACAGCTCCTACCCTGGCGCGCGCTTCCTGCGGCTCTCCTGCCTGGGGCTCCAGCCCAGCGCCTCGGTCCATGGCTCTCAGAATTCAGATTCGGTCGCCGATCGCACTCAAGGACTCCGGAGCTTTGCATCCACCGGCACGAGGGGCTGAAGCCGGGCCCAGGCTGTCGTGCCCACCAAGGACCGGGGCTGGCGATGCAGAGCCGCGCTGTGGGGCATCCTCACCAGCTGGGAGGTGCCCAGTGCATCCTGACCGCAGTCGTGGTCCCGAGGCTCCGCAGCCGCGTGCCCCGGAGGGCAGGGGTCCGCGCGGTCCTGCGATGAGCCCAACTTAGGGTCCACCCCGGGCTGGGAGCGCGCAGCAGGATCCTGGCGTGTCCCGGGCGCATCCCCTCCGCCGCTGCCGCTCCGCCTGCCGCCCGGAGCGCGTACGCCGGGTGCCCAGCGTCGGGGCGGTTAGCTCTGCTGCCGGGGCCGCATCCCGCCGGGCTGGCTGGGCCAGAGGCACCCGGTCCTCGCCGCCTCGGCTCGCGACACCCTCGGGCGCTAAGGTGCCAACCTGCAAAGCAGAAGAGAGGGCGGTCAGAGAAGAGCGGCTGATTCTGGCTTCTCGGCGCCCCCGGCGGACAGCGCTGGGGGACTCTGACGGTCCGAAGTGGGACCGAGGGACGAGCAAGGAACGAAGCCCTGGAGGAGGATTGGGCTGTAGGCAGCAGTCTCTAGAGCCCAAACAATAAGCAGCGGGCGGTCGGCAGAGACCCTCCTTCATTGTCTACGGCGGACCTGCCCCCGCCCCGCCCCTTTTGCCTTAAACAGCGCATCTGCTTTTATATGTTAATAATTATCCACCTGGTAGCTCTGACTCACAGACAGCGTCTTTTATTCGAGTGAACTAATTGCAACCTTTTGGTACTCCTACTCCATTACTCAGAATAGAAGAGGCCCAAAAGAACAAAGGAAAGTTTCTTTCCTTTTTTTTTTTTTTTTTACAAGCACGATGCACTCCTAGTCCCGATTTTTTTTAAAAAAAAAAGGGGGGGGGAAAGCGAGGTGTGTAGAAACGTGTGTACACACTTGTGTGCAGGCACGTGTGCGCCGACTGGATGCGAATCAGTCTTCTCCATCCATTAGAGACAGATACGCATTCAAAGCCCAAGGCAGCAGCAAAAAGGTCAGCGTGCTTGCCTCTTTATTCCCAACACTAAAAATAACACCCCTGCCCCTCAGCCGCCAGGGAGAACTATTCAATTACAAATACCAGGGGCGTTCGAGGCTGCGGCCCACGCCAAGTCCCAGAGCGCTGTGTCAAGCGAAACCGAAAATCAGTTTGCTTTGCGGAGGGGTGGGGAAGCCACAACCAAACAATGAGACGCGGGAGCGCTGTCACGGCGCGCTGGGAGCCCACGGAGCCTGCTCGGCACGCGCGGGCCGGCAGGGAGGTGTGCTATTTACATCCAGCGCACCCAGCGAGCGTGGGCTCGGGGTGCGCGCGCACCCACACACACACATACATACACCGGCGTGTCTGTGTAGAAACCCCTCGCGCGATCCGGCACCCAGCTTGAATATAACGCGAGTCGAAAACAGGTGTGTCCCCAGGGTAAGCCTTCGCCCCTTAACTCGGGACTCCCACTGTATTCCTCCGGCCCCCGGGGAGGCGGGGGGGAGGTGATGTGCACCAGGTGGGAGAGGAGAGCTGGACTTCGCTGCATTGTGTTTCATGCGACGCGCTTTTGTGATGGTGCTGAGAAAAGAAAGGAGGAAGGGTAAAGGGAGAAAGGCAGAGAGCCTGGGATCCAGGGGCGGCCGCTCCGGCGTCTCCCTCGGCTCGACTGGGCCAGCCCAGCTCCCAGATTCCCGGCCTGCCAGCCACTCAGAGCCAGGGTTTCCCCGCCGCCTTCTTGCCCGGGAGCCTTCCCGGGGAACCCCACCGGCGCCGGCGTACAAAGTCGGGGAATCCCGGAAAACTCGCTTCCCCGCGCCCAGGGGAGCGCGCACCCGCACCGCAGCGCACCCGCACCCCAGCGGAGCCTTGGAATGGCACACGGACCCAGGCGGGCGGCTTTCAGAGCCGGCGTGGGGGCCCGGGGACATCTCCTACGCGCGCGCAAACACACACACACATACACACACACGGCCCCGCAGGAGGATAGGACCGCCGGAGACAGCTCGCCGAGCTGAGGGTCGCACGAGCCGCTGCTACTCACTCGTGAGTCGGCCGGTCAATCTGGCTGGCTGGGAATGGAGCGGGGGGAGGTGGGGACCTTGGAGGCGCGAGAGTAGTTGGGAGCCTCCTGGGGAGGCAGCCTCGGTCCAGCCGCGAGGAAATCAGTGAATGAGTCTGTGACCCCAGCCTCTGGAAACAAGACACACGCGCACAGACGCGCCCGGAGCCGAGCGGCAGAGGGCGCAGGCGCGCGGGCAGCCGCCCAGCCCAGCCCGGAGGCGGCGAGCCACCAGGCTGCCTTTTCACCTGAAAGGGGGGGAACCGTGAGGACCCCAGGGAGCAGGTCTCCAGAAAAGTCAGCGATTCAGGCAGAGAGCCCACTCGGAATAAAGAAGTTGAAATTTCTGTTGGTTTATTACGTACTGTGGGCACCCACCATGTCTCAGGGACCATACCAGGTAGATTCTGGGAACCAAAGATGGACGGGACAGGATCCGTGGACCGAGGAAACCTCTGTTTTGTGGAGGAAATACTCCTGTAAGTAGCCTATAACTACACAGTAACTTCTATACAGGGTGTCACTGAAGAACCCTTATTATATATCGATTATAATATCCATTATTAACCCATTAGACCTTCATTTCCAGACAGCAGGATAGGCATGTGCAAAGGCCCTGGGGCACGATGCTGCAAAGAAATCTTGAGTCTCAGGGTGATTGCAGAGATGGGGCAGAGAGCTGGCCAGCAAGAGTGGCACAGTAGGAAAGGTCAGCACTGAAGGGCCAGTGACATCCAACCTCAGTCACCAGACAGTTGGTTCTGACACTGGTAGGTGAATGCAGGCCATGTGGAGGGAGTGGAGGCAATCTCAGCAATCTCTGAGCAAAATGTGATGCGGCAGTGGTGGAGCATGGAGAGGAAGGAACTCCTTGAGAACACTGACAAGACAGAAGTAGCCAGACTTAGAAGCCGATGTTAACCAGAGATTGAGATTGAGGTCCAAGGAAAACACAAGCAGAGAAACATGCTCTTGGGGTAAGATGTTTCTCCTTTAAGATACCTTGACTTTGAAATGCCTCTGGGACATCTGAGTGTATACACATCCCATAAACCACCAGACATATAACATACAGGCAGTTGGGATTAGGGGAGTGAATTAGGAGGCAACAACCAGACATGGCATGAGGTGGGTGAATAAGAAGATCAGAGGAGGGGTAGACTAAGGACAGGGCCCTGGGGACAGGGTGATCTAAGAGCTGGAGAGGGAAAAAGCTAAGGAAGGAGATTAGAAGCAAGGGTCAGAGAGATCTGTGAAGAATCAGAAAAGAGGGACCATCACAGAAGCCAGATGCAAGAAAGGCTGCCGAGTCGCCAAATAGGATGATAACAGAAAAGAGCCCATGGGCTGTAGAAAGTGGGAGGACACTGCAGAGCTCTGACAGAGGGAGACGTAACCTAACGAGGGGAGGGAATTGTTCTACATTTACTGGTGACCACACTGACCATTCTGCCATGCCAAAGCCACTTCACTCACCCCTGGCCTTATCCAGTGAGAGCACAGGATCCATCTCATAGTGTGATGAGGGAAGTGGAGAGAGACTACGTAACATGCGTGGTAAAGACACACAGCTAGTCTCGGGATGATAAAAGGTCCATGCGCCATAATACTTCGTTCCCCAGGGATGGTGAAAATAAGCTTTTAATCTGTTTTAACAATCGTTTTACTCCAAAATTGATTTTTTTTTAATTTTCAGATAGAGAAATAAGCTTCCACTGTTTCTCATAGTGCTTTGCGTGGCAATTTTAAAGGTCCAAAGATATTACATTATTAATTCTCTCAGGAGAGCCCATTTCATACTGGAAAGCCACATGGGATAGTGAAAAGAGTATAGAATCAACTTGAAATTTTTATCCCAGCTCAGTTATCACAGCCATGAACAATTTATTCAATTGTTATTTATTTATCTTGATTTCCTCAGCAATAAAGTGAGAACAATATTACACTGAGTGTGCATGAGAAGGGCACAAACATACCTTGAAATGTTTGAGATGTACATACTTTGAAAATGTGCTCTGTCAAGTCAATCTTTCTTTTGCTAAAAAAAAAAAAAAAAAACAAAAAAACCATGCTCTTAACTATGACTCCCTTTCAGTCACACAGCAGCTTAACTTTTCAGTACATCTTGCATCTTTTAATTATCTCACATGAGTCCAACAACCACCATATGTACAGCTGATCTTTACAGAAAAAAATATTAAGTCAGCTGATACCAAAAGAACAGTTAGTGCATCCTCCAAGGCCACATTGAGACAGCACTGGTCTGGCAACTACCAAACTGATCAATCAAACAAGACAAAGACATTCATTCCTCATTCCCTGTCCCTGTCCTGTCTTCTTGAGATCTCCATCAAGCGCACAGTCACTTTTCTACAAACAGGATATATGACGCCAGTTGACACCCTTGCCCATGATCTTAGCTATGTGGCACTTCCTATGCCTTATCACTCCTCTGAGCTTACTCTGGATCCAAACAGAATCAATCTGTCCTTCCAGGCTCTGAGGCCCATTCTTTCATCTCAGCCTCAGCCCCAGACATGAGTAGTTCCACAGCAAATTCAGTCTGGCACCAAATCGGATCAGGTGCCAGCAAAGGCTTCCCTGCTGAAAGTCAAAGAATTATGTCCCTGCCACCTGCTGTTTATTCATGGTCAATTACCATAGTTACACCAGAAACAATTCTGAGAATCTATAGGATTTTTTATTGTCACTAATAGATCACAATTTATAAACAGAATTCAAAACATCCAATTAGCTACCCATGTGCTATGCTAAGTTGCTTCAGTCGTGTCCGACTCTGTGCGACCTCATAGATGGCAGCCCACCAGGCTCCCCCGTCCCTGGGATTCTCCAGGCAAGAACACTGGAGTGGGTGGCCATTTCCTTCTCCAATGCATGAAAGTGAAAAGTGAAAGTGAAGTCACTCAGTCGTGTCTGACTCCTAACAACCCCATAGACTGCAGCCTACCAGGCTCCTCTGTCCATGTGATTTTCCAGGCAAGAGTACTGGAGTGGGTTGCCATTGCCTTCTCCAGCTACCCATATAGGAAACAAGAAGAAAACATTTAGCAACAGACATTTCTTGAGCTTTCCCTTTCAGCGTTAAATGTGCCTTTGGAAAAGGTCAGATATGCCTCCATCAACCCTAATCTTCAGATTCAGAGAAAGAAATGGACTTACTTCATGGAGTTCTGCTACCCCGATGGCTTATTTCACACAATATGAAAGAGTACAGTTGCTGAGACGAGAATACCTGCCTTCTTAGGTATATCGGTAGAGATAGCACAGGGCTATAAACTCTCTGCAAATCTTCAGGTGTGCTTATGCCGTTTCTAAGTCACTAATCAGTCTAATTTACACATAAATTGCTTCTTTCCCAGTCTTCATATAATAAGATGGTAGCCTCTGCAATTCCATGAATTTGAGTAAGCTCTGGGAGTTGGTGATGGACAGGGAAGCCTGGCATGCTGCAGTCCATGGGTTCACAGTCAGACACGACTGAGTGACTGAATTGAACCGAACTTTGAAACTAACTAGGGCATTCCGTTTTGTTTTGTTTTTTTAATGTGGGCCATTTTTTTTAAAAAGTCTTATTGAATTTGTTACAATATTGCTTCTGTCTTAAGTTCTGGTTTTTTGGCCAAAAGGCATGTGGAATCTTAGCTTCCCAACCAGGGATAGAACCTGCACCCCCTGCACTGGAAGGTGAAGTCTTAACCACTAGACTGCCAGGGGAGTCCCACTAGTGCATTCTAGGAGCTTGAAATCTAGCTCCTCTGGAGAATAGGGCAAGGAAAGCAGAAAGGACCCCTTTCTCCACTCTCATCACTCTTTCCTTAAGAGGATCAATTCAGAGGTCTCCCAGACACAAGAAGAAGGGCTCAGTTTAGGTCCAGAATATTTTCTGTGCCACTACTCTAATTGAATTAGGTATTGGTTCTTGAAGAGGAGTAAGTTGTATTTCAAAGGTAACCTTTCATGCTGCTGCTGCTAAGTCGCTTCAGTCTGACTCTGTGTGACCCCATAGACGGCAGCCCACCAGGCTCCCCCGTCCCTGGGATTCTCCAGGCAAGAACCTTTCATACACACATATAAATTCAATTCAATGTATTTCAATATATATAATAAAAATACAGCTTTATTGACAGACCCTGAAGAAGTATATAGATATACTTCTATATCTATATAGAAGGGATATAATTAAATTACATCTCTATTCTTTTAAGTTAATTTTTTGGCCACATAGCTTGTGGGATCTTACTTCCTCGATCAGGGATTGATCCTGCACCCTCAGCAGTGAAAGCGCAGAGTCCTAATGACTGGACCACCAAGGAATTCCCCAGATCTCTATTCTTGATTCAAAAAAGTAGTTTACAGTATGACTGATTTCCTCATTTTCTTTTCTTTTTTTATTTAATTTAATGGGTTTTTAGTGAAATATGATTGACATATAACATTGTATTAGTTTTCGATGTACAATATATTGATTTAATATAGTGTGTATATATTGCAAAATGATCATGGCAATAAGTCTACATTAGTTACAAATTTCTTTTCTTGTGGTAAGGATGTACTCTCTTAGCAACTTTCAAATATCCAATATGGTGTGTACGTGTGTATGTGTGTATGCTTAGTCACTCCATCGTATCCAACTCTTTGCGACCCCTTGGACTGTGGCCCACCAGGCTCCTCTGTCTATGGGGATTCTCCAGACAACAATACTGGAGTGGGTTGCCATGCCCTTCTCCAGGGGATCTTCTCAATTCAGGTATCAAGCCCAGGTCTCCCACATTGCAGGCAGATTCTTTACTGTCTGAGCCAATATGGTATTATTGATTATAAGGTTATAAGGTCGCCCCTGAACAGAACTTGGCATTTATACCTTTCAATGCTCAGTCGCTAAGTTGTGACCAACTCTTTGCGACTCCCTGGACTGTAGCCCACCAGGCTCCTCTGTCCATGGGATTTCCCAGGCCAGGATACTGGAGTGGGTTGCCATTTCCTTCTCCAGGGGAAACTCCAGAACCAAGGATCAAATCCGCGTCTCCCGCATTGGCAGGCAATTCTTTAACACTGAGTCACCAGGGAAGCCCATTTATATCCTTCAATTCAGTCGCTCAGTCGTGTCCGACTCTTTGTGACCCCATGAATTGCAGCACGCCAGGCCTCCCTTCACCAACTCCCGGAGTTCACTCAAACTTACATCTGTCGAGTCCGTGATGCCCTCCAGCCATCTCATCCTCTGTTGTCCCCTTTTCCTCCTGCCCCCAATCCCTCCCAGTATGAGAGTCTTTTCCAATGAGTCAGCTCTTCTCATGAGGTGGCCAAAGTACTGGAGTTTCAGCTTTAGCATCAGTCCTTCCAAAGAACACCCAGGGCTGATCTCCTTTAGAATGGACTGGTTGGATCTCCTTGCAGTTCAAGGGACTCTCAAGAGTCTTCTCCAACACCACAGTTCAAAAGCATCAATTCTTCGGCGCTCAGCCTTCTTCACAGTCCAACTCTCACATCCATACATGACTACTGGAAAAACCATAGCCTTGACTAGACAGACCTTTGTTGGCAAAGCAATGCCTCTGCTTTTTAATATGCTATCTAGGTTGGTCATAACTTTCCTTCCAAGGAGTAAGCGTCTTTTAATTTCATGGCTGCAGTCACCATCTGCAGTGATTTTGGAGCCCCAAAAAATAAAGTCTGACACTGTTTCCACTGTTTCCCCATCTATTTCCCATGAAGTAATAGGACCAGATGCCATGATCTTCGTTTTCTGAATGTTGAGCTTTAAGCCAACTTTTTCACCCTCCTCTTTCACTTTCATCAAGAGGCTCTTTAGTTCCTCTTCACTTTCTGCCATAAGGGTGGTGTCATCTGCATATCTGATGTTATTGATATTTCTCCCGGCAATCTTGATTCCAGCTTGTGCTCCTTCCAGCCCAGCATTTCTCATGATGTACCCTTATTGAGAAGTAAATTTCAATCTAGGTAAACAGAAGAGGCACAGATCTAGCCCTGGGTCACAGTGATTCAGGCAATCACTCCAGCCCTGGGATTTGAGTACGGTGACCACTGTATCAGTTTGTTTGTTTGTCTTTATTCTGCTGGGTCTTTGTTGCAGAACACTGGGCTGTTTGTTGAAGCACACAGGCTCTCTAGTTGTATTTCCAGACTTAGTTGTCCCACTGCATGTGGGATCTTAGTTCCTCAACCAGGAGCTGAACCGGAGTCCCCTGCATTGGAAAGAGGACTCCTAACCACTAAACCACCAGGGAAGCCCCCAGCATATCAGTTTTAGGCCTGCAAGTCCTCAACCCAAGAAACCATAGTCTGATGGACACTTGGACACCTGGTTACACTCTGAAGGAGCCAAGAAACCAGGCAGTGCCTCTGGGAATGAGCCAGGACAAGAAGACAATACTATCAACTAGCACCTCCTAGAAACTGCCATCTCCCTTAATAAAAACATGGCAGACACACCACGGCTAGTAATGAGGAGAAAATTTCCTATGAAGAAGAGACATTTGTCTGCAGAGATTCGCATTCCCTTGAAAGACTTTTGTCATCACCTCCACTGCCACCTGGGCCTGGGAAAGGAAAGAGATGGCAGGAGCGATCTGCTATGGCCCTCAGCCCCTCTGCACATTCTCTGTGGATGTGTTGAAAATGCAAGACTCTGAGCACTCTTCAGCCAGGCCATTTCTCAGGGTTGTGTTTGCAGCTGGCAACCTTGAAGGGCGAGGTAACCTTCCCAGCTGGACAAAGAGCAGGCTCGGTTCTTCTTTCTTCAGGGCAGCCCCCCAGGCTCAATCCTCCTTCCTAAATGCACAAGAAAGCATCCGCAGTGGACTCTGTATCACCCCATGAGACTTAGGCACACGAGGACCTGGAACACACATCTCTCACATAAGTCACAGCAGTATGTTTTGAATGGGTCTCTTAGAGTAAAGGAAATAAAAGCAAAAATAAATAAATGGAACCTAATTAAACTTAAAAGCTTTTTGCACAGCAAAGGAAGCCATCCACAAAATGAAAAGACAACCTACTGAATGGGACAAAAGTATTTGCATATGACACAACTGATGGAGATTATTATTCAACATGTAGAGACACATCATAGAACTCAACATCAAAAAAATTTTTAAATGGGCAGAAGAACTGAGTAGACATTTTTCCAGAAAGGAAATGCAGATGGTCAACAAGCACATGAAAAGATACTCAACATTACTCACTGTCAGTGAAATGCAAATCAAAACCACCATGAAATATCACCTTATATCTGTAAAATTGACTGTCTTCAAAAAGAATACAAATAACAAATGTTAGCAAGGACATAGAGAAAAGGGAACTCTCATACACTGTTGCTGGGAATGTAAATTGGTCCAGCCACTGTGGAAAACAGTACAGAGGTTTCTCAAAAAACTAAAAATAGAACTACCATATGACCTAGCAATTCGACTCCTGGTTATATATCTGAAAAAATACTAATTTGAAAAGATATATGTGCCCCAATGCCCATGGCAGCATTATTTATAATTGCCAAGATATGGTAGTAACCTAAGTGTCCACCAACAGATGAACATACACACACACACACACACACACACACAGGAATATTACTTGGCCATAAAAAAGAAGGAAATTATGTCATTTGCAGCAATTTGGATGGACTTGAAGGGTATTATGCCAAGTGAAATAAGTAAGACAAAGACAAATAGTATATGATGTGACTTATATGTGAAATGTAAAGATACAACAAACCAGTGAATATAACAAGAGCAGACTCACAGATAAAGAAAACAAACCTACAGTCAGTTACCAGTGGGGAGCGGGAAGAGGGAGGGGCAATAAACAGGTGGGGGAATTAGAGGAACAGCCTATTAGGTAAAACATAAGCTACATACATATATTGGACAACACGGGGAATAACTGTCAATAGGGTATAACCTTAAAAATTATGAATCACTATATTGTACACCTGTAACTTATATAATATTATACAGCAACTATATTTTAATTTAAAAAATGAAAAGATGAAGCCTGCCTATAGTGAAATATTTAAATGGATTAAAGGATGAAGCAGTCTAAAGACAAACAGTGCATACTATTGCTTTTGAATAAAAACGCAAAACAAGCTGCTCATAGAGCCATCATCTCAATAATGCCTGGGATTCAGGTTTTTACGAGATTGCCTAACCTTTCAATCACTAGCAATGGTTTCATTCCCAGCTCATGACTCCTCCCTAGCCTCCTCTGCATTCCTGTCCTTTACTTGGAAACTTGAGCATCACAGAACAAGCTGACCATGAAGCCCTCCCCTCAGAATGCTGCTGCCCCCCTGCCACCACATCCTAGCACAAGATTGAGAATAACTGGTCAGCCGTGGGAATAGACCTGGCCCCATTGCCTCAGAGCCAGTCTTGTAGAGAGAGACCAGGTCAACCCTGGCGTCCTGAGAACCCAAATCACAGCACCATATAGTAGGATTCTTTTAATAAAAACTCAGAAATGTAGGGGACTCTGCAGAATGATTGGGAGCTCAGAGCTGTCTGTCTTTTCAAACATTATTTCCTTAATATAAAGACACCAGAAAAGAGCTCTTCACAGAATTCACTCAAATCCCCTTCTCTCCTCTGCATCCTGTTTTGTTGATGACATTTTTGATAATTATCTGATTTCAGAAAAACTCCACAAATCCAGGTTGAAGAGTTATATTTAAAATATATATATATTTTATTTTGTATTGGGGAATAGCTGATTAGCAAACCATGTGATAGTTCAGGTGAATAGTAAAGGGACTCAGCTATACATACACATGTACCCATTCTCCCCCAAAACTCCCCTTCCATCCAGGCTGCCACAAACATTGAGCAGAGTCCCCTGTGCTCTACAGTAGGTCCTTGTTGGTTATCCATTTTAAATATAAAGTGCTGTATTATTTTTAACTATTACTATTGTTTTGGGCACACGTGTGCAGGTGCCTGTATCTCTGGCCTGACTTTTATCCTCCATTCTCTTTGGATGTTGGTGATACCCTGATAATTGTTCTTATTTTCTTGGTTGTAACTAATGAATACCAAATGACCCAATCCAAATAGAATATACCACTTGGACCATCAGGGGAGTGATTTTAAAGGATTTAGTGTTCTGTTTGGGGGCTGCATAACCTGTCATCAAGGAATGGGATTTAAATGACAAATGAATTGTGTTATGTCATTCCCTCTGTGAAAATCAGAGCAGTTAGAGTCTAAATTTAGTTTGCCCAAAGAGAGGAATGACCAGGCGAATAGGCATGTATACAATGGAAATATAACATCTAAACATCATGATCTTTCTTCCTTCCTTTAGCTGATTTTGTTTGTGAAATTTCACACTAGAGGAAAAATGTGATTTTTCAAAGAGAAAAGAACTGTTGTGAAAGTTTGCACATTCCAGTTTCTCCTCTGGAGTTTAAAATATACCTTTCTCTTACTCCACATCAGGAGACCAGAAGTTTTTTCTGCCATCTAGTACTTCTTCCATTCTGTTTTTTCAAGGAAAATAACATTGTTTCTCTTCCGCCCTCAGTAATGTCAAAACATGCTTTTAGAATGGAGAGTCATACAAGTCACGCTGTGCCCTATGGTTCTTAAACTGTTATTTAAATACTGTCATGCATAGAGAACAGTGGTGGTTGCCAAGGGGGAGGAGGGAGGGAAGGGATGAACTGGGAGGTTGGGGTTAGCAGATTTCAACTTTCATATACAGAATGAATGAAAAACAAGGCCTTCATATATAGCACAGAGAACTATATTCAGTATCCTTTGATAAACCCTAATGGAAAATAATATTTAAAAAAGAAGGAAAGGGGGAACAAATTGAGAGAGTAGCATTGACATATATACACTACCATGTATCAAATAGATGGCTAGCGGGAAGCTGCAGTAGAGCACAGGGAGCTCAGCTCAGTCTCTCTGTCGCCCTGGAAGGGTGGGATGGGGATGGGGGGAGGCTCACGAGGGAGGGGATATATGCATACCTATGACTGATTCATGATGCTGTACAGCAGAAGCTAACACAACATTGTAAAGTAATTATATGCCAATTTAAAAAAAAAGGAATGCTGTCTTTTAGGTTATAAGCATTGGTAAAGAGGGTATCAGCTTAAATATTTAATTCCATAATGCATTATTAAAAAAATATGTATTATGGTTTTAAAAAATACTTGATAAAAGAATGTATATGTATGTATAACTGAATCACTTTGATATACAGCAGTAATTAACACATTGTCAATCAATTATACTTGAATAAATAATTTAAAAATAAATACTGTCACAGGCTAAATCGTGTCCTCTCCAAAATCCACAAGTTGAAGCCATAACCCCCTATTTCTGATCCTGTGACTGTATTCGGTAATAGGCTCTCTAAAGAGGTAATGAAGTTAAAATGAAATCATTAGGGTGAACTCTTATCCAATATTACTGGTGCCCTTTTAAGAATAGGAAATTTGGACACAAACAGGTATAGCAGGAAGACCAAGTGAAGACACGGAGAACCTGTATGGCTCATCTACCAGCCAAGAAAAAAGGCCTCGGGAGAAATCAACCCTCTTGACACCTTGATCTCCAGCTTCCAGCCTCCAAAATCATGAGACAATAAATTTCTGTTGTTTGAGCCAATTCATGCTCCTTTGTTATGGCAACCCTAGCAAACTAATACAAATATTGATGAAAAGAAAATCAAATATTTAAAAATGATAATAAATAACTTACTTTAAGGTTTATTCTTAAAAGAATTTTTCAAAATTTTAAACATTTCTCACAGTAAGAAAAAGTAAAAACTTTTATGATTCACTTCTCACAATAAAGTCTAAGGAGATGACTTAAAAAAACCCTATGGTGCCTGTTAGTCAAAGAATATGGTCTAATAGAGTGCATTTTAACACCTGAGAAATGTCACAAGATTGATAGGAAAAACTACTGTGATTGGGACATTAAAAAATAAAAGCAGTTTATATCAAAGTAATGTAATCCATGAGGCTTCCCTGGTGGCTCAGTGGTAAAGACCCCACCTGCCAATGCAGGAGATGCAGAATCCCTGGGTCAGGAAGATCCCCTGGAGAAGGAAATGGCAACCCACTCCAGTATTCTTGCATGGAAAATCCCATGGACAGAGGAGCCTGGTGGGCTACGCTCCTTGGGGTTGGGAAACAGTCAGACACGACTGAGCCACTAAACAACAATGTAATCCATAAGTGAGCAATTTAGAAGACGAAAATAAGTCAAAAGATAAACCCAATGGGAAAAGAAATGAAGTATATACTGTGTCTAAAATAGAAATGCTAATCACAAATCTGACAACATTCCTAAGATCTAGAAAGCATATAAGAAAGCATAAGGGACTTCCCTGGTGGTCCAGTGGCTAAGACTCCACGGTCCCAAGGCAGGGGATCCAGATTTGATCCCTAGTCAGGGAACTAGATCCCACATGCTGCAACTAAAAATTCTCACACCACAACTAAGACCCTGAGGAGCCAAATAAATAAATATTAAAAAAGAAAAAGCATAGATCTTGGGGAAAAGTAACAATCCTTTGATAAAAAAGCGGTAACATCCAGCAAATTTGGAAAACTCAGCAGTGGCCACAGGACTAGAAAAGG
This sequence comes from Bubalus bubalis, assembly GCF_019923935.1. NCBI lineage: Eukaryota > Metazoa > Chordata > Mammalia > Artiodactyla > Bovidae > Bubalus > Bubalus bubalis. The sequence goes on along the minus strand of NC_059171.1, from coordinate 48,512,343 downwards.
TCAGTTTTCTTTCCAATCCCAAAGAAAGGCAATGCCAAAGAGTGCTCAAACTACCGCACAATTGCACTCATCTCACACACTAGTCAAGTAATGCTCAAAATTCTCCAAGCCAGGCTTCAATAGTACGTGAACCATGAACTTTCAGATGTACAAGCTGGATTTAGAAAAGGCAGAGGAACCAGAGATCAAATTGCCAACATCTGTTAGATCATCGAAAAAGCAAGAGAGTTCCAGAAAAACATCTACTTCTGCTTTATTGACTATGCCAAAGCCTTTGACTGTGTGAATCACAATAAACTGTGGAAAATTCTTCAAGAGATGGGAATACCAGACCACCTGACCTGCCTCTTGAGAAATCTGTATGCAGGTCAGGAAGCAACAGCTAGAACTGGACATGGAACAACAGACTGGTTCCAAATCAGGAAAGGAGTACATCAAGGCTGTATATTGTCACCCTGCTTATTTAACTTATATGCAGAGTACCCCATACGAAATGCCAGGCTAGATGAAGCACAAGCTGGAATTAAGATTGCCAGAAGAAATATCAACCTCAAATATGCAGATGACACCACCCTTATGGCAGAAAGTGAAGAACTAAAGAGCCTCATGATGAAAGTGAAAGAGGAGGATGAAAAAGTTGGCTTAAAGCTCAACATTCAGAAAACTAAGATCATGGCATCTGTCCCATCACTTCATGGGAAATAGATGGGGAAACAGTGAGAGACTTCATTTCTGGGGCTCCAAAATCACTGCAGATGGTGATTGCAGCCATGAAATTAAAAGACGCTTACTCCTTGGAAGGAAAGTTATGACCAACCTAGATAGCATATTCAAAAGCAGAGACATTACTTTGCCAACAAAGGTCCATCTAGTCAAAGCTATGGTTTTTCCAGTAGTCATGTATGGATGTGAGAGTCGGACTATAAAGAAAGCTGAGTGCCGAAGAATTGATGCTTTTGTTTGTTTGTTTGTTTGTTTTCATTTTATTTTATTTTTAAACTTTACAAAATTGTATTAGTTTTGCCAAATATCAAAATGAATCCACCACAGGTATACATGTGTTCCCCATCCTGAACCCTCCTCCCTCCTCCCTCCCCATACCATCCCTCTGGGTCCTCCCAGTGCACTAGCCCCAAGCATCCAGTATCATGTATTGATGCTTTTGAACTGTGGTGTTGGAGAAGACTCTTGAGAGTCCCTTGGACTGCAAGGAGATCCAACCAGTCCATCCTAAAGGAGATCAGTCCTGAATATTCATTGGAAGGACTGATGCTGAAGCTGAAACTCCAATACTTTGGCCAGCTGATGCGAAGAACTGACTTTTGAAAAGACCCTGATGCTGGCAAAGATTGAAGGCAGGAAGAGAAGGGAACGACAGAGGATGAGATGGTTGGATGGCATCACCGACTCAATGGACATGAGTTTGAGTAAACTCTGGGAGCTGGTGATGGACAGGGAGGCATGGCATGCTGCAGTCCATGGGGTTGCAAAGAGCCAGACACAACTGAGCTGAACTGAACTGAACATTATCCATGTGCCCAGATTCCCCGCATGTCAGGCTTCTCAAACAGGGGCTGTGTGTCCCCAGGAGCACTGGGCCCCCTGCCAGTGGTAAAGCCACTGAGCAAGTAAGAGACTTTAATTGGGGAGCTGGCTGACCAAAAAGATGGCAGGTTAGCACCTCAAAATAACCATCTTATTAGGGTCTGGATGCCAGGTTTTTTTATAGATCAGAGATGGGGGGAAGTGAGGAAGCAAAGTAAAAATGCTATTAATCTTGCAAACATCTCCTAGAACCGCCAGCCTCAGGCAGGGGATGTGTTAATTTCTTCCTTTCTGAGATGGACAGGGTTTTAACAAAGACACTTTAGTTTAACCCTCAGGCAGAAGGGCGGTGCTCTCTGAGGCAGGCCATCCTGTACGATTATAACAACAAAAGCAACAAAAAGCCAGTCAAAGAAACAGTTCCATCATGGGGTCAGAATTGGCTTCTTGTCTGGAACACCATCATGGTAAACAGTCCCCTCAAATTACCCAGGAGAGTTGGCAGCTTTTGGAACCCTGATTACCTCCACGCCTACCTTTAATTTCTAAAGATGGTTAGTTTCAGATATCAGTAAAAAAAAAAAAAAAAAGCAAGAATGATGCAATCCATACTCAAGTGTGAATGATTGATAGCATAATCCCTCAGGCATTGTTTTGTTTGAAAAACAGATGTGTGGACAATTTAAGAGAACTTTAAACTGTGTGGTTGAGGTATTTTTCCCCCCAGGACCTTCTAAATAAAATAAATACACACCTCTTGAGGATAAAACTTGAGGTACCAGATAAAGGTACTTCTTAATCTTTTCAACAAAAGTGCCCTGGTGGAAAGGAGTGGCCCCAGATCCTGGGGAGTCTGGAATGCCAGTAGCCCTAAGTAACCTTTAGCATGTACCACATTTCTAATAAAGGTCCTGTTTTATTAGAAAAAAAAAAAATCTGAATTTTTTTTCAATCCCGTAAGACACCTGTTTGTCACATTTTCAAAACTCAATAAATATATTTTCTAGGATGATGCCCCCTGATGAAGAACTAAGATTCCACATGCCATGGAGCAACTAAGCCTGTGCACCCAACTACGGAGCCCGAGCTAGAGCCTGTGCTCCACAACCAGAGAGTCCCTGTGCCACAGCGAAAGATCCTGCACTACGGGACTAAGACCTGATGCAGCCAATAAATAATTTTTAAAGGATTTAGAAAATATCGATGGTATTGAAGGAGGGAGTAAACAGAACAGGCTCTATCTTGAAAGCAGGACTCCATATTGGGCCGGACTGTGGACTTTGAGCTATGTGCCCAGTATCCATGGAAACGACATACCAACTGGAAAACCAGGCCCCAGGAAGGAAGAGCCCCAGGGCTCCTACCTAGACTCTCGACTAAAAGAATGCCCTAATTATCTGTGTAACCAAATAGAATCATACATTTTATTATGCTCATTGGGGTATGACCACAGGCCTATTGATAATCGTCCACTGTTAATTATCTAGGCTTAAGTCATATAAATCACAGATTAACTTTGATTGTATCTTTCTTTTCCTTTGTTCAGACTAGTTTCAGGGAATTTGGGGAAGTGGGTTTGGGCACGCACATTTAGGGTATATAAGGTTTTCACAGAAACTAGTCAGGGTCCTTGGCTAAGAGGAGACTCAGCCTTGGGCCAGCTGGTGTAATAACCTGCACTCCATTATCTGCATTGTCCTTCTGAGTGAGTTTGTTTCCCGGAAGGCATGGCTACATTATGTTTCTGTTTAAGGTCAGAAGAACATTATAGATGCTAAAGGTGAATAAAATGGAAATACTGAAGGCTGCATTGAAGGCAAAAGGAGATTGAAGGCAAATGAGAAGAGGGCAACAGAGGATGGGATGGTTAGCTAGCATCACTGATTCAATGGACATAAGCAAACTCCAGGAGTTGGTGATGGACAGGGAAGCCTGGTGTGCTGCAGTCCCTGGGGCCTCAAAGAGTCAGACATGACTGAGCGACTGAACGACAACGAATGCTGCACTGAGGCAGCATAGTTAGCTCCTTGTGTGGCAGATGATTACATTTTTAATATCTTTTTATCTATTTGTCTGCACCCGGTTGTAGTTGCAGGATTTAGTTCCCTGACCACCACCAAAGTCTCCATATGGCTACATTTGACCAACACTCTTTCTGCGACCATCTTCCAGCCCCACTTTCAGGAACTTTCCCAGCCCAGGGACCAGAGGAGCAGGCCAATGTGGTGAAGAACCACACTCTCCTGCAAGTGACTGCTCCAAGCATAGGTGTGGGGCCAGTAGGGCAACCAGAATCCTTCCCTGGGCTTGTATGAATGGAAGCACAGAGAGAAAACCACCTTTCCTTTTGCATCAGCAAGTTGGAATGCTAAAAGTCTGGTACTACCTGAGGCCCCGCTCCACAGCACATGGAAAATTCCAACCTGCAGTGGTGGGGAATGAAGCCATGCATGGTGAAGACTGATGGGGAGAGAGAGAGTTCTGATGGTAACAACCAAGTACCTCCTGGGAGTCATTCCTGAGCTGAGTGTTTTCTGTCCTTCCCTTCTATGTGAGGCAATACATTTCCCTGTTTCCTAGAGTGATTTGAATTTAGTTTCTGTCACTTGCAACCAAAAGAATCCTGACTAATGTTATGGACTGAATTCTGTATACTGTCACTCTGTTTCTCTAACTAATATGCAGAGTACGTGAGTGTGAAATGCCAGGCTGGATAAAGCACAAGCTGGAATCAAAACTCTTGAGAGTCCCTTGGACAACAAGGAGATCAAACCAGTCAATCCTCAAAGAAATCAACCCTGATTATTCATTGGAAGGACTGATGCTGCAGCTGAAACTCCAATACTTTGGCCACATGATGCAAAGAGCTGACTCATTGGAAAAGACCCTGATGCTGGCAAAGATTGAGGGCAGGAGGAAAAGGGGACGACAGAGGATGAGATGGTTGATGGCATCACCAATTCAATGGACATGAGTTTGAGCAAACTCTGGGAGATAGTGAAGGACAGGGAAGCCTGGCATGCTGCAGTCCATGGGGTTACAGAGTCAGACAACAGCAACAAATTCTGTCCCCTTTAAGAAAATGCAGGTGTTGAAGTCCTAGCACCCGGAATGTGACCTTACTTGGAAATAACGTCTTTCCTGGAGGTTCGGATGGTAAAGAATCCGCCTGCAGTGCAGGAGACCTGGGTTCGATCCCTCAGTTGGAAAGATCCCCTGGAGAAAGGAATGGCTACCCATTACAGTATTCTTGCCTGGGAAATCCCATGGACAGAGGAGCCTGGCGGGCTACAGTCCATGGGGTAGCAAAAGAGTCAGACGCGACTAAGCAACTAAGACTAACAAGTTAAAATGAGAGCATTCAGGTGGGCCCTAATCCAGTATGACTTCTGTCCTTATACAAAGGTGACATTTGGAGACAGACACACAAAGAGAAAACGCCATGTGAAGAATGAAATCATGCTGCCAGGAGTCAAGCAACCACCAGAGGAAGCAAAGAGAAAAACTGATAACAGAGCCTTCCCTCACAGCCTTCAGAAGAACCAGCCTGGCCGACACCTTAATTCAGACTTCTAGCCTCTGGAACTGTGAAACAATCAGTTTCGGTTCTTGAAGTCACTTGGTCTGAAGCACTCTGTTACAGCAGTCCTGGTAAATTAATACGCGTGATAGAAACAATTTGTACCTGGAGTTGGACAAGATGATGTCCAAAGTCTTCCAAATCAGATATGGATAGTTAGCCCACAAGAACCAAAAGTGGAGTCTCTTTTCACTGCAAATGGCAAATGTATAGCTGCTAATTCAGAGACTGCTTTTATAGCCTTCCAAAGGGCCCCACACCTAACCCTATTGGTCATCCAGGCAGCATTTATTGAAGACATCTTTATATTCATCCAATATAAGCACTAAAGAACAAAAACTATAGAGAGACAATTTTGGAGATGCTTATGAATTACATGGAAAAAATATAATAGACGTGCACAAAGCCACTTCATGCTGTAGTCCATGGGGTCACAAAGGGTTGGACATGACTTAGGGACAGAACAACAACAACATAAGCCAAGTTATCACAGAGCAGTTCATCATTTCTAGTGATGCATCTTTGAAGATCCCAGTGCCCCAGACCATGACCAGGTCAGAGTCTACAGGAGCCTCATTCCCAAGTATTTTGTTTCCTTTATATAGAATAAAAATGAACCTCCTAAAAGTAAGAGGAAGTCTTTGTTTAAATTGTTCCTGTGGCCTACATAGTTCTCTAAATACGAAATCTAACTTTAAAAATGTGAGAAAAAAATTAAACCAATACCAAGTTTATCTTTTTAACTAGTTTCTGGTTTCAGGTTATTGGCTTGGGAGACTCCATTATTCCAACAACGTTTACATCCCTCACTTGGAATTTGGATGACTCAGTCAAATTCACATTTGCTATCTTAAGTAGTAAGGAATTTATTAGAGAGTATTAGCCACCTTATGGAATCTCCAGAAGGGTCAGAAGAGCAGATTTGAGCATTACACAGCCAGAAACATCTAGGAGAATTACAGGATTGTCCCAGAAGAATTCCAGTGCTGCCAATTCAAGTGATTTGGCATCTCTGATATTAAGGAAAAGAATCTTGAAACTCAACCGGAACTGCCCTCAGAAGAACTAAATACCTCCTCCCCTAAGTGAGGCAGGGGCACCTCACTCTCCTGCCTGGACACTAGCCCCCCTGAATTACTCCCCCATCCATGTCTCTTGCCAGTGTCCTAGTTCAGCAAAACCAAACACCTCTGGGTCCCCAGCTGCAAGAGGGTCCAGGGAATGCAGATAGATTATAGCTTCTCAACTCCTTTCCTAAAGGAAAGCATACAAGACAGGTGAACCAATACACTGTATCTCCCACAAAATTGTCTTCAGAACTAGTTTGTCAATTGTAGGAGAAAACTGTATTTTGGTTTTCTATGGTCACACTTTGCTTTGACCAAACACACACACACACACACACACACAGTAGATTTGATCAGACACTTCATTTGTATTATTGGCTCTGAAAACCCTTTTTGTCTCCAAACATGATAGTCCATCCCCAAATTTTGATAGTTTCAACCATAAAGCTATTCAAAAGTGTGTGCCATAAGATCTGAAACTTTTACTAAAAGATTCCACAAAAGGTTTGGGCAAGGGTGGCAGTATTGAGAACGAGTTTTAGCATTCCCAAAATCCTACCCTGGTGGCTCAGATGGTAAAGAATCTGCCTGCAATGTGGGAGACCTGGGTTCCATCCCTGGGTTGGGAAGATTCCCTGGACAGGGCATGGCAACCCACTCCAGTATTCTTGCCAGGAGAATCCCCATGAACAGAGGTGGGCTATAGTCCATGGGGTCGCAAAGAGTCAGACTCAACTAAGCAAAGCACAAAATGTTATGTTGAATGGGGACAGCACTCAGAATGGAAGCATTCTAAAGTATTTGCTGATGAATCAATCCTATTAGTAATAGACATTCTTCATTGGTATTACCCTCCAACCTCCTCCAAGGAAGGCTGCCAAAACACCTGGCAGAGAACAAAGCTCATCGCCATTTGACTTCCTGCCAGAATCCTTAAAACCATCAACCTTTCAAAAGAAGCCTCTGGCTAATGGGTGTTGCAGACAAGACTGTGATGACTCAGTACTTTGATGGAAGGCCTCTCATAAAACAAGCAGGCTTCAAAAAAATCACATTATCGTTTTCCCCTTTAGTTGAATTGGCCTCTTTTTAAGATTCTAATGACCTAAAATCAAGTTTTAATTTATACATTCCATTGCATATTCTTAGACAGTATTTAGAGCTTGTGCAATTTTGCTCTGCCGGTACAAAGTTCTGGACAAGATCCAAACCCTACTTAAAGTTCAGATGCACAGGTAAATGGTTTTACTTTTTATCCTTGTTGTTGTTGTTTAGTCACTAAATCGTGTCCGACTCTGCAACCCCATGGACTGTAGCCCGCCAGTCTTCTCTGTCCACGGGATTCTCTAGGCAAGAATACTGGAGTGGATTGCCATTTCCTCCTCCTGGTCCCAACCCAGGGATTGAACCCACATCTCCTGCATTGGCAGGTGGATTATTTACTGCTGAGCCACAGGGAAACCCTTTAACCCTTAGTGTGCATATATTCATCCTTATAAATGCCCATCAGTTTTATGTTGGGAGGAATGAGGCCTATTCAAACCATAATACTTTAAATGATTCAGGAACCATTTTGCAAATATGAATTTATTTGTAAATGACGGTGCATGTCTACCCCCAGGTGGTGTCAGGTCAGCCAGGACCCAGATGGATGAGAACAAGGGACCACAACTACTGACCACTTCATGGGACTGGCTGAGTCATTTCATTGGTCTCTCAATGACACAAGCCTGTTTCACCTTGTGCCTTTTTCTGATTTCACTTAGCACATCCTGGCAGTGTTACTCTACCTCCAGTACTCCTACCCATTGTAGATTTTCAGTATATCCTGGCCACAAGAGCCCTAAAGAAAAGACAGGCCTCAGTCGCATAGGTTGTAAATCTCATAAAGTTAAACTTCGGGTCTCTTACTCGCACGACTCCTAACCATAACCTGGGAGGGTCCCTATACAGGGGTTCTCATGTTCCTATGTTTTTATAAAGTTCCCAAAGGGAAGGTGTTTTAACTGTAATCCATGAAGATCTTGGTCTCTCTCCAGTGCGACTTCCTCTCCTGTCTGATGGCTCTGAAACTGCCATGGGCATTCATGGGATCCATGCAAGGGAAAATAAGGCTGGGGCATCATTTTGTTCAGGCTTCACATGTGGCTCAGTGATAAAGAATCTGCCTGTGACTGCAGGAGATGCAGTTTTGATCCCTGAGTCAGGAATATCCCCTAGAGAAGGGAATGGCAACCTACTCTAGTACTTTTGCCTATGAAATCCCACAGACAGAGGAGCCTGGCAGGCTACAGTCCCTGGGGTTACAAAGAGTCAGATACAACTGAGTATCTGAGTGCAAGGAAATATGGAGGCTGAGAGGTCTCAAGATCTACAGTCAGCAACTAGAGACCCAGGAAAACAGGTGGAAGAAGTTCTGGTCTGAAAGCCAGCAAGTTCAAGACCCAAGAGAAGCTGACTTTTCAGTTCAGTCCAAAGGTAGGAAAAGACCCACGTCCAGATCAAACAGTGAAACAGAAAGAGTCCCCTCTTACCCTGCCTTTTCATTCTTTTCAGATCTTCAATTGACTGAATGAGGCCACCCACACTGTGTGTGTATGTGTGTGTTGTATGCTTGGTCATGTCCAACTCTTTGTGATTCCATGGACTTTAACTTGCCAGGCTCCTCTGTCCATGGAATTTTTCAGGCAAGAGTACTAGAGTGGCTTGCCATGCCTTTCTCTAGGGGATCTTCCCACCCCTACATTGGAGACACCAGTTGGCTTTACTCAGCCTACCAATTTAAATGTAACTCCTACCCAGAAACAGCTTCACAGACACACCCAGAATAAAGTTTAGCCAAATGTCTGAGCACCCCATGACCCAGTCAAGTTGACATCTGAAATTAACATCACGTGTACCAAGCCAGAAACCCTGCCAAATCTTACAGCTCACTTGTGATGGGTTCTTACGGGGATTTCCCCAGATTTGACAGCAATCCTAAAACTTGCATCACATTATCAATAATGAACTGTAAAGCTGAAACAAACTTCTCTGAATTATCAATAATAAAAATAAGTTAACCAGTCACAAAAGAAAAGACTAAGTTTTCTTTTTATTCTCTATACAGAAAATATGCTAAAATTACTGTCAAATGAAAAAACAATCAGAGTATGCAGTCAAGAAACTTGGAAGAAAGAGTTCCCTGGTGGTCTAGTAGTTAGGATTAAGGTGCACTCACTGCCATGGCCCGGGTTCAATCCCTGGTCAGGGACTGGTATTCCTTCAAGCTGCCTGACATGGCCAAAATTTAGAAGAAAACAGTATCAAAGATGTTTGTCTAGGATCTTCACTGGTGGTTCAGTGGTTAAGAACCCAACTGCAATGTGGAGGATGGGGGTTCCGTCCCTGCTAGGGGAACTAAGATCTCACATGCCCAACCACAACAAAATATCCCACATGATGCTCAAAGATCTCACATGACACAACTTAGACCTGATGCAGCCAAATAAATAAATAAATAAATATTAAAAAACAAGATGTTTGTCTAGCTGTTGATTAATACAAAGGATTATGTTACTATTATAATACAACATTGTAAATGAACTGTATTTCCATTTTAAAAATAAAAATGTTATTTTTCTGCCTGTAGTAATTGCTAGCTTTTTTAAATTTATAATTTGTTGGGATTTCTTTTGCAGTCTAAGTCAATGTCCTCTTTCACATCTAATTTTGTGTTTGTAATTTTGTATTATTTTTCTTAAAGGTGGTTTCTAATGTTGCTTAAGACCCAGGAAACTTGTCCCTTGGCTGGTCTACATCATTTCAATAGAATAAACATTTTGAAGCTCTTAAGGCCCTTAGGGGGCTTCCCTGGTGGCTCAGAGAGTCAAGAATCTGCCTGCAATGCAGGACACCTGTGTTCGATCCCTTGGTCGGGAAGATCCCCTGAAGAAAGGAAAGGCTATCCACTCAGGCAAGAATACTGTTGCCTGGAGAATCCCATGGACAGAGGAGCCTGGTAGGCTACAGTCCATGGGGTTGCAGAGTTGGACACAACTGAGTAACTCTTTCACTTCTTTCACAAGGCCCTTGGAGATCTTCCTGGTCAAGTTACTTCAACTCCAGCACATTTTTGGGGGGTGGGGCCCATCCACATGGGCTTGTGGGATCTTAGTTCCCTGACCAGGGATTAAACCCATGACATGCAGTGAAAGTGTAGAGTCCTAACCTCTGGACCCCAGGGAACTTCTCAGACTTGAGCTTAGATCAAGAGACTCCTCAGCCCCCAGACCAGACTTCTGGTGCAGTCCTAATTTAATCATAGGAATAGTCCTATAATATTATTGTGGATTACCAGTAGTGCCTACTCATAAAGAGTTGCTGGCCAGGGAGTCCAAGAGATTAATGGTTTGAAATCCTTAGGTAGCAACCTACTGTTTTCATTCTGCGTGGCAGAGGCATTAAGCCCATTGAATGGTTTAGAGACATGAGGTAAAGAATGGAGGTTATAATCAGACTTAAAACTACTGTGTTGACTTAAATGTCAAGGTCATGCCAGACTAAAAGCTCCTAAATATAGGTGCTCTATTTTAAGCAAAATAGTTCTTTCTGTTTCCATCCCTTTATGTAAAGTTTGCCCTACATTTTTATTTTTTTAAGACCTTCTTTAGGCCCTATAAGATAGCAAAAGTCAGGAATGCATCCTAGGACTTTAATTTGCATTTAAATGCTCAAGTGAGAAATCACATCCACCTCTTCTCTGGATTTCCATGGTTGGGAAATCACTGGACCCGAATGATCTTAATATCCCTTCTGGCATAAAAAAATTGTTTCATTTTGGTAAAATAATATAAACCTATAATTTCCTTAGTGTTATTCTATTATTATCACTTAGTATTTAATGAGAGTCTACAATGGGTAAGCACAGTTATTTGGGTTGTTTAATAGCTATTATTTTTTAAATGGCTTCAAATGGTTTCTGATACATGGCAATATTTTGATATACATTGCATTTTATTAATTTAATGTCATACTGTCTCATTTCACAGTCTTAGAATCTTGTGTTTTTATGCCTTGCTTCCATATGAGATTTTTTTTTTTTTTTTTTTAATTAGACTGTGTCGTGTGGCTTTAGGGATCTTAATTCCCCCACAAGGGATCAGACCTGAGCCCTAGCAGTGAAAGCACGGAGTCCTAACAACTGGACCACCAGGGAATTCTCATCCAATGAGATTGTAAGCTTTGCATCTCAACTTTGCATCTATTAAAGTATTGAGCACCTAAAATAGGTGGTCTATAAATATTTGCCAGACTGAATGAACAAAAGCCCAAATTACTTAAATTCTAATAAAATACTCTCTGAAGGCAATTTTTAAAGTCAAAGAGAAGAGTAATCTACGGTTATAGAGACATCATTACTGTCTTAGTCCATCTGGGCTGCTCTAACAGAATACCATAGACTGGGTGGCTTATAAACAATAGAAACCCCTGGTGGAGGAAATGGCAACCCACTCCAGTATTCTTGCATGGGAAATCCCATTGACAGAGAAGCCTGGCAGGCTACAGTGGAGTCCATGGGGTTGCAAGAGTTGGAAACAACTTAACAACTAAACAACAACAATATTTATATTAAATTAAAGAAAATCATGTATGACTTTATATTGTGTGCTAAAAAACTTTCCTTATATTGTTATCCACATGAATGAAGAATAAAATACATAACCATCAAAAAAAAAAAAAAAAGGAAGAAACAAAGAAACTTCTCGCAGTTCTAGAAGCTGGATAGTCCAAGATCAAGATCAGTAAATTCAGCGTCTGGTTAGAACCTGCTTTCTGGTTCATAGACAACCATCTTCTCACTATGTCCTCATGTGGTGAAAGTGCCAAACGACCTCTCTTGGTCCCTTTGATAAGAGCACTAGTCTCATCCATAGGGGTTCCACCCTCATGATCTAATCACCTTCCAAAGGCCTCCTAACACCATCACCTTGGATGTTAGGTTTCAACATATTTGGGGTGTGGGAAAGAAACAGCATTGGTTCTAGAGCAATGATAGATCCAGTCAGCTGGGAGTTATGGTTGATTTTCACTCTTCCTTAACCTCTATGCTTACCCAGACATCCTTATGCCCGTACCATTCAGCATTCCCCAAACCTACACCTGTCACTCACTTCCCTTTCCTACTATGGCTGCCTTAGTCTTGGTTCTCATAATCTTTCCCTGTTATCATTACAATGACCTCCTAAACCTCCCTTTCTCCTTGTCCTCTCCCCCCAGTCTTTTTTCATCCTGCTAGATACATTTTTCTAAAATAAAATCCCTTTGTCACACTCTCTCCTCCATTGTCTGCACCCCCAGCCATGACTCCCACTTGCTGACCCTGAAGAATACAAAGGTGTCCACCATGTTACCGTTCCTCCTCCTGCTTCAGCAGCAACTCAATACTCCACACAGGTGTACCTTCTGTGCCACCGCCACATTCAACTACTGAGCTCAGTTGCTCAGACCGACTCTTTGTGGCCCCATCGACTATAACCCACCAGGCTCCTTTGTATTTTCCAGGCAAGAATACCAGAGTGGGTTGCCATTTCCTTCTCCGGGGATTAGACTACCAGTGGTTCTTTCATCTCTGGAGTAGGGACTCCCCTGGTGGTCCAGTGGTTAAGAATCTGCCTTCCCATGCAGGAGATGCAGGTTCCATCTCTGGTCAGGGAACTAAGATCCACGTGCCACGACTAAGACCCGACACAGCCAAATAAATATTTAAACTCTGGGGTAAGTTTTGTCCTACCAGCATTACTCCTCACCCCACTATTTACTTAACTAACCCATTATCACTGTTTTTTAAAAAATATTTTATTTATTTGGCGGCATTGGGTTTTACTCGCGGTGTGCAATTTGTCTCTAGTTGCGGCGTGCAGGCTTAGTTGCCCAGCAGCTTGTGAGATTAGTTCCCCCACCTGGGATCCAACTCATGTCCCCTGCATTGGAAGGCAGATTCTTAGCCACTGGACCACCAGGCAAGTCCCCCACTGACTTTCTTTAAGACGCAGCTCAGCAGTCACCTCCTCTCTGAAGCTTTTTCTAACAATAACTCTCCCAGCAACCACAAAGAGCTGACCACATCCTCCTTATTTTTCCAACATGCACTACAGGTACTTTGAAAAATACCTTATTGTCTCATTCATTTTCAGTCCATTTCATCTTTCTAGAATAAAACTCCTTGAGAAGCTGATTCATCTTTATGTTCAGAGGACCTAACTCAGAATTTGACATGTATGAGATGCATAATATTTACTGAATAAATAAATAAAACAGAGTAGAGTGAGGTGAGATTCTAAAGACTGTATTAGATTATAATCTTACATAGTCAAATTACTTCTTACACCTCTAAATTGATTCTAAAGGACAGCATACATTTTTTTGGATCTACCAAATCATCTTTTAGGAAGCCAGTTTTTTCCTAACACTAGAACAATAACCTCATTTTTATTTAAACTACAAACGAAATATTTAGCTTACATTTCTGGACCATGCTGTTAAAACAAGAAAAGTAAGGACTTTGAGGGATGGGGAGTCTCGTGGGCTGCCGTCTATGGGGTCGCACAGTCGGACACGACTGACTGAGCAGAAGCAGCAGCAGCAGCAGCAAGGACTTTGTGGGGTGGGAGTGAGGATGGTGGTGGTGGTACCAAGTATGCAAATTTGAATTCAGCTAAAAGCAGGTAATATAAAATTCCATCACGAACCTCTTTACTTACACAAAACTGATACTAGCATAAACTATAAATCCAACACAAAACAAAGGCTGTCAATAAAGTAGAACTGCTTAAATGATGGATCCCTTTTGATAACCGTAAGTTTGTTTCCTATGTCTGTAAGTCTATTTCTATTGTGTAAATCATTTGTATCATTTTTTTAGATTCTTCATAAAAGCGATATCATATAATACTTTTCTGTCTTACTTCACTTAGTATGATGATCTCCAGGTCCATCCATATTGCTGCAAATGACATCATTTCACCCTTTTTTATGGCTCTGCCAATGGCATCTTAATATAAGGTGTGAATTTAACATAAATCCATCTTAACAGAAATCCTAGAAGACCTGAGCAGAGAAGCAGCTTGGGAGCAGGGAGAGAAGAGAAATCTGAGTTAATTTCTCAGATTAACATTAGAAATTTTCCAAGTCAGGGAAGACCAAGCACAGCAGTGATGGGAAACAGTGCTTGCTAGGACTAGGGTGGCTCCCCCAGTGAATAACCGAATGAAGCTGGTTGATAAGTAAGCAATAGGAACCCAGGAAAGCTAAAGTGAAATCTACTTATAGGCCTGATGCTGGCTGAAGCTAAATTAGCAAATTAAGTTCTGAGAGAAGCAAGATGGAAAAAAGAAGTCCGGCAGGGACCAGGTAGACAGAAAAGGAACCAGACATTGAACATGTAAGGTGTAGAGACCAAGGTCAGCCTCCTGGAGCTGGCCTACAGAAACTGCCTGCCAACATGGTGAGGCAGTCTTGGCTCTCAAAACAGTAAGGCCTCAGGACTTCCCTGGTAGTCTGGTGGTTAAGACTCCAAGCTTCCACTGCAGGAGGCACAGGTTCAATACCTGGTCAGGGAAGTTCTGCATGATGTAGCCAGAAATAAATATATAAAATTAAAACTGCTCTAAAAATAAAGTATATTTTTAGAATAAGGCCCTGAAAAATGAGATTCAATGATGGGAAAAACCAAGTTGAGAAGAAAAAGGTTTCATGAGTGCATGGAATAGAGCCAGGAAAGATTAGACTAGGGTACCACACTCTACGGCCCCAGGAGGCAGCATGGCAGTTCTGGATGAGATGAAAGTGAGCTATGCCTAAATTAGGGAGGTACATGGAGTAGGAGACAAACTTGGGCAACCAGCTTGATTGTCAGAGACAGTCCCCAAATCTATAGCCATGGATCCCTTTGTCCGAACTCCTACAGAAAAGCAAGGAGATTAAGACGCCCTGGGGAATTTCAACCATTAGGTGTTGATCAAGGACACAAGGATAAAGGAGATGCTGGAGCAGCCAGAAGGAGAAAATGAAAATCAGTTAATTAACAAGTCGTACAGCAGAGAGAAGGAAGCCTCAGAAAGACACTCACCGTATTTTTAAAAGGGAGGGGACAAGGGAATCAATGAAAACACAGGACAATATCCTTTGAGGCTGGCGCTTAAGAGGGAGGGCAGGGGAGACAAAAGAGATTCAACTCAACCTCATTCATCATGCCCATTCTTGTGAGCACTGCTCACAGGAGGTCCGAGGAGGGAAAAACTGAAACTACTGGCTAAAATGGACCCTGGGGGATTCTCAGTTAACATTCATTAGCATGGAAAACCAAGAACTGGTTGAACAGCACAGTAAGCAGTGAAGTAATGAACAGTCTCAAAATCAATTTTCTGGGGCAGGTGGACTGTCCAAGCAGCTGTGAGGATCAATTTTTTGAATCATGCGAAGAGAAAACACTAATGATAGAGCAGCAGAGGAAAACAATCTCTCTCGGCTGTTGTTAAAGGACTCAGAGTGCCCTTTGGCTCTGTCTAGTTTCAGAAATTATACACTCAGGATAACTGCGAAGCTCCAAACAAAGGAGCCCTATTTTCCATTCTTCATCTACTCTTACTCCAATCTGGAGAGACAAAAATAGACCGCTGTTATAATACTGGTCATAACAGGGGAGAGAATGCCTCCGGCAAGAACATCAAGGGAAAAAATACATTACCTTCGAATTATAAAAACCACCCTCAGTGGTTTATACAGCATAGACAGAAGGAAAATCCTAGCTTAACACACCAGCAAGTGGGACTGTTTTTTTAAACAAAGCTTTTTAATGAGACAAGTGAATGAAGCTTAATTAAGACAGAAATACCTCCCCCCCCGACCCCCAAGATTCACTCTTCATTTTAATTAAGAACACTGTAAGCAGTTTTCACTTATTTTCAGAATAATGATTCTGCTTTGTGTTCTACTATAGTAATCTCCCAAGTGAAAAGAAAAATGGTGAAAAGATTTTACACAAACTCTTAGGTCCACGTGTGAAATAGTTTATCATAGACATTTAGACATATGAATAAACAGTAAGAATTGCAAATATTCTGCTCTTATCTTAGTTTGTGCAACCATAGAACTAAATTAAGAAGATTTTGAATGAAGGTTTCAAGTCTTCATATATGGCCAACCAATACCTGACAAGGGAGCCAAGAACACTCAATGGGGAATAGATGTGTGTGCATGCTCAGTCACTTCAGTCATATCCAACTCTGTGACTCGGTGGACTGTAACCCACCAGGCTCCTTTATCCATGGGATTATCCAGGCAAGAATACTGGAGTGGGTTGCCATGTGCGCCTCTTGGGAATCTTCCCGGCCCAGGGATCGAACCTGCAACTCCAACATCTTCTGCATTGCAGACAGATTCTTTACCCACTGAGCCACCTGGGTAGCCTGGGGGAAAGATGGTCTCTTCAATAAATGGTGATGAAAAAACTCAACATTCACATGAAAAGAATGAAACTGGACCCCTGTCTTACACCACTCACAAAAATTAACTCAAAATAGGAGACTTCCCTGGCAGTCCAGTGGTTAAGACTTCGACTTCCAATGCAGGGGGTGCAAGTTCAATTCCTGGTTGGGGAGCTAAGATCCCCACATGACTGGAGGACAAACAGAAACATGATTGAAACAAATTCAATAAAGACTTAAAAAATGGTCCACATTCAAAAAAAAAAATCTTAAAAAAAAATTAACTCAAGATGGATTAAGGATTTAAATGTAAGGCCTGAAGTTTTAAGATTCCTGGAAGAAAACATAAGAAAAAAGGCTTCTTGACATTGGAAATGATTTTCCAATGGAAATGATTTTTTGGCTATGACACCAAAAACGTGAGTAACAAAAGCAAAAATAAACAAATGGGTTTATGTCACACTAAAAATGTTCTACATAGAAGAAGAAACAGTCAACAAAATGAAAAAGCAATTTACAGAATGGAAGAAAGTATTTGTAAACCACATATCTGATAAGAGGTTAACATCCAAAATATGAAAGAAACTTATACAACCCAATAGCAAATATAAATAAATTTGACTCTAAAAAAGAAAAAAAGACTTAACCAAACATGTCTCCAAAAGAAGACATACAATTTCCAAAAGGTATGTAAAAAGAATCGACATCACTGATCATCAGGGTAATACAAATCAAAACCAACCACAATGACACATCATCTCACACCTGTTAGAATGGCTATAATCAAAAAGACAAAAGATGTGGTGATTGATGTTAACTATAGTTATTGTGTGCTTCCCTGATAGCTCAGTTGGTAAAGAATCTGCCTGCAATATATGAGACTCCAGTTCAATTCCTGGGTCAGGAAGATCCGCTGGAGAGGGGATAGGTTACCCCTTGTGGCTCAGCTGGTAAAGAATCCACCTGCAATGGGGGAGACCTGGCTTCAGTCCCTGGGTTGGGAAGATCCCCTAGAGAAGGGAAAGGCTATCCACTCCAGTATTCTGGCCTGGAGAATTCTATGGACTGTATAGTCCATGGGCTCGCAAAGAGTCACAAGTAGTTATTGTAGTAAATATTCCACAATATAAACATCTACTGAATTTTGTTGTACACCTGAAACCAGTGTAACATTTTATTAATATAATAATTATACCTCAATTTTTTAAATGAAGGGGGAAAAAAAGACAAGAGATAACAAGTGCTGGTAAAATGTAGAGAAAAGGAAACTCTTATGCACTGTTGGTGGGAATATAAGTTGTTGCAGCCACTGTGGAAAACAGTATGGATGTTCCTCAAAAACTTAACAATAGAATTACCAATTGCACTTCCGAGTGTATTGGTGGTTAGTGGTTTAGTCATTAAGTCATGCATGGTGTTGCAAGTCATGTTTTGCAACCCCATGAACTGTAGCCCACCAGGCTCCTCTGTCCATGGGATTTTCCAGACAGTTACCATGCCTTCCTCCAGGGGATCTTCCCAACCCAGGGATCGGACCCAGGTCTCTGCATTGCAGGCAGATTCTTTACTGACTGAAGTAAAGGAAAAGGGAAGGGAAGCCATATCCAAAGGAAATTAAATCACAATCTCAAATAGATAGCTGAACTCTCATATTCATTGCTGCATTGTTTATAATATCCAAGACAGGGAACAGCCTGTATGTCTATCAACAAGTGAATGGATAAGGAAAATGTGGTGTATATGGTGGAATATTACTTAGCCATAAAAAAGAATGAAATCCTGTCATTTGTGACAACATAGATGGACCTTGAGAGCATTATGCTACGTGAAATTAATCAGACAGAGAAAGATAAATGCTGTATGCTATCAATTATATGTGGGATCTAAAAAAAATAACCAATTTTGGTTGGTTGGCTGCTGGGGCAGGGATGTGAGGGAAGGTGGCCAATGAAAAAAAATTTGCAGTTATAAAATGAAAAATTTCTGGGGATATAATGAGCAACATCCTAAAAGAGATCAGGCATGTGTGTTCATTGGAAGGACTGATATTGAAGCTGAAACTCCAATACTTTGGCCATCTAACGCGAAGAACCAACTCATTTGAAAAGACCCTGATGCTGGGAAAGATTGAGGGCAGGAGGAGAAGGGGACGACAGAGGATGAGATGGTTGGATGGCATCACTGACTTGATGGACATGAGTTTGGGTAAACTCTGGGAGTTGGTGATGGACAGGGAGGCCTGGCGTGCTGTGGTTCATGGAGTTGCAAAGAGTCAGACACAACTGAGTGACTGAACTGAGCTG
Organism: Bubalus bubalis; assembly: GCF_019923935.1. Lineage (NCBI taxonomy): Eukaryota > Metazoa > Chordata > Mammalia > Artiodactyla > Bovidae > Bubalus > Bubalus bubalis. Next base: position 48,493,382 of record NC_059171.1, on the reverse strand, counting down.
AACTGAATGAGCAACATGATGGCTGTAGTTAACAGTATTGTATTAAACACTTGAAAGTAGCCAATCTTAAAAGTTTTCATCACCAAAAAAAGCGGGGGGATAACTATGTGAGAAGACTGATGTATTAACTAATCTTACCATGGTAATCATTTCTCAATATACACACATATCAAATCACTACATTGTACACCTTCTTCTGGAGAAGGAAATGGTAACCTACACAAGTATTCTTGCCTGGGGAATCCCATGGACAGAGGAGCCTGGCGGGCTACAGTCCATGGTCACAAAGAGTTGGACATGACTCAACAATGAACAGGCATGCCTTAAACTTATCCAACGTTATATATCGATTATATCTCAATAAAGCTGGAAACAACCTTTTAAATAAAGATTCACAAAGACTTTAAACAAGTTCTTTATGGTTCTAGAAAATTTAACATAACTGTTAACTAACCTATTGTCAGAGGAATAACTAGCCAGATTCCAACAAGCTGATAGATGCAAAAACATCTGTGAACATGTTGTATTGATACAAGGCCCCACTGTTCATGTTTTGTTTTTTGTTTGGGTGGGGAGGATTGGTGTGTATCAGTATATACTGTATTTATTTTTAAAATTCTTTTACAGTGTTATGAAATTATAGTAACAAAAAGTGTACACATGTAAGGTGTCAACATGATGGTCTGACATTAAGGCCCCACTATTACTAATATCAGGGCTTTAAAAACTCTTCTAGAAAAAAAAAATTCTTCTAGAATATTGGAATTAAAGAAGAAATAGAGGAAATCCCGTGGCAGTCCAGGGGTTAGGACACTGCACTTTCACTGCAGGGAGCATGAGTTCAACCCCTGGTCAGGGAACCAAGATTCCACAAGCCTCACAGTGCGGCCAAGAAGGAAAAATAGAGCCCCCTCAAGAAGTGAGGTGTATCCTATATCATCATCTTTCAGTAACTAATGGCCACCCAAAAATATATTCTCCCATTTAATGAAGAAGAAATATAGGACAAGAAAAATGCTCACTCAAACTAAGATGTGACTAGACTCATTATGTAACTGTCTTTCTAAAAATAAGAAATAAAAATGAGCTTATTGTATTTTCCGGAGAAGGCGATGGCACCCCACTCCAGTACTCTTGCCTGGAAAATCCCACGGACGGAGGAGCCTGGTAGGCTGCAGTCCAAGCGGTTGCGAAAAGTCGGACACGACTGAGCGACTTCCCTTTCACTTTTCACTTTCATGCATTGGAGAAGGAAATGGCAACCCACTCCAGTGTTCTTGCCTGGAGAATCCCAGGGACGGGGGAGCCTGGTGGGCTGCCGTCTATGGGGTCACATAGAGTCGGACACGACTGAAGTGACTTAGCAACAACAGCAACAAAAAAACTGTATTTTCTACAGATTATTTAGATGTCCATGATGTTTGTTACATCAAAAAGAGCTTAAAGCTTTAAATTAAAAAAACACATTATATTGTGTATTTATTTGGAATTATGAATCTGGTCACCTCCCACTTGCCAAAGAAAAATATTTAAAGAAAGATTGAATGTGGGGAATTCCTTGGCTCTCCAATGATTTAGACTTTGTGTTCTCAAGACTGAGGGCTGTGGTTCAATCACTGATTGGGAATCTAAGATTTCACAAGTTGCACAGTGTGGTGAAAAAAATAAATGAATAAAATATTTAAAAATAAAAAGATTGGTTATGAGGAGATCCCTAAGCTCCTCCACTTCCAATAGAAATAGTCTGTTAGGCAGATTTAGACACGGAGTAAATTATCTCCACACTGTGGTTAACTGTATTTGTTGAGTATAAAAGGTCATAACTGGGACTTCCCTGGTGGTCCCATGGCTAAGACTCCATACTCCCAACGTAGGGGGCTTAGGTTAGATTCCTGGTTAGGGAACTAGATCCCACATGCTGCAACTAAGACATGGCACAGTCAAATAAAACATTTCTTTAAATAAAAGGTCATATCTTGGGTTTCCCTGGTAGCTCAGCTGGTAAAGAATCCACCTGCAATGCAGGACACCTGGGTTCGGTCCCTGGGTTGAGAAGATCCCCTGGAGGAGAGAGTGGAAATCCACTCATGGCTCAGGAAAATAAATATATATATATATATATATTTTATAAAATGTCATATCCAAGAGAGGAGAGGAAGAAGAGGAAAAGGAGAGAGCGAGAAGAGAGGAGAGAAACGGTCATATGTAGGACAGAAGCACAATCACATTGAAATAAGAGGCCAGGAAACAGCAGACAGCTTTCCAACCCTGGCATCAGTGGTGGTTAGGGACAGACATAAAAGCCATGGGGAATTAACTAGTTTCAAGACAACAAATGGAACTCTGGCATACAGTTGTCGTTGGCCGGAGAACTGACTCAGCCTTCCAGGTACTGGGGAGGATTTGATTCTTGCCTGCAAACAACTTCCAGTGACCTTGGGAGGAAATGAATCAGGATTCTGGGCACTGGTGCAGGCTCGTTCCTTTTTAAGAAATTACCAAATTGGGCAGAATTTGACCCAGCCAGTGGTTTATCTTCTAATTTTAAGTGACAAAAGATGTGACCAGTAATTAGAATTGATCATAGCTAAACATGGATCTAACATTCCAGGTTCCCATGCAATATTGCTTTTTACAGAATCAGACTTTCCTTTCATCACCAGTCACAGCCACAACTGAGTATTGTTTTTGCTTTGGCTCCGTCTCTTCATTCAAAACATCTATTTCTGCTTTATTGACTATGCCAAAGCCTTTGACTGTGTGGATCACAACAAACTGTGGAAAATTCTTCAAGAGATGGGAATACCAGACCACCTGACCTATTTCCTGAGAAATCTGTATGCCGGTCAAGAAGCAACAGTTAGAACTGGCCATGGAACAACAGACTGGTTCCAAATCGGGAAAGGAGTATGTCAAGGCAGTATATTGTCACCCTGTTTATTTAAATTATATGCAAAGTACATCATGTGAAATGCCAGGCTGGATGAAGCATAAGCTGGAATCAAGACTGCCAGAAGAAATATCAATAACCTCAGAAAGGCAGATGACACCACCCTTATGGCAGAAAGCGAAGAACTAAAGAGCCTCTTGATGAAAGTTAAAGAAGAGGACAGTGAAAAAGTTGGCTTAAAACTCAACATTCAGAAAATTAAGATCATGGCATCTGGTCCCATCACTTCATGGCAAATAGATGAGGAAACAATGAAAACAGTGAGAGACCTTATTTTGGGGGACTCCAAAATCACTGTAGATGGTGACTGCAGCCATGAAATTAAAAGACGCTTGCTCCTTGGAAGAAAAGCCATGACCAACCTAGACAGCTTATTAAAAAGCAGAGACATTACTTTGCCGACAAAGGTCCGTCTAGTCAAGTTATGGTTTTTCCAGTAGTCATGTATGGATGTGAGAGTTAGACTATAAAGAAAGTTGACCCCCAAAGAATTGATGCTATTGAACTGTAGTGTTGAAGAAGACTCTTGAGATTCCCTTGGACTGCAAGGAGATCAAACCAGTCAATCCTAAATGAAATCAGTCCTGAATATTCATTGGAAGGACTGATGCTGAAGCTGAAACTCCAATACTTTGGCCACCTGATGCAAAGAACTGACTCATTGGAAAAGACCCTGATGCTGGGAAAGATTGAAGGCAGGAAGAGAAGGGGATGACAGAGGATGAGATGGTTGGATGGCATCACCGACTCCATGGACATGAATTTGAACAAGACCCAGGTGTTGGTGATGGACAGGAAAGCCTGGTGTGCAGTCCATGGGGTCGCAAAGAGTAGGACAGGACTGAGCGACTGAACTGACTGAAACATGAATATGGACATATCTAGGAGGGAATTTGCAAAATAAAAAGTTCTCTTGAAGCTATATGGGGCTTTTTTCTTTGAAAATGTTACATTATTTTTGCCATTTCAAAAGCAAATTACACAAAAGAAAAAAATGCAATCACACGAAAGAGTCAAAACAACAAAATGATGATCTGTGAGAAAATATTTACAACTTTACATCACAAAGAACTAATATGTGAAAAGTTCTTCAAATTTGAGATAAAAGACAAAATCCCTATAGAAAAAAAAAGCTTAAACAGTTTTCAGAAAAAAAGTTCATTTGCTTGTTAACATGTGAAAAAAATACTTAACTTCTACTCAAAAGAAGAGAAATGTAAACTGAAACTATACTGAGGTATACTTTTGCACGTATCAGATGGGCAAAAACCCAAAAGTTTGGCAGTGCACAGTCCTGGTGACGTTGTGGGGAAACCAGCAGTTTCACACGTTGCTGGTGGTAGTAGATTACAGATTACTTCCCGTTAGACCCAGCAATCTCACTTCTAGGAACCTATCCCATAGACAGATTAACACTGAACAACAGTTCCGCGTTTAGTCATTACAAAATTGTTTGTAATAGCAAAATATTGGAAACACTCAAATGTTCACAGTAAGGAATTGATTAAATAAATTACCCACACAATAAAGTATATTGAGTCATGAAAAAGAATAAGTAATATTTCTATGTACTGATAAGGAGTGATTTGAGTGGTTTCCAGTATACATTAAGTGAAAGAAATGTACCACAGTACATATCAAATGCTACATCTTATGTAAAAAAGAAGATCAAATAAGAAATATGTATATCTATCTATCTATATATATATATATACACATACATATGTGTTTTTTTATTTAGTACTAAAAGATTTATTTTGTTTTATGTTTCTGATTTCAAATATTTGGAAGAAAATGTCCTTCTTAAAATCTTCATTTTCCATATTTTGTAAAAAGAATTCATGCAAACAGGCAGCCTCAAGTTTCTGTTCTCATTCAGTTCAGTTCAGTCGCTCAGTCGTGTCCGATGCTTTGCGACCCCATGAATCGCAGCACGCCAGGCCTCCCTGTCCATCACCAACTCCCGGAGTTTACCCAAACTCATGTCCATCAAGTCAGTGATGCCATCCAGCCATCTCATCCTCTGTTGTCCCCTTCTCCTCCTGCCCTCAATCCCTCCTAGCATCAGAGTCTTTTCCAATAGTACTGGAGTTTCAGCTTCAGCATCATTCTTTCCAAAGAACACCCAGGACTGATCTCCTTTAGAATGGACTGGCTGGATCTCCTTGCAGTTCAAGGGACTTTCAAGAGCCTTCTCCAACACCACAGTTCAAAAGCATCAATTCTTCAGCGCTCAGCCTTCTTCACAGTCCAACTCTCACATCCATACATGACCACAGGAAAAACCATAGCCTTGACTAGATGAACCTTTGTTGGCAAAGTAATGTCTCTGCTTTTCAATATGCTATCTAGGTTGGTCATAACTTTCCTTCCAAGGAGTAAGCGTCTTTTAATTTCATGGCTGCAATCACCATCTGCAGTGATTTTGGAGCCCCAAAAAATAAAGTCTGACACTGTTTCCACTGTTTCCCCATCTATTTCCCATGAAGTGATGGGACCGGATGCCATGATCTTCGTTTTCTGAATGTTGAGCTTTAAGCCAACTTTTTCACTCTCCACTTTCACTTTCATCAAGAGGCTTTTTAGTTCCTCTTCACTTTCTGCCATAAGGGTGGTGTCACCTGCACAACCAAGGACTTTCAATTATAAGCAAATATGTCTCATAAAAAGTTTCGTTTATTTAGCAAAAAGGTAACAATTAATAGGTGCACACAGAATTTCATTTTGTATCATTTCTTTTTAGATTCCACTTATAACGGGTATCATACAATAATTCTCCTTCTGTGTCTGACTTACTTCACTAAGTATGACACTCTCTAGGTCCATCCATTTGGCTGAAAATGACATTATTTCATTCCTTTTAAGGGCTGAGTAATTTCCTATTGTATATAATTTTATATTTAGCTTATTTTTCCAAAAACTCTGGGAAGATAAACCAGAAATGAATACTGCAAAGAGTTAGCAAGTTAGCACAGGGAGGTGCAGAGTAGGTAACAGGAAAAGGGAGAGAGATGGAAGCCAAACTTTCTTGAATAGAACTTTTTATATATAATTTTGATTTCTGACCCATGTAAATGTTTTGAATGTTTGAAGAACAGATTAAATCAAAGAGATAGCAACCCTAAAATTGAGAAGAAAAAGAAACAAACTAAAAAAAAAAAAAAGAAACAAACTTAATTCTATATCAAATAGTATCATATTGACACAAAGCAAAAATTAAATTCAAGTGAGTTTTATTTTATTTATTTATCTTCAATTTAATTTTTTTATCTCTTGGCCCTGAGACATGTGGACTCTTAGTTCCCCGACTGGGGACTGAACCCTCGTCCCCTGTATTGGAAGCATGGAATCTTAACCACTGGACCCACCACTAGGTAAGTCACTCAAGTAACTTTTGGAACATACATTTGGCCTATATATTTCTTAGTGGGTTATATTACCACAAATAATTTTTAAATTGAAATAAGTAGATATAAAGCAAATATGATAAAATGCTAGCCATTATTAAAGATGGTGGATATATGAGCTCTTATTATACTTTCAATTTTTTTGCATATTAGAAAATTCCATAATAGTTTTGAATTTTTAAGAAAAGCAAAAATATCAACTATCAGGGGGAAAGAGGGAAGGAAAGAGAAAGAATTAAATCAAGAAAGAGAAGAAAATGAACGGTTCCTCTGTTTTCAATACTAATCGCTGTGAGACTAAGATTCCTGCTATGAAGATTGCCTATGCTCCCTGGGGAGCAGATGGTCCCCAGCTCCCACCTGAGGAAGCTGCACACATCCAGGCAAGAGCATCTCCATGTAGGACCACAGGAGAAGGCTGTGGAGGTTTTGTGATGCACAAAAGTAACATATAATAGATGCTGACGATTTTTACATTTATTATTACAGTTTCCAAAAGCGAGACTCTATGAGCTCACCAGGGTCCTGTAAATTAAGTTGAGATTAAGAGAAAAGGAAGTGAACAAATATTCAGGTCCTAAAGGATTAAAGCTTGGAGAAGAAAATGACACAGCACTGTTTTGGTTAACCAAGTTGTGTGTGTGCGTGCTAAATCACTGCAGTTGTGTCCCACTCTATGTGACCCTGTGGACTATACCTGCCTGGCTCCTCTGTTGATGGGATTCTCCAGGAAAGAATACTGGAGTAGGTTGCCATGCCCTTCTCTAGGGGATCTTCCCAACCCAGGAATGGAAACCGGGTCCTCTGTTGCAGGCAGATTCTTTACCATTTGAGCCACTAGGAAAGCCTGGCTAACCAAGTTGCTTTGTGCTTAATGAAAAAAAAAAAATTCCTACAGGAATATTTTATATGATTCATATTATTGTTATTCCTGTTTCTTAAGAAAATAAAAAGCACTTCTAAAGAGCTGCATTTAATAAATAATTGATGTTTTTCATATCAGCTCTAATGTTTAAAATGACAGGTCTATACTGCATAGCAGTGGGAACTCTACTCAATACTCTGTAATGGCCTATATGGGAAAAGAATTTAAAAAGGAGTGGATATTTGTATCTGTATAACAGATTCACTTTGCTGTACACCTGAGACTAACATAACATTGTAAATCAATTATACTCCAGTAAAAATTGCTTAAAATAAATAAATAAATAAAATTACAAGCCCAGATTAATCACATTTAAGCTTCCCTGATAGGTTTTTCCAGTAGTCATGTATGGATGTGAGAGTTGGATTATAAAGAAAGCTGAGTGCTGAAGAATTGATGCTTTTGAACTGTGGTGTTGGAAAAGATTCTTGAGAGTCCCTTGGACTGCAAGGAGATCCAACCAGTCAATCCTAAAGGAGATCAACCCTGAATATTCATTGGAAGGACTGATGCTGAAGCTGAGACTCCAATACGCTCGCCACCTGCTGTGAAGAACTGATTCATAGGAAAAGACTCTGATGCTGGGAAAGATTGAAGGCAGGAGGAGAAGGGGACAACAGAGGATGAGATGGTTGGAGGGCATCACTGACTCCATGGACATTACTTTGAGTAAACTCCAGGAGTTGGTGATGGACAGGGAAGCCTGGCATGCCACAGGCCATGGGGTTGCAAAGAGCAGGATGTGACTGAACTGAACTGATGGCTCAGCTGGTAAAGAACCCGCCTGCAAAGTGGGAGACTTGGGTTCAGTCCCTGGGTTTGGAAGATCCCCTGGAGAAGGGAAAGGTTATTCACTCCAGTATTCTGGCCTGGAGAATTCCATGAACTGTATAGTCCACCAGGTCACAAAGAGTCGGACATGACTGAGTGACTTTCACTTTCACGTTTCAAACTGTTTTTAAATGTCCTGATACGCTTGCCTTTCAAAGAGCATTAGCCATTTTGAAGAACACGTGATACTATTGGGATTAAATTTATCAGCTGTAAAAATAATGCTAACTCAGCATAGGTTTATAGAAATTGACTATAATTTCTCTTCCCAACTGCCACACTTCTAATCTGGGAGTTGACATGGTTTCTGATAGAAACAGTTCAGAAGGCAACATAAACACAGGAGGAAAAAAAGCAATGGGGAAAATCACTAAAAACCTACAGTACTCACAAAACTACAGCAGCAACCATAAAGTGACTTGGCAATACAAAGTGTCTGAAAGTATTATGCACATTTAATCAAAGTAAATTTCATAAACCATAAGTGATATTCCCAAATATTTCACCGGCTTAACAAATTTTTAATGAGAGAAAACATCCTAGCTTTCTCTAGGAGGATTAAACGTATGAATAAACCCTATATTAGACAAACCTTCTTCTTCACTTTAAACAGCCTGTTCTTGAATACCTCTTTATTGTTACCAGTTTAAGAATGAAATCAACCAACCTAGAAAAGGATAAAATCCCCAACCCACTCACCATACATTTAAGCCTGAAGGTTTTTGGCAAAAGATTCCCAGAAATCTGTTCAGCTGACCCAGAGATTAACCCATTTAAAAATGCATCCAGTTGTCTCTGAGTATGCTTTTTGTTCATTTAATGAATACTGGTCTAATGCAAATCTCTATGTAGTGAAAAATAAAGGACCCATTTAATTCCACTCAGGACTTTTTATTTTGCTCCTTAGTTCAAGACTGCCATGGATATGCCAATGTTAGTTCCAGAATGATAGATTCCTATAGAACAATTCAAACATACTAATGATGATAGCAAGATGACAAAGAACTCCAAGCACTTTGCTCCAATCCCATTCACTAGAACTCTTAAAGTCAAAAAAAAAAAAAAAAAAAAGTCAAAGATGCAGTCTGAATGCACAATTGAGAGTTGCCAAAACCATCTGGTTCTAAGAAAGAAAAATTTTTTAATAAAAAGTTAATATTGAATTGAAATTCCACAAGACTGGAGCCATCAAAAAAAGTAAGATCCCAGACTTCATATTTTATCCTTTTATTTTCAGTGTTTAGCAAGGTGCCTGTCACATGGTAGGAGGCTTGAATAATAAATAAGTGAGTTGATGTTCTAGACTGTGATGCGTGCTAAGTCGCTGCAGTCATGTCCAACTCTTTGCAACTCCATGGACCGTAGCCTGTCAGGCTCCTTGGTCCATGGGATTCTCCAGGCAAGAATACTGTAATGGGTGGCCATGCCCTCCTCCAGGGGATCTTCCTGACTCAGGAACTGAACCCAAGTCTCTCATGTCTCTTGCATTAGCAGGTGGGTTCTTTACCATTAGCACCACCTGCGAAGCCCTTGATCCTTGGTAGGGGAACTTAAACTCCACATGCCACTTAGTGTAGCAAGAAAAAAAAAAAAAAAGCAGCAGCAGCATCTGTGCTATAACTGTCCCCACACCCTCAGGCTCCTCCCAACCTTGCCCAGAGTAGCCAGGAATCCTTGTTTGCTGAGTCACCAGCAAGCACCTTTCCAGGGCAGGTAGCCTGACTAGGAATGCCTGCAAATCCCACTCCTTCTCAGACCCACTTGCCCAGTCCAGGGAAACCACTCCCTGGCAGGGAACAGTGGCTTCTGTCTGCCCTGAGCCACAGAATAAGGTCAGTGGCTGCCTAGTTTTCTATGTTCAGTGGACTCTCAATGACTAAGTTTCCTCTTCTGGGACAAGGATAGTTAAGACTTGCAGAAAGCCAGTGTTTGCTTCTAATATTATTCAATTTTAGTATTATATGCCTATTAAACTTCCAAATTCAAAAAACAGTCTTCTCCAAGACTTCTGAGGCAGTCCAGTGGTTAAGACTCCGTGCTCCACTACAGAGGGCACGGGTTTCATCCCTGGTCGGGGAACTAAGGCCCCACATGCTGCAGGGCGACGAAAAGAGAAAAAACAAAAACAGTTTTCTCCAATATTCCTTATTTTATTTCTGCAAACACATTTAGAGTTCTGAGAAAAGAAAAAAAAATTTTTTTTTCATAAAACTTAGTAACATCCTGCAATTCAGGAATTATTGAGCATTTTTGAGGGGCTTCCCTGGTGGCTCAGATAGTAAAGAATCTATCTGCAATGCGGGAGACCTGAGTTCAATCCCTGGGTTGGGAAGATCCCCTAGAGAAGGGAATGGCTTCCAACCCCCGTATTCTTGTCTGGAGAATCCCATGGAGCATCTTTAAAAGGCCGATTCAGTAACTGATCTTTCAACCCTCTTAAGTAACCAAATCTAAGGATAATGCCAGTTTGTGTTCATTTGTGGAATTAATGATCCTACATGAACCAGATTCCCTAAATATTTAATAACGTTCTCAGACTATGTACCCACACACCCTGGGGTACCACAGGGAACCCACAGAACTTTTTCAATTTTTGAGAGACACTTGGCATCCACCAGACATGACACAACCTGCTAACCTAAGGCAGGTCACAGTTTCAACATCAGATAGCTCCATTCCTTTCAATGGTGTCATGTCTTGGCAAAACTATGTTTTTGGAAGTTGTCTTGATGAAAAGCAAGTACACACATACAAAAATGAGTGTGAAACAGAAAGTGGAAGTGCCCATCTGACTCCAAGGTTTAAAAAATCAAGCAGAGCCCTGCAGACATACATTTTATTACTACTTGTGCTGAGGGTTTTTTTTTTATAAAAATATAAATTTTTCTTTCAATTTATGTGTGTATTTTTTTTTCAAATTGGACAGCAAGGAAATCAAACCAGTCAATCCTAAAGGAAATCAACCCTGAATATTCATTTGAAGGACTGATGTGGAAGTTGAAGCTCCACTACTTTGGCCACCTAATGTGAAGAGCCAACTCAGTAGAAAAGACCCTGATGCTGGGAAGGATTGAAGGCAGAGGAAAAGGGGATGACAGAGGATGAGATGGCTGGGTGGCATCACTGATCCAACAAACACGGGTTTGAGCAAGCTCCAAGAGATGGTGAAGGACAGGGAGGCCTGGCATGCTACAGACCATGGTGTCACAAAGAGTCAGACTGAACGACTGAACAACAGTTGCTTGGGCCTAATTACTTAGTGAATGGAACTGGGACACCATGCACACTGTGAACTGTGAAGGTTTGGGAAACTCAGTCCTATGAGTTTGCCCTTGAAGTGTCAGTTTTAGGTATCATATGTTTTATTTTACAATATGCATGTGGTAGTATGCCTGCTGCTGCTGCTAAGTCGCTTCAGTCATGTTCAACTCTGTGCGACCCCATAGATGGCAGCCCATCAGGCTCCCCCGTCCCTGGGATTCTCCAGGCAAGAACACTGGAGTGGGGTGCCATCGCCTTCTCCAATGCATGAAAGTGAAAAGTGAAAGTGAAGTCGCTCAGTCGTGTCCGACTCCTAGCGACCCCCCCACCAGGCCCCTCCGTCCATGGGATTTTCCAGGCAAGAGTACTGGAGTGGGTTGCCATTGCCTTCTCCGGGTAGTATGCCTAAACATTACATTGTGGGTGCAAATTTTTCTACATAAACAGGTACAGGACTTCAGTAGTTTTATGTGTTTTTATGCTTCACCCTGATTATCAAGAGTTGACTAGTGACTGAATGTTATGTGTGCCCCAAAATTCATATGTTGAAGCCCTGACCCCAGTGTATTTGAAGGTATATTTGCCTTTGGGGAGGTAATTAGGTTTATATGAGGTCTTGAGAGTGGGGTCCCCATGATGAGATTAGCACCCTTATAAAAAGAGGAAGAGTTTGCGCTCCTCCCTTCCACTTCCACACCCTCTGCTCTGCCACAGGAGGACACAGGAAGAAAGCAGTGGTCTGCAAGCCAGGAAGAGCGCTCTCACCAGAAACCAAACACCTTGATGGACGTGATCTCAGATTTCACAGCCTCCAGGACTGTGAAAAAATAAATGTCCACTGTAATAAGCCAGCCAGTCTGTGGTATTTTGTCATGGCAGCCTAAACAGACAGACATAACATTCTAAAGGAACATAAGAAGAAAGTCACAAGAATATGTACAGAGTGGGTCATTGTGAGAGGAAGAATGATTGCAAATCAAAGGGACTCCTTTTTCCAAACTAAGTCAATATTCCCTGTACCTAGATGGAGGGAAAACAACAAGCGAACCTGATGGACTTTACCAAGACATCATCCAAGGAGTGATAGGAAGGTGGCAGGGAGCCAGAGGTGGGCGACACCTTTCCAAGCTCTGTGGGCAGAGGTCAAGCCTGTTTTGTTCACAACTGGATTCCAGCACTTAGCATAGCCCCTGACACATAGTATACACTCAGAAATACCTGCTAAATGAATGACTCTAGCTGGGAGGTTCACAGGCGTATAAGAAGTAAATGCTTTTAAGTAGAAGATAATACTATTAAACATCATCTGAGAGCTGTTTTGTGATTTGCTCTTATTGGTATATATTTCTTTTTTTTTTTTAATTGTTTGGCCACACAGCAAGTGAGATCTTACTTATTTCCCTAATCAGGGATTGAACCCCGTCCCCTGCATTGGCATAGAGTATTAACCACTGAGCTGCCAGGGAAGACCCTGGTATGTGTTTCTGATAACACTCATACTGTTCTGTTTTCAAGGTGTGGTTCGTGACAGTTACCACAGACTCAGCTTGGCTTCCTGGTCCCCTCTACAATCTCCCCAATCAGAAGCAGGATCAAAGTCATCAGAGTTTGGGAACTGCTGACCTAATGGGTTTCTAAATAGTTTAAGTTCCATTTAGACAATTTCGATATGTCATCCAGGATTTATGTAAACTCTATGCTTCTAGTTCATACAAATCATTAAGAAATTGATGCCTTTTGGCAGAGCTTCATAAACACCTGGGAAATCTTTTTTAAGTAACTCATTTTTATTATGAATAAAATGTTCGCTCATAATGGAAAATCTGGAAAATACAGATAAACAATAAGAAGGAAAAAACAATCAATCAAAGATGACCACTGCTAACTTTTTGGAATATACTTGTTAAGCAATTATAAGCAGATATAAAATTTCATTCTTATAAAATTAGAATCTTCTTATATATAGTATGCAGTAAACTAAGTTTTTTTTCACAAACCAGTATTTCTTGAACATTTCCCTATGTCAATACATATTCTTCCATAGCATCATTTTGATGGCTCCATAGTATTTCTTTATATGTACTGTGCTGTGCTTAGTCACTCAGTCATGTCTGCCTCTTTGTAACCCCATGGACTATAGCCCCCCAGCCTCCTCTGTCCATGGGGATTCTCCAGCTAAGAATAATGGAGTGGGTTGCCATTCCCTTCTCCAGGGGAATTTCCCAATCCAGGAATCGAACTGGGGTCTCCTGCATCACAGGCAGATTCTTTACCAGCTGAGCTACCCGAGAAGCCCCCATTCCTTATTATATAATAACTCCTAAATGTATTTTTTATCCCCGAAGTTCTCAATCCTACCTGCATATTAGAATTACTGCCCAAGCCCTGCCTCAGAACAATTAATTATGAATCTGGGGGAAGGGGTCCAGCCACCAGTATTTTTTTAAGCTTCCCAAGAGATTCTAATATAACGGCAGGATTTAAAAAACAATGATTAATTAAACATTCAGAATTTTTCCAATTTTATGCTTGGACATCAATAAGCACCTTATAGCTAAATCTTTGTCACATTCATGATTATTTCCTTCAAACATCTAAAATGTTTAACATCTGCTAACAGCAAAACTTAAAGACTATTATTGACCAGCTCCTAAACATAGGTATATAAGTGTTCACTGCAAAACTCTTTCAAATTTTCTCTATATTTAAAAATGTTCAAACTAAAATGCTGAGGGGAAATTCCTTGGTGGTTCAATGGCTAAGACTTCATGCTTCCACTGCTGAGGGCCCAGTTTCCACCCCTGGTTGGAGATCTAAAATTTCACAAGTCCCCTGGACATGGCCAAAAAAAAAAAACGTTGAGGGAAAAATAACATTTAGGGTTTTCCAGTAAGCAGCCTGAGGTGACCTCTAAAAATGGTGTGCTATTCACTTGATCCAGAAAACCCCACAAAAATCATGCAAATCAAGTGGTTCAAATCTTCCTGTTCACTTTAACATTCAGGAAACTGCCCAGGCCACTAAGGGTATGCATAACTGAAAAGCCACCACATATCTGAAGGATGGCTTCCCAGGGTGTTCAGTGGTAAAGAATCAGCCTGCCAATACAGGAAACACAAGCGCTGTGGGTTCAATCCCTGGATCAGGAAGATCCCCTGCAGGAGCAAATGGCAACCCACTCCAGTATTCTTGTCTGGAGAATTCCGTGGGCAGAGAAGCCTAGTGGGCTACAGTCCATGGGGTCACAAAGAGTCAGACACTACTGAATGACTGAGCACACACACACACACATCTGAAGGATGTCACTTTCAAGAAGCAGTGTGTGCCTTTCCATTGTTACAATGGTGGAGTTGGTAGGTGTGCACTGGCCCAACAGTGGAGCTGGACACAGGGCAAGTGGCCCACAAAGAGTGTTGAATTTTTACTGCACATGGTCAAAAATGCAGAGAGTGATGCTGAACTTAAGGGCTTAGGTGTCGACTCTCTGGTCGTTGAGCACATCCTTGTGAACCAAGCCCCCAAGGGGAGGCTCAGAACTTTTGGAGCTCACGGTCAACCCTTACGTGAGCTCTCCCTGCCACATGGAGACGATCCTCACTGAAAAAGAACACATTATTCCTAAACTGGAAGGGGAGGTTGCACAGAAGAAAAAGATATCCCAGAAGAAACTGAAGTATATAAACATGGCCAAGGAATATTATGCCACACAAAAAAAATAAATAAATAAATGCAAAGAAAAGTAAAAGAAAAAAATAATGTTTAGAAGTTTCTTAATTAGTTAAAAAAAGCATACAAATAATGGTAAATGTTATCCCAATACTAAGTAACTGGACCTCTAATTCTCTACAACAAAATTTTTAAAATCACAAACATGCTCTTCCTTTTCTTTTTTTATTTAAACTGTTCATTTTGTATTGGGGTATAGCTGATTAACAAAGTTGTGATAGTTTCAGGTAAACAACAAAGGGACTCAGCCAAGCACATGCATGTACACATTCTCCCCCAAACTCCCCTCCCATTCAGGCTACCCCGTAACACTGAGCAGAGTTCCATGTCCATACAGTGGGTTCTTGTTGTTATTCATTGTAAATATAGCAGTGTGTACAGGCAACCATAATTTCCTTCTCTAGGACTATGAGTCTCTTTCTGTTTTGTTAGTAAGTTCATCCGTATCATTTCTTTTTAGATTCCACATATAAGGGATGTCATATGCTATTTCTCCTTCTCTGACTTACTTCACTCAGTATGACAGTCTGTAGGTCCATCCATGTTGCTGCAAATGGCATTATTTCATTCTTTTTAATGGCTGAGTAATATTCCATTATATATATATAGGAGATCAGCCCTGGGATTTCTTTGGAAGGAATGATGCTAAAGCTGAAACTCCAGTACTTTGGCCACCTCATGCGAAGAGTTGACTCATTGGAAAAGACTCTGATGCTGGGAGGGATTGGGGGCAGGAGGAGAAGGGGACGACAGAGGATGAGATGGCTGGATGGCATCACCGACTCGATGCACATGAGTCTGAGTGAACTCCTGGAGTTGGTGATGGACAGGGAGGCCTGGCGTGCTGCGATTCATGGGGTCGCAAAGAGTCGGACACAACTGAGCGACTGAAATGAACTGAACTGATACACACACACACACACACACACACACACACACACATATATATCACATCTTTATCCATTCCTCTGTTGATGGACATTTAGGTCACTTCCATGTCTTGGCTTAAAATAGCAAACGTGCTCTTGACATTACACTTGCAGAATTAGCATCTCCACAGGGGACAGAAAGCCCAAAATGATAGCAAATTCTTCAGGGGAAGGAGTGGTTTTTGCAACTTTGAAGCATTCACCAGAGAAAATGCTAAGTGGGAAAGTTCAGTCTGTGGATGGTTGCCTCAGAACTCTGCAGATTAACCCTATCATCCAAGGAACACACCACCCCAGCTCAATAGACAGAAGACCCATGGTGAACTGTAATCACAGATCTTGCACAGACAACAGTCCACAGGCCAAATGAAATGCAATTAACAGCTGTATAATGAAGGCAGTTTCAAAGTCAGGAAGGTTTTCCTAGAAGAGGTTGGTTTGAGTCCGGCCACTTGCACCCTCCCTAAGACCTGCTCCCTCTGTCACCTAAACAAGTGCCCAACATTAGCAGTGAACGCTGAAGACAAAGATGTTCCAGGTCATTTCTAAGAAAAACAAACAGTTCAGTACTTCCCTGGTGGTCCAGTGGTTAAGAATCTGCCTGCCAATGCAGAGGACATAAGTTCAATCCCTGGTCTGGGAAGATTCCACATGTCATGAAGCAACAAAGCCTGTGCACCGCAACTGCTGAACCTGTGCTCTAGAGTCTGTGCTCCACGAAAAGAGAAGCCACCCCAGTGAGAAGCCCGAGTGCCACAACTAGAGAGCAGCCCCGGCTCTTGGCATCTAGAGAAAGCCCACTCGCAGCAGCAAACACCCAGCACAGCCAAAAATAAATTAATCAATTTAAAAAAAGAAAGAAAGAAACAGGAGTTCAAGTTTAACATCAGACACAGTGGAATTCAAGTCAAAAGTTGGTCACACTTTATCTTGACAAAAATGTTACCCACATAGAAGACAGAATCATCATCCTACACCTTTAAAAAAAATTCAAGTGTATGGCATCTGATGGGCTTCCCTGGTGGCTCAGCAGTAAAGAATTTGCCTGCCAATGCAAGAGACACAGTTTCGACCCCTGGGTTGGGAAGATCCCCTGGAAAAAGAAATGGCACTCCACTCCAGTATTCTTGGCTAGAAAATCCCATGGACAGAGGAGTCTGTCGGGCTACAGTTTATGGGGTTTGCAAAGAGCCAGACATGACTGAGCGACTAGACAACAACATGGCATTCAAAGAAAAAAAAGCAAAATTGTTAGAAACATACAGGAAACTTAGGAGTCCCACTACCTCACAGGGGCTATCTGTGGCCCCCAAATGGAATTTTTTTCATCCTATGCCTATGACTTTGCTTATTATATAAACAGCTAAACTAAGAGAACTTTGTCTTTTATAATTAGGATTCTTAATGCCAGGAGAAATATCAATAACCTCAGATATGCAGATGACACCACCCTTATGGCAGAAAGTGAAGAGGAACTAAAAAGCCTCTTGATGAAAGTGAAAGAGGAGAGTGAAAAAGTTGGCTTAAAGCTCAACATTCAGAAAATGAAGATCATGGCATCTGGTCCCATCACTTCATGGGAAATAGATAGGAAAACAGTGGAAACAGTGTCAGACTTTATTTTGGGGGGCTCCAAAATCACTGTAGATGGTGACTGCAGCCATGAAATTAAAAGACGCTTATTCCTTGGAAGGAAAGTTATGACCAACTTAAATAGCATATTGAAAAGCAGAGACATTACTTTGCCAACAAAGGTCCATCTAGTCAAGGCTATGGTTTTTCCACTGGTCATGTATGGATGTGAGAGTTGGATTGTGAAGAAAGCTGAGCACTGAGGAATTGATGCTTTTGAACTGTAGTGTTGGAGAAGACTCTTGAGAGTCCCTTGGACTGCAAGGAGATCCGACCAGTCCATCCTAAAGATTAGTCCTAGGTGTTCATTGGAAGGATTAATGCTGAAGCTGAAACTCCAATACTTTGGCCACCTGATGTGAAGAGTTGACTCATTGGAAAAGACCCTGATGCTGGGAGGGATTGGGGGCAGGAGGAGAAGGGGACAACAGAGGATGAGATGGCTGGATGGCATCACTGACTCGATGGACATGAGTCTGGGTGAACTCCGGGAGTTGGTGATGGACAGGGAGGCCTGGCGTGCTGCGATTCATGGGGTCGCAAAGAGTCGGACACAACTGAGCAACTGAACTGAACTGAATGTCCAATATGTACAAAGCTTAGGAAACTGCATTCTTAGAGGACTATCTTAAAGAAATGTATTTTTGTCATAAGTATATAAGGGTCACAGAACTATCAAGTTTGAACCAGATATTTAACAAATCTACTCATGCTTTGACAAGATGGAGATACAAAATACTGTACTCTCTCAACAGATTCAAGGGCTTCCCTTGTGGCTCAGTGGTAAAGTAGTCGCCTGCCAATGCAGGAGACATGGGTTTGATCCTTGGGTCAGGAAGATCCCCTGGAGTAGGAAATGACAACCCACTCCAGTATTCTTGCCTGGGAAATCCCATGGACAGAGGAGCCTGGCAGGCTATATAGTCCATGGGGTAGAAAAGACTCAGACATAACTTAGCAACTAAACAACAACAGATTGAAAGAAGAGGAAGGAGGAAGGAGGGGAGGAGGAAAAAGAAGACAGGAAGGGAGAAAGGAAAGAAATGAAATAAATCTTCACTGAGTAGCCAGTAATACTCTAGGTGCCTTCACAAGCCTTAGTTCAAAGCTACATACCCTTTAAGTCAGGAATAGTCTCCCTGACATTACTCACCAGCAGGGCTGGATTCTTTTTAAAGCCTTAAAGCTTTGAACATGAATTAATTTGTCCCCTAAATCCAGGTCTCTCTTAAACAAATGATGTTAATGCCCAAAGTGGGGTTATGAGATCAAGATCTGTGTGCGGAGTTAAATTCCTCCCCCTGCCTCCATTCCAAAATAGATGTCCAAGTAGCTAGCCTTCAAATCTGCTTAAAGGGAGACTTTCCCTCTAACTTTCTATTTCCTGTGTGTGGGACTAGACAGCAGAACAGACACCAAACACCCACTGAAAGTCTGCTGAGTGGTAACAGAGCAGAAATCTTAGGAACTTTCATTGCATACATTGTGTATTTCTATCTTCCTAATTTGTATCCAGTTCAGTTCAGTCACTCAGTCGTGTCTGATTCTTTGTGACCCCAAGAATCGCAGCACACCAGGCCTCTCTATCCATCACCAACTCCCGGAGTTCACTCAGACTCTCGTCCATCGAGTCAGTGATGCCATCCAGCCATCTCATCCTCTGTCATCCCCTTCTCCTCCTGCCTCCAGTCCCTCCCAGCATCAGGGTCTTTTCCAATGAGTCAACTCTTCACATCAGGTGGCCAAAGTATTGGAGTTTCAGCTTCAGCATCAGTCCTTCCTATGAATACCCAGGACTGATCTCCTTTAGGATGGACTGGTTGGATCTCCTTGCAGTCCAAGGGACTCTCAAGAGTCTTCTCCAACACCAGAGTTCAAAAGCATCAATTCTTCGGTGCTCAGCTTTCTTCACAATCCAACTCTCACATCCATACATGACCACTGGAAAAACCATAGCCTTGACTAGACGGACCTTTGCTGGCAAAGTAATGTCTCTGCTTTTCAATATGCTATCTAAGTTGGTCATAACTTTCCTTCCAAGGAGTAAGCGTCTTTTAATTTCATGGCTGCAATCACCATCTGCAGTGATTTTGGAGCCCCAAAAACTAAAGTCTGACACTGTTTCCCTGTTTTCCTATCTATTTCCCATGAAGTGATGGGACCAGATGCCATGATCTTCATTTTCTGAATGTTGAGTTTTAAGCCAACTTTTTCACTCTCCTCTTTCACTTTCATCAAGAGACTTTTTAGTTCCTCTTCACTTTCTGCCATAAGGGTGGTGTCATCTGCATATCTGAGGTTATTGATGTTTCTCCTGGCAATCTTGATTCCAGCTTGTGCTTCTTCCAGCCCAGCATTTCTCATGATGTACTCTGCATAGAAGTTAAATAAGCAGGGTGACAATATACAGCCTTGATGTACTCCTTTTCCTATTGGGAACCAGTCTGTTGTTCCATGTCCAGTTCTAACTGTTGCTTCCTGACCTGCATATAGGTTTCTCAAGAGGCAGGTCAGGTGTTCTGGTATTCCCATCTCTTTCAGAATTTTCCACAGTTTATTGTGATCTGCACAGTCAAAGGCTTTGGCGTAGTCAGTAAAGCAGAAATAGATGTTTTCTGGAACTCTCTTGCTTTTTTGATGATCCAGCAGATGTTAGCAATTTGATTTCTGGTTCCGCTGCCTTTTCTAAAACCAACTTGAACATCTGGAAGTTCATGGTTCATGTACTTCTGAAGCCTGGCTTGGAGAATTTTGAGCATTATTTTGCTAGTGTGTGAGATGAGTGCAATTATGCGGTAGTTTGAGCATTCTTTGGCATTGCCTTTCTTTGGGATTGGAATGAAAACTGACCTTTTCCAGTCCTGTGGCCACTGCTGAGTTTTCCAAATTTGCTGGCATATTGAGTGCAGCACTTTCACAGCATCATCTTTCAGGATTTGAAATAGCTCAACTGGAATTCCATCACCTCCACTAGTTTTGTTCGTAGTGATGCTTTCTAAGGCCCACTTGACTTCACATTCCAGGATGTCTGGCTCTAGGTCAGTGATCACACCATCATGAATATCTGGGTTGTGAAGCTCTTTTTTGTACAGTTCTTCTGTGTATTCTTGCCACCTCTTCTTAATATCTTCTGCTTCTGTTAGGTCCATACCATTTCTGTCCTTTATCGAGGCCATCTTTGCATGAAATGTTCCCTTGGTATCTCTAATTTTCTTGTATCCAGTTAGAATTAGTTAAAGGAGCTAGAAATGTTGGCCTTTTGAAACAGGTGGACATGACTGATACTTTTTGATGTTTGAGACACTGAAATGCTGAAGAGAGATTAGCTCTGGTCTGTGCACATCGAGTTAAGAAGGAAATGGCAACCCACTCCAATGTTCTTGCCTGGAGAATCCCGGGGACAGAGGAGCCTGGCGGGCTACAGACCACAGGGTCGCAGAGGCAGATACGACCGAAGTGACTTAGCACACATGCACGCACACACATACACATCCAGAGGACAGGCTAGGATGTGGAGGTGGCAGTGAAGCTTCTAGCCTTTAGGATGCTCCCACAACAGGATGGGCTGCCTGGTGAGATGGTGTGTATGCCCCCCAGGGAAATATTCCTGCAGAAGCTAGAAGACCATCTGTCATGGATGCTGTAACTTAGATTTCTGTCAAAACTGGAAAGGTGAACTAGATCAGTGGTTCCTAAATACTCATGCAGCTAGGACAAACTTTGATCCAATATAAAACAGTAAAAAAAAAAAAAGGAACAAAGTCAATATTTGCCCCAACCCTACCTTTATTGAATTTCAAAGTTACTCTTAATTCTGAGACTACGCAAAATTAATCATCCCTATGCAGAGATATCACTTTGCCGACAAAGTTCTGTCTAGTCAAAGCTATGGTTTTTCCAGTAGTCATGTCTGGATGTGAGAGTTGGACCATAAAGAAAGCTGAGCAGCAAAGAATTGATGCTTTTGAACTGTGGTGTTGGAGACAACTCTTGAGAGTCCCTTGGACAGCAAGAAAATCAAACCAGTCAATCCTGCTGCTATGGCTAAGTCACTTCAGTCGTGTCCGACTCTGTGCGACCCCATAGACGGCAGCCCACCAGCCTCCCCCATCCCTGGGATTTTCCAGGCAAGAACACTGGAGTGGGTTGCCATTTCCTTCTCCAATGCATGAAAGTGAAAAGTGAAAGTGAAGTCGCTCAGTCGTGTCCAACCCTTAGAGACCCCATGACTGCAGCCTACCAGGCTCCTTTGTCCATGGGATTTTCCAGGCAAGAGTACTGGAGTGGGGTGCCATTGCCTTCTCCAAGTCAATCCTAAAGGAAATAAATCCTGAATATTGATTGGAAGGACTGATGCTGAAGCTGAAACTCCAAAACTTTAGCCATCTGATGAGAAGACCTGGCACTGAAAAAGACCCTGATGCTGGAAAAGATTGAAGGCAGGAGAAGGGGGAGACAGAGGACGAGATGGTTGGATGGCCTTACCGACTCAATGGACCTGAGTTTGAGAAAGCTCTGGGAGATGGTGAAGGACAGAGAAGCTTGGCATGCTACAGTCCACGGAGTCGCAGAGTCGGACGCAACTGAGCGACTGAAAAACAACAACCTTTTCATTGTTAGAATCTCCACTTTTCTATGAAATGGTGGTTGTTCGAGATGATGGTAGTTGTTGCTTTTGATTTTGTGACTCTCAAGGCAAAGGTACAAATAGCATCACTATGCTGGATGCCCAAAATTTCTCTTCTACATTAACAGTTAACAGAATTCAGAAGTCAAGGAAGTACCGAACTAGAAAAACCCCAAGGTGTCATCAGTGAACGAACGCTCCCTCTGCTTTTACTCTTTGCCTTCAGTTCACTCTCCACTCAACAACCAGGACAATTCAAAATTAGCTTATAACCTTCCTTCCTTGATGGGCTTCCCTGATGGCTCAGCAGGTAAAGAATCTGCCTGTAACGCAGGAGACATCAGAGACTCAGGTTCAATCCCTGTTTGAGGAAGATCCCCTGGAAGAAGAAATGGCAACCCACTCCAGTATTTTACCTAGAGAATCCCATGGACAGAGGAGCCTGGTGGGCTACGGTCCATGGGGTCACCAAGAGTCGGACACGACTGGAGCAACTTAACTATTTTGTTGTATTTTGTTTCACAGTGACAGAGGCATCATGGTAGCGTTTGCCTCTTGAGAAGAAGTGGAAGCAGTGCCTCAACAGAAGGAAAACGTAAAATGGCCAATGTCTCAGAATATATCAAATACAGACTGAGAAATGATGGTAATATATTATAATTCTAGCGAGGACTTAGATTATTCAGTCCCAGGCCCTCTGTTAAATTGCTTAATCCTCACCACCACCCTACCAGGAAGATACTATTATTATTCTCATTTTTATTTATGTATTTATTTTGGCTGCATTGAGTTTTAGTTGCAGCACACAGGACCTTCATTGCCACATGCCAGCTTCTCTCTAGCAGTACACAGGCTTAGTTGCCCCTTGGCATGTGCGATCTTAGATCCACACCCAGGCATCAAACCCACATCCCCTGCATTGGAAGGAGAATTCTTAACCACTGACCCACCAGGGAAGCCCCTTATTCTCATTTTACAGATGAGAAAAACTGACCAATTTAGCTTCAAGTCAACTATAGAAAAACAAACAAAACAAAAGCCATGACTCTAACATGTTTCTTGCATCTACTGGCTTTCATTGGTTCATTTAATGCTCGTTCCAATTTTTTTTTTTTTTCCTCTCTGTAGCGTCTTCTCAGCATGCTTTAGAAAGTGGAGACTGGAGAAATCTTCATTCTTTTCTGATGCAAAGATTAATTCCAGTGACACATACAATCCACTGTGTCCTACCATTTTCCATAATGGGATGACAATTTTTAACTTTTGTGAGACAAGTTATGCAAATAAGCACAGCCAAAGAGAATGCACAAAATAGGATGCGAGAGCAAAGGAGAATGGAACAGTGATGGCCCTTCCTTTTCTCTTACAGCAGCAATCTGCTGAAAAGAGGCCTCTTGGGCAGGCAGAGGGTCAGGATTTTGCACAGCTGCTCCGGATCCGGCTCCAAGCTCTCACTTCCCCCCAGGAAAGAGGCCAAGAGCTTCCTTTAATTGACTCCCTCCTGCCCCCATTCATTAACATATGGCCCTCCAACACTGCAATTTGGGAAAGTGCCTCTCCACTCAGAAGGATGGAGAGTCCTGCCTGGATGTTTAGGAGGCGGCAGTGAGCAGCAACATGGTGGGTTGGCACCTCCATTCAGAGCACTACTGGAATATGCCTACATGCAATTAGAAAAAAGATATTCCCAGATTAGCTGGTTCATTGACACCTGAAGCAAGATGAGAAGGTAAGGGGGGACAGGAGACACATATTCAGATGGTGTGAAAGACATATTTATCCATTTATCTAAATAATATTAGGAGAATCTCATCCAAAAAAAGAGAAAAGCACTGGGCCTTTGACAATCCCACAAAGAAGGCCACAGCAACCGAGCAGAGGGCGCTGACGTGTCCTATGGTCCTAACAGTCACAAGGGGTAGAGGCCAAAGTTTGACGCTGAGCTCAGGCTGAATCTGACAGTTTAAGAACTGAGTTTCAGATCAATTTCTAAATGGCCAGTTTTACTGTATCGGCATTTAGAGCCAAGAAATACATTCCTTTTATAGAACGCGTCTGTGTTCCAGAAAGACGCTGTGCACATCAGCTTCAAATTACTGACCGGCTTTTGTTTCCCAAAGATTCCACATACCATTCTCAGGTGATTTCTGTCTTTTAAAAGACAAGCCATACATTTATTTTAAAAAGTAAATGGTCAGTGGTGATGGTTGCCTAACTATGTGAAGGTACTTAGTGCCACTGAACTAAATACATTTAGAAATGGTTAACCTGGTTAATTTTATGTTATGTCTGCTGCTGCTGCTAAGTCACTTCAGTCGTGTCTAACTCTGTGCGACCCCATAGACAGCAGCCCACCAGGCTCCCCCGTCCCTGGGATTCTCTAGGCAAGAACACGAGTGGGTTGCCATTTCCTTCTCCAATGCATGAAAGTGAAAAGTGAAAGTGAAGTCGCTCAGTCGTGTCCGACTCTTAGCGACCCCACAGACTGCAGCCTACCAGGCTCCTCCATCCATGGGATTTTCCAGGCAAGAGTACTGGAGTGGGGTGCCATTTCCTTCTCCATTATGTTAGGTCTATTTTACCACAATTTAAAAAATTTTAACTCTGAGGAAAATGTAAATGAAGACTTGAAAGTTTCATCTTTCATGACAAGGTAACGAGGCATAATAATGCTGACAATTGTAATTTTCATCAATATATTTCAATTTTAAATGACAAAACAGTAAACAAGGAAGAGCGTTAATAAAACAAATGTGAAATGTTTTGTTTTCAGGCATAATGTCTGCACAGGAAACCACAATTTTTCACCAGCACAGACTGGAGGCTTTTTTGGACTGAAGGTTGGACTTAAAACATTGACAGATCTAAAAGTCTTTGAGGAATTTTAACAAATCAGAAATCAAATTTCTTAAAACCCTGATAAGAAACACTGTACATAAATTAAATTATGAATCATTTTACAAAAATTCCTTAAAAGTCGTCAGATTTCCTTGAGATCATCAATGGAACAGAACAGTCTAGAAATAAACCCAAATTCATTCAGGAATTTAGTATACTATAAAGACTGACTTTCAAATAAGCAAGGAAAAGAAAGATTAACCAACAATGTGTTGGTGTTAAATGAGTAGCCATCTGAAAAAAAAAATAAAGTAAGTGATCCCTACTTTATTTATATACCAAACTAAATTCTAAATGAATCAAAGATTTCAATGTAAATACACACATACATATACATACAAAAGTATGAGAAGAAAATAAGGAAGATTTTTTAAAATAATCTCAGAATTGGGGAAGCTTTAGTAAGATACAGCATCCAAAAGCTGTGAAAAAAAAATCAATGAAATCAAAAGGAAGAATAAAATATGAAAAAAAATTTGCAACAAATATCACAGACAATAAACAAGAAATTCATTAATGTACAATGAATGCCTAAAATCAGTAAGAAAAAGATCAGTCACCAAAAATAGGTAAAAGAGTAGATAAACAGTTTATACAAAAGAAATACAAAGACCTTTTGTACATAAAAACACATGTTCAATTTTACTTGTAAGAAAAATAACTATAACTACAATGAGATACCATTATGACTTTCATATTAGCAAGTACCAAAAATCTGATGACACACCATGTTGGTGTGAAACAAGCAAACTGGCAATTTACCATCTTGTTGGTGAAAATATAAATTTATATGCCTTCTTTAGAGGCATTATATGGAATTATTTATCAAAACGTTTAATGCATGTTGGTCTCAAAATTGCAGGTTTAGAAATTGATCCAATAGTTATGCTCACACCTATAACAAATACTGTTTATATAAGAATTTTCACTGAAACAACAAAATGTCTGGCTAAAGAATTGCTTAGGAAATGGAATACTGTGTAGATCGTTTAACAAATTAGGCAGTACTATCTATAATATAATAATAAGTGTAATTCAAAATGCACCGTACAAGACTTCCCTAATGGTCCAAGACTCCAAGCTTCCAATGAAGGGGGCTCAGGTTCGATCCCCGGTCGTGGTACTAAGGTCCCACATGCAAGGTGCCATCCTTTGAGTGTGTGTGTAATAGTTAAGAGGATAAACACACACACACACACACCCTTAAATGGGCTGTAAAAGCCTCTGAAATGATATCCATGGAACAGTGTATCATTTTCAGGGCTTCTGTGAACAAGAAATGAACAGCTAAGGAAATAAGAGAAAAGCTTCCTTTTTAAGCATGAATTCTCAGGCTTTTTTTTTTTTTTTTTTTAATTTTTGGCTGCACCCCTCAGCATGAGGGATCTTAGTTCCCGATCAGGGTTCAAACGCCTGCCCTCGGCACTGGAAGGCAGAGTCTTAACCACTGGACCACGAGGGAAGTCCCTCTGAGGCTTTTTTACTATCTGTACCATCATCAGGTACAGACTCCCAAAAAATTATTTTAAAGGAAAAATCCATCAATGTAAATGTCTTACATGCTAATACTGATGAATTAGCTCCAGATTTAACGGCTGAATTGATATTTTTAGGAAAAAACTAAAACACAACCCCCACTCCGGACAATACGGGATAAAAAAGAATGAAAACACAGTTTAAAAACAAAAAAAAAAAAGAGGAGTCATGAGAGGCTTCCCTGGTGGCTCAGTGGTAAAGAGACCACCTGCCATGAAAGGGCCAAGGATTTGATCTGTGGTCCGGGAAGATTCCACAGGCCTCGGAGCAGCTAAGCCTGTGTACCACAGCTACTGAAGCCCGTGCTTCACAACTAGAGAAACCACTGCAGTGAGAAGGCTCTGTTTGTGGAAACTGGAGAAGATCCATGAAGAGCAACAAAGATCCAGCACAGCCATAAATAAATTTAAAAAAATAAAAATTTTTTAAAAAAAGGAGTCATGAAAAAAAAATTTTAAGAGCAAAGATAAATATGTAGAATTAAACTCTTCTTTTGTCAAGTGTCTCAAATCCACCAGGATTTTACAAAGCCCTTGGAGCAGGGAGGACAAAATTATAATAATCCACATTCAGGAAATGAAAACTTTTTAAACTGTCTTCAGGTAGAAGTGGTACACAATTAGATTTAAAAGACAGCTCTCGGTTTGTCCTCTCCACCAACCC
Source organism: Bubalus bubalis (assembly GCF_019923935.1). Classification (NCBI taxonomy): domain Eukaryota; kingdom Metazoa; phylum Chordata; class Mammalia; order Artiodactyla; family Bovidae; genus Bubalus; species Bubalus bubalis. The sequence continues at coordinate 48,465,997 of NC_059171.1, read as the reverse complement.
CTAAAGACATCATTCTAATCCCAGGCATGTACTGTTATCAATAATCAGAATTCATCTGGATAGGCAGGCACTGTGGGAAGTAGCTAACAACCCTTCCAATGTGGCCATTAAGAATATTAGCTTTACCTTTTACAGGAAATGTTTTCTGCTGAGGCCAGCCTGCTGGCCATGACCAAGCTCACATGGAGCCCAGATGTCCATGCTGTGTCCTGGGAAAGCAAAGGAGACCCAGACAGGTCCCCCAAGATGGGCTGCAGAGCCAAGACTGCCAGGGCTGCCTGCGTCCCCTCCACGTCATCTGTGTGCCCCGCGATAGTGGAACAGACAGCAAGGAGATGGGAAGGAATTACATTCTTGAAAGAGCAGTGGAAAGCACTTGAAATGGTTCAGGCCCAAAGATAACAGCTCTCGGAGAAAAGAATTTTAATTCTCCAGAACACTTTCAAGAGATTAGCATACTATAATTATCCATAATTCACTGCTGTTAAGTCTGTTTAGACTCCTCTTTATTGACATGCGTGACATACTGGTATACACGATGGAAATAAAACACAAGACCTTGGGTTATAAGACCATTCCCCCACCTGATCTTCCAGGTTCACTCACTCCTCACTCCTCTCCTGCAGGAGCTCTTCGCACCTCTTCACCTTGTTTATCCTGCTCCCCTAATGAGATGCTCCATTTCCATTCTATTGAAGCATTTTATTGAAACGCTTCCCATCCTTCAAGGCCCATTTCAAATCCCAGTCCCTACCCCAAACCTCCTCTAATTACCCAAGTCTCATGAGATGATAGCTCTGAATTCTAAGACATTTAGTATTTTGTATTAAATACATACCTCCATTTTATATACACATATATACATACACACATGTGTATGTATATATCATTTTAAAAGGCAATTAAACATAACAATTAACCATAATAGGCAATTGAACATAATACTTATGATGGCCTTGGGGTCCTGGAGTTGGAATCCCTGTACCATCTTTACTGTGTGTCCTCGAGGAATTTATTTAACCTCTCTGAGCCACAGTTATAAGACCCAAGTTTAAAAACTATCCATCTCCAAAAAAAAGAAAAACTACTATTCATCAATTCATTCATTTGCTCATCAAGTATTTACTAAGAGTCAATTATGTGACAGGACCCAGAGAACAAAATTAACACGCTCTCACCTCCATAAGGATCTAATATTCAAGCAAGATAAGCGAAATCTAGATATAGTCTACGTGGGATCTCACTCATCATAAAATAGCCCACAAATAACCAATAAACAATTTCAAAGGGAAATGACTTTAGTGGATTTCCCAGAACACTTTTAATGATGTTCTCTAGGTATGGTAAAGCTATGATTATGAAGATTATTTTGTGAATGCAATTGTTCGAGTTAAATTTCTAGTGAAATGAGCATACATCCTAGATTCCTAATTTTTTTAAAGTTTATTTCTTTAATTGTGACAAATAATTTATGTTTAACATAAACATTTCCATCTAGGTATCATATAATGTTTTTACATTAATAACATAGATCATATGTGAAATAGATCACCAGTCCAGGTTCAATGCATGAGACAGGGTGTTCAGGGCTGGTGCACTGGGAAGACCCTGAGGGATGGGATGGGGGGGAGGTGGGAGGGAGGGTCAGGATGGGGAACACATGTACACTCATGGCTGATTCATGTGAATGTATGGCAAAAACCACCACTATATTGTAAAGTAATTAGCCTCCAATTAAAATAAATTTTAAAAAAAATTGGTTAAAAAAAAAAACATATATGTATTCAACTTCCTTCTACAGCTAAGGATATTGCCAGACCTCAGCCACAGTCCTAGACATATATATGCTGCTTCTAAAAGACTACACTCCTGGACATATATCTGGAGAAAAACATGGTCTGAAAGGATACGTGCACCCAAATGTTCATTGCAGCACTGTTTACAAAAGCCAAGACTCTCTATCAACCTGAATGTCCATCAAGAGAGGAATGGATAAGGAAGATACGGTATATGTATACACTCACTCAGCCACTGAAAAGAATGAAATAATGCCATTTGCAGCAACATAGATGGACATATAGGTTGTCACACTGTGTGAAGTAAGTCAGACAGAGAGAGAAAAACAGAATATTGCTTACAAGTGGAATCTAAAATAGAACACTAATAAACTTACTTACAAAACAGAAACATATTCACAGACTTGGAGAAAGAATTTATGGTTACCTGAAGGGAAAGGGAGGGGGAAGGGATAGTTAGGGAGTTTGGGATGGACATGTACACATTGCTATATTTAAAATGGATAACCAATAAGGCCCTACTGGATAGCACATGAAACTCTGCTCAATGTTATGTGGCAGCCTAGATGGGAGGCTAGTTTGGGGGTGGATGGAAACATGTATATGTATGGCTCAGATCCTTTGCTGTTCATCTGAAACTATCACAATAATAATAATCAGCTATATCCTAACAAAAAATCTTAAAAAATAAAATGTATAACCAACAAAGACCTACTGTAAAGCAAAGGGAACTATACTCAAGATCTTGTAACAACCTAAACAGGAAAAGAATGTGAAAAAGAATAAACGCATGCATATGTATCACTGAACCACTCTGCTGCTCACCTGAAACTATCACATTGTTAATCAACTATGCTCCAATACAAAATAGAAAGTTTAAAAATAAATAAATAAAAGACTGCATCTGAAATAAGAAACTGAGCTGCATGTATACCTGCCTCAGGGTGTCCTTAAAACTGTTTGAATTTATTTTTAATAAATGTAATGTGCGTTTTTTAGAGTGCCTTGTTTTATTAACACTCAGCAAATATTAGAGTGCTCACTAAACAATGCTCCCAGTGCTAAAAGATAGAATTGGAGATGGGGTGATTTCGAAGATTTCAGAAAATGGGTTCCTAATTAATAAAAGTTTTGCCCTAATTACCTCACCAACAATACAATTATTGTATTCATCTATCTTTTTGACAGCAACATAAAAATACTTCTCTTATTAGGAGAGCAGCCTGTCTGCCTTTTTCTTGCTTTGTAAAACTTTGCCAGGTTGCAGCAATACAGGATCCTTTCCTACCTAGCAACTGACAAATAACAAGAAAATAAGAAGAAAAAACTTTTGCCATTGCCAGATCTCTTTGTGGAAACAGGCATATATATATTCACTAGTTTCAATTTTAGCTACTGGAAACACAGTTTAACAGAGAAGAATATAACTTCTTTTTTTAAGCTTTTCTTTTTTATGGACATTTGGTTGACTTACAATATTAAGTTACTTTCATTACAACATAGTAACATAGTTATTTTTATGAAGCCAACTAACTGGAAAAGCCCCTGGTGCTGAGAAAGACTGAGGGTAGGAGGAGAAGGGGATGACAGGACGACATGGCTGGAGGGCATCACTGACTCAATGAACGTGAGTTTGAGCAAACTCTGGAAGACAGCGAAGGGCAGGGAAGCCTGGCGTGCTGCAGTCTATGGGGTCGCAAAGAGTCAGACACGACTGAGTGACTGAGCAACAACATACACCATACAAAGTTGTTATAATATTACTGATTATGTTCTTTGTGCTATAATTACACCCCTATGACTGATCTGTTTTATAACTGGTAGATTGTAATTTTTAATGTTTGTGTTTTTTAAATTTATTTTGTTGAAGTAAAGTTGAGTTACAATGTTGTATTAATTTCTGCTGTACAGCAAAGTAATTTCTTTATGCTTTCTTTTTCATATTCTTTTCCAATATAGTTCGTCACAGCAATATTGCTTTTTAGAGCACTTTAGCTTCTAACTTGTGTGAATGCCCCAGAAGAGAGCATCACAGCCTGTAAAGGAAGAGGAAGAAAAAGAACTTAATAACACATTCAATTCTTTAATTAACAAGACCTTCTGCTATTGTCTGAGTTCATGTAGCTTCTAGTGGGACTGAGGATGATAGATTTAAAAAAGCAACAACAACATTTTGCTGTGATGTTTTATTTAAAAACAGTGATTACATGAGAGAGCTTGCGGAGACGAGTCCCCAGGTGTTCCCAGGTTCAGAGTGAGAGCGAACCAGCACCAAGCTTTTCTGCTGCTGCTGCTAAGTCGCTTCAGTCGTGTCCGACTCTGTGCGACCCCATAGACGGCAGCCCACCAGGCTTCCCCGTCCCTGGGATTCTCTAGGCAAGAACACTGGAGTGGGTTGCCATTTCCTTCTCCAATGCAGGAAAGTGAAAAGTGAAAGTGAAGTCGCTCAGTCGTGTCCGACTCTAGCGACCCCACAGACTGCAGCCTACCAGGCTCCTCCGTCCATGGGATTTTCCAGGCAAGAGTACTGGAGTGGGGTGCCACTGCCTTCTCCGAAGCTTTTCTAAAGTTTTCGAAATAATTTTACTCATTTCACATTCATCCTCTCCACAACCCTATATCAAGCTAGCATGATTCACCAAGAGACTTGGCCATAGAAGGATTTAGTGACTTACCCAAGGTCATAGTGAGTTTTCAACAAGTCCAGGAATCAAGTCCAGGTTTCCAGTCTCTGCGGGCTAATTCCCCTCACATGTTGGAAAACATTCTTTCCCTCACCCCATCTCTCACCCTCTTCTATTCTGAGAGTGTTGATGCCCACGCTGAAAATAGAATCCCACACCACTGCCAAAAACTCCTCCCTTCCCTGACTGACCAAGGGGAGGTGGAAGGGAACAACAGTCCATCAGGCTCCTCTCCCCAGGTCCCCCCAATCAGGCTGCCAGGTTTAGCAAAACAATAATGTAAGACATCCAATTAGATCTAAATTTCAAACAACGAATAATTGTATAGTACAAGTATGGCCAGTGCAAAATTTGGGACAGACTTATGCTAAACAGTTACTTGGTATTTACCTAAAATTTTAAATTTAACTGGATGCCCTTTATTGAGGCTGCCAGGCCCCTCTGTCCATGGGATTCTCCAGGCAAGAATACTGGAGTGGGTAGACATTCCTTTCTCCAGGGGATCTTCCCAACCCAGGGACTCGAACCCGGGCCTCCTACATTGCAGGTAGATTCTTTATCATTTGAGCCACCAGGGAAGTCCCCCCTGTATTGTACCTGACAACCCTACACCTGCTCATCCCCACTTCCACCTTTGTGTCCACACACAGGAACACATCAAGGACAGGAAGCTCACCCAGGACATGAGGAACAATACACAGATGTTTAGCAAGGTTGGTCTCAATTATGCCAAATGGTTTTCTACTTCAGATCTCAGCTAATTAGACTCATAGGTATTTTATAATAAGCTTTATAAAAGGTTTTTTTTAATTTTTGTCTGCGCTGGGTGTTCATCGTTGCACGCAGGCTTTCTCTACTTGCAGCAAGCCGGGGCTACTTTTCATTGCAGTGCTCAGGCTCCTCATTGCCACGGCTTCTCGTTTCGAAGCACAAGCTCTAGGCGCGTGGGCTTCCGTAATTGCTGCTGTGGGTTCAGTAGTTGTGGTGCATGGGCTTAGCTGCTCCTCAGCACGTGGGATCTTAGTTCCCCAACCAGGGATCAAACCCGTGTCCCTTGCATTGACAGGCAGATTCTTAACCATTAGAGCACCAGTGAAGTCCTATAATAAGCTTTTTTCAAAAAAAAAGAAAAATGCAATAATATTTATGGAGCTTTTTCCTTTACTGCAAAATTAAGATGTGTGCATTTTCCAAAGATGATTGCAACAGTATCTCCCACCTCGATTTTTTCCAATGTGACCCAGAGATGGAGTCTGTGTCCCTTCTCCCTTGAATATGGATGGCCGGTGACTCTTGACTCAGTAGAAGTAACAGAGTGAGACCACACTACTTCCAAAGCCAAATCAGAAAAGGCAGCATCTGCCTTGCTCACTCTACCATGCACACTTGGGGCCCTCTGCTACACTGAGGCCGCCAGGCTGGGAGGGAGAGGCTAGCCACACAGAGAGGCCACCCGAAGGCACTCCGGGAGACAGGTTGGTCATCAGAGCATCCCAGGGGTCAGACATATGATCAAAGGAAACTTCAGGTGGTTCCGGCCGCTAGCTGTTCAGTCACCCCCAGATGTGGTGTGAAATGTGTTGAAGCAAAGCCAACCTGACCTTTCCAGATTCTTGACACAAACATAGTAAAACTACTCTTGCTTCATGCCGAAAGTTTACCATGGTCTGTAATGCGGCAATAACAACTAAAACATAACACGTGCTCTTTGCAGAAAAATCAAAAAACCTGTAATTCTCTACGTAAAGACAACTGCTTCCAAATTTTGAGCCATGTGCTTCCAGTATTTTCCTAAGTCTATATACACATTTTTCTTCTTAAATATAGCACAGGTCTGATTTTTTGGCTTCAACAGTATCACTTGAAAAAAAAAAACTCCATCTCACAGAACAATTCTGGTCTTTGATAATAATAACTGTAATAGCTATTACTGCACATTTAGGTTGTTTCAAATTTTTTATTAGAAACACAGCTGCATAAACATTCCTATACAAACACAGCTTTCAATTCATCTAAGATTTTCCTAGAAGTAGAAGTCTTAGGTCAGAAGGCTTGTATATTTTTAAAAGATTTTGATACATACAAACTTTCCTCCAGAAACAACTATTTGTTTAATATTTATTTATATTTGTTTATGGCTGTGCTGGGTCTTCGTTGCTAGTTGCATCAGCAGGGGCTACTCTTCTTGTGGTGTGCAGGCGTCTCATTGTCGTGGCGTCTCCTGTTGCAGAGCACAGGCTCTAGGCACCGGCTTCAGTTGCTGCAGCTCCTGCGCTCCTGAGAGCTGGCTCAGTAGTTGTGGCACCCCGGCTTAGCTGTTCCTCGGCGTGTGGGATCTTCCTAGACCAGGGATCTAACCAGTGTCCCCTGCATTAGCAGGCAGATTCTTATCCACTGTACCAGCAGGAAGTTCGCTATTCTCATTAATGAGTTTTATCATTTTCTGCCACCAGAAGTAATGTATGATTGCTCAATTTTCATATCTCACCAGCAACAAATATTCTAATTATTTTAAATTTTGCCAATTTTCTGAACCAAAATGATCCTTCATGGTTATAACACTACAGAGTGAGTACTTTTTCATTTTTATTAGCCATTTGCATTTCTTTTTGGCATGAATTGCCTTATGCTCTTTGCCCATCTTTCTACTGGAATATTTGCTGTCTCTTAATGATTTATAAAAGCTCTTTGGCTATTAATTACCTTAATCCTCTGTCATATATGTCCAAAAATGTTTGTTAGTGCTTTGCCTTTTGTTGAATATATATTTCAAATGCCAAATCTATATTTGAAAGATAAAATAGCATCTATAAAACAGTATTTTTGTGTCCTTGACTATTTCCTAAAACTGTCAGTTTATTATTGCTAGAGGCATATTTATTAATGTTTATGCGGTTCAAGGGGAGAAACTAAATGCAAGAAATGGACTTGAGCCAAAAAAGCACACATACTGAAACCCAATATTAGAATTCCAGCTGAAACAAAAAGGGAAGTGGCCAAGAGCAAATACCTTAATAATAAAAATTATTAGTAGTATAGCAATAATCAACATGTACTTTATATACACTTAATAATTTAGATATGTTTTCTCATATAATTTTCACAATAACCATTTAGAGAGGTACTACTGCTACTACTACTAAGTCGCTTCAGTCGTGTCCGACTCTGTGCGACCCCATGGACTGCAGCCTACCAGGCTCCTCCATCCATGGGATTTTCCGGGCAACAGTATTGGAGTGGGGTGCCATTGCCTTCTCCCTACAGAGGTACTATTTATATTTCTAATTTTTTTGGCCATGCTACATGGCATTCGAGATCCTACTTCCCTGACCAGTGATTGAACCTGTGTCCCCTGCAGTGGAAGCAGAGTCTTAATCACTGGACCATCGGGGAGGTCTCAATATTTCTAATTTATAATTGAGGAAATAAGGTTTAGCAGGGGTCAAATGACTGGTAAATACTACACTCTGAGGCCTGCCTCCTGCCTAAGCCGGAGTGTTAAACACTAAATATTACCACCTCCTCTTGTCCACTTGCTTAACCTCTCCAAGCCTCCCTTGGCCTTTTGAAGATTAAATGACATCATACTTATACAGTGAATAGCATAGTGCCCAGCACATGATATATCCTCAATAAAAGGCTGGTCATAAAAGACAAGTGTTCACCATGTTCACCATGTGGAGAAGTTGGAACCCTTTTGCACTATTGGGCAAAAGGGTGCAGCCATTATAGAAAACTGTGTGGAGGAGTCTCAAAAAATCAAAATAGAATTACCATGTGATCCAGCAACTCCACCTCTGAGTATTTATATAAAAAGAAAAACTGAAATCAGGATCTCGGAGAGATAGTAGCCCTCCCATGTTCACTGCAATACTCTGACAATGAATGACCAAGATGGGAAACAATCTAACTGTCCACTGATGGAAGAATGGATAGAGAAACTACACTATACCCAGTGTTCATTGCAGCACTATTTCAATAGCCAAGACATGGAAGCAAATTAAATGTTCATCAACAATGAATGGATAAAGAAAGTGTTGTACATATAAATGATGGAAAATTACTCAGCCATTAAAAAGAAGGAAATAATGCTATCTGCAGCAACATGGATGGACCTGGAAATTATCGTACTAAGTGAAGTCAGAGAAAGACAAGTATCATATGATATTGCTCATATGCAGAATCTTAAAAAAAGAAGATACAAATGAAGTTATTGACAAAACAGAAACAGACTCACAGAGGTAAAGAACCAACTTATGGTTACCAGGGGTAGAGGTCGGAAGGGAGAGATAGACTGGGAGTTTGGGACTGGCATGCACACAATGCAATGTTTAAAACAGATAACCAACAAGGACCTACTGTATAACACAGGGAATGTGGCGCAATATTCTGCAATAAACTAAATGGGAAAAGATTTTGAAAAAAAATAGACACATGTATATATAAAACTGAATCATTTTGCTGTATGCTTGAAACTAACACAACATTGTTGATCAATTATACTCCAACATAAAATAAAAATTAAAAAAGACAACTATGCTATATACATGCAGTCATGTCCAACTCTTTGAGACCCAATGGACTATAACCCACCAGTCTCCTCTGGTCATGGAATTTTCCAGGCAAGACTACTGGAGTGGGTTGCCATTTCCTTCTCCAGGGGATCTTTTCAACCCAGGGACCGAAACATACATATACCAGATTATTCACCCTTAAAGAAGAAGGAAATCCTATCTCATGCTACACCATGAATGAAGCTTGAAAACGTAATGATCCATAAGCCAGTCATGGAAAAATATAAAATACTGCATGACTGTGCTTATATGAGGTTTCTAAAGTAGTCAAATCCATAGAATTAAAGAGTTGAATGGTGATTACTAGGGAGAGGGGGGAAAAGGAAGTTACTAACCAACAGGCAGACAGTTTCAGTTGAGTGAGAGGAGGAAGCTGTGGAGCTCTGCTGTACAACAATGTATCTGTACTCAACACTGCTGTATCATGCATTTAAAATTTTGGGAAGAGGGTAGACCAACTATAAAGTATTCTTATCACAATGAAGTTAAATTAAATCAATACAGAGTAGCCTATGTGGGACTTCCCTGGTAGTCCAGTGGCTAAGACTCCATGCTCCTAATGCAGGGGGCCCACGGTTCGATCCCTGGTCAGGGAACCAGATCCCACAAGCTGAAACTTAAGATTGTGCATGCCACAAATAAGACCCGGCACAGGCAAATAAATAATTATTTTTAAAGAATTAGTAACCTTAAGAGTTTAAAAAAAAAATCTTTCATCCTCCTCATTGTCGCATGATAATGTCACCAGGAGAGCTGCACCAGCGTATAAACACACCTTTCTACACGAATAGACACTTTTGCCTAATCATGCCCCCACCATGAAATTTTAATGCTACATGTGTGCTATTATTATGTACTGGGTCCCTTTGGAGGGCCACACACCAACGTACTATCTGTTGAAGTAGTGTAGATATTTTTGTCCCCAGGCACCCCCCATCCCAGCAAGAATCGGTTATCATCCCTTGATTTTTCATTTTTGTTTTTGGCCAAATCATATGGCTTGCCAGATCTTAGTTTCCCAACCAGGGATTGAACCCAGGCTAGGCAGTGAAAGCGCTGAGTCCTAACCACTGCACCACCAGGGAAATCCCAGTTGTCAGCTGCTTGGAGTGACATTGTCCCCACCATCCTTCCAAGCCTCCCTCTTTGAGAATGCCTGATCTGTGTTCACCAGAAAAACCTCTGATGAACATGTCTTGCATATACTTGGATACCTATATCCCGACATGGTTCATCTGACTAACACTGCTGTACAAACCTCAGCAGATGCAGGGCAGTCCACTTAAAACCCAGCCTAATTCTGACAGTTAGAAGCTTCATTAAAACAAATACATAAATGAAGGCAGAGTTAGTGATCATCTATTTTTCTACCACTTTCAAAGAGGAAAGAATTGTCACTGATAATTTTTGAAAAGAGGAAACCGGACAAATGATCTTATCTGGACTAAATCAATATGAAGCTCCATGTGTTTTACCCACCACTGTACAATGTATAATTGATCACATGATGAAAACCGACAGAGAAGTGATAGCACACAAGAGCTGGGAGTTATTAAATCACTGGCTAATGAGTCTTCTGTGATGCACTGCAGATCACAAATTCTCTCCGCCTTTTATCTTTCAATTTAAATAATCCAATGTTCTGCTCAAGGTCAGAAAGATTCTGTGCTCATTAACTGTGGTGAGGTGGGATTTTTGCCGACTATTAGAAAATACTAATGATCATTTAACAACTAAAACAGAATAATCCACAGCTGAAAATAGCATCCACAACCAGCTTGGAAAGTGTTCTATGGAAGAAAATGTACTCGGGCCAACAACAGTGATTTGCCACTTTGCCAGAATATTCTTCTTCCTGGTGTGTGTTTTGCACCAACTATTCCTTACATACCAAACACAGCCCTAAACAACCCTCAAATTCTCTCTCTAATGAATTGTGCTTTGGTAGTGAGCCCTCTGTCTACAGTGAGGCAATGTTAACAGAAATAACCAGTTATGCTCAGATGTCTCAGTGGTGTCTGACTCTTTGCCACTCCATGGATTGTAGCCCACAGGCTGCTCTGTCCACGGCATTCTCCAGGCAAGAATTGGAGTAGGTTGCCATGCTCTCCTCCAGGAGATTTCCTGTACCCAGGGATTGAACCAGTCTCTCCTGCATTGGAGTGGATTCTTTACCGCTGAGCCACTCTAGAAGCCCCAGAAAGGCACTCCTATTTGTTGGAAGAGTGCTGGTGAGAATATTGGTCACTATATAATCCGACGTCCTCTACAAGATGGTAGAAATTTATCTTTGTTTTCGGCCCCAGGAATGGTTTTCTCCCTCAGTTTCCAGTTTATTTTTAGATACAAACCATGAACAATAGACGCCCCCTCTCCCCACCTGCAGATTTGATCTTTGTATTTTCAGCTGTTCAAAAGAGACAAGCCCAGTGGGCCTGCAGAGCTGGGGCCTGGCGGGTGGGGCCGGGTAAGGATCCGAGACTTGCTAACAAGGGGTCTGACACCCCAACGTGCCTTAGCCCAGTTTGGCTGTGGGCTCCCACATCTTACTCCACCACACTGTCCTGTCCCACCATGCTTTCCTGGCCTCCTGGGGGTTGCTGGAAAACTCGGAGCCTTCTAACGTGAATTAGAATTCACAGCATTGATTCTGGGTTCAGTAACTTCAGAGCTTCCAGGTGCCCTTCCGAAGGGCGGAGGGTCTGCCCTTTGTCATTTCACTCTGTAAGGACCCCTGAGCTAGGCTTGAGACAGGACAGAAGAGAGCAGGATGGACCACAGGGCCACTCCACTACCGGAAGTGCTCGCTTCCAGGAAAGAGTTCGTCCTGGAAGAGAGCAGGGATGAGGGAAAACAAAACATAAGTGGAAATACTCATCTTTCACCCAGATGAACCGGGGTTGGGGAGGCGGGGGGATGTCAGAGGGAGGGTCATCTTTCCCAGCAAATGATAAAGTGTCGATTCCAGCAGTTTCGAAAAATCACTTCTGAGTATTTTCAGCAGAGGGCGCTCGGGTATAGGAAAAAAGAACAGCAAAGCGCTCTGCGAAGAACTGACTCATCAGAAAAGATCCTGATGCTGGGAAAGATTGAAGGCAGGAGGAGAAGGGGACCAGAGAGGATGAGATGGTTGGATGGTATCACCGACTCGATGAACGTGAGTTTGAGCAAACTCCCGGAGTTGGTGATGGACAGGGAAGCCTGGCGTGCTGCAAGTCCATGGGGTCGCAAAGAGTCGGACACAACAGAGCGACTGAACTGAACTGAAAGCGCTCTGCCTCTTAAGGAAACCCCAAACACAGACTGGTTGCCCACCCAGCTCCAGAATTTCTGTGTAGAAGGCACTTGGGGTAACAACATGGGTGGAAGCCGGGAGGGATTGGAGAATGTGTTTATATATAACACGGGTAAGTGGAGTGGAATCATCCCTAGAAATCCTTGGGGCTTCAACAACCCTTAGAACAGTTACTGAAAATAGGAAAAATAGCTCCAGCAATCAGATCTATTGTATTACCAATAATTTTCCCTGATATTCCTATCAGTGTCTTTCTGTACTTTGGACTTCCACTTTTAAAGCTCATTTTAAGGGCCTTCTATGGGTAACCAGGATGTCACATGCTGTGGAGACTTGAAACATGTCAATCCAGTCCCAGTCCACAATGAGTATACAGTCTAAAAGTGGAGATGAGACAAAGACACAAATCATAGTATTCTGCAAGTCAGAATAGGGCCAACACCATCAGAAAGGCACCAGTAAGTGACAGTTGAAAAGGAAAGTTTGTGGGCGGATAATGCAGGGGTTGCGGGTTCGTTCCCTGGTCTGGGAGCTAAGATCTCACATGCTTCTCCACAACAAAAAAACAAAACATGAAAATGGAAGCGATGTTGTGACAAATTCAACAAAGACTTGAAAAAACAATGGTCCCCATTAAAAACAGAGAAGGAAATGGCAACCCACTCCAGTATTCTTGCCTAGAGAATTCCACAGACAGAGGAGTCTGGTGGGCTGCTGTCCATGGGGTCACACAGAGTCAGACATGACTGAAGCGACTTGGCATGCATGCATTGGAGAAGGAAATGGCAACCCACTCCAGTGTTCTTGCCTGGAGAATCCCAGGAACGGGGGAACCTGATGGGCTGCCGTCTATGGGGTCGCACAGAGTAGGACATGACTGAAGCGACTTAGCAGCAACAGCAGCCACATTAAAAAAAAAAAATCTTTAAAAAAGAAATTCATCAGTTAGCCTTGAAGAACTTGATACTAGACCTATGTCTTTAATCCTCATAACAACCACATTATTATTCTCATGAAGAAACCAAGCACATAGTTACCCATTAAGTGTCCTCGTTCGTGGTCAGGATCTCAACCTGAGTTCTGTCCAAGTGAAAAGCCTGTGTTGTTGTTCCCACTTCTCCATCCTGCCCTTCTCGTGTAACACTCTTAGTAATTGTATTTTACTAAAAGATGATGTTTTGAAAGAAAAAGTATTTAAAAGCCAAAGGAGAAAAGCCTCTGCAAACTATGGGCCTTTGAGGAAGAAGGAAGGGATTTTTAAGATGGTCCTGACGACATATCCAAGAGGCACATGACCTCTTCTCTACTCCTAGGTATACCTTGCCCCTCTGGAAAACTGCTGGTTAGCAGCCTTTTTTGAATGTATGCTTAGCCGCTCAGTCATGTCTGACTCTTTGCGACCCCATGGACAGGAGCCCGCCAGGCTCCTCTCTCCATGGGATTCTCCAGGCAAGAATACTGCAGTGGGTAGCCATTAACAATAATTTTCAGATGACCTGAGATGAGTATCTGGGACCTTTGTCCTTCCCGAAAGCCAAGCGTCACTTTTCCACAAGTCCTGTAGGTGGCGGTCATGCATTGGTTTCCGCTGAAGGAAATCAGTGTCGACCTTTCAGGAGTCCTGGTAGGCAACCAGGAGTAGCTCTTTTCATTCCAAGTGAGAAAAAAAAGGACAGCCCTGCTCCCTGTAACGTCTCCTTAAAATAGTCTCCTTTTTAACAAGGCTTATGTTCACCTGAAGAGACTATAATGAGGAAGTGCCAGCTTCCAGACACTTGAGTCTGACAGCCATATGACCTTGAGTAGACAGACACCCAACCCTTCTTATGGTTGGGTGTCTGGATCCCTTCTAACTCATAAATGTTATTTTCTTGCCCCACCCCTACCCCCTGGCCCCGGTCCTGCCAAAAAGAATCTTGAATAGTCCCTAAAGTGGAAGGGACCGGGGAGGTGAGAGGGGTAGGCGGGGAGAGGGGGAAGGAATTTGTAAAATCAAACTTGAAAAGCACTATGAGGTTGATCCAGGCCAAAATGCCATTCATTCCTGGAATCCTCTGTGGTATCTCCCTCAGAAGGTGGTTGCCCTCCAGGAGTTAGGAGTCCACTAATTCACAGGACCCTCTGTGTGACCACTGGAAAGTTCTTAACTCTGTTTCCATGCTGGCCCTAAGCCTATGTTCTTGGGTAAGTCTCATCCCACCAGCCAGCTCTCCATTTACCAGGAAGTGGCAACCATGCCCCACCACCCACCACCTACTTTTTATTCCCACATATAGGCATTCCCCCTCCAGCCTGTCTATATCCCTTTTAATCCTGAATGAAATGCTCTTAGGTAAGTCTAAATGAAGTGAAGTAGAACAAAGCTGTTAACTTCCTTGTTCCAAATACTGTACCTTTCTTATTTTACATTATTAATAGCCCCATCGCACTACAGACTCCTAAACAACTCCAGCCAACTAAATCATCTAAAGCCGCATGGTCCAATATGGCAGCCACAAGCCAATCAAGATCCATATTGATATTGAGAAATATCAATAACTTCAGATATGCAGATGACACCACCCTTATGGCAGAAAGCAAAGAAGAACTAAAGAGCCTCTTGATCAAAGTGAGAGAGGAGAGTGAAAAAGTTGGCTGAAAATTCAACATTCAGAAAACTGAGATAATGGCATCCAGTCCCATCACTCAGGAGAAGGTGATGGCACCCCACTCCAGTACTCTTGCCTGGAATATCCCGTGGACGGAGGAGCCTGGTGGGCTGCAGTCCATGGGGTCACTAAGAGTTGGACACAACTGAGCAACTTCACTTTCACTTTTCACTTTCTTGCATTGGAGAAGGAAATGGCAGCCCACTCCAGTGTTCTTGCCTGGAGAATCCCAGGGACAGGGGGGCCTGGTGGGCTGCCATCTATGGTGTCGCACAGAGTTGGACACGACTGAAGTGACTTAGCAGCAGCAGCAGCAGCATGGTTTTCCCAATAGTCATGTATGGATGTGAGAGTTGGACTGTGAAGAAGGCTGAGCACCGAAGAATTGATGCTTTTGAACTGTGGGGTTGGAGAAGACTCTTGAGAGTCCCTTGGACTGCAAGGAGATCCAACCACTCCATTCTAAAGGAAATCAGTCCTGAATATTCGTTGGAAGGACTGATGTTGAAGCTGAAACTCCAATACTTTGGCCACTTGATGCGAAGAACTGACTCATTGGAAAAGACCCTGATGCTGGGAAAGATTGAAGGCAGGAGGAGAAGGGGACAACAGAGGATGAGATGATTGGATGGCATCACCAACTTGATGGACATGAGTTTGAGCAAGCTTCGGGAGTTGGTGATGGACAGGGAAGCCTGGCATGCTGCAGTCCATGGGGTCACAAAGAGTCGGACACGACTGAGTGACTGAACTAAACTGAACTGATGTTTAAAATAACTTGGATATGTGATTCTACTTTTCCAACAGTAAGTCTTATGAAATCTAAGGACAGATTGAGTATATCCAGTGAATTTAACTTCTGGATTGAGATACGCCCTAAGTGTAAAATGTACATTAGATTTCAAAGATTTTGTATAAAAATGTAAAGGTATCAATACTTTTTATATTGATTAGTTGTTGAAATGATATTTTTGATAAATTGGGTTCAATAAAATATATTATCAAAACTAATTTTGTCTGATTCTTTTTATTATTAGATCTATTAGAAAATGTAAAATTATATCTATGGCTTGTAATTTTCTATTAGACCATACTGCTCCAAACTACTCAAAACAACTGCCTGTCTACAAGTCTTTCCCATGCAACTTTGTCCAGTTGGGCTTTCAAATTCCAGTGTTAAAATTTATATTAACCTCTTTTATATTTCTCTTTCTTAGATCTGATTTGCTATCCTAGCCAGGCAATATGATCTTTTGGAATTTCAATCCCATATATTTATTGTCCCTTTCAACTTCATGTTATCCACAAATTTCATAAGTAAACTTTATTTATATTTATCCAAGTCTTTGGTTAAATTATTGACAAAGTCAAGGCTGAAACATTATTAGAAATCACTTTTCATCTCAGAAACAGCACATTAATTAAATATTACCTTTAATGTGCTTTTTTAAAAAAACTAAGTAACTTTCTGGTTGTAATAGAGGTCAGGACTTTCCCATCTTCTATTATATTGCCCCATCTGCCCATTTCCTGTCAGAGAGTTGCTGGACAGAAAGCTCAGGGCAGTCAGCGAGGCCTGGGTCAAAGTCAGGGTCAGGGTAAGCCTGGGGTTGGGAACCAGGCATCTAAGGAGACTAGCCCCATCAGTGGCTGAGATCAGCAAGGTTGCAGAGTAGGAGGGCAGATCAGCCCAAACAGGGCTGGGCTTTCTGATGATCAGGTAAGAAGTGCTGGGTCTCTGAGGCCAGAGCAATGGAATTAAGACCTTTAAGTAAGTTTACTCCCTGGGTGGACATTCAGAGCCAGCCAGCCTTCCCCTCTATCTCTCATTTCCCTGATCTCCCTTGTCTTAGAGTCAGAGGACCTTAGAGGACTCAGACATCCTTTCATTCAAACTTCTGGTCTGTTCTACCACATCCTCAAAAAATTGACAATTTAAGCCATCTGCATGCCTGCTCAGTTGCTAAGTCGTGTCTGACTTGTAGCCCACCAGGCTCCTCTATCCATGGGATTTTCCAGGCAAGAATACTGGAGTGGGTTACCATTTCCTATTCCAGGAATAATAAAAGCTCACTAATTCTCCACCCAGGGATCAAACCTGTGTCTCCTGCATCTCCTGCATTAGTGGGTGGATTCCTTACCATTGCACCACCTGGGAAGTTCTTAACCCATCTGGTCACTGCTAAAACATCTCCACCAGTAGGAGCCTCACCATTTCATTGCAAAAAACCAAATTACTAAGGATTCTTTCCTTAAATTAAGTGGAAATCTGAGTCCTTATAACTTCAACTTGTTGGTCCTATTTCTGCCTTCTGAATAAACCTAGTTCTTCTTTAACATGGTAGTTACAGTTATGTCTATATAGATGTCTATACATGTCTACATATCTGTATCTAACTATCTATTCTTCTAATCAGAGCAGTAAGTGATCCTCTCACTTCTTTTCATACCCAGGCGTTCCCTAGCACTTCAGTCATTCTTCTAAGACGTGGTTTCAGATCACTTCACCATCCCAGGTGCCCTGGTCCCACACTCTCTAGGGAGTCCATCAATGTCCCTCACAAAGTCCAGCACCCAGTACTGAGCACAGCACCCTTGCTGGGGATCACCTCACCTCCCTCCTTTATATATCCTCTAACACAGACAAATGATTTGAGGCACTCATATTGTGGACACATTCGGAACTTTCCTTGCACTCAAGTGCATAGATGATTTTATGTAACGCTATTCACTGCCTACGTACTCCCTGCATCTACACCAGACAGTGCTGATCAGCGTGGCACACTGTTCCCTGGAATTCAGCAGTGTCCTCAGATTCCTTCCTTTTTTTAAATTAAGTTTACTTATTTTTTACTTGAAGGATAATGGCTTTACAGAATTTTGTTGTTTTCTGTCAAACCTCAACATGAATCAGCCATAGGTATACATATATCCCCTCCCTCTTGAACTTCCCTCCCATATCCCTCCCCATCCCACCCCTCAGATTCCTTCTTAACACTATCTCTGGTCAGCCACTAAAAGCTAACGCACAGGTGCAGCCAAGTTAAATCCCCCCTACCCTGTACCTCTGCGGCTGACTTTTATTTGACAAACCAAAGGCCTTTACATTTATCTTTCATTGAATTTGTTGATATTAGATCTGGCTGATCAAGTCCAGTTTCATCATCTGTATAGCACAGTGCTTAACAGAACATTTGTGACTCCATCCAATATTTCCTCCTTCATCTCATTTTTCTTTTAGCATTGCTCCCTAATGGTTACTGGAAATTATCTATTTTATTATCTGATGTATTTATTGAATGGACTTTTATGTTCTCTCTTTAGTTTCAAAGTATTTCCATTTCACATCAAATTAGCTGCTTTGTAAAATTCACATGGCACTGCTTTTTATGTCCATTTCAATTATAAGCTTTTATTGGGAATCCATGGGGTGAAAGCAGTAGCCATCAATATGATCCAGCATGCAGTGTTCACAACTCTTAAGCTAGCCTGATCCTTTTTTTTTTTTCTCAAAGCACAGCTTGCAGGCTTGCAGGATCTTAGTTCCCCAACCAGGTATTGAATCCAGACCTTTAGCATTAAAAGGTTGAGTTCTAACCACTGGACCTTCAGGGAATTCCCTGAACTAGTCTGATCCTTAATGTATCACAATAATTTCTTCCCAGAATCAGTAGGCTCCATGATCTTCAACTAACACTTTCCTGTTTTATTCTCACTGTCATAGAAGCCATTAGGGCAGAAGACTTGAATCCTTTAGGAGCATAAACTGGTACCACGCTTGAGTTTTTCCTTTGCTCAGGCTCTCAAAGGACCCTGGGACCTGCAGATGGAATCTTCTGGTTTTAAACATTTTTAAAATTTATTTTCATTTATTTATTCATTTGGCTGTGCTGAGTCTTAGTTGTGGCATCCGGAATTTTTATTTGCAGCATGTGGGCTCTAGTTCCCTGACCAGGGATCAAACCTGGGCCCCTTGCACTGGGAGTACAGAGTCTTAGCCACTGGACCACCAGGGAAGTCCCTGATTTTGAATTTTGCCCAACTAGCCATATACACACACACTCAGCAGAGGTAGACAAAGAATCACAAACAGAATCGTCTCCTTCCTACAAAATAGACAATAGGGGTTTAATATTCAATAACAGAAGGTTCTTCTTAGGACCAAACCAGATCTTTTCAGGAGCTCTATTTCAGAATACAAATCTTAGGTCCCTGAAGCAGTATTGCAGTCAAACGATGTCCTTGTGGCTAAGAATGTAGATTTTAGGGACTTCCCTGGTGGTCCAGTGGCTAAGAGTCCAGGCTCCCAATGCAGGGGGCCTGGGTTTGATCCTTGGTCAGGGAACTAGATCCCATATGCCACAGCTGAGAGTTCACACGTTGCAACCAAAGATTCTGTGTGTCGAAACCAAGACCCAGTGCAGCCAAATAAAGTAAATAAATAAATAAATATCTTTACCAAAAAAATGTAGATTTTATACACTGGTGTCACCTGACTATTACAGAACTCTGTACCACAGAAGGTCAGAATACATTAAGTAGATGTTGAATCGTCAACCAGCCTTGTTCCCCCATAGACATGCAAACCAGATATTCTAGGAAACAGAATATGATTCACATAATTCCTTCTCCTCCCCCTGTCCTTTACCCAGCCACCATATTATTGGAGATGTGATACTCTGCTAGACAATCTCTACTCTCATCGAAATTACCCAAATACAACAGTGTGATGAAGTGGTTTGAGCACAGAAGCTGCAAAAAGAGATCCATTTTCCAATCCAACTAGGACGTTAATGATTATATGTCACTTTGGAAAATCATCACCTCTTTGTCGAAATGAAAACTAAGTCCAAATGCATGTTGCTTTGTGTAGGGTCAGACTCTCTCACCTTTAGGGGGAGAGGTCAAGGCCTCCTTCCCATCAGTACCCCCACTCCTATAAAGGAGCTCTGACAGAGGACAAAACAGCGTCTCCAAGATGCATAATTTAGAAGCACTAGAGAAATTTCGTTGGGAATAAAAATATAGCTCAGAAGGTCCTATGTCCACAAACAAGTGTATGTGAGAGGAACTCTGGGGCCCCTAAAGCTTGTGGGCTTAGCAGGAACCCCTCACCCTGTGGGGCCCAGGCTGATGTAAGCAAGCCCAGAGCAGTAGATTCCAGCTGGCTCTTTCTGAGCCTTAGGACAGAAAGAAGAATGAAGCCTGAGGTGCTCCTACTATCTGCCTCAGCTTATCAACAGGAGAGAGAGACATGGTAGAGATGTGGGGCAAACTTGTAGGAGGTATATATATATATATATATAAACATATACACATACATACACACACATATACATATACACATATACACACACACATACAAAAACACATATACATATTGTTGTGTTGAGTCATGTCCTACTCTTTTATGACACCATGGACTGTATAGCCCACCAGGCTCCTCTGTCCATGGCATCTCCCAGGCAAGAATACTGGAGTGGGCTGCCATGCCCTTCTCTAGGGGATCTTCCCAACCCAGGGATAGACCCAGTTCTCCCTGAAACTCACCCCAGTATTCTTGCCTGGAGATTCCTATGGACAGAGGAGCCTGGCAGGCTATAGCTTATAGGGTCGCAAAGAGATGGATAAGTCTGAAGCAACTAAGCACGCATGTGTGTGTGTGTATATATATATATATATATATATATATATATATATATATAATTTAGGCCAATATATTCTCTACCCCAGAAACCAAGCATCTCAGTAGGGGCTGGGAAGGGCCTTGGACTCCGGGCCTATGGAAACCTGTCTTCCAAATGATGGGCCTTCTGGAAGCAGACAGCACTGTGAGAGAGTGAGGAACAGAAGCCTGGAGTCAGGTGAGCTGGGTTTCTGTCTAGGCTCAGCCTCAGACCACGGCGTGACCTTGAGCCTCAGCAACCTCCCTATAAAATGAGGATAACAACAGAATCCACCTCAGGGGGGTAAGACTGAAAAGGTTTGAAGTACATAAAGAGATTATCAGTGAGTGAGTACAAAATGAAGAAGGGAAGGGAGAACCACTTCAGTATTCTTGCCTTGAGAACCTCATGAACAGTACGAAAAGGCAAAAAGATAGGACACCAAAAGATGAACTCCCCAGGTTGGTAGGTGCCCAATATGCTACTGGAGATCAGTGGAGAAATAACTCCAGAAAGAATGAAGAGATGGAGCCAAAGCAAAAACAACACCCAGCTGTGGATGTGACTGGTGATGGAAGTAAGTCAAATGCTGTAAAAAGCAATATTGCATAGGAACCTGGAATGTTAGGTCCATAAATCAAGGCAAATTGGAAATGGTCAAACAGGAGATGGCAAGAGTGAATGTCGACATTTTAGGAATCAGTGAATTAAAATGGACTGGAAGGAGAAGGAAATGGCAACCCACTCCAGTATTCTTGCCTGGAGAATCCCAGCAACAGAGGAGCCTGGTGGGCTGCTGTCTCTGGGGTTGCACAGAGTCAGACATGACTGAAGCGACTTAGCAGCAGCAGCAGCAGCAACATATACGTATATCACTAAGAGATTATTTAAATTATTTAAGAAAATAAAGAAAAATAAATTCTAATTATCTGTGGAAAAAACCTTAAAATATTTTATGTCCACAGAATAGAATAGAAATTGGATTAAATATTAATGATTCTACAATTTGAGATGTGGAATATTAGTCTAGAAGAAAAAATAAAATATGATATCTTCATCCACTGTGAACTTTATGTGACTTTCTTGATAAAGTAGGATACATAGAATCTGTCAAACTACATTAAGTTTAAGAAATTAATGACCATAGAGATTGCTTTGGCACACAGTGTTTCATTCTTAGTTTCAAAAAGGAGTATAACAAATTCCTAAATCTAGTAGAACATAATTTGATCTGATTAGACTAGATATAGGAATGTAGAGTTATAATAGTTAATAAGAAAAGGGAAAGACTCATATCAGAATATATTTTTAAAAAATTAATTACTATAGTGACATATTTAGAAAGAGAACAAAAAGAGAAAATTACAAAATAAAGCAGCTTATTTTTTCTTAACATCTTTGCTCATAGTTATGAAATTCTCATGGTTTAGTGATTGATCCAAAAATACTAATAATAAAACAATGTTTTATGCAAAAAAAAATAAAAAATAAAATAAAATGGACTGGAATGAGTGAATTTAACTCAGATGACCATTATAATTACTCCTGTGGGCAAGAATCCCTTAGAAGAAATGGAGTAGCCATCAAAGTCAACAAAAGAGTCCAAAATGCACTACTTGGATGCAATCTCAAAAATGACAAAATGATCTCTGTTCGTTTCCAAGGCAAACCATCCAATATCACAGTAATCCAAGTCTATGCCCCAATGAGTAATGCTGAATAAGCTGAACAGTTCTATGAAGACCTACAAGACCTTCTAGAACTAACACCAAAAAAAGATGTCCTTTTCATTATAGGGGACTGGAATGCAAAAGTAGGAAGTCAAGAGATAACTGGAATAATAGGCAAATTTGGCCTTGGAGGTCAAAGGCTAACAGAGTTTTGCCAAGAGAACACACTAGTCATAGCAAACACCCTCTTCCAACAACACAAGAGAAGACTCTACACATGGACAGCACTAGATGGTCAATACCAAAATCAGATTGATTATATTCTTTGCAGCCAAAGATGGAGAAGCTCTATACAGTCAGCAAAAATAAGATCAGGAGCTGACTATGGCCCAGATCATGAACTCCTTATTGCCAAATTCAGACTTAAATTGAAGAAAGTACAGAAAACCACTAGAGCATTCAGGTATGACCTAAATCAATCCCTTATGATTATACAGTGGAAGTGACAAATATATTCAAGGGATTAGATCTGATAGACAGAGTGCCTGAAGAACTATGGATGGAGATCGGGGACATTGTACAGGAGGCAGTGATCAAGACCATCCCCAAGAAAAAGAAATGCAAAAAGGCAAAATGGTTGTCCGAGGAGGCCTTACAAATAGCTAAGAAAAGAAAATATGCAAAAGGCAAAGGAGAAAAGGAAAGATATACCCATTTGAATGCACAGTTCCAGAGAATAGCAAGGAGAGATAAGAAAACCTTCCTCAGTGATCAATGCAAGGAAATAGAGGAAGACAATAGAATGGGAAAGATTAGAGATCTCTTCAAGAAAATTAGAGATACCAAGGGAACATTTCATGCAAAGATGGGCTCACTAAAGGACAGAAATGGTATGGACCTAACAGAAGCAGAAGATATTAAGAAGAGGTGGCAAGAATACACAGAAGAACTGTACAAAAAAGATCTTCACAATCCAGATAATCATGATGGTGTGATCACTCACACTCACCTAGAACCAGACATCCTGGAATGTGAAGTCACATGGGCCTTAGGAAGCATCACTATGAACAAAGCTAGTGGAGGTGATGGAATTCCAGTTGAGCTATTTCAAATCCTGTAAGATGATGCTGTGAAAGTGCTGCACTCAATATGCCAGCAAATCTGGAAAACTCAGCAATGGCCACAGGACTGGAAAAGGTCAGTTTTCATTCCAATCCCAAAGAAAGGCAATGCCAAGGACTGTTCAAACTACCTCACAATTGCACTCATCTCACACTAGCAGAGTAATGCTCACAATTCTCCAAGCCAGGCTTCAACCAGACATGAATCATGAACTTCCAGATGTTCAAGTTGGATTTAGAAAAGGCAGAGGAACCAAAGATCAAATTGCCAACATCCATTGGATCATCAAAAAAGCAAGAGAGTTCCAGAAAAACATCTACTACTGCTTTATTGACTATGCCAAAGCCTTTGACTGTATAGATCACAACAAACTGTGGAAAATTCTTCAAGAGATGGGAATACCAGGACATCTGATCTGCCTCCTGAGAAATCTGTATGCAGGTCAAGAAGCAACAGTTAGAACTGGACATGAAACAACAGACTGTTTCCAAATTAGGAAAGGAGTATGTCAAGGCTGTATATTGTCACCCTGCTTATTTAACTTATATTCAGAGAACATCATGTGAAATGCAAGGCTAGATGAAGCACAAGCTGGAATCAAGATTGCTGGGAGAAATATCAATAACCTTAGATATGCAGATGACACCACCCTTATGGCAGAAAGTGAAGAGGAACTAAAGAGTCTCTTGATGAAAGTGAAAGAGGAGAATGAAAAAGTTGGCTTAAAGCTCAACATTTAGAAACCTAAGATCATGGCATCCGGTCCCATCACTTCATGGCAAGTAGACAGGGAAACAATTGGAACAGTGAGAGACTTTATTTTGGGGGGCTCCAAAATCACTGTAAATGGTGACTGCAGCCATGAAATTAAAATACTCACTCCTTGGAAGAAAAGTTATGACCAACCCAGACAGCATATTAAAAAGCAGAGACATTACTTTGCCAACAAAGTTCCATCTAGTCAAAGTTATGGTTTTTCCAGTAGTCACATATAGATGTGAGAGTTGAACTATAAAGAAAGTTGAGTGCCGAAGAATTGATGCTTTTGAACTGTGGTGTTGGAGAAGACTCTTGAGAGTCCCTTGGACTGCAGGGAGATCCAACCAGTCCATTCTAAAGGAGATCAGTTCTGAATACTCATTGGAAGGACTGATGCTGAAGCTGTAAGTTCAGTACTTTGGCTACCTGTTGCGAAGAACTGACTCATTTGAAATGACCCTGATGCTGGAAAAGATCGAAGGCAGAAGGAGAAGGGGATGACACAGGATGAGATGGTTGGATGGCATCACCAATTTATGGACATGAGTTTGAGTAAGCTCCAGCAGGTGGTGACGGACAGGGAAGCCTGGCCTGCTGCAGTCCATGGGATTGCAAAGAGTCAGACACAACTGAGCCACTGAACTTAACTGAACAGAGTGCAGCAGCTCAGAACCTAGCAAGGAATAAATACTAGATGGTGGTGATTTTAAAAAAAAGTAGAAAATTTATACAAAATACCTGACCTCGTGGTGCTTCTGTTCTGCTGCATGGGGAGAGACAACAGATAAATAAACCTATACAAATTAGATAAAATGGGGTATCACAAAGAAAACCAGAGCAAGGTAAGAGACTAGAAGGCACTGGGGTTGGGACTTTGGATGTAGCAGCTAGAAAGTCCTCTCAGAGGAGATGGCATCTGAGCAGAGAACTGATGGAAGGGAGGAACAATCTGGGCATAGGGGAAAGGAGCGAGACACAGAAGAGCTTGTGCAAAGGTCCTGAGGCAGAGCCTTGGTAGTCATGCATGAGGCGGCTTGTGTGCAGGAGACAAGCGAGGGGGCTTGATTTAAAAAGCAACTCACTCCCACACACCTTCACTGGGTGTATGCATGCTAAGTCGCTCCAGTCATGTCCGGCTCTTTGAGACCCTATGGACTATAGCCCTCCAGGCTCCTCTGTTCATGGGATTCTCTAGGCAAGAATACTGGAGTGGGTTGCCGTGCCCTCCTCCAGGGGATCTTCCCAACCCAGGGATCAAACCTGTGTCTCTTACATCTCCTGCATTGGTGGGTTCTTTACCGCTAGTGCCACCTGGGAAGCCCAGTGTTCCCACCACCCCCACTCCTTTTTTTTTATAATGCTCATCCCCTTCTAACAAGCTATAGGTTACTTATGTAGCTTTTTTTTTTTTTAACCAACTCCCCTTGCCAGAATGCAAGAAATCTCATTTGCTTGTTTTACTGATCCATCCCAAGCATCCAAACCTGGCCCTACACAGAGCACAGAACACATGATGAGTACTTGGCGAATGAAGGAGTGACATGCTATCCAAGATAAACAAGGGGTTGGTTCTAAGGACAATGGAACTTTGGGGAGATTTTGCTCAGGAAAATTACATTATCAGATTTTTTTTTTTAATGAGAGGCGGAGGATTTTATTTATTCATTTATTTTTATTTTCTATTTGTCTGCGCTGGGTCTTTCTTGTTGTTCTAGGGCTTTCTCTAGTTGTGGCGAGTGGAGACGATTCTTCTTTGCGGTGCATAGGCTTCGCACCGTGGTGTCTTCTCTTGTTGCGGAGCACAGGCTCTAGGGCGCACGGGTTTCAGCAGTGGCGGCTCACGGGCGCTAGAGCACAGGCTCAATAGTTGTGGCGCACAGGCTTAGTTGCTCCACTACGTACGGGATCTTCCCACACCAGGGATCAAACCCACGCCCCCTGCGTTGGCAAGTGGATTCTTATCCAGTGTACCACCACAGAAGTCCTCAAATTTCTGATTTTGATTGCTTTGGCTACTGTGAGAAAAAAAAGACCAATGGATGGATAGATGGATACATAACTGAATGAATCCCAGAGTCCATAACTCCTGCTTTTGCAGGAGAGGATTTTTCAGATGCAATTCAAGCAGGATGCTGCTCTGCTAACACTGAAATTGAACGATATCCTCACTACGTCCAGCTTCTACCCCATGGCTCTGAGGGATCCTGGGATAAAACAGACCAGAGAACTGCAGGGCAGAGCAGTGGGGAGAACTTCACAGGGAGGGGTATGGGGCTTCCAAACGCTAGCAAACCTCAACTCTTTAGAACTCTGGGCAAGCACAGAGAGACCGTTTCTGTGGCTGGTGTCAGAACAGATCACAGGAAGCTATAGAGAGGGAGCCAGGAAAGGACCAAGACAGCCAGGGGATCCAGGCTCGACCAACAGACACGCCCCGCTGAGGGTGCACCAGCTTCTTCTTGAGGAAATAAATGGAGGTTCATGCCAGAGCCAGGCTATAAGGTATTTGCAGTATAGAAACTCATGTTTAAGCCAATGGATTCCCTCAATTGTGTGGTCCAGCCATTCTCTATCAACCTTTTTATGTTATTGTAAGATCCCGAATTAAAGAGCTTCTTCAGGCATTGATAAAGTTAACAATCTCATGGGGTGAAGACTACTGAAAATTTCTGTCGTCTGACGTCCAGAGTACAGCTCCCCCTACAGGATGATCCGGGGGTGTCGCTGTGTCCCACACACTTTGATTTCTATTTCAGATTACTTTTATTGAGTAACTTTACTGATTTACAGCGTGGGTGTTACAGCAAAGACTCCTGGATATCCCATATGAGACCAGATTCACTTTTTTCCACATTTAATTTTCAAGTGCACAGAATGACTGTTCACCTCATTTCATGTCAACATTTGCCCTAATTAGGTGAACAATCCATCTATAGAAAGACAAGGAATAAATGTTCACATACACAGGAAAGAGGTGATGAAGATTTTTCCTCTTCGAAATGCATCTTTAGTCTGTCTTTGCCTCCTTGCTCCTGGTTTCCTCTTGTGGCTTCTAGAATCCTAGGTAAGTGATATTTTACATTTCCTAAAATCTTTTAAAAGCTTGAAGTTTGGTAAATGAGACAGGATTGTCTTTCTCCTTTGGAAGAAGAAATTACCGTCCTGTCTTTTACCTAAATCATTTTATGGGCCATTAATTGAATAGATAATGTTTTTCAGCAAAGGCTGAAGGGTCATTTACCATTTTCAACTTGACAACTACCCGTAATCACAAGAGAGCAATACAGAGAGGTGACACGGAGCTTTTATGAAGAACACAGACCTGGCTGGCATTGGAAGCCTGCACGTTTTACTCCCTTTTTCTGTAATTACACAGGAGAGACATGATTTCCAATTTCTTCACTATAATGAATCTTTGTTTTAATGGGAAATTCTGAACATCAAAAAGACAACCAATATAATGCTTTGGTTTTAGAAAACCAGAGGATATGTTTTGCTCTTTGTGATTCAAGAAATAGCTAGATCAAAAGCCAAAGATCCCCGAGTGCCGCAACTACCGAGACTACCTGCTCTGGAGCCCACTTGCCACAACTAGAGCCCATGTGACGAAAGGAAAGATGTCACATGACACAGCGAAGATCCTGCTTGTCGCAACTAAGACCCAACACCACTACCAAATCAATCAATAAAATAAATAAATACTGAAAAAAAAAAAGCCAAAGATCTCATCCCAAATACCCATCCCTTGTGCCCTCGACTGTCACTATCTTTTTGGTAAAGTCATGGGGGACACTGAACTCCTTTGTTAGCCAGGGTCAAAACAGACTTGGACTTCTCAGAAAACAACTCTGCAGTGATTAGATAACTAGAATCGAGGATTGATAGTGACTCTCCTTTTCTGTTTTAATTGAAATATAGTTGTGCTTTAAAGTATAGTTCATACTTTAATTAAAGTATAGTTAATAAGCTCCAATACTTTAGCTACCTGCTGCAAACAGCCGACTCGTTGGATAAAACCCTGATGATGGGAAAGATCGAAAGCAAAACGAGAAGGGGGCAGCCCAGGATGAGATGGTTAGATAGCATCACTGACTCAGTGGACATGAATCTGAGCAAATTCTGGGAGATGGTGGAAGACTGGGGAGCCCGGCATGCTGCAGTCCATGAGGCTGCAAAGAGTCAGGCATGACTAAGCAGCTGAACAATAACAATAGTTAATTTACAATGTTGTGTTAGTTTCAAGTGTACTGCAAAGTGATTCAGCTAGGTTGGTAGAAAGATATATATTCTTTTTCCAATTCTTTTTCATTGTGGTTATTACAAGATATTGAATACAGTTTCCTGTGCTATACAGTAGGTCCTCATTGTTTATGTACAACTTTCCTTTGAAAAGAAGTCAAACAGGAAAAGGGGGGTTTTAGTCAACATGCTGAGTTATTGGGATAAAACACAGTTCTATTTCAAATCACCCTCCAGCACCCCTTCCCTTACTGTTACCCCCACTCCCATAACTTCTGATGGTCTGACAAGACCATGCTTCACTGCATCATAGGAATCACTAAGGAGGCTTCCCTGATGATCCAGTGGCTAAGACTCAAAATGCAGGGGGCCTGGGTTCGATCCCTGATCAGGGAACTAGATCCCTGCCAGATAAATAAATAAATATTTTTAAAAGAAAATTAAAAAAGGAGTCACTAAGAGCAGAGGGCTTTGACCACCACTGACACGGTCAGTTTCTTCCATCACAGGGGAGCAAGCACAGCCTTTTTTAATTGTGATAAAATATACGTAATGTATATTTTAACGTATATTTAACGTAATGGTTAAAATGTATAATTTCAACCAGTTTTTAAGTATACATTTCACAGACACAAGTACATTCATGTTGTTGTACAACCATTTCCCATCACCAGGACTTTTCATCTTTCCAAACTCAAACCCTGTACCTATTAAACACTAGCTCCGCATTCTCCCTCCCCTAGTCCCTGGCGGCCAACGTTCTACTTGTGTCTCTAAGAAATTGCCTATTCTAGAGACCTCATATGAAAGGAATCATACCATGTTTTTTCCTTTTGTGACTGGCTTACCTCACTTAGCATAAGGTCTCCAGGGTCCACCCATGCTGCAGCAGGTGTCAGAACTGACTCCCTTTTTAGGGTGACTAAGACCCCATTGTAGTCATAGACCAGATTTTGTTTGTTCATTCATTCATCAGTGGACATCTGAGTTGTTTCTGCCTCTGGCTATTGTGAATGATGCTGCTGTAAACAAACATCTGTTTTAGCCTCTATTTTCACTTCTTTTGGGTGTTGACCCAGAAATGGAATTACTGGGTCATACAGAAACTCTGTTTAATTTTTCTAAGGAGCCACCAGACTGTTTTTCTCAGCAGCTGCACCATTGTGTCTTCCCACCAGGAATAACATCTGTTTTTATTCTTGGCTGTGCTGGATCTTTATTGTTGTAAGCAGGTTTCTCCTTGTGGTGGCTTCTCCTGGCAGCGCACAGGCTCTAGGGCGCGCGGGCTTCCATAGTTGCAGCTCACAGGCTCAGTAGTTGTGGCGCTGGGGTTTAGCTGCCATGGGGCATGTGGGATCTTTCCAGATCAGGGATCCAATCCATATCCCCTGCATTGGCAGGCAGTTTCTTTACCACTAAGGCAGCAGGGAAGCCCTCAATAATGTCTTTATGTCTACTCATCAAGGTATCACCAACATTTTTGGTTCCAAAGATCACCATTTTAAAATTCCGCCTTGTTGTCTGTGAGGTAAGAGTTCAAAGACACAGAGAAAAGAAATGACCCTGTAAATGGGCTTGTGAAATCTTCCCCACAGGAGGACTTGCTCAGGAATCAGCATATGGTTGGCTCAGGTGAAGAGACGGTCTCGGTCTTGTGTTACACAAGCTCAGGAGGAGGAGGAGGAGGAGGAGGAGGAGTTCTTCAGGTGACAGCATAAAGCATGTGAACACACACTGTTTCCATCTAACTTCTGTTTGTGACTCAGATGGTAAACAATCTGCCTGCAATGCAGGAGACCCAGGTTCAATCCCTGGGTTGGAAAGACCTCCCTGGAGAAGGGAATGGCAACCCACTCCAGTATTTTGCCTAGGAAATCCCTGGACAGAGGAGCCTGGAGGGCTACAGTCCATGTGGTCACAAAGAGTCGCACACAAGACAGCAACTAACACTTTCACTTTCTTTCAACTTCATCTCCTTCTAGATGTCAGCCAGGGTGCTGATACAAAGTCATGAACGCAGCTCACAGAATAAAGTAGGGGGTGGGCATCATTACTGGAAGAGGGGATTAGATTATGATGGAGGATTCAAACTAGCCTGAGACCCACCAGAGGGGTAAACATTTCCCATCAGAGCCCGGGACGGAGGAGGGGATCTTGGGGAAAGTTCCTATCAGTGCTTAAAGAATGAGGATTTATCCAGGGCAAAAGTCCCAGTCAGATTTTTAAGAATTTACACTTGCTTCAACTGATCTGTGTTTTCTCTTAGGAATCTTAAACCCAGAGGTAGAGACTGAAGATAAAACCCATTAGGGAAGGGAGAGGCTTGGAGAGTGATAAGGGTTGAGTTGTGTTATCTAATATGCTACTGGAGAACAGAGGAGAAATAACTCCAGAAAGAATGAGGAGACGGAGCCAAAGCAAAAACAACACCCAGTTGTGGATGTGACTGGTGATGGAAGTAAAGTGCGATGCTATAAAGAACAATATTGCATAGGAACCTGAAATGTTAGGTGTGAATCAAGGTAAATTGGAAGTGGTCAACAGGAGATGGCAAGAGTGAACATCCACATTTTAGGAATCAGTGAACTAAAATGGACTGGAATGAGTGGATTTAACTCAGATCACCATTATATCTACTCCTGTGGGCAGGAATCCCTAGAAATGGAGTAGCCATCATGGTCAACAAGAGAGTCTGAAATGCAGTACTTGGATGCAATCTCAAAAAAGACAGAATAATCTCTGTTCATTTCCAAGGCAAACCATTCAATAGCACAGTAATCCAAGTCTATGACCCAACGAGTAATGCTGAAGAAGCTGAAGTTGAACAGTTCTATGAAGACCTACAAGACCTTGTAGAGCTAACACCAAAAAAAAAGATGTCCTTTTCATTATAGGGAACTGGAATGCAAAAGTAGGACGTCAAGAGATACGTTTGGAGTACAAAATGAAGTAGGTCAAAGGCTAACAGAGTTTTGGCAAGAGAATGCACTAGTCATAGCAAACACCCTCTTCCAACAACATAAAAGAAGATTCTACACATGGACAGCACCAGATGGTCAATACCAAAACCTGATTGATTATATTCTTTGCAGTCAAAGATGGAGAAGCTCTACACAGTCAGCAAAAACAAGATCAGGAGCTGACTGTGGCTCAGATTGTTAGGTAGGTAGAATAGGGAAAAGGAGTCCAAAATGGCGGTGGCTAAAAGACAAGGAAGGTCAAAGGAAGGTCCGAGGACCAGAGTGAAAACTTCAGGCAGAACAAACAGCACTCCTGGCTAAGCCCAATTTGCACAGGGCAGGCCCAGGTGGAAGAAAAAACATATAAAAGGAGGAGCCAAAGCGCTTTCTCTGGGACTCTCTCTCCCGCATGCATGCACGCGCGCTCGCGTGCTCCTGCTATCTTCTAAATAAAATGGAGCTGTAACACTGATTTGCCTAAGAGCTGTAACGCGGTTTGTCCAAGACCCGAGAGCTGTGATGCACCGAGGGCTTTAATGTCCCTTGCTCCAAATCTTTGTTGTGACGAGACAAAGAACCGAGGAACATACACTCGCGTGACAAGATCATGACCTCCTTATTGCCAGATTCAGACTTAAATTGAACAAAGTAGTGAAAACCACTAGAGCATTCAGGTATGACCTAATTCAAATCCCTTAGGATTATACAGTGGAAGTGACAAATATATTCAAGGGATTAGATCTGATAGACAAAAGAGTGCCTGAAGAACTATGGATGGAGGTCCCTGACATTGTACAGGAGGCAGTAATCAAGACCATCCCCAAGAAAAAGAAATGCAAAAAGGCAAAATGGTTGTCCAAGGAGGCCTTACAAATAGCTGAGAAAAGAAGAGAAGCTAAAGGCAAAGGAGAAAAGGAAAGATATACCCATTTGAATGCATAGTTCCAAAGAATAGCAAGAAGAGATAAGAAACCCTTCCTAGATATCAATGCAAAGAAATAAAGGAAAACAATAGAATGGGAAAGACTAGAGATCTCTTCAAGAAAATTAGAGATACCAAGGGAAAATTTCATGCAAAGATGGACACAATAAAGGACAGAAATGGTATGGACCTAACAGAAGCAGAAGATATTAA
Source organism: Bubalus bubalis (assembly GCF_019923935.1). Taxonomy (NCBI): domain Eukaryota; kingdom Metazoa; phylum Chordata; class Mammalia; order Artiodactyla; family Bovidae; genus Bubalus; species Bubalus bubalis. The sequence continues at coordinate 48,433,449 of NC_059171.1, read as the reverse complement.
GAAGAGGTAGCAAAAATACACAGAAGAGCTAAACAAAAAAGATCTTCATGACCCAGATAACCATGACGGTGTGATCACTCACCTAGAGCCACACATCCTGGAATGTGAAGTCAAGTGAGCCTTAGCAAGCATCACTACAAACAAAGCTAGTGGAGGTGATGGAATTCCAGTTGAGCTATTTCAAATCCTACAAGATGATGCTATGAAAGTGCTACACTCAATATGCCAGCAAATTTGGAAAACTCACCAGTGGCCATAGGACTGGAAAAGGTCAGTTTTCATTCCAAACCCAAAGAAAGGCAATGCCAAAGAATGTTCAGACTACCACTGAATTGCACTCATCTCACATGCTACCAAAGTAATGCTCACAATTCTCCAAGCCAGGATTCAACAGTACTTGAACCATGAACTTCCACATGTTCAAGTTGGATTTAGAAAAGGCAGAGGAACCAGAGATCAAACTGCCAACATCTATTGGATCATCGAAAAAGCAAGAGAGTTCCAGAAAAACATCTATTTCTGCTTTATTGATGATGCCAAAGCCTTTGACTATGTAGATCACAACAAACTGTGGAAAATTCTTCAAGAGATGGGAATACCAGGACATCTGATCTGCCTCCTGAGAAATCTGTATGCAGGTCAAGAAGCAACAGTTAGAACTGGACATGGAACAACAGACTGGTTCCAAATCAGGAAAGGAGTATGTCAAAGCTGTGTATTGTCACCCTGCTTATTTAAATTATATGCAGAGTACATCATGAGAAATGCCAGGTTGGATGAAGGACAAGCTGGAATTAAGATTGCTGGGAGAAATATCAATAACCTCAGATACGCAGATGACCCTACCCTTATGGCAGAAAGCGAAGAACTAAAGAGCCTCTTGATGAAAGTGAAAGAGGAGAGTGAAAAAGTTGGCTTAAAACTCAACATTCAGAAAACTAAGATCATGGCATCCGGTCCCATCACTTCATGGCAAATAGATGGGGAAACAATGGAAATAGTGAAAGACTTTATTTTGGGGGGAGCTCCAAAATCACTGCAGATGGTGACTGCAGCCATGAAATTAAAAGATGTTTGTTCCTTGGAAGAAAAGCTATGACCAACCCAGACAGCATATTAAAAAGCAGAGATATCACTTTGCTGACAAAAGTCCATCTAGTCAAGGCTATGGTTTTTCCAGTAGTCATGTATGGATGTGAGAGTTGGACTATAAAGAAAGCTGAGAGACAAAGAACTGATGCTTTTGAACTGTGGCGTTGGAGAAGACTCTTGAGAGTCCCTTGGACTGCAAGAAGATCCAACCAGTCCATCCTATAGGAAATTAGGAGATCAGTCCTGAATATTCATTGGGAGGACTGATGCTGAAGCTGAAACTCCAATACTTTGGCCACCTGATGGGAAGAACTGACTCATTTGAAAAGCCCCTGATGCTGGGAAAGATTGAAGGCAGGAGAAGAAGGGAACAACAGAAGATGAGATGGTTGGATAGCATCACAGATTCAATGGGCTTGAATTTGGGTAAGCTCCAGGAGTAGGTGACAGATAGGGAAGCCTGGCGTGTTGCAGTCATGGGGTTGAAAAGAGTCAGATACGATTGAGCGACTGAGCTGACTGTGCCATCTAAAAAGTTATCAAAGTAGGACCCTTCCCTCACCTCTGAAACTTGCTTGGAAATAGTCTTTGCAGATGTAATCAAGATAGGATAAGGTCATTAACGTGGCCCCTAATCCAGGTCTGATGCTGAAGCTGAAGCTCCAGTACTTTGGCCACCTGATTTGAAGAACTGACTCACTGATGCTGGGAAAGATTGAGGGCAGGAGGAGGAGGGGGTGACAGATGGTTGGATGGCATCATTGACTCAATGGACATGGGTCTGAGCAAACTCTGGGAGATAGTGAAGGACAGGGAAGCCTGGTGTGCCGCACTCCATGGGGTCACAAAGAGACTCAATTTAGCAACTAAACAACAACAATCCACTGGAGGGGAGCTAGTCGTGTGACAGTAGATAAAGAGAAGGAAATTACACTAAGGAGGGCCCTTCCCTAGAGGTTTCTAAGAGAGCACGCCTCTGCCAACATCTCCATTTCAGACTTGTGGACTCCAGAACTGTGAGAGAATCAGTTTCTTCTGTTTTGGACTTCCCTGGTGGTTCAGGGGTTAACCTCCAAGCTTCCGGTATAAGGGTCTCAGGTTCAACACAGCCAGGCAAGATCCCGCATGCCACTTGGTGCAGCCCAAAAAAAAAAAAATCTGCCATCTTTTAAACCACCCAGATAATGGGACTTGGTTCTAGCAGCCCAAGGAAACTAACACAAAGCCCAACACCCTGTAACACACGCTCACGACATATTGTTTCCATATTTATTATGAGAGCAGTTGAGTTAGAAGGTTTTTTTAGGAAATGATCTTCTGTCATAATTTCTGATTACCTTAAATATTAATGGGCCTTAAAATCATAATCTTAGTTAATGAATGGTCCCCCCATAACGTTCCCATAAGGTTTTCTTTTGGGTACAGAGACATCTTTTCTTCCATCCTTTTTCTTCCTTTCTTCCTTTCTTTTTACTGTTAACACTTAAGTTTTTTTATTTTTAAATTTTTGTTAAACTTTTTATTTTATACTGGTGTATGGCCGAATGTTGTAATAGTTTCAGGTGGACAGCAAAGGGACTCACCACGTAGATAACAATTATCCATTCTCCCCCAAACTCGTCTCGCATTCAGGCAAACACTAAGCAAAGTTCCATGTGCAGTACGATCTTGTTGGTTATCCATTTAAAATAGAGCAGTGTGTACACGTCCATTCCAAACTTCCTGTCTATCCCTTCCTAGCAGTGAGAGCACCAAGTCCTAACCTCAGAACCTCCAGGAAATTGCCTTGATTTACTTTTATATGAAAATTGTAAGCCCCATTTTGTTTAGCGGTTCCTGAGTCAGATTCATACAAATTAAAGTCAGGAGTGATTTAGCATCATCAGAAGACGGTGAATGAATTCTATACCCATTTTTATTTCTTTTGAAGAGACAACTTTGCTGGAGAACAATACAAATGGGGTTTCAGAAGCTCATTAGGCTTCCTAAAATTCCCATCCACCACCCCCTTTCCCTCCAGTAGTCAGTTAGTCAGTTCAGTTGTTCAGTCATGTCCGACTCTTTGCGACCCATGGACTGCAGCACGCCAGGCTTCCCTGTCCATCACAAACTCCTCAAGCTTACTCAAACTCATGTCCATTGATTGGTGATGTCAGCCAACTGTCTCAGCCTCTGTTGTTCCCTTCTCCTCCCACCTTCAATCCTTCCCAGCATCAGGGTCTTTTCAAATGAGTCAGTTCTTCCCATCAGGTGGCCAAAGTATTGGAGTTTCAGCTTTAGCATCAATCCTTCCAATGAATATTCAGCACTGATTTCCTACAGGATGGACTGGTTGGATCTTCTTGCAGTCCAAGGGATGCTCAAGAGTCTTCTCCAACAGCACAGTTCAAAAGCATCAATTCTTTGGCACTCAGCTTTCTTTATAGTCCAACTCTTACATCCATACATGACCACTGGAAAAACCATAGCTTTGATTAGACAGACCTTTGTTGGCAAAGTAATGTCTCTGCTTTTTAATATGCTTTGGTCATAAGTTTTCTTCCAAGGAACAAGCATCTTTTAATTTCATGGCTGCAGTTACCATCTGCAGTGATTCTGGAGCCCCCCAAAATAAAGTCTTTCACTATTTCCATTGTTTCCCCATCTATTTGCCATGAAGTGATGGGACCAGATGCCATGATCTTAGTTTTCTGAATGTTGAGTTTTAAGCCAACTTTTTCACTCTCCTCTTTCACTTTCATCAAGAGGCTCTTTAGTTCCTCTTCGCTTTCTGCCATAAGGGTGGTTGTCATCTGCGTATCTGAGGTTATTGATATTTCTCCCAGCAATCTTGATTCTAGCTTGTCCTTCATCCAACCTGGCATTTCTCATGATGTACTCTGCATATAAGTTAAATAAGCAGAGTGACAATATACAGCCTTGACATACTCCTTTCCTGATTAGGAACCAGTCTGTTGTTCAGAACCAGTAGTTACGGAGGGTCTAAGAACCTGTTCTTTGCCTTAACAGCACCTTGAACAGAAACAGGGGGGAGCTCTGCAGTTCTGTATGTGAAAATAACATCACAGGTGTTATCACCTGTTTCTCTCTTCTGTGTCATCTGCTTCTTTAATGCAGAGAAGAAATTAAAATTACAGCGAGTGCCAAAGGCATGAAGCATCTATCTAATGAGATATCTGATAAGTTCACTGCTAGGGGTAACTGAAATTAATTGACTAACAGCCTTTGAATTCCATGTGATTGGTGAGAAAATACTATGGGAGTATAAAATTCCCAGATGGTGCTAATGGTAAAGAATACGCTTGTCAATGCAGGAGATGTAAAAGATGCAGGATCGATCCCTGAGTAGGGAAGATCCCCTGGAGGAGGGCATGGCAACCCACTCCAGTATTCTTGCATGGAGAATCCCATGGACAGAGGAGCCTGGTGGACTCCAGTCCATAGGGTCCCAAAGAGTCGGACACAACTATAGTGACTTAACACACATGCATGCACACATCTGGAAGGAACTACAGAATCACTAGTGGTAGTAGAATGCCCAGGAGAAATTCACAAAGAGTTAGGGGCCAATCCAACATCGATCTCACACAGTGAGTATGTGTAGGGCATTCCTGCACATACTGGACACTCCATGCAGGCCTGATATACTGGACACTCCATGCAGGCCTGATATACTGGACACTCCATGCAGGCCCTGCCACAATCAAATAAGAGACAACATGCCCGTCCCCAGACAAATACTCAGGAAACATTGGTTGTTATCATCTCTCCTGGAAAATACATCTCTCCTGGAAGTTTCCACAAATTCATGAATGTGTAAGTGTAACTTTCATATCTAACAACGTGTGTGTGTGTGTGTGTGTGCATGCGTGCTCAGTCATGCCTGACTCTGCAACCTTATGGCCTGTAGCCTGCCATGTCTCCTCTGTCCATGGACTTTTCCAGGCAAGAATTCTGGAATGGGCTGCCATTCCCTACTCCAGCGGATCTTCCCAGCCCAGGGATCAAACCCAAGTTTCCCGCAGTTCCTACATTGGCAGATGGATTCTTGACTGCTGCACCACCTGGGAAGCATCTAATGATATACAGACATAATTACAATAAACAGCTTACTTCCTTTGAGTGCTTGCTAGATTTCAAAGACAATGCTGGGGATTTTGCATTAGGTGGTTCAGATGGTAAAGAGTCTGCCTGCAGTGCGGGAGATCTGGATTCGATCCCTGGGTTGGGAAGACCTCCTGGAGAAGGAAATGGCAACCCATTCTAGTATTCTTGCCTGGAAATCCCATGGACAGAGAAGCCTGGCAGGCTACAGTCCATGGGGTCACAAAGGGTCAGGCACGATTGACAACTTCACTTTCTTTCTTCAATTCTCAGAGCATTTCTCTCATCCAGTATTATGTTTATTATTCCCATTTTACAGATGAAAAAACTGAAGCATTGGGAGGTTAACTGACTTGCTCAAGGTCATATAAACAGTGTAAGCATGAGGGGGGATGGGAAGAAGGCCATGGCCAAGCACAAGGCTATGAAAAAAATGACAAAGCCTGCTTTCTGTGTCCCCCACCTCCTCCTCTTGCCCATTAGAAAATTTCTATACAAGTAAAATATCATTGAGATTTCCTGATACAGATTTCCTGAAACCACTGTTTCATGGTCTTAATAAATGATTGACAAAATGACATAAGGAGAGGGAATTCCCTGATGGTCCAGTGGTTAGGACTTGGTGATTTCATTGCCGTGGACCAGGGGGTTCAATCCCTGATCAGGGAACTAAGATCCCACAAGGTGTGCATTGTGGCCAAAAAAAAAAAAAAAAATTTAGTAAAAAGAAAACTTCTCTTGTAAATTTAGGACATTATTTTATGTTTATCTTGCCTCTCTATATAAAGTAACAAAAAAGTAAACTGAATGATTAGACTATATCTGGCATACCATAATTAGTATGTATTAACATTAGATGAAGAATAAATTACCAAAATGTTTCGCTTAACTGCTCCCAGTCACATCCACAAATGGTGCAATTTGGTGTCTCATGGTGCTATTTTTAAAATCTAAATTTTTTTTTAAATGAGGGGTTTTTTTTTCCATTGATATACAATATCATGTAAGTTTCAGGTGTCCAACATAGTGATCCACAGGTTTTAGAGATTATACTCCATTTATAGTTATTATAAAATATTGGTTATATTCCCTATGCTGTACAATAGACCCTTATAGCTTATTTACTTTATAGTAGTTTGTACTCCTTAATCCTCTTCCTCTATTTTGCCCTTCCCCCTACCTGCTCCCCACTGATGACCACCAGTTAGTTCTCTACCTCGGTGAGTCTGTTTCTTTTGTGTAATATTCACTAGCTTGTTTCATGGTGCTATTTGAACTAGAGACGATACTGCAACTCGTAATAAACATTTACAACCCCACATAATTTATATATTTTTTTCTTCAGTGGCTTTACTACTTGAATGACTAGTAACATAGCTTAAAGATTTTTTAATTGCTTCTTTTTCTTGCATATTTATTTGCATTCCTAAATTTACTTAACAAAAGATTTTCTTATTTGCATAGATCAATCTTGAATGCAAAGCCTATAGAATATACTTGCAAGCAGACAATAGCTCTGCGGGGTTAAGGTATTAGAGCATGACTACCTTTGATTGTTAAGAAGATGGGCTAAGTGCTTCTTTTTAACCTAAATAGAGACCCCACGAACACAAAGAACAAAAGTCAGTCACAAGTCCCTGTAACACCTTTACACAGTTAAATGAAAAACTCTGAAAACTCCTAAAAGTCTTTTAAAACTTATCTAAAAAACAAAAAACATCACTGTCACTCATTGCTACTAACCTCACGGCAGCCACTGCAATTATTTTAACACACACTAAATAGATTTATTAGGTCATGGTGTTTGGGCCAGGTCTTTGCTAAAGGAACACATAGTCCAATCTGTAGATTATTAACCAAGAGGGTCTATAAGCCCTAATGTCTATTGTGACCTTTTTATTTTTTCATGAGACATTCATCAATGAATGGATTAATAGGACCACAAAGGAAAAGTGAGGCATTTGTCTGCAATAATTCACCCTCTAAAAGAATGATTAACTGACAGAGTCTGTTGATTGCCAAAATCTAACATCAAATTTTATTCTTTAGCTGATGCAGGTTAAGAAAGCAGTTATAAAATAACCATTTTTATAAGAGGAAAGCATGCCAGGAACTCAATAGTCAGCGGTTACCATTCCCAATTAATTCTCCAGGAAATTTGTGAACTTTTAGTCTTTTATTCGTAAAATACCCTAGTTTTCTGATTAAAATGGGAGTGCAAGTGATTATAGGACTAAAAACAAGATTGAGGCGGTGGGTTCAAAATATTTCACACATGCTTCTGTAATATATGAGCTTTGTTTGATAAGCACACAGTACTTCTGTAACTATACAAAAAAAGAATTTTTTAATTAAAAAAATTTTTTTGGACAAAATGTTGACCTTCACCATTTCTTTTGAGAAAGCAAATGAAATGTATGCAGGGTGCAGGTTCTCTTTCAATACATCTAGTCTGCGAAATTTGTAGCTAATATTTGTCCCTTTCAAAATTTCTCTGAAGTACACCTTCCTGGGTATCTCATTTTTTCAACTTCTCCTCTCCAGACTCCTCAAAATGTTGTGCTTGTCAGAAGTATCCTTTCTGAGTTTTTTTTTTTTAACTGTACAATGTACAAAGCTGAATGTTAACACTCTCATCTTTCCTCAATGGATAAAAACCAAGTCTGTAAAACTTCAAAGAAGACATAAAGGAGAGTAGTTTTGAAAACAGAACTGTGACTTGATTACATTATTTTTTTTCTGATGGCCTGTGTCTAGTTACTTGTGACTTTAATTTACATCTAATTTCCTGTTTTGACTATTACACCATATTTACACAGAGGCTTTAGAAAGTATGGAAAACACTGCTCAATGTGTACCATCAATTAAGATGAATCTCCAATACTTATTTTCCCCTCTATGAAATGAATTTGAATTTTTCTGCCTAAAGAAAAGATCCTGAAAAGAATATTGGTCTTTTCCTTTTGGCTAAACTTTTTTCTTCATGTTACATGTGCACACTTAACACCGTGAAAAAATTATTCATTTTCACAAACGCTCCTGCCTGTATCAGACCTGTCCACCTGACCCGGCTCTTTGTGAGTGTGTGGGAACAAGTGGAAATGTTTGTCCATAAGTGCATACTAGGCTCCCATCCATTCTCTTGCTGATGGTTATATTCCAAGAAGCCAGATATAGAAAGTACCAATGGGATGGGATGAATTGGGATATTGAAATTGACATATATACACTATTGATATTATATGTAAAATAGATAACTAGTGAGAAACTACCGTATAGCAGAGGGAACCCTACTCAGTGCTCTGTGGTGACTAAAATGGGAAGGAAATCCAAAAAAGAAGATCCACATATACGTGTAGCTGATTCACTTTGCTGTATAGCAGAAAACTAAACTTCACTGTAAAGCAATTATGTTGTTGTCCAGTCGTTAAGTCCAGTCCGACTCTTTTCAACCCCATGGACCCGGCCAGACTCCTCTGTCCATGAAATTTTCCAGGCAAGAATACTAGAAAGGGTTGACATTTCCTTTTCAGGAGATCTTCCCCACCCAGAGATCAAACCTACATCTCCTGCATTGGCAGGTTGGTTCTTTACCACTGAGCCACCTGGGAAGCCCAAAGCAATGATACCACAACAAAAATTTTTTAAAAGCATCATTGTCATAATAGACTGAAACTGTAGGATCCCATAAACAAATTGCTGATAAACGTTCGTAAACAGTGTTTTTTCATTCTGCATTTCTATTTTTTTAATTGCACGCGCGCGCGCACACACACACACACACACACAGTACTGCGCTAAAGTGAGCGTTTTGTCCCTTGCCAGAAAGAAGCTAAGATGCTACGACGTAATGAGTTTTATTAACGCTCATAATGTCTGCAAAGCAGCCCAGCCTAAGTATCGGATCCCTTTTTAGTCTCTCCCCGAAGACCTACTTACAGGAGCACTCGCATCGGTGCCTAATTGATCTGCAAAATGCCGGCTGCTGCAACCTCTTCCAGGCACTCGCGCGGTTCCTGTACCATCTCTACCGCCTGCTACCACCCTACGGAGACAGGCTCAGCGCTGTACTGGAATCAGCCAGACCAGACCCGTTTCCCCAGCGTACGCAGAGCTCATCTGTCTCGAATTGGGATATCCCGCTCCCAGCTCCCAGCCCCAACACACGCACACACACACACACACACACGGTTAGAATAGCTGTGAGGTTCTCTGGCTGGGACACAAAAACGTCCTAAGTCATTCTGATGATGTGATGGGAAAAAAAGAAAGCAAAAATGCAATGAAACAAAGCTTCGAAAACTAAAAAATTGGCTTATTTTTTCGGTAATCCCGGTGCTTAAGAAAAAGCGGAATTAAGAGACATTCCGGGAATCGGGTCTGGGGTGGGGCCGCTGTTGGCTCTCTAGTAAGTGATCCTCAGTACGTTTAATTGAGAAGTCTGGGTCTCTTTTTTGGTACAGATGTGGCTCCATGCTTAGCTTATCAATCGTGACGGCTAATCCCTTCACGTGTAGTGAATACAGTTTCCAAGAAGCCACTGGAACTAGAATCCGAGGTTGTCAGGGTGGGAGTTCTCAGACCAGGGGCCCAAGTCGCTGGCAGCTTCTGGGATCCGATTAAAAATGCAAATAATCAGGCTCCACCCAAGATTTTCTGAAACTTGAACTCTGGGGAGTGGTCCCAGCCACCCATGGTTTAACAAACCCTTCCACGAGAGTCTGAGGCGGGCTCAAGTTTGAGAAGCCCTGGATTCCCTGTCTGTTTCACAAACTGTGTGTGCCCTGTGCTTAGTCATTCAGCCTTGTCTGTCTCTGCCACCTCATGGACTGTGGCCCATCAGGCTCCTCTGTCCACGGGATTTTTCAGGCAAGAATACTGGAGTGGGTTGCCATTCCCTCCTCCAGGAGATCTTCCCAACCCAGGGATTGAACCTGCATCTCCTGTGTCTCCTTCATTGCAGGTGAATTCTTTACCCACTGAGCCATCAAGGAAGCCCTTCCCAAACTATCCTGGTAATCAAAAAAGAAAAAAAATCACTCAGGGCCTTGAATAAACTAAGATTTCTGGAACCTTCCCTGCAGATTCATCCAGTGGAGATTCATTCTGCTCTGGGGTCTGAGCATCTGTTGTAATCTGCAGAGGGGATTTACTTTTTCTCCTGGGGCAAGTCTGGGGAGCCCTGGATTGAGCTCAGTCTCTAAGATTACCTTCCAGGACTGGTTTTTCACGTGTTGCTTGAGTGGAACAGTATTTTGAAATAGGGACAGAGAACAGAAGTGAGATTGCAGTGGAAAGGGTGAGGATTAGAACCTGAACTGGAGATGGAGGAAGCTAAAGAGACTATATATGCGATCAGTGAGGAAACCCTAACCAGGAGAGTATGTCCACCTGGGCAAATGGCCCCAGGTGAGGCAGTAAAGGAAACATGGCAATCAGATATCAGTTAGACTTTGGCTAGGAAGTGAAATGTCTTCCAGGCAAGGAGACAAGGAAAGTAGGTGTAATTGACCACTTCCTCAATAGGATTTTCTTAAATCAGGATCCATAATTTAGAGGACTGGGGGCAAGCAGCCTTGTACATTCAGTTGTACATTCGCTCTGTGTGTCTACATTAGACTGTTTTCCACGTGGATGCTGGGAACCATGCCAGTGAGCACAGGAGGGGGAAAAAAAAAACCAACCCTGGGAATTCCCTGGTTGTCCAATGGTTATGACTTCTCCATCCCTGAACAGGGAACTAAGATCCCACAATCCACATGACAGAGTCCAAAAAAAAAAAAAAAATCAGCCCAGGAGGACCCCAGTTCTCCGCTGACAATTATACCCCTCAGTTTCTTTCAGTAGCTTTTTAGTTTTAAATATGCAAGAATTAAGTCTTTTCTAGCTCAAGAATTCTGCTCCTTCATAGATTAGCTTAGGGCACAGACAGGACCTAGGGCCGATGCCCAAGTAGAAGAGTGACTATATTTTAGGCTGTTTAAGAGAACCCTTAGGGCTGTCTTGTTTGTTTAAATTGGATAGGGAACCAGGTTAGAGGGTATGAAGATAAATAATAAATGAGTGACAGCTCAAGACCACAATTAGGCCAAGGTTAATAAGCCTAAATCCCAGTGGGTAAAGAATCTGTCTTTGGAAGGAGTCACTCCATAAATGTGTCTCACTGATGCACTTACTGGTATTTCTTTCATTAAAAAAAAAGATTATTTTCTAGAGAAGAGGGAAGGGTGGAGGGACAAATTAGAGACATTGGATTAATGGATAAAAACTACTACATATAAAATAGATAAGCATCAAGGATACACTGTATAGCACAGGGAATTATACCCATTATCTTGTAGTAACCTTGGAAGACATCACTGACTCCATAGACATCAGTCTGAGCAAACTCCAGGAGATAGTGAAGGACAAGGAAGCCTGGCGTGCTGCAGTCCATGGGACTGCAAAGAGTCAGACATGACTTAGCAATTGAACAACAACAACAACAACAATTAAATATAATTTCTAAAATAAAAATACAAACATTTTAGAAAATTCCTTGGCAGTCCAGTGGTTGTTACTTGGTACTCTCACTGCCAGAGCCCAGGTTCAATCCCTGGTCAGGTAACTATATATATGTGTAAACATTTAATGGTGTTTGTCAAAAAGCTTTTACTGATTAGGTTGTATAATTCAAAAAAATTGGAAATCACTAACCTAGGTTCATTGGAAGGACTGATGCTAAAGCTGAAGCTCCCATACTCTGGCTACCTCATTAGAAGTCGCCAAGAGCCAACTCATTGGAAAAGACCCTGATGCAGGGAAAGATTGAGGGCAGGAAAAGAAGGTGGTGACAGAGGATGAGATGGTTGGATGGCATTATTGACTCAATGGACATGAGTTTGAGCAAACTCCGGGAGGTAATGAAGGACAGGGAAGCCTGGCGTGAAGAAATACCTGAGATCGCAAAGAGTCAGACATGACTGAGCTACTGAACAACAACAGACCCTGGTTTAGACTTGGAAGTTAGTTAATTCAGGAGGGCTTTGCCCCTTAGATGCACTGCCTGCCTAAATCAGATGTTCAGTGGGTACTTTTTCTACACTTTCTGTAATAGGCACAGGAGGTGTTAAAACATCCAGCTTAAAATTTTCCAGGCTAAAATTATCTGACCTTTCTTTACATCATAGAATCATGGAGCTAAATTCTCCCACTGGCTGTAGCAGATCCAGAATGTTTTCCATGAGAAAAATGCAGCCTTGGCCCCGCTGGCTTTCTCTGCATCCTCTCCGGAAGGAGTGATCTTCCCTCCAGGACTGGATTTGCAACTCCATGAAATGAGAGGCTATGAGTTCTCTCAACTGCTTGAATGAACTTAAACCCAATGGCTCTGCTGCTGATCACACCCACTCATGAGGTCTGCTCTCCTGGCACTTGTTAGGGACCCAAACTCCAACTCAATGCCCCTAACAAATAGCCAGAGCCTGGTTCAGAGAAATAAAATCCATTTGGAGAATTTTCCGAAATATTCGGAGATTCCCAGTTCTGATCTGACCATCTGACATTTTCTTCATCACCAGAGCTTCTGAAAATAGAGAATGGAGACCATAATCTTTTGGGCCTAGAGCTGGTGATCTTGGGCTTCCCAGGTGGTTCAGTGGCAAAGAATCTGCCTGCCAATGCAGGAGATGCAGGAGACATGGGTTTGATCCCTGGGTCAGAAAGAGTCCTTGGAGTAGGAAATGGCAGCCTACTCTAGTATTGTTGTGTGAAAAATTTCATGGACAGAGAAGTCTGGCGGGCTACAGTCCATGGGGTCGCAGAGTCGAACACAACTGACCATACATACACTGATACTGGCATTTTTGCTGTCAACCGATGTAGAGGGATGTTCTGAGAAGGAGCTCTAAAAATCTAATTATTTCATTGTTATGCAAATATCCTTGGGGGATGCCAGAGGAAGGACATTCAGGTGAAGGTCAGAGCAGCGTATGTAGGCTTGGGGAGGGGCTTCCTGGATGCTTAAGGCATAATAGCCAGAAGTCAGGGTGACCCAGGGTGAGAGTGGGAGAAAGTGGCAGGTGTAAGGTCAGAGGGCATGGGGCAGGTTTTCTAAAAATAGCAAAACAAAGAACAAGTTATATACAGACACCCGGGAAAGTTGTAAGAATTGGTGCTATGCTGGAAAGTCATTAAAAAGTCTTTTTAGTGCTTTCCTTTTGTGGTCATCGCTGAAGCACTAGTGGCCAAAGTGAGTTTGAATCCCTTCATTACTTCCGACAAAGCAAGAACATTAAACAGGCATTTTAAAGAAGATTGTCTTTCTGTCCTTCCAAAGAGCCGAGACAGGCATAATGTTTGATCCACACCCAATAGGAAGGAGATAAAGTTCAGGTTGGGCAAAGGCTCTACAGAGGGCAGCAAATTGGCAGAGTAGTGCAGGTTTACAGAAATAAATCATCTACACAGAACAAGTGTTGCAGGAGATGCTGCAGGCCCAGCTGTCCATGGATAGCGGGGAGTGCTTTCATGCAGCAGATGGTTAACATCACTCCACTACACCTGGGCAAAGACCTCCAAAAGCTCCTTGAACATAAAGCCACATCAAGCCAAGAAAAGTAGAGGGCACCACCAAGGAAAAAAACAATTGAAAAGATGCAGGAATAGAGTAATCTTAGACACAACTCTCTCGCAGATGTTTTTGAACTGTGGTGTTGGAGAAGGCTCTTGAGAGTCTCTTGGACTGCAAGGAGATCCAACCAGTCCATCCTAAAGGAAATCAGTCCTGAATATTCATTGGAAGGACTGATGCTGAAGCTGAAACTCCAATACTTTGGCCACCTGATGGGAAGAACTGACTCATTTGAAAAGACTCTGATGCTAGGAAAGATTGAAGGCAAGAGGAGAAGGGGAGGACAGAGGATGAGATAGTTGGATGGCATCACCGACTCGATGGACATGAGTTTGAGCAAGCTTCGGGAGTTGGTGATGGACAGGGAAGCCTGGCATGCTGCAGTCCATGGGGTCGCAAAGAGTTGGACACAATTGAGTGACTGAACTGATACACAACTGTCATTGAAAACTGTTAAAACAGGGACATCCCTGGTGGTTCAGTGATTAAGACTCCATGCTTTCAATGGAACCCTACTCAATGTTACGTGGCAGCCTGGATGGGAGGGGAATTTGGGGAAGAATAGATACATGTATGTGTGTGACTGAGTCCCTTCTATGTTCACCTAAAACTCACAACATTGTTATTCGGCTGTACCTCAATACAAAAAGTTAAAACCAATAACAAGAAAACTCTGCATGCTTCCACAGCAAGGGGCATAGGTTCAATCCCTGCTGAGGGAACAAAGATCCCACATGCTGCACACAGACACAAAAACTGTGGGAGGGTATTCTGAAACACGTTTTGAACTGCTTCCTACAGTTCCAAAGCAATCCTTCCTGATGAACCTGCTCCATGAGACAGCGTGATGAGAAATGCATGTGTGTATCGAACAGAAAAAAGAGTAGAGGAAACAGCTATAGATCAGTCATCATCTTCTTTTAGAAAAATAAAAGAAAATGTAAAAGAAAATCTGAGTCCCACTATGATCTTTCCTTAGTGCTCTTTTCCTAAACGTATTCGTTTTCCAGCTTGTTGCTATGTCAACCAGAAGAAAGAAATGGTTAGGTGAACTCATAAGCTCGCCTGTAACAATTTGCTTTCTGTGGTTATGAAGTCATCCAAATGATCTACTATATTGTGGGGTTATTAAAAATTATATTATTTTGTAATCTGTGTAATTTTTTTCTTTTTCTTTCTTTCTTTTTTTTTTTTCCCTTTGACCATGCTGCACAGATTATGAGATCTTAGTTCCCTGACCAGGGATTGAACCCAGCTCCAGCAGTGGAAGCTGAGAGTCCTAACCATTGGACTGCCAGGGAATTCCCTGTAATTATATTTCTTAATCCAAAGACAAAAAAAATTAGTTTATGGATTTTCACTGAACTGAATATATAATATAATGGAGCATCATTCTTCTAGAAAAACTAGAGCCCAGTAGGATATGTAGGGTGATGGTTTCACTGCTCTAGATTCTGAAGAAACTGGGAAAAAAAAAGCAAACCTATAGGTTTTTTTCTGATGTCTTGGAGCCCTAAAGCTTTAGGATGGAGTCACTTAAATTCAAACCAGCCTAGTTCATGTCACTAACTGTCACCAGCACCACCTCTGGATATTCATAAAGACCTTGCCTGATGAAACTCTGGACCTCTTTCTCAAAGTAACCTTGTTAAGTGTATAAAGTACAGAATATTACCCCACAAAACCAATGATATTAAAGAAAACACTATTCAAGTACAGTCTGTGGACAGAATCAGGGGATCCATGAAGTTAGGTAGGATAATAAATACATTTTTGGTTTCTCCAATCTCTTTTTTTTTTTGGTTTCTCCAATCTCTAATTGAAATTTATCACTCTCCCAAATGACAAGTGTAGGAAAAGACAGTAGTATAATCATCACCAGAGACTGTTACTAAGGGAAACCACAGTTGTTTAAAATATTATCATTGTTGTATTCATCTTGACATGTAAATTATATATAACTAAGTAGATGTGTGCATAATATCTTGAAATTTCTGCGATTAGATCTGCTGCTAAATCTTGTTAAGAATTAAATAGGACTTTCCTGGTGGTTCTGTGGCTAAGACTCTGCACTCCCAATGCAAGGGGCCTGGGACTGATCCCTGGTCTGGGAACTAGATCCCACATACCACAGCTAAGACTCAGTGTAGCCAAATAAATAATTTTAGAAAAAAATTTTAATGGGTGGATCTTAAAAAAGAATTAAATAGAAATGACAATGACTATTTCTTAAAAAGAAAATATATTTAGGTAATCCTACTAGTTAACAATTTAGAGGATAAGTTCTTTAACACAGATGTAAGTTTTAGAATTATTATCATATAAAATGCAAGATATTTTAAAAGCTAGTATTCATACATCTAGCTGTGTTGTTTTAGAATGTAACTGAAAGTCACAGTTTTTTAAAAATCGATGAAAGATTCTTTTTCTTCTGAGGCTGTAACGAAATGTCACTTAACTGAAAACACTTCACTACCCACATGGATGATGTGATTCCAGGCTCTAGGCTTCAAATCCACTTTTAGTGGAATTATGTAGCATTTCTCAATGATCCACATTAATTTATAAATCAAATGGGGAAAAACTGCAATGAGAGAACTTTAAACTTCTTCTAAAAAGTATCAATTAGGCAAATAGCTTTTTTTTTTTTGTAAAGTGCTTTTGATTTCAAATTGCTTTCTCTTCTCTCTGAGAAGTAAAGGAGAAATATAGATTAAAGATAAAGTTACATCTGTAACTTACTTGAAAGTAACTTGTCTTAATAAACCAATCAGATCAGCTGGTTATTACTTGGAACTGCTCAAAAATGATTTCTTTTCAGTCCAAGGAGAAATTGTCTTATTAGATGAAGGTATCATGTAGAGAATGAGATGTAATCAGAAAGAGAAATGTCCTGTAAGAGACTTAAGGAGTCACCTTCAGGATTCTGATAACAGATACAGTACCTTAGGTAAATCAGAGCATTGTCTGAAAGCACTAATAAGGAAAATGAATGATTTGCTCTAAAGATGCTCAGCTCTCATAGATTCTTCTTTAAAAAAG
The DNA here is from genome assembly GCF_019923935.1 of Bubalus bubalis. Classification (NCBI taxonomy): domain Eukaryota; kingdom Metazoa; phylum Chordata; class Mammalia; order Artiodactyla; family Bovidae; genus Bubalus; species Bubalus bubalis. Next base: position 48,416,600 of record NC_059171.1, on the reverse strand, counting down.
AACAGAGAATTTCATTGCTTAAGTAGTAGTCTTTTTTTTTTTTTTTTTAAGTTTAAAAGGAAAATATAAAAGAAAACTGGCTCATAGCGTTAGAAGAAAGCATATTTTCTTCTCTTAACCAGCTCCAAGCCTGGGTGGTGCTCCGTTAATAGAAGATATTAAGAAGAGGTGGCAAGAATACACAGAAGAACTAAACAAAAAAGATCTTCATGACCCACATAACCACAACAGTGTGATCACTCACCAAGAGCCAGACATCCTGGAACGTAAAGTCAAGTCGGCCTTAGGAAGCATCCCTATGAACAAAGCTAGTGGAGGTGATGGAATTCCAGTTGAGCTATTTCAAATCCTACAAGATGATGCTGTGAAAGTGCTGCACTCTATATGCCAGCAAATTTGGAAAACTCAGCAGTGGCCATAGGACTGGAAAAGGTCAGTTTTCATTCCAATCCCAAAGAAAGGCAATGCCAAAGAATGTTCAAACTACCTCACAATTGCACTCATCTCACACACTAGCAAAGTAATGCTCAAAATTCTCCAAGCCAGGCTTCAACAGAACCTTGAAATTCCAGATGTTCAAGCTGGTTTTAGAAAAGGCAGAGGAACCAGAGATCAAATTGCCAACATCCATTGGATCATCAAAAAATCGAGAGTTCCAGAAAAACATCTACTGCTTTATTTAGTACACCAAAGCCTTTGACTGTGTGGATCGCAACAAATTGTGGAAAATTCTTCAAGGGATGGGAATACCAGAACACCTGACCTGCCTCCTGAGAAATCTGTATGCAGGTCAAGAAGCAACAGTTAGAACTGGACATCGAACAACAGACTGGTTCCATATCGGGAAAGGAGTACGTCAAGGCTGTATATTGTCATCCTGCTTATTTAACTTATATGCAGAGTACATTGTTCGAAATGCTGGGGTGGATCAAGCACAAGCTGGAATCAAGATTGCCAGGAGAAATATCAATATCCTTAGATATGCAGATGACACCACCCTTACGGCAGAAAGCGAAGAACTAAAGGGCCTCTTGATGAAAGTGAAAGAGGAGAGTGAAAAAGTTGGCTTAAAACTTAACATTCAGTAAACTAAAATCATGGCATTTGGTCCCATCACTTCATGGCATATAGATGGGGGTTAAACAATGGAAACAGTGAGAGACTTTATTTTTGGGGGCTCCAAAATCACTGCAGATGGTGACTGCAGCCATGAAATTAAAGGACGTTTACTTCTTGGAAGAAAAGCTATGACCAACCTAGACAGCATATTAAAAAGCAGAGACATTCCTTTGCCAACAAAGGTCCATCTAGTCAAAGCTATGGTTTTTCTAGTAGTCATGTATGGATGTGAAAGTTGGACTATAAAGAAAGCTGAGCACCGAAGAATTGATGCTTTTGAACTGTGGTGTTGGAGAAAACTCTTGAGAGTCCCTTGAACTACAAGGAGATCCAATCAGTCCATCCTAAAGGAAATCAGCCCTGGATTGATGCTGAAGCTGACGTTCCAATGCTTTGGCCACCTGATGCAAAGAACTGACTCATAGAAAAAGATCCTGATGCTGGGAAAGATTGAAGGTGGGAGGAGAAGGGGATGACAGAGGTTGAGATGGTTGGAAGGCATCACCAACTCAATGGACGTGAGTTTGAACAAGCTCCAGGAGTTGGTGATGGACAGGGAAGCTTGGCGTGCTGCAGTCCATGGGGTCACAAAGAGTTGGACACGACTGAGTGACTGAACTGAATCGAATATCTTGAGGAAACAGTGTGTAATACTTCACCCCAAAATCACTGTTAGGTAAAAATTGTTCTTCATTAGATTTATGTTTTCAGATGTTGGAATACTAAATTACACAGTTGTCTTATTAATAAGCCACTTTGGGTATTACCTGTGCCTACCCTACTCAGACCTGTGGTTCAGAAAAAATGGTTAACGGGGGAGGTGTTTGTGGGTGTTTGATAATATCGGTGGTAAGATCAAGGATCCAGGACAGTTCAGGACAGGATATTTCTGGAAGATGCAATTAAAATGTCACTTTCATAAATATCAAAGGAAAAAAAATCTTCCTAACAAGAACTTCTGAACACTGAAGTTCGGATTCCCTATGCTCTGGGAGATGACTATGTTGGTTTCCCAGGACGCAGTAACAAAGTCCTACAAAGTGGCAGGCCTAAAGCAAAAGAAATATATTCTCACAGATCTAGGGGCTAAAAGTTTCAAATCAAGGGGCTTGCACTCTTTCAGAAGCATCTAGGGGAGAATCCCAGTCTCTCCCAGTATCTCATGGCTCCAGACATCACTCCAGTCTTTGCCTTTTCTTCATCTGACTTTCTTTGCCTTCTCCTGTCTCTTAGAAGACACTTGCCACTGGATTTAGACCTCACCTGGATAGTCCAGGATGAACTCATTTTGAGATCCTTAACTTATTTACATCTGCAAAGACCCGTTTTCTAAATAAGGTCACAATCACAGGTTCTGGAAGTTAGAACAGGGCATATCTTTTGTGGGGTCTTCCTGTAACCCACTATAACTACTGAGTCAACATTTACTCCTTTGGGTTGAGAGGATAGCTCATGCTCTCAAGAAAGTGATGACAAATCACAGCAAAAAAACCACAAAGGCATCAGGGAGACATGAGGGCAAATGCCTCATGTACACATTGACTTTGAGATTCTGGGTAGATCTTTCATGGTTATCTGTTAGAAAGCGAACTCCTACAGGGTAACAGTAATTGGAGCAAGCCACGATAAGTATAAGTTAATACATTTCTTTCCTTTCTCTTTTCCTTCCAGTTGACTTTTATTTACTGAAATTTTTATTTTTAGTTGGAGGATACTTGCTTCACCATGTTGTGCTGGTTTCTGCAGTACAACAACATGAATCAGCCATAAGTATACATATATCTCCTCCCTCTTACCAAATGTTAATTTAAATGAAGAATCTTTGATAAAATCTCTTTCTTCGGCTTATCCCTTGTGACACTTTTTTAGACTCCTGTCCTTTTATGAGTCTCTGCCCAAAGTACCTAAATGCCCACCGCTCTCTGAGCACTGAATTGCATTTCAACAGATCATCAGGTTCTCATGCTGAATAGACATAATATTTGATCAGTTTCACTCTCTAAATCTAACCCTATAACTACCACTCAGCCTCTGAACATGCTGCCTTCCATCCCTTCAAACCTTCTGATTGTGTCTCTATTTAGTAATGCTTTCATTCACCCACAACCATGTCTTCATTAGAAGCCAAAGTGACAGAGTTGCTTAGCCAGACAATGTCTGTCTCAAGCTTAAGTCAATACTATTTGCAAGTGTGCTCAAGTCACTCAGTTGTGTTTGACTCTTTGTGACCCCATGGACTGTAGCTCGCCAGGCTCCTCTGCCCATGGGATTCTCCAGGCAAGAATACTGGAGTGGGTTGCCATTTCCTTCTCCAAGGGATCTTCTTGACCCAGGGATGGAACCCAGGTCCTCCCTCATTACAGGCAGATGCTTTACCTTCTGAACCACTAGGGAAGCCCCAACAGTGATACATAAGTAAAAGTACATTTAAAATCACAAAAAAATTATTTTGGTCTATAATTTTATAGATAGTAAATAATACCTTATTAATGTGATATTTTGATGGATCATAAGATTTTTCTGGCTCACTTTTATGTAAGTAAAGGCTGATTTCAAAATGTATACTCTTTGATTTTCAATTGGTGTAACTGAAAGTCACTCTTCGCATATGTAAAATCACAAACAATTTTTTATAATTTTTCTTTTTAGAAGGACTTTTCTACTGATGTGATGCTGAAGTATCACGTGGAAAGTGTTCATTCCCACCAAACAACAATCATTGAATTTAATTTCTATGTCTAAGCCTGAGGACAGTGGCTTTGTAATGTTACAGCAGTTTTCAAAACCAGAGACCCTAAATTCACTGAAGAATTCAGGGAACTCCTGATATGCTTTACTGTAATGTCCACGTGTATGATTTTGTTTTGTAATAATTTACTGACAAAGTTTGCAGGCCAGCGAGGTGCCACAGGAATGGGCTCTACGGACAGAAGTACCAGGCACCCCCTCACTCCAGCTTCTGCTGTTGACGCCTCGGTCACAGCCACATCAGGGCTGAAGGCCGCGCCTTTGTGATCCTTGCCTCCAAGGTCTGCCCCTCATCCTCCGGCTGGCCCCACCTTGGCGCATGCGCACTGGGTGCCAGCACAACCGCTCAAGGGGCGGAAGTCCCCACCCAGCTGCCGGGTTTATCGCCACCGTTGCACCATCGACCTCTACTTACAAAACACAAGTTCCAAGATAAAATTACTGAGAATTTCAAGACTGCAACAGCCTCAAAGCATTGAACAAAGCTCGAGGGCCCTTCTGAGAGGGGGGTGGGAGGTCTCACCATGCCCATGAAATGTCTTGGTTGCATCCGTGATGTCAGCAGGACAATGTGATGCTTGCACCCAGCCTTCAACTCTAGAAATGTGTTTTAATATAAAGTGGATTTCAGATGAAACCAAGGGAACTGGGTACTTGTGCCCTTAAAGGTGATGGGATTATACCATTGTTGGGCTGTGTGCTCTTGGGTGAGTGGTTCAACCTCTCTGGGCCTCCATTTCTTCATTGTAAAAGAATATAGCATTGTACCATTGTACCTGTTGGCTCAGACAGTAAAAGAATCTGCCTGCAATGCAAGAGACCCAGGTTCAATGTGGGAAAGATCACCTGGAGTAGGAAATGGCAACCCACTCCAGCATTCTTGGCTGGAGCATTCCCCGGACAGAGGAACCTGGCAGACTACAGCTCAAGGGGTGGCAAAGAGTCGGGTAAGACTGAGTTACACTTCAAAAGCGTTGTACCAGTGTTAATTTCCTGGCTTTTCTCATTGTACCTTGGTTAGTTAAGAGATGAACATTAGGGAAAGCTACCTGCATGGTTAATGGGAATTATCTACATTATTTTTGCAGCTTTTCTGGAAATAGAAAATTGTCTCAGCAGTTTATAATGTGGAAGGCAAGGAGCCCCTCTCACCCCGTGGTAGAATCAGAATGCACAGGCCCTGACGGGCCTACTCAAGATTTGATTGTGAACAAGTTGTATTCTGTCCTGAACACATTGTTTAACTTCTTTTTTTTTTTTTAATTTTTTATTTCATATTGGAGGGCAGTTGATTAACAGTGCTGTAATACTTTCATGTATACAGACACTTCTTAACTTCTAATCCCTTACCTTCCTGGGTAAGGAATGTAGAATGGGGTATTGAATTAGTTCTTTTTTAAGTTTTGCTCCTCTGTCCATGGAATTCTCTAGGCAAGAATACTGGGATGGGTAGCCATTCCCTTCTCCAGGGGATCTTCCCAACCCAGGAATCGAATCGGGTCTCCTACATTGCAGGCAGATTCTTTGCTGTCTGAGCCACCAGGGAAGCCCACTGGATTAGATTATTTAATTTTTTTTTTTTACATTTCAACCCCATGGCATGTTGAACCTTAGTTTCCAACCAGGGATGGAATCCATGCCCCCTTCATTGGAAGGCTAATCACTGGACCAGCGGGGAAGTCCCTTGAATTCAATTCTTAATGTCCTTTTTAGTGTAAGAACAATTGAAGGGCCTCTTGGGTCTCATTTACCTCTTTAGCTCTTCCTTATTTTGATTTTTTTTTTTTTTTTTTAATATATGCTTCCAAGCCTTCCTCATTGGAGGAGGAAATGGCAACCTGCTCCAGTATTCTTGCCTGGAAAATTCCATGGACAGAGGAGCCTGGTGGGCTATAGTTCATTGGGTTGCAAAGAGTTGGACATGACTGAGGACTGAGCATACACATAAGCTTCCCTAGCTGTGTTTTCCTTTTATTTTTGTTCTACTCGGTATATCTTGAGAGCATTTAAAGTTAGCACTTAGGGACTTCCCTGGTGGTCCAGTGGCTAAGACTCTGAGCTCCCAATGCAAGGCGGCCCCAGGATCAATCCCTGGTTAGGGAACTAGATCCCACATGCTGCAACTAAGAGTTTGCGTGCCGAAACTGAAGATCCTGTGAGCCGCAACTGAGACCTGATGCAGCCAAATAAATAAAATGAATTAAATAAACCTAGTCTACGGGGTCGCACAGGTCGGACACGACTGAAGCAACCTAGCAGCAGCAGCAGCAGCAGTACTTAAAAATATCCAAGAGTATGTTTACAGAAGCAAAGCAACCTTTACTGTGGGAGGAAGTGCATTTCCAGCATATCCGATTGAAAGAAGGTGATTGTCACCCAGCCATTTCAGCTCAATTCCTGTCCCTCATCCTTGGTGACACACTGAAGTCACCTGGGAATCTTTTAAAACTACTAGTGCTCCAGTGCCAACTCCAGGAGGTTCTGATTTAATAGATTTGTGTGTGACTAGACCATTTGTGTGTGACTAGTCCACTTTTTATATTTAGTGCATTTGTCATTTCAAAACATGGCATCACTGACATTATCATCAATCCTATTGAAGCATATTTCAGTCTTTTCAAAAAACATAAAATGCTCATGTCATATGACCCCCTATAGTGCAAATTTTATTTGGTGCGATGTGTACATTATTGCATGATTCAAGAACATGCAATAATGTATACAATGCACCAACTGAAAATTGGTGTCCTTATCGATACTTTTGTTCATATAATATGTGCATAAACACATTTGAGATTATAAACTACAGTGTGACAGGGAGCTAAACTTTTTTGTTACAGCTTTAAGTTGATATATATATTTTTCATATATCATGCAATTCATCCATTTAAGATATACAATTCAGTGGTTTTTAGTATATTGGCTGAGTTGTCAGGGACCTAAAACTTAACGCTTGTTATACAAGACAGCAGATGTGAAAGACCCAATAATTTCCACTTGATCATGATAAGATTTTTAGCTGTATTATTTTTTTTCTCTTGCTGTATTATTCTATAAAGCCTGCTTAAAGGAAAGAAGCTAATCACTAGTGATAAACTCATCTTTAATGAAAAGAAGTGTCATTAAGGAGAAAAAAAAAATGCCAGTTTTCTCTCAGTACTCATTCATCCTCCCTGAAAGGACACAGAACACTTCCAAACTGTGATGATTAGATCCAAAATTTATATGCTCTGCTTTATATACTCTTTGATTAATCCATAACAACCAATTACCATTGCTTACCTTTATTATTAGATTTTCCCAGCACCATTACACTCCTGACTAATGAAAATGCTAAGAGTCTATTAAGAGCATGCACAATATCATTCTAGCTAATGCCAAATGGTTAATTGCCTTCAAAATTTGAAGGCATGGTCTTACGATATATGTGATCAGACTATATATGAGTCTATATAACACACTTAGAAGAACACTGAACACAAAGTATGTGTTCAGTGAGGAGAGTGATCATACCATCTGGAAACCAGGACACTTTTGAGAGGGAAAGGGGCTGTGCAATTTAATTAGCTCTGATTATTATATACTGTTTATCTATTTTGCATAATTCAAATGGTAATACAAACAAATGGCTGTTCTTCATAATTTATAATTAAATTTTGGAAAGAAATTGCACATAGATTTTTTAAGATTTTCCATTAAAATGAAGGTGTGTATGTATGTGTGTTCACTCACTCAGTTGTGTCTGAGTCTTTGCAACCCAATGAACTGCAGCCCATCAGGCTCCTCTGTCCATGGAATTTTCCAGGCAAGAATACTGGAGTGGGTTGCCATTTCCTCCTCCAGGGGATTTCCCCCACCTAGGGATCAAACCCGAGTCTCCTGCATTCACAGGCAGATTGTCTACCACTGAGCCACCTAGGGAGCCAGAATGAAGGTACATATAGATAAACAAAACAAACTGTCCCCTTTGGCTACCACTTTTGAATCACACTGTTCCCCCCATCGAGTCCACATTGGTCACAATACACATTAGTTATCAAACAGCCAATGGATATGTGTGTAGGAGACTCATCAGTTCATCTTGAGCCAAATGTGCAGATCACTTGGTCTGCAGATGCCAGGCTCTTACACATTTGGATTTCTGGGGCAATTAATCTGTCACTTTTCGACATGTGATCAATTTTCTAATAATTGAACTTTAAGAGAAATGAGTAGACAATGGCTCTTTGTACTCGAGCTGTGAGGAAGCAAAAAGCAAATGAATTTTCCAGGTCATGGGAGCTTCCACCATCAGCACTTCCAGTCATTTTAGGTAGAAATCTTACCAGATGTGTGAGCCTCTTAATAATGGTTTCCAAGACAGCCCAGGTCCTTCTTTTAGGAAATCTCATTTCATGACCAGAAAATATACATCTACTAGTCAGCCCTGTGCTTTGTACGTTCAGGGAAGAACATGGATGCTGTGTCTACTCTCCATGCCAAGAATGAGCGTCAGGCAGAATCACCTCCTATGTATCCTTGACTTGGCTGCCTCTGTATAGTCAGGGAAGGAGGCTCTGGAGTTAACATCTCACAAGTTCCTTCTTTATGATTTTCTAGGCTAGAAGTTATGTCCTTTTTTCCTGCCGTGACTCCTAATAGAAGCTATTCATCGTCACAGCACGTGTCCAAGAAACCCCGGAGTATGGCACCCATCTTGGCTGGCCACTTATAATTTCACCCTTCTTCCTCACACTCAAGAAAGCATATGAGAGGGACTTCCCTGGCAGTCCAGTGGCTAAGAATTCACCTTCCAATGCCAGGGGCGTGGTTTGATCCCTGTTCAGGGAACTAGGATCATATGTGCCAAGGGACAACTGAGCCCACGAGCTGCAAGTGGAGAGCCTGCACATCACAACTAGAGAAAGCCAGTGCACCACAATGAAGATCCAGATAGCTCCCCCACCAAAAAATCATGTTGGAAAGCAAGAGAGTAAGAGAGATATTCAGTGCTTCCCTAGTAGCTCAGAAATGCTGGGCTGGATGAAGCACAAGCTAGAATCAAGATTGCTGGGAGAAATATCAATAACCTCAGATATGCAAATGATACCACCCTTATGGCAGAAAGTAAAGAACTAAAGAGCCTCTTGATCAAAGTGAAAGAGGAGAGTGAAAAAGTTGGCTTAAAGCTCAACATTCAGAAAACGAAGATCATGGCATCTGGTCCCATCACTTCATGGCAAATAGATGGGGAAATAGTGAAAACTGACAGACTTTATTTTTTTGGGCTCCAATATCACTGCAGATGGTGACTGCAGCCATGAAATTAAAAGACGCTTACTCCTTGGAAGGAAAGTTATGAACAACCTAGACAGCATGTTAAAAAGCAGAGACATTCCTTTGACAACAAAGGTCTGTCTAGTCAAAGCTATGGTTTTTCTAGTAGTCATGTATGGATGTGAGAGTTGGACTATAAAGAAAGCTGAGCGCCGAAGATTTGATGCTTTTGAACTGTGGTGTTGGAGAAGACTCTCGAGAGTCCCTTGGATTGCAAGGAGATCCAACCAGTCCATCCTAAAGGAGATCAGTCCTGAGAGTTCATTGGAAGGACTGATGTTGAAGCTAAAACTCCAATAGTTTGGCAAGAACTGACTCATAGAAAAAGACCCTGATGCTGGGAAAGATTGAAGGTGGGAGGAGAAGGGGACAACAGAGGATGAGATGGCTGGATGGCATCACTGACTCAATAGACATGAATTTGAGTAAACTCTGGGAGTTGGTGATGGACATGGGCCTGGTGTGCTGCAGTTTATGGGGTCGCAAAGAGTCGGACATGACTGAGCGACTGAACTGAACTGGTGGCTCAGATGGTAAAGAATTTGCCTGCAATGTGGGAGACCCAGGTTCAATTCTTGGGTCAGGAAGATCCCCTGGAGAAGGGAATGGCTACCCACTCCAGTATTCTTGCCTTGAGAATTCCCATGGACAGAGAAGCCTGGCGGGTTACAGTCCATGGGATCGCACAGAGGGACTAACGCTTTCACTTTTTTTTCTTTCAAGAGAGATATTATCATATAGATAATCTCAAATCTCTGATTTTCTTTTTAGGCTAAACAACTTGGGTGTATTTGCAAACTCTGATAAGCTGTTGAAGAAAGACAAATATTTGTGAATTACCTTACAACTTATTATGACCATTAGTGTGTATGCTCTCTTTTTGCCTCGATGGGTCTGCAGTGAGGCCACCTTTCTCCTTTCTTTCTAAAATAGTCATTCATTATTTATTGATTCATTTGTTGTTCTTCCCACGAGCATGTAATGAATATTTACTGTGCTACATACCAGGCTTCCCAGGGGGTGCTAGTGGTAAAGAACCTGCCTGCCAATGCAGGCGATGTAAGAGACATGGGTTCGATCCCTCGGTCAGGAAGATGCCCTGGAGGAGGGCACAGCAACCCACTCCAGTGTTCTTGCCTGGAGAATCTCATGGACAGAGGAGCCTCGCGGACTACAACAGTCCATGGAGTTGCAAAGAGTTGGACATGACTGAAGCGACTTAGCACCCATACTGAGAAACATGATGTACAAGACCAAAAATCCTCTGCTGCCAACGAGCTCATATCTAACAAGAGAAATTAGATATGTCAGCAAAAGAAATGGAGATGAAAGTATGAACACATAGACCTGGGTACTGTATCTGATGGATGGACAGATGGCTGACAGCTGAGGATAACTGCTAGGTAGAGATACATATGAGACATCCGAAGGGTCTCTGACTCTCCTGCAGTAGAAAGGTGGTCAGGGAAGCTGAGTGTAGGTGAAAAGGACCATTCTGCCGGCCAGGCAAGGGCAGGAAGGCCTTCCAGGCAGCACCACAGTCGTGCTCTGGAACCAGCACACGGGCCTGGAGCTGCAGTGTCAGTAAATTGACTTATGCCTCAGTGTAGTCTGAAGAGGTAAGAAAGTTTTGATAAATCTGGTAGGATAAGGGTTATAAATTGGATTTTTTTTTTTAAGAGTGAAACCAAGAGACTCTGTGATAATCTAGAGGGGTGGGATGGGCTGGGAGGTGGGAGGGAGATTCAAGAGGGAGAGGACATATGTATACCTGTGGCTGATTCATGTTAATGTATGGCAGAAACCAACACAATACTATAAAGCAATTATCCTTCAATTAAAAATAAGAATATTTTTTTAAAAAAGAAGGAAAAAAAGGAGTAATAAAGCATCTGAAGAGATGTGGGAAAAAAAGAGTGAAGCCAAGAGAAAATAGAGACCTGGGAGGATTATGAGGGAAAGTGGAAGGGTGTTAGAGATTAGAGGTCCCCCTACTCTGAGCCCTCGCTGTCTCATCCCCTGTTCACTTACAGACTTCTTCTCCCAGCCCCCTCAGCTCCTGGAAGCAGCCAGCTTAATTAAATCTTATTAGTTTTGATCTAAAACCATGGTGATTATTGAATTCCCTAAAATTTCAGGGTTGCAAAAGTACTTCCTTTGCCTGTATGTGAATGTTCTGACTAGCATTGTTCACGATAGCCAAAAACTTAACTCGTGGTATATTTATACCATGGAATATTCTCCATCATAAAAAGGAACAAACCACTGATACTTGCAATAATATGGATGAACCTCAAAAACATTTACTCAGGAAATGAAATCAGATACCTATTGTATGATATATGTATCTACCTATTTTTATGGAATTTCTAAAAAAGGAAAATCTATAGAGAAAGAAAGCATATTAGTGATCATCTGTGTCTGAAAATAAGAGTGGGAATCTATTGCAGATGAGTAAGTGGGGACTTTTGGGGTGATGGGAATATTCTAAAACTGAATTATAGGATTGGTTGCACAAATCTAAATTTACTAGAAATAATTTAACTATGCACTTACCACAGGTAAATTTTATAGTAGGTAATAAATTATACCTCATTTTTAAAATGTACTACCCACTTCCCTATTCTTTTAAGAAAATATATCGAGCATTATTAAACTCTTTTCTTCAGAGTCATTGCATAAATATATTGTTATCGGTATAGTGGAATGATTAGGTGCTAAACTGTGATCCCTAGCAAGTTACAAAATTGCCAAAGCCCTCAGATTCCTCATGTGTAAAATGAGAACAGGAACTTCCCTGGTGGTCCAGTGGCTAAGACTCCAAGTTCCCAGGGCAGGGGGCCTGAGTTTTGTCCCTGGTCAGGGTACTAGATTCCACAGGCCGCAACGGAGACCTGGCACAGCCAAATAAATTAATTAATTAAAAAAAAAAATGAGGAATCACTTCACATCAGTTTGAATGGCTATCACCAAAAGGCACACAAATAACAAATGCTGGTGAGGATGTAGAAAAAAGGGAACTGTGATACACTGTTGGTGGGAATATAAATTGGTGCAAATAGTATAGAGGTTTCTCAAAAAACTAAAAATAGAACTACCATATGATCCAGAAATTCCACTCCTGGGCATATATCTGAAAAAAATAAGAATACTAATTCCAAAAGAAACATGCACCCCATCATTCACGCCAGCATTATTTACAATTGCCAAGATATGGAAGCACCTAAGAGGCGATCAACAAATGAATGAATAAAGAAAATGTAATATTTATACACAATGGTAATGACTCAGCCATAAAAAAGAAAGAAATTTTGCCAGTTATAGCAACATGGATGGATTTGGAGGGCAGTATGCTAAGTGAAATAAGTCAGACAGAGAAAGATAACTACTGTATGGCATGACTTACATGTAGAATCTAAAAAATACAACAATATAACACTAAAGGAGCAGACTCACACATGCAGAGAACAAACTAGGGATTACCAGTGGGGAGGGAGGAGTATTACAGGGTTGGGGAAGCGGATGGTACCCACTATTGGACATCAAGATAGGCTACAAGGATGCATTGAACAACACTGGGAATATAGCCAATCATTTGTAATAACTACAAATGGACTGTAACCTTTAAAAATTGTCTAAAAATGTAAACATAAAAAAGTAAATTAACATTAAAAAATTTAAAATAATCACCATATAATTCTACTTTTTGATTATCAATTCAAAACAAACTTAAATTAGGTTGAATCTAAATGGGAACCATATCAGTAAAACTTGGAAGTTAGGAAAGCTCTCCACGAGGCAAGAGACCAGAATGTAAAAGAAAGACTTGTGTTTAATGTTTACAACCCAGCCATTTTCTCCTACATAAGAGCTTTCAACACAGTGGACTCATGACTTCTTGGCTACACCAGCCCAACCAACTCAACTGCACAGAGAATTGTTTGGGGAGAAAAACAAAATGGAGTCTACAGAGCTAATAATTGTTTATTCTTATGCTATAAGACCAGCTCAAGTTTGGACCAGGTGAGATACAAGAAGTTTGCTAAGAAAACTCCCACAGAAATTCAGCCAACCATTTAGTCAATAATATTGATTTGTGGTGCCATCTACATAATAGAGTGTCGTGGTTAAGAACATGGGTTTGGGAAGCAGACAGAACAGGGTAAGATCCTGGCCCTGCCTTGTTCACTCTGCAGCCGTCATGAGCAAATGACTCCCCTTGTTTCCTCACCTATAAAATGGGACAACTGCGGTGGCTGCCTTGTGATGATAGAGGTGTTGTGTGCAGTGCTTAGAAACCGGCTCAGTTAGTGTCATGCTGAGCTAAGTACAATAGGTAAATAACAACAGTGAACAAGATAGACATGGCCCCACCTGGAAGAAACCTATGCCCTCACAGTATGGAACTAAGATCCTACATGCCGAGTGGCAGGGCCAAGAAAACAGTAAAATAACACACACACATGCACACAAAACACAAAATCCATGTGATTATGAAGAGGGCAGAGTTGGTGTCGACAGGCAGAGAAGGGAGAGATTTGTGGTGTAGAGGGAGGGTTTAGAGTTGTTGATGGTGAGGAGGTTAATGATAAAAATGGTGATAGTTTTATTGTCCTCGTTGTTGTTTGAGATAGGGAGACTAGAAAATGTTTTAAGTGAAGAAGGAGGGAGAAGTCACTGATTCTGAGGAGGGATGAGTACACAGAGAAGTCTAACCCAAAGCATGAAACTCACTCTGATAGAACAAAGGGCAAATATTCCCTTTTCCTTGAGGGCAGGAGGACTGATGAGAGCAGAGTGTAATTTAAGCACGGAATGGGCAAGAACCTGAAGGTCTTTTCTTCTTTTTTTCTTGCAGTTTTATATCTATTTTATTTAATGTTACTTTTTGAGAATATTACAATTTTTTCATCATGATAATTTTGATGACTGAACGATATTCTGTAGCATGAATATATCATAATCTTTTAAAGATTGCAGTATAGTTGATTTACAATGTTCTTAGTTTCAAGTGTACAGAAAACAGATTCAGTTATACATATATATATATATTAAGATATACATATCCTTTTTCATATTCTTTCCCATTACAGGCTATCTCAAGATATTGAGTAGAGTTCCCTGTGCTATACAGTAGGTCCTCATTGTTGAAATATTTTATATATAGCAGTGAAAGTGAAAAAGTTAATTGATCAGTCATGTCTGACTCTTTGCAACCCCATGGACTGTAGCCCACCACGCAACTCTGTCCATGGAATTCTCCAGGTAAGAATACTGGAATGGGTTGCCATTCCCTCCTCCAGGGGAATCTTCCCCACCCAGGGATTGAACCTGGGTCTCCTGTACTATAGGCAGATTCTTTACCATCTGAGCCACCAGGGAAGCCCAATATATAGTAGCCTGTATATGTTAATCAAAAACTCCTAATTTATCCCCCGCCCCCACTCCACCCCTCAAGGCACTCTCTTCTGATGGCTCTGTTTTCTCTGTGAAATTGTAGATCAGGCAAAATTGCTGATGGCATTAGAAAGATCAGAAGGCTCTTCAGAAGCTTGCAGATTTGAAATAATCCTTGTGAGGAGTGGGAAAGCAAGCTCACCAGGACTGGGAAGAGGTGGCCAGGCAGAGCTGAAGGTTCACGCGAGGCTGGACACAGCAAACTCTGAGTAGTATTCAAGAACTCCCTCTCCAGCAGCCCAGGGAGAGGTTGTAGAAGGCAGAATCGGAAGGACCCAATGTTTGGGTTTTTCCTGTTGAATGTGACAAAAGGAAAAGGGGAAAAGGATCTGGCAGCAGAGCGATTAGAGTGTTTAGAGGAAATTTAAACCAGACCAGGGAAGAGCAAAAACGGAAGTAGAGAGATTGAGAGAAAGTGACTGGGGGAGGGTCTAGAGACTCTGGTATTTTATTTTCTGATTTAATAGGGTAAAGTTCACAACCTATCAGCAAGAACTCTCTGAAATTGGATCGAGAGGGTGGTAGGCCCCTGAGATAAAGAGTTATCTGAAATGGAGGGAATTTGCTCTTAAATCAGGACATATTAAATGTCAGGCATTAAGCTATGAATTGTACACATGGACATAGAAAGGTATTTGGCCTTCACAATAAACCTAAAAGGGATTATTACTCTCATTAAACAAAAATTGTGCTCAGGAAGGCTATTTGCCCATAAGCTACATAGTTTGTCAAAGATTCCCTTGGATTCAAACTCTGTTCTTACCCTCACCCCCAAATCTTAGCATTATTCCCAAACTGCTCCAGAAGTCATTTGTTAGAAATAATTCAACTCCTTCACATATTTTTGAAACTAGCTTTAAAAAATTATTTAAACATTCAAGCCCTAAAAATGGCTATGTGTAAAGAAAAGTAAATCTCCACCACTCTAAGTTTCTTAAATTATCCTTCTAGAAATTTCCCTGCACAGATAGGTATATGTGTGTTGTGTATATATATATTTACATAAGAAGTGCCAGATACAGTTCTTCACCCTCTTTTTCAAATGTAGCAATATTTCTTGGTAATATTTGTTATAGCACACTTCTTCCCTTTCAGACAAGCCTAATATTTCTGAAAAAGTGAGTGTTAGTTGCTCAGTCATGACCAACTCTTTGTGATGCTGTGAACTGTAGTCAGCCAGGCTCCTCTGTCCATGGAATTCTCCAGGCAAGAATACTGGAGTAGGTAGCCATTCCCTTCTCCAGAGGATCTTCCTGACCCAGGGATCAAATCTGGGTCTCCCACATTGCAGGCAGATTCTTTTCACCGTCTGAGCCACTGGGAAGCCCAATATTCCTGAGGAACCATAAATTATTTAACCCTACAACAGATTTTAGGTTACTTACAAAACTTTTCAATTACAAGTAAAGTAGCAATGATTACCTCCTATATATGCTTTTTTCCATCTGGAATTGAATTTGGGAGTAAGAATGCTAATTACCTCAACATTATTATTAATATTGCCATTATTTTTGAACTTGACAATGCCGCATGGCATGTGGGATCTTAGTTCCCCAACCAGGGATAGAACCTGCACCCCTGCATTAGAAGCCTGGAGTCTTAACCACTGACTGCTAGAGAAGTACCTCTTCAGCATTATTTAATGACTAAATTGTATTCTACCTCAGTGATTTGAAATGCCCCCTTTTCTCCTATACTGTTCTAAATTCTGAAATGAATTTTGCTCTATTTCTGTATGCCCTGTTCTCTTTGCTTGATGTATATATTCATGCATCATTACTAAATAAACTGTTACACTTAGTAGTTTTATAAAACATTTTGATATCTGTTATGTCTACGACTCCCTCATTCCTTTTATTTTCAAAATTTCCCCAGGGAAATTCCATTTCATTGAATAGATGGACTAATTTAGAGATAGGTCTCATTCACACCTTAACAAGACAGTAAGAACTAGAGGGACTCAAGGAATCAGAGATTTGAGAGAGCGAGAGGGGTGGGGCACGGGAAAAAGAGGGAACATTCAGATGTTAATTAGCTCAATGAGCCCACACAGATGCTAGAGGTCCTGAAAGAAAGAGGAGAGGGAAGAGTTTAAAGAGAGAACGAGGAAGGCAGGAAAGAAGAGGCTTTCACTCCCTGTCCCTGAGATCTGGCTTCTGTTCTCCCCGTTCCCCTGTCTGGGTCTTGACAAAGACACTGGAATTCTGGTTCCTAAACACAATGGACTCTCAGGGCCCTGGGCTAGTCCCCAACATGTACAATAGCAGTGCTTTCGCTGATACCCTCATTAAGTTGTAAGATCAGAACCAGTTTGAATGACTGCAAACCTCAGCTCCTTTTTGAGTTTAGTTCATCTCCCCAGGCCAAAAGATCCATCCAGTCTGCAGGTGGGTGATGTCTAGATCACACATGAGAATCTCTGCCTTGGCCTTCAAGCATCCTTCACTCCTCTGCATGTTCTCCCTTTTCCTAACATCCGCTCCACATTGTCTTTTTTCCTTTCCCATTTGAGTTTCAGAATGCTACAATGAAGTATTGGGGGAAAGGAGGTGTGTGGGGAACAGGCTGAGGGAGACCCAGAGGGAAGAAAAGATTCCCCGAGAATCACCAAGTTGCCATACTACATAATCTCCCTGAGTAAATAGCTCTCTACACTTTGGTACGCAAAGTCTGGAAGCAGAGGTCTCAGTACCTGATGGATAATCAAGTACTGAATGGTTTGTTGCTTCTAAATCAAAATTGCGGTCACCATTAATGACAGCCGTAAGTTACCCTAAGGAATTCATTTCTGCAGAACTTGGCAAAGACAAAGTTTGCTATAAATAAGTATAGTTTCATCGACATTTGGTCTAGGGCAAGTAAATTACCCAATGAGGTGATTTATACATTCATTCAACTTAACTCTCTGATAGGAAGCTGAGCAGCAGTGCTCTGGTCATTGGGTCTGATTTATGTCAAGAAAGTGTACAAAAGAAAATGGAGGTTCTCTATCTCACTCTTGCTCTCTCCTGATCTCCTGTTACTATATAACAGGCATCCTTTTCCTTTAATTACCTTCTTCATGGCTTGAGAGCTTTGATGACTTGATTAAGCCTTGCAGGGCAGTTCCAGTCCCTACCCAGCTGATTAATTAGCCCAAACCTTATTAACTTCCTAATTCTGATCAATAAGGCACTGATGCTAAACTGTGCAAGGGCAAACTAAGGAGGCAATTTTATTGCAAGACACAGAGTCCCTATTGGTTTTTTTTAATCATCTTTTTTTTTGTTTAATCTTACTTTTTAATGCCAACCAGGTTGGAATATGGTAATTCAATAATAGTCCTATGCAGACTACCCACTTTCCAATCACAACCACTTTGCTCGCTGCACCAGCACTATTTGATGGCACAACTGGGGGGACTTTGCTTAAAAATGCAGGGTCTCTGTTATTCAGGATATTGGATAAGAGTTGCTTACGGCCAGAGAAAGAATATGATGAAAACAATGATGCAGTCATTTCTTCCCTGCAGGAAAATGACAAAATGTGCAGCAAATCTTCCAATATCCTACACCAACACTATTCAATAGAAATATTTTGAATTTTCTAGAAGGCATATTGAAAAAATAAAAAATTAACTAGTGAAATGAACTTCCCTCCCCACTTGTGCTACCGCCCCTGGTAACCACTATTCTATTGTTTCTTTGAGTTCAGCTTATTAAATTACACATATAAGTAAGATCATACAACATTTGTCTTTTTCTGTCTGATTATTTCACTTAACATAATGTGTCCTCAAGGTCCATCCATGCTGTTACAAATGGCACAATTTCCTTCTTATTAGGGCCAAATGATATCCCATTGTATGTATGTGTATATGGTTGGTTGGTTGGTCGGTTGGTTTAGTCGCTAAGTCGTATCTGGCTCTTGCAACCCCATGGACTGTCTCGCCTGCCAAGCTCCTCTGTCTTTGGGATTCTCCAGGCAAGAATACTGCAGTGGGTTGCCATTTCCTTCTCTAGGGGATCTTACCGACCCAGGGATCGAACCCGGGTCTCCTGAATTGCAGGCAGATGCTTTACCAACTGAGTTACAAGGGAAGCCCGTATGTGTATATATACCACATTTTTTAAAACCCATTGGTTCATCGGTGGGAGATATAGGTCAAAGGGGACAAGCTTCCAGTTATAAGATGAATAAATTCAGGGGTTCTAAAATGTACAGCATGATGACAAGGGAGCTGATCCAGGGAACCCCACTTTGAGGACCACTGTGGAACTTGGACTGATTTCAACCCATCTCCTTCAGGATATAGAGATCTGTGCAGATGTGACATCCCCTGCCACCAAGACAGGCTTGTGACTTCGCATCAGTTCTATTTCCCTCAGTCACTTTTAGAGCCTGGTCTAGCTTCAACCTTCCAATTGTCCCCCAAATCACATGAAATTCGGAAGTTTAAAGAAAAGACTAGGGACTTCCCTGGTAATCCAGTGGTAAAGAACCCACCTTCCGATTTGATCCCCGGTCAGGGAACTAAGATCCCACGTGCCACTGGGCAAGTAAGCCTGCATGCCACAACTGGAGAAGACTTTCAGCCACAACGAAGACCCAGCATAGCCGAAAAAGTTTTAAAAGGAACAAATAAAGAATAAAATAGATTTTACTTTGAACTTTGAAATCATTTCAGCTCTTTGCATGAGCTGATATGTTGAACTACTTAGCTTGTTGGTGGTCTGTCTCCACCTCGAAGGGCAGGGTGACAACCTCTACTGAAGCCTCTGAGAAAGGCTTCACTCACTCCCCTGCTCCGATCCCTCCTCTACCATCTCAGGTGACTGCTCCCTCTTCCCCCACACCCCTCCTCACCTTCCCCTCCCCCCCACCCCCAACCCCTCGCAGCAGTTTTCTCAGGGTTATTTGAGATGCTGTATCTCAGAGCTCGAAGCCCTAAAACCTCCCACTGCATAAAACATAACTGTCGGAACTTGCCTCGTAGTCCAGTGGCTGAGACTCCACACTCCCAATGCTGGGGGCCAAGGTTTCATCCCTGGTCAGGGAACTAAGATCCTACATCCAACAACTAAGTGTTCACATGGGTCAACTAAAGATCCTGCATGCTGCAATTAAGACTCGGTGAAATCAAATAAATAAATATAAATATGTACAAAAACATAACTCTCAATTTTTAGGTTGTGACTATTTTTTAAGTTGACAGGCCTTTCCTTCCTATTCTGAAGATTGAAAAAAAAAATGATATATTAAAAACATAATCTTTCTGGGATTTCCCTGGCAGTCCAGTGGTTAAGACTTCACCTTCCGATTCAGGGGATGTGGGTTCAAATCCTGGTCAGGGAGATAAGATTCCATATACATTGTGGCCAAAAAAGCAAAACTTGAAACAGAAGCACTATTGTAACAAATTCAATAAAGACTTTTAAAATGGTTCACATAAAAAAAAAAAAAAAAAAAAAAAAACTCATAATCTTTCCACTTTGAAAAAGCAACAGAAAAGCTCTTCATAAATACCAGTGATGCTGAGATAGGTCATTAGGGTTTATCAACAGCTATGCATTGCTCCAGAGAAGGCGATGGCACCCCACTCCAGTACTCTTGCCTGGAAAATCCCATGGACGGAGGGGCCTGGTGGGCTGCAGTCCATGGGGTCGCTAGGAGTCGGACACGACTTCACTTTATTTTTTCACTTTCATGCATTGGAGAAGGAAATGGCAACCCACTCCAGTGTTCTTGCCTGGAGAATCCCAGGGACGGGGGAGCCTGGTGGGCTGCGGTCTATGGGGTCGCACAGAGTCAGACACGGCAACTTAGCAGCAGCAGCAGCAGCATGCATTGCTCTCTCCCAGGTGCAAAGCACTAAGCACAGCTGCTTCAGGTGAAGATGACCATCCTTAGAATAACTCAGAAATAGGATCAGCCCAACTCCCACCCTCCTTCCAAATGTTCTCCCCACTTTGCAGCCTGATAGTCACCTCAGGACCTTTGTCAACAAGGCCAGAGATGCAATCAAAAGTGCCCCTCCAGAGTCATGTTTTAAAACTCTTCACTGGCCTTCACAGCTTACAAACCCTTGTCTAATTCTTTTTTTACATTTAATTTATTTTTAAATGCTTATTTTTTATTTATTTGGTTGCACCCAGCTCTTTGTTGCAGTATGTGGGATCTAGTTCCCTGACCAGGTATCAAAGCCCGATCCCCTGCATTGGGAGCTCAGAGTGTTAGCCACTGGACCACTAGGGAAGACCCTCCCCTGCTTAATTCCTGTTTTTTATGTCTTTCCCCTTCCCGACCATCTATTTTTGGAACTGCTTATACTTTTAGACTTGATCAAGGCAATCCCAAACTCTGTCATTAGCAAATGTGTGACCTTAGGCAGGTTTCAGAACTTCTCTCAGCACCTTGGTTGTTAACAGCTTTAAAATGAGAGTCAGCATCTTTCTTGGTGGCACCCAAGCAAATGGAGATGAACATTCCTAGAGGTATTGAAAATTCTGCCTCCATCGACCTGTCCCACAGCCCAGTCTTCGAACTGGAGTGTAACCACCCCTGCAGTACACAAAGACTTTTCAGACATCCTGTGACCTTGGATGGTCTTAAAGGAATTAAGTTCCACATCCTTTACTTCCATGGTTACGGAGCTTCCCAATAGTCTGACAAAGGAAAATGCCACTCTTAACTCAATCCAAACTAAACTCTGATCATTGCTCCAGGACATAAAGCCCTCCTAGGGCCCCAGAAAGGGACTCTTTTTAATGACTACTCCAGTCACCTATCTTGCATTTCCTTATATTCTCCTATCTAGTCACACCTCTATTAAAGGAGAAGCATAGCCTTAGGGCTTCCCTGGTAGTTCAGATGGTAAAGAATCTGCCTGCAACACAGGAGACCCTGGTTTGATTCCTGGGTCAAGAAGATCCCCTGTAGAAGGGATAGGCTACCCTCGCCAGTATTCTTCCCTGCAGAATTCTATGCACAGAGGAGCCTGGCAGGCTGCAGTCCATGGGATCACAGAGTCAGTGAGCAACTTTCATTTCACTTCATAGCCTTAGAAATATGGTGTTTTGGTTTGCTTTGGGTAAATTTTATTTTAAATCTGCTGCTGCTGCTGCTAAGTCGCTTCAGTCGTATCCAACTCCGTGCGACCCCATAGACTGCAGCCCACCAGGCTCCCTCGTCCCTGGGATTCTCCAGGCAAGAACACTGGAGTGGGTTGCCATTTTCTTCTCCAATGCATGAAAGTGAAAAAATAAAGTGAAGTCGCTCAGTCCTGTCCAACTCTTAGCGACCCCATGGACTGCGGCCTACCAGGTTCCTCCGTCCATGGGATTTTCCAGGCAAGAGTACTGGAGTGGGTTGCCATTGCCTTCTCTGGATTTTAAATCTAGGTAGACTAAACGGTGGGATAAAGACAACTTTTGTTTGACTTTGCTTCTTCCAGATCATTTGTCACAGAATGCCTCACTCCTGTTAGACAGTCCAAGAGAGTAAGGAAAGGAAGCATTAAAAGGGATGTTAAATGCTAAAAAAGACCTCTGATCATTTAAATACAAGCAATTCTTAGATAGTGCATGTGTGCTCAGTTGCCCAGTCATGTCCAACTCTTTGTGACCCCATGGACTGTAGCCTGCCAGGCTCCTCTGTCCATGGAATTTTCTAGGCATGAATACTGGAGTAGGTTTCCTTCTTCAGGAGATCTTCCCCACCCAGGCGTCGAACCGGCATCTCTTGCAACTCAGACAGATTTTTTACCGCTGAGCTACCAGGGAAGCCCTCTTAGATACTGTGCAGAAGTTAAAAATAATGTTAGTTCTCTAGAAACTGACAAGAAAAGTACATCCAGACTTATGGTAAAAATGAAAAACCTAACTGCTACACAGTTATGTGCAGCATGATCCAATAAGTTTTTGAATGACTCTACAAAATAAAAGCATATGTTGCCAATAGGGTCTCTATATGTATGTAAATGCACTGACAAATTTCTTGAGAAGTGAGAAGGACAAAGGAGACTATTGCTTTACCTGTATTGAGTAATTCTCAGTGAGAATGTATGCAAGAATTATTTGTGTAAATAAAGCAATATTTAGAACAGAAAAATAAATACAAGCAATTCTTTTTCAGTTATTCTCCATATTCAATCCTGGACTCAACACTGTGGGAACACATTTAGATATAAAATTTAAAATGTGAACACCCTAGAGAAGGAAATGGCAACCCACTCCTGTTTTCTTGCCTGAAAAATTCCTTGGACAGAGGAACCTGGTAGGTTGCAGTCCATGGGGTCGAAGAGTCGGACACAACTGAAGTGACTGAGCAAAGCACTTCAAGAAACATATATTGGGCATGGTCAATGGGGATATGAAATACTAGGGATATAAAACAAAATGTTGTCATACCTCAGGAAAAAAAGATGTGAACAGAATACCCACGGTTTTCCAAGATTAATTTACGGAAAGTGTTAGTCTCTTAGTCCTCAGTCATACCTGACTCTTTGTGACCCTATGGACTATAGCCTGCCAGGCTCCTTTGTCCATGGGATTCTGCAGGCAAGAATACTGGAGTGTGTTGTCATGACTTCCTCCAGGGAATCTTCCCAAGTCAGGGATCTAACCCAAGACTCCTGCATCTCCTGCACTGCAGGTAGATTCTTAACCCACTGAGTCACCTGGGATTTCAAAACAGCAAAACTCCGTAAATTGGGTAATAAGCTTGGCAGGGCTGTGAGGGAAAGGGTACCCTCTTACATTGCCGAGGGGAGTGTAAACTGGCACAGCCCTCTTTGGACCACAATTTGGCAATATCTGTCAGTGTTACACATATTTAACCACATCTGGCATGAATCCAGCTGTCCTTGCACACAAGGGAATGGAGGATGGGCAAGACCATTCACTTGTCTTTTGCTGCCTTAATTACGTTAGCAAACACCGGAAAAAAACAGTCCATTGGTTGGAGATAAACGAAATAAACTATGGCATGTCCACACAATGGAGTACTATGCAGTTCCAAAAAAGAACGAGAAACCTCTGTGTTCTGATTGGAAAAGGTTTTGAAGACATGTTGATAAATAAGAAAAGTTCACATAGAAGAAAATGCAGAGGAAATAAGACATACATCTGTATTTGTAAAAAGAAACTCTGGAAAGACATCTCAGAAGCTGGTAAAAATGGTTGCTCATGAGAAGTGAAAAGATACTTCACCATATATATTTACTGTATATGTACTTTGCTGTAAGTTATGTGAATGTCTTACGTAGTCAAAAAATTTAAAAATTAAAAGGACTCTGCAGTGGGATGCCTGTGTGGAGTCGCAGCTCTAACTTGGGCAGATTACTCTTTTCTCTGTGTTTCAGTTTCCTCATCTGTACAAGGGATTGACATGATAACAAAAGCCACCATAAAGTATTTAGAACAGGGCCTGGCACATCAAATTTTTTGAAGGCAAAATTTTAGTCAGGGTGTTTCAAGTTTTAGAAATAAAATATAATCCTATTTTCAGAAAGGACTTGATATCCATCATACAATGAGTAAAAAAAGTACTACTGTATTTGAACTAGTAGTGTTCTAAGTATTTAGAAAATACTGAATTCACACTAAAAGCCTGTGTGATAGGAATTATTATCTCAGAAGTTTGTTGCCCCAAAGCATACAATTAATTATGTCTGTTTCTAACATCCATGCTCTTAATTACTACACCACTTGCCTGTCAGAAAAGAAGAGGTAGGTTCTTCAATTTGTAAAAGCAAGTAAAATTTCAAATACAACAGCTTAAAAATCTCCAAGCCTAATTACCATATTGGGCAGCATTGTAAGGCTAATACTCTGCTTACAAAGCAATTATGACTGAATGGGGGTGGGGTGGGGTGGGAAGTAGAAAATGTGGGCTTTGCTTTTCATGTAGTGAGTGCTGTCTTTAAAAACAGCAGAGCAACTGTCAATAGCAAGGAAAAAATTGACATGGAAAATAACAGAAAAACTATTCAATAACTTAAAGAGAATCTCAGCCAGAAAAATACTCTCAAACTCCAAATGAACTCCTAGTAGTAAATGTAAAATGAAAATGTTATACTGTTCCTGCTTTGATAATCAGGTACCCTCAAGTGGAAGATAGAAAATTCCAGTTCTTCCATTTTAAAATTTGCAGCTACAAGAACTCACAAGAATGGTATTAACAGTTTCACTTACAGGGTGCTTTTAGTGAAAAGGCATTGTCCTCTTTTCTTCAACTACTCTGCATGAAGTGTAACCTGAAATTAAAGATTTCACAATGAGAGCTTCCTGAAGCCTGAGCTCTTGCTTAGATTATGTTCATGTTCCTCTTGATTGCTCTACGTGGCCTAGTCAAATAAACCAAAAAACCTCACGTGACAATATCTGAAATTAAGGCAGTGATTTTTTTATCCGAAGGATATGCAGCCCTCATCCTATCCAGTTGCTCGGGCTTTCACCTCGTTTGGTCTGGCACAGAAATTAACTTCATTTTACAGCTCATCACACTCAGCATATGCTCCAACAAATGGATTCCTGTGTCCAGAGACCAGTAAAATCCCTGTCTCCCTTGGGGATTCTGCTATAGCACTTGTTCGAGGACATTAATGGATGTCCTAACCAGTCCATGGTTTCTAAAGCAATGACAACTCAAGGTTATACTCTCAAAATGAGACATGTTCAATATAATGGCTACAAAACAATTGTATGTGAGTAGCACACACAAGACATTCTTGGTGATGTCAATCATACATATTGCTTCTTTTTCCAATATGAAATTTAATGGGAATTCTTATTTTAAGAGGCATTTTAAAAATCAACAAATCAATCTCTTGTAAGAAGCCTTTTGCATAAGAACCCAATGTTTGCTCAGAGGCATTGCAGGGAAACCTAACTAGAAATGTGTACCAGGTAATTGATGAAAAAATGGCCAAGATGATAAACTCTCTCAAAACTTATGTCCCAAGCTCCCCAAAAGGTTCCATTATGATCTCCATCAAATTACTTCAAATGGAAGTTCAGCAACTCTGTCTTTTAGGCAAAATATTTTTAATAACCTGGAGTTTATTGTTCCATAAACTAAATTGCTCAGTAAGACAGAAGAATGGATGTATTTCAATACAGGAGTTGTGATTTTAAAATGGAAAATGTTTAGAATAAAGGGACACTTCCCAAGACAAATGGGAAAGAAAAATACAACTTGGAATTTGAGAGAGTGAGCCAAAAAGTCTGCATGGCAAATCATAGAACATATTATAAAACCAAAACACCACACTTGTCTCATGGAAAGGCAGGCCAGTGGATTAAGGTAATGCTGAGTATGAAAGATACACTAACAGAAATAGACCAAAAGTAAAAAGAAATGTTCATTTGACTGAACTAGAAGGAAGTAGATGATATTACCCTATTTATAGCTTGAGCTAATAGGTATGAATAGAATTTTTTTACCCAGTATGGACACACTTCTAATCAACTTAATTATTATTGTCTAGCTTTCACTCAATGTCCATATTGTATATTATAAAACCATAAAAGGGCACCCGAGTGTGGATTTTTCATGTACGATTTTCAATTACTACAATCAAACCAGCATGGGATTCAAAATTAAAAATAGTTACAAATATAGGACTGCCCTGGTGGTCCAGTGGCTAAGACTCAGTGCTTCCAACTCAGGAGGCGTGGGTTCAATTCCTGGTCAGGGAACTGGGTCCCACATGCCACAACTAAGACCTGACACAACCAAATAAATTAAGAAAAAAAGCAACAAACATGTAAAAATGAGCTTATCAAAACACCATTGCTCAGTCCAGTTGAACTGTCTTAGATTTCTGGGTGCCCAAGCTCTCCAGAGGATGGGAGA
Organism: Bubalus bubalis; assembly: GCF_019923935.1. Classification (NCBI taxonomy): domain Eukaryota; kingdom Metazoa; phylum Chordata; class Mammalia; order Artiodactyla; family Bovidae; genus Bubalus; species Bubalus bubalis. Next base: position 48,390,125 of record NC_059171.1, on the reverse strand, counting down.
GTACAGAGAGCAGCCACCAGTACATTGTCCTGCATCTCAGACCCCCTCACTACCCCCTCCTTTGGTGGATGGAGGTTCCTAGTAAAATTCAGAACAGGGTTATCTGAACAGAAAGGGACAAAAATTATACACACACACACACACACACACACACACACACACACAATTTGGGAAATACAGAAATGGTAAAAATTATTATCAGACTCACTGTTTTCTCCATCTTTCATTAAGAGTGTAATAAAAGACAAAAAAAAAGGAAAGGAGAGAATGGAAAAAAGTAGATCTATCAGGTAAATGCTAATAAAAAGAAAGCAGATATAACAAATATTATCAGACAAATTAGGACAATCAAGGCTTAAAGTACTAAAAGGGCCAAGAGGAATATTCTATATTCATAAAAGGTATGATCCACCAAAAATAAATAACAGCCAGGCAACTTTACATACCTAGTAACATATATTTAAAATAAGTAAAGTAAAACCTGATAGCAAGACAAAGTTATTGACAAACCCACAGATCAAATGCATACAAAAAATATGCATGCAGATGATTAAGTAACACAATCCAATTAACAGACTTGAATTCATAAAGAAGCCTTTTTTTACCCAACAAAACATTACACATCTTTTTCAGACACTCATGGTATATTTTGCAACTATTAGCCATGTATTAATTAGGCAGGTAAAAATGTCAATGCATTCCTCAAATTAGAAGTTTATATAGGCCACAGTCATTGACTATAATGTACTGAAATTTGAAATTAGAAGTTAACCAAAAAGAGCACCCCTTCCAGAAAACTTTTTTAGTATGTCTTGGGAGGTCTGAGATTTTTGCGAAGTTTTCCTCTGCCCCACACCTTGTTTCCTCCCAGGTTTTGTTTGTTTGTTTTTTACTATTTTCTTATTTTGAACTCTGGCACACTGAAGGCTTTGTCCATGTTAGTGATCTTTGTTCAGGGCGCTGGATAACTTCCTGTGCTGAGCAGTCACTGCTGCCAAAGCCCCCATTTCTGTGGGACACGGAACTAGGAGGCACGTGGGATGAGAGAGTTCCTGAGTTGAGAGGGGGGCAAAAACTGTGTGTACACCCACGTGTCCAGGAGCCAGTGGCTGAAACGAGTCGCAGCGACCTCACCCTAAGAGGCGAATGCTACGGACCACACAGCCCAGTGGAGCCAGAACCAGCCGGGAGATCCCAGCACCCACAGAGGTGGACAGAGATGCTATCAGATCGCGGCCGGAGGTCCCCATAAGATGCTGGAAACTCGGGCCTCGAACAGGATGGAACCCGAGCCTTAAAACATGGCCCGGCCCACAACGCCCTTTTGACGATGCCCTGGCCTGGAGCCCCAAACACCCCAGGAGGACCCTCTCTTGTCCAGACTTCTCCCAGGGTCGGCCCTGCACGGGGATGAGCCTGGGGTCCCTGCGGTGCTCACATTTCTTATTGTTCTGCTTTTCCTGAATTACATCATTCGATCAATCATGGCGTAAGGAACGTTCCTTCTAGATCTGCTTGGAATTGTCCTGCTTATCTTACTCGAATTGTACACTATGATTAAAAAAGAAAAAAAGAAACCGGTCGCCCCATCTCAGTGTGCAGGTAGAGAGCCCCGAGTTAGACCTTTCCTCAAAGGGAGGGTCTCTAGCTGCCGCCTGGGTGGCTCCCCAAAGTTAGGAGACAGCCAGCCCAGCCTCCAGGGTTAGGGCGGTGAGGCGAGTTGGGGGCGGGCCAGAGTGCAGCCTGGATGCGGGTGTAGGAGCTCGGATGCCCCGGGCTGCGCGTGGAGCAGGGAGAGGATCCGCGCCCCCCTCGCCTCCCGGGTTCTCACTGCAGGATGCGCGCTGACCCCTGCCTCGCTTGCTCGCCCTCCCCCTCCCTGGCCCCTGGCGGGCGGCTGGGCTTCCCACTCACCGGGGCTTGGGGGCTCCGGCAGGCGCGGGTGGAGGGGAGGGGGAAGGAAGCCCGGTGTGGGGTTGGGGAGGGAGAGGAGAAAGGAAGAAGGGGGAGGCTGAGGCTCCCCATGACCAGAGGCTCAGTTGAGGGCCACCTGTCGTCAAGGCCATTGTCACGACCCCCCGCCGCCCCCCGCCACGCCCAAGCAGGGGATGGGGAGGGGCCGGTCACTTGGGACGGACATCCATCCCTAAATTGGGTCTGGAGCCCCGCCTGTCCCTGTTCCTTCCAGAACTCCCAGCCTCACTCTAGATGCCTGGTCTCTTGGCCGGGTCCGTCCTCCCTGATAGGGAGACCTCTGGTAGTCCAGGTGAAACCAGGGCCACGCTTTACCCAAGAGGGCTCAGAATAATAATTATTGGTGGAGGAGACGGGGGAAGGGAGGGGCAGCTAGAGAAAAAAATTAGGAAAGTACTAACAATAGCTGCTGTTGCACTCTCCATCGCTGCAGAACCTGAACCTTACCATTTTCTTGCCTGTGTTTGGTCCAGTTGTTCCCGTCTAGAAACTGATTCGAATGTAAAACAATCTGGCATGTAGGCAAATACCTACAGGGATGCTCAGCACAGCTGTTTTTAATATTGAGAAATTAGAAGCTACTTAAACGATCAACATTGATTCTAAATCATGGCTCATCCTTTCAGTGGGATTTAATGTGCCCGTTTAAAGTCATTTTTACAGACGGATACTTTTGGTAAACAGTGTTCATTATACAGTAAGTGGAGAAGGCGCAGTTTACAAAACAGTTTCTGTTGAATAACGACCTACAGACGTAACCTGGATGGATGGAGACGGGAAAATGTTACCTGTAGGTGACTGGATGCGGAGTATCAGTTTCCTCCAAAGATGAGAGAAAACAATTACTTCAAAAATCTCGATTCTGCTCTTCAGATCCACTCCCAGTCTTTCTCGCTCGAGGTCTTGGAGTTCTAAGAAGTGGTGGCGGCTAGCTGCAGAACATCTCCTGTGCCCCTTCCCAGCCCTTTCCAGCCCCTGCCACCAGCAGGGAACTTAGGCTTCTAAAATATGCCCCTGGAAGGACCCCGGGAGGGGTGGAGCCGGCTGGCCGGGAGTCCGGGTGCCTCTGCTCCCTTCTTGCCCCTGACCCCTTTCCTCCCAGTTTGCTGAATTTGGGACGTGATGGGAAATGACAAGGCCAATGAAACGTCCTCCAATTTGGTGTTTCGGTAGAGCCCGAGAACAAATTTTCCCCCATTCCCTTGGAGCTCTCCACCTCAGTGATCTCTGGTGTTTCCACACCCAGAAATCACCCCGAGGTGATCATTTGCTGGTGGGAGGGACCACTGCAGGCGGGAAAGAAGGATCTCTGAGATTCAGAGCAACTCCCACCCAAGTCCAGAAAACCAGGGAGAGGTGGAACCCAGGGTGGCCACTGGCTCCCTTGAAGACCCAGCCAGGAGACGGTGTCCTGGCCATCTGTTCTCAGGTCCCTGGGAACAGTGATGTGTTCCTCAGAATCTACCACGTGCCCCAACCCCCAAAAATAAACAATTAGTCTGTTTCCACCTCCAGTGCCCCACCGGAGGCTGCTACCTGTTTCTTGAGTTTTCAAATTCTTACCAGCTTTGCACAGCAATTTGGCCTCTCTAAACAGGGCCCAAAAAGGAAGGGCTGACAATAGCAAATGTTAAGGGAGATTGCACCTTCCTTGAATGTTTGTTTATCTTATCCATGATAAAAATAGCGGAACCTCTTCATTTAACAGACAAGGAAACTGAAGCCCAGTGGACTGACAAGCCAGTCCTGGGGGTCAGGATAGCTTCAGCACATAAAGACAGCCCTGAAAGAATTTAAATAAGGCCTGCTAGGAGGGCTTCCAGGCTAATACCCCCTGCCTAGTTACTAACTTCTGGAAAATGGTAGTTTCTACCCATCTGTAAGCTCTGTACAGATACATACCTGCTATACAGAGTTTGGGTTCTTTTTTGGCTTCACATTAACATTGTGAGCTTTGCCCAATGTCATGCAGTAGGTTTATATAAAGAATGTCAAACATCCTTTGAAAAAAGCTCAACTTTATTGAACCACCCAACACTCCATTGTATCCACATGCCACCACCCCTGTTACTGGACATTTATGTTATCATGTTTTTCATTGTCAAAAACAGTGCTGCAAAGAACACGCTGGTTCATAAATCTTTGCATTTCTAACTCTCTACAGAATGGATTCCTAGAATTACATACATTTTTTAAAAGGCTTGAGACTTCCCTGGTGGTCCAGTGGTTAAAACTCTGCACTCCCAATGTAGGTGGTGCAAGTTTGATTCCTGATCAGGGAATTAAAATCTCACATCCTTCAAGGTGTGGCCAATTAAAAAAAAAAAAAAACTTTCAGTGCCCAGTGCCTAACTGTCTTCTAAGAATGGTGCCAGATTATGCACTGTATATAGCAGAATGGATGTGCATTGGCTCTGATCACTGGCAAACATGTGAATTTGCTGAGTGTATAAAAGTGACAAGGTGTAGAAGCAGCCTGCTGGTGGCCATATGAGATCTTGCAGAAGCATCCCAGGATAGTGTAACTTCTTCAAGCTTATCTTAAACACATCCCATGTTCCCACCACCACTCCCATCCTTCACCCAACCCCCACCAATCCCCCATAGATTTCACCTGGCAGATCTGGGCTGTCACCTCTCCACCTTCCATCACAGGGTAAAAGTTCATCATGACTTTTCCCTCCTCGTGTTCACACCCGCTGTGCTTTCCCACTTGTTTTTTGGTTCTGTGTACTTGTCCTCCCCTCTCCATTCGGTCACATACCCTGGGTGGCTGCTCTCACTCTTCGGTTCCACGTGCACGGGTCAAGTCAGTTCAGTCTTTGCAACCCTATGGACTGTAGCCCACCAGGCTCCTCTGTCCATGGGATTCTCCAGGCAAGAATACTGGAGTGGGGTTGCCATGCCGTCCTCCAGGGGATCTTCCCCACCCAGGAATCAAACCTGTGTATTTTAACATCTCCTGCGTTGGCAGGCAGGTTCTTTACCACTAGCACCACCTGGGAAGCCACAGTAATGACAATAAAGGGATGGCCAGATCTCATCTTTCCTGTGCTCATTCATTCATTCAATAAATATTGAACCACCCTGTCATAAATATAGGGTACTATGTTTATTGGAAACACAGAAGAAAATAATAATGATGCTTATCTCTAGCATTTATTGAACACATACTAACTGCCTTAGCCATTAAGGATAAGGTTCAGTTCTGTTCAGTTCAGTTGCTCAGTCGTGTCTGACTCTTTGTGACCCCATGAACCGCAGCATGCCAAGCCTCCCTGTCCATCACCAACTCCCGGAATTTACCCAAACTCACGTTGATCCAGTCAGTGATGCCGTCCAACCATCTCATGCTCTGTTGTCCCCTTCTCCTCCTGCCCTCAATCTTTCCTAGCATCAGGGTCTTTTCAAATGAGTTAGTTCTTCACATCAGCTGGCCAAAGTATTGGAGCTTCAGCATCAGTCCTTCCAATGAATATTCAGGACTGATCTCCTTTAGGATTGACAGGTTGGATCTCCTTGCAGTCCAAGGGACTCTCAAGAGTCTTCTCCAACATCACAGTTCAAAAGCATCAAATCTCTGGCACTCAGCTTTCTTTATAGTCCAACTCTCACATCCATACATGACTACTAGAAAGGATAAGGTTAGGTACATGATTTTACTTAATCCTTATATAACTCAATCTGGTAAATGCTATTATTTCCTGTATTTCACAGATAGTCTACAGAGACTAAAGGTCACATAACTGGTTAAATGGTAGCATTTAGATCCAAATCTAGGTGGTCAGCACTCAAAGCTAGACTCAAGAAGGGTGGGGAGTGCTCCAGGCAGAAGGCAGACAATCAGTGAAGGCCCTGAGGCAGAATGTAATCTGCCTTGTTAAAGAGACTTTCAGAAAGCTAGTGGCTGAAGCCAAGTCCTAAGGGAGATTGTTTCAGAAAGAGGCTGGAGACCTTGTAAGTTAAGGTTAAAATGTTTGGACTATAATCTTGGACTCTATTAAAAGGCCTCGAGCAAAGAAGTGATTTGTATTTTGAAAAGATGCCTCTGGCTAGGAAGGAAGGGATCTGGAGGAGCAGGAATTGATGTTAGAGCTATTGTGTCAGTTGGGGTGGAGATGATGGGCCTCAGGCTTCTGAGATGAAATGTATGAACTGGAGGTGAGGTGTGACTGCCAGGTAGGAACCTGGATAGGAGGTAGTGGGGCCATTTCTAAGTTAGGGATCTGGTGGGCTGTCAGACTTGTAGGAAAGATCTTTAGTTTAGTTGGACACTTGGCAAAATCAGTTGCCTCCAGGGCACACGGCACACAGTAGTAGGACTTCAGGTCAAAATGTAGGATGGAGATGGCAATTTAAAGAATCTGTCTGCCAATGCAGGAGCTACTGGAGACAAGGGTTCGATCTCTGGGTCAGGAAGATCCCCTGGAAGAAGAAATGGCAACCCACTCCAGTATTCTTGCGTGGGAAATCCCAGAGACAGAGGAGCCTGGCAAGCTACAGTCCATGGGGTCACAAGAGTCGGACGCAACTTACCAATTAAACAACTGCTGGGAGTTCAGGACACTGCAGAGACAGTGCGCAGTGGGAAGAGGAGGCAGGTCTCAGAGGAAACAGGAGTGTCCAGGATCAGGAGAGGGACCTGGTTTCACGCGCAGACTCACATCCAGTGGAGGTTAGAAGAGCCCCGGGGGTCAGGCTTGTAAGTTGGAAATGGAAGTAACTTTACCCCTCTCTCGGCTCCCCCAATTTGTGGGCTGACTGGCCATCCCCCTCTTGTCTCTGTTTAGTTTCAGCAGAACACAATTCTGAAGTGACTTTAAGGGCTCTCTTTGTCGTTTCTTTCAAATTTTTACATTTATGTCTCACATAACAAAAGAAAAGGGAGGAGGGCAGAATTTAATGAAAGAACACTTACATGTCATTGTATCCCCTTTCATTACTCCTATTTCTCTCCGTGTGCACAGAGTAGCCATGTAATTGAACATTTTACAAGATCTCTCAGAAAAAAAAAAAATAATAATAAAAATAAAAAGATCTCTCAGGGACTTCCCTGGCGGTCCAGTGGTTAAGACTTCACCTTCTAATGTAGGGGGTGCAGGTTTGGTCCCTGATCAGGGAGCTAAGACCCCACGTGCCTCAGGTCCAGAAAGAAAACCAAAAACATAAAACAGAAGCAATGTTGTAACAAATTCATTAAAGACTTTAAAAATGATCCACGTCAAGAAAAATCTTTTTAAAAAATTCATCGAACTGCACTAACAGAAACAGTAAATCCAGTTCTGGGCCCTAATCTTCCAAAACACCAGTGTGCAAAGTCCTGGTTCTTTCCCTAGATCCCTCAAAGATGAATCTCATTGGGGCAGTACTTTTTCTCCAAAAAAACTGTCGCCAATCGAGTCCCTGCTGAGGAAGACACACAGGTGCTGAGATATCCAAATTCGGTGCTGAGTATTTATTTCATGAAGGAAGGACTGGAGGAAGGAAAGGAAAGTGGGAAAGAGGGAGAGTGTTGCCATAAAAGAGCTCACAGTTTGGTGGTGAAGATCTTTCAATGACTGAAGGATATTTGGTTAAGGGTGGTGATGTACTTATTTCCTACAAACATGGTTGAAAATGGATCTTTATGAGCTTTGATCACATAGGTGTGCAAATATGAAATGTTTGATATGAAGTGAATAACATAGAATATAAGGGCAGGGGGTTTGTGTTTGAAATGAAAAAATACACTTCAGTTATCCTGTATGCTATCAAAATAGTGTGTGCTGCATAGTAGCAATTCAAGGCAATTTCAGCATGTCTGGTTTTTAGCAGGCTTACTGCTGCTGCTGCTAAGTCGCTTCAATCGTGTCCGACTCTGTGCAACCCCATAGACGGCAGCCCACCAGGCTCCCTCGTCCCTGGGATTCTCCAGGTAAGAACACTGGAGTGGGCTGCCATTTCCTTCTCCAATGCATGAAAGTGAAAAGTGAAAGTGAAGTCGCTCAGTCGTGTCTGACTCCTAGAGACCCCATGAACTGCAGCCCACCAGGCTCCTCCGTCCATGGGATTCTCCAGGCAAGAGCACCGGAGTGGGGTGCCACTGCCTTCTCCTTTATCAACCAATTAATAAGGGAGTGAATGTTACACCCAGGGAATGCTGATGGCAGCATTAGCTATAAATAAATAAGCTAGCCATAAATAGATAAGCTAATATATATAAAATACCTAAATGAATAGACTTTTCCTCTATTGTTTCATGGCCTGAAAAGAGCACAGCTTTTCATTAGAGGAATCATTTGAAAATGTGGAAACTGATACTGCTGCAGCTCAGCGCTCTCTGCCCATTGATAATGGCCTTTGGATCAGCAGTGTGTGTGCGTGTGTGTGTGGGGGGGAGACCGATGTCCATTTACTTTTGCCAAGATTGTTATTGAATGAAACCTTTAATGGGGACATTTATGAGCCCACTCAGCTAAGAGCTCAGGGCAGCCTTAGAATAGTCTTTCCCTCCACCTTGACAGCTCTTAGAGAATCAATACAGGTAATATGTCAGTCGGTGGTCAGCCGTCCCATAAATAGGTAGAGCTGAAATGGAAACTGACAGGTAGCCACTTAAACAGAGGGTCTGGGGTAAACACTCCAAAAGCGAGGCTCCTCTCGGGAGCAGGGGAGTATCTAGCCCCCCTATCAGATAGGCAGAGATTAGGAACAAAGGCTTAGCTAGCAAGAAAAAAGCCACTTACAGCTTAGGAAAGGCCTTCTATCAGGGTAGTCCTTTTAGAGCCCCAGAACTCATGTTGGGTTGTCTATTTGTAGTAGCTATAGTTGGTCTCATTAAAAAAAAAAAATTGTGGTAAAATATACAGAACAAAATTTCCCAGTAACTTTTTTTTTTTTTTTGGCCAGGCCACTCACATTTTGTGAGATGTTAGTTCCCCAGCCAGGGATGGAAACTGTGCCCTCTGCAGTGGTATTGCAAATCCTAACCGCTGGACTGCCAGGTAATTTCCCATCTTAACCATTTTTAACTGTACATTTCAAGGACGTTAAGTACATTCACACTGTTGTACAGGCCTTACCATGATCCACTTCTAAAACACGTCATCTGGCAAAACTGAAACTCTACACCCATGACACATTCATCCTCTGTTCCTTACCACCCCAAAACCACTCTACTTTCAGCCTATTTTATTCAGCATCATGTCCTCAAGATTTATCCACATTGTAGCAAGTAGGAATTTCTTCCTTTTTAAGGTGGAATCTTGTTCCATTAGATATTAGATATACAGAGCAACTTTATCTACCCATCTGTTCACAGACACGGGTTGCTTCCAGCTTTTGGCTACTGTGTGGTCTCACTTCTGACCACAAATTCACACAGTCATCTTCTTTGCTGAAGTGAAGTGAAGTGAAGTGAAAGTCGCTCAGTTGCATCCGACTCTTTGCAACCCCATGGACTGTACAGTCCATGGAATTCTCCAGGCCAGAATATGGAAGTGGGTAACCATTCCCTTCTCCAGGGTATCTCCCAACCCAGGGAGCAAACCCAGGTCTCCCACATTGCAGGCAGATTCTTTACCAGCTGAGCCACCAGGGAAGCCCAAGAATACTGGAGTGGATAGCCTATCCCTTCTCCATTGGATCTTCTGAACCCAGGAATTGAACTGGGGTTTCCTGGATTTCAGGAGGACTCTACCAGCTGAGCTACCAGGTAAGCCCATCTTCTTTCCTAGACAGCAATTAAAAAACAAAAATAGGGCACTTCTCTGGTGATCCAGTGGTTAAGACTCCATGCTGTCTATGCAGGGGGCATGGGTTTGATCCCTGGTCAAGGAACTAAGATCCTTGTAGTATGGCCAAAATATTAAAAAGCAACAAAAAACTTGGAAAACCTTCCTGGAATTCGTAGAAAAATAATGCTTAGTTTGGAGTACCCCAAGACTCCTCTCCCTCCACCCTCCACCCTGAGGGTACATAGGCAAGAGTGTGATTCTTATCTTCAGGCAGGTTTGAGAGACTCGGACTTCCGCTCGATAGGAACCCCTTTGCTACTGATCAGCCCCTTTTACTTGGGAGTTAGAACGTTGCAAGCTCAATAAATTGATGGTTAGTTGTATTAATATTTCTTTCAAAATATGAATTCTCAGTCTTGTAGTCTGTGATCTATTATGAGAAACTTAGAGGTCAGGCACTATCTCAGATTGAATTAAGTAAACAGCTGTAACCACAAACCTACTCTCTTCTCATTTGACATCTGAAATCAGTTTGGATACCTGGACTGATAGACCAATTGATGGATGACAGATGGGTTGTAGGATTAGGTGTCCCAGAGAAAATTTCTCATTTTGCATTTAAGTATTTCTATAATTAAGATAATTCACACGTAGACTTCCAATTTTTGATGTCTCTTGATATTGTGTATTTGCTATTTGTAATATGCTGCAGTCCATGGAGTCACAGAATCAGACATGACTTAGCAAGTGAACAACAATTATAGATTAAACACACCCAGTTCTTCCTTTTTATTTCCCCTCCCTCAAATCCTGCCACGCCTTGAAAACAGCAATGGCATAACCATCCCCAGGTAACTAACTAGTGGAGGACTTTTCAATTTGTAAGTTGACCAAAGTTGCCAAATTTGGCAATTTATAAGTTGACAAAGTTCCTGACTGGCCCTGTTCAAGGTTCTTCTCTCTGGAAATGCCCCTGGGCATTTGTGAGTCATCAGACTCAGGACCCTCAGGGTGCCCAGACCCGTGGACGGCCTAAGGGGCCTATATTCCACCACTAGCCTTTCCAGGTCCTTCAGTCTTCCCCTTTGGCAAATGGGGATTCCAAAAGACTGGAATCCTAAATCATGCCTGCTCTGCAGACTACCCAGCCCAGGGCTTCTAGTCACCACTGAAGATTTCAGGCCCTCCAGTTACAGGAATGGGCTTTCCCACTGGTGCAGTGGTAAAGAACCGGGAGGATCCCCTGGGAAGGAAATGGCAACCCACTCCAGGATTCTTGCATGGGAAACCCCATGGATGGAGGAGCCTGGTGGCTTATAGTCCTCAGAGTTGCAAATAGTCGGACATGACTAAACCCACGCGCATACACACAGTTTCAGGAATAGATTGCCCTGGGCTTGCCCCCAGGGGGCTTTGGGACTGAAGAGATTTGATGTTTAAGGGAAACAGAGCAGCCTCCCTCTAAGGAAGAACCTTCGAAGACACCCTGCCCATTTTTAGTGGATAATGTAATACATAGCTTGTTGTTGTTTAGTTGCTAAGTCATGTCCAACTCTTTTGCAACTCCATGGGCTGTAGCCCTCCAGGCTCCTCTGTCCATGAGATTTCCCAGGCAAGGAGTGGGTTGCCATTTCCTTCTCCAGGGATCTTTCTGACCCAGCGATTGAACCTGCATCTCCTTCCTTGCAGACGGATTCTTTACCAGTAAGCCACCTGGGCTCCCCTAGTGGAAGAGAATTTTTAATGGAAGAAGTTTGCAAATCAAATGGAAGAGAATTTGGCTCCAGCATCTTTAAATCAGGTAACTAGGGAGAGGGGAATTCACCAGCATGGCTCAGCCTCCCTTCCCTGGTTCAGGCCTTCACAGTCCTGTGGCCACTGGAGGTTGAGAAAATCTTTCCTAAAGAAGAGAAGAAAAATCCTTCTGTCATGAAAAGCAAGCTGTCTTCTGCGTCAGTCATCTTGCTACATCAAATTGGTTAAGAGTGGGGGAAAAAAATCATATATTTGGCCATAAAATCGTACCTGGTATTTTTACTAGCATTTAAAAACAATCGATAGATGTCAAATAAAACACACCATGGAAGCAGATGGAAAAATACTTGGTGTTTTAAAACAGTTTGTAAAATCAAGAATGGAATTCCAGTCTTTTTGGTATATATTGTTAGCAAACAGATTTCAACGCAAACTGCGGTGCTGTGCTTGGCTGCTCAGTTGTGTCCAACTCTCGCAAACCCATAGACTGTAGCCTGCCAGGCTCCTCTGTCCATGGGATTTTCCAGGCAAGAATACCGGAATGGGTTGCCATTCCCTTCTCCATTCAATGAAAATTAGTGTGCTATAAATAAATCCAGAACAAATTACACAAATTGATGGATAGAATTTACATAATGTTAAAACAATTTATCCCACATTTTGAGATAATGAAAAAGATGAAAAAGAATGATGGTGAAAGAATGCTTTATCCTGAGATAATCTTCTCCATAGACATTCTTCACTCTAGTTGTAATTAGAGCTAAATATCATTTCAAAATATTATAATTCAAGGAGTTCCCTGGCAGTCCAGTGTTTAAAACTCTGCATTTCTACTGCAGGGGGCCCAGGTGTGAACCCTGATCAGGGAACTAAGATCTCACATGCTGAGTGGCATGGCCACACACATACACACAAATTATAATTAATTTTTGTTACTTTAAACCCACAAAGCAATAAAGTTTAAGTTCTTTTCAGCAACAAAAGGAAGCATCACGTACTTTATATTTCCTGAATATAGAACTTCTTTTAAAAATGGAGAAGACTATTCATTTCTGAGATTCCCATACTCTATGCACAGATTATCAATAAGGAAGAAGTTTATTATAACACTTTTTCTTTCAAAATAAATTTGGCCATTCCATTTTGATACACATTTGATGTATGGCTGTGAAAGTTGGACTATAAATGTACATCACATGTATGGATGTGAGAGTTGGACTATACTATAAAGAAAGCTGAGCAACGAATTGATGCTTTTGAACTGTGGTGTTGAAGAAGACTCCTGAGAGTCCCTTGGACTGCAAGGAGATCCAGCCAGTCCATCCTAAAGGAAATCATTCCTGAATATTCATTGGAAGGACTGATTCTGAAGCTGAAACTCCAATACTTTGGCCACCTGATGCAAAGCACTAACTTATTGGAAAAGACCCTGATGCTGGGAAAGATTGAAGGTGGGAGGAGAAGGGGATGACAGAGGATGAGATCGTTGAATGGCATCACCGACTCAATGGACATGAGTTTGAGTAAGCTTCAGGAGTTGGTGATGGACAGGGAAGCCTGGTGTGCTGAAGTCCATGGGGTTGCAAAGAGTCAGACACAACTGAGTGACTGAACTGAACTGATTTTGATACAGTCAATCAACAAAAAAGTGCTGTGATATATTTGAGTTACACGTTTCTATGGAAAGAATTCTATATGAATTTGTTCTCCTTGGTTTTGGATCTAATCCATAAAGTAGCAGCATAAGGCATTCTGAAAATACATAGAACTACTGGGGCTTAGTTGCTATATGTAGGATCTAGTTCCCCAACCAGGGTTCTAACCCAGGCCTCTTGCATTGGGAGTGCCTGGAGTCTTAGCCACTGGACCACTAGGGAAGTCCCAGTATTTGTGATTTTATCTCTGTAATACTGTGAATGGTAGTTTCTTAAGAACCCAATCTGCCCTGTCCTCTGTGGATACAAACCAAGCTATGACTTTACGACCGTATCCCTGTGAGCCTACCTACTGCAGGCCCCACAGAGTCCCAAACATCTGTCCACTTTGACAGCACTGTTCATTGCCGCTGCCAACTTCTCAAGTCCTAGAAGAGCACCCCGAGGGCCCATTAAGAGCTCCATCAATATCACGGTACCACTTTGAGCCTTGTTGTTTTCCCGGGGTTCACATGTCCCTTTTTATACATTTTTTCCTATAATAAATTCACAGATAATATTTATCATGAAATATAGACTCAGATAGGAAAAGGAATATAAGCACAGAGATCATCTCATAAGAAGGTCTCTGAATTCCATCCGTCGGGTTCATAGCTGTAGATCGGATTCCGTGTTTCCAACGGTAAAATCACAGCTGTGCTCTTTGGGTTTTTCCCTTATTCTCAGGAAGAGCACCATTTTGCCCGCCATCTGCATTCTAATCGTTCCTCTTAATGAACCACTTTGTGATTTTACCAAGTCACCGAGCTACTCAGTTTTACCCATTGCTATGTTGCAGGGCCTGTGAAGATAATCACATAAAGCAATGGTTTCTGAACTTTGATATGATAACTGGGTGCCACCCTCAGAATTTCTGATTTAGTAGGTATTCAGCAGGGGTAGAGAATTTGTTTTTCTAACAAACTTCCAGGCAATTCTGACGCAGCTGGTCCATGAACCACTGAAAGAAAGCATATTTATCTATAATAGAATTTGCATAGTTCTGTCTCCCTTCTGCCTTCATTGACAGGTTAATAAAAAAGAAATAGATTTAATAAGTATAATACAGAAAGCAAGTTGTTTCATTTTACTTAATTCTCACAATACCCTACAACATAATTATTACCTTATTTTATGGATAAGCCTGTTAAACCTTAAAGATTAAGTGGCCTGCCCAAGATTATACAGTGGGGACATGGTGTACAAATCTAAGTTTGGCCAACTCCAAAATATAGTCTATGCTTTGTGTTCCAACAATGTTTGGCCAACACAATTATGTTAACTGAAAGTTTTAATACTGTCTATGGAGTGGTTTGTCTTCTACTTTAATTCTTAGTCCATTAAAAAAAAAAATTCTTATTGCTCTAAGCTAATCTAAATTATCTTTAGAAATCTGAGATATAGTTTTAAACACAAGAGAGCTTAAGGTAATTACTAATAGGAAGATGTTATGAATTGACTGTATTTTCCAAACCAAAAAGTGATATAGGTAATGTGATCAATATGACCAAAACTTTGTAGAAAAAAGCTTGGATTAATTAAAAAAGGTCCAAAGCATTCCAGTTAGTGTAGGCATGCATGATCTGTATACTAAGGTATTACTTGACATGCATTTTGGAATTAGTGCTAGAAAAGAGGAAACTTTTTTTTTAACCTTTCTCTGCTACTCTTCCAGTTCAAAGAACAGAGTAGTTAATTTGAATTATTCAACTAGTGAAAACATTGGCATCACACCAGTTCCTGATGTCTTGCTTTACTACTTGGTTTTAAAATAATGTTCAAATCCATATGGACTGAGAAATATATTTTGAACTAGCAGGCCAAAGAAAGGCTGCCTAATTACAGGCCTGAGCCCCCTTATCTTTTCAAATGATCATTGTTCTGACTTAATTAACACGAACTAAAACAGTCCTGAAACAACAGGGCACACTCCCATTAGGATAAATTACTCAGACCTACTCACCGCAGCCAAGCATTCCCCAGAGAAAAATCTGTCACTGCTTTTTCCACGTGCACTACATCTCTTTTCAAAGGACTCTGCTGCAGCTGGGAGCCCCCTCTGAAGGGACATCTGCTCTGTATTGAAATCTCTTACGTTTGGAAGAAATGTGGACCGTGAATAAAGCGTGGAGAAAAACCCATGGTCGATAGAGCCATGACCTAGTGGCTTAGTAGCATGCTTGCCTACAATACAGTTTTATTCTGGTCTCCCATTTTCCATGTGAGTATTTAAAAGTTTTCTGTTGCTGGCCCCGAAAGAGGGAAGAATGGGCATAGTCAATAGAAAAATACTATTTCCTTAGCAGGGTTCATAAGCTGAGCATCACTAGTTCATTAAGAGCCTGGATTTTGGAGTCAGGCCAACCTAGTTTTGCCCCTTTTAAGAGGCAAATGCTGGACCACTTCCTTCTTCCTTGATTTCCTTATCCGTCCGGTGGTAAACTCAGTGCTGCCATGTCATAGGCTTCATGGTCTACAGATGTTGGCCATTTTGACCCACGTGAGTCAATAAATAAAATAAAAGATTATTCTCAGGACTCCCCTGGTGGTCCAGTGGTTAAGAATCCATCTTGCAATGCAGGAGACACAGGTTTGATTCCCTGGTCAGGGAATTAAGAGCCCACATGCCAAAGAGCAACTCAGCCTGCTCACAACTGAGACCTGACACAGCCAAGAAAACAAATAATTATTTAAAAAGAAAGCAAGAAAAGATTACTCTCCACAAGCTTGCGTTAGTCTTGTGACAATGTCTGCAAAAGCGCTATAGTTGTCTCTTCATCAGGAATGAAATCACATTTAAACCTAGGGCAATATAAATACATTTATTTATTTCTTGAAAGTGAAGGTGAAGTCGCTCAGTCATGTCCGACTCCTTGCGACCCCATGGACTGTAGCCCACCAGGTTCCTCTGTCCATGGGATTTCCCAGGCAAGAATACTGGAGTGGGTTGCCATTTCCTTCTCCAGGGGATTTTCCCGACCCAGGGATTGAACCCGGGTCTCTGGCATTGCAGGCAGATGCTTTACTGTCTGAGCCACCAGGGAATCTAATTTATTTCTTAGCCTATTGCAATTTTTAGCCATTCTTCACTTGGTAATAACATTTCTCTTGAAAGTCCCTTGGGTGGCAAGGAGATCAAACCAGTCAATACTGAAGGAAATCAACCCTAAATATTCACAGGAAGGACTGACGCTGAAGCTCCAATACTTTGGCCACCTGATGCAAAGAGCACACTCATTGGAAAAGACTGTGATGCTGGGAAAGATTGAGGGTGGGAGGAGAAGGGGGTGACAGAGGATGAGATGGTTGGATGGCATCTCCGACTCAATGGACATGAGTTTGAGCAGACCGTGGGAGAGAGTGAAGGACAGGGAAGCCTGGCGTGCTGCAGTCCATGGGGTTGCAAAGAGAGGGACGTGACTTAGCGACTGAAGAGCAACAATAACTTTTCTTCCCCAATTGTCAAAGGTCACAGATGGTGAATGAGTACCTTCTGTGTCCCCCAAGTAACTCTGGTGCTAAACAAACTATTAACAGACATTTGTCAGTTGACAAGGGAGAGGTAGAAACTAAGGGTTTAAAAAGTGAATTCCAGGGGACTTTCCTGCTGGTTCAGTGGTTAAGAATCCACCTTCCAATGCAGGGGACATGAGCTCCATACTTGGTGGAGGAACTAAGATCCCACATGCCACAGGGCAACTAAGCCCAAGAGCTGCAATGAAGACTCAGTGCAGCCAAAAAAAGAGTTCAAATAAAATGGGACCTTAGTTCATGTCTGAACACTTAGTTACGATAGTAATGAAGCTCTGGCTTGAATGGATTTTTAAAGAATTTATTTTGTTAAGAAATATAACAGGGGATGGCCACAGACATATTATAATCAGGAGCCGAGGCAAATAATAGAGAAAAATCCTCCTTTTTTTTTTTTTCAATCGAGAAATCAAAGACTCTGCTTCCTAGTCCTTGAAATGAAATGGTCCCTTTCAGGGCTGATGTTGTGTTTCCAGACCTGTAAGCATTGTTATCCATCAGCCTTTCACTCCTTCTGGGTGAATTCACCCAAACTCCATTCTTGTTAGAAAATGTGAAAAAGCATTCCTGCAAGAGCTGTTAAAACTCAGACTTCAAAACAAACAAACAAAAAAACACTCAGACTTAATAAATCTGGTAAATCCTACTGCTCGGTCAGTTCCATTATTCTCTCATCTCAATATAACGGCCACTGGTTTGTGAGATATGCCCACGAACACGAGAAACATCAAGACGCATCTAGAGGCCTTGTCCTCAGACTCTCTGAGGGCTAGCAGTCTTCATGAGACTTCATGTGGGAGTGGAAGGCTTCTTGATCTGAGAAGGTTTTCCCACAGGTGTTACAGGGAGAGCCGTCATCCTCCCTGTGCGAGCGCCGGACATGGCTGTCGTGAGCAGCGTGCGATGCAAAAGATTTACCACAGTACTTGCATTTGAAGGGCTTCTCCCCCGAGTGCTGCCTGATATGCGTGCGGAGTATACTGGAGGCAGTGAATTTCTGCAGAGGACAGAAAGCACAGGAAAAAATAAAATGCCATCCACCAATGAAACAAAGGAGTTAATTTCATTGTGACCGATCCTTGGTGTGGTTTAGTTGCAAAGTTGTGTCCGACTCTTTTGCAACCCCATGGACTGTGGCCCACCAGGCTCCTCTGTCCCTGGGATTCTCCAGGCAAGAATACTAGAATGGTTGCCATTTCCTCTTCCAGGGGATCTTCATGACCCAGGAATTGAATCCACATTTCCTACACTGGTGGGTGGACCCTTTACCCCTGAGCCACCTCAGAAGCCCCCATTGATCCTGATATCACACTTTAGTTCTCCACAGTCAACAAATCCTGGGTTTTAATGCTATAGGGCACTCTTGGTCACCAGGAATAGCCTTAATAAAAAGGACATGATGGACATGCCACTGATTATTACAACAGTGGCCCTTCAATGGCTAAGATCGCCTGGGTGTCTAGCCAAAAATGCAGGTTGACCTGATGAGTACGCTCTTTTGGGTAAGAAGGCAGCTGCATTTAAGCAGATGGTACTGAGATCACACTCCAGGATGATCTGCATTATGGAAGGAATTGCTAACATTGGCTAACTGTCTTTGCATACATGGGTACCTTATTGGTTTCTTTCTTCTTTTTTTTTTTAAGTTAAACTTTTAGAGTAATAGTGATTCGTATGCAGTTAGAAGAAACAATAGAGATTCTGGGTACCCTTTACCCAGTTTCCCCAGTGGTTGCATCTTACAACTATAGGATAATATCACAATCAGGATGTTGACATTGAAAAAGTCAAGAAAATTAGAGATACCAAGGGAACATTTCATGCAAAGATGGGCACAATAAAGAAATGATATGGACCTAGCAGAAGCAGAAGATATTAAGAAGAGGTGGCAAGAATACACAGAAGAACTAAAGAAAAAAGATCTTCATGACCCAGATAACCACAATGATGTGATCACTCACCTAGAGCTAGACATCTTGGGATGTGAAGTCAAGTGGACCTTAGAAAGCATCACTACAAACAAAGCTAGTGAAGCTGATAGAATTCCAGTTGAGTTATTTCAAATCCTGAAAGATGATGCTGTGAAAGTGCTGCACTCAATATACCAGCAAATTTGGAAAACTCAGCAGTGGCCAAAGGACTGAAAAAGGTCAGTTTTCATTCTAATCCCAAAGAAAGGTATGCCAAAGAATGCTCAAACTACCACACAATTGCACTCATCTCACACACTAGCAAAGTAATGCTCAAAATTCTCGAAGCCAGGCTTCAACAGTACATGAACCCAGAACTTCCAGATGTTCAAGCTGGATCTAGGAAAGGCAGAGGAACCAGAGATCAAATTGCCAACATCTGCTGTATCATCGAAAAAGCAAGAGAATTCCAGAAAAACATCTACTTCTACTTTACTGATTATGCCAAAGTCTTTGAGTGTGTAGATCACAACAAACTGTGGAAAATGCTTCAAGAGATGGGAATACCAGACCACCTGACCTTCCTCCTGAGAAATTTGTATGCAGGTCAAGAAGCAAGTTAGAACCAGACATGGAACAACAGGCTGGTTCCAAATTGGGAAAGGAGTACATCAAGGCTGTATATTGTCACCCTGCTTATTCAACTTCTATGCATAGTACATCATGTGAAATGCTGGGCTCGATGAAGCACAAGCTAGAATCAAGATTGCCAGGAGAAAATATCAATAACCTCAGATATGCAGATGATGCCACCCTTATGGCAGAAAGTAAAGAGGAACTAAAGAGCCTCTTGATCAAAGTGAAAGAAGAGAGTGAAAAAGCTGGCTTAAAACTGAACATTCAAAAAACTAAGATTATGGAATCTGGTCCCATCACTTTATGGCAAATAGATGGGGAAACAATGGAAACAGTGAGAGACTTTATTTTGGGGGGCTCCAAAACCTCTGCAGATGGTGACTGCAGCCATGAAATTAAAAGATGCATACTCCTTGGAAGAAAAGTTATGACCAACCTAGATAGCATATTGAAAAGCAGAGACATTACTTTGCCAACAAAGGTCCATCTAGTCAAAGCTGTGGTTTTTCTAGTAGTCATGTGTGGATGTGAGAGTTAGACTATACTATACTATAAAGAATGGAGAAGGCAATGGCACCCCACTCCAGTACTCTTGCCTGGAAAATCCCATGGATGGAGGAGCCTGGTAGGCCACAGTCCATGGGGTCGCTAAGAGTCGGACACGACTGAGCGACTTCACTTTCACTTTTCACTTTCATGCATTGGAGAAGGAAATGGCAACCCGCTCTAGTGTTCTTGCCTGGAGAATCCCAGGGATGGTGGAGCCTGATGGGCTGCCGTCTATGGGGTCGCACAGAGTCAGGCATGACTGAAGCAACTTAGCAGATTAGCAGATACTATAAAGAAAGCTGAGCACTGAAGAATTGATGCTTTTGAACTGTGGTGTTGGAGAAGACTCTTGAGATTCCCTTGGACTGCAAGGAGATTCAGCCATTCTATCCTAAAGGAAATCATTCCTGAATATTCATTGGAAGGACTGATGCTAAAGCTGAAACTCCAATACTTTGGCCACCTGATGCAAAGCAGTGACTCACTGGCAAAGACCCTGATGCTGGGAAAGATTGAAGGTGGGAGGAGAAGGGGACAACTGAGGATGAGATGGTTGGATGGCATCACTGACTCAATGGACATGAGTTTGAGTAAGCTTCAGGAGTTGGTGATGGACAGGGAAGCCTGGCATGCTATAGTCCATGAGGTTGCAAAGGGTCAGCTGTGACTGAGCAACTGGACTGAACTGAACACATTTCCATCACAAGGACCCTCATGTCACCCTGTGACAGGCACACATAGTTCCCTCCCACACCTACTTTTAAACCATTGCAACCATTAATCTGTTCTCCATTTCTGTATTTTATTATTTTGAGAATGTTATGTACATGGAAGCATACAATATGTAACCTTTGGGGATCGGCGGTTCTCCACAGAATTTTTTTTGCAGATTCACACAAGTTCTTTCAGGTACAACAGCTCATCCTTTATTAAAAAAAAGTATTTATTTATTTTTGGCTGTGCTGGGTCTTTGTTGCTGAGAGGCCCTTTTCTGTAGTGGTGGAGAGGGGGGCTACTCTCTAGTTGCGGTGCTCGGGCTTTCCACTGCGGTCTTGTTGCGAAGCCCAGGCTTTAGATGCATGGGTTTCGTAATTGTGGCATGTAGGCTCACTAGGTGCAGCCTCTCAGCTATATAGCACAGGCTCAGTATTTCGGGGACACAGGCTTAGTTGCTCTGCAACATATGGCATCTTCCTGGATCAGGGATCGTTCCCGTGTCTCCTACACTGGCAGGTGGATTCTTTACCACTGGACCACCAGAGAAGTCCCAGCTCACCCATTTGGATAGCTGAGAAGAATTCCATGGTGTGGATGTTCCAGTCTGTTTAATCACCTACCCATGGAATGGTATCTGAGTTATTTCCAGTTTGAGGTTTCTATGAATAAAGCTGCTATTAATATTTGTGTACAGGTTTTAGCATGAACACATAAACTTTCACTGCTCTGGGATAAATGCCCAGGAGAGCAATTTCTGGGTTGAATGGTTGTTACAAGCTTAGTTCTTAAATTGCCAAACGGTTTTCCAGAGTAGTTCTACTATTTTAGGTTCACAAGTGCTTTGCTGTTTTCACATGGCCATTTCGTTTCTTTCCCTCACTTATACCCTTTCTCCTAATTCATTTCAATACTCTGCTCTGACCTTTGTCACTTTCAAGTATTTATTAGAGATGTAATGACCCCAATTTGGGAGTCTGCTGACAGTGATACAAAACACCAGGTTAAACCAGTGACCTTGGAGTTTCAGGACTGGGTCCATGTGGGGTTGGACCACTGCTCACTAAGGAGCACAAGGTGTAGGTGCCTAGGACACCCAGATAAGGACAGTCTCCATCAGCTCAGGTGACAGGAGTCTAACTAGAAGTCAGAACCTCAGGGCTTCCCTACGGCTCAATGGTAAAGAGTTCTGTCTGCCAAATGCAGGAGACGTAGGTTTGATCGGTCGTCTGGGAAGATCCCAGATGCCTAGGAGTAACTAAGCCTGTGTGCCACAACTATTGAGCCTGTTCTCTAGAGCCTGGAAGTTGCAATTATTGAGCCCATGGGCTGCAACTACGGAAGCTTATGAGCGCTAGAGCCTGTGCCCTGCAACAAGAGAAGCCGCTGCAAGGAGAAGCCTGTGAACCACAGCTAGAGAGTAGGCCCTGCTTGCCACAACTAGAGAAAAGCCTGTGCAGCCACGAAGACCCAGCAGAGCCAAAAACAACTAACTAACTAGCTAAAAAAAAAAAAAAATCAGAACATCAAACAGCTCATTTATGACCCAAGTGCATTGAGTCACCCCTTTGGGTATCTCTCATTCCCAGATTAGCCAGAAATTCAAGGTGAGGATCAGAATTAGAACGCCAGGAAGAGGAGGGGCGGTGGGATACTTTGAGCCTGCTCTGGAAATCTGGCAGGAGATCAGTGATCCCTCAGGATAGATTCCTCGTCCAGGCAAATCCAGAGCCACCCTCCTTAGGTCTGTGCTAGCTGCACATCGTCAAGTTATGTCTTAGCCCCAATTTGCTACACTGATTATTTCCATTCTATTGGCACAGTTTCTTTGGTGGTATCCGTTTCCCTAAGCCAGGTAGTTTTATTCCTGTTTTATTCCTCTTTTGGAAGTTTAAAAGTCACCCTAATAGAGACTATATTTCTTTCATGGCTACATTGTTTTTAAAAAATAAATGGCTTGATGATAGAAATAGCAGATTCCAGTGTATCCAATAAGATTTTCTAAAATGATGGAAATGTTATGTCCGTGCCAATGTGGTGGTCACCAGCCATCAATGGTGGGACTGTTGAGCACTTGAAATGTGGCCAGTGCCACCAGCTTGCTAAATTTTCAATTTTATTTCATTTTTAGTAAATTAAATAGCCACATATGGCTAATGGGTAACTACACATTGGACAGCCCAGATGTACCTCATCGAAAGAGGGCATGAGATGTTTTGGTATAGTATTTTTAAAGTTAACCCAGCAACTTTTGTTCCTAATCCAGCAACCCCTAACCATGATATATTTGTCTCTTCATTTTTATAAATTAGTATTCTGTTTAACAAGATTAGATGCTACTTCAGCAAAAGTGCTCTGGAAACCAAGACCAGCAAAATTTAAGAGTCTGTACTTAAAAAAAAAAAAAGGCAGTCTGTACTTCATGTCTGTTATCATTGGAATCTTATAAATTTAGGGTCCGTTTCATAACAAATGCCTTGAGTGCCAATTTGGCAATAGTAGGTTGTATCTGATCATTGTAAGCAAACATGAGTATAATCTGGGGTGGAAATTGGGGATGGGCAAATGATGAATTAATTTACCAGGGACTCATTATAAGCCAGGGTTTATTCTATAAGTTCTTATCCATGGACACCCAAACAGGGCTCAAGGCAGATTCCTTAAGAGAAGGTTCCACTGAGACTTCCCCGGCAGTTTAGTGGTTAAGACTCTGCCCTTCCACTGCAGTGACGTGAGATTGATCCCTGGTCGGGGAACTAAGATCCCACATGCTGTGTGCGGTGCGCTGTGTGGGGTGGGGCAAAAAAAAAAAAAAGGTCCATTTACCTTAGTACAATACACACAGTGGTAGGGTCTGTCTCCAGAGTGGACTCTCATGTGTTTGTTTAGACTGGAAGACTGAGAGAAACATTTCCCGCATGTAGAACACTAAGACAGAAAAAAAAAACCAGAGTTGAAACCACATTTCCCCACTAGGAAGTTAACTTCGCCATTATGTTTATCTCGGGCGGTGGTGACGGTGGGGGAGGACTACTGTATTTATTCTGTGCACATCTGTAGGCAGAGGCTCGAGCAGACGCAGGCTGAGGGTCTAGCTGAGACAGGTGAGGGCATCACAGGACTCTGGGGAAGAATCCGACACCACATTCTGGTCCACAGCCTACTCAGCGCCCTGGCTCCAAGCCATTCCTCGAAAGTCTTTGGACGCTAGCTGCCTAGATATATAACCCTGGTATGTAACAGAGGCCGGACTCTGTCCTGCTCTGTCAACAGGTAGCTGTGTGACCAGAACAAATCAGTTAAACTCGGAGTCTTTGCTCAATTTTCCTCATGGGTAAAATACTTGCCCTGCCGTTCTCACAAGGCTGGGAGGAAATTGCAAGCCCTCAGCAATGAATTCACCAAGTATTTATAGAGAACCTCTCAACACTCTGCTAGAGACAAGGAGTAAAACTCTTGTGGGAGTGGGGACAGATATGTAGACCCAAGTGGCAATACAGGTGACAGATGACACAAAACATGTACCTACAAAAAAAAGGGCAATTTGGGGGGGCCGGTGAGAGCAAGCAGCATAGCCACCTGCTATAGGAATGGACTGCTATAGGAATAACAGGCATGCATCATTTCTCTGTGTTCTGGACTCTGATGACTCCTGTCTGATCCTCTCAGGAATTGTGAACCAGGTAAAAGAAACTACTGTGTTTCTGGACTCTCTTCCACAGGTGTCCTTATGGGCACACATGGGAGCCTGGCTATTTTTTATTATTTTTATTTATTTAACTTATTTATTTTAACAATTTTTATTGGACTAGAGTTGCTTTACACTGTTGTGTTAGTTTCTGCTGTACAGCAATATGAATCAGTCACGTGTGTGTGTGTGTGTGTGTGTATATATATATATATATATATACACACACACACATCCTCTTTTTTGGATTTCTTTCCCATTTAGGTCACCCCAGAGCACTGAGTTCCCTGTGCTACACAGTAGGTTTTCATGAGTATCTATTTTATACATAGTAGTGTATAATGTCAATCCCAATCTCCCAGTCCACCCCTCTTCCCCCTTTGGTATCCATGTCTGCTTTGCAAAAATAGGTTTATCTGAACCATTTTTCTAGATTCCACATATAAGCGATATTATGTCTGTTTTTCTCTTTCCGACTTACTTCACTCTGTTTGACGGTCTCTAGGTCTATCCACGTCTCTGCAAATGAACCTAGGTATTTTTAGATGGTGGGATTTGGGGGTGGATTTTAAAAATCTTCTCTAATTTTTCTCTACTACTTGAAGTTTGAATAAGGAGCATGTATTGTCATTGAAAGTGAAGGTCGCTCAGTCGTGTCCAAATCTGTGACCCCATGAACTACACAGTCCAAGGAATTCTCCAAGACTATAATACTGGAGTGGGTAGCCTTTCCCTTCTCCAGGAGATCTTCCCAACCCAGGGATGGAACCCAGATCTCCCGCATTGCAGCTGAGCCACAAGGGAAGCCCAGATTGTCATTACTAAAGCAAAAATAGTCAGATGTTGAAGTTATCATTGCAAAAAGAACAGATCAATTTTAAATGAAAGGGAAGCAATTAGAACATGAACCTGTTCTTGGAAATTTAAAATAACCAATGAAAAGGTACAGAATGAAATGCTGTAGTCAATAGGCTCAACTGACTGCTAAAGACTGAAACATGACATAAAAATGAAGGTTGAGAACTCTCAGAGAATGCTGATGAAAAAAATTAAAGGTTAATGAGTACAAAGAAGTGGATTCAACCTAACATTTGGCTAAAGAAAGAGAACAAAAATGGAAGATAGATAATAGCCAAGGAAAGTACAAGAGAGGGCCTTCCCTGGTGGTACAGTGGTAGGACTCCAAGCCTCCACAGCAAGGGTAGAGGTTCAGTCCCTGTTTGGGGAACTAAGATTCTGCAGGCTGAAAGAGAAATCAAATGAAAAAGAAACCCCAAAAGTGCAGAATTCCTGAGCTTAGGCTCTGTGCCTTCAGATGGAAAGAATACTTTGTCTTTTACTGACTACAAAGCAGGCAGGGGTGAAAAAAAAAAAGGAAGGAAAGAAAAAAGAAACATTTAACACATTCTGTTAAAATTTCAGACATAAACTGACAAACCACAAGACAAATACAAACTAGCCAAGAAAATATATCTTATTTTATTTTTTAGGTTACTCTTTATCTTAATCACTGAACCACCAGGGGAGGTCTCAGAAAATATATTTTAAAATGTAAACCTCATACATAACAAAGATGCAAAGCCAAGCAAGATACCATTTTCCATCTATAAAAATGTGAACATAAGAAGGATAATATTATTGTGGGAGACCTGGGGTTACTGACTACACACCCTGCAAGCCCAGCTGGTTGGACTGTTTGGAAAGGTGTGCGATACCTTAATTCAAGTGCCTTAAAATTGTACCTTTGACTCAATCTTACTACTTCTAGGGCTGTACCCCAAAGAAATAATCAGAAATGAAAAACAGAGTGATTTATAGATAATACTGTTCACCGCAGCCATGCTGGGGGGAAATGCACAAAACAGTAGGTTTGTTAAGTACATAACATCAGTGTGACCCCAAGCATATTAAAAATACATACACATATAGGAAAAAATTATACCTAAAATAACTTTGGGCCATAACATATCTAGTGGTTTTTGTTTTCTTTTTATCTCTAGTGTATATTATTTTCTCATGTTAAAAAACTGCAGATAAAAAATAAAATTTTAAGTTTACCAAGTGAAGACATAAAAATCATGCTTGGCTTTATTCTCTATCATACTCCCAGAAAGACTGCAGTTTAAAGGCTTCTTTTCAATTGTGTTTCCATTTATATGTAAACATTATATACAGTGTACATGATTTTCTAAGTGACATCATTCCATACATATTTTACAACTTGTTTGTGCTTAATAAGCCAAAATTTACATAACCAATTCCCTGTTGATTTACATGTAGAATACTGGACAGTATAACTTTTTACTCTGCCAATCTATAGCTGAGAATAAAGAAGGCTGAGCACCAAAGAACTGATGCTTTCGAATTGTGGTGCTGGAGAAGACTCTTGAGAGTCCCTTGGACTGCAAGGAGATCATACCAGTCAATCCTAATGGAAATCAACCCTGAATATTCATTGGATGGACTAATGCTAAAGCTGAAGCTCCAATACTTTGGCCACCTGATGCAAAGAGCAGACTCGTTGGAAAAGACCCTGATGCTGATGCTGGGAAAGATTGAGGGCAGCAGGAGGAGAAGGGGGCAACAGAGGATGAGATGGTTGGATGCTATCATTGACTCAATGGACATGAGTTTGAGCAAACCCGGGAAATAGTGGAGGACAGGGAAGCCTGGTGTGCTGCAGTCTATGGGGTTGCAAAGAGTTGGACATGACTGAGCAACCGAACAACAAAAGGTGAGAAATGAGTTCACTGTCTTAATAATTTAAAATATTCTTAGGTTTACAAAAACAATTTGAGATAATTGTAAAAATACTCAAGATTTTACAGCTGTATATAACACAGTGATTGTGATATTTCCAGGAGCTTCACTGTGAACAGAAGGGGAGAGACAAGAGCAGTTTTTCCTTCAAATGAAGAGTGGGGCTGGCAGGAGTCCTGACAGCACTGAAGCCTACTCTGAATCCGTCGGTCTGTCCCCAAGCCCCATCCTCTTTACCCTAATTAGACCAGTGGTAGTCAGCACTTTCTTGCACCAAGTCTGGCAGAGCCACCACATATCCAGAATGGTAGACAATGGCTCCCCAATGCACTAGTGTTTCTTTCTTCCTTACAAAGTCCCTGGCATGGCACAAAAGCCATCCATCCTTTGGACCATGCCTGTAACTATCAATATGCCTGCACATTGGACCTAGAGATTATCATCCTAAGCAAAGAAAGTCAGAAAGCGGAAGACAAATACCATATGATGTCACTACTATGTGGAATCTAAAATATGACACAAACGAAGTTATCGACAAAACAGAAAGAGGCTCTCAGACACAGAGGTCCTTATGGTTGCCAACGGAGAAGAGGGTGGGGGAGGGAAGGATTGGGAGTTTGGGAAGAGCCAATGCAACCGACTGTATATAGGACGGATAGACAACACAGTCCTACTGTATGGCAAGGGGAACTATATTTAATATCCTGTGATAAACCATAATGGAAAATAATATGAAAACAAATGTATGTGTATAACTGAGTCACTTTGCTGTACGGCAGAAATTAATATAACATTGTAAACCAACTATGCTTCAATAAAACATTAAAAAAAAAAAAAAAGCCTGAACACATTATGGAACAAGGTGTGGTTACCTAAAACCACAGGCCAAGGTCTTTCTCAACTGGGATGTCTCAACCCTCCCCCCAGTCCCCAATCAACTCCACCTCCAAATAAACCAGACACTTCCTCAGTCCTAGGTTCTGCTCATGGCCACCTGTCTATGAGGCCTTTCATGGCCCACAGGTAGAAAGACACCGTCTTCTGCCCCTGTCTACCACGCATCCGCCAGCTTCAACACTCAGGCATCATATCTTGGTCCATGGACCATCACATTCGGTCCATGTCTGCCCTTTCACAGCACTGCCACTTCCTTCAGAGACCCTGTCCCATCCTCCCATCCCAGTAACGTGCACCCAGGAGGCCCTCGAGGTGCACCCAGGGGTTTGGGGAAGAAGCGTGAAAGCAGAGTGCTAGAGAGAGATGGGTCGCTGCCCTAACTCTTACCTTGTGAGGCCGATGCTTCTCATGAACGTGAAGGATGTGGATCCGAAGCCGGTCTCTCTTCTCAAAGGATCGTTTGCATAAAGAACAGGGAAATTTCCTGTCACCCTTGTCCACACAAGGCGTGTACTTTAGATGCTTGTCTCTGTAATATTTGTAGGTAAATACTTTGCCACATCTTTCACACCTGTACCCTTCCGCAGACTCTGTCAAACACAGGGGGAAAAGTGGCTTGGTCAGCTATCTTCCCTCATTCTTACTTTCTTTAGGACAGTCTTTTACAACCTTTTATTACAAAAAATTTTAAACAAATACCAAAGTCAAAATAATAGAATAAACCCTCTTGGGCCCAAACACCAGGCTTTGACAGTGACTGACTCACATCACTTCCCCCAACAGGTTATTTTTAATACCAATTTCTCATTTGTTTCATCAACACCTCAGCCCACAATCTTTAATGGATAATGACTTTCTTGGGGGGCAGGGCGGCATGTGGGATCTTAGTTCCCCAACCAGGGATCGAATTCGAATCCCCTGCAGAGGAAGTGCAGTCTTAACCACTGGACTGCCAGGCAAGTCCCTGATAACAACTTTTTGAAAAGCATAACCATAAAGCCACTGTCATACCTAATTGTCAAAACCTTATTCCTTAATAGATAGAAACACATATATATTTGTTTATAATACATATACACGCACTTATGTTTGTTTATTTTTCAGTCAGTTGGTTCAGCGTAGGATTCAAAGTCTACAAGTTGTCCACAGTTACTATGTCTCTTCAATGTCTTAATCTCTAGGTTCCTTTTCCTTTTTGTTCCTGAAATATATTTATTGAAGACACCCTTCCTCCAGCCCTATTTATGAGCAGGTCAGTCTTATAGTTACTTCCTAACTGGTCTGTGTTACAAGGTTCATGTACCAAATACCTACTGTATTTGTGCTTTTCAGATCAGACTGAGCTACACGTTCAAGCAGTTCACCTTTGGGGGCCTTGATGGGCACCCAGAGCTTCTTCCCAGGCTTCATTAAGTGCTGCTCCATTGGACCCCACTTACAAAGACTTAGGTACCCTTTTAGCTAACAATGCATTTCTCTGAGCTTTCGGGGAAGATTCCAGAACTAAAACATGGGATTATCATGATGACTAATTTAACCCTTACACTGAGTTCAAACCAACAAGTGACTCTATCACTGAGCGACAGACAAGACTGAGGAAGGTAACTCCGTTTTCATCAGAGGAGGAGAGAGGTGGGGGAGAGGTTAGAGAAGGTGCAGCCAAATCTAGCAGAGGAGATGCCAGGCTCAGGGGTGTCTATGTGTTGGGGTGGGAAGGGGAAGGACTGGGGCCACCTACAAAAGCGTTCCTGCTGAGGACACTCTGGATTCCAGAGGATCAAGTGGTTTTGATTATGAATGCATCAATGAAACCTCACTGCCTCTGCCCCAGGGAGGCAGAGAGTAGCCAAGACTGAGTATGTGCAAGAGTGTGTAGGTGGAAGTTTTTTAGTCAGCTTGGGGACAGCAGGAAAGCTATCCACTGGGGGCTTTGTTAGTCAACAACTGCATGCTAGGCACATTTAACAGGTGGCCAAGGAAAGAAATCATTTTATTTATTAAGTAAATAAGCAGGAAGGCAGCCACCAGCCCCCAGGACGATCCATTGCTCAGTCTCGTCTACCGCTTTCATTGAGGTGCTAATGCTCTCAGAACCTCCCTGCTGGGACGGTTTTTGCTCGAAGCTAGAATTTTCATTGGTTAGAAATCCCTGGCCTTCCAGCTTCCGGGGTGGGAAGGGGGTTGTCTACAAGACAGGGTCAGCGAGTCTTTACAAAGTAAAGCCCGAAGGCACACCAAAATTCAGAATAGGGGCACAATAGTCAATTTGCATAAGAACCACCACTTAGGCAGAAATGACACAGCACCCTTACTAATTAGGCTTCAGCCGCCTACGTTTTCGGCTCAGGTTCTTGGAAATTTTATCTTAACCTAATTTTGTCCTGTTTCCTTTCCTTCCTCCTCCCTCCCATCTCAATTTTTTTCAGCCAAATGGTTTCCTAAAACTGAAAATGATGCTTTCTGCCCCACCTAGACAACTCTTTAGATAGAGTTTGGTCGTGATTAAGAACTATCTACACATTCCCCACCCTCACCACCCCGCCCCGCCCCCCACCCAAAACACACTGAGGGTTTGCAAACTTTGCAAACTCTAGGTTTGCAAACTCTAGATAACCCGCCCACATAGGGCCCTTCCCTCCCACTCAACACCTTAAAGGGGAAGGCTCCTACCAAGTCTCAAGAAAAGGTTTGGATAAAACACAAAACCTTTCTTCTGAGAGGACAGAAGAATGTTGACTTTTCATTTCTTTTAATTCTATTCTCAACCATTCCTACTAACAGAAAGCCATGAACTTATCCAGATATAATTTGGTTCAGAAGTGTAATACAGGGACTTCCCTGGTGGTCCAGTGGCTAGGACTCTATGCTTCCAATGCCAGGGACCTGGGTTCGGTCCCTAGGTGAAGGCATTAGATCCCAAGTTCTGCTAAAGAAACTGCATGCCACAACTATGATCCAGTGAAGCCAAATAAATATTTAAAAAAAGAAAGAAGTGTAGTACAGGTGGGTACTATACCAGGTACTACACCTGCTGGTGTTTCTCCCCACCCCACTGACCATGGTAAGCCCTTATCCCTGGTGCTTATGATTTACTTAATAATTATTCTACTATTGGGTATTTGTTCGTGACTTTTCACAAAAAGGAATGATGCTGTATTAAAAATCCCTGTGGACAAAGCTTTTCCTATTGGAGTATTTCCTAAAGATAAATTTCCAGAAGAGTATTACTGATACATCAAAGGTTATGAACATTTTAATAGCTCTGATACATAGTGCTGAGTAACTTTTCAAAAGGATAATGACTCTATTTTGTGAGTTGTCAAGCATGTATCTTTCTCAAATCCATTTGGCGCTTCTATTTCAGCAGTGCTTGGTACTTCTTGGGAAGTGACTAAAAAGGCTTGGTTTGGTGCCAACTATGGGGCAACTGTGAAGTCCAGACCCCAGAGAATTCTGCCATCTCACCCCTCACCCTCATCCCCACACCATCCATAAGCTGGGGTACTGAGAAGACAGTTCAACAACCCCTCATTATTTGGCCTCTAGAAAGAGACTTTTCATTGTTCACCTCTTAATCCCTGGTGAACACATCCTTGCCCTTGGCTTCACTATTCCCCAAGCCTGGATTGTCTTGCCTTTCCCTGCCTAAACTGTGGTGAGCATGCATGCATGCTTAATCGTGTCTCTCTGCTATCCCATGGACTGTAGCCCTCCAGGTTCCTCTCTCCCTGAAATTTTCCAGGCAGGAATACTAGAGTGGGTTGCCATTTCCTACTCCAGGGGATCTTCCTGACCTGGGGATGGAACTTGAGTCTCCTGCATTGGCAGGCAGATTCTTCACCACTGTGCCACCTGGGAAGCCCAAAACTCATCCCTTATTTCACCACATCCCTAAGCAGTTTTCCCCCATCTAGTCTAGTCTTCCACCTTCCTTCAATACAGAAGGAATTCAGAGCAGGAGCTATTAAGGTGTTTACAGTTGTCTCCAGCCCTGAAGGGTCCCAGTCTAGCAGGGAGACATGCATGCAGACCACCACTGCAGTGTGATGAATGCAATTCACATTCTCTTTTATCTGCTACTTATGACATCTATCCTAACAGAACAGGATGGTCTTCTACCTGGTTCACATATTAATTTGCATTTGTCTGGTCCCACGTATGAGATGACTGGTTCCCAGGCTTTTGTGGTTATAAAAATCAACCACCCAGAGAGCTTTTTTAAAATGCAAATCCCCAGCGAGTGGGTTGATGGTCCTCCAGCTGCCTGCTACTGAAATCTGGTCCAGGGAACAGCAGCAGCAGCAGCATCCCCTAGTAGCTTGATAGAAATGCAAAATCTCCCATCCTGGAATGAGAATCTGCACCTTCAGAAAGGGCCCACATGTTAACACAACACTAAAACTGGAGAGCAAGAGTCTAGCTCCATGCTCCTCTAAGTGGACTGAGACCCAGTAAGAAAAACATTTTCTATTTGAGACCCGGTTCACACACATCCATGTGAAACAAAAGCCTCACCAAACAATGCTTAAGTGAGATTCATATCAATATTTTCTGTTCTATTTTATTCTTATTCTTTTTTCTTCTTTAATGCTGATCTCTACCACCAAACTGATTTCCCACCCTATTAACACATTGCAAGCCACCATTTGAAAAGCAGTGCTCTGCATATGGCTGAGACCCTTTTCTGTCCACCTGAGACTATCACAACATTGTTAATCAGCCATGCTGTTGCTGTTTAGTCACTGAGTTGTGTCCAGCTCTTTTCAACCCCATGGACTGTGAAGGGGATTTTTCAGGCAAGAATACTGGAGTGGGTTGCCATTTCCTTCTCCTGGGAATCTTCCCAACTCAGGGATTGAACCCGTGTCTCCTGCATTGCAGGCAGATTCTTTACCACTGAGCCACCAGGGAAGATCTAATCATACTCCAATACAAAATAAGAAGCTTAATTAAAAAAAAAAAAATTAATGAAAAAACAGTGACTTCCTGAGTTGTGTGAGCCTCTGTGGAGATGAATCAGAAGCTGGCTCATCTAAGGCAGAGGTTGCATCCATTTATTTCACTTTTATTTTATTCTCTGGGAGCAAGTGAAAAGGTAGAAGAAAAGGTATCCTGGTGAACAGCAGTAGCATCAGCAGCTTTGGGAAGAGGACGGCATCGTCCTCCAGCTGGCAAGACTCATGTGGCTAGAGACGCCCTTGAGTTCGGGGTTCTACATTAGAGCTGGGAGGCAGAAGTTCCACAAGCAAGTGGAGAAGCTGCAGGAAGGTGCTGGTCTGGGCAAAGAGCCCAGTCCTTCGACCAAGAGGACCTCACTGGGTGAGGCAAAGGTGTGCACTCACCTTCAGAGGACCCAGATGCCTGCTTCCCCTGCTTGAGAACCTGCAGGCTCACGGGAATGTCCAGAAACTTTTCATAGCAATCTCCGTACCACACGAGGAGCTCCTGGTTCTGGTAGATCTCCTTGCAGCTCTCGTAGAAGATCTGCCCTTGACATTGTACTGCGACCAGGTTCTGCTCCGACGGGAAACGGGCACAGTTGACATAAGACATCCAGTTCCCTGCACCTCCTTTTCCATCAATAAAGTGGCTCAACTGACCATCTTCAAAGATCTAAATGGAATCAAACAAACTTTAGAAATGTATCTTTTATTTTTCTTTTGGTTTGACATAGAAAATAAATTTACTTATCAAAAATGTACAATTAAAATCTCACACTTGATCTCTTTGAATATATTTATTATCAATATTATTAAGCCTAAATGGATTTATCAGCTGAAAGATATCTGTCTAGGTGGTGTGACATTTTTAAAAGGTTTCTACTTTTATCACCTTTTGATTCCCAAGTTTCTAGGGTGAGCATATATTAACTTCATAAACAGAAGCAAAGGGAACAGGAGGTTACATTTAATTCCATCAGTTCAAGACAACCAATTTGTTTGGTATTTTATCTCAAATGAGTTTTCGTGTGTATTGATGGAGATATAATTTAATTCTTTCTCTCCAGTGAGTAATTCTGCAGTCTTTGATGCTTTGGTGTTACAAACAGATCCTGGGAAGTCTGGATTTCAGATTATTTTCCTAAAGTATATTCCTCAAAATTCAGGGCAAGGGAGGATAATCTGATACAGTCCGACATACTGCAGTCCTACCATCATGCCTCATACAGAGTTAAGAATAGCTGTTTTTAAAAATCCCTATCAGACAAATGATATCAAAAATTTTAAATCTGGTCTTTGTCCTTTTGGACATATTCTTAGCATCACGCGGTAATATTTAAAGTATTTGTTTTGTCTGTAAATATAACCCAGGGTATTGGCTCTTTGTATTCTGGGGCTAATCTTCAGATGAAAATGCCTTAAGGCACTGAAAAGATACACAGACTCCAAGTGGAGGTGCTATCCCTAGCAGCTCTGCAGTTGCCTTCTTTTCTCTTTATGTTGCAAAATAGACAGCACAAGACAGCTGATTACTGCCAAGAGGGTCCTCTCTCCCAGAGGGGCAGAGGCCAGGCTTTATCCCCAGCAACCCTCCTCCCCACTTTCCGACAATCCATAAGAAACAAATTTACCTCCCACATCAGGGAATTGTCTCCGTGTGTCTTGACTTCACTGGTGTTGACCACTTTACCCTGAAAGGGCCCAAACCTGACTCCTTTGGCCACAAGACTACTGCAGAACACCCCAAAATGTGCGACTTCACCAAACTTCGTCTGCTGGAGGCAGAGACCTAGCGGGAGACCCAGGGCAGGAAAGAAAGCCAGTGAAGAAACCTACTGTGTTTACTGCCGTTAAAAAAAAAAAAAATCCAAGCCAGGAGCCCTGCCTACCTTCTGGTAGCTGAAGGGAGTCGTTATCCAGAGTCTGAGGAAGAGAATCAGCCCCTAGAAAAAGACAGGATTAAACTATTATTTTTTAGATAAAAGGTTATTATAAAGCGTGTCTTCCTCCTCATTCTCTAGAGCTTACCATTTGACCCTTCGAGGCTTCCGGTTCCTTTTACATATGCAGTGTCTCATTTTAGACTGAAAAGGACCCTAGCTGGCTAGGTGGTAATTAACCCCTGTTAGCAAATTCAAGGAACTTGAGAATCAGAGGTAATGCTGATTTTGACCAAGGTCAGATGGCTGGAGGGAGACTCCCAGAGTGAATGGCAGCTGGCTCACTGAGACACCTTGGGCATCCTGGGAGAACCTAAGCCCACCTGATCAGCCCACACACAGCATGAGCCATTTCTCTTAAGACAACCTTGTTGTTTAATCGTTAAGTCGTGTCTGACTCGGCGACCCTATGGACTGTAGTCCGCCAGGCTCCTCCGTCCATGGGATTCTCCAGGCAAGAATACTGGAGTGGGTTGTCATTGCCTTCTCCAGGGGTTCTTCCCCATTCAGGGATGGAACACGCGTCTCCTGCATTGGCACCGGGGAAGCAAAACAACCTAAGAGTCATGCGGGTAGGGTTTCGGAGGTTAGCCTGGCCTCCCCAGCTCTATCTTCTGATGGAAGCACACACCCTCCCCTTCAGCACTCACACTGCCTGGGATCCACCTGGAAGCGCCCCTTCCGCCTCCTGCTCCCACCTCTCTTCCAGTTGCCCCGGACTCCCGCATTATGGGGCCCGCCTTTACCGGCGCTATCGGTGGGGATCAGGAGGCCCGAGATCGCGTGGTGCAGGCGGGCTGAGTGCTGCGGGCTGGGGATGACCCCGTACAGAACCAAGTGCAGGTCTTCCTGGGTGAAGTGGTAGCGGCGAGAAGCCTTCCCCTCTCGGTTCACGAGTTTGGGGCCATCCTCAGAGGGCTCGCTGGGGGACCCCGATAACAGCTGCGAGGGCTTCGGCCTCTCAGGTAACAAGGAAGCATCCACGGGGGGCGGCGGAACGAAAATCTCAGGTCCCCAACACTGGCCACCGTCGCTCCGGCCGGCGGTGTGTGCCAAGTCCTCGCTGGCGGCGCCGGTAAACTCGCGACTGCTGTTCTGGAAGTGCGGCACCTCCCTGGGGAGGTGGGGAACAGGGTACCAGGTCGGCAGCTTGCTGTACCAGGGCAGGTCGCACAGCGGCTCCCTCGGCAGGGCCAGGCCGGGGCTTAGCAAGGGAGGCGCGGTCCGGAAGCCGAAGGGGGGCAGAGCCGGGGACGCTGCCAGGGCTTCCAGGGGCCGGAAAGGCTGGAAGCCCTCCTCCGCCGCGGTCAGGGTGTTCCCGTAGTGGCCGTAGGGCGGGAAAGGCGTGTAGTAGGCGGCCAGGTGTTGGGGGCTGCCCTGGAGCCAGTCGGGCGGGTAGCATCCCTTGTCCTGGGGGCCGGCCTCCCCCGGCGGCCGCAGGGCCATCCCCGAGCCACGGCGCTCGGCGGGTCTGCGGAAAAGCAAGGGCGGCCGGGTGAGGGGCGCTGGAAGCTGCAAGCCGGCTCCTGAGCGCCCAGCCTCCCCCGCCCGAGTCCAAGGAAATTGGATAAACTTCCCACTTCGATTCCTCAAGACCTACCCGGCAAACGAAACAAAAACAGCAATTAAAAACACCGCCCCACTCCCAAACAAAATAAAAACGAAAATCTGCCGGGATTCCGTCCGACACCGAGTTCCGGGTAAGTGTCGCCTTCGCGCTCCCTCTACAGACACACCTTGACCGGGCAGCGCTCGTCTCCAACACCCACGCTCGACGCCCGCCCCAAACCCGGCTCCGGCAAAATTCGCTTCAAGTTCCCTCCTCCGCCCTCTTCTGTGTCCTCCACACCCTCTTTTCCAGGGTGGGTCGGAGCCGCAGGACCTCCCCTCTCGCCGGGGCGGGGGCCGAGTGCTAGACCGCGCCTGGGGGCAGGCGGCAGCTCCGGGCGCTCCCGGGCCTCTAGCAGAAAGGACAGGGCCGAAAGCCCGGTCGGATCGCGTAGGAGTGGCGCTCCCCTAGCCCGGCTTCAGGTCCCGGGAGGCCGCTCCGCTGCGAGGCCCGGGTCTGACCCCGAGGACCCCGGAGGTCCCGGCTACGAAGAGGAGGAGGTGGAGGAAGTGAGTGCCACTTTCGGCTCCGCTCTCAACTCCGGAGCCAGCGTGGGCTCCCCACGTGCGCCGAGTCCCGCCACATTCCCCAGGTCCCTTGCGAAACTCGCCACCTCGCCTGGGAACTTAGGGATCCTGGGGTGGCCTCTCGGGAGCAGGAGACGACGAGCCCCAGGTCAGGTGGGAGAGAACTGGCTCCGGCCCCAGCGCCGATGCCGCCCCCACCCGAAAAGGACAGCGTTTTAATGGACAGAAGTTCACCAAACCTGGAGACTGGGGCCCCTTCAGGGCAGGCGGGTCTCGAGGGCAAGATCAATGAGCCCAATAAGGAAACCAAGCGGGGTCGTGACTCAGAAATTAAAGAACACGGGGTCAGGAGAAGAGGTCAGCCACGACGAAGGCATCTACGCGTCCCCTTCAGAGACTCCCCAAAGGCGCTCGGCTCACCCCGAGGACCTGCGACTTGGGGTTGAAAGCCGCTTAAGCGAGTTAAAAACAAAACAAAACAAATCAAAACAAAAACAAACTCCGATAGGG
The DNA here is from genome assembly GCF_019923935.1 of Bubalus bubalis. NCBI lineage: Eukaryota > Metazoa > Chordata > Mammalia > Artiodactyla > Bovidae > Bubalus > Bubalus bubalis. The sequence goes on along the minus strand of NC_059171.1, from coordinate 48,352,776 downwards.
CAAAACGACTCCTCAGAACGAACTGCGCCAGAGACTATTGCCTGTGCTTCCCGACCACCCCGGCGGTAGCCCCGGGCCACAGCTGCACGCGGGGCTCCGCACCCACCTTGGAGAGCGCGCAGCCGGGCGAGCCGGCACCCCGGGTCCACGGAGGCGCGGCGCGGGTTCAGGATCCGTAGGCTTCGGGCGGGCCCGCAGGGCTGAGTCGGGTTTAAGAGGGCAGCTGGCGGGCGGGGCAGCGGGACCCGGAGAGCGCTAGGGTGGGGAAGGGACGCGGTCCACGCGGGTCCCCGGGGCGCGGCTCCTCCCCGCCCACCGCGGCCATTGGCCGGCGCTGGGCGCGCCCCGCTCCCAGGGGGTAGCGCACTTAACTCTTCACTTCTCCAAACCTCCCCGGGACCCCGGCGGAGAGCTCTCGCCGACCGCTTTCTGGGGCGGGCACCGGTGCAACTCCAGGCTGACCGTTGTTGTTGTTCAGTCGCTTAGTCGAGTCCGACTCTGTGACTCCACGGACTGCAGCACACCAGGCTTCCTTGTCTATCACTATCTCCTGGAGTTTGCTCAAACTCAAGTCCATTGAGTAGGTTATACCATCCATCCATCCCTTCCTCTGTTGCCTCCTTCTCCTGCCCTCAATCTTTCCCACCATCAGGGCCTTTTCCAATAAGTCGGCTCTTCGCATCAGGTGGAAGTATTGGAGCTTCAGCTTCAGCATCAGTCCTTCCAGTGACTGTTCAGGGTTGATTTCCTTTAGGATTTCCTTTAGGATTGATTGCAATCCAGGGGACTCTAAAGAGTCTTCTCCTAGGAGCAATAACCGTGGGCAAGTGTGGCCGGAGTCCCCAGGCAGGCCCCTCTGCGCTCACATCCACCTGCACTTGTGCCCTTACAGGCTGGGACTCGAGTCCCGAGGTCGCGCCCATGCCTCTCGGCTTCCAGTTGCCATGAGCCGAGCCTGGCCGAAAGCTGCGTCCAACCCCTAGGACCGGATGGACATTTGTCCCTGACACCTCGTGGGGAGCGGGCATCGACCCCCAGGGCTCAGATCCGGGTGGGCTCGGGGCCCGTGCAGCTCCCAAGGTTTGGGGGGCGGGGGAGATTGTTGAACCCTCTCGGGGGCTTTTTACTTCGCCAGCATCTTTCACAGTCGGAGAACCGGCCCGCGCGCCGCCCGGCGGTCTCTACCCCCGGGGAAGGCACGCCACCTCCGACGCGCGGGGCTTTTCAGACCCAAACCCGGCGCTCAAAGGCCGCATTTTTATTCTTCTCGCCGGCTATTGAGGGAAAGAAAGGAACACTTAGACCCATTCACATTCACACGAGGAAGCATCTACGGTGAGGGAAACCTTGGTCAGTCCCGGTGACCTTGGGTCAGGCTCCTCGCCGCCCCAGCTGCGGCTTCCTCTTGGCAAAATGGGGAGAGCCTCTGAGCGCAGTGGTGCGGGTTGGAAGGAGAGACGGAGACCCTAATGCACGGCTTGGCCTCGACTGTGTCACTAAACCTGGAGGGAAGGAAAGGAGGCGGCATCCATCCGGCCGAGAGAGGCCACCAGAGGTCCTAAAGTCGGTGGAGAGAGAGGAGGCCTGCGGCGGAGCAGGGCTTCCTCCGTGACCCACCCCACTTACCAGAGCAGCCACGATGCGGCTGGCGCCCTCTCCTCGAGCCCCGGGGACCTGACCTTGTAGCCTTCGCCGCACGCGAGGCAGTGCGGGGGGCGGGGGCGTGGGGAGGAAGGCTAGCTCAGGGCCCCGGGTCTTCCAGGGCGCGGGCTATGCGCGCCCGGCTGCTTCTCCAAGCCGCCTGCCACGCCCACATGCGGGGCCAGGTCACCTCGCCAGCGCGACGCGGTTGGTGTCCCCCGCGCAGCCCTGGGTCCTGACTCATTTCGCGGTCGCCGGGACGATCGGAGAGGTGGGCGGTGTGTGGTTTTCTCAACAGGGCTGGGGTGACAAGGAGCTCAGGATTTCCTTCCGCTCCTGGTTCTAGACTCTCTTTAAGATCTTGGCTGATAGGCGAAAGGTATCTGTCGGATCTTGTCCAAGGAGCCTCTGGGGAGGATATTGTACTTGGAAATGCAGAATAAATTCTGCCGTCTTCCTTCCGGAGGCAAGCACATCCCAGGACCCCCACGACCTCCCTCATTTACTGTGTCTTCCTTCCTCCCAGACCTCACCCTAGGATTTAAAGACTAATGAGCCTGTATTTGGGTGGTCCCTGGATGTTAGGTCCTCAAGGGACCATTTTTTAGTGCAGTTGCTCACTGGTTGTAGCTTTAATTTAACCTTCTCAAGGTGAACCTTACCTTATAAGTGAACCTTATAAGTCTTGTTCTGCAAAGATTCTAGATGTTAAAATATTTTTAAAAATGTGTTTTGAATTATAAGCTTGCCTGTTTACATAGTTTAAAGATATTGATAAAAATAAAAGTGAAAATCCCCACCCACCCCTCATCCCTACTCTGCAGAGGTGAAACTGACCAACGGTTTGGTTTATTCTCTACCTCCATTATTTTTTTAAAAACACCAAACTTTTATTTGTGTTTATATATGGAGGATTAAAAAAAAAAACTGGGATTACCTTTTCTCATTAACCATTAGTTTTGTTACTAACAGTATATTTGTGTTGTTGTTAGTTAGTCCCTAAGTCATGTCTGACTCTTTTGCGACCCCATAGACTGTAGCCGGCCAGGCTCCTCTGTCCTTGGGATTTCCCAGGCAAGGACACTGGAGTGGGTTGTCATTTCTTCCTCCAGGGGATCTTCCTGACCCAGGGCTTAAACCAAGTCTCCTGCATTGGTAGGCAAATTCTTTATCACTGAGCCCCCAGAGAATCTTATAATAGTTGCATGATGCAGAAATTAATTTTATGAGTGTACCCTTAATTTTTTCAGTATCCTCTTACAAAGGTACTTAAGTTGTGGCCAGTATTTCAACTGGTCACACTTCGAGCTGTTACTTCCGGGAACATTTTTATAGAGATATGTATTTGTGCTATTGTGCCTACAGAATAAATACCCAGGTGCTAAATCCCTGGATCAACAGGTATCAACAGTGAACATTTTTATAGGTACATGAAGCCATTACCAATTTATGCCTCTATCAACAATGGGTGTGAGTGTGCTGTGTCTCCACACCCTCACCTAACACTGAATATGGCCAGTCCATTAAAGCAGGGGTCCCTGACCTCTGGGATCTAATGCCTGGTCATCTGAGGTGGAGCTGATGTAATAGTAATAGAAATAAAGTGCACAATAAATGTAACGTGTTTGAGTCTTCCTGAACCATTTCCCCCCCTCCCAGTGGAAAGATTGTCTTTCAGGGAGCTGGTCCATGGTGCCAAAAAGGTTGGGGACCACCACTGTATTTAAAGCTGCCATCTCTCACATGGAAAGTGTATCTTATTCTAATTTGCTTTTTAGTCATTTACCCAACAGAATCCCTGAATACCTTGATGTCGATGTGCTGGTCACAGAGAATACAGTTGTGAGCAAACCAGCTCTGTCCAGCCCTGGTCCCCAAAGCGGTCTTATGAGGATGATACATATTTGTGTGAATATTTGATGAATGTGTAACTATGAGCTGCGATCCAATGAGAGCAAAGAAGAAAGTATAAAGAAGCAATGTATGGGAAGAGGAGCATGTCCTGACTTGGGCTGAGAGGACAGGGATGGTTCCCCTGCTCCAGAAAGTGTGAAAGATCTGAAATTAACTAGGTGATGAGAGCAAGTGGTCATCACGTGTGATTCCAGGTCAGTGGAACACTTGGTGCCAAGGCTCTGACACCTGGAAGGCATGTGACTCACTATAGTTCATGGTAATCCTGAGAGTTTTAAGGCAAGAATTCAAGTTGGCTGCTGCCTCCTCCTTGGAATTCCTCTTATTATCTGTTAGAGTTTTCCCTGCCCACAGTGGGGCAGTTGGTCTTCCAGCATCTTTTTTGTTCATAATGACAGCAAGGATTCTTTCTGCTGCTGCTGCTGCTAAGTCACTTCAGTCGTGTCCGACTCTGTGGGACCCCATAGACGGCAGCCCACCAGGCTCCCCCATCCCTGGGATTCTCCAGGCAAGAACACTGGAGTGGGTTGCCATTTCCTTCTCCAATGCAGGAAAGTGAAAAGTGAAAGGGAAGTCGCTCAGTCGTGTCTGACTCTTAGTGACCCCATGGACTGCAGCCTACCAGGTTCCTCAGTCCATGGGATTTTCCAGGCAAGAGTACTGGAGTGGGGGGGTACCTTTTTTATGGAAAGGCATAGAGAACATCTGGGGCTATCCAGGTGTTTAATTTGAAAAATCACTAACTTGATTAGAGTCTAACTTTGTTTTTCTTCTCTAACCTTCTCCAACGCTATACATCTATCCCACTCTAGCTATGAAGTATCAATTCTCTGACTTCTGGCTTAAGGCTGTTCATTAAAAAATGAGGATGATGTGACAAGAGTGTCTATTGATCTACCCCAGATTGTTGCCTGGAAACAATTTTTAAAATCCTCAATGAATTTGCTTAAAAAATAAATAAAAAATTGAATTGATGTCCAGTCGGTCTTCACTCTAAATAAAACAGGTATTGCCTTCAGTAAGGACTCTACCATGTTGTGTGCTTTCTTTAGTCCCTGTTCTGTTTGACTGACCCCAGGAATACATAGACTGATCTCGAGGTCCTTTCAATCAACTCTTCCTATTCAGCCGTGAGCATCTGAAGGAACTGTTAGTCCACATACTAGATGACAGAGTGCCTGAAGAACTATGGACGGAGGTTCATGACATTGTACAGGAGACAGGGATCAAGACCATCCTCAAGAAAAAGAAATGCAAAAAAGCAAAATGGCTGTCTGAGGAGGCCTTACAAATAGCTATGAAAATAAGAGAAACGAAAAGCAAAGGAGAAAAGGAAAGATATGCCCATTTGAATGTACAGTTCCAAAGAATATCAAGGAGAGATAAGAAAGACTTCCTCCATGATCAGTGCAAAGAAATAGAGGGAAAAAAATAGAATGGGAATGACTAGAGATCTCTTCAAGAAAATTAGAGATACCAAGGGAACATTTCATGCTAAGATGGGCACAAAAAAGGACAGAAATGATATGGACCTTACAGAAGCAGAAGATATTAAGAAGATGTGGCAACAATAAACAGAAAAACTATACAAAAAATATCTTCATGACCCAGATAATCACAGTGGTATGATCACTCACCTAGAGCCAGATATCCTGGAATGTGAAGTCAAGTGGGCTTCAGGAAGCATCACTACAAACAAAGCTAGTGGAGATGATGGAATTCTAGCTGAGCTATTTCAAATCCTACAAGATGATGCTATGAAAGTGCTGCACTGAATATGCCAGCAAATTTGGAAAACTCAGCAGTGGCCACAGGACTGGAAAAGGTCAGTTTTCATTCCAATCCCAAAGAAAGGCAATGCCAAAGAATGCTCAAACTACTGCACAATTGCACTCATCTCACACGCTAGTAAAGTAATGCCCCAAATTCTCCAAGCCAGGCTTCAACAGTACATGAACCCAGAATTTCCAGATGTGCAAGCTGGATTTAGAAAAGGCAGAGGAACCAGAGATCAAAATGCCAACATCCGTTGGATCATTGAAAAAGCAAGAGAGTTCCAGAAAAACATCTATTTCTGCTTTATTGACTATGCCAAAGCCTTTGACTGTGTGGATCACAACAATCTGGAAAATTCTGAAAGAGATGGGAATACCAGACCACCTGACCTGCCTCTTGAGAAATCTGTATGCAGTTCAGGAAGCGACAGTTAGAACTGGCCATGGAACAACAGACTGGTTCCAAATAGGAAAAGAAAGAAAGAAAGAAAGTGAAGTCGCTCAGTTGTGTCCGACTCTTTGAGATCCCATGGACTGTAGTCTACCAGGCTTCTCTGTCCATGGGATTTTCCAGGCAAGAGTACTGGAGTGGGTTGCCATTTCCTTCTCCAGGGGATCTTCCTGACCCAGGGATCAAACCCAGGTCTTCTGCATTACAGGCAGATGCTTTACCCTCTGAGCCACCAAGGAAGCCCAAATAGGAAAAGGAGTACATCAAGGCTGTATATTGTCACCCTGCTTATTTAACTTATATGCAGAGTACAACATGAAAAATGCCTTGCTGGATGAAGCACAAGCTGGAATCAAGATTGCTGGAAGAAAAATCAATACCCTCAGATATGCAGATGACACCACCCTTATGGCTGAAAGCAAAGAAGAAATAAAGAGCCTCTTGATGAAAGTGAAAGAGGAGAGTGAAAAGTTTGGCTTAAAGCTCAACATTCAGAAAACTAAGATCATGGCATCTGGTCCCATCACTTCATGGCAAATAGATGGGGAAACAGTGACAGACTTTATTTTTTTGGGCTCCAAAGTCACTGCAGATGATGACTTCAGCCATGAAATTGAAAGATGCATACTCCTTGGTTATGACCAACCTAGACAGCATATTAAAAAGCAGAGACATTACTTTGTCAACAAAGGTCCATCTAGTCAAAGCTATGGTTTTTCCAGTAGTCATGTATGGATGTGAGAGTTGGACTATAAAGAAAGCTGAGTGACAAAGAACTGATGCTTTTGAACTGTGGTGTTGGAGAAGACTCTTGAGAATCCCTTGGACTGCAAGGAGATCCATCCAGTCCACCCTAAAGAAAATCATTCCTGAATATTCATTGGAAGGACTGATGCTAAAGCTGAAGTTCCAATACTTTGGCCAGCTGATGCGAAGAACTGACTCATTGGAAAAGACCCTGATGCAGGGAAAGATTGAAAGCCAGAGGAGAAGGGGACGACGGAGGATAAGATGGTTGGATGGCATCTCCGGCTCAGTGGTCATGAGTTTGAGTAAACTCCAGGAGTTGGTGATGGACAGGGAGGCCTGGCGTGCTGTAGTCCGTGGTGGCACAAAGAGTCGGACATGACCGAGCAACTGAACTGACTGACCGAGATGATGCAAGTCAAGGAAACTGGGATTATGGCTTCCTTGTACCAGCTTAAATTCTGAAGTTCTTCATATTAGTCATAAAAGACTGACCACTGAATATGAAATTAAAGATTTAATTACATTTGCTGCTTCCTCCTGCTTTCCCCCTTTGTTTTTTTCTTTTTCTAATTTTGACCACATCCCATGACATGTTGGATTGTAGTTCCCTGACCAGGAATGAAATCCATGTCCCGTGCCTTGGAAGGCAGAGTCTTAACCACTGGATCACCAGGGAATTCTTGCTCCTTTGTTTTAAGTTGCTTCAAGAATGGACAATTTTGGTCCTATTGGAAGCTCCTGAAAGAGGTCACTTGGTAAACTGTGTCACTTTTTAAGATATGCACAAGAATTTAGATTGCATAGAGAATTTATTGGCACATGAGAAACAGGTTTTGAGCCTGCTGGAGCTGTGGGCTTGGACTCAGCAAGACCACCCTGTGCAAATTGATAATGATCTGCCAGAAGTTTTGCTTGTGCACAGCTCCATGCTGTCTCTGACCACAGACCTAACAACTGCAGCCCTGAAGACTGAAGCATTGGAGATTTTTTTTTTCCCCTCATAAACCAATTCTCAGGGACATAAAGCTGGGTTGAAAGGATAACAGACTTCATAGGGTTTTTAGATGATTAGCCAAGGCAAATTTCATCTACTGAGGGACATTGGCAGGACAAGACTTTAAGCTTGCCAGTACTTTGGACCTCCTGGGCTTCTGTTCATTGTCTATTCTTTGCTCGTTACTCCGTTTTAGTTAATGACACCTTGTAAGATGGGAAAAGCTAAGTTTAGATCAAGAGTATCCTTTCATCAAGAGTTTTTAGAAATATAGATCTAATCAGAAAATGGACATTTCAGTGGGTGGTACCTAATTTTCCTGATAGGTTAGGAACATCAATGACATTGGCGCTCAGACCTACTGTGTGACTTGTCTTTCTTTTTTTGGGGCCAGGAACCTTAGGTGGAGAGACGCAGGGTGAGTCATTAGGTGATCAAATTCAGAGTCTGGGTACGTGGTCGGGAGTTGCAGCTAAATCTCCATGAGGCTTCCAAATTGTGGAAGGCTTCCCCCTCAAATAAAGCAACTTATGAGAATGCCCCACATGTAATCCTAAAATAGCTTCTCATTAGGGGAAATAATGGAGAAGGCGATGGCAACCCACTCCAGTGTTCTTGCCTGGAGAATCCCAGGGACTGGGGAGCCTGGTGGGCTGCCGTCTATGGGGTCGCACAGAGTCAGACATGACTGAAGCGACAGCAGCAGGGGAAATAAGTGTACAATTTTTTTTTTTTTTTGTATTTTGGGTTTGGAAGTTGAGATATCTGAAGAAGGCAATGGCACCCCACTCCAGTACTCTTGCCTGGAAAATCCCATGGACGGAGAAGCCCGGTAGGCTGCAGTCCATGGGGTCGCTAAGAGTCAGACACGACTGAGCTTCACTTTCACTTTTCACTTTCATGCATTGGAGAAGGAAATGGCAACCCACTCCAGTGTTCTTGCCTGGAGAATCCCAGGGACGGGGGAGCCTGGTGGGCTGCCATCTATGGGGTCACACAGAGTCGGACACGACTGAAGCGACTTAGCAGCAGCAGCAGCAGGATGAGATATCAGAAGTGGAATGACTTTCAGAAGTGGAATGACTTTGATTAATTGATTTCTCAAGGCCATGGTTGATATAAGTGAGGTGAGGTTCTGACTGAAGAAGGAAGTGATACTCAAAACACAAAACTTTGCACAGTTGTAAGCAAGTAACTGATAGGGTTGCTATGATTCAGTCTTGTCCGACTAATGAGGGTTGGGATTCACAATCACAGTAGTCGAAGCTATAAGTCAAAAAAGTTATAGTCATATATGCTTTATATATATATATAAACTTGAGGCCATTAAAAAATATTTATTTATTTATGGCTGTGCTGGGTCTTCATTCCTTCCAGTGGGCTTTCTCTAGTTTCGGCGAGCAGGGTCTACTCTCCAGTTGCGATGCACGGGCTTCTCATTGCATTGGCTGCTTTTGTTGTGGATCACAGGCTCTAGGTGCTTGGGCTCAGTAGTTGCTGCTCGTGGGCTCTAGAGCACCTGCTCAGTAGTTGTGGCTCACAAGCTTAGTTGCTCCATGGCATATGGAATCTTCTTGGACCAGGGATTGAACTCGAGTCCCCTGCAGTGGCAGAAGGATTCTTATTCACTGCACCACCAGGGAAGTCCATAAATGCTTTTAATATTTAAATAGGATAGAAAATAAACAAAATAAGAATTCAAGATAATCTAGAAAAAGAACAACTAAATACCCTTAATGAAATCAGGAAGAAAGAATGCATAAAAAATAAAACCCAACTGCATAGATTGAAAAACTAAAAATAATTGGATTGATGTATAAATCCGAGAGCTGCTTCTTTGAAAAGATCATTAGAATAGACAAACTTCTGGCAAGAATGACCAAGGGGAAAGGGGGGAAAATATACAGCAATGAGAGTGAGGAAGAAAATATAACCATAGATAAAGATAAGACTGAAATAACTATTAGAGGAGTCCATGTTAATCATTATGTCAGGGAAAGGCAGATAAAGAGAACTTTCAGAGCCTGCTCTCACATCTGTAGGAATAAAGATGGCCAATAAATGGGACACTGAAATCTAATCATACATTAAAAATTGATCATAGAGGACTCTCCTCTCATCCTTGAAGGATTAATTGCCACCGGAATTGCCCTTCTCCTGTGAACTATAGAAACAGGACAAAGTATTTAAATCAACTGCTTTGAGATGTTAAGCAACAGGCAGCAGCAGACCTTGATTCCTAAGGAGCTGAGTGCTTGAGCTCACTACCTTACTGAGGAGCTTCCAGGATGTAGATCCAGGAAGGAGGACCCCAAACCAAGCCCGACAGTCTTGCTGAGTTGAAGATACGGAGATCAGCAAGGTAGGTAGAATTGTGGGGCCAGATACCAAAGGGGGACCTGCATAGAAAGAGAGTTCCAGAGATCTGCAGAGGGATCTCCTTGCCTCTGGGACTGAGTAGTAGCCTGTGCAGATACCAGAGGAAACTATGAGGCAAGGGAAAGAACCCTAGAAAGTGGAAGGACAGATGATTCCAGGGTTACACAGAGCCGAGTATACATCACATCCCAACCAGTCAGAGAAGAGAGTCCATACACTGGGCATCAGCTGAGTCCACAGGGCATTAGTTGAGTCCTTAGAAGACCTGAATAGTAGGGGAAAATTAACTCTAAATTAAAGGCTTCTCTGGGGTTCTCAGCTGACACTAGTGGTAATTTGGGACTTCCCAGGTGGTCCAGTGGTGAAGATTCCACACTTGCAATGCATGGGGCATGTGTTCGATCCCTGGTCAGGGGACTAAGATCCCAAAACTGAGCAGTGTGCCCTCTCTCTCTCTCTCCATATATATATATATATATATATATATATATATATATATAAATTTTTCTTAAAGTATATAAGGAACCAGCAATTAAAGCCATTTCTCTAGTTTTCATTAGTTTTACAGTTTGTTTTAATATGTGACAATTTGTTACATATACAACAGATTTCTCCTTTGTATGAGAATGCTTACCTTCAAAGTGCAGGATTTCTCCTGCTGTATTACAGCCACAAAAGGGAGCCAGCTTTGTTTAAAATTCTGTATCAGTCTGGGACCCGTCAGAAAAGAAAAATCGAACAGTACTTTGAACAGGGAAAGCTTAATATAAAGAATTATTATCAATACCAAGGGAGTGGAGTGACTAGGGATTTGCTAGGAAGAAGTTAAAAGAACTCTGAAGAATGTAGGAATAGTAAATACAATATATAATAGCAGACGTAATTTTATTTAATACTGGATCTAATAGGGCTTCTCAGGTCGTGATAGTGGTAAAGAACCCGCCAGCCAGTGCAGGAGACATGAGATGTGGGTTCCATCCCTGGGTCTGGAAGATCCCCTGGAGGAGGAAATGGCAACATACTCCAGTGTTCTTGCCTGGAGAATCCCAGGGACAGAGGAGCCTGGCGGGCTAATAGGATCTAATAAGTACCCCTCAGCCCATGAACTGAAATGCAGACCTTGTTGGAAAAGGCTCAGCCATTGCTACTGAGAGGCAGACATGTTGCTGTGGTCCACGCCTTGGAGGTCGCTGGACACCCGCCCTCTGGAGATGATTGGAAATCAGCCCTATAGCGTGCTGGGGAAGGTTGTTCACAGAGATGTCTCATTGCAGGCACTCTGCTACAAGACCACCCGAGGGAGTTGCTAGAAGGAGCTGCTGGCTACCGAGTGTTGCTGGCTGCTGTGTAGGGTAGGTGGGCACTGGGGAAGCCAAGCAACTGGTCCGCCCAGATGGCCTCAGAATTAGAAAATGAAGCTCTTTCTTCCTGCAATGCCTCTCCAGCGCCCTCTGCTGACAAAACTTCAGCGCCTGCGGCAACTTATTTAAAGGGCTCAGATTCCTTTTCATTAAAGCACTCAAGTAGGGTGAGTTTGGGGCTGAGAGGAAATTAGGGGAAAGAAAGAAAAAGTAGAATACAGACGTTTAATGAGCTATAAATTCAATTTTTAAAATTCATTTATTTTATAATTTTATTTATTTATTTATTTTTTGGCTGTTCTGGGTCTTCATTGCTGCTTGGGCTTTTCTCTAGCGGTGGCGAGCAGTGGTTACTCTCTAGTTGGAGGACTCTGGCTTCTCATTGCGGGGGCCTCTCTTGTTGCTGAGCACGGGCTCTAGAGCTTCAGTAGCTGCCACTCCCGGGGTCTAGAGCACAGGCTCAGTAGCGCACGGGCTTAGTTTTCCCATGGCTTGTGGAATCGTCCTGGACCAGGGATTAAACCCATGTCTCCTGCATTGGCAGGTGGATTCTTCACCACTGAGTCACCAGGGAAGCCCTCAGTTTTGTTTTTACTTTTTATTTTATTTTTAATTTTAAAAATATTTATTTATTTGGCTGCACTGGCCTTAGTTGAGACACCCGGGATCTTTGATCTTCATTGCAGCATGTGGGATCTAGTTCCCTGACCCAAGACCGAACCCAGGCCACCTGCATTGGGATCACAGAATCCCAGCCACTGGGCCACCAGGGAAGTCCCTTAGTTTTCTTTTTAAATTGCACATGTGGGGAAGAACTACTCATGACAAGAACAAGTAAGTTGCTGAGAGGTAGCTCTACTTGCCCACAACCAGTTTGGGGTTAGACTGTCCCTGGTTGGACTGAAGAGCCCAAGAGCGAGGCTGTCTGTGTCTGTCCTCCTCCAAGTCTGCATATCTGTTGGAGCAGATGGGAAGGAGGGCCTTCTAGCTTAGCAGGGTATTCGCACATCTCTACAAACTTGGTCCCAGAGGGTTTTCCTTCTGGTTGGGAGGCTGGTAGCTCTTGATTCCTTCCCTAGGATGTACCTTCTTCAACTCCGTAAGTCTCCGTAAGTCCTTTAAAGTCTCCGTAACCCCCTTTAAACATTAAATGCCACCATTTCCATGAAATTTCTAATGCAAATTAATCACTCTGATTTCCTCTAACTTTTAAGATTTGCTTCCTTTGAGGAGCACTATGACTTTGAACCCTACTTTAATTGCTGTTTATAGACTTCGAGCGGCTTCCGTGGTGGCTCAGATGGTAAAGAATCCTGCAGTGAGAGGGATCTGAGTTCAATCCCTGGGTCGGGAAGATCCCCTGAAAGAGGGCGTGGCAACCCACTCCAGTATTCTTGCCTGGAGAATCCCCGTGGACAGAGGAGCCTAGCAACAGTCCATGCGGTCTCAAAGAGTCAGACACGACTGAGCAACTAAGCACAGCACAGAGCACATACGCTATGAGCAGGGCTTTCCAGGTGGTTCAGTGGTAAGCAATCTGCCTGCCAGTGCAGGAGACACGGGTTCAATCTCTGATCCAGGAAGACCCCTTCGAGAAGGAAATGGTAACTGGCTCCAGTATTCTTGCCTGGGAAATCCCATAGACAGAAGAGCCTGGTGGGCTATAGTCCGTGGGGTCACAAGGAGTCGGCCACGACTTAGTGATTCAACAGTGTCTACCTGCTAAGTGACTTGTTAAATACGTCTGTGACTCAATGAAGGAATGAGTTACACTGGTTCCCGTCACTTTTCCCTGCCATCATCCTCTCCACCGCCCCCTTGCCCTTTCTTCCTTCCACCTCTCAGCCAGAAAGGCTCCTGCTCTATCCTGGGTACTGACTGTAGCCAAGCTGCCCAACTAGACAGAAATGTCACTTTCACTGTTATGCCCACAGAGCTCCGTTTTCTTAAGCCGTGTCCCCAGCTGCCTGGGATGGGGTGACACATGTAGCTGACAGGGAGCAGAAGCAGAAGAAAGGGCTTTGAGTCACTGACTTGCACAGAATGCCACACTGGATGCACACACCTGTGAGGGGCGCTGACACAACTCTGCAGAGCTCGCGGTGCACGGCGGGCCCATCCACGCCAGGATCAGCTCCTTGGGGCCAGGCCACATGGCGGGGTGCTTCATGACAGAGCGACAGGCTACAAGCTGGCAAACCTGGGTGGATGTTCAGACTGCCATCACTCACCAGTCGTGAGTCTTGGGGGCTTCTGGAAGAATCCAGGGAGCTAGTGAAGGAGGATAAACAGAGGCTGACTCTCTGTTCAGCACAGCAGATTTAACAACCAAGCATGATAGGGGGTCTCTAGGCTGTCAGCAGGGAGGTCTGGGCTTTTCCCATCTCCTGGCCCCCATCCCACATTGCTAGATCCTGTTACACTGTGTGTGTGTTGTTGTTTAGTCGCTAAGTTGTATCTGACTCTTTGTGACCCCATGGACAGTAGCCCACCAGGCTTCTCTGTCTGTGGGATTCTCCAGGCAAGAATACTGCAGTGGGTTGCCATTTCTTCCTCCAGTGGATCTTCCCGACCCAGGGATTGAACTCCCATCTCTTGCATTGTCAGGAAGATTTTTGTTTTTACCACTGAGGCACCAGGGAAGCCTGTTATACTGCATACACTTTGTAAATATACATGCTTGAAGTGAAATGAATAATCTGTGGGGAAATCTGGAAAAGGATGAAATCAGAGAAAACATTTAGTTTTTAGTTAGTATCATTTTCTGTTTCTGTGTTTTGTTTTTAAATTCTTCTTGAGTTGTTCAGACCAAAGAGAGCCCAAGAGAGCTTCCCTTCCCTTTCCTGGAGAAACAAGTGGCACAAGGATGTCAGTCTGAGGGTGGAGGCAGGGGTGTCTCTTTGGAAAAAGCAAATAAATAGTTCAGATCAGGACGGGAAAAAATGGCCCGATTCTGGGAACGAAAATAAGGGATTGAGAAGAATTCCCTGGCAGTCCAGTGGTTAGGACTGTGCCGTTTCACTGCTGAGAGGGGATTGAAGAGCTAACGTTGATAAAAAATCTGTGATCTGTAGAGATGCTCCCAGGGGCGATAAATGGCTGCAGTATCTCCTCCCTCTTCTGGGTGCCACGTCAGACAGTTGGCTTAGGGTTTGGGGCCCCCCAGTGGGGAAGCTTTGTGCTTTCTCTGCTCAAGGCTTGTGCGTGTGCTTTTCTGATTATAAAAGTAGTTAATTGCCATTACAAAGTATTTACAAAGGATAGAAACGAGTTGAAGAAAAAGGTAACATAATCTTACCTGCTCTTTGAAAATATCTATCACATTAGAAAAAATAAAGAAAAGTTTCACAGTAACATTGGTAGTGAAAGAACCAGAGAATACCTCCATTCCAGCTTATTCTTTTTTGTGTGTGAATGACTCTCTGCACATCCCTTGTAAACTAGTTTCCTTATTCAACTTATTCCTTATTCAGTTCACATCCAAGCTGGCAGCACTCCATTTTATCCCAGATACTGTCATGACAGCTTCTCATTATTTTAGGATCAAAATTTCAGACCTTCACTACTTGAAGATATAACCAAGATGCTTGTTTGCCATTTTCTTCATTTAGCCCTCTTTTCATCTGATACGTGAAATATAATATAGCTGTTTTATGCATCTAAGAAAAACTTTCACTGCTGCTGCTAAGTCACTTCAGTCGCCTCTGACTCTGTAACCCTAACCTTCACTACTATCCAAATAACTAATTAGCATTGATTCACAAATGAATGGCTTCCCAGGTAGCTCAGAGGTAAAGAATATTCCTGCTGATGCTGGAGATGCAGGAGATGTGGGTTCAATCCCTGGTCAGGAAGATCCCCTGGAGGAGAAAATGGCAACCCACTCCAGTATTCTTGCCTGGAGAATCCCATGGACAGGGGAGCTTGGCAGGCTACAGTCCATGAGGTTGCAAAGAGTCGGACAAGCCTGAAGCAACTGAGCATGCACATTACCTTATGTTGGTTAAGGTATTCTTGTACTCTTTATAGTAGAACAAATGATAGTATATGCTTTCCAAAAATAAAATTTGGCAATATGTATTGGGAACCTACTTTTTCATTCCATCTGGAGATGCTTTCCTAAGGCAAATAATCTGAAGTACAGACATCTATAAACACACAGCTATTTTTGTGCTATTTATATTATCGAAAGTTTGGAAATTACTTAAGTCAATGGGATATTACATAGGATATTAACATTAGTAAACTCATTTTTCACTAATATAAGAACATGCATAATCAAAATAAGAAAAAAAAGTAGACTGCAGAAGTTTAATGAACTATAAACTCAGTTTGTTTTTAAATTTCATATGTAAATTAGAGGCAAATACATCCAAAAAAGTGGCGACTCAAAGTCTATTAGAAGTAACACCCCCCTGCCTTTTAAGTTATTACTCCTTTTTTTTTTCCCCAGGCCTCTTGGCTGTGGGATCCTACCTCCCTGACCTGGGATAGAACCTAAGGCCCTAAGTGGTAAAAGCATGGAGTTCTAACTACTTGACCACCAGAGAATTCCCATAACACTCCACACTTTTCATTCCTCTTCTTTTTTAAACAGTTTACTGTAGATATTTGGAGAGAACAGAATACCTAGAAGGAAGAAAAATATCATCCCTTCTCTCTCTGGGCAGAGAAACTACTGTTCTTATTCAGGGCTATTTCATACTCAATATTTATGTATTTACACTAAGTCTCATTGGTTTCCAAGCTATTCGAAGCTATTTGAAATATTTGAAGCTATTTTGAAAACTTTTTTTGCATCTGATTCTTCTTGTGGATAAAATTTAGACAATTTTAGCAAAAACTTAAAAATCCCATTAAATATGAATGAAATTAAACCTGTAAATTGGCTGTGAAAATCCAGCATTCTTGAGTTCATCTACTTAAGTCTTTTTTGTTACTCTTTTGTAGACCTTTTTATACAATTATCCTTAGGAACTTGATAATTTAATAAAACATATTGTGAATGGGAATGTTATATGCAATTATTCACCTCACTTATTTGTCGTATTGATGATAGTGATCATTCTGAACTGTCTTATGAATTCTCCATCACTCTTTAGAGACCTGATCTAAGGTAGTTCCATCATATTGAATATTTTCCTCCCTGGGACAAGGAATTCAGAATCTGGGACACTGCAGCTGAAGCACCATAATTGCAGCTCTAGAGAGAAAGTCATTAGCTTTTTGCTAGGGTAGCCCCGGGAGCACTGGCTTCTTCTCCTCAGCTTCTTTTTGCTTGTTTTGTTTTGTTGGTAGAAGGAAAGTTGCTTTAAAAAGTTTCCTTTTATTACAGTATAGTTGCTTTACCATGTTGTGTTAGTTTCAGGTGTACAGCAAAGTGTCTGCTACACATGTACACGTATCCACTCTTTAAATTCTTTTCTCGTATAGGTCATTACAGAGTATTGAGTAGAATTCCCTGTGTTATGCAGTAGTCCTTATTATCTATCATCTCCTCAACGTCTATATCCTTTTATGAAAACTCTTTGCTCTTTCTCTTCTCTGTGTGCGTGTCTTTTATGTTAAGCTGGAATCAGTCCCAACAGGTTGCCACCAGAAGAAGCTCTAATGTTAAAGTCACCTGAAATGTCATGGGTTTTCATGCAGTGTAACACATCTCACTTTCAGTATTCCTTTCCCTCGGAGCCCAGAAGTCTGGGGCACTGTTCCAGCCCCATCTCTGAACCCAGGCTCCACACTGTGTTCTCTTCTCAGCGTAGCCCCAACCCTATGTTCAACCAGAGCCCCACTCGCCCAGATACTTTGCCTTCTGCAAACTTCAGTTTGTCCCAGTGCCCGTCCAGGGCAGTGTGAATTTCCTCCAGTGGCCTTTGATCTTTTAAATGTCCATTTGACTCAGGCAAGATCTACAGGCTTTATCCACAGGTGACACATGTAGGGCTGAAACCATTCCACATCCTCACACGGTAATTCTGTTACCCTTCACACTATGGTCCTTTTTTTTTTTTTTTTTAATTGGAGTGTAAGTGCTTTACAATGCTGTGTCAGTCTCTGCTGCAGAACAACATGAATCAGCTATATGTATACACATGCCTCCCTCCCACTCCCCCTTCCCATCCCTCTAGGTCACCAGGGAGTACTGAGCTGAGCTCCCTGTATGATACAGCTGCTTCTCACTTGCTATTTATTTTATGTGATACTGTTTATGTCAATATCACTCTCCCAGTTCGCCCTATTCTCTGCTCCTCCCCTTCCCTGTGTCCACGAGTCTGTCCTCTATATTTGCATGTCCACTCCTGTCCTGCAAATAGGCTCTTCAGAGCAACTAAGCCCATATACCACACTATCTCTCTGGATTCCATATATATATATATTATATACGATATTTATTTTTCTCTTTCTGAAGAAGAAAGACTCTCTCTTACTTCGCTCTGTATGATAGACTCTGGGTTCATCCACATCATTACAGGTGACCCAGTTTCATTCCTTTTTATGGCTGAGTAATATTCCATTGTATGTATGTACCACATCTTCTTTATTCATTCATCTGTCAATGGACATTTAGGTTGCTTACATGTCCTGGCTATTGTAAATAGTGCTGCAATGAACATTGGGGTATATGTGTCTTTTTTTAAAAAATGTATATATGTATTTACTTGGCTGTGTGGGGTCTTAGTTGTGGCCCATGAGCTCCAGAGCACACAGGCTCAGTAGTTGCAGTGTCTGGGCTTAATTGTTCCATGGCACGTGGGATCTTAATTCTCTAACCAGGAATCAAACCCACATCCCCTGCATTGCAAGGATTCTTAAACACTGGACCACCAGGGAAGTCCCTGTGTTTTTGAATTATGTTTTTCTCAGGGTATATACCCAGTAGTGGGATTACTGGGTCATATGGTAGATTTATTTATCGTTTTTTAAGGAACCTTCATACTGTTCTCTGTACTGCATTCCCACCAACAGTACAAGAGCGTTCCCTTTCCTCCACATCATCTCCAGCATGTATTATTTGTAGATTTTTTTTGATGTTGGCCATTCTGACCTGTGTGAGGTGATACCACATTAATTTTTATTGAACTATCATTGATTTTGGGCTTCCCAGGTGACTCAGTGGTAAAATATTCACCTCCCAGTACCAGAGAAAGAAGAAACATGGGTTCGATCCCTGAATGGGGAAGATCCTGTGGAGTAGGAAATGGTAACCTGCTCCAGTATTCTTGCCTGAGAAATTCCATGGACAGAGGAGCCTGGAGGGGCAAGTATACTGAGCACAGCATATAGTTGATTTACAATGTTGTATTAGTTTCAGCTGTACAGCAAAATGCTTCATAGATATATGTATATATATAGTCTTTTCAGATCCTTTCCCATTTAGATTATCATGAGACAGTGAGTAGAGTTCCCTGCGCTATACTGTAGGTCCTGTTGGTTATGCTCTGCTCCAACAAGGGTCCTGCGTTTCTAAGTTCTCTCCTCTAATGCTTTCTATTCTCTCCATCCAGCCACATCAGCAGTTTCATCTAAGCCCTAGCAGATCCCCTACACCTGTGCCTAACTGTTTTCCCCATTCAAACTCTTAGTTTACATGAAAAATTCAGCAAATTCCTACTTCCATATAAATAAAACTGGGAAGGGTATTGCTCTCACCATAACAACAAGAAAAGGCTGGTTAATTATTAATACAAACTCATAACTTGCCGTGAATCCCTCAGAGAGTTGAGGTGGCAGGGCAGCCAAGTAGCCTGAAATCTAATGATGATGGGTCTCCTACCTGAGGAGCACAGGAGGAAGAAATACCAAGATGTGAGCTGACCTTTTTTTTTTAAAGGAATTTCCATATTTTAATATTTTAAATTTATGTTTCAATTGGAGCATAGTTACTCTACAATGTTGTGTTAGTCTCTGCTGTACAATTAAGTGAATCAGCTATATGTGTACATATAGCCCCTGTCTCATGGACCTCCCTCCTAACCCTCCCATCCCACCCCTCTAAGTCGAGAAGATCCCCTGGAGAAGGGCATGGCAACCCACTCCTGTATTTTTTGCCTGGAGAATCCCATGGACTGAGGAGCCGGTGGACTATAGTACATGGGGTTGAAAAGAGTTGGACACGACTGAGTGACTGACATTTAAGGTCATCACAGGGCATCCAGCTGTGCTCCCTGTGCTATACAGCAGCTTCTCACTAGCTAGCGTTTTGCACAGAGTCGGACACGACTGACACGACTTAGCAGTAGCAACAGTGTATATATGTCGATTCTACTCTCTCAATTCATCCCACCACCTCTGAGCTAAACTTTTGAACAAATTACCATAGGCTGGTGTAGGCTGGTGTAAAAGAATAAGGCTCTTGGGAACCAAGGCTAAAGGCAGACTTCAGCTTCACCCCACTTGAAGGCTCTTCTCTAAGGATCTCTGCTGGGCTCATTGAGAAAGCTTTGCTTGGGGTGCAGATCTGGAGGAGAGAAGCAGATGGTGCTATAGAAAAGATGCGACACCCTGCCTGCATCTTCTCCCTGGCAGACAAGCACAGAAGAAGGGACGAGGGCAGTGAATGCTTTTGCCCCCATGGCAGAGGCCAAGACCCACCAGGGCTGCGGCAAGGGTCAGAGGAAAACCTTTGTGTCCTGCGAGAGAGTCAAGAAACAGTCCCAGGGTCAGGTCAATAGAAGTTTCCAACTGCTGGGGGAAGGGCAGGAATCTCTTCCCCAGGAGACCTGCTTAAAAATTAAGGCAAAGTTCAGCTGTGACAGAGGGAAAGATCACTGAGAAAGGCTTGTCTTCAAGTCCCAGGGCCACAGGGCTTTGCCTAAGACTGAGCCCGAACCAAGGTGATAACTGCCATCTTCCTTTTCAGCAAGCTGGCAAACGCCATGTATCAGGAACAATCCATCAACCATGGAAAGAGGGTAGGAGTGTGGGCAGGGAACCCCTTTGCAGTTGGTGCAGGGAAACAAAGTCCGATGAAACCCAAGGGTGCAGGCCCTAAGCCCTGGCTTTCCATACCACCAAAGGAGTTTGAAGTCTGTGGTCCATTGCGCATAACCATAGGCAGAGCCACACGCAAACCCAGCTCCATACATGATGAGACTGATTCAAACTCCGACATGAATGGCCTGACAGGAGAGTTATGTCCACTTCTCATATAAAAGCGGGGCTTCCCTGGTGGCTTAGATGGTAAAGAAATGCCTGCAATGTGGGAGACCTGGGTTAGATCCCTGGGTCAGGAAGATCCCCTGGAGAAGGAAATGGCAACCCACTCCAGTATTCTTGCTTGGAGAATCCCATGGACAGAGGAGCCTGGTGGGCTACAGTCCATGGGGTCACAAAGAGTCAGACACAACAGAGCAACTAAATCACACACACTGGTATAAATACAGGTATCCCTTAATTTTTGCTTTAGGGCACCTTGCTTTTACAAAAAAAAAAATCACCTCCAGGTACTAAGTACCTGTTTTTGCTAACTGAAATGAAAATGAACAGTATTTTTGTAAAATGTGAAAGGTGACAATAGTATGCAGTGTCTGTTTTGCTCTTACAGGGGCAACACACCCCTCCCCGCCCAGCAGTGAGAGTGGCGCCACCAAGCGCCTACCCCAGGAATTGCATTCAGCTTTTTGACATCCGGCCGCCAGAGCTTGGAACTGTCTGCAAGCATCTGGGTTTTGTCTGGATTTATTTTGTGCATCCCTTAGCAAGATGTGTCCTGTAGGGTCAGGCCACTCAAGATGGCTGTTCTCTTGCTCTCTGTCCATCGGCTGCCCAAACAGGGCCTGTGCCACCCACACCCTACTCACAGGACTGACCTTCCTATTGCTTACCCCTGGAAACCAGCTGGTGATTGTTTTTATCAAAGGAGCTGTGAGGGCCTGTGCCCCCTCTGCTGGTTTCCCTGGTAACTAATGAGTACATCTGACATCAATTCCCTAAAACTGGTAATCCCTTCTCCTCCCCACCCCCTGAAGTCAAGAGAGCCCTGATGTCCTGCCTGCGGTCAGCTGCACACGCTTGGGTGTAGTTCCCGGCCCTTGCTTCAGACAGGTAAGCTCCCCCATCTGTTAAACCACTGAGGTCTCTATTACTGACTCTGGGCTCTTTCTTTGTTTTTTTTTTTTTTCTTTTTAAAGTATTTATTTATTTGGCTGTGATGTATCTTAGTTTGGGACATGCAGGATCTTAGATCTTAGCAGTGGCACGTGGCATCTAGTTCTCTGATCAGGGATTGAACCCAGGTCCCTTACACTGGGAGCAGGGAGTCCCAGCCACTGGACAACCAGGGAAGTCCTTCAATATTGTTTTTGATTTGCTGTCTTGACTGGAGTTCGGTTTTAAAGTTTCCACTTCAACACGTGGGGACTAGGGAAATGCCCTTGGGATGTCCAGGAAACCAGTGGGCCCACATGAGTGGGACTTCAGCCAGGGTTCCTGGCTTCCTGGGCCTACTCTATCAGCGGTTCAGGACAATGCTTCTTTTCATGTGGCAGTGTCAACTCAGGCCTTGTGTCCACGATCCTCCAAGTGTTTGTTTCTTCCCCTTCCCCAGCATACAGTTATCCAAAGGAATAACTGTAGCTCCCTTAGAGGAAGCCTGGGGAATGTGTAGATGTTGTAGATATCTGTCATGGTACGGCAGGGTTCTTACTCCTAAGGACCAGGCTACCCCTTCAATGGGTTTTAATTTGAAAATCGTCTCAGGCCTGAGAGCTGAACAAGGAACCTTCAGCGTACTGCTCTCCTTTCTGTCCTGTTTGCTCGTCTTGTCCTCTTAATTATTATTACTTATAATAATAAATTACATCAACATGAATAGTGCTGATAACAAATGATAGATCAAATGCTTCTTTTCTTTTCAATGACAGATGTTAAGTCGAGAGCTCTTAGTAGAGAAGGGTGGGCCACCTCTATAAGCTCAGAGATTTTGTAGGCTTCAAAATCAGCAGCAACCATCTATTAATAGATCGACAGTCTCCAGCCTTTTTGCCACCAGGGACTGGTTTCATGGAAAACAATGTTTTCACAGACATTGAGGGGGATGGTTTCAGGATGATTTGAGCATGTTACATTTATTGTGCACTTTATTTCTAATCTAATGCTACCTCTGACCTGATAGGAGGTACTAGTACAAGGCCCGGAGGTGGGAGACCCATAATCTTGATGTCACTACCCAGGATTCACCCACTCCAGTGTTCTTGCCTGGAGAATCCCATGGGCAGAGGACTCTGGTGGGCTACAGTTCACAGGGTTGCAAAGAGTTGGACACAACTGAAGCAACTTAGCATGCACGCACTCACGTTTCAGGAGCCCAGGTTTTCCCTATCAGGGGCCTGCATTTTGCATAACAAACCTGCCTCCATCAAGCATTCTAAAACTGTAATAAGGAGTGCTTCAGCCTGCTGCCCAGCGGTGTCTGCTCTTCCACTGCAGGAGAGTCTTGGGTGCTGGCTCTGCTCTGTTGTCTTATTTATGTGGGCGCATGCTCGGTTGCTTCAGTCGTGTCCAACTCTTCATGACTCTATGGACCATAGCCCACCAGGCTCTTCTGTCTGTGGGATTCTCCAGGCAAGAACACTGGAGTGGATTGCCATGCCCTTCTCTAGGGGATCCTCCTGACTCAGGGATCAAACCAATGTTTTTAATGTCTCCTGCATTGGCTCCAGTCCATGGGGTCGCTAAGAGTTGGGCACGACTGAGCAACTTCACTTTCACTTTTCACTTTCACGCATTGGAGAAGGAAATGGCAACCCACTCCAGTGTTCTTGCCTGGAGAATCCCAGGGACGGGGGAGCCTGGTGGGCTGCCGTCTATGGGGTCGCACAGAGTCGGACATGACTGAAGCGACTTAGCAGCAGCAGCAGCAGCATTGGCAGTCAGGTTCTTTACCACTAGCACCACCTGGGAAGCCCATTATTTAGTGTTAATTGTCCCTTGATAGTCCTCATCAGCATTGTCCCTCTCCAGTTCAGTTCAGTCACTCAGTCGTGTCCAACTCTGCGATCCCATGGACTGCAGCATGCCAGGCCTCCCTGTCCCTCACCAGCTCCCAGAGTTTATTCAAACTCATGTCTATTGAGTCGGTGAGGCCATCCAACCATCTGATCCTCTGTTGTCCCCTTCTCCTCCCACTTTTCATCTTTCCCAGCATCAGGGTCTTTTCAGATGAATCAGTTCTTCCCATCAGGTGGCCAAAGTATTGGAGTTTCAGCTTCAGCATCCCTCTGCCAGGCAGCAGTTCAACTAGGCAGTAACCAGCCTTCTCCACAGTGGCATCCTTTTGCCCCCCAATTTTTTTCTCTCAATTATTGAGAGAGAGCTATTGACATCTCAGACTAACTATAGATTTAAAAATGTTTTATTTATTAATTTGACTGCACTGGGTCTTAGTCGTGGCATGTGGGGTCTAGTTCCCTGACCAGGGATTGAACCCAGGCCCCCTGCATTGGGAGCGTGGAGTCTGGACCACCAGGGAAATCCACCCCCAGATCTTCTGAATGCCTTGCTTTGCCCCATCTCCTGTAGCCTTCCCCTCCACTGGTATACTTTCTGGGGTTCCCACCAGTCAAATCCTCAGGATTTGAGCCACCACCTTATACCAAGGACTGTCTGTGTCACACTGGCTGACCACAATGATGTCTCTTCAACTGGCCTTGAGTGAGCCTGTCCCAAGTCCCCTTCTTACTGCCTACTTCCTTTTAAAAAAAAAATATTTATTTGGCTGTGCCAAGTCTTAGTTGTGGCATGCAGGATCTAGTTCCCTGACCGGGGATTGAACCTGAGCCCCCTGCATTGGAAGTTCAGAGTCTCAGCCAATGGATCCCACTGGCTACTTTCTTAGATCACTTAATATTAGTCTGCACTGTCCAAGAAGCAGTCATCGAGATGGCAGTAGAAGTGCAAGCGATTTATTAGGTGCAGTGCTTATGAGGGAAAGTAAGGAGGAATCCAGGGCAAATCAGAGGAAGGAAGATCCCTTCGGGTGCAGCACGCATCTAAGAGAGCTTGGCGAGTCTGCTTAGAGTCCTTGAGGCAAAGCTGCTCATGGGAGCAGTTCCATCTCCTGGGAGCACCTCTGCCTGCTATTCCTGCTGCACCCAGTCATGGGCTCGGGGCTGCCGGTGGGAAGTGTGTTGCAGCTGGGCACTGGGTTGACCACATTCCCCCTGCACAGCACATCTAGGGGTGTGCGTTCATGGCTGTTGTAGTGTCTTTCATTTCCAGGCTTTCCTTGAAACCATGGTTGAATCTCTTCCCTTGTGTTTTAGACAAAGGCACTGAAAGATGTTTGGAAGCTCAGTGTACACGGGCAGGATCATCAGCTGTGGGCTTCACTGTAATGTGACCTGGGTTTTGTCATGAGCAACCAGGATGTTCACCTCTGTGCGTCTTGCCTTTGCAGCTGCTCAGGTTCCCTTGTGAAGACATTTAGGCAACCAGGCAGGAAAGTGTGTCTGGGTAGCTAATCTCGTGAAGAGGGATCAACATTCAGACTGTAGAATTCATCTTGGTCAGTATGGTACCATCTCCTGGGCTTCCCTGGTGGCTCAGATGGTAAAGAATATGCCTGCAATGCTCAATCCCTGGGTTGGGAAGATCCCCTGGAGGAGGCAATGGCTACCCACTCTAGTATCCTAGCCTGGAGAATCTCATGGACAGAGGAGCCTGGTGGACTATCAGTCCATGGAGTGGCAAGGAGTCAGACACAACTGAGCTATTTTCACCATCCCCTGATAGCTGTTAAACTTTTCTGGAGAATACACTTCCATTCTGCTGCCCAGGAGGAAGGTTGCTTGCTTGGAGCCGCTCGGCCAGCTTCTTATCTAGGCTTCTCATGGCCACATCCAGAGGCACCTGCTCTGTCTTGAGCCTTTGAGAAATTCCACGGTGAAACTTTTGTTTGCTTCTTGCCACTACTCTCTCACTTCTGGCTCAGCGTTCAGCTTTGTCAGGTCTACAGAGTAAGTGACCACTCTTCGATCTGCTTTCAACTGCCAAACTTTGTTGGTTTCTGTTCCTATTACCTTTGTCCTTGTGGGTTTACGCTTTTGTAAACAGGACTTAACTGTTTTAGTGGGATGTGGGAGGGACCTGGATTGAAGTCATGGGTCCAGTTCTCCATTTTTTTTTTCTTTCCATGACACACGGCATGCAAGATCATAGTTCTCCAATCAGGGATGGAACCCTTGCCCCCTGCAGTATAACCGCTGGGCTATCAGGGAACTCACAATCCTTTTTTAAATTATTTTTTAGTAATTGGTGTCTTCAGTAGCCTATTAGCTGGCTTCCATAGAGATGTTTCTCCACAGAGTAGTCAGTCTTTAAAAACGCAAATTAGGTCACATTGCTTTCTTGCTGAGAACTCTTTTCCGAAGGTTTCTCATTACACAGAATAAAACCTAGGTTGATGCCCTGGGGGCTCGCATATATGACCTCACGTGATCTGGCCCTGGCTGCTTCTTGGCCCTCATCTCCTACCTCTCACCCCGCCAGTTATCTTCTCCAGTCACCCTGGCTTTCTTGCTGTCTTCCAGACAAAAATGTTCTTAATGTTAGTTTGACTTCCCAGGTGGTGCAGAAGTAAAGAATCTGCCTGCAGTGCAGGAGACTCATGTTTGATCCCTGGGTCGGGAAGATCCCCTGGAAAAGGGAATGACAACCCACTCCAGTATTCTTGCCTGGGAAATCCCATGGACAGAGGAGCCCGGCAGGCTACAGTCCATGCGGGTCCCGAAGAGTCAGACATGACTGAGTATGCGTGCACACGTTAGATTATGCTAACATTAGTTTGTTTCCTATTACATTTGTTATGTCTTTTTTGGACAGAATATTAATTTTAATAAATTTAAATAATTTTTGTATTTTTCCCTAAAGAATGACTTCACTTTTCCAACAATGTAAACACGTATTTTTCTAGTTTTATATTTCATTATGTTGACACCCTGGATCCATGTTAATATTGTGAGGAAGGGGTTTAACTTGGTATTTTCTCCAATTGTGGCCAACTGTCTCAACACCATTTTTTTTTTTGGAACAGATTCCTGCTGATTAGAAATGGCATCTCTATCATATGCTTACCTACATACAGTGAGCTGTCTCTGGGCTCTATAGTCGTCTGAGTTATTTAGCCAGTTCTGGGTAAGTACTCTGCAATACTCACTGGTATGTTTGTTTTCAAATCATTTTACTCATTTATGTATCCAGTTTTGGTTGTGTGGGGTCTTGGCTGCTGTGCAGGCTGCTCTCCAGCTGTGGCGAGTGGTGGTGGGAGGGCGGCTGCTCTCCAGCTGTGGCGCGGGGCCTCTCGTTCCACTGGCTCCTCCCGTTGCAGCGCCCGGGCTGCGGCAGGTGTGGCGCATGGGCTCAGAAGTTGCAGCTCCCAGACCCTAGAGCGCCGGCTCAGTCGTTGCGGCGCGCTGGCTTAGCTGCTTCTCGGCATGTGGGAGCTTCCTGGACAAGGGATCGAACCCGTATCTCCTGCCTTGGTAGGCAGATTCTTTACCGCTGAGCCACCAGGGAAGCCCTCTCACCAGTGTTTTAAAATGTTTCTGGAAGTTGTTTTTCTAATATTTCCATTATTGTGCATCTTATCTTCCAAATGTATACTCCTGTGCACTCGAATTGTAATGATGTAGGGGCAGGAATTGATTTTTTTTTTTATCCTGGGCTTTCCTTTTCTAGGTTCATGGCACGCCTCCCTTGTTCAGGTCTTTTGCATCTTTTAGTAGAACTTTATAGTTTTCTTCATAAAGGTCTTTCACACTTTATGTTAGGCGTAATGTAATCCTATTTTATAATGTTTGTTATTGTAAATGGGGGTTTACAAAACTAGTTATTAGTGTGAGTGGAAGTTAGTGATTTTTGTATGTTCCAGACATCTGACTGAACTTCTTTACTCGTTCTAAGAGCTGGTGCTCAGCTGCTCAGTCATGTCCAACTCTTTATGGCCCCATGGACTGTAGACAAGGCACCTCTGTCCGTGGAATTTTCCAGGCAAGAATGCTGGAGTGGCCTGTCATTCCCTACTCCAGGGGATCTTCTGGACCCAGGGATTGAACCTGCATCTCTTGCAAGTCTCCTGTGCTTGGCAGGATTCTTTACCATTAGTGCCACCTGGGTACCCCTAGAGCGGGTGGGTAGATTTATTTTGGCTTTCCCATAGATGGTTAGGAGAAAGCAATGGCAACTCACTCCAGTACTCTTGCCTGGAAAATCCCATGGACGGAGGAGCCTGGTAGGCTGTAGTCTGTGGGGTCGCTAGGAGTCGGACACAACTGAGCGACTTCACGTTCACTTTTCACTTTCATGCGTTGGAGAAGGAAATGGCAACCCACTCCAGTGTTCTTACCTGGAGAATCCCAGGGACAGGGGAACCTGGTGGGCTGCCGTCTATGGGGTTGCACAGAGTCGGACATGACTGAAGTGACTTAGCAGCAGCAGCATAGATGGTTAATTGTGTTGAAAGTTTTTCCTCTTCTATTCCACCAGTGATACCCATGTCTTTTAAATATTTATTTTATTTGTCTTTACTGGGTCTTAGTTGTTGTGGCACACAGGATATTCGGTTTTGTCATGGCATGCAAGATCTTTAGTTAAGGCATGTGTTATCTAGTTCCCTGCCAGGGATCAAACCTGGGCCTTCTGCATTGGGAGCTCAGAGTCTTAGCCACTGGACCACCAGGAAAGTCCTGACAACCTAATTTCTTAGCATGGGTAGTGGGCTACTTATTTTGTTCTGATTTCAATTCTTTTAATATTTCACCATGAAGTCACAGTGGGATTGTATCAAATAACTTTGAACAACTTTAGGACATTCACTTTCCCGAGAAGCTTTACTTTTCCTTGAGATTTTCTCATGTATGGGGGCTGAAATTTATCCTATGCAAATTTATCCAACAGTGTCTATTAAGTTAATCATGTTTTTTAAATTCTTCTTTTACTTTGTTAATATGGTGACTAGCATAGATTTTTCTCATCATTCATTTCGGTTTTGGTATATTTTAAAAAATACAATTCCAGATTTATTATTTCATGTAGTTTATGACCTGGGTTTTAAGTATTGTATTTGTATTGCTTACTATTAATAAGCCAACCTATTAAAACCATCATGATTATTCTAATGTGTAAAGTATAACCTTAATAAACCAGTAAGAAGCCTGCATTATTCTCATAAATGTTTTTCGAGAAATGGGAATGAGAGGTGATAGCATCATTTAGGATTCATTTAGATTCCACCTCTATTTGCCATTAAGTTGTCAGATAATCTTAAGCAAGACACACCCCTCTTGGCTTCAGACTGAAAATCTAGAAGATGGGACATTGAGAGAATAAATGTTAACATGCTGAGAACAGTGCCAACTACTGTATAAGTCTAAGAAATTATTAAATGGCAAGTCAGGTAATTATATATTTAACTGCAATTGTGAATGAGGATACAATATAAACTCAAGAAAATCTTCAAAGCCATGTAAAACCCGAAGGCATTAAAATTTATTAAATGATGCAATAACAACAGAATTCTTTATTTACAATAGCATTATTTAACATCAAATAAGCAAATAGCATCAGCAAAGCAATATTAACTTGCATAAATGTATTTAAAATTTCTCTTGAATATATCTACCTTTTGCATAAACTGCTCACACTAGAAATACAAACATCAATGCAGGTGAACAAAGTGATGTTTGGAGTCAACTCCATTTTGAAAATAAATCACAACCTGAAGCACTGTAAGCTTTCTCCTGAAGAACCATAGTTAATATATTGCTTAATTTTACCCTTGGATAATCTTTTCATATACACACATCTCAGATGCAACTTCATGAGGAACTGTACAAATAAAACCACAAATGGCATAAGAAAAAAAAAAAGACAGTTAAATGTTTGAAGAAATGTATCATCATCACCATTCAACAACATAAAGTTTAAGTGATGATGCACTTATTCAAAAAATTGTACACAGTTCACTATACAAATATAATACATTGGACAGCTATGTAGGAATATACAAGACTTAAAAACAGATCTAAGGCATTATGCTAGATTTTAGCATTTTGAGGTTCTTGCACATAGCTTTTACCTGTAGTAAGAAACTTAAAAGGTTTCGTTTTAGTCTATAAAGAAACACCAGGGAGAAAATTCTAATTAAAATCGAAGCCACTACAGTAATTTTCTTTTGTGCAGAGAATGCTTTGCTCGGAGGCAGCATACTACCATACAAATACTAGAAAATTTTAAATTCACACCAACAATTAATGGCTTAAGTTGCATTTCAAAATTGATTGTGTATCTTTGGGTTCTGCAAGGGGATCTGTGCCACCCATTTCATGTGTTAAGCCCATAGGAACTCCGTTTTTAAACACAGATTAAAAACTGCATTATATAAACTGCAAAAACATTGCTTTCAATGGTTACAGGCCATGAGAGATACACGTGGGAGGGGGCATCTTCATCTTTTGAGTCCAACAAATTCATTGCAGGAAAACAGCTCACGTCACTTCTTCAACTTACCACGTTACATGGACACGTAGATGAGCTTCACAACCAAGTTAATGTATGTATACTTTTCACATTATGTGTTTTTCACATTTAGTAATATAAGTAAAACACTGATTATTTGTTCTATTAAACGAAAACCGAGTACTCGGTCTAACAAGTTTATTGTGTACACCATGAGAAATACTGATCATGGAGGGACTGGTTTGGCCTTTGCTTCTGTCATGATCAATGTGATCAGAGGATTCCTTCACTGACTTTTCTTAATTAGATGTAAAAAACCCATGACCTGATCTAAGCTGTAAGAGAACTGATCATCTCTCTTCCTTCAAAATGGCAATGATTATGAGTTATTCCCAATTACCGGAATGGTAGGTTTGCAGATCAGATCTGTCTGAACTGGGACTGACAGAACACAGCGGGCAGAGGGTCAAACAAGAGAAGGTACACAGGGGTTTTTGGACAGGGTTCCCGTGGAAAGGGACTTCCAACTCAGACAAATCCAGCTTAAACTCCATTCTCTCTTGTGAAGTTCCAGTCACATGTTTCTAAACGTCAACTGGAAACTGGTCACGTGACACCAAGTGTGACATAAGCCTCGTGGTGCCAGTGAGGACACTGAGCTCAGGCTGATGTCTGCCCGAGTTTTTCCTCCACCACAGCTGGGCGACCCAATGGTTTGGTTGAGAAAAGCAGAGCCTCTTGAGGTGGGGGGGGGGACTGTGAATTGGTGGCCCCCAAGAAGTGCTGTTCCTGGGCCACCTTCCTGTAGTGAGACCCCCCTAAGTGGAAAACAAAGTAGCGAAATGCAGATTTCCCAGGACATTTCTTTAGCACGGAGCCACACTTTCAGACTGTCTACTTAACCATTTATCTTTGGGCTCTATCTCTTTCTATACTTCCGTAATCTGTCCATATAGAGAGACACGTATGAGTAGGGGTAGTTTGTCTATTTTTCACCCTTCCACAAAAAAACAAGCAAATTTCAAGGAAAAAAGACTTCTCTGTTCCTAAAAGGCCTGGCTGATGAGATATAAAATGCTTTGCTTTTTAGACATCAAAAAGACATCATTCTGAAATTTAGGTAAGAAAGTAGGTGTCTTAGGAGTTGGGGAGAAATAGCTCAAAAAAGGTCACCAGTTTCTTGGTATTACAGTTGTCTGAAACTGATGCCAATTAAGAAAAGATTATTCCCCTACCAGAGTGGGCAAGAAAAACAACCAGAAAAGTGGCCTGCTTAGTAACACGTAGTCTTCCTAAGGTTAAGAAAGAATATAAACATATAAAAATCAAGAATTGGTTTCTACAGCGGCTGCATATCAGATAGATAAATGACTTATGAGCAGAATCACAAGATTTAGAAAATAAAAAGTCTTAAGTCTACAAATTAGGTCTAATCGAGGCCTTGAGAGCCTTTACAAAACACTTTCAGGAGACACTGCTATGAAGATATCTAATTGTAACACTGAAGTACCTCATTTTGGATTCGATTCCACAATATGTATACCTCACAAAAAATTACACAATTAAAACACTTAAGTCCTCAACTTAAATTATTGCTTGTTTACATATAAATTGGATTTTATGTACCTTACAAAACTTCGGCTTATTAAGTCAGCACTGCTAAAAAAAACAAAATAAAAGACACATGGCGGAGGTGAACTCTGTCCTGATGCCTGCGGTCAATTTTAAGCACACTGTGGTTTTCTCCCGTGTGGGGGGCCAGTGTCGCGGGGAACAGAATGAACACACTTCCCAGGCAGGTGTCCAAAGTCTGATGGGTTTCGAGTACTAACTTTGTTCCTCTCCTTCCAGTAAATGCATTTTTTCTGGAATTTCAGAGTTAGCGGCTGGTAAGTGGCTGGCAAAACATGGAAGGAAATAATAAAGGGCTTACCTGGTTTCTGTTGCTTTTATTTAAAAAAAAAAAGTGGGGAGAATGGGGAAGGCAGAGGGAGAAGGGAAGGATCAGATGGAAGAAGAGGCGCTGATTCAAGCTTCTGATGGCTCTAAAGCAAACTGAATTTGGAAACCAATTTCTTTCTGATTCATGATTTGGGCGAACTAGTTTGGTTTGAATCAAAGAAATTGGAAAAAAAAAAAAGAGGAAGAAGGACTTGTTAATGTTAACAGCCTTCCCACAGGCTCTTTTTCATCTGTTCAGGAACTGGAAATGCTTTCCAACACCTTCTTGAGAGCTTTCTACAAAGATACAACTACGATGTCTTGGTCTTCACTTCTTGGGCATGTCTGTACACACGGCACGGTCCATGGTGTCTGTCCTGCTTATCCCAGAGGCAGGCTTAGCTTAAAACATCTTTAGTTTGATTTTTTTTTTTAATCTTTTCTTTCCCCCAGATGAAATCTTAATCTTTTGGACTGGTTAGCCAGGGAAAACAAAGCAAGAAACCAGTGTCTGGAGCCAGACAGGAAGAGAACAAGAGCATGGGTTGTTTTCCTTAAATACATACATTTAGATACATTCAATCTGACACGGGTGTGAAGTCTGCCTGTCCACATTTACTCTGCAGGAGAGATCTAAGTTGCACTAAGGTGAATGCAGTGAAGACTGACAACTGTCCGGACGCGAGCTGCAGGCCACCTGTCAACCCGACAGGCGGCTCCCCCAGGAGGAGGAGCCGAGGGACTCGGCCGTCAGCCCACCTTGCTCGGGCAGGGCTGGATGGCAGGTCGGTTGGGTCGAAATGAAGAGACGCAGCTCTCCAGATTGGTAAGTGTCTTGAGCAAGTGAGCCCAGTCAGCTGAAGAAAGAAGCAACCAGCTACCTTCAGTGTCAGCAGTATTTCTGCGGGAAAATAAAGAGAAAGTTGTGATGGCTCAGAATTTTTGGTAAAACCATCATGAGGCCCAGCATGAAAACATCAGACTACTTGGCCATTTTAAATAACCCCAATCACAAAGGTTACACTCACTTATTTTTTTGTTTTGTAGAAAATTCAACATCAATTCTACATTTTGTCACTTAAGAGAGAACTTGAAAATAGTTACCTACTGCTAGGGACAACATTTTCTACCTTAAGAGGCCCCAGCACCTGTGCCAAACTGTTCAGAGCCCTTCCTCTTGTTAACAAGCCTGTCACCAGGCTCCCAGCTCAGGTGGGTTCTCAGTACTAACTGTTCTACTGTTTCAAGATTTAGTTGGACACAGTAATATCACTCTTCTTAGAAAAAGTGTTTAAGGTGATAAAGAAATAATATAGATCAGATTTTAAGACTGTTGCTTAAAGAAAATGAAATCGAACACTTAGAATAAACTTGGGCTTAATGAAGGGAGAGTGGGGTCTTAGCCACTGAACCACCAGGGAGGTCCACCCTAGATCTTCTGAATGCCCTGCACCATCTGACCTGCAGCAGCCTTCCCCTTAGAATAAACTTAGACTTAATTAAGGGAGAGAGAACAATTAGAAGCTAGTTCCTCTTCATCCTTCTGAAAATCAAACATTACAATTCAGAAACAAAAAGAAATCAAAGTTTGTGCTAACACGCCTAATTCTTTGCTATTTCATTTTTTGCTTTGCTATCATCATTCCATTCAGGGGCAAAATGAGTGTTTTTAAATCATATGCCACCATCAGCTCAATTAAAATGAGCTTAAATAAAAAATTACTCACACAAACATCATTGTATAGCCAATAAAATGAGATTTTTTTTTCCTTCTCTTTTTGGCTGCATTGCACAGCATGTGGCTCCTGCATTGGAAGGGCCGGGTCTTAGCCACTGGACTGCTGGGCAAGTCCATAGTACACAATTCTCCTCAGCCTACTGGCTGACAACGTGTCTGTGCCAATTCTAGTCTATGGAATACTCACAGCCGCGGGTTTATTTCTCTGGTTTCTTACCCGTGATGCATCTCCCTCCTGCTTAATCATGTCCATCCCAGGCAGCTGGCTAGGGAAAAGGCCGCCTCCCCTCAGAGCAGGGTCATTCACCTGAGGGAGACAGGACAGCACGGGGCTTTATCTGGAGAGACATCCATACGCCTACTGGGGAGCAGCCACCCCCCCAAGCTTCTGCTTTGTTTCCAGGAGCAGAATTACCAGGACAGAAGGCCACTTCCCTTATCTAGTCTCCCACATGCAAGTCCTGGGGGGAGTGTGGAGGAACGTGAAAATGTGCTGCGCTCACTCTCAAATTTTGTGTCCAACTCTCTGCGACCCCATGGACTGTAGCCTGACAGGCTCCTCTGTCCATGGGATTCTCCAGGCAAGAATACTAGAGTGGGTTGCCATTTTCTTCTCTAGAGGATTTTCTCAACCCAGGGCTCAGACCCACATCTCTCAGGTCTCCTGAACGGGCAGGTGGCTTCTTTACCACTGGCATCACCTGAGAAGCCCCTATAAATACACTGGCTGCCTTCACAATTAATTTTCACTTGCATTCTATATAGAAATTCAACAGAGATAATAATATTAGAGACATTCTTATGTCTTTCAGTTCAGTTCAGTTGCTCCGTCTTGTCCGACTCTTTGCGACACCATGGACTGCAGCATGCCAGGCTTCCCTGTCCATCACCAACTCCCAGAGTTTGCTGAAACTCATGTTCATCGTGTCAGTGATGCCATCCAACCATCTCATCCTCTGTTGTCCACTTCTCCTCCTGCCTTCAATCTTTCCCAGCATTAGGGTTTTTCCAATGAGTCGGTTCTTTGCATCAGGTGGCCAAAGTATTGGAGTTTCAGCTTCAGCATCGGTCCTTCCAATGAATATTCAGGACTGATTTCCTTTAGGATTGACTGGCTGGATCTCCCTGCAGTCCAAGGGACTCTCTCAAGTCTTCTCCAACACCACAGTTCAAAAGCATCAATTCTTCAACACTCAGCTTTCTTTATAAACTCTCGCATCCATACATGATTACTGGAAAAACCATAGCTTTGACTAGATGGACCTTTGTTGGTAAAGTAATATCTCTGCTTTTTAATATGCAGTCTAGGTTGGTCATAGCTTTTCTTCCAAGGAGTAAGCGTCTTTTAATTTCATGGCTGCAGTCACCATTTGCAGTGATTTTGCAGCCCCCCAAAATAAAGTCTGACACTGTTTCCACTGTTTCCCATCTATTTGCCATGAAATGATGAGACTGGATGCCATGATCTTCGTTTTCTGAATGTTGAGTTTTAAGCCAACTTTTCACTCTCCTCTTTCACTTTCATCAAGAGGCTCTTTAGTTCTTCTTTGCTTTCTGCTATAGGTTAGTGTCATCTGAGAATCTGAGGTTATTGATATTTCTCCTAGCAATCTTGATTCCAGCTTGTGTTTCATCCAGCCTGGCATTTCAAATGATGTACTCTTCATATAAGTTAAATAAGCAGGGTGACAATATACAGCCTTGACGTACTCCTTTTCCTATTTGGAGCCAGTCTGTTGTTCCATGTCAAGTCCTAACTGTTGCTTCTTGACCTGCATATAGGTTTCTCTGAAGGCAGGTCAGGTGTTCTGGTATCCCCATCTCTTTCAGAATTTCCCACAATTTGTTGTGATCCACACAGTCAAAGGCTTTGGAGTAGTCAGTACAGCAGAAGTAGACGTTTTTCTGGAATTCTCTTGCTTTTTCGATGATCCAATGGATGCTGGCAATTTGATCTCTGGTTCCTCTGCCTTTTCTAAATCCAGCTTGAACATCTGGAAGTTCACGGTTCATGTATTGTTGAAGCCTGGCTTGGAGAATTTTGAGCATTACTTTACTAGCATATGAGATGAGTGCAATTGTGCGGTAGTTTGAGCATTCTTTGGCATTGCCTTTCTTTGGGATTGGAATGAAAACTGACCTTTTCCAGTCCTGTGGCCACTGGTGAGTTTTCCAAATTTGCTGGCATATTGAGTGCAGCACTTTCACAGTATTATCTTGTAGCATTTGAAGTAGCTCAACTCGAATTTCATCACCTCCACTAGAGCTTTGTTCATAGTGATACTTCCTAAGGCCCACTTGACTTCACATTCCAGGATGTCTGGCTCTAGGTGAGTGATCATACCATCGTGATTATCTGGGTCATGAAGATCTATTTTTGTTTAGTTCTTCTGTGTATTCTTGCCACATGTTCTTAGTATCTTCTGCTTCTGTTAGGTCCATACCATTTCTGTCCTTTATTGAGCCCATCTTTGCATGAAATGTTCCCTTGGTATCTCTAATTTTCTTGAAGAGATCTCTAGTCTTTCCCATTCCATTGTTTTCTTCTATTTCTTTGCATTGATCACTGAGGAAGGCTTTCTCATCTCTACTTGCTATTCTTTGGAACTCTGCATTCAAATATTATATTTTTCCTTTTTTCCTTTGCTTCTCTTCTTTTCTCAGCTATTTGTAAGGCCTTGTCAGACAACCATTTTGCCTTTTCGCATTACTTTTTCTTGGGGATGGTATTGATCACTGCCTCCTGTACAATGTTCCTCCGTCCATAGTTCTTCAGGCACTCTGTCTATCAGATCTAATCTCTTGAATCCATTTGTCACTTCCACTGTATAATCGCAAGGGATTTGATTTAGGTCATAGCTGAATGGTCTAGTGGTTTTCCCTACTTTCTTCAATTTAAGTCTGAATTTGGCAATAAGGAGTTCATGATCTGAGCCACAGTCAGCTCCTGGTTTTGTTTTTGCTGACTGTATAAAGCTTCTCCATCTTTGGCTCCAAAGAATATAATCAATCTGATTTTGGTATTGACCATCTGGTGATGTCCATGTGTAGAGTCTTCTCTTGTGTTGTTGGAAAAGGGTGTTTGCTATGACCAGTGCGTTCTCTTGGCAAAACTCTGTTAGCCTTTGAACTGTTGCGCTTTGTACTCCAAGGCCAAATTTGCCTGTTACTCCAGGTGGCTCTTGACTTCCTACTATTGCATTCCAGTCCCCTATAAGAAAGAGGACATCTTTTTTTGGTGTTAGTTCTAGAAGGTCTTGTAGGTCTTCATAGAACCATTCAATTTCAGCTTCTTCAGCATCACTAGTCAGGGTATAGACTTGGAATACTGTGATACTGAATGGTTAGACTTGGAAATGAACAGAGATAAATCATTCTGTCGTTTTTGGGACTGCATCCAAGTACTGCATTTTGGACTCTTTCGTTGACTATGATGGCTACTCCATTTCTTCCAAACAAGAGCAATATTGCCTAGGAACCTGTAATGTTAGGTCCATCCATGAATCAAGGCAAATTGTAAGTGGTTAAACAGGGGATGGCAAGAGTGAACATTGACATTTTAGGAATTGGTGAACTAAAATGGACTGGAATGGGTGAATTTAACTCAGATGACCATTATATCTTATGTCGTTATATGTTTACTTTTTTGAGTGCAAAGTAGACCAACGATCCTTTCCCACCCCCTGTCCTTCTTTGGCCATGGTGCATGACTTGTGGAATCTTAGTTCCCTGACCAGGGACTGAACCTGCACCCTCAGCAGTGAAAGCAGAGTCCTAACCACTGGACTGCCAGAGAGCTCCCTTCACCTGGTTTTATGTTTAGGAGAAAAAACATCAGTTCTTGAAAATCCCCAAATATAACTATTTAAGAAAGCATATTTCATCACTCCATTTTTTGACATTCATTCTTGATATTGCAAAATGCTTCAAATAAGAGAACAATTTAGAAGACAAGAAAGTTAAGAAATATTTTAAAAGATCTTTGAGCCATCAGAGATCCTTTTGTGTTTTTTCATCATCAACACGTATTTCTGTTAATGGCACTGACACTAGTGATGGTAAGGTGAAAAAACACTTCAAAATAAATGTGGGGATTGATGGCAGATGTTAAGCACATGGAAAGACTCATTTAATAGCAGAAACAGACAAAAAGTTGCAATCAAGAAACTGACGGTGGTTTCTCTTTGGGGTGCTCACCTGCTCGGGACCCATGGAGGACAGCCCTGACGTAGGCACGGAGGTCACTGAGGTCATGCTGATCTGTCCGGTCATCTGGTTCATGTTGTTCATCCCGCCTGTGTTGGTCGCCATGGATACATTGATGTTCATATTATTATTGTACATGCTGGTGTTTGCCTGCTGTGCGAAGTGTGGAGGGGACTGTTGCGAGAACATGCTAGAAACACAGTAAAAAATTAAAATGTTAGAGCCCTTGGGCAAACAGGGAGGCAGGATGAATAAACCTAGGCTGAGAGAACCCAGGGAGTGGGGCATGGGGTGATGGCCAGGATTTGGTGAGATCAGAGACAGCAGGGGAAGGGCTCAGCCAAGCTGTAGGGGTCACTGCGTTCTGACCTGTCCCCAACATCACCATGTTGGGGTGGTGGACAAAGTCTGGAGGGACACTTTGCACTCTCATGTCTGCACCAGATAAGGATTCTGTTTGCTTTTATTACCTGCACTGATAGGGGGGTGGGCTTCCCAGGTGGCGCTAGTGGTAAAGAACGTGCCTGCCAATGCAGGAGACGTAAGAGAGGCGGGTTCAATCCCTGGGTTGGGAAGATCCCCTGGAGGAGGGCATGGCAACCCACTCCAGTATTCTTGCCTGGAGAATCCCATGGACAGAGGAGCCTGCTGTGCTATAGTGTTGCAAAGAGCGGACATGACTGAAGCAACTGAGTATGTACACACGATAAGAAGGTGGCTTCCAGGCCACTGCCTCCACAGCACTTGCTCTCATCCATTGGGGGTGCTACCTTCTTGCGGCGGTGGTGGTGGGGGGATGGGGTTCCTTTTACTCCCAAGGCAAAAATATTAAGCTAGGGTTTGGTAAATTCTGGTAACGTCTGCTCTAGGAAAAGCAGATTGGCTTATTACTCAGAGGTTTACTTGGTATTGTTTGCTTGAACAAAGAAGAACTTTCCAGAAAAGAGACAGGCGGGCTATAGAAAGATTGCCTGGTGATCGTTTCAAAAAGACACAGACACGCAGCATACCTGTTTGCGCCCATGCTCCCCTGCGCCCACCCGTTCATGTCCGAGGAGGCCTGGTAGGCTGGGTTTGCCTGGGGCTGCTGCAGCATGGGGCTCTGGGTGTGCGCCAGCCGGGGTGATATCAGAGGGCTCTGCGGTGCGGCGGCCCCAGTGAAGCCGGGCTCAGGCTGCTGACTTATTCCTTCAAAGACAGAACAGAAGTCCCAAGGAGGCTGTTAGTTTTATCATTGAGGCAGGGGACAAAAGAGAACACTCAAATCAAATACACAAAGAAAGTTACTTTCATGAGGGAGGTTCAAGAGGGAGGGAACATATGTACATCTATGGCTAATTCATGTTAAGGTATGGCAGAAATCAAAACAATATTGCAAAGCAATTATCTTTCAAATAAAAACAAATTTCTTAAAAAAATAAAATTACTTTCGAATACCCTATCTTGTGCTGGTAAGTTATACACATTTAAAAAAGATTCCAAGTTGGGATAAAATGCATGAAGAAAAACTCTTCATACCTTGGTTCTCTATGGTAATTAGAGGCGTGCCCAGGAGACATATTAACTATCGAGACTAAACACAAAGAAAATACCATTCTTGCCCCCCATCCCTGGCAAATCAAGAATGGGTCAAATGTATGTATTTCTCTTTGACTGGAAACAGTCTTTCAATGTTTATGTGTCACTACAATTAGATTAAACTGGATTAAAGTTTGGTTCTCTATAAAAAATCAACACACTTGACTACTTTTTTATTAAGTTATTGTATGATGAGATAGCTATGTTTTAAAAATAAGTGACCATGAGGATTCCCTGGCAGTCCAGTGGTTAGGTGTCTCCACTTTTACTGTTAAGGGCCTGGGTTCGATTGCCAGTCAGGGAACTGGGATTCTACAAGTCACATGATATGGCTAAAAAATACAAAATTTAAAAAAGTCAGTGCATTCATGATTAGCTTACTATGTATTCATAAAGGATACTTTTACAGTATACAAGATTACTTGTATACTATATAAAATTACTTGTACACTATACAAGTATCTGGGATACTTTTGCACTATACAAGATTAACAAGAAAAAGAAAAACAAACTCCATGTAAGCTGCTTGTTCAGTTTAGAGGCAAATGGTGTTTACATTAAAAGGAAAGAAAACTTTGAGCAGACTTTCTTAAATCATCAAAAAAGAAAGAGAGGAAGAGCTGGGAAACAAAGGAGGCAGCTTTTTAGAAAATTTCAGGGATGACATTAAGGTAATCCCATTTTTGCCTAGAAGACTTGTAAAACATGCATATTTAATGACTACTTTAATAAGCTATGAAAGAAAAACTTAAGATCACACAGGAAAAAGCTGTACATTATCCTTCTGGGTCTTGAAAGAAATAGGAGATGTGAGGTTCAAGCACCACGAAGACTGGGTAGTTGTTTTTAGAGAACTCTGGTGGGAGATGGGGAGAGTCATTTTGAATGTTAACCTTGATGTAAGCACTTAACTTTTATCAATAATTCAACTATTAACCGAATATGACATGCACACAAATATTAATGTTTATGACACAGCATGCTTGTTTCTTAAGATTGACATTAAACAACAAATCAATACAAAGAAAATGAAGAGCTAGTCCACTGTGGTTTCTGTAAGGCACTTCTGAAGAATTATCAATTCATTAAAGATTTGGTGTAATATTGAAAGTGGAAGTGTTAGTCGCTTAGTCGTGTCCAACTCTCTACGACCACATGGACTGTAGCCTGCCAGGCTCCTCTGTCCATGAGATTTCCCAGGCAAGAATACTGGAGTGGGTAGCCATTCCCTTCTCCAGGGGATCTTCCCTACCCTGGCATCAAACCCGGGTCCTCCTGTATTGCAGGCAGATTCTTTGCCATCTGAGCCACCAGGGAAGCCTTTATTTTTCTAAAGTCATAGAAGGTCTGTAACACTTAAAAGGATATACATCTGTCAACATTTTGTATCTATCAGTTTGTCTAAGCAGACTCAAGCATATGCACATGCACCTGTGTTTACAGACACGGACGTAAACACAAACACGTGTACGTGCTTATGCACACGACTGGCGCTCTGCGTGTGCCCACCTAGTCTGGTTATTCTTAAAGTAAGACCTGTGCTCGGAGACAGGGTAGTGGCTGAGCTGAGAGCTGGGAAGATACTGCACTGGATCTGGGGACTCCTGATGAGCCCCAGCTGCCCTTGCGGGTTTCCTAGCATCCCCTGGTTAGCCAGGTTCATCTGGGATCTACACAAAGAGCTGTGACTCTGGACAGTGAGGGGACCCTGGGAAGAAAGGAGTGGTGGAAGGTGGTGGGGGTCTAGGTCCCATACCGTAGTTTGGAGGGAATGGAAACTGCTGCGCATTTGCCTGGGGGATCCGGGGGTTGCTCATGGTTGCTGGCACGCCACTGGGAGCCACCACGCTGGGCGTCATGTTCAGCCCCTGCCCTCGCATCATCAGGGTTCGCTGCTGAACCTGCTGCTGCTGATGATGCATCTGTCTTTGTCGAAGATGTTGGTTCAGGATTTCCCTCTGTCTCTGGGCCAGCATCTGGGCGTTAATAGGTGCCTGGAATGGGGGCGGGCAATACACGGAGGAAGACGTGGGGGTGGGCACAGATCGAAAAAGAAACCACATGTTAGA
The DNA here is from genome assembly GCF_019923935.1 of Bubalus bubalis. Classification (NCBI taxonomy): domain Eukaryota; kingdom Metazoa; phylum Chordata; class Mammalia; order Artiodactyla; family Bovidae; genus Bubalus; species Bubalus bubalis. Next base: position 48,311,526 of record NC_059171.1, on the reverse strand, counting down.
AACAGGATAACAGAGGGTACAGGCTCATGCAACATTATTTGGAAAATAAAGAGAGAACATTTTAGAGCTGAACAACTGGCAGTGGAGAATGTGAGCCCTGAGTTCTGTACACACAGTGAGGATTCGGAACCTTTGCAATGACTGATGTGGGTCAGTTCAGAGTGACTATCAATAAACTGGAGACTCACTGCGAGAGGACACCATTAACTACGGGACCCCAAGATAACATCAGTCCTGTCTGTAAGAAGACTCTGTACAGAAACCTTGAAGATGGCAGTTTAGAGGCTCATTAAGGGACATTCAAGTCTAAAGGGACACCAAGTCACTTTGCTGAAAGGTGGCTTTGAAGCACTTGAGAAAAGGCTGAACGGAGGCAGAAAGAAAGGGAGTTGCGTAAGGAAAGGAAGGTGACAGAGGCCAGGATGGAGGGTGGATGGAAGGATGGATGAGGGAAGGGGTACCGTGCTTACTGTCAGTGAGGGGGACAGGCTGGTTATGGATCTTGGCTGTACACAGCTGACTTCATTATTCATGGATTCCGTACTGGCGAGCTGGCCTACCCGCTAACATGTACTTGTCACCCCAGAACCAATACTCACAGCATCATCATCATTTATGGATACATGTGGAACAGCAGAAAATGTGAGAAGCCCGACATGCACATTCCTACCCACGGCTGAAATGAGGTGACATCAGTTCCTGTTTCAGCTCTCACACTGCAGACAAGTGTCCTTCTTGTGGACTACTTAGTTCCATGTTTTTCACACTGCTGTGCTTTTCATCAGTGACTCTGCTGTTTAAAATGGTTCCTGCGACTAGTGCTCAAGGGCTATCTAGTGTCCTAAACAAGTCCAGGAGGCTGATGTGCCTTGTGGGGGAAACTGTGTGAGTTAGACGAGCTTCATTCAGGCGTGAGTTATGGTGCTGTTGGCTTTGAGTTTGATGTTAATGAATCAACAATATATATTACAAAAGGTGTCCTCAAACAGAAACACACATGGACTGACTGATGAAAATGTGACAAGAGGCTCAAAGAAACCGAACACTTTATTTTTCCTAGAAGCAACAGTTCACTATTTGCCAATTCAGTGTTGGCAGGAACTTGGCTTGCTTGCTTAGTCAATCCAACTCTTTGTGACCCTGGGGATTGTATCCCAGGCTCCTTTGTCCATGTGATTCTCCAGGTAAGAATACTGGAGTGTCTTGCCATTTCCTCCTCCAGGGGATCTTCCCGACCCAGGGACTGAACCTGCATCCCCTGTGGTCTCCTGCATTGCAGGCAGGTTCTTTACTCACTGAGCCATCAGGGAAACCCAGTACTGAACAGAGTGTGAATAATGGTAACTGACCGTATGTGGCAATAAAAACGGCAGTGATGGGGAGGGAACCACAAAGGCAACAGACTAGACCAATAAGCAAATGGCGTGACCTCCATCGTGTGGATCTAGATCAATGTGTGGCCTTCTAAGTCACTTTACATAGGATATCAAGGAGGGAAATGATGAGACAGGTTAAGTGGATACTGACAGCTTGTCTGCCCCTTACCTGTGTGGGTACTCCAGGCCTCAGAGTCAAGTTCACATTTGAAACATTGCTGATTTGATTCATAAGTGGCTGGCGATTCTAAATGCATATACATGGCAATCAGTACACTTTTAAACAGAATATATTTTACTTCAAATTCCCACCTCAAGAAACCTTCCCCAGCCCCAAACCTAACATCCACATGCTGCTGGATATGGTAACCACATGGTGTGTGGCTGGATACCCTTGTAAGCTAGTTATCAAGTGATGCGTCCCATTGCTTGTAGCTGAGAAGTTATTTTGGACTGTTTGGAAAGTACACTGTTTGCAAGGGAAAAAAGAGTAGAATGATCAGAAGAGGAGGCCAAGAGGAAGATTAAGGAAAAAAGCAGAGGGAAAAAAATGCAGGGAGATTTTTAAAGTCCACAATACTGTTATTTACTATATGACAGAAATCTGTCCAGGCTTGTTTCAGTGAGAACATACTTTCTTGAGCAAAAGAGCTACTCCTTAACGCACCACCCCTCTGCCACCATTCTGCTAAAAGCCATGATTTTGATCACAAGAGAGGACTCATGGCAGGAGCTCCCGGTGTCCTGGGTACTCACTTGGGGCCAGAAACTGTGCTGGGTCCTGTCAACCCATACATAGAGCCCTAGCCTGTTAACAGCCCCATTTTATAGATGGAAACACTGAGGCTTGGAGAACTCAAGGTTAGCCCATCAGTAAATCACTGAGCTAGGAAATCAGAGGAGAGCTGCTCTAGCTGGAGCAGAGTCAGCAGAGGAGCAAGAAAGAAGGGAAAGAAGAAAGCAGAAATGAGCATGAAAGCTGTACAATCATGGCAACATCTTCACTGTCTTAGGACAGAATGAGACTTAAGCCCCCAAAAGGACCCCCTGTTCTCGTGCCATCTCACATTCACCTTCACTGTGTCCCCCCACCCCGACTTTCTGGGCAGTGGCCAGGAACACACCTGCTGTGCTTGGAGGCGATGCTGCAGTTGAAGCCTCAGCTGGTTGGGCTGGCTCTGCACAAGGCCCGTGGGCCTGAGGCCAGGCCGGGGCTGCATGCGGAGGGTGGCGTAACTGGGCCGCTGTCCCATGGTGTGGAAGTTTGGATCCTGCATGGGCGTGTAGCTGCCCTGGGCCATCTGCGCCTGAGACGCATACTGCTGTGGGAACACGGGGGTCTTCTGCTCTAGCATGAGGCTGGAATCCTGACTGGAGAACTGCTCCGGGTCCACACCTTGGCTCTGAAGAGAAAGCCCCCAGATGACCAACACATAAATAAAACCAGCAGAGACCGCAGAGTGATCATAAGACCTTCCTCTCACTGCCCTCGCTGAAGCTTCTGCCGCTGTACTGATGGCACAAAGGTACCTCTCCCCGACCCTCCTTGTCTTCGTAGAAAACGCCTCTTTGTCCAAAAGATCCAGTTACTTGAGGCAAGAAGCAGGGCTCAGGCCTGACTCCCAGCAACCCTTCTTCCCAGGGAAGGGGGAAGCGGTCATAAGTATAGAAAGCCTCCTACTCACATCACCAATCTGACTGACCCGAACCTGATGCACATGTCTTCCAGATGTGTTCAGTGTTCTGACTGCTTATTCACTTCAAGTAGACAACTGCCTTGATACCTGGCTGGGGTCTGCAGTGTTGGGGTGCCCACCGCTATTATTCCCATTTTGCAAATAGTTAAACTGAGACTTGGAGATGGGTGGTAAACTGCAGCAAGCCTGTCTGGCAGGTAAGGAGTCGGTTCCAGTCGAGTCTGTGATTTAAGACCTGAGCTGCTCACCAATGTGACACGCTGCCGTATCTGACTGCTTTCTGTGGTCGTCAGAATTCCCTACACGGTCCACATTCTGCCACCATCTTATTTCCTTTTTTTTTTTTTTTCTTTGGCTGTGTTGGGTCTTTGTTGTAGTGCAGGGGCTTCGCTAGGTGTGGCACAAAGGGTTAGTTGCCCTGTGGCATGTGAGATCTTAGGTTCCTGACCCAGGATCAAACCCACGTCCCCCTGCATTGGAAAGTGGATTCTTAACTGCTGGACCCCCAGGGAAGTCCCACCATCTTATTTCCAACTAGATGTATCTAATGTGTTTGTCCTTCTTGACTTCTTAGAGCTGCTCCATCTATCTGGCTCAGAATGGAGTGGGTACAGAAAATCCAGAATTTCCCAGGGGCAACAAATTCAGGTCAGGTGGCCCTAAAATGACTGCAAATCTGGAGGGTGCACTTGGCTCATTCTTTCTTCCTTCTGCTATGAACCTCCCAACAGAGAGGAGGGAAGGACCCAACTGTAAAGTCATCTCTCAGGTATGCTTTAACCACAGTAACATCCTCGGTTTTCCTTAAGCTAGTCTATCCAAGTGAGAGCAGGCCTGGGGCCACCCAGAATCCTGCCCTCAGATCAAGTTTAACCATGAGAACTGGGCCCATCTTCTTGTGCATAATAGTTTTAAAAAATGTGGAGCCCACTCATGGGAACCATTCACTGTTGAATTACTGCTCTAAGTATATCCACAAAACCATCTCAGATCTTGAAGTACTGGCCCATCTTTAGAAGAGAGAAAGTTTAAGTAATTTCCATTTTTAAAGAAAACACATAACTCTGATGACTATAAATAAAGCCCATTTGTGTTCTACATTTCCCCAACTTCACCTAATAATCACTATTTCTATAATTCAGGTAATATGACATTATAAGGATGGATTTGATGAGACAACATAGAAACACAAATTAAAAAAAAAAAGAAGACTGAAGATATTCAATGATGAAATGACACCAGTTTTGATAAAAACAATGCTTGAGTCATGCAGCAACCCCAAGAATCACATCTTTAAATGTCACTTAGACGAAACTCAGGGATAACAATGCTGAATGCTAAATTCTCACCAGCACTAAAGGCAAAGCAAACCAGCCACACAGGAAATATTTCAACTCCATTTTCCTCTCTTGATTTATTCAGGTTATGTCATGCAACCTCAAGTCATCTCTTTCCATTCTGTTGTTCTCAGTATGAATCGACAAGTCTTAACTCCCACTTCTGTCTGCTGAATGTGGGGATTATGACAAGACTAGTTTTAATGCTTCAGAGAAAGTCTCCCATGACTCGGCACCACCCTTCTCACAGACCCTCACAACACCTCATACGTCCAGGAAGCAGATCAAACTCTGGAAGGTACTTCTTAGCACTAAGAAATAAAGATGATTCATGATGAGAAAAGAAGAAGACGGCAGCGAGCCTGTGATCTTTCTACGGGAAAACAGGATGCCTGCTTCACATCAATTGGGCTGCGTAGCCAGATTGAGAAAAGTCCTCCAAGTTATTTCATGAGACTGTTAGGTTATTATATTGTTGCTATCAAGTACTCTTAAATGACTTTATGTCACCAACTAAATCAACTATACAGGCTTCCCTGGGGGCTCAGACGATAAAGAATCTGCCTGTAATGGAGATCTAGGTTCGATCCCCGGGTTGGGAAGATCCCCTGGAGAAGGGAACGGGGGCATGGGGAGCAGGGGAAGCAATGGAAGCCCACGGAGATTGGCTAACTTCACCGTTAAAGTGACTTCTGCTAACTTATGTGCAACCTGTTTTAGCACAAGTAGCTTCCTATCACTAGCTCACAGATATAAGATGAAGGACACTGTTTTTGAGATGGAAGGTTCTAGATCGCTGAGACAGCAGTGGTCTGTTCCTGGCCTCTCTGCTCCTTGTATGTTCCTCTCTGCCATAGTCAAGTGACCTGAACTTGAGTTTATGCCTTTTGGGCAAATAAATCCAAATTACAGGTAAAATTCATTCTTGGTTGTTTCCATTCTGGGGCAAAAGTTGATGTGGGAGTAACAAGGAGAGGGGGTGACAGGAAACAGGGCTCCTGGTTACGAGGGAAGAGCACGTTCTAAAAAGCTGACTGCCGTTTACGGGCAAGCAGAAGAAAACAGACGTCTACGTGGCCCTGCGAGCTTGGCCTCCGCCAGCCTCGTGGTGTGCCCACCTGGCTGACGAGCTCGGGTATCCCCAGGGCTCTGTCGATCTCCTCCAGGCCATCGAAGTTCCTCAAGGCCATGTACAGTTGGTCCAGAAGAGCGCCTTCATCACTCGGAGACTCTGCTGCGGGATGTGGACACAGCAAGTCGTCGGGAGAGCTGCCGAACGGCTGCCTGTAAAGAGACAAACTTCATCTCGTGCCCGCGGAAAAGTGAGTTGATTAGAGAATATTTTTTTCCCTCCTTAATAACAAAAGTAGTAAAATACAGTACCAGTCAGACACAAACAACAACCCCACATAATAGATACACATTATTTAGTGCCTAACACAGATAGGGGGCTTCCCTGGTGGCTTGGTGGTTAAGAATCCACCTGCCAATGCAGGAGGAGATCTGGGTTTGATGCCTAGGTGGGGAAGATACCCTGGAGAGGAAATGGCAACCCATTCCAGTATTCTCTTGCTTAGAGAATCCCTAAGGACATAACTCACCAGGAGCCTGGTGAGTTACAGCTCATGGGGTTGCAAGAGAGTCAGATACAACTGAGCGATTAAACAACAACAACAACAACAACAACAGAGGTAGGTGAGACACATGTTAAGGCACTGGATGTTATGATCATTGTTTTTATTGCTCCTGCTCTAAAACTGGCAAAGCTGAGGCTTGGAGGGCTTGTCAGACTCTCTGGTGGAGAACAGACAGGCAACACTACAAAGTGGGGATTCACCACTGGCCGGGGTGACCACCGTGTTCCCACAAATCCACAATGACTCTTCTAGCATATATACTCATATATTTGCTTTGCCCTGAAGTAGTCTGTCTAGTCAAGGCTATGGTTTGTCCAGTGGTCGTGTATGGATGTGAGAGTTGGACTGTGAAGAAAGCTGAGCGCTGAAGAATTGATGCTTTTGAACTGTGGTGTTGGAGAAGACTCTTGAGAGTCCCTTGGACTGCAAAGAGATCCAACCAGTCCATTCTGAAGGAAATCAGCCCTGGGATTTCTTTGGAAGGAATAATGCTAAAGCTGAAATTCCAGTACTTTGGCCACCTCATGCGAAGAGTTGACTCATTGTAAAAGACTCTGATGCTGGGAGGGATTGGGGGCAGGAGGAGAAGGGGACGACAGAGGATGAGATGGCTGGATGGCATCACTGACTCGATGGACATGAGTCTGAGTGAACTCCGGGAGTTGGTGATGGACAGGGAGGCCTGGCGTGCTGCGATTCATGGGGTCACAAAGAATCAGACACGACTGAGTGACTGAACTGAAGTAGTCCAAGGAGTTTCCAGGATTTTAGCAGGAAAGACTAATTGATTACATTGTTTCATTTCTCACCAGGCTTGAATGACCCATCTGAGGGACACAGTGAGCATGAAAGCTTCATTACTTTTTTTGAACTCAGCTGCCATTAGACTGCACTTGGCTGGACTAATGGGATATTTCTCCGTCATGCATAAGTGGGATTTGCAAACATTTATGAAAATCCTCAAGAAGTGTGGCTGTCAGGCTACCAAATTAGTCACAAAAAGTAGACCATGAACATGCAGATTATGTCTGTTGTATATTTTAGGCGATAAAACTGTAACACTACACTCCAAATTCAATGGTATAATAAAGTCCTGTGATTTACATTAACTGACAACCTTGGGAGTGGAAAAGAGTTTCTGAGTTACTCAAAAATTAAAGGGGAAATGATCCTCTAATTTGTCCTCTTAGAGGTACTACATGATGTTTTGTAGAGAATGAAGTTTACAAGTAAGCACCCTCATTCTTAGGGCTTCCCTGGTAGCTCAGCTGGTAAAGAATCTGCCTGCAATGCAGAAGACCCCAGTTTGATTCCTGGGTAGGGAAGATCCCCTGGAGAAGGAATAGGCCACCCACTCCAGTATTCATGGCCTTCCCTGGTGACTCAGATGGTAAAGAATCCACCTGCAATACAGGAGACCTGGATTCGATCCCTGGGTTGGGAAGATCCCCTGGAGGAGGGAATGGCTACCACTCCAGTATTCTTGCTTTGAGAATCCCCATGGACAGGGGAGCCTGGCGGGCTACGGTCCATTGGGTCGCAGAGCGGGAAACGACTGAACGACTAAGCACAGCACCCTCATTCTTAAGTGATGACAGATTCACATCGGGATAACAGGCCATGTTTCCTAAAGCTAGTTCTGTGCCATTTTGGCCTAGAATCCTGAAATGCTGAGGATTTACGCCAATAGTTAGTTTCAAACAGTTCTAACCCAGTGCACTTAGAAATAATCTACCCTCTTCATTAGCCCCAGTCATTTGCGAAGAAAATCACCCATTGAGTGTACCCTTCACTAAACTGTGTCCTGTAGTCCTTGGCTCTCCGAGCTCACATCCCATGACCTGAGAGGTACCATAAGAGGCGTTGCCACCAGGGCCTCAGTTCTCAGGAAGACATCAAGCAGCCAAATAGACTGGACCCTTCCTGTTTCCACATGCTCCCAGAATTAAGTTTCTAAACGCAACTGTGATCAGATTACTCTACACTTAGGGAGTGGGAGGAAGGAGCAGATCAGAACTCTGGCAACAAGGAGGAGAAAAACCACAGCACTGCATGTCACGGAAGCAAAGAGCAGAGGAAATTCCCCAGAGAGGAATGACCAACATTCAGATGTGGTACATTTTATGAAAAAAGAGCTCAAGTCAGCCGACAGTGGATGCTATTTATCACCTTCTCTTAGGCTTGAGACCTCATTCCCCAAAGATGCTAGTTAATATTTTCTTTCTCGAGCTTTACTTTATAATTTTCAACTTGTTTCTTCACAAGCTTTAAATCCCCACACAGCCAGAGCCCCCACGCCAGATCTCTACTATGAACTCGGGTCCCTCTTAAGTGGAGTGAGGCTGCAGGAGCTCTGTGGGAAGGCAGGTGCCCTGTGCGCATCTGCCGGCATCAGCTGGAAAAGGAAACCCTGTCCGGTACTATGGGAGACAGCTCCACTCCAGGGAGGGCACATCCCAATACAGGGAAAAAAAAGTACTGCAAACGTTCATTGGCATCTAAGTGATTTCCTACATAATAACCTATTTTTTGGTCTCATGATTTCCTTTTCTTTTTCTAATTAAAAAAGTTAAGCTAATGCATGACCTCGATTCCTACTTTGGTCAAAGCCCTCTTCAACTTGAGCTGGGGCCTTGGGGATACCTGCTTACAGTCTCTCTCTAATTCTCCTGATACGATGTTGCCAGGTTCCTGTTCCCATTACTGAGCTGACTCACAAAATCCCAGGCCCTGGGACAGGGTGCTGGTGGTGGTGGACACACACACTTCGGTAAAGCCTAACCTGTCCCAGTATAGAGTAGAGCCTATGGCTTCCCTGTGGGTCCCAGCTGCCCAGGGCAACCGGCCTTTTCCTAGAAGATGCTGTATGCCCACCATAATGCCAAGACTTCCCATTCCATGTTTCCCACCCTCTTCTGCATCCGTGATCCTTCCCCTCCAGGCTCAGCGTGTCTCCTCCAGTCACCCCTGGCCACGCCCACTCTGCTCTCGACTCCAGGACCACTCACTGTGCTGTGCTGACCTGATGCTGGCATTTACTTACAAACCTCAACTGTGCCTGGTGAGCACTTTCAGTCTCTTTGTTGGCTTGGTATCCGAACTGTGTTAAGTTCAGCAAGTTCCCATTGGTGAAAATAAAAGGTTCTTGATCTAGCCAGGTTATCATACCTTATGCTCAGAAAAATACATTCTTATGTTCATAAAAATATATTGCATTGTGGCTTGGTATCATAAATTTGGGCATACCATGAGTTACAACACTTCTTTGAGAAACATCATAATAACGTTTGGCTTATAGAAAAAATAGTGATCTGGACTTTCAATTCCACCTTTATAAATGACTGCCAATATGATGGAAGACAATTTTTTCTTACATTTTGGGCAATTATAAATACAGTTACAATCTAGATGGTGGCTGACAAACATAGTATTAAGACAAGGATGAAATTCAGAGGAATAAATGGAAGAACACACAGAAGCCCCAGGTTGGCAAAGCAGTAAGGAATGAACTGGCAGAAGACAGGTCCATTGTCAATAAAAATCTTTCTTTTTTAAAAAAATTAAAAAAAAATTTATATTCTATTTGAGTATAGCCTATTAATGACATTGTAATAATTTCAGGTGGACAGGAAAGAGACTCAGCCATACATATATATGTATTCATCTCCCTCAAACCCCCCTCCCATCTAGGATGCCACATAACATTGAGCAGAGTTCCCTGTGTAGGTACTTGTTGGTTATCCATTTTAAATATATACATGTCCATCCCAAACTCCCTAACTATCCTTCCCCCCTCAACAACCATAAGTTTGTTCTCTAAGTCTGTGAGTCTCTTTCTGTTTTTTAAATAAATTTATTTGTATCATGTCTTTTTAGATTCCACATGTAAGGGATATCATATGATAAAAAACCTTATTTATTGAAATCTATACTTGTATTTATTTATAGACTACCAGGACATTAAAGATGGTGATAAGGGGAAAAAGACAAATTCTGAGCTATTGTTTGAGAAATTGGAACATTACCATCACTTTTTACTTGTATTTTCAAAATTTTGCAAAAAAGTAGCAGCTACTATATGATAAATTAATGGTCAACCAAGAAAACTTTACTCTTAGGCACATTACAAACAAAAGAACACCAAATTACCTCAGAAATTCTGAACTTAATGTGAAAGAAAGTCTTTCATGAAAGGCAGCTACTGTTCACTTTTACATACATCCAACAGAAATTATAAAAAAATCATCTATACATTTGGGGCTATATTTTAAATATCTCTTTTACCTACCAGATGAATAAAAGAAAAAAAAAACCACAATGAAATGACAGCCAATGGAAATAAAATTATAAATAAATGAGGATGTAAATATGTTAGAAATTTAAGGGCTAAACTACTCTCTTTTTGAAATGTGTATATATAACTAATGCTGGGCTCATGAAACATAAAAAAATCTACTTCTAAATAGGTAGGCAGTAAAAATATAAAATATTAATGGTGATATTAATGCTTACAAAGGGGATTTTAAAAAATCACTGCTTTTATTTAAAAAGAGAGACGTGGTTAGAACCCTTGTTGTCCATCATCTCTGGATTTCTAGGACAATAAGACTACCATAAATTTGGTCATAAATTTCTTCTAACTGAATTATTTAAAATAAAAGAAGAGGAGTTAAGTGGCTAGAAAAGCTGAAATAACTTTAAAAATAGTAAAAATGTTCGGTTCTGTCCACAGAGTTCTTATACAAAGAAAACTGACAGTAACACCAACAACATGAGAACAGGGTCAGAGCAGAGCCACAGAAAAGCCCCGGCACGCTGAGCAGCCGACTCGCACTGGCTTCAACATATACTCTGCATTTCTCCTCCTTTGTTTTTTAGTTGTTGCTGTTGTTTGGCCTCTCTGTGTGGCTTGTGGGATCTTAGTTCCCTGACCAGGGATTGAACCCATGCCCCCCTGCCATGGAAACGCAGAGTCCTAACCACTTGACTGCCAGGAAGTCCCCATTTTTGTTTTAACAGAATCCTCCTCGACTTGGGCAACAGTGAAAATCCTAACTTTGGGCCTAGTTTTCCCCTAGAAACTAATCTTAGATATTTCATCCAAAACGTTTTCTACTGTGTGCAAGTTTCCATGGACATGGGTATGTTTTTAACAAACCAAATAAATATATTTAGAAAATGCACATACTCACTGACACCATGCAATCAGACTTAAAGAGCTGGAAGGACCCTGAGAAAGTACCACCTCTAAGGATGACTACAGTGGTTATTTATATGATGCTCTATTCCCAAGCAAACCAGTGATGCAGGCCACACAGCGCCCTTGGTACCCAGTCCAGGAAGAGCCACTCTGGCTGGCTCTTCTGATGCTCTCCCCTGAGAAGTACAGTGGAGGAGCAGCGGTGCTAGCATCCCTTGGGGCTTGTCAGGGACGTAGAATCCTGGACTCCACTCAGAACTGCCGTCCAATGAGACCCCGGAAGTGGTGCACAGGCACCGGGGGTCTGAACACACTAGTTTCTCCTACTATGTGAACGGAATACAGCTGGTGAGCACCTTCTCTTATCTCCCTAAACAGCTGTTAAGCAGTTGCCCTGGTCTTTTCTTTCAGTGAAATAACTAGTCTCCAGCTTTTTCTCACCCAGCCTATTGTTAAGCTCATATTCATCTTATGCTATTTTTTTTTTAAAAACTTCACTGAGTGCCCTGAATCCTGCATCATTCTCTTAAGATACAGAAGGAAAACAGGCTCCACAACACAATTCTGAGCTACACAAAAGCATTTCATCCCAGGGTAGGAGTCATTTTAAAACCTGTTTGTTTGTTTTTTTAAAAACAAGAAGCTCTGGAAATATTCTACCCTTATGAAATTTCAGAAACTCTGCTTTTATTATTAGTGAATTTGATAAAAGTACTTTATAATTTTAGATTTGAACAACCTCCAAAGGACAAAATAGTTCAGTCTGTAGCGAGGTCCTCGCTAGCCTCCAACCTGAACTCTTCACATGAGAGCCTCAAGACCAAATTCCTCCAGTTGTTTCCTAATGTTTACTTCCCAGAACACACTGCCTGCATCCTTTATGTTCCCATGCTGACTCGTGCTTAGTATGTGAATTATCTCCCTCCCTTGGGGCTCTGTGCCCACACAACTGGCTGAGCAGCACCACGATACAGGCCTCAGGGTCACCTGCGAGACTCCTGCTTCCGGTGCTTTGCTAACCCTGAGATTAGCATATAACACAACTGTGATGCCGTCCTTCCAGGGATTAATGGAACAACCACCTTCGAGCTAAAACTTGAGCAACACCTAAGCCCCCGGGGACAGGTGGATTTTATCCTGAAGAGTCGGGGCTCGCTGGGCCACAGCCACAAGAAAAAGCTGATGGTGTGTGTGTCGGGGGGCTGGGCTGCTCTGAGCAGACTGGTGAGCGGAACCCTCACCCCTGCAGAGACCAACACAAATTCTCTCCTAAGAAAAAGTATCCTCAGTTTTAACCCCAGTGTTTCATTGGCCAAGAGTAACTAGAACTCCCAATGAAAGACTGCCATAATACTCAGGGAATGGGCCACCAGAAGCAAGAGTAAGTCACTGATTTACAACTGCAAGGAATCCAGATACTGGAACTCCGAAATCAAGAAATGTAGAAACAAAGGATGAACGTCATGTTTAAAGACATAAAGGTGGAGTCAAAAATAAGCAATCCATAAGAAACCATGAAAAATAATAAGGCAAATAGAACTTTTAGAAATGAAGAATGTAACTGGATCAAACATAGCTAAAGAGATAATTAATGAAATATACATATGAATAAATTATCCTCAATGTAGTATAGAGAGACAAGGAGATGGAAAATGGAAGATGGATAAAGAAATAAGGAGGGTATGAGTTCTAAAAAAATCTAATGTAGAAAGTTAACGTGTCTTGCCAGAATCCCAGAAAGAATAAAGGAAATGGAGGTGTGGCAGTATAGAGAGATAATGCCTAAATTTCTAGAACTGATGAGACACACAAATTGACAGATTTAAAAAACAAGCACAAGATATACCAAACACCAAGCAGTATAAATAAATCAATTCACACCTAGACACACTACAATAAAACTACAGTATAGCAGTTACAGAAATATTTCAAAAGCAATTAGAAAAGATTGCCTACACAGAAACAAAAATGATGAAACTAATAATCAGAATCAAAAAACTCAATCAAATTTGATCATATATACCACTTTCTTTTTCAAAAAATGTCAACAGCTTAAAGAAAAAAGGCCAAATTCTTCAGTTTGCAATTTAAGACCCTCTATAAATCTGTTCCTTTATTAATCTACTCTTCCAGTTAAATCTTCTGATACTGTTTTTTTAATGTGGTAAAGTATATGAAGCATAAAACTAGATGATTCTGTTACCCTAAACATATTGTGTGGCTTCTGTAACCTCTAAGCCTCTGATTATACTGCTTTTGCCAGATGAACTGGATTCCTGCCATCTCTGCCCATTGAAATGATACCTTTCTTTTACATTTTTTAAAATCTCTTGGTCACACTGCATGCCATGTGGGATCTTAGTTCCCTGACCAGGGATTGAACTTGTGCCCTCTGCATTGGAAGTATGGAGTCTTAACCACTGGACCCCCAGGGAAGTCCCAGTGATACCACTTCTCATCAACTCTTAAGCTTTCCCCAATCACCCCAATTGAATGATCACCCCATTTATAGTACATGCTAGCTCATATTAGTTATTAGTCTACATATTTTATTTTCCAACTAAACTGCAGCATCTTTGAAGGCATATGCTCAGCTAAACTGATTTTTGGATTCCCCTCCCTCCCTTACCTCCTGCACTCCCAGACCAGTAAGTGATATAGTTTGAATACATGAAAACAGGTCAGGCACCAAGTGTTTAAAAGGATAAGATTAACTTCTGGCCTAGGGCTGAGATAACTCCTGGCACTCGTGAACTCTGCTCTCTGGGACCTCCCGAGTGCTCACCTGTTCTGGCTGGCAAACGGTGCCTGGTCTATTGGCAGAATGCTCTCAGGCCAGGGGGCGGTCTGATTTGGAGGTGCTTGTTGTTGGCTATACTGAGGTCCCCCCATGTTCATCTCCAGTTCAGATGGCCCTGAAAAGGGAGAAGAAAACAACTCCTGAATCTTATAACTTGTAATCAGCGAAGTGTCTGTTTCAGCTATGGAATAGAAAGAGAAATACCTGGCTGATAGAAAAGACAGAAATAATAATAATTAGGTGGAAATAATAAGACAGAATTTTTGTTCTGAAATAGAACAAAAGGGCAATAAATATCAAGGCTAATCACCCACTTAGAGACTCTAGATGAGCAGTTCCAAACTCCTTGTACTTAGGAATTTTTATGCTAAGTCACTTCAGTTGTGTCCGACTCGGTGCAACCCCATGGACTGTAGCCTGCCAGGCTCCTCTGTCCATGGGATTCTCCAGGCAAGAATACTGGAGTGGGTTGCCATGGCCTTCTCCAAGGAGTCTTTATATTCTTATTAACGTACAGGCTTTTGTGTAAGTGGGATGTATCTTACTGCTGTTTACTGTATTGAAAATTAAAACTGGAAAATAGAAAAAAATGATTCTTAATTCATTTAAAAATCATCATAATAAATCCACTATGTTATAAACAAGACTTTTCTTCCAGTAGTATTGAGATATAATTGACACACAGCATTATGTGAGTTTAAGGTGTACAGCACTATGATTTGAGTTACATACATCATGAAATAATTATCACATTAAATTTAGTGAACATCCATCATCTCAAATAGATACAAATGAAAAAAAAGAAAAAAATTCTTTTCCTTGTGATGAGAACTCTCAAGAGGATTTACTCTAACAACTTTCATATATAACATACAGCAGTGTTAGCTATATTGATCATGTTATACATTACGTCCCTAGAACTTATAATGGAAATCTGTGCCTTTAAACCACCTCCAACCAGCTTGCCTTTCCCTGCCCTCCCCTCCCCTCTGGTAATCACAAATCTGACCTATTTTTCTATGAGTTGTTCATTTGCAACACAGATAAGATTTTTTTTTTAAGCCAACTCTGTTGTGCATCCATGAGAGAATAATAATATCTTTATATTATTATGAGAATAGTTTTGGCCTTGCAGATCCCCTAAAAGGGCATCAAGGTCCTGGACATAATTTTGCGAAGTGCTTAGTAAGACAGGAGTAGAAAGGGGGCTCAGACAACTCAGACATGCTCTTTCTTAGGAATTCTTTGTAGAGGTTTAAAGCTAATGCACAATATGAGCTCTTTAATGATTATATTATCACTGTCTGTGGACCTGTCTTCCATTACAATAGATACTTTTCTGTTGAGTTCACAGCTTTTATGAGTTTATTAAAAATCAGAGCAATTCAGCTACACAATGAAGCTCACAGAGCCATTTTTCAAGCTCAAAAGCTATGTGTCATTCATGAAGAAAGACTGAGGATAAATGAAATTTCTGGACAGAAAGGATTTACTATGATGATTTTTAAATGAATGAATTAAGTATTTTAGAAATTTCCCAGTGTATTTCTGCATGGAAATCTGGCCATTTTTAGTATTTTTCATGCATGTCTCAAATTATGTAAATTTACACTCGGGAATCGTGCATTATTAATTGGAAGTACACTCTCCATAGAAAGGCAACATGAATGTCATCTCAGAAACAATAAGCCAAAATGTGCTGAGCAATTAAACAACTAGAAAAGAAAATCGATGCCAGGGCGGGATGACCATTCTGCATTATTATGTCAAAACCATCCTGGCATCTTTCTGGTAATGACTTAGCGTTTACTCATCCTGCACTGGGCTTCCCCAGTTGCTCAGTGGTAAAAAAAACTTGCCTGCCAATAATGCAAGAGATCCAGGTTCCATCCCCGAGTCGGGAAGATCCCCTGGAGGAGGAAATGGCAACACACTCCAGTATGCTTGCCTGGGAAATCCCATGGATGAGGAGCCTGGCGGGCTACAGTCCATGGGGTGGCAAAGAGTTGGACACAGCTTAGTGACTAAATAATAACAACATCCTGCACTATCTAAGTATATGAAAAAGTACATAAACATCACCTTATCTGAATTATAGTAACAGACAAGTGGAAGGTTAGTATGTCAATATTAAGAAACAAGAATGAGCTACATTAAGTTTTTAAAAAAAAAATAACCGTTTATTGAGATATAATTGACATACTATATACTTAGCTCACTTAAACTGTATGATTCAGTGTCTATGAGTGTAGTTGCAGAGCTGTACAACCATCACAATGATCAATTTTAGGATGTTTTCATCCTCCCACCCCCAAAAAACCTCATAATGTAATTAGGAGTAACTCTCCATTCTCCCCACAAAGCCCCAGCCCTAGGAATCCACTAATCTTACTTTATCTACAGATTTGCCTGTTTTGGACATTTCATATAAATGGTATCAAACAATGTGTCTGATCATTAATTTTAATAACATGTGAACTGTATCCAAACAGAATTCTAGTGATCCTTATATTTTCTGAGTTGCTCTGTAAGACCCTGCTCTTTCAGTGAAGACCTGGGAGAGTCTTGTGTAACAGTCTAGGGTAAAATGTGCTGTGCTTAGTCGTGTCTGACTCTTTGTGACCCCATGGACTATAGCCCGCCAGGCTCCTCTGTCCGTGGGATTTTCCAGGCAAGAATACTGGAGTGGACTGCCATTTCCTTCTCAAGGGGATCTTCCTGACCCAGGGATTGAACTCGCTTCTCTTACATCTCCTGCATTGGCAGTGGATTCTTTACCACTGTGCCCACCTAGTCTAGGGTAGTGCTCAGAAATCTGCATTTTAAGGTCCTGATGGCCATGCAGAGTTAGGGACACTGCTGTACCATTGAAATGCTTCCTTAAAATATCATCTATATGATATTTCTAGTGTTACAGTGTAATCCACTCCCTGTAAAAGTTGAAATCGGATAGTTTCAAGCAAAAACGAAACATCATAAAGGTAGTGAGTTATCTTATTTTACTGGAAAACCTGCAATTCTATGACCTGTGCAGAGATCTTCAGCAAAATCCCACATTTAATAGCTTGACACGGGGTGGTGGGGGGTGGTGGTGGGGGGTAGTGGTGGGGCGGGGGGTATTCCCTAAACCACAAATGACAAGCCTGACAGAACTTAAGGAGCTGTTCCTCTCTCCTTCTAAGAATGCATCAAACTGAAAAGCAAAGAGTACAGGAACCACCTTACCCATATTCATGACCTGAGGTTGAAGCATCTGTCTTTGGCCAGGCTGGCTGTTGGGTCTCATGGGGATGCTGGCTGTTGGGTTCCGAATCATACCTCCTTGGATCGGCCGGTTCATGGCATTGCTGGTGGCAGCACAGGTGACCCTCACGGCAGGACTCTGGGGCGCCCACTCCCCAGATGGCATGGTGGGCCGGGCAGCATTGCTGCCAATCATGCCTACAGGCAAGGCAGAGAAGACAGAGATGCGGTGACCGGAAACATAGTCAACACGCAGGAACACTAGACGCTCTTACTCTACACGAGACAGACAGTTGTTCTTAATACACAGTTAACCCGACAGCTCACGCCCTCGCCGGGCCAGATGTGGGCCTTGGGTAAGAAACACAAGCTGGCAATTACTATGAAGTTTTTCACAATAGACTTGCCACTCTTTACAGTTCGGAAAAGCTGTTACAGTTGTTCCCATATGTACTTAAGAGACAGGTGCTGTGGCGTGTGGATAACCCCAACTTCCTTCCTCAGGAAGTGAATCACATTAGCTGATATACACGTCAATGCTTTACTTTCCAAAAGGGAGGCGAGGCCAAGAGAAACAAGGTAAAAACTGATAATCAATATTCTAATTCTAAACCCAAATCACAGAGACTATCCCGTGAAGCCTTGGCCAGACTTTAAATTCTCAAATCCCTTTCTGAGCATTACAATTGGTTAAGCTTCAAAGCTGATTGAGACAGCCTTGGAAACCGGGGGAATGAGAGCATCTTTCCACTCTGGTTCTTTGTGGTCACGGCAAGGAAGCGCCCGCCGCCTCGGTGTGCCTGGACCACCTCGTTGCTGGTGATGTAGATCTAGACTGGGTAGGGACAGATTTGTAAAAATCCTCTTATGCTTGAGATAGTAACAGCTGTGCAACCACACACACCAGCGAGAAGAGCACACACTGCCGGCAGATCACGTGCTTGCTCTCTCTGGCCCCAGGATGCTGGCGATGGCCAGACACGGGCTAAAACTTGGTATCCTAAAGGGGAAGAACCCCAAGTGAGGACCCTTTGTTCTGAAGTGTTTAATAAAGGATGTGCAACAGTTCTGCTTTCAAAGATGTGACTTGCATTGACTTTAATTATGATAAATAATTAAAAACAGGGTATATTTCAGAAATGGGGAGAGCATGTATTGTGGGTGGTTTTTCACTGGTGAAATGAGAATGTACCTCATCAGGACGATGAAGAGTTAAGTGTAATTAGACTGAACAAGTTAGGACAATATTATACTAGTACATATTTTAAAAACCATTTGAAGACTAGACTTGAATGATATAAAGATATGGGAGAAAAGACATTTTCTTTTTCAAAAAATCTATTATCTAATCAATATAACAAGACTACATAAAGTCTAGAAAGCGGAAGGGAAAATAATCCATAATTTGAAATATTAATGTAATTATAACCAGGGTTGTTCCTTTCATGTTTTCTTCTTTTTTTTTTTTAAAGCAAAGCACCGACACTGCTTGATCTTTATAGTCTGGATGCCAGTCATCTCCAGGCTGCCTAGATTTGAATATAGGTATGTCCCCAAATTCCTAATGTTTCTCCAAGAACCCAGACGTTGCATTTCACTGATAAGGAGCCACCTTTAATAAACTATTGGCTCCTTTTCTCTGACAGAATTTCATGTGAGTCAACATTTTACTTATATAAATCAATACTTTATCTTAAAAATAATATAAGATCAATATGGCATTGTTTCTGCAAATAAATAAATTAGTGATGTAGTCAGTGTCTGGCACATCTAGTAGGCACCCAGTAAATATCTGTTGAATGAATAAACTATTTTAACACAACATAGCTCACATTTCCCATGTGAACTGCTTACCAACAACAGAAAGTTAAAAGGAAAAAAAAAAACACCCATCTTTTTTTCTTTCAACTGAACTCTTATTTTTACTTATCTGAATGGAAATGTGATTACAGGGATGACACACCAAGCTAAAAAAAATGCCAAGAATTAAAACCTATGACTATAAGTTCTTTTTTATAACATGTTTCTTTCAATGCCTTTGTCTCCAGTTCTAAACAGTGAGCAGGACTTCATTAGAAAGCTCATTATCCTAAGGGTGCAGGATGCCCAGAGGGTACAGGACACGGTGGTTATAGCCATCAATGCTGCTGCAGTGATTCCTAGCCTGAACCGGAAGGAGGTTTGGGAGTACGGCAGCTGCTATGGGGATGACTACCACTTAGGAATATGCGTGGGAAACTTGGCAGACACCTTAAGCCACAGCAGGTCAAGGGTCAAACCAGATCACAGGCAACCTTATACATTTTAAAAAATGGAGTTCTTGGATCAGCTACTATTAGGTTAACCACACTACCACTTAAAATTCATTTTCTTAATTAATATTTTTCAGAATGAGAACTGCTATTGTTACAAGTATAAAAGGTTGGTGGAATTTTATACTTTCATTCTGAAATTCATGAAACACAAATCATCAATTAATAGGGAGTTTTGGGGTTATCCTGGGTTGGAAAGATCTTCTAGAGAAGGGAATAGCTACCCTCTCCAGTATTCTTGTCTGGAGAATTCCATGGACAGAGGAGCCTGGAAGGCTATAGTCCATGGGGTTGCAAAGAGTCGGACACGACTGAGCGATTAACACTAACACACTTTTGGGGTTGTCAGCAGATTATCACAAAAAGATAGCAAATTATTCTACATAAAGCACTACAAGGTCTAAAATAGTAACTGGAATAGTAGTGAAATAAGTCTTTACTGTAGGATTAGCGAGCAACTAGAACCCTTGTAAAAACAATGATCACAGCATAAAAAGGTCAGCCTACTGGGAGGCTTTCCAATTCTTCATATACCACGCTCACAGTGAAAATCTGCAGAATTTTCTTACATTCAAATGTGTTTCTAGCATAAAAAATTTCACACGAAAAATTCTACTACTTGGATGTGGAGGAATACAGCATTAAGTTGAATAACCCACCAATAAAAAGTTAACAGCGCATTTGAGCCCTTACCTGTGCTACTGTTCCCTAAATTTCCTTGGTTTCCTATCATCCCTTGATTACCCATCATTCCTGGCTGAGGTATCACTGAGTAGGGACTACTGTTTCTGATTGGTGGGAAAGGTCCAGCACCCGTTGGGCTTTGCAATGTGATGTCAAGTGGGAAATTCTGGTTTGGCAATAACCTGCCCAGTTGCCCTGGTCGTGGGTTATTAAAAGCTAGGGAGAAAACAAATGAAAATTGAAGGTTAATAGAGGATAATGGAAAATAGTAACAGAAGCAGTGTTCAGGGGAAATGTCGGTTGTAAAATCACAAAGGTATGCATGTCTGGGACCAGCTGCTTACGTAAAGACAAATTCACAGACAAAAAAAACATGGGGTGTCCAAACACAGACTTGCAATCTAATCAACAGGTCTCTTATTTACTTCTTGACAACCTCACAGAGCAATAAAGCAAAGGAAAAAAAAAGGAGAACATGTCTATTATTTACTATATATTTTTCTCCCCAATATCAACTTTTAATATTCAATTGTATTTGCTAAGTAAACTACAAATACGTTTTTCATATATTATTTGAATTTAGAAATACTGTTTTGTCACAGCTGTGAAGCCATAAATATCTCCAAATGCACCAAACTTGTGGACACATGTGGTTTGGACTGAGACTGTCATATTTTAACTGGATTTTCCTAGGAAGAGAATTAGGCTAAAAATGTCTATTCTCATTGAAAGTTAGAAGTCTTTAAGTGTGAACTCTGGTACCGAAAGTCAGTATTAAAGCTCTCAGGCCCTGTTAAATCTTCTAAATACATATTCCTTAAATTCCAGATTTATTTATATTTGAAATGGATTCTATGATTAGTTTATAAGAGTTTATTGTGTAGTAAGCACTACATCAATGCACTATACTATCACACAGACAACCAGTTATTTGCTAAGTGTTTTTACAACAACAAAGATATTGTAGATTACAATTCATAGAGCAAATATATAAAATAATATCAAGCAGTTTATTTTCTCTGAATTATATAAACAGCATGAAACAGAACATTTAAAACATACTAACGTCCTTAACAATTAGTAAGAGAAATAAACTATTTAGAAGAATTATCATTTGGAATGAAAATTATGGATATGCTTAATCTGACTTTCTCAGGTTTAGCTACTTGGATGCTATTCAATAGTCTGAACAACACCAGGAGGTACAGAAAGGGGAGAACCCATGAGTTTCCACACAGCCCTTCAGTAACTCCTCTGGGTCTTAAGCATAAGTTTGGTAGAATGTTTCTTATTCACATCTCAACTCTCTGACTTTGTGATCTCTCACGGGCCATAAGCAACCTTCCATTCCCAAACAAACTGGCAGGTCTAACACATAACCAGCATAAACTCTGTTTTGTTTTACCCTTTTCAGAAAGACCAGGAATCACTTTAAGAAAAGATCTATTAATCAAATATACGTTGTAATTTGGTTGATGGTTGCCATTTCTGATTTGAGAACAGATGCTAAGCTTTGTGGAGAAGGCAATGGCAACCCACTCCAGTACTCTTGCCTGAAGAATCCCATGGACGGAGGAGCCTGGTAGGCTGCAGTCCATGGGGTCGCAGAGAGTCAGACACGACTGAGCGACTTCACTTTCACTTTTCACTTTCATGCATTGGAGAAGGAAATGGGAACCCACTTCAGTGTTCTTGCCTGGACAATCCCAGGGATGGCGGAGCCTGGTGGGCTGCCATCTATGGGGTTGCACAGAGTCGGTCACGACTGAAGCAACTTAGCAGCAGCAGCAGCTAAGCTTTGGGTCAAACTGTATTTGAAGAGGGAAAAATTATTATGTTCATCATCTGAGCACTAAAGAGGTTCTCTGTCTTTCTACAAGATATAGCCCTTGTTCAGGAAAGATATTTCCTTCTCCTAAAAGCTACTGGATAACTTAAGGGAATTATGAAGTTTGTAAACCAAGTAAGTGTTCACACACTTCACTAAGTGAAGAAACACTTCATCTTAAACCTACAAAAACATAAAATAAAAGGGAATTCCCTGGTGGCCTGGTGTTTAGGAAAGGGGTTTTCACTGCTATGGCCAGGATTCAACCTCTGGTTGGGAAACTGAGATCCTGCAAGCTGCGAAGGATGGAAAAAAAGAAAAAGCGATACAGACTGTATCTTATAAAATAGTCTAAGGTCTTCTAGCTTTATATCACACAAATTAAGATGCATTTAGAAATCATTTCTGTGATAAATTTCCATGTAAAACTGATATTTATATGAGGATTCCAAAGAGATAGGACAACATATTTTTAATGTGTATAGCCCTTTCATGTATAAAGATTTACAATTTTGGTTAAGAAATTTTTATGAGTGAGTGTATTATTCCTAAAAAGTCAGCATAACTTTCTAAGTGTTTAGTCCTGTATTAAAACACATAAAATCTATTTTAAACTCCATTTCTGAAGGCAGTAACCGAAATGAAGAGAAGTATGACAATCATCCAAAGAACTTTTATCTACGCAGGCCAGTCTCACTCTGTGCTGACTCTATCAACCACAAGCGCCTGCAGAAAGGCCACGTTGACTAGAATCCACTCTGACTACTGTTTTGAAGGGCTGGGACAGTAGATGGTGCTATTTGACCGTTGAAACTGTGAAGTGACTAAGCTGTTTGCATCAGATTTCAGTAATCCCTGTTTCTGATGGTGATTACATGGGAATTTCTTGGCATAACCGTCAACACCCCATACTCACTGCTCTGTGGGATTCGCATTGCTGTTTTCTGGGCTCCGACAGGTGTCACGGGACTGCTTTCAGCTGTGAGTTGCATGAGGTCATTGATGATGGCTTGCTTGTCAACTGATCCAGCAGGGGCGCCTGGCCGCGTGTCCGGGAAAAGCTGCGGTAATTGACTATTCTGCAAATCATCCAAAATCTCCTCCAAGTTGTCCAGCTCACTGCCAGGCTGCAGTTAACAAACAGAAGAGTTTATCCAGTCCTACACTAAGAGTGGGCGCCGCAGGCCCACGTGCAATTGCAGCCCTAAAGGGTACAAGGAACCAGAGCCAAATGAGATGCGGACACATGCGAACCTTGGGCCTCACTGTTTATTGATAATCTTTAACAACAACAACAAAAAATTAAATTGACAAAGGCCAAATAATTTAATCTCCTGCTCCTTAATTTCCTCCTTGGTAAAAAGAGAAGACTGAATTAGAAAGAAAGCTCTCTTCCAGCACTGGGATTCATTGGCAATTTATAAATTCCCCTTTATTTTATGCTAATAATTCAATTAATCATGAGTATGAGTATTTCTAATTAACCACGTGTGTACTAGGATTTACAGTCTAGGCCCAGGTTTAGTGGTTAACTCGCTTGAAGAAATAACAACAACAAAAAACGGGTGGAAAATATGATCCAAGTTTACACGAAATCAGTATTTAGTAAATGGTCATTTCCCTTTAGAACTTTGTTTTTCTTTCCTTTTTCTTTTTTTTTTTTTTAAGACCAAGAGGTAAAAGGCACAATGAGCTTGAAGTAACCCTGAACCGCTCAGCCCCGTCTTTTCCATTTGAGTGGTGTTATTTTTTTTTACTGCTTACACTTTCAGTTTCAAATGACACTGGTTTTCTCAGTCCTCATCAGCTTAGGGCACAAATGCAGGGAGGCAGGAGGTCATTTCCAATCACTGCATCTATTAATTTGACTTTACAGAAGCTGTAAACATGTTTCTTATGACTTTTCCCTTTACTGAAATAATTTCAATTATCAACATTAAAATAATATGGTATGCAGCACCACTATTTCACAGCTAGTGCTTTTCTTCCCGAGACCTCAACTGAATTTATGTTCTTTCAAGTAGAACCTATCTGGGTGCCAAGTATTTAAAATCAGATGGTGCCAACCATGCAAGAAAATGGCTAAGTTAAACCCCAAGATTATTTCCTAGTGAAGAGAGTGGTAAGAATGATTTTCCTGATGTGTAGGTGGAAAAACACAAGTTAGGTAACTTCCCCAAAGTCACTGATGGACTTTCAATCCTTGACCATGACTAACCCTTTTGTCTAACACTAGCAATTCAAATGATATAATTTACTTAAAGCGGAATGGCTTATAGTTTTATTCTACACATGAGAAGCTGGACCAAGTTTTTTGCAATTTATGGCAAATGTAATATATATCTAGGAAGTCTTTTTACTGGACACAATTTCTCAAGTTAAGAAAGGATACAATGAAGTGATATTTTATTGGACTCTTTGTTTCAGAGTCAACTAGCTTAGCAAGAACTTGGTGATCCATTTTCCAGGAAATTTCTAATGTACTGTTAGAGCAATTATAAGACCATTTTCTAGTTAGTTTGGCCATCTGTTTCTTACAAAAGAGGCAGGGATCAAATTTGGGAGAGCTACATCTTAGGTAAGGGTTAGGTTCTAAAGTTAGAATGCTATAGTATGGGCAGACACAGACAAAGTGATCCTCAGAGCTGCTCAGGAAGGAAGCATACTGTATGTCCCCCTCCATGGGCAACACGGCCAGTGAGTGACAGCGCACACTGCCTCTCTGGCTTTACTCCGAACTGCTGAAGTCCACGAGGGAACCATTCTGCGCTGGAAAAGCCTGTAGCTGCATTTTCACACCATCGGCCCTTCAAGGGAACCAAAACCAAACCAAACTAAAACAGAGTCAAGTCTGTTGAATGGTGGGCAAAACTGCTCACACAACTTAAGCATTTAATAGATACCCATTCTTTTTTTTCCTGAATCTGTATGGACAATTCTGCGAAAGTTAAATGTATGTGTAAAGTGACTCTGTTGGAAAGCCACCTTTATCATGTTTTGCTGAACATGTAAGGTACAAACAGGAGTACAGTATCAACATCTAATGCCCTCTGAGGACAGTGCCCGGAACACAGCAATGGACACTCAGCCAACACGGTTCCCTCAGCCATTTAAACCTGTAATTAAAAAACTTCCCAGAATCAACTCAATTTCTCACAAAATTCCTATAATTTCTCAGAAAAAAAGTTTTATAAAAATTGACAAATATCCTTATAGTTGGTCTTGAAAATAGCTATGGACGTAAGAAAGAGGTTCTAATAAACTGAAGTTTATTAGAGAGTTTCCCTACTACAGTCTGATTTGTATGGAGTATTTTAAAATTGTGGGTGGAGCAGTGAGAGGGTGGGTCATTAGAAGTAATAAGTAATTTCTTGAGAAATCTTTGCAGATGCCTTGAATGAGAAACACTCAATACAGATTTATACAAATGATGATAAAAATACAATATATTAATTTCCTCAATGAATGCCCTTATATTTGCTCCCAATCCCAGATGTGTGTAAAAGAAAGCTTTTACAATACTGATTGATAGTCTGGATCTAGACTCCTACCTTTCTTTTTTACCTTTACTCTTTTCACTCAGATAAAATGACACTTTAAACCACTTGAATAGAAAAATAACTATCATAGTTTCAAAGAGTTCTAATGACAGGACTTGTGGTTTTTCATTGTGATTTAGTCTTGGGTTTAATATAAATAATGAGTTGAAAATAAGGCTAAAATTAATCTCTTTCTCCACACACACATACATTAAAATACATTTGGATGGTTTCAACCAAGTTTTTGGTTCTTTATTTCAAATAATCTGCTAATTTTTATTCAGCTCACCATTAGAAAAATGCATTATGAAAATTTCCCTACTAGAGTTAATATTGCTTTGCTTATGTTTATTTCTTCTCTATTTTTGGAGTACACATTTAAATTAATCTGTTTTAAATTTACTTCAAGAAATTTTCTTCTTCAAGGAGAGTATCTATATGCCTTTGGCTGCCTAGCAATAAACTTTGACAACTATAGGCATTTTCTTCTGCAGTCATGGAAGTTCTAGAAGGGGTAGATTTGATCACGCTAAGTTTCTGATCAAACATTTCTTCCCTCAAGTTTTTGTAAGCTTTATTTCTCATCAAAAGTTCTTCTAGTTCCTTTCTTAGGCATGATTTCCTCACAAGACAAAAAGATTAATGCCTTCCTTTAAAACGCTTTGCCAAGATACTTCAAAGTTTTGCTTAGGCATCTCTTCGAACGCTCAAATTAGCCACATCAATTTGAAGAGCTGGTTTAAACTATTTCAGGCAGAAAATGAGTCAGAAAGATTTTTGTAAAAGTTCTACAAAATGAAAATTGGACTTGATTTCTGTAATTTTTCATTTTCCTGGTTTTATGAATTTTTCATGTGTCAAATCAATTTGTTCCCTGAAGGAAATATAAAGAACATATGTATTTTAATGACGTGTATTCTAATAAACTACAAAACAATGTTTCAAAAAATTTTTTAAAAACTAGCAATTTTACGTTTGCCTAACAGAAAATTGCTTTAAAAAATGGTAACACAGTTCTACCATGTTTGGAGGGAAATTTTCAGGCCACTACCAGTTTAAAACATGGTTTGCTCTTCTAATGGAGCCAAACAGCAAGAAGAAATTCTCTACAGACTATTTCTAAACCCTCATCATAAGTGGCCCAGAAGCATTAAGAAAGCCTAAGAGTACCATTTAGTTAGTATCCTTTACACATGCTCCCTTGTGTAAATAAGTATATAACTTAAGTCAGTGAACATATTGGAAATTTCTCTGTCATTGTTTCCTGTTGGTTATGAAACACTGTAGAAACAAACGTTGTTTAAATACTCAACCCAGTGAAGAATGCTATTTTCAGTATAACAGTGCCATTGAAGTACTTCCTGCCCTTAATAAGTTAGTGATAGGTTAAACACACACTCGATAATAGTTTTTTTCTGAGTCAAAATAACAAGAAAGTTAACTGTGCAGTTCAGGCTCGCTAGCAGTTTATCTTATTAAATAAAAATGTGTTGTGTTCCCTTGAAATGAAAGAAAAGTCTTAGATAAATGTGCCTAGAAGTCAACGGGAGATAGACTCAATCTGTATTTGGGAAAAGTGAAGGAGGGAGGGGAGTGAAAGAATCCCTGTTTCTTTTTTTTCCCTTAAAGTCAGTCATTCTAACTTTGATCTAAATTTAGGTAATGCATACTTCCTGTGGTAACCTTTCTTTTCAAGCTGCAACGTTTTTGATGTTAAAATTGCTCTGAAGCAGTATTTTTGGGGTGGAGTTTTAAATGGGAATGGATAGAAGGTAAAACCAGGAACTGGGTTTCATTAAGAAAAAAATACCATGTGTATGTCTGTGTGTATGCCTGTATGTGTCCATTCAAAATGACAGATTTGTGCAGATAATACTCTGTGCTTTAAATTCCCAAAGTGAGACAGTTTTGATTTTAAAAACGTTCTTATAAATACCAATTAGAAACTGCAAGTGACTCAAGGACTTAAAAAAAACCTTCTCCTTTGTTAGTTTCTTGTATGAAGCTAATGTAATCACACAGCTAAATATAAAATTGCCAAACAGCGCCCCCCTTTCCATACCCTTTAAGTCCTTAGGGCCTCAGTCTAGGGATAGAAATAAACTGTTCCGGGAGGGAGGGACCAACCACTTAGCCACTAAGCCAAGGTGGACCTCGTGAGTCACCATCTTGCCCTCTAGCGTGTGTCAAGAAGCCTGAGTGACAGTATCTGTGCCTGCCACTCTGAACTGCCACTAGCCCTGTGTATTCTAATCTAGTAAACCTCAAAAGATTAAAACGTCTGCAGCTGTCAGTGTGGTTTTACACGACACTGTATTCAAGATATGGTTATTAAGTTTCTGCTGAGTCCCCATGTAATGATCTCACAGCATCACAGAGTAGCCGGTGTTGAGAACTCCGCACCAACAGCTAAGTTTAAGGATTCATCACCAAAGGTGTTTACACCATGACGCTGTTTCCCTCCTGAAGGGCACAAAGCCCTCACAGAATGGTAGTAGTGGGCCAGACATCAGGGTGGAAGACGGACAGAAAGCTTGTGCTCAGGACGCAGGAGGAGCCGGCTGTCAGAGGATGTGTGCCCCAGCCCTGCGCCGGGGCCCATCAGGCCTCTCCACCCTAGCACGGCCCCCAGGCTCAGCCTCCACCTAGGAGGTCCCCAGGTGGTCAGGGGTGCTAACCGCTCTTCTTCCCATGAACACCTGAAACAGCGACACCTGAAGTGTCCACTTGCAAGACAAGTTCCAAGGCCAAGTCAGTGAACCACTTTAAGTCAAGAGGTTCGGGCAGCTTCTTCACTTCGCACCCACCACGACTGAAGGCAGTGCTCCTGACATCGTGAACCCAGCCAGTTGCTGATTCCCCAGAAAGCCCCTTATGCCCAGCCATTATTGTCAGTAATGACTCATTTTTTTAACATAAACAAAAATATTAGACTGTTAGCGTTTTCCTTGTGATGTCACTACCTCAGCGTGTCATCAAGGATGACTTCGAATATTATTTTAGCTATCCTGGATTTTTTTTTTCAGGGAATTCATTTTTCAAGTAAGAACAACAGATAGCATCACCTATTATTTCAGTTTTGCACTTATGTTTGATATTTGGTGGCTCAATTATACCAAGACCCAGGCCAATTCTACCTCTCCTCTCCTCTTTATTTCCCCTTAAATAAGTTTTTACTGATGGCCTAAGAAATTCTTCAGCATCAAGCATAAGTCCTGGCTGAGAATAAAGAGAGGCAGAATGACTTTCATTAAGTTTGAAAACCAGCCAGACTCTGATCTTAAAAAGAGAGAAAGGTAAGTAAGAAATCATTTACTAAAGTCTACTCTGACCAAACCCACTTTCGAGGAAATGATTGTTTCCAAGTGAGGTGTCTTCTGATATCAGGGGTTGGTAAAGCCCAGCTGCCCTGTGTGTGAAAAGCTACCTGTTTCTGTATGGCCCATGAGCTAAGAAGGGATTGACAGTTATTAATAACTGAAAAAAATTTCAAAAGAAGAATATCTTGTGACACATGAAAATTGTGTAAAATTCAAGCATCAGTGCCTGTCGATAAACTTCGATTGAAACACAGCAGGCTTACTTGTTCCCCTAGCATCTAGGATTGCTTTTGTAGCCCTCCAGTGGCAGAGCTGAATAGCTGTGTTACAGAGTGTGTGGCAAGAAATATCACCATTTGGCCCTTCACAAAATAAAAGTCAGCATCTGCTCTATTCTCTGCCAGCAAAGGTCCATATAGTCAAAGCTATGGGTTTTCCAGTAGTCATGTATGGATGTGAGAGGTGGACCATAAAGAGGAACCACCAAAGAATTGATGCTTTTGAATTATGGTGCTGGAGAACTCTTGAAGAGTCTCTTGGACTGCAAGGAGATCAAACCAGTCAATCCTAAGGGAAATCAACCCCATATATTAACTGGAAGGACTGATGCTGAAGCTAAAGCTCCAAGACTTTGGCCACCTGATGGGAAGAGCTGACTCATTGGAAAGACTCTGATGCTGGGAAAGATTGAGGGCAGGAGGAGAAGGGGGCAGAAGAGGATGAGATGGTTGGATGGCATCATGACTCAATGGACATGAGTTTGAGAAAACTCTGGGAGATAGTGAAGGACAGGGAAGCCTGGCGTGCTGCAGTCCGTGGGGTCTCAAAGCACTGGACATGACTTTTAGCGACTGAACAACAACGACTCCATTCTTTGTTAGGCAAGAGTGTTTGGAATTTGCGACCTCAGTGAGAATTACCTCTATCTCAAAGCAAGGACCACCAAGGAGGAGGCTTATTTTCATCAGGTCCCCTGAGGCCTCAGCAGGCCCCTTGTGGAGAAATCCTTGATGGCTATGAATTAGTACCCTTGGGAGAACACTCAACAAACCTTACCTGGTCACTGGGCTCGAAGCTCATCTCCTCCTTCTCAGTTTTCATAGCTATTAATTTCGTGTTGCTGGCAGGGTCGGTCTTACTGTCCAGTCGCTCAAGTTTGGGGGTGATTTCTGGTAAACCGATATCTTTAGTATCGTCTTTATCGAGCAGATAGCGAAGTAGTGCATTCTCTTTCTTCTTGGGGCTCACTGGCTCCTGCTTGATGGTCGCCTCGGACCCAGGAGCTGTGCTGCTGGCCTCCTGGCTCAGCTCCTTGCCCGTGGCTTCCGCTGTCAGCTTTGCCAAGTCCACAGGGGAGCTGCTGTCCTGCAGGAGTCTGTGCAAAATCTTATGCTTCTCCTTGAGCGAAGTCCCATGTGTCGACCCGGGGCCGGGCAAGCTGCCTGTGGAGTCCTTGTTGGTGTCTGACAGAGAGCTGGGTAGCGGCGAGGGCTCTATCTGGTCGGATTTGGTGGTCAGCAGCTGCAGGAGTTTGGTCTGCCCCTTGCTGTCGAGGAGCCGGCTCTGCCCGTCGGGTCTCTCAGTGCTCCCGGCTGGAGGCAGGCCGGCCTCGCTGGGACCCTTCGGCTCCCCAGGGTGGCAGCTGCTCTCCGCTGGCCCTGCTGGCCCTTCTGGAGGCTCC
Organism: Bubalus bubalis; assembly: GCF_019923935.1. Classification (NCBI taxonomy): domain Eukaryota; kingdom Metazoa; phylum Chordata; class Mammalia; order Artiodactyla; family Bovidae; genus Bubalus; species Bubalus bubalis. The sequence continues at coordinate 48,280,872 of NC_059171.1, read as the reverse complement.
CCGTAGAGTCCAAAACAGTCCTTGGAGTCTAAGCTCCCCATCTTGCTGAGCTGGGGGGGATTCATATTCACTGGGGAGTTTTGCAGATTGCCCATTTTGAGGTCTGGGGAGGCCAACGATGACCCCAACGAGACCCCGTGCCCCTCGCTGAGGGCCTGCAGCGCGTTGAGGGAACTATTGGTGTAGCTATGGCTATTTCCTGTGCTGCTGCAAACTCCCACGGGGGAATGCAAGCTTCCTGCGGGGGAGAACTGACTGGGAGGGATTCGAGGGCTTCCGGCCACCCCGGGGCTCATGCGATGCCTTGGTGAGAGCATGGAGCTGGGCTGTCCCGGATTCAGGCCCGGGCTGCTTTGTGAGGGGCTGTTCATTTTGAGTGCATAGTTACTACCCTGAGGAGTGGTTGCTTGCATGCTCGACACGTGGTTCATTCCCCCGGAACCACCGAACCTGCCCATGGGCATGCCCATCTGTTCTTTTGGGCCGTTCATGGGGAAGTTTATATTGCTACTGAGGGTCATATCCTGACCAGGGTTCCCACTGCACATGGCCGGGTGGGCAGGGCTGCTAGAGCTAATTGGATTCAGTGGCTTCCCCATTGCTTGTCCAGTCAGATCCGGATTCATTACACATACATTCTGCTCTCTGTAAGATGAGGAAAGACATATAAGATAAAAGGGAAGATACTGAGCAAGTTGTTATTAATTTTCAAAGATGAGATTGCTTCATTTCTTTAAAAGAACGGATGACATGGAAGGAAAAGAAAGATAATACTTTGATGAAACCATCTGCAATTATGGGCAAGATTGAACATGCAGCATTTAGGACCAAGAGGGATGTTTTCCAGTCCATTCATTAAGACGTCTGTGGTTTTACGGAGGGAGTTTGTGTTTAAATTTGACTACTACCATGTTGACATCGTATTTGCTAGACAAGACATTAGCAGGGCTCCAGTTACATACTATGCCTTGCTCATTAACTGGTATGTTATCATGAATAACTGAGAGCTTGTACTGTCTGAAAGAAATGACCCAAGCAAGCATAGCTGTCTTCAATTATTTGCCAGAGATTACAATTCCTAACAAGAGACCCATCTGTGAGCCTGGAGCTTGATGTGGGCTACTTGGCTCCAGATGAATAGTAAACCTTAAGAGGAAAAAAAAACCCGCCACAACTATTCGAAACTCTCCAAGTTTTCGAGCCAACAAAGTTACCCAAAGTGTTGGGAATTCGGTTACCTGTCTAACAAGTCCCCTGCCTGGGTTCCCCTAGAAGGCCAAGTGAGCGCCTCTCAGACCATATGCGAGGAGCTGCAGATCACCCTTACTCTGGGATCTTAGACCCTAACTCGCAGGCCACCCTACTCCACTCCTCCACTCAGGGCAGCTTTCTAAGCTGGACGATTTTCCAAGCCCTGTGAGCTTTAATTTACAGCTTGGCAGTCACTCGTGAGTTACCAAATGCATTCACAAATCCAAACAAAACAGGTTTCACAAGTTATCAAACATCAGCTTTCAGTTAGGGGGGAGCAATCTGGCCCATCTGTAATCACTTTCAGATTGTTTCACTTTGAGGTCGGATTTATTAAGAGTTGGCAAACAGGGCCGCTTGATTTTAATTTCTAAATAACAAAATACATAATTGAGAAGTATAATAAAAGGGAACTCTAGAGCAACTTTATATCTGCTGATAGTAACTCATAAAGTTTTATACAGCACACACATAAATATTTACATAACTTGAAATGCAATCATTTCCCTAAATTTGTGCTCTAAAACAAGATGGTTTATGATATTTACTTTAAAAATCAACATTCAATTTTCCTCACTTTTATTTTTTGGGGAAATGTTTACTACCTTTCAATTTAAAGTCTAATGCAAAAGGTTAATTTAAAGCTGAGAATAACAATCTAAAATACGTCTTTCTAAGTATATGTATATTTGAAAGTTTCAAATCTAAACACATGGGAGCAGAAGTCATTCTGAATTCCTGCCCAGCATGTGTCACTGCTGGGAGGTGATCTATTTTCCTCCTCTGATGTGACAGGCAGTCATTAAGTGTGAGCTTGTGTCCTTCTAGTTAGGTTTTAAAATTCTCTAGTATTGGGAATTCCCTGGTGGTCCAGTCGTTAGAACTCCCAAGTATTCACTGGTGAGGGCCTAGGTTCAATCCGTGGTCAGGGAACTAAGATCCCACAAGCTGCATGGCTCGGCCAAGAAAATTAAATGAATAAAAAAATAAAATAAAATGTATTAGTCTTAAGGCTAAAGTTCAAAGTGTAGCCTTAATTTGAATTTCAGTATCAGAAGTTGTCTTCTTTTAGCCAACAGTTTATTTTTCTCTTTCTTTTTTTTTTGATGTGACCCATTTTAAAAGTCTTTATTGGATTTGCTACAACATTACTTCTGCTTCTGTTTTGGTTTTTCAGCCATGAGGCATGGGGGATCTTAGTTTCCTAAACAGGGACTGAACTATCCATACCTCTTGCACTGGAAGTCTTAAACCACTGGACTACCAGGGAAGTCCCAATAACAAATCAATTTATATTTACATGACTGGGGTTGGTCAACAGAAATGTCTACCCAAGCAGACAAGCTCTGGGATAAAATCTGCTTTCGGAACTTGGCCTCCTGAGCTGGGCGGGGGAGATGGTGTGTCAGAACGAGGCTTACCTGTGCAGCACATGCAAAGATATCACGAGCTGAGGTTCGTTAGTAGTCTGAGATCGGATGAGCTTGCTCTTCGTTTGCGCGGCCACAAGGGTGCCGTCGGACAAGGAAAAACGGTAGATCTGACTGAATGCCAATCCCTGTCTCAGCACTGCAGGCGAGCAAGGAAGCAGAATGCATGGTTAGAAACAAAACTGGGGGTGGGGGTGGGACCAGACATGATAACAGTAATCAACTTGGTTAAGTTTAATATTTTCCTCCCAGCAGGCTGAAGAGAGTTGTAAGTAATACTTTATGACAGAACATTATCCATTATCCATTTTTAAAAGCATATTTATTTTCCTCTCAAGATGCCAATAATTTCAGTATACTGGGATTTCTTCCCTGGAAATGAAGTTTTGATTCCCCAACCATATTCTTTTAAAAATCTTCAGTATCATGGTGAGATCGAGTATAAACAATTTATTAGCTCAAAAGAAGTTTTGCAATGATTTGTCTGAAACGTTAGGAAGTAATATGATGTTATAAACAGGATTACCTCTAAAGGGTACAATGTGCCTTTAATTTCTCTTTAATACAATAGTAAATATTATGTAAAACTTATGACACTGAATATATCCTCTGAATATTCATCTTGAAGTTACAAACTATTTAATCCATTATATCATAGTACCATTTTCCAATTTTGTTTCTCAGTGTGTAAGATATATTATTTCTGTGGTCAGGGCAACAGGAAGTAAAACATAAACAACCAGAGGGATCTTTTCAGAGAAAAAAGAAGGCTAAATAGAAAACGGAAATAATAAAAGCACAACTCTGAGTGACATGGAATTGGTTTAACATCTGGATAATGACATCAGTTATTTCCATTTTCAGGACTACAGCAGAAAATATAACACTAGGCTAAAATAATTTCTCTCGAAATTTCAGATTTATCTTTAAAACAACTGCATTTTAAAGCTGTCAAATACTGCATATTAAAAAAAAAGAACATTTGATTCAGCCACATGGTTTAGTTACCTTACCTCCTAAACCATTTTAAGACGACTGCCATTTTTTACCACATAATCCTCAGCACAAATTTTGTGGGTGGAACAGTCAGTCCCAAAGTGACCAAGTACATTCATCATTCCACAAAATTACCAAAAGACACACACACACACACGAGCAGGTACTGACATACAATGAAGATTCAGACTTTTTGGTAAAATTTCGCTTTGAGCAATTTCCCTGGTAAAGCGCCTCCGCAGTTCCAGGTAGGGACACACAGGATTTAGGCATCGCTTTCTACTACCAACTGTTGCATGATTCCTCTGAGGCGGCAGTACTGGAAACAAATGACTGTACATATGTGCATCTGGCTTTCCATACTCAGTGTGCCAGCCAACGGCAGCAGGAATACCATTTTTATAATAGGACTCGTATTTCCAGTGGCTTATAATTTCAGAATTTTATCCGACCTTGGCAGTGATCCTTTGAGATTTTCCATTACCATTTGTCTACATCAAGAACTTCCACTGAGCAGATTTGTGTCAGCAAGCCCCTGAACGCATTCAGGAAGCTCCTCCATGTAAACAAAGTCTTCTGGTAGATTTTTATTCAATACTAATGATTACCTGCAATCCGACTTATTTCATACACTTGGATGAAATGCATTTTATACATGGTAGAGTTTCCTTTCAGTGGGTCCCCTCTGTTTAAACCTAGCGCTGTGCCTAGTACATATGTGTAAACCCTTGTGTAAGGAGTCAGGAAGCCACAGGATTAAACATGGGGCATTGCTACTCAGAGCCCAAGGACCCTGAACACGGTTGCTGGGGGATTTCTTATTCTTTGTTACTGTTTTTTTTATTTTAAGCCAGATCTAGTGAAATGGCAGGTAAGTTATTTATTTCTGTCAAATGTGGCATCTTTATTTCCTCTTTTTCTTTTGCACTTAAAGAAAAATACTGGAAGACACAAATGGTTGGATTTAGTACTTATTTCTAAGAAATGTGGATGAAGAAGATAAAAAGGATAAACAGGATGAAAAAAAAAATAAAGGTTATTTACCATGACTTGTATTTTTTCATAAGCAATCTTAAAAGCATAAACTTTTTAACATACAAACACTATTGAAAAATGCCAAAGTTTCAAACTGTGGTGCTGGAGAAGACTCTTGAGAGTCCCTCGGACTGCAAGGAGATTCAACCAGTCAATCCTAAAGGAAATCAGTCCTGAATATTCACTGGAAGGACTGATGCTGAAGCTGAAGCTCCAAAACTTTTTGGCCACCTGATGCATAGAGCTGACTCATTAGAAAAGACCCTGATGCTGGGAAAGATTGAGGGCAGGAGGAGAAAGGAGTGACAGAGGATGAGATGGCTGGATGGCATCACTGACTCAACGGACAAGAGTTTGAGCAAGCTCAAGGAGATAGTGTAGGACAGGGAAGGCTAGTGTACTGTTGTTCGTGAGATCTCAAAGAGTCGGACATGACTTAGCAAGTGAATAGCAACAACAGCCATGGATGCACCTTAAATGGAAGATGACAAACTAAAATTGCATTTTCAATACTGAGTTGTAAAATTTTCTGCAAATCTGGAGACAATTTGCCAAACCCAGTTACAAAGCACAGGGCCCCATACCTCAAAGGCAGCGTGGCTCTGATGGAATCCATGCTGGTAACCAAGTGCCCCAACCAGGACACGTGGGGCCCATGAGAGAAGGGTCAGAAGACTGGAAGTGAAAAGTATCTCCTTCCACAATGGAGTCCTTAATAAGCACTAAAGAAAGGATTTTTTTTCTTTGTTCTCGCCAATTTAGCAAAAGACCAGAATGCACCTGAGAAAAAGTGATGCTGCAGAACAGCAGTGGGAGTAGTGAGGTGGAGCGATGGCCAGGACGACCCTCAGGTCCCTCCAGGGCTCACACTTTCTAATCAAAGGCTCCTGGGTCCGTGTCACCTGCATCAGTTCCCCATCGACAGCGTGGGAGGCAAACACCCACGTCCCTGGGTGGACCGTGGGGATCAAGCGGCCCACAGGAAGGGGGCCAATGCCAGGGCAGAGGCCAGGTGCTCAGAGAGGGCTGCTGTTATTACTGAAAGACGACTGACATTGTGGGCTGAGCTCCAGGTGTCCTATTAACCAACTGTATGACCCCAGACAAGTGACTTCATCTCTTTCTAGAAGCGACGTCTCTTTCTAGACTTCATCTGGAAGGTGGTGGCGGCGGAGGGCCTCAGGATCCCACTGTGACCTCTACCAGGAATTCACCTGTTCTTGCAAATTTCCTTTCATTCTTATTTTCACAGTATCCTTATGATTCAGGTGGTTTTTTCTTTTTGGCTATTAGAGGGGACCCGAGAGCACCGTCTTACATGTCTAAAAGCCAGAGCATTGAAGAAAATGATCTCATTCCCTTTCATTTGCCTTTGTGAGAGGTTATCATCTTCAATTTGACTTCCTTCCTCACGCTCTTAACCCTACAGTTCCTCCTATTCAATTTCCCTTCAGATGGCGGCAGTCCTGGCCAAGAGTCACCAGATCTAAGCCCCCAGGGTGGGTTCAGGAATCACTGTTGCAGAGAGTGCTCATCAGCAAGATGAACTTCAAGAAGAGTATCACTGAGAGATTGTTACCTTCGTGATGATGCCTCTTTGCGTAAGACACAGACTCCCCCTCGTGCTGTGCGTGGAACTTCTGGATGCACCTCCTCACCAGGTCCTCCCAGCCTGGCTTCATGGCTGCCCGCATGGTGCTAGTGTCCAGGGACGTGATCTTGCCTAGTAAACAACAGTGAGCATTTGACCTACACACTGATCTATTCTTTAGAGAAATAGTTAAATCTTAAAAAGATAAAAATTGATTTCTTTAGGAATAGGTAGCGTAAGTGCATGGACCAGGAGGGTGGAAGGTGAGAAGAAGCGTCCCCCCACCACCCCACCTCCAGCTTCTGCCCCAGCAGCAGCTGCTATGCTCAGCTTCTTCATCAGCTTCTAGACCCATTCTTTGTGTTGACAAACACCTAAGTATTCTAGAATGATTTCTTTGCCCTTCTCTACTGAGAAAATTTACCTTGGAGATCTTGGCGAGTAGTGAAACTTTCTGATGAGGGAAGAGCTGGTCTCTCCTTCATGGGAACTCTTCTAGCCACACAAATCAAGCAGGACTGCAAATCTTCAATCACATACATTGATGGTTATCATAGGAGCCTTTTGTAGTGTTTCAAACAAAATCAAATGCACTTATGACAGCACAACCTTGTAGGTCAGTAAGGGAGAGAGCAACGAGACACTATGTACCTCTGGTCCTCACCTGGAGTGCGAAGCAGCTGGGGGAGGCTGAGATATGGGGAGCTGAGGATAAACTGCTGAAGCCACACGACACATGATGAATGCGCATCTGCCATACTACAGGTGACCATCCGAAAGCATCTCCCCAATGGTGGAAATGAATGGAACCCTTTCTTATTAACTGGCTGATATTAACAACCAGCTGAATTCTTAATAAAGCCTACAAATGATGACAACTGAAACTGTCAAGGGTTTTCTCTTTGAGTTTTAGGTTCATTAAGATATAGGAAAACTAGATATACATTCTCCTGAACTATGTTGATGCTCCTAACAATGGCAATATGCAATTTAAAACAAAGTATATAAACAGAGTCTAGACTCAGATTCAGAGAACAAATCCTAGAAAATGCAGTGTGTCTCAAGTTTAGTTTCTTGGCCATGGCTAGGATCTCACACAACTGATGCTAAGCATTTATTCCTTACCCTACTTCAACTGTTTTATGTGTCTGTGTTCACTTCTGGAGATCAGGGAGGATGTGTTTTATCTTGTAACATGCAGAGCACACTGCAAGCCCTTTCAATTTCAAAAGTGCTGGATAAAAGGTTGATTAAAAAAAAGTCTCTTCATATCTTATGTCACTGATGTATGATTTTAAATTTGGGAAAGAATGTCTTTAAACATATCCAATAATAGTATCACAAACATAAATGTAATCCTCATCTTCAACATAATAAAAGCTAAATTTTTGAGCACTTACTATGAGATAGACATCTTTCTAGCTGCTTTATAGGCTACTGATTCATTTAATCCTCTTAACAACTCTATGAGGCAGGCACTGGCATTATTTCCACTTAACAGAGGAGAAGCCAAAGCATGAAGTTTCAGTAACTTACCCAACATCACATAAAATTTTGGGGAAGCGAGGATTTGAACATGAGTGCACCATGGCTCAGAAACCCTACTCTTATGCTATACTATGTAAACATTCAGAATCAGATTTTAAACAGACAAACATGTTGACATATACAGCACAAAACCATAAATTAGCTCAGCTATAGAATATGGCTTTAGATTATTACAGATGAATTAGCAGCACTTACTCTGTTGCATATAGGAGAATAAAACAGCTTGACATTCCATCTCTACGTAAAAATTTAATTTTGAAAACTATGTATCATCTGTGACAGCTCAATTACTTCCTTTCCAATAAAATTTAAATTAAAAATTACTTACATATTTTTTGAAAAGAGGATTAAATATCTATGCCAATCATGGTACAGGCATGCTCATTTAATCCTTATTACACTGTGATACGGGAATTGTTGATTTCACTGGTTAAGAGAATACGTGGGTGTTCAGAGAGGTTGAGAAGCTTGCCCACAGTCAGCGCTGATATGCAGTTGATGTAGGAGCTGGCCTGTCTGATTATAAAGCCCGCAAAGTTTCTACTGACTGATGGGCCTCAGCTCTTTCCCTTCTGCTACACACACAGGAGGCCATATTCAGCATTGTCCCATATCATAGACAGTGACAGTCTCAGAGGTGTAGCGCAACCTCCTCAGAAGGCATAGGGGTGGACACTATATCAGTATCTCTTTAAAAGGAAGCGCCTAAGAGCTTACGGTTTGGAACTCGTCTCCCACTCCCATTCCCATCTCCATCCTCTCTTATTCTGGATGCAGCATCCAGAGACAAACCACACAAAATTCATTAATCCCTTGGAAGTGTACCAAAGATGTTCTTTGTACCGTGGGTGTTTTCCAAGGTGTGGCCTGAACCTTGCTGCAGATGTTCAGAGACGCCTAGGATCCCTGAGAGGTTCAATACTAGTGGAACTGCTCTGGCAGGGTAGCTGCTAGCCACACAGGGGTATTTAAATGAAGACTTAACAAAATAGACAAGTTGGTCCCCAGGTGCATTGCCGACGTTTCAGATCCTCAACAGCGGCCTGTGGTAGCGGTGGCTGTGCTGGGCGCCGCACGCGCGGCACCGCCTGCGCCACAGGAAACCCTATTGGATGGTGCAGCTTCAAGACTTGATGATTAAGCTGAGCACAACAATTGCTGAGTAGCTGAAAAGAACAAAGGAACTGCCTCTATATTTTCCTTTGTGTGGCCTCTAGTTTCAGATTATTAAGTGTGAAAGAAGTAGCACAGGAATACATGACACTAACATAAGAGAAGTGGCCCCTACCTTCTCCTTCTTCTTTGATGGACTTTGGTTGAGAGACAGCAAAGCACTGCATAGTTTCGTATTTCTGATGTGCTTCCTGGTTATCATGACCTTCCTCTTCTGACTCAGGTAAAGGTTTTACCAGCATCCGACAGTTGAAAGTATGGCTGTTCCGCCTGGGAGGTTCGCCGGACCAAGCTCCCCCGTTCACTGAGCAAAAGGCAAAAGCAACCCAACAGGGTAAAGAGACTAGTGTCAGACTGGCTTCTGCCAAGTTATCAAAATGGCATAGGAAACACACAGTGGTTTTCCTTTCATGTGGTGTTTACACTTTTCTAAGTAACTTCGAAATCTATAGGGGGAAGAATGACTGGGTGAATTCTTGGGAAACTTGGTGGGAATCTCAAATGTCTATCACACTGGTTACTCTTCACCCGGACCCATTCCCTCCGAGCTCAGGCCCTGATTTCTCACCAGCCCCCTCTTACCCATCCAGCTGGATCTTTCACGTTGCTGAGCACAAGACCTGCCCCCGTCACTGTCCATCCCCAGTCCCACATGCACATCTCTGCACCTGCTACCTCGTCTAAAAGGCCAGGACTTCTCCATGTCTCCTACCCCCATGTACTCCTGCCCCAAGGCTTGAGGTCCTGTTGCTTCTTACTGACCCCTCTTCCCTAAAACTTCACCAAAATTTGAAGTGTATAATCTGTAATTGGGCTGTATTTTTTTTCTTCATGTATGTTTCTTCATTAAGACTGAAATAATCTTGAGAATACACTGCTAATGTCATTTATTCCCTTTCAGTGAAATACTACTATACTATGTCTTCTATTTTCTTATCAATACCAATTTAATACCAATTACTTAATACCAATATATTAAACTTATATATTAATTCAAGAAAAAGGTGATGTAAGAGAAGAAAGACATGTTTTTTTTGAGATGCATTAGAGAAACCAAAAAGAGAAATAAAAATGGGCCAGTCATAAGATAGGCAAAGCACTCTCAAAAGTCACTAGCTAGAAAACATTTGAAAGACCAATTAGGTCCCACAATGCTAACCCCACAGACACTGGGCTGCAGAGGCGGAAAGAAGGAAAGAAATCCTAGAGAGAAAAAGGAAATATCAAGTTAACTGCAAGAAACTGTTCTACTGAAGGAACCACAGCTAGCTTTATATAGACATCTGAAAAGTTTATTTTACCATCAATATTCTTAAAAGCTTATTTACATAAAGGAGACTACATAGAGTAGTCAAAGGAAAAAAGACCTTTTATTAACTCAGGTTAATAAGTAATTTGAAAGTATAAAAAATACAATATAATGTAAGGCAGAGAGCTATTTAGACAAGTGAATAAATAATAATATTGAATTAACAAGTACAGGTCCTTTGAGGAAGTCATAAAATTACTGAAGAGATTTGAAAATACTAGTTATTTGAAACAAGAAATCCCATTTTCTTGTTCATTTACCAGAGGATATAATAGAAGGATCTCACATTTTGTATTACTGTTGCAGCCACTTTAAACAAAGGGTTACCCTATTAAAAGAAGAGCCAGCCGTAACGGATGTGAAAGGCCTCTTCCTATTTACTGGGGTGACAATGAGACCAGCGAGTATAAACAGTTTTAAGAAAAGGAACAAAAACATTTGCTAACTCAGGACTTGACTTTATTCTCTACTAAAACATGCACTTCTTTTTAGCCATGAAGATGTTCTTAGCATCATCAGCTTATGTGAGAATATTAAAAAAGAGCATTTAGTGAGTGGGAACAGTTATGCTCCCCAAGCAGCCACTGAGGTGGGCCCATGCAGTGAATCACCCACTTTAAAACATGGCCCTTTATAATCACGGACACTTTTGGACAGCATCTCCAGGTCTAGATGAGGAGGGCAGGAAGGGGCAGCAGTGGGTGGGGAAGGAGGCAGTACATGGCCATGTCACCTGCAGAGCCTGAAGAGTCTGTGAAGCCAAAGAGCCCATTTCGGGCTCCCAGGCTGAGAGCATCCGAACCGCGACACACCACTTGTTCCTTCACATTTTATTTTTAGAACGTCGTATACACCCACATCATACTCTTCACAAGCTGGGACTCAAAATAAACTCAATCTCAAGCTTCTCGTGACCTTCTACTTCTTAAGTGGTCATGGAGAAAAAGGACAAACAGAGTCGGCTGGCACTGGATAGGGTGGGAGGCAATTGGGCACTGTCTTGAAAAAAAAAAAATCACCAAACAAACCCCATGAAAATAGTTGCCATATGACTGCTTTCCATCTGAAGTCCTTTCACTTACTTTAAACATAGGGTCAAAACGATCATTCATAGACCAATATCTACAGATGGGCTTTTCTCCATGACTTCTAAGCTTAAAACATTTAACACAAGCATCTCTTAAAACACTCCCCAGTTACTGTTATCCCTGACTGACATAAAAGAGTCTGTTTCACCTCCCGCTGGCCAAGACGATGTATGTGGGGGTGGGGTGGCGTGGGGTGGTGAGCAGAGACCCGGAGGACATTCATTTACCTATGGACTTTGGCAGCAGGTTTTTGACGAATTCAGTGTGGTCCCCAACGTGCAGAATGCTATAGACACTTTTGTTCATCAGCTCTTCCTGGTTATACCTTAGGTACTGTGTCACATTCTCTGAAACAAACACAACGTTGCCTTCCAGGTTCACTACAAAGAAGAACCCATCAAGGGCCTACGGGAAGAGGCACAAACTGTGTTAGAAAGACTGCAGCGGAAGGTCACATGCAACTGTTATGAAGGGAACGGTCCTTTTAAGGGAAACATGATTCACTCATGGAGAAGAGATCTCTCTCCCACCTCTCCTCGCATTCAGAAACAACAAACACATTTTTCTTGGTGAGATGATTCCATCTTATAAAATGGGACAGAGCCTACATCAGGGTTTCTTGTCATAAACTAAATGACAAACACTCATTCTGTTACTTTATCAGGAGATAATTACTGCCACGTTAAGAGTATGCAGGCATTTATTTGTTATTTTCCGAATGAGATGGATGTACTCCGCAAGGCGGAGAACAACTCGTATGCTACTGATCCAGTTCAGAGCTATTACTTTTCCTTGGTGTAGTTCCTTATGGAATACAATGCGAGGGAGAAGTCACTGGTAATTTCCCACAGTTTTAGGATAAATGCCAAGGAAAAAAAAAATCAGAAAATTTTGCCAAGCTGCCAAGTCTTAAATGAAAAGAACTGAAAATGATCTCAGATCTTTTTAAGCAACGCCAATCCTTGATTGTCTGGTGTCAGGGGGGTAAGGTTCTGGGAAGTGTGTGTCTGATGTGACAAACCCATCTTCCTGAGGACCTCAGGCTGAGACTGCACAGGGCCTTGGGGTTTAGGTTTCTAACCCCGAGGGAAAGAAAGTTAACTAACTGTGCCTGGCTGTATTTCTTTATTCTCCAAGTTGTTAAGATGTAGGTTCCTAAATCACCCGGAGAGCAAGAGCATTTTTCCTGTGATGGGTGAGTGGTTCACTTTGCTATCATTATATCGACACATTTAATGAGCCTTAAACACATCATGTCATTTTATTTTTATTTATTTATTTTTTTGGCTGTGCTGTGCAGCTTGTGGGATTTCAGTTCCCTGACCAGGGGTGGAACCCAGGGCCCTCAGCAGTGAGCGCGCAGGGTCCCTAACCATTGGATTGCGAGGGAATTTCCCACTGTGTCATTTTAACATTTACAATTCTGGAAGGAATGTTTTCCCTTTGTCAATTTACAGAAGAAGGAAAAATTGAGACTCAAAGAGGGTAAGTGATTTGCCCAAGCTCTTGCAACCAGAGCTGGGATACAAATCCGGGTGGACTGCCTCCAAAGCTTGTGCTTTGATTCCCAGGTGGCAGAGTTCTCCCCAGTGTTGACCTAGAGTGCCATCTTGTCACGGCTGCTTGGACAATGCAAAGTCTGGGCGCTCAGTGAGTTTTTCTTAGTTCTGCCTCCTTTCCCTTTTTGATCCTCATTTGCCAGAGCTGTTTTACGGATCAGGGAGCGATTAGGACTGGATGAGGCTTGATAGTGACCAGGCATTCCCTGGATCAGGGCCAAGGGGTCCACCCAGTTTATGCCAGTTTCTTCAGGCTGTGTATTTACTGGTTTTTCACATGGATGTTTCATGGAAACACCAGTATAACAGTGTGCATGACTGGGGCATAGTGTTTTACTTTTTCCTCTAGTTTGCTTTTTCCTTAAGTTATTATTTAACAGGCTCTTATTCTGTGAGCTTTCTTTGAAATATTTCACCTTTAATTCTATTTTCATGACAAAACTACACACTCTCTCAAATTAGAACCAACCACAAGGCACCAATAAAAAGCTCTTAAAATATATACATATGTGTATGTATGTATATGTGTACATATATGTATATATATGTATGTATATGTATACACACATACACACATATACAAACACCATTTTGTTTCAAGCTCTTCTTAAATGTTCACTGTGCTGTTCCCATTGGTGTAAACAACGTGCAAGCCAAAGCAAGACTGTGTAAATAGCTTTCCATGATAGGCTGGCATCAACTGTTGGAAACCTTGTGTGAGTGTGTGCGCATGTGTATATGGGGTATGTGGGGAGGGAGGTCAGGAAGTCAGTCAGTTGATTAGTTATGTATTAAGTGTTCTTTTAAACTCACAGCTTTAAATGTACCTTCAACAGGGATTGTCATGATAATATTATCTACGGGTCACTTTTGGAAGTACACGTGGCTTCCTACTGCTTTATACAATGGTAAAGATATAGTGGAAAGATGAAATTCTTTCACCTTATAAAACTATTTGTTTTCTTAAAGCTTACTATGATATGCTCTCATGAAAAAAACCTGACATTTAGTTTTGTTGCCTAGCAACTACTATGCTATGATGTAAGCATGAGTGTGCATCTATGCCTAGAACGGCTCAATGAGAGCAAGTTTTCTCTGTTTAAATTATTACATGTTAACAGGGAAAAGATGCAAATTCAAACCTTAAGTCTCTAGATTCAAAGCATTATCTCTCACATGTTTAGCACTGAAGTCCTGCTACACAGGTGTTTTGCTCAATGCACTGAATTCTCAGCAGACTATTTTGCAACAGTGAAAATGTGGATTTGATCTTATGAGATAAGACCCGCTGACATCTAGCAATCTGATTTCTGCAATTAATGAGCTTGCTCTCAAAGAGCTTGAGTCATAGCCTTGTGGTTACTGCCAGCATCTCTTTTTAGAAGCCTTGAAAATCTTCCCAAGAGTTTCCACCCTACTTTAAGTCACCCCCAATGTAAGTAATAAACACAGGTATACCGGATTTTCCTAACTGTAATATTTAAAATTCCCCAACATTTCCAAATGAATTTTGTTTCCAGTTCTTTCATCGAATTCTAAGAGTCCACCTAGTTAAGGGTTTTCTCAGCTGCTTCTAAGAACCAAGTAGGAAGCAGCACTCTCTGGCCTTCCAGTGCCTTGTCAACTCTGGAAAATCAGGTTAAGTGTGTTTTCACTTTTTCTCTAAAAATTGTCATTACGTGTTTTCAAGCCAGTGATGAAAGAGAAATAAGCAGGGCCCAACATAGGGTCCTTTGAAGTCTTTTGGTCAGCAGGGTAGTCCCAAGGCTGAATTTTGTCATCTCTAAAAATAAAGACTGGGTCAGACAATCTTTACATTTTTTTCTGTGTCTCCCTAGCCCCATTATACAGTAGATTTTCACAGAATTAGACTTTCTAAAAATAAAAATCATCTTATGCGCCAACTGGTTATCTTTGCTTTAAAAATCCTAATTTCTTCTATATGTGCAGTGGCTGCCAGTGAAGCAATTCTACAATGGCAATGCTGCAGACCTTCTGGCCATTTGATAATTTTCAATCTCATCATATCATCAGCAGAGTAAATTATCCTGAGAACTGACATAATTTATGTCTCAGGGCTCCTCTGCTTCTTGTTATATATTCACTGAAATTTTTTTCCCCTCATCTTACCATAGCCTACATCCTGAATTTTAATTTTGGAATAGGTATAGCAAAGAATCTGATGCTTAATACTGTACTGGGTTAATAAAATAAGAAAAGTGGGACTTAACAAATTCTAGATACTAGTCTGGTCATGAAAACTCCTAAAGTTAATAAAGAAATGGCAGTTAATCAAGAAGGAGGAGATATATGTACACTCACAGCTGATTCACACTGTTGTACAGCACAAACTAATACAACATTGTAAAACAATTACATATTATACTCCAATTAAAAAAAAGTTGGTCCTCCCAAAAAGAAATGGCAGTTAAGATCACCCATTGCAGTGATGCTTATCTTAAAAGTTCTGAATATTACTTCAATTTTTGTCTTTGTGAAATCAATAATCTAGATTCATGTAGCATAAATAAAAAGTGTAAACCTCCATTTGGTCCTCAAATTTTAGCCTGTATACATAATTATTTGTACTTGCACAGGTGAAAATCTAAGAATTCTGACAGCATTTCAAAACACAATATATCACAGAATTTAACAGGACGTGTGAACATGAGTGCTTGTGAAATGAATGCTCAAGCATTCATTTTTTAATGAACTTTAAGCACTTAAAGTTGGTCAAATTTATATTCTAATCTAGTTAATTTAATTCTACATTATCAATCTGAAAGGTATGTAAGCTGGAAACAGGAGTAAATTTTAGATACATGTTAGTAAGCTCAAGAGGTCAGCAATACTTCCATCTTAAGAGTGAAAAATAAATGTGGATTAGCCTTAAATTATATTCACTTAAAAATGAATTTTGTTTTTTTTTTTAAACTTTTTATTTGAGATTGGAGTTTAGCTAATTAACAGTGCTGTGATAGTTTCAGGTGGACAGCCAAGGGACTCAGCCATAAGTATACATGTATCTGTTCTCTCCCTCAAACTCCCCTCCCTTCCAGGCTGTCACATAACATTGAGTAGAGTTCCCTGTGCTATATAGTAGGACCTTCTTGGTGGTCCCATTTTAAATACAGCAGCATTCACTGAAAGACTAAACGGAATACTGGGAAGATCAACAGCAGGGTGAAATACCTCCAGCATCATCGGCCCCAGTGCGTCCTTGTCAATGACCCCCTGCCCAGTAGACGATACGTCTGACTTCTGCACTTCATCGATGTTGGCAGCTGCTGCTTTCTCTGCAACAAACACGAGTGTGAATTAACTGGTGTGCTATTTCAAGGACAGAGGGACACAAGAACATTTTTATTGTTATGACTTCAAAAAAAATCTTCAGCAGGATCAGATCAGACTGTAAAAGAGTTAGAGAACATCCCCGCTGCCATGGCATGGGAGAAACTGCTGGAAGCGGGAGCCAGAACATTAACTTTTCACCTCCAGGACCTGTGGCTCAGAGCCCCTTTCAGGCTGCCGATAAAATGAGTTTAGAGGTTTCGTGCCAGTCCCCAACAAGCATTTTTTTTGTTTTTTTTTAAAGACTGCAAAACTGTTATATACTGCAGCACAATTCGGGCTTTCTGCAGACTCCCCAGGCAGGGATGCCTGACTGGGAGTCTGTAGTTCAGACTTCCGGAGAGAAATCAGAGGTGTGTCTGAAGGAATAAAAACGAGTCCTGACCACTGTTGCTGCTTCCACGGGACACTCCTGTGGCTTTTGGACTGTCCTATCTCTTGTCACCTTCACATTTAGAATAACCAGAAAGACTGGCCCCTCCCTGGAGGGAGGTGCTTAACGACATGAGGCAGAGAGCAAGACACCCTATCAAGCACTCGGAGAATTTCGATGGCAGCCCTTTCATCTAGTTCAGAGATGCATGGTCTGGGCTCCTGGACTCAAATGGGCGAAGCAACTTCCCACCAGGCCTGGGAAGACATTCCGTCATGGAAAAGGCTTATGGAAGAAACAGATGCACAGTCATCAACGTATGTGCAAATGGGTTATTTCGAGAACACCAAGAAAAGTTTAAAGCGTAACAAGGATACATCTCAACAATTTGTTAGAAAACAACACAACACAATGTGCCAATTATTTGTCCTGGAATAAATTATAGCCTTGTTTACACTGCATGTTATCTCTGTAATTAAATGCAAGTTAAGAAAACTGTGAGGAAGAGATGGTTGGATGGCATCACTGACTCAATAGACATGACTTTGAGCAGACTCTGGGAGACAGTGAAGGACATGAAGGACAGGGAAGCCTGGTGTGCTGCAGTCCATGGGGTCACAAAGAGTTGGACACGACTGAGAGACTGAACCACAGAGAAAACTGTAAATCAATTCAGTACTCAGAATCAACTTGCTTTCATGAACTTAGCAGACTCTGCTTCTTTTTTTTTTTTTGTAACAGAAGATTTTACACAGTATTTGTGAAAACCTATAAAGGTTAATTTGTACCTGGGAGCCTACAGAAAATAATTAGGAATTATGCAGGCCCTCCAGATCTTGATGGAAATCATCCACATGCATATGTATCAGTGGGAAAGGGAAGAGGGCCTGTGTAGTTCAAGTCTCAGCTCAGCCACTTAGTACAAGTCAGAGCATGTCACTTCAACTTTTGGAGGCCTTAGTTCCTGCCTTCTTGCTTCATGTGCTGTGACAGGAGTAAATGGGATATGTAAAACACACTTTAAAAACCAGAAAGTAAGGGCCTTCCCTAGCGTTCCAGTGTTTAAGACTCTGGGCCTCCCATTCAGGGGGTATGGGTTCAGTCCCTGGCTGGGGAATTAAGATCCCACGTGTTGTGCAGCACAGCTAAAAACAAGGAAAAACAACAACAACCCGTAAACTAACTTAGAAATATAACTTACTACTAGCATATCTGTCTTTATTAGCTCTTCCTGACTGAGTTCCAAAGGCAGGGGTCAGAAGCAGGGAGTATCTGTTTTCTCAGTGACTCTGCGACATTCCTGATTCACCTGCTTAGATCTGAATAATTGTGACTGGCTATAAATAGAGCTGTGGCTTGTCTAATAGCCTTTATAACTCAGCATGTGAGGATGTGCTAGTCCTCCCTTCATCTTTCCTTGCTGCCCTCCCCAGCTCTCGACTGTAGGTCCCTCGCCCTAGCTGCTGGCTTGGTCTTAGCCCAGCTTTTGAGTCATTCTCACCTGGGGCAGGCGGGATCTCAGGTACTCCTCTTCCCCCCTCCCCATTTTTCCCGGAAATTTTTTCATTGCCAAATAACTCCCAAATAAATACATATTGGGGCATACTACCCCCAGCCGCCGTTCACTCTGTGAAGCTGTATATTTCTCTTCAGTTTCTGCTCCCTTCCCCACATCAGTCCAGGGACAGGACCGGCACCATCAGCTGCTGCTTCATCTACTTTTCCTCTAATTTAACAACCCTGCCCTGTGAGGTCTCTGCAGGTTTAGGCCTAAAGGATCCCTGAGTTTTATGACTACTGAATCGCAAAAGTCATGTAATAGGTATTATAAATGTCTCTGTAGTCCCTTTTATTTACTTTTTGTCTTCAGTGTGGTGGCATTCAGGGTGCAGGAGTGTTTAAACTGTGCAGACCGAGTAATCCTCAGCCTCCTTTTAGGGCAAAATAATACAAAATGACACTGTTTCTGATAATCCATTTCCAAGTCCTTTGGTAAAAAAACCTGAAGAACAGTTGATATACAATATTAAATCAGTTTCTGGTGTGCAATAAAGTGATTCAACATTTTTATATATCATAGTCCACTTCAAGTTGTTATGCTAAAACATTGCCAATAATCCTTGAATTATATGTTACCTCTGTGTATCTTATTTCCCAAGTCTTTCAGAGACAATCAATATATTTTGTGAGATATTTACATTTTGAGGATCTGATTATCATGCTGAAGACCCCAAAGTTTCCTCAATCCATTCAACATTTTGTGGAATTAAAAAATTCAAACTTGGAAAAACTCAATCATGCAGGTTCTTAAACAGTGACAGACTTTCAGATTGGGGTATCCCAAATGTTCTAGCAATGTGTTCAGGTGCTGAATTTTTGATGCTTATCAGAAAATACAGAGCATGAGATTATCATTTTCTTTCATCTTTAGGAATCTACAGATCATAATTTAGGTTAAGGGCCTAAAATTTAATGTAAGAGATGATTCAGAGGGGGAAAAACATTTTTTGGGGGCTCTACTGGAAAGCCTGGATAAAAATAATTATTATCCTGAAAGACTGCAATGATCAACCATGTCATTTTTTTCCCTCTTTCTAACATTCAACTGATAAATTTTTGAAAGGAGAAAGCAGCAGCTAACAGGCACTCGCAGAGAATGCAGGGCTGGCATGAGGAAAGTGGCCAGAACCCTGTCCATGTGTCTCAGTGTCCTGCTGTGTGTTCCGGTCATGCTTGTGGTACAGGTGGAACGAAGGATCCCTGTGGGATGAGAGGATACATCTTGCTGGGGGCAGAGAGTAGGGGGCATCTACTGAGTCAAACGAGAACTTAGGGCTGTACAGTGAGGAACTATAAATTCAAAGAAGAGATTTTTTTTTTTTTTAAAAAGGCTGGACAGAGCCTTAAATACTTCACATCCCCTGTAGTGGCGTTGGATTCTGTGGGATACGTGAGTGCATGGCAAAAGCGACGGCTGTGTGGCGTCTGTTCCTGGGGAAGTCTCAGCCTGGCCTCTGAAACCAGTGTTCAGGAATAATGGCCAACAATTTGTCTAAGCTGGAATTTTAGGAATCCTGGACTCAGAATAAAAACAACAAAAATTTTCCCAAGGT
Source organism: Bubalus bubalis (assembly GCF_019923935.1). NCBI lineage: Eukaryota > Metazoa > Chordata > Mammalia > Artiodactyla > Bovidae > Bubalus > Bubalus bubalis. The sequence continues at coordinate 48,261,055 of NC_059171.1, read as the reverse complement.
CAATCTCAAATTATGTTAGTGTGCTGGCAAAGAAAATTCCAGATGAGGCCACTGAGTATCTGCAAGAGAACTTTTAAAATGTTCAGTGTTCACACAATGCTATTCATATATTTATTCAGAGAATGGGAACTGTTCACTACTCACAGAGTAAATAAATAAGAAAAACGGGTAAAGAATTTAGGGACCTTCATGCCTGTCCTCACTGAAGAGCTATACATATTTATTTTTATTTACTTTTTGTTAACTTGTCATCTATTCAATTCTGTATTAGATTTGTGCTTTGGCTACTTCTCAATATTAAAATCTCAATAGTATGAAGTGATATAAAATACATAGAAATATGGCTTTACCAAGGTAATCTGAATCTAAATTAAACTGGCCATGAATTTATGTTATTTGGGTACTTTTCATGAAGTAATTACTACCTCCGTACAAAGTTCATTTGGGCTTTAGAGTCAAATAGGAGGAAGAAAAAACTCCTTTGAGATATCTTGTCATGTTACCCGGACATACATTGGTATTTTGTGGGAGCATTTCAAGAATGAGTATGCTATTTTTATGTCCCAGATATAAATAAGCTTAAATCCTTAGATATATTTATACTTCTGTAAGAACAGCCATTACTATACTAAAACATACTATTTAATATTTTTAAATTAGGCAGTTTTCTCAGTGGTCACAAATTATATTTACTTTTCTATATTTTGCATCCATTAACCATAAAAATATATTCTGTTACAAAAATATCCCTCAGTAAACTCCACAGTTTATTGAAAGATCATCCCAGATCTTTTCAAATGATCAAAACCTTATGAAATCTCATTATTACAGGTGGAACTCTTACACTGAAAAACGAGATGATAAAACTGAATTTTCAGAGCCTACAAAAAGCTTTCTGCTCCGTGCCCTGCTTTCCAGTTCTTCTGCACTTTGACTATTAAGGTTGTTCTTTTTAGGTAAAGAATATGACCTGAGAGAGTGACAGTGAAAACAGTAAGTCTGTCCTTTTCTTCCTCACCCCCTAAAGACAAAAATGCCATGAAATAGCTCTAGGTCTTTGTAATAGCCCAGCGTTACAAATGCAAAGCTCTGATTAAAGAGACTGTCCAAGGATGCGGCCGTCATCTTTCTGCTACTGACCCTCCCTCCTGGGTGGCTGCTCCAAGAGCAAGCCCATCCTTCCTCCATTCACCGGCACTCCAGAAATCCAATATCAATTAATTAGATTTCCAGTTTCAAAGCAAAGAACAAACCCCATCTCTTTAGGGACTGTGTTAAGATGAGTCATACCACAAACTGGGAGAAAATCATTAATGTTATATTCCATACGCTTTTCTTCATAAGTAATTATTACTTACGCTTTCTGTCAGAACAAAAGGAAAGGTGAGTAGGGAAGCATTTAATCTCTAGATATTTAAGTGATTTACAAATACAAAGTAAAAATTTAAATTTCCTGGTGAGAACAGAAACACACAGAAACTGTGATTCTAGCAAAAAAAATTATATATCCTTGGGAAAAAAAGCATATATAGCTATTTTTAAAGTATGAAGTGATGTGTGTATGTTTCTTAAAGACCTTTACATATTCTGAGAGAACATCATTCATTGATTTTTGGTAACCTAGTGAATCTTATAATATTAGAAGGTCTCATCTACTTGTTAATTAGGCAACTGAACTGAGAACATGCATTCCCAGGGCCTTTCTGAAAAATACGGCCAGAACAGATTCCTGCCTCTCACAGGGACGGCAGCCATGGCCCAGGGGACAGCCACATAATTGCTCTAATTCCAGCAGCAGCAGCAGCGGCGACAACCACGGATGACTTAGAAACCTAAGTGCTATTTAATGTCTGCCCATTAGAGGGACATGGTGATATGGCCATTATTTAAGAGGTTTATGCTCTTCTTCTCTCCCCAAAAAAGTCATCTGAATACGGGACTTCCCTGGTGGTCCAGTGCTTAAGACTCCACGATTCCAATGCAGGGTATGTGGGTTCTATCCCTGGTCAGGGAACTAAGATTCCATGTGTCATAAATACATAAAAAAATTAAAAAAAAAAAAAAAAAACCATCTGAAGAAGCCATGGAAAACTTGTGGAAATTATCTTTAAAAAGTCAGAATCGAAACAAGTATCGGTGATTCACTCTCAAAAATATATAACCTGAAAAATAACCCATGGTGTATTTTTACATACAGAGAATATGTGAACATTGCCTATGTTTGGATGCCCTGACATGCAACAAGAGTTGAAAAGTTGTTCCCAAGTTTGGTCAAGTATGAGGAGAGCTGCTTTTACAGAAGTGGTGTTATTTAAGGTATCAGCACCTTCAACTAAAAGGGAACCCGATACTTTATGCAGGTTTTGTAATTAATTCCACTGCTCCAAAATGAGTACAATCGCTCACCCAGATACCTATCAATTTTTCAGCAGACTGACGTCAAAGATGAGTCTAATTACCTCCACAACAAATTTTAACACTCGAGTAGGAATACATCCACAATTCCACCTTTTCCTGCATTGAGGATTTCAGGTGAAGCAACAGTCCAACCCAGCAGTGCTGGGACCCACGCCGAGAGTGAGCAGAAGGCATTGGGACGATGACAGGCAGTTTCTGGCCAAGCACTACAGATAAAATATTACAGGGAAAGTGATGTAGCATCTCAAAGGTTCTAGAAGGTAAAACCAGAGAATTATGCATCTGCACCCAACTAAAATTAGAAAAGCTGCCATCTGGCTCCGTGAAGCCAGCAGCACATTCTTATTCATTAGGAAGCATTCTGCTAACATAAAAACACAAGGCCCTTCCTGTGCTCTCCAAATGTGTTTATCTTTTCAACATTAATGCACTATATATCATCGGGCTGCTGAAATCTCCTGCCGTGCATATTAAAAACGCACAGCTGCACTTTCTTTGGGAGTGGGAGGAACTTCGGCTCCAAGTCACCTCCCTATTTTTCTGACTCGGGAGTTTGGTGTTACTGCATCACGCTTTCCCTTTGGCGTGAAGAAACGGTAAACTGAACCCATCTGAAGGCTACCTTCCCCAGCCCCCAGCAAAGCCCCCTGGCTCTCTTGCTTCAAAAGAAAGCAACAAGCTTGGTTTCATTTCCATCAACGGAAAGGTGTGGCCGCTGACACGGAACCAACCATCATGCCATAAGTTTGAAGTATGCACGTCCTACTTTGTAAATGAATGTACCACACGGATCAGGAAGAGAAAATGGTAGCCAGAAAAGATTCTGGGTATAACTGGCTAGAGAACGCTTTTGCTTGCAAGAACTATCACTGAATCTGCTATCACCAATGTATCATTTTTTTTGGCACCCCACTTCAATATTACCTATCAATACTGAATGTACTGATAGGTAAAATTGACAGTGGATAACCTTTCATAGTACACCATGCATATATATGACTATTTGTCCAGAATCTTTCTTTTAGATAATCTATACATGTCTATGAGGTAGGACCTTAAATTTAAAGACAGATCCTGAAAGGCAAAGAACAACAAAAAAAAATCCGACACAAAGTCAACCACATTGGCAGAGAAAAGAAAATTGTTTAAATTTGCGGCAACACAGCTTCAGAAGCACTGCAGGTAGATCAACTCAAAGGCAACAAGTACACGTCATTAAACCCAGGCTGTCAGGATTCATTCATTCTCCATTGCGAGAATGTCGGTCTCTGCCTGCATCTTCTCCAGCAATGGAGTATTAAGAGGTAAGGGCAAAACAAAATCCGAGAATTGCTTGGTTCTAGTTAAGTCGAATTCATAGGGCACTGACAGCTAAGGCTTTAGGAGTTATCTGAATAAGGAATGGAGGAATCAGAATTTGCTTAGAAGGTTGAAAGGTGAGATTGAGATCACACAAAGGAAAAAAAAAATCAGTAGGTATGAAAGAGGTGAGAAGTGAGGTGAAGTTTGAATTCAGCACTCATTCAGGATATTTAACGGCAGTCTCTCAAAGGACAAAACTATTAAAAAAAAAGTTTCACTTTTCCCAAACACATATGTTAACTCAAGCAATGCCAACAAAATGATACCACAGGAGCATGCAAAGCTTCTCATAAACGGGTTAAAATACAGGAATTACATGAAAAGTTGTTTCTAACGTCCTTAAGAGGACTTTAGCCTAAGTAGTAGAAATATTCTATCATTATTCTGTTAATTAGCACAGCATAACTCATCTAATTGTCCTACCTTGAATGCGTGTGTGCTCAGTCACTTCAGTCATGTCCAACCCTTTGCAATTCCATGGGCTGTTCTCCAGGCAAGAATACTGGAGTGGGTTGCCATGCTCTTCTCCAGGGGATCTTCCCAACCCAGGGATCAAACCTATGTCTCTTACGTCTCCTTGTATTGCAGGCAGGTTCTTTACCCACTAAGCCACCTGGGAAGCCCCAGTCCTACCTTACACCCTAGCAATATTTATTATCTCCCTCCCCAGCGGCATGATCCTGTTTGAAGGTTTCAGGTACTTTCTGACTCTTCCATCAGCACCAGATGCCCTTCCACCTGTTCTCTTTGAAGACCAATCATTGTTCCGGAAGCTCACAACAATCAAGCTAACCCCTTCCTCTGCTCCTGCAAGGCCTGGTGCCTAACCAGCCCCAACCCCGGGGCTGTGAGATGACTGATCTGTTCCCACAGCTGTCCCTTTCACAGCATTGCTGGCTGTTTGACAATAGGAGAAGTCTTTTACTCCCTGGCTGGCACACAGTGGGTGCTCAATCATGTGTTATTGAACAGTTTTACCGCTGGAGCTAAAATTCAGGATATGCAGAATCTAAAACTCACAAGTACCTCTCTTTAGAAAGAGCTGTTCTGAAGGGCTTCACTGCGTACTTAACATAAGCAGGGGGCTAAGGTTCTGATTTTTGTAGTCCAAGTATGAAGTAGAAATAGGATGAGACAGAAGTGAGACTGTTGGTGTTAAGGGCATCAGGACTATCCTGGTGGAGAATGGGGCAGCATTAGGTGGGGTGCTTTATATTTCTTTCCAGACTCCAGGGATTTTATTAACAAAAACAACAATATAGCACCTTCTCACTGACCAAAGCACCATCTCTTTCCACACTTTAGAGATGAAGAAAAATAAACAGACCAACTTTATTCATCTAGGTAATCTATTATTTAGGAAGTTGCAAGTTGCTCCATTAAAAAAAGGGTAGCTTAGGTATCATGGGAGTTTTTAATCTGACTCAGGGATTTTCCTAGCCATGCTTAGCTCTTAAGAAATTATGAGGCAAGCCAGGTAGATGTCTACAAACCACCCGTTTGCTGGGGACCCAGGATGGAAGAGTGCTTCATCAGATTTCTTGGTCTTCCCGCACAGTGGGCTGGGAGAAGCCCTGGCCTCCAAGGAGAAGTTCCCTGAGTTACACAAATCATCTGGAAAGTGAGGCTGGGCAGAGGAGGGCTGACATCCCTGGAGAGGCTGGCAAGGATCTTGTCTTATTTAACTTTGGATACTCAGTGACTAACATGAAACTTACCACTTCAATGGTGTCTGATAAAAGCACAGGGTAGAAAAGGGGGTGTGGAGGGGGAGAGGCTAGGAAACAAAGAAGGACTGGTCTCTTGACATCCGCTTACCCTTCTCACCAATTCCACCACAAGTTCCCACTTCATTCAGGGTTCACAGGGCTCCGATTGCAAGACTCCCTTTCCCTTAGCAGTGGATCTTCAGAGGCATGCCTCTTGTGAGACTGAACACCGGCCTAGGACTCGACCTTCCTTTTCCCTGGGGCCATTCTTCCATGTCCACCCTCGTGCTCCCACTCGCCTGTCACTGACATGCCTCCTGCTCTGATTCACTTTAGGTTCCGCCTGTCAGACCAGCTAGCCTGTCCTCTCCTCACGATTCTCTCCCCTCTGGATATTTTTTCCTTCCAGTTTTTCTCTGCGGACACAAGACCTGATGCCTGTCTCCTGAAGAGACTGGTACAGTGAGTTGTGCAGACCTGCCTCTCCTTTGCCCACTGAGACCCCAACAATCTCACAGGGAGGAACCCACTTCCAGGGGGTTCTGTCTTGCCTGCCACCCCTGGAACCCCGGGCACTCACTTGTGCCTTAGCTTGAGTAGTCATAGGGGAACTTTCAAGCAGCCTTTTTAAAAAGCAGGTGTTCCCAATTTCAAGCACCTAATGCAGGAAGCTGATAATAGAACATAGAATCATCCAATTTAGAGTCCTGAAACATTAAATTATGTTAAATCATATCACCCTAGTAGAGAAAGCACAGCATTGATAACAATTTGGGAACCTTGCATAAATACATGGAGTGGCATGGCTGTGGTTAATCACGGAAGGCAGGCTAGAGGAGGGCATACTAGCAAGGGGTCGAGCCAACTGGATTTCAAAGTGACTGTAAGGTGAGGGCAGTGTCCCTGGTGAGAGGTCTCCAGGGTCAGGGACCAGAGCTAGGGCCAGGGCCCCCAGCATCTACTCCTTGGGTCACAGGGCACATACTGGGCCCATTGTCAGAGGTGGGCTCCAGAAAATCATACTGTCTGCAACCACCAAAATCTCCTGTGGACAAAAAAATCTCTAAAAACTGAAATTTCATTTAGATCCATTCGGCAGATTAATGACTAAGACATAAACAAATCCCAGGTAATTTCTATGTGAATGTTTAGGGAGGAGAAGGAACAACTATTAAGACAATAGATCTAGTCAAGTCCATTTCAGACACTTCGAACAATTACTACAAGTAAAGTGCATCATTTCTGGTGACCGTGAAGCCATCATGCTTGGTTGTTTCTTGTTAGTCCACAAAAATAGAACTTTTGTGATTTTTTTGATCATAAAAATGATACAGCAAGTATCACTTTTATATCACACAGAAACAGAAGTTTAATCTCTTCAAATGTTTGAAACAGCATTTTGATTTGAACTCCTATTTTTACATACCAAAATGTCGGTAGCCCTTGGCCCCCAACTAATCTCCAAGAGGTCCTGGACTTTACGAACTTGGGCTCTGGGGAGAGGGCATAGTGATTAGTGCTGACCATGCAGAGCGACAGAGTTGTTATGAATGATTCGTCTCCTGCACAAAGAGCTGTCACCTTAGGACGGCATCTGAATTGCCCAGACCAAATGTGAAGTAAAGCCGGGTAAAAGAAAGGATCTGACTTGTCTTGAAGGCCAAATGTATGCCACTACAGAATATTTTACAGCAAGGTTTGCCCACACAACAAAGAGAAACTGGATCTGAATTTGCAGATTCCAACACATGTATGCAAAACTTTGATTGTGGAGAACAATCACTGTACCTTCAGTAAGAGATTGAAAGTAAAAGTGCTAGTCGCTCAGTCGTGTCTAACTCTGCGACCCCATGGACTGTAGCCCTCCAGGCTCCTCTGTCTTGCCTCCAGGCAAGAATACTAGAGTGGGTTGCCATTCCCTTCTCCAGGGGATCTTCTGAACCCAGGGATTGAACCCAGGTATCTTGCACTGCAGGCAGACTCTTGACCATCTGAGCCACCAGGGAAGCCCAGTAAGAGATTAGGTGAAAAGAAAAGGACTGGAACGAATTTGGGAAGTAAGTAGATCTTCCTAATTTTCCAAAATAGGAGGTTTCCTTATCATTATCACAGTAACCTAAGTTTAAAAGACATCCTAGAAAAAACCAATATTCACTGTTTCATAATGACGATAGCAAAAGATTTAAATTTGTCTTTAAAGTAACCCTTTAAATACTGTGTGGCATAAAATCTCTCCAATTTAAGCAGGAGTGGCACTGAGTTGTCAACCAGCCTTCCACAACTATTCACGGCAGCAGGCAATTAAATGGAAGACAGGGGTCAGCTTCACGCAGAAACTCATAGGCCTCACCAGGCAGCAGGCGCACAGTGAGGGGCTTAGGAACTGTGGTACCTGCACGTGTGAAAGCCCAGCAAAAGCGTGCACAAGGGGTGACCACAGTTTGCACGATGAAGTTAAAGTCAAATGAACAAAGGTTGACATTTACAGAGATTCCTAAATTTGGTATCCTGACTACCTTTGCCACAATGAAATTCTCTCCTTTCTTTGTATATGGTCTTACGATTCTCCAGTAAATTTTGTATTCTACAGAAAAAAATTTTGTGATGCCGCTGGTAACTGAGCAATTCTCTTGGGTATTATATGTTATGTCCTCTCAAATACAAAGACTATTTAAAGCAGTCAAATCTACTTGCAAGACATTTTAAAAGGCATCTGAAGTCTGACAGGGAATTCCTTGGCAGTCCAGTGCTTAAGACTTGGCACTTTCACTGTGGGGGGGCCCAGGTTTGATCCTCAGTTGGGGAACTAAGACCCTGCAAGCCACATGTGACATGGTGCCCCACCCCCTCAACCCCCCCAAAGTCTGACAATTGTGTTCTCTAACAAAGCTTATGGAAAAGTTTGAGCTACAACTGAAAGATATACACACAGCGAGTGCCATGGCTATTCCCATGGGGAAGAAAAATCCTGGAGAGGTTAATCATGATCGTCTGTGCAGGCCATGGCATATATAAAAGTTAACTAATTATAAATATGAAGAACACATAATAGGAATTAACTTACTCTCTATCAAATTTACTGGTTTAAATTAGCTTCAAATTAATTTTTGTTTTACATGTATTAGCTGTGAGAAAGAACTTTTCCTTACCACTCTACAACCCTTCAAATGATGAAATAAAAGCTTCATTAGATGTACTCATCCTATTTTCACTTTTAATTACCCTGCTTACACTTTTAAATGCTGGGTGATTTAGTATGATACTGTCATCAAGACTTCAGTAAAGTTCTACCCAATGGCATTTGGAAATAGGTTTTACTGTCAACACAGATGAACACTTTGAATCCCAGAAACCTGGTTTTGGAAATCTTGCCTGCCAGGTGACAGCTAACAGTGAGGCGGAGAGAGTGGCTGAATAATGACACACGTGATAACTGGGCAGGTCCGGTGTTGAGAGCTGCAGCGAGAGCAGACCTCGCCTTTCTTCTGTAGACTGAAAGCCTGGACCAGAAGGTGAGCTGTTCTCATGCCAACTGTAATCCACCTGCCTCTGAACTGGCAGAGGCAATATACTGTCTTTGATGTGCATTTTCAAAAAAAAATTTTAACAGCATCAATGGACAGTGGGTTTCCCAGAGACTCGAATGGTGGCAGTTATTAGGGCTGTATTGCCAAGGAAAATATTTGGCTGCATGTGGGGTTTCCTGAGAACAAGTTAGTACATGACCTCAATCTTTTTCCCAGCTTATCATAATGCTGTGAGGCAGTGCTGATTCAGCAAAGCAATCCATAATCGCTTGCAAAATGCCCCTGCCTCCCAGGGATGTTATGAGGCTTAATAAGATAATGTATGTGAAGCATTCTGAGTGCCACAGAAGAAAGGCGCTAAGTAATAATATTATTCTGCATTTATAATTACAAGCAGTCTTACAAAAGCAAGAATCCAATAAACCTGTTTACAAATTACAAATAAAGACGTTAAATAACAGAATATAAAGGACTGTATAACAAAGAAAAATGTGAAATCAGGCATGTGTAAGAAAGGAAACGGACAGACTTCATCAGGCTAAGTCAAGTGAAAACGAACAGGAATAGACAAGTTTGTACTAAAAGAAAATTACACCCCTTTGTGATAAAATAGAAATTGAATCAGAAACTTACAAGAAGGTATTTTATTGAAGTTATCTTGAGACATGGCTTATTAACGAATTAAATTTAGTATCATTTCTATAGCTTTTCTACCAATAAATTTAAATTAAAAAAAATGTCAGTATTAAGAGTAATAAAACTCTTCAGTTATCTATGGTAAAACCAAAACATAAATTTTCACTCTCACTGGGAGAAAACATGAGTGAGTACTCTACCAAATGTAAATTTCCTTCCTTTTCAAATATTGAAATAAGATGCCTTCTCTGCCCCCACCCCTACCCCAACAGCATTAGTCTCTTAGAATGAAAACATTTGTTTTCTGTCTTTCTGGACTAGCCCAAGCAAGGGAACATGACACATGAAAATCCACTTTGAGGCCTTCTTGATCCTGGATCCCAGTTGTCATTTACTCCACGTAATCTTCCTGGAATCTCAGGGGAGCCAATTTTTGTTTTTACACTCTGTTCCTCCAAAACACAGCCATAATATCACTTACTATTCCATATGGAAATCATCTGACTTGATGTGGATCGCCTCATAATTCTCCTGAGGCTGTGGAGTCCTTGAGCCGGGGGCTGTATTTTATACATTTTTGTATTCCCATCACTTTGCACAGTCCATGCTAACCCATGCAGACACTCAGTAAGTTTACCTGATTCATGCTCTGGAGAAAGCAATGCAAGGAGAGCTCAGGTGGTCTGGGCAGGTTTGAGGGATCAGCTCCAAGCACACAGATGGTATAAGCCATTTTAGTTTTTAATTTTTCTTTGTAATTTTGTTTTCAAGAAAGCGGTGTTTCATGTTTTTAAGGGAAACATAAGCACGGTCTTAGATGGTGAGGATGCAAAGGTAAAAAAGACAAGCCTTGTGCTGCTGTGCATGCTTGAGGCACTGCCATGGTGTAGCCGAGGGCCGAAATGGGGTGAGCAGATTGTCTCTCTAAAGTGTTGTGGATTTAGGCAATAAAAGAAAAGTGAAATTTATAAATTTGTCAGTATAAGGAGGTTTTCTTATTTACTAAGCTAGAAGACTAAGCTTATTTGGAGAGTAAAGTTTAGGATACAGCATTGATCCAGATGCTGAAGGAAGAGAAACTAATTATTGAAGATGTTACTAAGATGCCTCCATCACAGACTGAGCGTGGCAAGAGCTGCTGCAATTAACTCAGAATAAACCTCCATCAACATGCCAGGAACAGTCCGCACCTCAGGATGCTAGCAGGGCCTGATTAGCTCTCTGAAGTGTAGCACCCCAAAAGAATTTTGGAAAATAAAAATGTGAACGTTAATGATATTATCCTCCCAGGATAAACCCAATTGCCAAGGAAATTACACTTACAGGTCTCAAAAATACAAGCCGAGAGCATACGCCACAGGAATAAAAATAAAGCTTTCAAAATTTCCAGGTAAACCTACTGGGTGAACTTGAAAAACCTACAATTACCTGATTACAAAGTGAAATCCATCTATAAGATGGGTTAGGTATCTGTCCTTCTTAAGAAAAGCACGGGTCACTGGTTAGAAGCGTAGCTAAAACACACCAATGTCTGGATCTTTCCTCTTACCCTAATATGAAAACCAGGAGCTCGATTTGAAAACCTCAATTCCCAAAGAGGAGGATTAAGTATAGTACATGGAAAGAACCACAGGGGCTCCTCAGATCAGTATATGAAAGAGAAGCAATGTTAAAGAAATTAGCATAATCAACTTGCGTATATAGTATTGTGACTCTGCACAAGAATATCTAATATCAGGTCTTTATAGATCCTGACACCGGATTCATGATCTTTCAGGTTCACCTCCCCCATCCCTACCCTGAGGGTCAATTTGAAAAAAAATTAACTGCTCATAATTTGTAATTTTTTAAAATATGAAAATAGCTTCATTGTGTCCCGTAGGCAACAAATAGGCAGTGAGTGTAGTCTTACAGTTCTAAGTAACTACAGTATTGAGAGGGGCTTCCCAGGTGGCTCTTGTGGTTTCCCACGTGGCTCAACAGGTAAAGAATCCGCCTGGAGACCTGGGTTTGATCCCTGGGCTGGGAGGGTCCCCTGGAGAAGAAAATGGCAACCCATTCCAGTATTTTTGCTTGGGAAATCTCATAAACAGAGGAGCCTGGCAGGCTACAGTCCACAGGGTTGCAAAGAGTTGGGACATGACCTAGACACTAAATAACAACTGTATTGAGAAGATGCTTATTGAAGATAAAAGTGTTATGGCTTTGAAGCCACTAAGTAGAGACTAAAGCTGCAGCTGTCTACATGTTTAGCTGGGTAATGTCAATCTATCAATAATACTTCAGTACTCACCTCTGCAAGTGCACAGGGGGCTTCACCCCCATTTCTTACCACCTCCATTTAGAATATTTCCTCTGAAATACTGACGAGCCATACTTCAATTCTTCGTGTAACTTAAGATTCACTATTTATCTATGCAGTCTCTGTCTCGTTAAATAGAATTTAAGAGAAAGGAAAGAAGAGAGAAGAACAGACAGATACAAGTGGAATGGTATGGAAGATCGGGGGACCCACAAGTACCTCCTGTGAGATCGAAAGAGATAAATTTAGGGTTTTTCTAAAGATAAGATGAAATTGGGAAGAGAGACAAAGCTTGAAATAGAGCTTCATGTATATTTCAGAGAACATCTGGAGCACAATTTATTATGAGTTTTAAAGACTTCCTGAAAGTTTGTGACTTCTCCTTTGCTATTTTCACTTTATCTGTTTCGCTAGCTAAATAATTCCAGAACTGAACATTTGCTTCAAAGGCAAGAATTGCACATAAAGACCTGAATTTTGTGCTGTGGTAGATCAAGGGAGAAGGGAAAAAAAAAAAAAAAAATCCCAGGAGAAATAAACAGAGTGGTTAAAAGAAGACAATGGAATGGGAAGCAGGTGAAAAAAAGGAAAGAAAGATAACCTTGGCCCAGAGCCTCTGGTTTACTCTGCCAGCGTGAGCTCCTGGCTTTCAGGCTTACACACCCTCATGTCACCCTCCCCATCACCATGGTCTTGCCCTTCTGGAACTCGCTCCTCTCACAGGAGTCTTGGCATGTGGCAGCCTGGAAGGGGAGGAGTCCAGGAGACCCTACCAGGGCAGAAAGGAAGGAAGGAGCAACCCTGCTCCAGGCCTCTGGAAATCTAGGATCCTCCCAGGGAATACATGCATGTGTTGACTGATTTGCCACTAGAGTACCCTTCAGTTTGTAAAGAACACCGGGCTTACCAGGTGGCACAGTGGTAAAGACGCTGCCTGCCAACGCAGGAGACATGGTTTTGACCCCCTGGAATACGAAATGGCAACCCACTCCAATATTCTTGCGTGGAAAATGTCATGGACTCCCCAGAGGAGCCTGGCAGGCTACAGTCCATGGGGTCGCAAAGAGTGGGATACGACTGAGCAACTGAGCGCGTGTGCGCGCGCACACACACACACAGACACACACACACACACACAGACACACACACACACACAGAGTGGTTCCCACCTTTTGTGGTAAGAGGGGGTCATTTTTTTATCAACAGTAATGTCCATGGAGTCTCACTGGACGGTTATCTATACTTAAAATGACATATAACAGAAAGAAAAGGTTACAAAAAATTTAGTAATACTTCTAGAAGAAACTGCATCCTATTTATCACTACAACATCCCTACAAACCTCATCTACTGAAACATGGCTCTTTATATTAAGAACTATCCTAGTTAGAAGCAATAGGTTATACCAGGCTTTATGGAACTGGTCCATGAATCTCTTCACCAAAACTGTATTGTTTTGATGGAAAAATATCCTCCATTCCAAGCAATTAACTTACAAATAAACCTTGGGTGGGGGGATGGTTTTTAAAGTTGAAAATTCTCTGTCTTTCTTAAGAAACCATGGCAAGAAGGGAAAAAAAAAAAAAGGACTCATTCAATCACAAGGTAAATACGTTCATATAACAAAAGACAAACGTTATTTCTTTCACTTCTGACAATCTTGGTTCTCTAACAATATTCCAAATAAAATATACTATATGTTATTTTTTTCTCTAATCTGACATAAAGGATCTATAAATCGAAGATAGTCTATCAAAAGGAAAAAAGTTCTTAAGAGAAGGTGAACTTGGTTTTGGGGGTGGCAGAGAACACTCAGGTCTAGTCCAATAGGGTTTGCTTTTCTGTTTTCCCTTTCCCTTTTCTCCTTCTATCACTGTAATAAGACATATAAAAACTTTGAATCTGACAAAATGGTGGAATGCATATACCTGTCTGATGTATACAGTCTTAAATAAAAAGGATCATCAGTCTACTGAGAAGTACTTTAGGTCTCAAGAAATAGAAGCTACAGATTCCCCCAGACAGCTCAGGAATTCTGCCCTGCCCTCCATGTGGCTCTAATGGGAGTGGAAGGTATCTCAGTTATGAACTTAGGTGAAGAAGCACCATGCTGAATGTCAACGTTATTCATTTCACTTTTCTTCCAAAAGACTGGATGCCTTATTTCCAAGACTGACAGGCCCAAAAGGAACCTAACTCTATTACAGGTGATCATGGTTCTAGCATTCTTAAGAGCTGGATGCAACTCCATTTTAATGAACAATTTTCGTCTTCTGGGTACAATTTTCTGTGACCATGTTTGAAATGGGGCTTTCTTTTGCTCGAAATGACAGGAATGAGAAACATAAGGCAAAAGTACCCTTTCAAACAGCTCTGGATATCTAAAATGCTGTCTAAATATCAGAAACCTAATAAAACCCATTTTCCAGGGGAAAGTCGGCACCGCGCATTCCTCCTTTTCAGAACCCAAGTTAAAACACTTCTATGTAGTCTTGTATACAGCGAGGTTCCCAGGTGAAACACAGCCTTCATAGCCAGTTTCTTCATATTACTCTCGGTCAGTAACAAGGTGAGTATGGGGGTGGTCTGAACGACTGTCAGTAAAATCTGTTTTGTTCCCAATATACTCCCTGAAATGGGAGCGGACAGCTGAACAAGTCAAAAGTGCTGTTCTCTAGAGATTTTTTCTTGTTTACTTGCTGAATTGTGTCCAACTCTTTTGTGACCCCATGGACTGTAGTCCACCAGGCTCCTCTGTCCACGGCCTTCTCCAGGCAAGAATACTGGAGTGGATTGCCATGCCCTCCTCAAGGGGATCTTCCCAACCCAGGGATTGAACTTGCATCTCCTGAGGTTCCTGCATTGGCAGGCAGATCTCTAGAGGTTACACTGTACAAACAAGATAAACAGAGAAAACGAGGAACATTCTCTCTGACACAATAATTCCTCATCTGCTCACATCAGGGTACAAAATGAATGCTTAAAAAAAAAAAAAGCTTGATATCCAATTTTCTGGCTGAATACCAAGAAGTCTTTTTTGGCCTAGACAGCAATTTTCTATTTTCTTGGGATCTTTTATCAATTTTTTTTTCCTGACAAGAAAAGCAGAGCTGCCTTGAATGTGTATATCATCTTCTGAAATAGGAATCTGCAAAAAATATTCTTCCTAGGAGCTAAGCCCCAGTCTCTCAGTATATCTTAAGTTCAACGGATGACATGCTTACCCAATTCTCTCGTAACAACTCCTTCCAAACAGAAGAAAGCGAGTAACAGTGGGGTAGCAAGTTTATTCTATTTGGCTCCACTGGGGATACTGCGTGTGAAACTCAGTAGAGATCTGGATTTCAGTTCGAGTCAAAACACTTGCACTTAAACTCTAGGTTCCCCTTCTAGAAAATGGAGTTAATGATAAACCCACCCTACAGGGTGCTGCATGGATGAACTGGGATGATGATGTGAGTAAACGACTGCCCAGCACAGTCAGCACCCCACATGACATGTGTAAGCTCTCATTTTCACTATGGACACTGACCCTTTTGCTTTTGACCTAGTAGAGATTATAAACTTTGCTAGTACCTAGAGAAAGATCTGTTTTGTAGCGCCCGAAGCTGATACAATTAGAGGGAAGAGACTCTCTTTAAGAATACAAAATTAGGGGACTTCCTTGGTGGCTCAGAGGATAGGAACTGGCCTGCCAATGCAGGAGACATGGGTTTGATCCCTGGTCTGGGCAGATTCCACATGGCCTGGAGCAACTAAGCCCGTGCGCCACGACTACTGAAGTCCGCACGCCCTAGAGCCTAGAATCTCAACAAGAGAAACCACCGGGGTGAGAAGCCTGTGTACCACAACCAAGGGTAGCCCCCGAAAACCGGCACAGCAACGAAGGCCCAGCACAGCCAAAATGAAGCCAAAGAATACAAAATTAAGTATGATTCTCATTCTTTGTTATAGAGAATGAGAAGAGAAACAGCAGATGCTAGAGGTCTGCAGAAGATTCAGACTTCTTTGGGCATCTCTTTAGGTGATTATCTGAAGTACTTAGGAAAAAGCTCTTCCTTAAGCAAATGCAGTTTCTCCATCGAGAACCTCACCTCATGGGGATCAGTGCAGGAAGAGGCCCTGAACCTTAAGCTTCATTAGCTTAGTGGTAATTTTGCCTTTGAAAGTAAACAATGTAAATTCACAACATATTTCCTATACATAAATTTTAAAATGCATTTATTTTGTTGCTCTGTGCAGTATGTGGGATCCTAGTTCTTGGACCAGGGATCGAACCTGTGCCGCCTGCAGTGGAAGCATAGAGTCTTAATCACTGGACCACCAGCGAAATCCCAATATTTCCTACAATTTTTATGTCATTCATCTGCCTCTTGGAAAAATGTGAATTCTCTGAATACACAGCAATAGTATTCAGAAAGTTTTCATGCCTATGCGAAATTCTTTTCATGGGTCAACAACATCTTAGCATCTTTTTCTTTGCATCCTTTGATACTGAGATATAACAATATAGAAAATGACAATATAGAAGTAAGTTATTTATCAGCAATTAAAGAAGCCTGGTTAGAAACGCACAATGTTTAAACATACAGGAACCTGGAGTGGAGGCACTTACAACCTAGACTGGCTGTTTATTGTTACAGTTCCTCAGTTTACATGCCTCATAGCCCTTGACTGCAGTCCCCGTAAGATTTAAGATATTTAACAGAATCACACCTAATCCCCAATCATCAAAATTTCTTCTGTGAATAATTCATGATAAAACTGCCCTGAAAGATCCAGCAGCATCTATTACAAATCTTCATTTTGGCTTTTAGAGTGTTGCTTTTGGAGTTTCTCTGTAGATCAACATTTCCTCTCATAATAAACAAAGGCAAAGTTGAAGACCTGCCCACCATTCTCAGAGTGAGGTATGGGACACAGTATGTATGGATATATTTATACAACATGCTTTTAACACTGCTCAAGAAAAAAATATAGTAGCTTTTTATTATTTCCCGCATGGCAGACGTCAATATACTCTTGGAGATCAAAAGTTCTATTTCTTACCTTCTCTGTTTATCCCAGTCTCTCTTACATCTATATTCACCCACCTATCACAGCACTTACTGACTAGCTATAATCATTTCTTCTTTTTTTTTTTTAAATAATCACTTCTTCTTTTGCTTAGATCCAAATGCCAGCTTTATCATGTAATAAATGTAGGCACCGCTCTCACTCTAGGCTGAATTCCCAAATCAGGGAGAAGGAATACATTTGCTGAGGACAAGGTACTCTAAAAAGGCCTGAATAATTTCTTATTCTGAATGAGTCCCTAGATGGTGGGGACAGCATTGTGCTTCTCTTTCTACCTCTGATGACTTGCGCAGCATGTGGCATGTAGAAGGCATCCAGATATGATTACTGAGTTAATAAGAGTTCATCAGGTGTAAGTACAGTTGTGGCATGGTCCCTGGGCATCTCCAGACTACACCACTGGGATTTACTTCATGTGATGCTATTTCAAACAGTCATAGTAGTTTAATGATGAAGGTCCTGACTTGCCTTCTTTTCTTCCCTCCACTAGTCTACTCATACTTTCTTGAAGCATATGAAGAAAATCTGAATTTCTTGTTGCTTTCACATATTTTCTAAACCCTAGTTTTTGTCAATTATTAATATAAAAACTTGTTAAATATCCTTACTTGCAAGAATATAAAAACGAACAAGCTGAGAATTCCCTGGTGGTCCAGTGGTTAGGACTTGGTGCTTTCACTGTTGAGGACCTGGGTTTGATCCTTGGTTGGAGAACTAAGATCCCACAAGCTGTGCTACCAGGCCAGGGAAAAAAAAAAAAAAAAAAAAAATCACTCCCCCTGCCCCAACCAAAACAATAACAAAAACCTAAACAAGCTCTGGTTCTTCCATCAAAAAGTTTACACTACACGGTCATAGGGACTTTTTTTATTTTTATTTTTTTTAAAGTTTAAATGATTGTATTACATGCCAAAATGAAATAAATATCTGCAGGAAATCAGCATTGGTACCAATGGGGATGGAATCATAGAAGACAGACAGACAGAGATGAGTTAAGGTGAGAAAAGATAAATGAGTTGCTCTAATAAATTTATTAGAATAAAAATGGGGAAACTGAGGGGTAGAGGTGTCATGGGACATGGTGAGGACCTAACAGAGACGACGGGCTGCATATGGTGAGCAGGGAGAGGGGAAGGCCAATACAACCAGGACCCAGGTGTCTAGCCTAGGGTGAGCACAAAACAGGCAATGACGACATGCCCTGGCACTGAGCACAGATCAGACACACCGTTCTAATAAGGAGACAGAGAGGAAAGCAGTTGTTTGAAATCTGGGGCACCCAGGGGTGATGCCTGGCAGGAAGCTGAGAAGCTGGATGATGGGGGACTGAATGGCAGACTGTGGGGAGTGGGGACTGGCCGAGACCCTCAGTGGGCATCTGCGCAATGACAGGTGTGGCAAGGTCTAAGACGGACAGCGGACAGGATGCAGCAGATGTGAGGCTGAAGGATGCAAGTAAGTAAAACTGATGAAGGAAGGGGTTCAGTTGGGAACAGAAAGAAGGCCAAGGGTTAGATGAGGAAGAAAAGCCAGGGAATAAGCATGAATAAGAGTACAGACCCAAAGTAGAAGTGTTTTCAGGACAGCTGGTCAACAGTGAGACAGCTATTGAGGAGCACATTTAAAGGTAAAAATTTTATGTTATGTATGAAAGTGTTAGTTGCTCAGTTGTGTCTGACTGTTTGCGACCTTATGGACTATAGCCATCAGGCTCTTTTGTCCATGGGATTTCTCGGGGAAGAATACTGGAACAGGTTGTCATTTCCTTTTCTAGGGGATCTTCCTGACTCAGGGATCAAACCCACGTCTCTTGCATCTCCTGCACTGGCAGGCAGATTCTTTATCACTGTGCCACCTGAGAAGCCATTAATCATCAGGGAAATGTAATTCAAAATCACAGTGAGATGCTACCTCACACCCAGTAGCATAGGTACTATCGAAAAACCGGAAAATAGCAACTCTTGGTGAGGATGTGGAGAAACTGGAATGCTTCTTCACTGTTGGGATGATTATAAAATGGTGCAGACACTATGGAAAAGATTATTATGGGTCCTCAGAAAATTAAAAACAGAAATACTGTATGACACAGCAACCCCACTGCTGGATATATATTCAAAAGTATCAAAAATAAGGTCTTGATGAGTTATTTGCATACCCATGTTCAAGGCAGCATTATTCACAATGGCCAAGATGTGGAAGGAAACTTAATGTTCAATGATGGATGAATGGGTAAAAAAATGTGGTAAATACACACAATGGAGTATTATTCGGCCTTTTCAAAGATTATCATATGCTACAGCATGGATGAACCTTGAGGATATTATGCTAGGTTCGACAAGTCAATCACAAAGAGACCAACACTACATGATTCCACTTATATGTGGCATCTAATCAAAGTTAGAGAAACAGAAAGTAGAAGGTGGTTGCCAGAAGTTGCAGGGAGGGGAAATGGTGAGCAGATCAATGGAAAAGCATTTCCATCACGCAAGATGAAAAATGTCTAGGTCTGTTGTACAACAATGTATATACAATTTAAAATACAATAATGTATACTTGAACTGTTAAGAGGGTAAAATTATGATGTATATATAGTTTTTGCCACAGTTAAAAACTCACCAAACCAGAATATAAGTCTTCTTGGGAGGACCAATTAAAATAGTTGCCTGTAGAATAATTTATTACTGGATAATTCATCTCAGTCTGAAAACTAGCTGAACCTGTAGTACACAAAGACTGTCACATCTCCCTCTTTCTCGTTCTACCAGTACAACAGGTTGGGAAAACAAACCAAAACCAAAACACAAAAAACCTCAGAAAAATCGTTAAAGCCTAAACCAACCAGAGAATGACAACAATAAAAAGAACAGCCAAACAGTGGCATTTATGCTATTTTTAATCTATTCCTATATTAAAACCATTTTTAATTTAACTTATATGCAGAGTACATCATGCAAAATGCCAGGCTGGATGAAGCACATGCTGGAATCAAGATTGCCAGGAGAAATATCAATAACCTCAGATATGCAGATGATACCACCTTCACAGCAGAAAGTGAAGAACTAAAGAGCCTCGTGATAAAAGTGAAAGAGGAGAGTGAAAAAGTTGGCTTAAAACTCAACATTCAGAAAACTAAGATCCAGTCCCATCAATTCATGGCAAAAAGATGGAGAAACAATGAAAACAGTGAGAGACTTTATTTTCTTGGGCTTCAAAATCATTGCAGATGGTGACTGCAGCCATGAAATGACGCTCGCTCCTTGAAAGAAAACCTAACGCCAACCTAGACAGCGTATTAAAAAGCAGAGACATTATTTTGCCAACAAAGGTTGGTCTAGTCAAAGCTATGGTTTTTCCAGTAGTCATGTATGGATGTGAGAGTTGGACATAAAGAAAGCTGAGCGCTGAAGAACTGATGCTTTTGAACTGTGGGTGTTGGAGAAGACTCTTGAGAGTCCCTTGGATTGCAAGGAGATCCAACCAGTTGATCCTAAAGGAAATCAGTCCTGGATATTTATTGGAAGGACTGATGCTGAAGCTGACACTCCAATACTTTGGCCACCTGATGCAAAGAAAAGACTCTGATGCTGGGAAAGATTGAAGGCCAGAGGGGAAGGGGACAACAGAGGATGGCATCACCGACTTGATGGATATGAGTTTGAGCAAGCTCCAGGAGTTGGTGATGGACAGGGAAGCCTGGCGTGCTGCAGTCCGTGGGATCGCAAAGAGTCGGACATGAATGAACAACTGAACTGAAAATCACTACACATAAATTAAATTGGGGAAGAAAAAGAAAGGCCCACAAGAAGCCTCATTGGAATAAGATGAGATAGAACAAGAGATGATATGAGATTCAAATCTATACTGGCCGGGAATTAAGAAGTTCTTCGTAAGACATGGGCCCTGAAGAATGAAAACAGTAGGATTCTAATGGGAGTAGACACCAACAGGGAAAAGGAGGCAGTCCAGAAAGGGAGGAGAGTTTGAATGATACAAATGCAAAAAAACAACTACAAAAAACCCAACAAAAAAACCCCCACCAAGGATGCGCTAGCAACAGTCAGCACTCTAGGGAAGGCATCTTAGGGAGGACTTACTGATGACAGGGAAGGCAGGAGTGTGGCCCTGGACAAGAGCAGTCAGACGTGGATACTGGTGAAGGGGCCATTGGATATCCTCTCACTCCTCCTTGCTGTGCTCTACCCACCCTACCCCAGTGGCCTATCAAGGTGGGCAGTGGGCAATTGGCCGACAAGGAAGAGGGGGAGAAGCGTTCCAGGCAGGAGACATAGAGGCCACGAAACACGGGCATTGGTGGAGCCAGCACACGTCTTCTAGAAGGGGATGCAAATTCAGGCGGTTGTGGAATGGAGCACAGAAGCGTACAACTTGGTGCGGACAGATCACGGTGCGGGACCTGGGTGTGGTGGTGAGGGTCTTCCTTTGGATTCTGTCATAGTCTCCTGGCAGCTGTTAAAGTTGTGACAGGAGGTTCAAGCTGGTGTCCCTTCAGGGTGGTGGGGGTTCAGCGAGTATCTTTAGCTGATTCTCGTGGAGGAAAGGCTGGGTATTGCTCCCTCAGGCACAGTGGGAGATACCACTGCTCCCAAGCCCTGCGGTACCAGGGCTAGGGGCGATGTGCTGATGCACCTCCTATGCGCCAGTCAGGGGAAGGCTGACATGGGGGTCAGGGGGCTGACGCTCAGCCTAAGGGTCCTTACCTATGTGCCCACAGCTTCTGAATGACGCTGTGCCTTTAGGCCATCAAGGGCAATGCGATAAGAAACTATAACATTTTATATTTAAAAATGTCTCGGACTTCTCTGGTGGCTCAGTGGTAAAGAATCCGATGCAGGGGACTTTGATCCTATGCAATGCAGTAACTTTGAGCCTATCCGAACCCAATGCAGTGAGTTTGATCCCCGGTCCAGGAAGATCCCTCATGCTGTGAGGCAACTAAGCCGGTTGCCACAAGTACTGGGCCAGCACTCTAAAACCTGTGCTGCACAACCAGAGAAACCAGAGCAATGAGAAGCCTATGCTCTGCAACTAGAGTAGCCCTGCTTCCCACAACTGGAGAATGGCCACATGCAGCAACAAAGACCCAGCACAGCCGTCGACAAATCTTAAAAAAAGAACAAGTCTCCACCTTTGTGTCCGAACCTGCACATCTGAGTTTCTGATTGTGTTTACTATCATGCTCTGTCTGCCAGGCTCTCTGCTGGTGTTTGTGGGTCTCTCTTGCTGCCTTTCTATCTGTTATTTTCTGCCTGTCACTTCCTTCTGGCTCTTTCTAGGTCCCCTCCACAACTTATAAAAATATATGAAAGGCTTTTTAAAAAAAATGTTGTTTCTTGTTACACACGAATGAGACATTTTATAGTTCTCATGTTTTCACTTAGTTTTTATTCTTGTTGTTGTTTTATTAATTATGAGCTTTCTACACCCCACCCACTGGAATCAGCAGCATTCAAAAAAATGAAAGAAAAAAAAAAAAAAATAGGGACTTCCTTGAGAGTCCAGTGGTTAAGACTTTGCTTTCCAACGCAGGGGGTGCGAGTTCGATCCCTGGTCAGGGAACTAGTCTACATGCCTCAAGATCAAAAAACCAAAACATAAAACAGAAGCAATATTGTAACAAATTTAACAAAAACTTTAAAAATATGTTTAACCATGTTAAAGAGAAGCTTCTCTTCCTAAAACAGGGTATCTCTAGTGTCTGAAGACCACAGTAGGCGACATCAACAGAATTCTGCTGGAGTTGGTTAGAAATTTCTCATTTTATGTCACTTTCTCCAAATTATAAAATTGCTTCTGGTCCTGGGCTGACTGTCCCATTTGGCCCTGACCTGCCCTTTTCAGCCTCAAAGCCAATCAAATGCTTTAATCCATCTTTCTGTAGGCAAACAGTCCAACATTGCACACACCTGCTGCCACACAGGGCTTCGAGCATGTCTTTGCTCTGCTCCCTGTTGGAAAGCCTCTCTCCTTTCCTCATTCCCACTCTCTAGTCTATTACATCTTACAGAGAGGCCCATGTCTACTTTGCTGTCCTCCTTGAAGCCTCCACCCGTGTCAGTGCACACAACTAACTCCTGCTGTGCCTTTGTGGCCCGCAGCTGCTTGTGTACAAGCTGATTTCCCTCCAAACGAGTGAAAGACCCAAGGAAAAGAACCAGGTACTTATCGACTGTCGGATTCCCCATTAATGAATAACATTATATAATGCATATAGTATTTACTCAGTAAAAATTTTATGGAATAGATGTTTGTTCTGGAATGAAATCAACACACACAGTATAGTGTCAGAATTTCTCTTCCTAACAGTGCAAGGTGAGCAAGAAAACAAGAGACGCCTGTCTTCTATTAGTGTGTGGAAGCCAGTTTAAGTCTTGAAATGAGAGCTCATGTCATAAATTGTTAAAATCCTAAAGCATTAGAGCACACTGAATTATTTAAATCCTTTTCATCTGAAAGCTGTTAAATATAAAAAAAAACTTCCATATACTTAGGGGGGAGAAAAAAAAAAACCCAAACCAAGGAGCTCCTATGAGGAATGAAAGCAAGAATTCCAGTCAGCTCACTAATTTTAAGGATTTCACTCATAGTATGAGCCATTAATCCACATGAAATTCTGAAAGTGAATTATATGCAGATCAGTGGAAAAATCCCTGGAGGAGGAAATGGCAACTCACTCCAGTACTCTTGCCCAGAGAATCCCAGAGATGGAGGAGACTGGTGGGCTACAGTCCACAGGGTCGAAAAAGTCAGACACAACTGAAGCAACTTAGCACGCACAGTGGAAAAATATTTTATCTTCATTAAGGAACTGTAATATCAAGGATATATTGTTGATCCTAGGGGTATTCTCAAACAAGGAAATAAAATTCCTTCCTTTCTGGATGCATGGAGACCTGTTAACAGTTTCAAGTCTTCAAGAGTAAGTTAGGGCTGGATTTGTTCCTGTGTTGAAGTAAATAAGGAGGAAATGAACTCTGCTAAGACTCTTGCCCTCTTTAGTTCTCCTTAAAACAAGATGCTTGAAACTGCCACTCAGGTAACAGGGATAGGAGGGGAGCCCACATGGTGCCGCGGGGGCAACAGAGCCTGGGAAGGGGTGCAGACAGGGTCACAGCAAGCACTAGATTTTGTTTTTCTTTTTTTTTTTTCGGGCAGGTTGCAGAGCTTGTGGGATCTTAACAAGGGATGGAACCTGGGCCCTGGCAGTGAGAACATGGAATCCTCACCACTAGACCACCAGGGAATCCCCAAGTATCATATCTCTGAGCTTTGTCTCTGAATAGATAGCTTCGAAAGGTCTGTTTAAAGTATCTGTGATAAAACAAAAAGCACCAACGTTGTCAGTAATAGTATGAAGGCTTAAATCTGTAGTAGAGAAAACATCCGAAAACAACTTGCGTCCTTATCAATACTGAATCCTTAGCAAGAAAGCCAAGATTCATTTGGATGAGGATGCCAAGTCCAGTCCATGGAATTCTCCAGGCCACAATACTGGAGTGGGTAGCCTTTCCCTTCTCCAGGTGAGAAGAGTAGTAACTACTGTTGAGGAAATCTCTCTATCTGCCAAGCACGAGATTAGATCCTTTATAAACACACTGAACAGACTTCATAAGACTGATGTACAGTGGACATTATCATCCCCTTTTTACAGATTAAGTAAAGGCCCAGGGATGTTAGGGAATTTAGATATAGTTCTACAGTGGTAAAGAGGGAGACTGGGTTCATCTGATTTTAAGTACACCTCAAGCTGTTAATGAGCTTATTATATTGATGAACTTATTCTACCAGCTGGATTGGTGCTCGCCCTGGACTATGACACAGTCTACTCTGTTGGCCCACTTTTATGTCTGTCTGGCTGGCTTTGGCCATTTAATCATTAGCAGCATTTTTAGAAGAAATAGGATAAAAAAAAGTTGACAGTTGAAATTTAAACTATATGTAGTGTATAAGGGGCCACCATTTTTTTTTTAACTTAGAAGATACATGTTTTTTAAGTCTAGGTCTCCTATTCATTCTCTAACTGATCAAAGATTAGCACCATCATCAATCCTTGCCTGGCAATCCACAACACTGATTTCAGTAGGATGGAATATACGAGGGCACACCCAAGGGACGCGGAGTTCACTCACCTATCTTTCCAGGGCAACGGGTGACTCTACCGTCACCCTAGGGTTTCATCACAGGGAACATAAGCAATGCCTGGGAGCACCACCCCAAAGTCTGATTCACAGATATCCCAGCCCTGGCAGGGATCTTATATCAGAGCCCTTCTGCTTACTCTGCTTGGTGACAGCTATTAGTTCACACCTAGGCGTCAGCTCTGAATAATTAAATTTCCATCACAAGGTCTTCATGTATTTAACATGGGGAAAAAGAAGACTGAAAGGGAACATATAACTTCAATAGGCTCTACATTTTACTTTTACATGCTAGAATTAGGCTGTTTCTATTACTATTTCCTTGAATTTTTATATAATGAGCTTACGAATTTGACTCACCTACATTTAGAATACAACCTGCACACCCCTACACCCACCAGTGGTACACTGGGAAATGCTTAAAAACCAGCTCCTTGGGGGGAAAATAGTAAGCATCAAAATGTTTATTATGAATTTTACTAGTACAAAGGATGTGGAGTATATAATTTACAAGTGATAATAAAATATATGACACCCTCTGTTGCAAATTCCATAGAGCCAAATGATTCTAACAGAATGTTTGTTGACTTTTGCCAAACTCTTGTGTTATAGCTATCTTATGATTACCACTGATGAATGAATAGAGTTCTGACACAAATGTTGCTTGAAATTTTCACTTAGGTTAAAGAATAAGACAAAAGTGAAATCATGAAAATACACGGTCAAGATATTAAACACAGAAATCCAATTGTTTGTCAGTCTGTGACTTTTCCGATGAGCTGGACAATATTTTTATGTATATTTAATGTCAAAATATTAGATGCTAATTAGAGATTTGCAGTGACCACCGTCTGGTATTATATTTCTATCATGTGTCTTATCACATAAGACAAGGGCCTCTAGAGAAGAGGTAATAGTAAAATGTAGTACAATAATTAGGAAATGAGTTTTAATCTTACTTACCTTTTTTTTAATATGTAATTTAATTGTTAAGTCTAAACAATTTTCAATAATGGTTGTGTTTATTAACTGGTTGATAAAATTCTTAAAATTTAACAACTGGCTCTTGATGGTTGACACCAGTTGACTTCAGCACACCACTACCCCTCACTCTCTCTTAAAATACTAATTTTTTATGCTGTGCTCAATTGTAGGGGATGTTTACATGTATGAAGCAATCCATAATCCCAATGCTCTCATACTATAATCAAAATTAAATCATTAGAATAATCACAGTGAGAAACCAGAATGATCTTTTAACAGGTTGCCTGATTCAACAGGGAATTTGCCCCCCAAACTAAGCCTGTACAAATGGAAATTTTTGAAATATACTTTTTCATTTTTATTGCTATCTACATTCAGAACTGTGGTGTTGGAGAAGATTCTTGAGAGTCCCTTGGACTGCAAGGAGATCCAACCAGTCCATTCTGAAGGAGATCAGCCCTGGGATTTCTTTGGAAGGAATGATGCTAAAGCTGAAACTCCAGTACTTTGGCCACCTCATGCGAAGAGTTGACTCATTGGAAAAGACTCTGATGCTGGGAGGGATTGGGGGCAGGAGGAGAAGGGGATGACAGAGGATGAGATGGCTGGATGGCATCACTGACTCGATGGATGTGAGTCTCAGCGAACTCCGGGAGTTGGTGATGGACAGGGAGGCCTGGCATGCTGCGATTCATAGGGCTGCAAAGAGTCAGACACGACTGAGCGACTGAACTGAACTGACATTCAGAAAAATAATAAAAGGGTAAAACAAGTTTCTCCACTGACTGATAAATGTAATGTATCACATCCTATATTCAAATATATGCACTAAAATGGCTTTAAATAAAAGGACAAATGTCTTCCAAATAATACAATTTAGATTATTTTAGAAAAATAAGAAAAAATGTGGCTATGTAGGAGTAATAGAGGAGATATTACCTTAAAAGCCCTTCCCTGATGGCTCAGACTGCAATGCAGAATTCTCCTGCAATGCAGGACACCCAGGTTTGATCCCTGGCTCAGGAAGACTCCCTGGAGGAGGGAACGGCTACCCACTCCAGTATTCTTGCCTGGAGAATTCCATGGATAGAGGAGCCCAGCAGGCTAGAATCCATGAGGTCACAAAGAGCTGGACTCGACTAAGTGACGTTCACTTCACTTAAAGAGGGCAGTGGAAATGTATCAATTATTAGAACTCCCCTCCTGTTTTGGTCACTTTATGCTTCAATTCTACTTTTTTAAGAGTACATGAGTCACCGAGTATTTTCCATAGAAAATTTTAAATTTAAGTTTCTAGCAAAGGAGTGCGAAATTGGACCTAGTCATCCAAAATTAAATCATTTGTACTCTTCTGTGAAACAGAAGCAGTATTAGTCTTCCCAGTTAGGGAAAAAAAGATAACTTACTACTTATGACTATTCTTTGTAATTTATGGCCACAGATTTTCACCATTCACTGGTATACCACCTAGGAAGAAATATCCCGCTTCAGTATTCAAAAGCAGGGGTCATGGTTCAAGTGCAGACTCTGTGTGTGCTTGGTCTGCAGCTATGAGGTCCACGGCTGCATGATGCTCTTGTAGAGCTAGCGTCTACCAAACCTGGGGCTCAGAAAGCGCTTCAGACAAGGGAGGATAACTTATTTAGGTAGCTGGTAACCTCCCCTCCAAATCCCCATCCTTTGGGCCATTTAAAATTATCTTTCATTCTTTGCCTTTATTCCCAAGCCTATGGAATGGGGAGGAGCAGCTGATGGCCGAGCAGACTTGAGTGAAAGCCCCCACCCGGCCGGGCCGAGCTGCCTAAGCTTTGGACCAGGGTGGGTTCCTTTTATGGGAGCCCGCCTTCCAGACTGTGTAGCCTTGAGTGTGGGTCTCATGCAACCTGGCTTAACCCCTCAGAACAGCGAGGGTTTTATTCATGCTACCACCTGTGGCAGGAATACAAATGAAGTCTGGATGATGCGGTAAAGATGACGGTTGGAGTCTATTCACACTGACTGGTAGCTGGGCGGGTGGAAGCGCACAGAGAGAAGGAAGGGTTCCACGCTGTCCTTCGTGCTGCTTTTGAACATTCGCTGGCTGCCAGCTCCTGAGAAAAATCCAGGTGGTGGCACAGAGCCACACAGAGTGTCCGCCTCTGGCCGGCAGAGGCTATGCTGAGTTCTCTGGCCCCAGAAAAATGTGACTTTCTTCAAATGACCCTGTAGGGGAGAGTAGGCACAACCATGTCCCCACCTTTTCCCTCCTCCTTCCATCTGAAAAGGAAGAGCTCACTGTATGAGATTTGAGCATAGATGAAGGAAAAAAGGGGTTTCCCAGGTGACGCTAGTGGTAAAGAACCTGCCTGCTAATGCAGGAGACATAAGAGATGTGGGTTCGACCCCTGGGTTGGGAAGATCCTCTGGAGAAGGAAATGGCTACCCACTCCAGTATTCATGCCTAAAGAATCCCATGGACAGAGAAGCCTGATGGGTTACAGTCCAGGGTGGCAAAGAGTTGGACACAACTGAGTGCCTCAGCACGCAGCACACATGAAGGAAAAAAGATGCCTTTCTTCTGAATGTGGGAAAGATGTCTACTGAATATGTACTAAATACTGTGACAAGTACTTGCTGGGAATGTTTACACAGCTCCTTATTTCTTCAACAACCGTGCAACCTAGAGGCTGTGATCCCCAAATTCTATATGAGGAAACCAAGTCGCAGAGAGTGAAAATAATTTGCTCAGGTTCAAAAAGTTTGTACGAGACAGAACCAGGATTCATGCCTAGCTTCCACCTGGTTTGATTCTAAGGTCCTTGCTCTTTCTAAAAAACAATTTATTAAACTAGTAATAGTCTTAAAATATCAGACTGGTCGAGAAGTGAAAAGTATGCCTGGACTTTTCGTTGGGGTTTTAACTTCTGCTTTTCCTTTTCAAAACACGTTACTTTTCAAATTAATGGGAACATTATTATAAGAGGAGACGTGACAGGGCGTTTATTGTTGCTGCTTCTTGGGTGGTTGTGGTATGCGGCCTTATGATTACACCCACAGTGAAAGTATGGCAGAGTCCCAGCGTGACACATCTGAACGTGTTTTATGGTTTGAAGGGGGGAATACCAAGGTTTTGCAAAACTGTAAAACCTTGTGCAAGACCTTGATAGTAAAACACATACATATGTAACTGTTTTAAAGTGTGGAAGTTTTACCTAAAAATCTGATGTTCGTAAAAATGAACCATTCAAAATCTCCAGAAACATAAAACAAGAAGCTTAGTGATTTCTCCACTGTGATGATATCAGCACCTAGAAATGTGGCAACTTCAGAGCACTGTAACCTAGAACCAGTTATTTCTACTAGAAAATTTTGGGACTATGATTTTATCCATTTGCTCATACCAAACTGAGATGAAACTGAGTTGTTGATAACTAGTGAATCTTAAAAGAAAAAGAAGAAGAAAGAAATTAAGGCGACTAAGGCAGGCATTGAATAGCCTCTCTGTGAAAGCTGCACATTACGATGATATAATTTTAATGAGAAACTGGGAAATATTCCTTTTTAGAGTGGGCTGGTATCAGAATCTGTCTTGTGGATGCTATGTGTATATGTTTCAGTTCTTAGAAGACAGAACTATACTTGTAAAATTACATATATAATTTATATATATAAAACTTAGCTCAATATTATCTGTATGAAAATGGAAAATGTTATGATGAAAATATGCAAACAGGATTTTATGATGGAGGGCAGCAGGCAAAGCTGCAAGCTCACATGTAGAAACAAGACATTATTTTTCTAAAATCTGCCTCTTTTAAATGTTATATAAAAAGCAGATTAAAAAAACAACCCAATATGAACTCCAAGAGGATGCATTCAAAAACAGATGACAGGAGGTAACAATCTCCCTGGCCCCAAAGGAAGGCAGTGCATGAACACTTCGTGAACATATATTGGCCCTGGGCACTAAGATGCTGTTCGTACTTGCCTAATACAATTTTTTTTGGCACTACAAAGTCCGATGTGATTTTTAAAATACTATCTTCTTGAATTTTTTTCTACAGGCAAAAATATCAAAGGAAAGAGGCAGAAAATGAGCTCAGGGGGAAAAAAAAAAGAAAGACAAGAAAAGCCCAGGAAGAAAGCTGTCATGTTCTGTGTTTCAACTTCACAAAAGAGTTCTGTCTCAAGGTTGAGCCTTTCAAATCTCTTGTCATTCGGGATATGAAACTCTAATTTAGTGGCGTGGCCAGTTGAGGTTCAGACTTAAACATGCTGACGAGCTGAAACAAGAGGTGGCTCACTTTCTTACTTCTGGTTTCCATCCTTGCCTGGCTCCTCACTTGCAAATTCTGACAGTCACTCGCTCTGTGAGCTATGAAAATACCAAGGTGGCGTGGGATCAGTGGGCACCTAATTGAGTTTTACTAGATGAAAAGTTACATCACCCTGCCTCACCTTGGCCCCCTCCATCTTTAGCGGATTGCTGAAGTTTATACAGAGGCTATTTATAAACCATTGCAAGTGATACCTGCATTCATCTTGCACTGTGACATCATCTTCTCATCAATAATTTAAGCCTAAGAAATGGATTAAAGGGACTCTGAAGGGATTTCTCACACATGGAGAAACAGAAAGCAACTCAACTCTCCAAAGGATTCATTTGGCCCTCTTACCTTGTTCTTTGATCTGACGAATTTGCTTCACAGTTTCTTTTAAGATTGCACATTTGTCAGGTTTGAAGTTAAAGTTGTCTATGTCATTAAAATTAGCAAAAATCAGCTCTGCAAGTTCTTCGATATATTTATTTTCCTGTTCACGGTTACGTTTCTCGGTGCTCCTTTTGGGGCTATTATGAAAAAGATAAGAATGTTAACTATATCCAAATACAGACGGCAAACAAAAGTTAAATCCTGAATTTTCCCCAGATGTTGCATTTTTCTTTGTTTGTCTTCAAGTCAACCTTGTCCCAATTGGTAATTACAAATTCCCTTATGCAATCATTTGTTCAATGTGTTTAATGTCTCCCACTTGACTGTATGCTTCATAATGACAAGGATGATCTGCCCAACACCGTGCTTAAAGCGACACTTGGTACAAACAGGCATCAAATCTATTATTAAATAAATAAGAGTTTTAGAAATGGAAAGGAGCTCATGCTTATAAAAAATTTAAGATTAAGAAAGGGAAGTTAAACTAGTTATAACAGGAGTAAATAAACTTCACGGCAAAATAATGAAAATAAATCTTCATCATTTCATACACTTCTTTAGGATGTTAACAATTAAACCCAACGGTCTTTTAAAATAATGTTTAAAAAACCACAGTGCAGCTAGAAACAAAAGTGAAACTGACCCAGGGTCTCTGTTAACTGTTCAGCTGAATGACATGCAAAAAGTAAACAAATGGTCCAAGTTCAACTTGAGTTTTAAAACGTTAATGGAAGGGAGGGAAAAATAAAAACTGGCAAGATCTTCTCATCTGAATTTGATGAAAGAGCAAACTTAGAAGTTCCCTTTGATAATTACAGGGTGTTATTTTTTTTTTTTCCTCAAATACAGCACAGAGTCCACTGGATGACATTCTAACAATACAATAAATAAGAAAAGTACACTGTTCAGAGTAGCAGCTTGCTATGTTCTTAATATATAATTATTTGTATGTAATACCAATCTATAAAACTTTGTAATTTGTAATAGAGATTCATATGCTTGCATTTACATATTAGCATTCTTTTCATGAACTAATAAACCTAAGACAGAACACGGTTTCTCTATTTTATAGTGATTGCATGATTTGTCCAAGATCACTCAGTGCCCAGAACTGGGTTTTGCTAAGTCTCATTTTCACTCCTGGCTTCTATTTTCTTAAGTCTGGAGAAAGGAAGGCCATGGCTGCCATGCACTAAAGAGCCAAATTCCAATTCTGGATCCTTCTACCCCTTCCACCTCCCTCCATCACCCCAGCCCCCAAAGATACCAACTAAATGACACACGTGTGAGAAGGGGGAACAGGGGTGGTGGGAGCCGTGCACACCCCTAGAACCAGCAGAACACTGGAAGAGAGGAGGCTCTATTTACCACCCGCCTCCTTGGCCAGGACCGTGGGCTGTGAAGGCAGTTTGGCAGACAGGCTGAAGCTGGCCAGGGAGGACCACGGAATCCAGAGGGTGCACACAGGAGCTGGGGACGGGCTGTAGTGTGGTCAGTGGCCATTCAATCTGCTTATTTTGCTTGGCAACTAGATGGGGAAAAGGCTTTCTGTTCTTTCTTCTGCTCCCAGTGCTCTTCCCTGGTATTCCTCACCCAGTCTTTCATTGGCCATTGAATACAAGTGGCTGTTTAAATGTTAAAAGCATTTACATGATTTAAATCATCAAAAGAGTGAAGTCTCTCTTCTACCTCTGTTCCCTAGTCCTTATTCCCCCCAATAGGTAACAACTCTTGTGTCTCCTAACTACCCTAAAACCATACGGATTTTTATTTTCTTTTTCTATAGAAATGGCAGGATACTATACACATTTTTCTGAATCTTGCTTTTCCTCTGTAACAATATTCTTAAGAAACTGCTAAATATCAACCCATAAAGAGCGTGCTCACTCTTTTTCAGAGCTATACTGTGTGTGGATGTGTCATAGCTATTTACATAGCTCCCTACAAATGTTTAGGGTTTTCCTAATCTTTTGTGTTTATAATCTGTGTTGCAATGAGCAACCTCATATATAAGTCATTTTGCATGTGTCAACATATATCATTGGAAAATTCCTAGAAATGGAACTGCAAGTTCAAAGAAGATATGCATTTATAATTTTAACAGATACTGTGATATTACCCCATATAGAGGTCATAACAACCCATACTTCCACCCATAATATATAACATGAAACTTGTTTTAAAAAATTATTTGTTTTATTCACTGAAGATCCTCAGTCTTCGTAATGAACTCAAAAGCAACAGGATTTAACATTTCATTTCTTGCTCTTAGAAGGAAAGAAAGAGAAAAGGAAGAAAAAAAAAAAAGCTGGAACTTCTTAGCAGCAAACCTTTTTACTATGGGATCTCTTGTCTTTTTGACATTCTAAAAGCAAAAAGGAGTAAAAATGTGAAACATTCAAGATTATGTAGAATAAACTGGTTTTAAGAGTCAGAGTACACAGGGAACCTAGAGGAAGTATGGAGCTTGCCTCTACTTGTAAGAATACAATCTGCAACCGATCAGCATATCTAAAATACAAGTTAAATCATATGTATCCAAAGGCTTGACAGTTAAGGAGAAAAACCAAAGAGAGCATGTGAATCAAGTGTGAAACAGATACGATAAAACCTCAAATCCAAGGCTCAGGTGTGCATGGTGAGAGTCTCACCTGGGTCCGAGCTGGTCAGGACATTCCTTGCGCTTCCGCGTCTCTGCCCTGGATGGGTCAGGGGTGTTTTCTCCCATCCCGCTCATCTTGAACACATATCAGCAACTGAAACAGAAAACACAGAGAAAGCAAGTGAGGAGAGCTGATGGTCAATTCCTAATGAGAAGACTTTTTTTTTTAAGTAACCCTGCTTAAGTTAAACAAATGTCAAGGTGAACAATTAGAAAACAAACAAGCCTACCTCAGTGGGCCCACTCCTGCAACAGGAGCTGTATGTCAACAGCACCTGAACTACGATCTGCTGGCCAGTGTGTCTGCCGCCAGCCTCCAGTTTCAGGAGGAATGGTGCCCCACGTGAGAACTACAGGTGCTGTCAGGGGCTCCTCCCAGTCTCTGTTTGGGGTTGGCCAACATCACATCTGTACTGCAATCACTCACTCGTGACAAACAGCCCCGGGAAGAGGCAGTGCCTCGCCACAAAGCTGTGCTTCCAAATCTGACCAGGTTGCTTTGACACCCCTGTCCTGGCGAGCAACGTCCCTCAAACAGGATCTCCCCCGCCCCCCACCAGGCCCTCCTCTCCCAGTGGCTCCCTCCCTTAGTAGTGACTTCTCACATTCTGCCACCCAGACTCTACCTCCTTCCCTGATTCTAGCTGCTATCACCGAAGGTCTTAAGATGCACTCAAAAGATCAGGAACATTATTGACCTTAGTGGGGGAGGCCATTTATTGGCCCACTTGCTGAATTCCTTTCCCTAAGAAAATAAAAGGATATATAGTAAGAGAATCAGTGTGTTCACATGGGTCATCATGAACACCATCAAAATAACAATTTATATCTGCAAATAACAAGAGCGACAGAGATTTACGTTTCAAAAGAACTATGCAAAAGGACTGGCAAAGATTTTGAGGAAATGGAAGATGGTTATTACTCAAGGTGTTTAATAATTGCTCAGCAGAGAAAAAACCGCAGCCCGAAAAGTTTAACTTAGCATTTAGCAATCTCTCCTTGAGTTCCAATTCTATGCCACTTCCTCCTGCCTTTTGTCCCCCAGGCTTTGAAAACCAACTTCGCCCTCCTTCACTTCCTGCAGTGGCTTCTCATCCTATCCAGCCTGGAAAAATCAGAGGGAAGGGCGAGTTGGGAGAAGGTCAGGGGCTTACAGATGATGCTGGAAGAATGACAGGTCCATTGAGAGCAAGGACAAGGAGGCAGGTGGGCTAGGAGGGCCAGGCAGGCCCGAGGGCGAGAGCACCGTCACACACCCATCCAACTGCCCAGCTGTGCCCAGGCTAGGATCTGGGTGCTCCAGTCAGCACTCTCATGTCTTCTGGCCTCAACTCTGATCCAAGGGGGGAGGGGAATTTTATATATATATATATATATATATATTTTTTTTTTTTTTTTTTTTTTTTTTTGAGGAATCACATGTAAGGAGAACTAACAGACACTGGATCAGTTGAGGGAGGTGGCGCCAATTACATTCTATTCCAGAGGCTGCATCAGGAGGGGACGATTCTGGAAGCCAGTGTGGGAGGTTCCTGATGCTGGGAGTGACGTAACTAAGCGTCAAGGCCCCATGGTGCACTCACAGGTTTGGGCTGATAAGTATAATCTGTGTTTAGTTACTGTTCATTTAGCATTTATTCTGCACCAAGAAATTGCCAGATATAATTTAATCAGCAAAAACAGACTATGAGAAGCTGGAGAGCAAAGTGGCAGGAACCATACCCAAGCTTCACCACGTTAGTTACGGGACGTTAAGAAGTTATCTCTCGTGCCTCGATTACCTTTTCTGTAAAATGGGGATAATCATTATCATCCATAGCACAAGGCCATGGAGCGGCCCAGCAAAGGGTGGAAGCGGGGCTGACATACAGCTCGACATATTCTACTCTTTGCTACAAAGCTACGGTAAGGGGGTGCTTCATCAAAGTAGCCGTTCTTCCTCGAATCACGAGCCACAGGTCAGGTGCGAGAAGCACCAAGATCTGGACTGCCTGGCTCCCACGCTCCAATCCCTACCCCTTCCCTAAATATCATTCATTCATTCCTTCAAACCCTGCCTGCCCGCTGCTGTGACTCAGGCTTGGCGTGTGGGGGCCATGAGAAGGGATGTCTCTCTCTAGAAGAAGATGGGGGAGAGGAGAGAAATCCATGTAGGAGATTTATATAGGAAAAGCTCCACTGAAGAGAAGCAGGTGTCCTTTGTACTGAGACACTCTGCTCGTGGGAAGGAAGCAGGGT
Source organism: Bubalus bubalis (assembly GCF_019923935.1). Lineage (NCBI taxonomy): Eukaryota > Metazoa > Chordata > Mammalia > Artiodactyla > Bovidae > Bubalus > Bubalus bubalis. The sequence continues at coordinate 48,225,295 of NC_059171.1, read as the reverse complement.
CTGAGCTGGGCTGTGAGCAGGTGTGGCAGTTGCTAAGGCATTGCAGGAGGTATAAAAGATGGGGGGCTTCCCTCGTGGACCAGTGGTTAAGAACCCACCTTGCAATGCAGGGGACACCAGTTTGATCCCGAATCTGGGAAGATCCCACATCTGTGGGGCAACTAGACCCCTGTGCCACCACTATCGAGCCTGCACTCTAGAGCCCAAGAACTACAACCAGTGGGCCCACTGGCAGCAACTACTGAAGCCTACCTGTCCGAGAGCTGGTGCTCTGTAGCAAGAGAAGCCACCTCAATGAGAAGCCCGCACGCTGCAACTAGAGAAAGCCCATCCACAGCAACAAAGACCAAGCACAGCCCCAAACAAAAATAAATAAATAAATATTTAGAAGGACAGACGGGGAAGCAAAAACACCAGAACCCAGCTCTGATGACACCTTCCAAACATTCCCTTTCAGTATTTCTCCAGAACCACAATTCCCATGGCTTCACTCACGAGCACGTAAAAAAAAACAACCCCAAACCATTACTCAACCAATCTGACTGAGCTCTCAACAAGTGACCTAGGGGATTTCCACTCTGGAAATAGCTTTCTATGAATCAAAAAACATTTTTATCATCAAAATAGAATCCCCAATCTGTAACAAAATACCCCATATAGAAGGTATATGTGATAAGTTTGTTGATAAAAAAGCCACCACCCCCCAAAAGTATTTAATAGTAATACTATCAGAATGATCAAAAAGCTTCTCAACATTTAGCTAAATTAAGAGACTGATTTACTTAAAAGTCGTATATACTCAGTTTGGGGATTTAACATTAGTGTCAGCATCATCTACTTTTACTTTTCCTCAAATATATATCAAATAATTCTAACTCTGCATGAAGGGGCAGCACTGACGCATTTCAACAAAGCACTGGACAGAAGGGAGGTGTGAAGCCAGGAGCACAGGGTTCTGGTCTAAGTACAATAAAACCGTTTGAGCAGAGTTGTAAAGAACCTGCCTGCCAATGCAGGAGACATAAGAAATTTGAGTTCTCCCTGGGCTGGGAAGATCACCTGGAGGAGGGTGTGTCAACTCACTCCAGCATTCTTGCCTGGAGAATCCCATGGACAGAGGAGCCGAGCAGGCTACAGTCCTTGGGGTTGCAAAGAGTCGAACATGACTGAAATGACCTGGAGTGCACGCATGTTTAATATTTCACTTGAGCTACCTGTGGTAGTTCAAACGGTAAAGTTGTCTGCCTGCAATGTGGGAGACCTCAGTTCGATTCCTGGGTCAGGAAGATCCCCTGGAGAAGGAAATGGAAACCCCCTCCAGTACTCTTGCATGGAAAAATACCATGGATGGAGGAGCCTAGTAGGCTACAGTCCATGGGATTGCAAACAGTTGGACACGACTGAGCAACTTTACTGGTTCACTGGTACCTACCCAAGGCTGGCTCACAAACCACTCTATTTGTAGCTTTAAAACGTCACTCATTTTCTCTTTAAGTTATTTAAATGCCAACTTTCCCCTTTTATTATTATGCGATGGCACCTTAACCCAGCTCCCCTGGAGGCTCAGATGGTAAAGAATCCACCTGCCAATGCAGGAGATGGTTCGATCCCTGGGTCGGGAAGATCACCTAAGAAGGGAATGGCCACCCACTGTAGTGTTCTTGCCTGGGAAATCCATGGAAAGAGGAGCCTGGTGGGCTACAGACCTTGGGGTCGCAAACAGCCAGACACAATTTAGCAACTAGACAACCTTCAACTCATTTCTTCAAAACCTAAAAATTTCAGCTTTTCAAATTTCTTGTTTTTCTGCGTCTGCCCCATATGTCGTCTTTTTCGAGCAACTTCCCTGGGCTATCTGTGTGTGTCCAGGACACATTGCCCGCCAACCTTTAAACCAGCAGAGGGAAGGAAAAGGACAGGGGTGTGTGTAGTCACTGGCCAAGTTGGGGACAGGCGGATGCACTCTGCCAGCTACAGTAATCAGGCTGAGATGCCCCGATTGAATCACTGCTCATCTATGGGGAAAAACACTCTCAGATGGGAAAAAAAGGAAAGAGTGAATTGAGTACTGGAGCAGGGAGAGGAGGGTGGGGAAGGTGATGACAGGAGCAGACGGCTCCTGCTTGCCTCTCTCCTGCCTGCCACAGGGCCAGAAGCAGACGGAACCCCACAGCACACATGCGGATTTCCACTCTGCTCCTCAGCTGGGGAAATGACAGTGACAGGACCCTCATCACACAGAAGAACCAAAGGGCTCTGACCTCAACCTTTCTAACTGATGCTCTGAACCGCCTGTCAAGCCTCAGCTGGCAGTAAGCGCTAGTACTGCATGACAGAACACAGGTGTGCAAGTGTGTGTGCACACGCGTCTAGGTGAGTTAGTTTTTTTGCCACCCAAATAAGAGATAAAACCCAAAGACAGACAGGTCTATGGCTTCGAGTATGCATGCGTGCGTGCTCAGTCGCTTCAGTCATATCTCACTCTATGCATAGCTTGCCATGGGATTCTCCAGGCAAGAACACTGGAGTGGGTTGCCATGCCCTCCTCCAGGGGATCTTCCCGATCCTCGTCTCTCACGTCTCCTGCACTGGTAGGGGGGTTCTTTACCACTAGTGCCTGGGAAGCCCTCCAGTCTGCATGCACACAAAGAAAAATCACTGAAAATAAACTGCCAGGCATAAATTGGGAAATTGGGACCGACATATACATAATACTATATGTAAAGCAGGTAATGTATAAGAACCTACTGTATAGAACACGGAACTATACTCAATACTCTGTAATGACCCAAATGGGAAAAGAATCTAAAGAGTGGCTATATGTATATGCATAACTGATTCACTTTGCTGGGCATCTGAAACTTAACACTGTTCAAATCAACTATACTGCAATGAAAATGTATTAGAAAATAAATTGTATACACAGATGAGTTTTAATGAAATTTTGTAGATCAAAGTTAAATATTAATTTCCAACAAAGGGAAGGAGATGGAGAATACAGAAGGGCAGCATTGAAGCTTTAGACATTTTATTTTGTGAGCAGGTTTAAACTAACAGTTTCTTAAACGGTCTACATGTTTTCAACATTCACATGAAATTAACGTTCTTGAGCATTTCTTTCTGGATTCTGAAATGTTCAGTATAAATCATAAAAACTGAAAATGTCACAAGTAAACTCCTGGGTCGTACCTGAAGGAAATTACAGTCATTGAGAATAAGCCAGTTTCTACCAAATACTGGGGGCGGGGGGGAGGGGGGGTGCGTGTGTGAAAGGACGAGACTGGAAAAGAAGTTTCAGTTTGTCCATTCTTGCTATCTAGAGCAAAACAACAGCCCTGCTGTTACTGATAGCACATCTTCGCTTACATCCTCTGATGTCAGCCTGTACAAACTAGACAGTAGAGCTAAGAACCAATGTTTGATTTTCTTAAAGTAACAATACTTCGGGCAGGGGTGTGTGAGTAAACAGTGTCAGTTTAATGCTTAGCATAATATGATGAAAGCAAAATAATATGTTAACCCTCAACATAGCTTAAAAGAAAAAAAGCACTCTTTTTGCATGAAATTCATCAATGCAGCTTACAAGGTAACAAAGCAGGTGTTCACAATATAACCTCATGCCATTAAAACCAGTTAATCATCCAGAATTCATGTAAACGGTAATGTGTATTTTATCTTTTATCGGTACTGGCCATCTTCCAAACAGGGACTGTAAAACTGTCAGATTTATTACATGCTGAACAAATTCAGTTAAAGAATAAATAAGGATAATACTACTGCTGAAATCCAAATATAATAAGTGATCAAACATCAGATCTCTATTGCCATTTTCAAGAAATAGTTATAAAACATTAGCCTGCTATGAAATTCCTACTTGCAGATGAAATTTATAATGAAAGGATACACAGCGCTGTTGAAACAACTTTTCTTATCAACACCTAACGTGGGGAGGAGCTGGCCGATAAATCACCCAGCTCTTGATACGAGACCAGAAAGGCTTCTATGCCTCCCAAGGCCTTCTGGCTCTTCTAAAACGCTCTCTACAAGATGCTGCTGCTGCTAAGTCACTTCAGTCGTGTCCGACTCTGTGCGACCCCATAGATGGCAGCCCACCAGGCTCCCCCGTCCCTGGGATTCTCCAGGCAAGAACACTCGAGTGGGTTGCCATTTCCTTCTCCAATGCATGAAAGTGAAAAGTGAAAGTGAAGTCGCTCAGTCGTGTCCGACTCTTCGCGACCACATGGACTGCAGCCCACCAGGCTCCTCCATCCACGGGATTTTCCAGGCAAGAGTACTGGCGTGGGTGCCATTGCCTTCTCCGCTACAAGATCAGGTGACACTACTGTGTATCTGTGGTCTGATTCTTCATAAACTTAGTAAGACAAAGAAACACTCAAGTAATACTAAAAGTGTACATACTTCTGTTTGTTTAAACACTTTTCCATTTCTATCCTATTGAATTCATCATGAGACGACAGTCTTTGAGGGCCCTCCTCAGCTCAGAAGTCCATGTCAAAAGTTAGATGTAGCCATTGTTTCTCTATCGCAAGTAAAAAACATTTGTTCATTCTAAACGGTAAACAATTTTTTCCTCAGAGTATACTGTGTTCCAGGAGGGTCTTGGTTTTACAAAAGCGAATTTTCTGGGTCAGATTCTGAAGAAGTCTAAAAAAACACAGCATCTAATGTTGAAATATACATAATGTGCCTTAAGGATGTAGAGGCTTGAGAAAGGCAGAAAATCAAGTGGGCCAACCCTTAGATGTCAGTTAGATGATACAGCAGTGAAGACAGGGGAGGGGGAAGAAATCACTTTCTAAACAGTGTCAACTAAACAAAATTACCCAAAGCAAACAATATTTTGGCAAGACCCCAACTCTTGGCAGGAGTTAACAAATTTTCCATGCAGTACATACATAGGTTGTATGAAAGGATATATTGTTGGTTCATTCAAACAAGCAGACAAAGAAGCAACACACATACAAATACAACAGAAGCAGGACTATGAACATTTACTGAAGGCAGGGCTGAAAGGACAGAGAAAAAGACCAAACTTTTCCTTCCCACTGGCAAAACAAGTAATGCATTAGCACAGTGACAGAAGATGCTATTCAACATTTCAAAACTAAATTTTAGTTAGTAAAATGGTCTATGATTTCCCCCAAAGTGTTATTTTTTACTAGATCTTAAGAACAGTTTTAACTTCATCTTTACCCGACAGTATTTTGTTTCTTGCTTTTCATACAATAAAGTTTTAGTTTACCCCATACATTACAGTGTATTTACAGAATGAGACTCACAAAAGTGCACATTAATTCATGGAGTGACAACAGTCAGGTTGCTGCGTTTTAGGAAACTCCCTTCATATAAATCCAGAAGACAGGGCATCTGATAGGAAACAAACTCTCAGTTTAACTTCACTACCTTTGAGCAACTTACTCTACACTTGCCTTTTTTAAAGTTAACTGCAATAAGCCAAACACATACTATTACTATTATGAGATGATTTTTCAAAGATAAAACACTAACAGTCTCCAGTTGGACACAGGAGTCAAAAAAATACCACAGGCTACAACTACAGCTCTTCTCCAAGTCAAACGGCTTCACTACCTACCTTGTCTTACGCTGTTTCTTACTCCACGGGAACAGTAATAACTGTGCATAAACAAATGTTCAAGCTAAAAGTTCCTTCCTTCTCAGTGTGCTGCACTCGTACATTTACTTTTGTATAATGGCCTTAGAGTGGTATATTAGACAGTAACTAGAAGACATATTCCATTTTCTGACTGAAAGCCAATAATCCTCATGAATTTTTTAGCTGAGAGACACTTCAAGATGCCATTGGGAAGACGGTGAGAAACACATTAGGCTGCAAATGTGCGGCAGCAGCTTTTTAACACAGGCTGCAATAATCAAGTAAGTGGCTAAATTCATGTTTGCTGGTTACACAAATATTTTGCTGTAACATTTCCATCATTCCCATCTCTCCAAAAGAGGGGAAAAATATCCTCTCTGAAAGTCTTCTCTTAGCAAAATTCAGTGCAGAATGTGTCAGGATGAGAGAGCTTTCTAAGGTGTGTGTGTGTGGGGAGGGAGGTAGATCTCGTCTGACGATAGTGGCATAGGACAGTTTCCACTTTCTCAGTTCTCACAGGCCAAGGTCCTTAATCGCTGGTAGTGCAGACGGTAAAGAATTTGCTTGCAACGCAGGAGACCCGGATTCAGTCCCTGGGCTGGGAAGATCCCCTGAAATAGCAACTCACTCCAGTATTATTGCTGAAGAATTCCATGGACAGTCCATAGGGTTGCAAAGAGCCGGACACACACAAGGCCCTTAGTACTGCTGCTATACCCGACTATGTCAGCCGGTGCTAACACCGACAGCCAGGAATAGCAAGACCGGGTTTTAACAAGGCCTCGGATGAGGAAACACCCAGGGAATAAGCTTCATTCCTTGCATAATGTAAGCACTTCAAGCACGGTGTACTCAGTCCATATTTAATACTTGGAAAACCAGTTCTCACTGAAGGCTTGGTATCCTGGAAAGAAGTCATCAGACTAAGAACCACAATGTAACACTTGTGTTTTGAGTTTCATAACTTGTCCAGATTAAAATTCAATTCTCTTTCTTTATTCTGAAACCCATTTTAGACTTTGAGATAAAAAAAAAAAACCTTTCTAATTTATGAGAAAAACTTACTGAAATGGTTAAGAGAAAGACAGCCTCTACCCACATAAAAAGTATTTATTATTCAGTTGTAAAACATTTTAAAATAAATGGCAATATTCTCCCACAGTGTAATATGTTGATTGCTTTATTATTATTTGGGGGAGGTGGCTAACATTTATTGAGTACTTACAAGAGTTAAGCACTTTTCTTAAAAACCCATTTTGTTTTTTCTGTATGTGCAAGTACACATACACAGAGACTAATCTCTTACGGACTATCTAACCTCTCTGACCTGTTTCCATAAGTAATTTGTTCAAATTACACAGAGAATAAAGGACAGGTCAGGAGTCAGACTCCGGTGTAATTATAACAGCTATCATTTACTGAGTGCTTATCACCTAGGCAGGTATTCTCTAAGCACTTTATATATAGGTAACACCTTTACTTCCTGTAACTATGATTATCACCATTTTACAGATGAGGAAACTGAGGTATAAACAAGCTACAGTAAGCTGGTCAAGGCCATATCATTAGAAGTTTCTTAGAGTTCATTCGTGAATCCAAACAGCTTCGCAGTTCTTAATCACTACAACATGAGCACCAAGGCTCCTATCCTTTAATACTTTCACTGAAGAGAGAGACAGACTTATGTAAATTATAGAAAGCAGTATATTTTAATTCAATTTGATAAATGCTAAATATGTAATTTAAAAGTACCCTTTTTTTGGCTAAAAATATAGCAGTATCATTGCAAAATGAAAATACTGTAAAAAATGTGTAGATTCTTTCTTCTATTCATTCAATAAATAATTAACGCAGCAGGCGATGTTGTAGGCATGGAGATAGAACCTGGAAAAAAACAGGCAAGAGCCCTTGTCCTGTTCAAGCTCACATTCTAGGGTAGAAAAGAAATCTCGCATCGGCTCATAAGCAATTATACCCTGAAGAAAAATGAAGTATTAGTTATTAGTGAATTTATTATGAAGTACTGAAATAATAAAACCAGCTAGGAATTTTCTCTGGTGTACCAGGAATTCTGAGTTTCATTCAAGATAGAAAAGGCCTTCTTTTCCTACAGAATCAGCAGTATTAATTGGTTAATTTTAAAAAGGCAGTTATCAAGAGCAATTATAGAAAATGATACCTACTACTTAAATCATTTCATTTCAACTTTAAACATAATACATTTGAGTATCAGTCTCCACTGGGGTTTCATATTGTCTTTCTTGCATAAATCAGACCTATCATTAAGGCATTGTCTACTACTTTCAATTTCTGTTTATTTAAAATATAATTAGAACTCATAGACACTTAGAGTTCTTATAAGTGCTCATGAGGTATAGCTTTCATTATTTTTGCCAGTCTTTTATAAATGCAGACACATACTTGGGAGCAATTTTGATCCATCTGACTGAGTCTTTTCAAAGTATTTTCGTTTTTATAGAAACATATGTATCTTTTCACACAAACACTTAAATCAGTTACATAATATTTATGTGCTTACAATAACAAGCACAACTAGCATAAAGCAGTATGGACTAGAAGTTGGCCTTTTGGTACGCATGCAATGTCGCTACAGTGCAGAAGTATGGGGTGTTCTGTTTTGCCCACCAGCCTGGGGTACTCAGAGCCTAGCATTCTTGGGATTTACAGAGGGAAACACAGATCTCATGGTCCTTTCAGCCTATCAGTCCCAACGGAACTTGATTATGAAAATCAGAATTTATGCAACACTAACTTGAGAGTCCCTTGGACTGCAAGGAGACCCAACCAGTCCATTCTGAAGGAGATCAGCCCTGGGATTTCTTTGGAAGGAATGATGCTAAAGCTGAAACTCCAGTACTTTGGCCCCCTCATGTGAAGAGTTAGTTGACTCATTGGAAAAGACCCTGATGCTGGGAAAGATTGATGGCAGGAGGAGAAGGCGACAACAGAGGATGAGATGGTTGGATGACATCACTGACTCGATGGACATGAGTTTGAGCAGGCTCTGGGAGTTGGTGAAGGACAGGGAGGCCTGGCGTGCTGCGATTCATGGGGTTGCAAAGAGCTGGACACGACTGAGCGACTGAACTGAACTGAAATGCTTATGAAACAATCTAAGTTGATGGTGAACTACAGTTAGAGAGAAAAACTAATTTACAGAAAAAAAAATTAGAGGAAACTTCACCAAAATATTAGCAGCTAAGTCTTGCCTGGAAAATCCATGGACGGAGGAACCTGGTAGGCTGCAGTCCATGGGGTCGACTTCACTTTCACACATTGGAGAAGGAAATGGCAACCCACTCCAGTATTCTTGCCTGGAGAATCCCAGGGACAGAGGAGCCTAATGGGCTGCCGTCTATGGGGTCGCACAGAGTCGGACATGACTGAAGTGACTTAGCAGCAGCAGCAGCAGCATGGGTATAATTTAATTTTTGTATTTTTCCAATTTTTTTTCATTACATCAGATTTTGATGAGTTTATCAAAATGAAAAAAGGAGGGAGGAGGAAGACCAGGCTGTGTCACTGGAAAAAAAACAAGTAAAACAGATTCTTTTAAATGATCAGCTCTCCAGAATGCAAATCATAAACATACAAACATACAAAACATACAGTACATGCTATTTTTTAGGAAAAATAGGGCATAAAATGAGGTCAAGCTACTCTTTGGTAAGAGGTATGAAAAATGCCTAAAGTGAATGAAATAAGAAATTGGACCTCATTTTACCATTAAGTATCAGCAGTGAAATTTAAAGTATAAATTCTTTCCTTTTACCAAAGGACATTCTCTAATAGTATTCTGTAATTACTAAAACTCAATTACAACCAAATTGTTATATTTTCCAAATTCACCCCAAGTTCTTCTAAATGAGAAAGATGGAGGCTTTTGGTTCTTTCGGACTCATTACTGTTAGTCTTTTTGAACAGTCTCATGTTTTCTCTCTCCCATGGATTCAAGTCTTTTAAAGCAAGAACAATGTCCAAGATGTCCAACAATGCCCACCAGAGCCTTCCAGCAAAGGTTACTCAAATTGCTCTTCCTCCTCAGGAAAATCTCCTCTTTCAAGTTCAGCTGGAAAGCCATCCTCTTTACGTGGGCCTCATAGATTTCACTAGGAAGAAGTAAAGGTTCCCTTCTACTGAATGTTCCCTGGCCCATTACTGTGCTCAGTTGCATCTGATTCTGCGACCCCATGGACTGTAGCACGCCAGGATCCTCTGTCCAAGGGATTTTCCAGGCAGGAATACAGGAGTGGGTTGCCATTTCGTCCTCCAGGGGATCTCCCTGACCCAGGGATTGAACCTGCATCCCCTGAGTCTCTTGCATTGGCAGGCAGATTCTTTACCACTGAGCCACCTGGGATGCCCCTCCGTGGTTCACAGGACAAACAACTAGGATAACGCTTCTTTCTCCTGCATCGTTAGTTGCTTGCTTCCCAGTGAGGGTCCAGGCCACTGTCCTGGCACCCACACACCGCTGCCTCTTGCTCCAGGTTCTGGGTGCCAGAGAGGTAGCACACTCGCTTTACTTTTCTCATTCATGCTCATTTAACGCCAAGCAGTCCTATGAGTTCTTTATCTCCAGTCAAACAGGAACACGAAGCAAAGGCAAGACATGTCCCGGGGACAGAGTATAGAGCCCAAACAAAATGTCTGCGGTTACAGAAGGAAAAAGTATGTAGTTATATAGCTCCTTTGGGCGGTTTAAATTATGTTTCCCGTATAAGAAGTCTTTTTCTGGAATACTCTTTTTTATGTTCTTTCTCTAACCTCTGCCACAAAAGTGGAAAGTGAGCAAGGAGGAAAAACTTGGTTTGGTGGGAGGACCGCTGATTCATTTTTTCACCATACAAATTCCGACAAACTTTCTTTTGGTCAGATCGTTACAATAACTCCAAACAGCATTTGCTACAAGGCAAGGCTGCCATCAAAAACAGAAGGCAGCGCTGGGTCAACAGCACCCCCTCCCCCAGCCCAATTTGGTCTTACAAAAATAAGCCAAATTAAGCATTTTTATTTGCAAATAACACATACCTACAGAAGGGCTTACTGAGAATTACTAGACTTCAGAAAAGTTATTTACGTGAATTATTTGAAAAGACTTTAAAAATTACTTTGGCACCTGAACATATAAGCCAAAACACTTCCTTTCACCATTTTCTTGTCTCCCACACATTGGTAATCATCAAAACTAACCACACTTTAGGGGCTTCTCTGGTGGCTCAGATCATACAGAATTTGCTTGCAGTGCAGGAGACTGGGGTTCGGTCCCTGAATCGGGAAGAACCCCTGGAGAAGGGAATGACTACCCATTCCAGTATTCTCGCCTGGAGAATTCCATGGACAGGGGAGCCTGGCAGGCTACAGTCCATGGAGTCTCAAAGAGCTGGACACGACTGAGTGGCTTTCATTTTTCAACCATATTTTAGCTTATGAGAGATCTGCACTTCAGTTTAAGTTTCAAACTTGGGACTCACAGCTTTTAGTGGAAGTAATCACATCATTAGTATCATGATATACAGGGGAACCCAATTCTCTGACCTCAGGATCAGAGTGGGTGGGGTGGGGTGGGGGTAGGGTGGTTAGAGAACTTTCTAGATGTGACAGATTGACAGCAATACTGTTCTGGAGAGCAGTCTGTGGACAGCTTTCTCCTCTTTCCAGCTCCAGACACAGAGTTACCGCATTTTGGGAAACTAAAAATATATACTGGACTCAAGAATGGAGCTTCTAATTACCCTTTTGGCAGTTAATACCAACTTAAACCCAAATGAGTTGACAGTGTGTTACAAATAATAATTTAATGGATTATGTAAGGGTGGTCTAGAATAGACATTGAAATGATTAAAACAAATTCCTCCTGTTGTAGAATGTGCCATTCTATATTTTATATATATAATTTTGTTTATTTATTTTTGGCTGTGTTGGCTGTTTGTTCCTGTGTGGGGTGGAGTGTTCGCTAGTTGTGGGGCGAGGGCTTCTCGTTGCAGTGGCTTCCTTGTTGTGGAGAACAGGCTCTAGGGCTTCTAGGCTCTAGGGCACAGCTCAGTCGGTGGGGTATACGGGCTTTAGCTGCTCTGCGACATGAAGGATATCTTCCCGAATCAGGGCACGAACCCGTGTCTCCTGCACTGGCAGGTGGATTCTTTACCACTGAGCCACCAGGGAAGCCCTTGGTTCTGTACTATTTATTTCAATTAGTCCTAAAAATGTGTTTGCACTGAGAGAGTAAAATATCATTGTTTTTGTAAAACCTACACCTATGGATAAAGATCTGTAAGTCCACTGTACCTTATTTAACCATAACTGGCAAGTAATCAGCATGAAATGAAAACTTGAAGAAAATTAAGATAATTGCTTGACACATCAGAGACACATAACTACATCATATTCCTTTTTCCCAGTATTGGGGCAAAAAGAGAAAGAATTCATTAAGCTGAAATTCAAACTCTGGTTTCAGTTAAGCCAGATGATGTGGAGAAAACTAAGCTTTCGGAGAAATCACAACACATTATATATATAAGTCCACAACACAGGCATATGATTTCTTTAGCTTAGTGTTCTAAGGCAGTATTTCAACATCAAGAGTCACAACTATTAGGGCAAAAACACATTTGGGCCCTGGACAATTTAATTTTATATAAGGTTAAGTTTCTAATTAATACAGGTCTCTTTTTGGTATTAAACATATAACCTAAATTAAAGGCTTTTAATTTAAAAATCTACTTGCATTTCTTTCCTTCTGATGTTCAACTGTGCTGATAATTATTAAGTAGCTGCTTGAGGGCAAATTCCTGGGCTCTCTGGACACTGTAATGTCATCCCTGAGTAAAAAACAGAGCTTAGCCTCAAGAAGTCAAAGATTTAGGAAGAAGAGACAAGAAGGCAGTAAACTAACAAGGGACACAACACACAGGAAAAATACCAGGTGCTGGAGAGGAGAATCTCTTCTTGTCAGGGTGGGGGAGGCTTGGTGAAGGTCTGATGAACGGCTGAATTGGGTTTTAGAGAAGGAGTATTACATTTTAAAGGGAAGCTGGGATGGTGGGAGGGTGTCTGAGGACCAGAGATGCTGGGGGACTGCGTGGCCATGTGATTTGACAGTTGGGGGTGGGGGTCTGGGTCGCTCCAACAAGCCTGAACCTCGAGGCCTGCTAAGCGTCACCAACCGCCACCATCAACTTCAGGGGGCCAGTTTTTCGCCCCATCAGTGGCCTGAAATCTGACTAACTCAAGAGCAACAGTCTGAGAAAGAAGGAAAGAGAGAGAGAAGGCAGAATCCACTTTATTCACTGAACCCATTTCCTCACCACTCAGTGAGTGTCTACTGTGGAGTGTCAGGATATAGAAAACCTTAGAGGCTAGAATGAGTCGTAGCTCCTGTCGCCTTCCTTGACCACAGGCACAGTGGAAAGTTCTGAGCTCGAGGTGGTTGAGAGCACCCTCTGGTCAGTGAGACACATGACAGGTTTGGAAGGGAGGGAGGAGGAGCAGAAGAGCAGCTAAGAGGACACTGCAAGGCTACACACCGTACAACGGCACTTAAGGGAACATCCAGAACAAGCAAGTCCACAGCAACAGAAAGCAGATCGGTGGCTGCCAGCGGCGGAGGGGTATGGCAGAGCGGGGCTGACTGCTCATCAGAACAGGGTTTCTCTTCGTGTGGATGAGAATGTTCTGAAACTACTGAAAGAGTGGGCATGGCTGCCCACCTAGGGAATAAACTAATAATCACGGAACCAGACACTTACAAAGGGTGAACTTTACGTTACGTGAATTCCATCTTGGTAAAGCAGTTATTAAAAACAAACAACCAGAAAACAACAATAACAAGTCCTGTAAGTGACCGGGCCTGACTGATGACTTGTGGAATAGATAAACGGATGGTTTGCAAGGATTCAGGAAGCAAAATGGTGACTATTAACAAGCAAGAGTGATTTCTCTAATAATTCATCACAAATGGAATTGTCCTCCTTCCTTCTGCTAAAGAGATTCAAGTAAGATTTCTTAAAGTTTTATTATTTTTCTCAATAAAAGTAATACATGCTCATAGTAGAAAATTTGGAATATAAATACTAAAGAATAAATTGCATGTATTCCTACCACACAGAGAATTACCACTGATTTTAAAAAATTGGGAATTTTGGGATTGACATGTACACACTGCTGTATTTAAAATAGATAACCAACAAGGACCTACTGTATATCACAGGGAAATCTGCTTAACACCCTGTAATAACCTAAATGGGAGAAAACTTTGAAAAAGAATAGATACATGTATATAACTGGCGCACTTTGCTGTATACCTGAAACTAATACAACACTGTTAACCAACTATATTCCAATATAAAAAAAAAAAAAACTTAAAAAATAAAATGGGCGTGTATGTCTGTGTGTGTGTGTCACAAACTACACGTACAATTTTATAGATGCTTTAATCATTTCTTAGATTTTTCTGTTGCATTAGTTTTTATAAACATAATTTTTAATGGCTCTATGATATTCTAGCATATAAAGAAACCATAATATATTTAACCGTTTTCTATAATCATTTAATTTGCTTCCATTTTTTACCACTATAAATAACAGTGATGAATATCTTTTATGTAAGTACTAATCCACATCATGTGATTAATAATAATCAATAGTCTCAATACAACAGAACCTCAGAAATGTAATTACTGGATCAAAGGGTGTGACCTTATTTACAGCAATTATATGCACTGTCAAATTATTTTCTAAAAAGGCTGCCTTAATTTATAATCCCCTCAGCAGGATATCTGAGATCTCATTTAACCAGAATTCACAATAATGAATATTATGATTTTCACAAATGTTTTGCAAGTTTGAAGACTATAGCATGACCTATTTTCTAATGTAAACTGGTTACCAATAATTTAGTGTCTTTCAGATGTTCATGAGCATTTCACGTTTACTTGGATGGAAGAATGTTAAGTCAGGGATCTGGCACAGACACTGCATACTCAGGCTGGCAAAGCATCTGATTTACTGCTTTTGCAAGGATGGAAGCAGAAGTGGGTCAAAATGAACCTCCTGAGGAACTTTTAAATGCATGGCTTTCCAGGCTCCACCCCAGACCAATTGGAACTCTCTGCAGAAGGACCCCAGATGGTCAGGGGAAGCCTGCCCAACCCTGACTAGAAAGGAAGAGCAGCACTGAGAACTACTGGGCTTCCCAGGGGGCGCTCGTGGTAAAGAACCCGCCGGCCAGCGCAGGAGATATAAGAGATGTGGGTTCGATCCCTGGTCAGGAAGATCCCCTGGAGGAGGGCACGGCAACCCACTCCAGTATTCTTGCCTGGAGAATCCCATGGACAGAGGAGCCTGGCGGGCTACAGTCCACAAGGTCACAAAGAGTCAGATACGACTGAAACGACTTAGCACACACACAAGGGCTGGGAGGTAACAGCAAGTCAGTCAAGGCTGGTGGAGTAACATTCCTGCTGTTAATTAACTGATTATTACAAACAAACAGAAGTCTCCAGTCTAGTTTGTTTTAATCAATGACTAGGGGAAAAAAATAATTTATCAGAGAGGATGATGACACAGAGGATACTTGAACAATTAAGAGTACTTTTCTGAAAATCTTTGTGACCCCATAGACTATAGCCTACCATGCTCCTCCGTCCATGGGATTTTCCAGGCAAGAGTACTGGAGTGGGTTACCATTTCCTTCTCCAGAGGATCTTCCCAACCCAGGGATTGAACCCGGGTCTCCTGCTTTGTAGGCAGATGCTTTACCTTTTGAGCCACCAGGAAAGATCTGAAAATCTTAACATTAGCAAATTAAAAAGGTTTGAACTCTGGGATACAATGAAGGACAGAGAAGCCTGGCTGGCAGGCTGCAGTCCATGGGATCACAAAGAGTCGAATACGACTGAGCATCAGAACAACAATAATAAATCTCTGTATTATTAAAACAACAGGAACACCTACAAAAATACAATTAAAAAAGGAAAGGAAAATCCCTCACAATCTATTTTAACATGTTCAGTATTTGAATTGGAGTAGAGGAGAAACTTCTCTCACATATGTTCACCACTATTTTTCTTTTTCTGTCTTGAGTTTCTTTCCAAATACAGTCCATAAGAGTTCTGCTCCATCCTACATCTCTTCCTGTGCTTCTCAAGTCCCTACCCTCTGGTAACCAATTCCCTTACATCCTTAACCCAGGAACAGGGCTACTTTGGGGCCCTCCCTTCAGGCCCCCACCCCATGGTCCATTCCAACAGAAGCTGCTGGTCCTCTTACAACACAGGTCCTAGGAATGGGATCGGGGTGGGGGTTGCCCTCTGCTTTCCGGAGAGTAGGCACCAGGCCAGTACTCAACGACAAGAGTGACCTTGAATAAAAATCTCCGCTCCTTGGAAACCCATGCCTTAAAACACCCCCAATCTATGTTTCAGCCTGAGACTGACCAACAGGCCACCTAATCCTTCACCTTCACTGAACATGTTGGTGTTCGACTAGTTCCTCCTCTCTAGTCCACACCTGGTCCCCACCCTGACTACCTTAAAGACCCTCCTGTCTCAACTCCAGCAGCGGCCACTGCCTCCTGTGACCACACCCAGAACTGGTACACCTGGAAAGTCACTGTTGGTCCATAGCTTTTGAGCATGCAGAATCGCTTTCTGCCTTCCTCCTCCATAGAAGTCTTCATGGATCTTGCTTTCTGTCTTCCTCCTCCACAGCAGTCCTCCTGAATCGAGGCCCTCGCCTCTCTGCTCATCGCATTTCCCTCCACAACTCCCTGGATTCCCCACCATCAGGCTCCTATTCATGTCTCTTCTCACAGAGTTACTTTTGCAAAGCTTAACCTCAAGTTTCCCCCCTCACCCCCACCCCCATAAGTGGGAATATCATATAGCTAAAGGTGGCGAGGGATTCCCTGGTGGCTCAGACAATAAACAGTCTGCCCACAATACGGGAGACCTGGGTTTGATCCCTGGGTTGGGTAGATCCCCTGGAGAAGAAAATGGCAACTCACTCCAGTATTCTTGCCTGGAGAATTCTATGGACGAGAGGAGTCTGGTGAGCTACCACCCATGGGGTCACAAAACAGTCAGACACAACTGAGTGACTCACACACACACAAGGCTGGAGAGGCCCCTCAGACCACTCAAGGTCTCTAAACTTGCCTTACACCCAGAATCCTGCCCATCGATCCTTTCCTTTGTTCTCTAGTCAGCTCCTTCTCTTAACACAACAGGTAAAC
This sequence comes from Bubalus bubalis, assembly GCF_019923935.1. NCBI lineage: Eukaryota > Metazoa > Chordata > Mammalia > Artiodactyla > Bovidae > Bubalus > Bubalus bubalis. The sequence goes on along the minus strand of NC_059171.1, from coordinate 48,208,406 downwards.
AGCTTTCCAACAGGTATTTCCAGCTTTTACCACTTTGGCTAATGGCTGATTCATCTGATTATTATTATATCAATCTGAGTATCAACTTCCTTTTGTTGCTGTTTCAGATGCTAGGTTGTATCAGACTCTTTGCAACCCCATGGACTTTAGTCTGCCAGGCTCCTCTGTCCATGGGATTTTCCAGGCAAGAATACTGGAGTGAGTAGCCATTTCCTCCTCCAAGGGATCTTCCCGACTCAGGGATCGAACCCGTGTCTTGTACACTGCAGGTGGATTCTTTACCCCTGAGCCACCAGGGAATTCCTCCCTTCCTTTTACTCACATGGAAATCCACCACTCTCTTCAATGTCTCTCCTGGTTATTCCTGGCTTCTTGGAGGCTGTGTGACCCCCCTCCCTTGTAAACAACCCCATTTCCGATTACCCTCCCCATCTTCTCTGAATCTTTGCTACTAAAGTTCTCTTCAGCCAATGTCTACCTTTTTTTTTTTTGCCTATGTTCACCTCGTAACTGCACTCAGGTCCATTCCCCTCCTGGAGTCTCAATCCTTCTTCAGTACCATACAATCTCACATCTTTCCTTCACATAGGGATCTGTCCCAAGTCTACAGGCCTGTGCTCCCTTACCCCAAAGAATTTAGAATTCAGATAGATAGATATATTTTAATTTTAGAAAGAGAAAACACGGCATATGCCATATTTCATAACATCCCCACAGGGCCCTGTGTGCACGTTCGGTAATCAAATTCAATATTATTTCTGCAGTGAAATGTATGAATATTCACACTAAGTGGGACAAATGAAGATTATAAGTCATTCCATATCCATTCAGGTCAGGTTTTACCAACAAGGAGTTCTAAAAACCTTTCCTGTTTCAGAGTTTGTTTAATTTTGAGATTCAAGTAAGGGAATACAGGCCTGAGGTATATTCCTATTCACTTCTACTCACTTCATGATCCAAAACAATTACCACCCCCCCACCCCACCTGCACTGAAAACGCCTCCCTTGTTCTTCATGATATTTGAAGGTCGAGTCTAGAGAAAGGGTGGCACCTGTGTTGTGTGACTTGGCCTTTCTGCTGTGTTTGTCACTGTGATCACGTCCACTCAGTGATCCCTTCACAAACCTCTTTCTCCTGAGCCTTCCGTGACATTGTCCTCTATGTAGGTCCTTCCCTTAAACTGCATAATTCCTATTCCACCTCCTTTATGGGATCTTCTGCTTTGGAGATATCCAGTTATCCAGGTCTCCCTCTCCTCAGTTAGCTACTTTTTAAAAATTATTTTTAACAGTGAGGTATAATCAGAAACAGTATGGACCTAACAGAAGCAGAAGATATTAAGAAGAAGTGGCAAGAATACACAGAAAAACTATATAAAAAAAGATCTTAATGACCCAGATAACCACAATGGTGTGATCACTCACCTAGAGCCAGACATGCTGGAGGGCAAAGTCAAGTGGCCCTTAGGAATCATCACTACGAACAAAGTGAGTGGAGGTAATGGAATTCCATATGAGCTATTTCAACTCCTAAAAGATGAAGCTGTGAAACTGCTACACTCAGTATGCCAGCAAATATGGAAATCTCAGCAGTGGCCACAGGACTGGAAAAGGTCAGTTTTCACTCCAATCCCAAAGAAAGGCAATGCCAAAGAGTGAATGTTCAAACTACCGTACAACTGCACTCATCTCACACGCTAGCAAAATAATGCTCAAAATTCTCCAAGCTAGGCTTCAACAGCACGTGAATCGAGAATTTCTGGATGTTCAAGCTGGACTGAAAAAAGACAGAGGAACCAGAGATCAAATTGCCAACATCCATCGAATCATTGAAAAAGCAAGGGAATTCCAGAAAATCATCTACTTCTGCTTCATTCACTATACCAAAGCCTTTGATTGTGTGAATCACAACAAACTGTGGAAAATTCAAGAGATGGGAATACCTGACCACCTTAGCTGCCTCCTGAGAAATCTGTATGCAGGTCAAGAAGCAACAGTTAGAAATGGAAATGGACCAATGAACTGGTTCAAAATTAGGAAAGGACTATGTCAAGGCTGTATATTGTCACCCAGCTTATTTAACTTATATGCAGAGTACATCATGAGAAATGCTGGGCTGGATGAATCACAAGTTGGAATCAAGATTGCCCAGAGAAGTATCAATAACCTCAGATACCCAGATGACACCACCTTGTGGCAGACAGCCACAAGGAACTAAAGAGCCTCTTGATGAAGGTGAAAGAGGAGAGTGAAAAAGGTGGCTTAAAACTCAACATTCAAAATACTAAGATCATGACATCTAGTCCCATCACTTCATGGCAAATAGATGGGGAAACAATGGAAACAAGTGACAGACTATTTTTTGGGCTGCAGAATCATTGCAGATGGTGACTGCAGCCATGAAATTAAAAGATGCTTGCTCCTTGGAAGAAAACCTATAATAAACCTAGACAGTATATTAAAAAGCAGAGACATTACTTTGCTGACAAAGATCCATCTGGTCGAAGCTATGGTTGTTCCAATAGTCATGTATGGATGTGAGAGCTGGACTATAAATAAAGCTGAGCACCAAAAAATTGATGCTTTTGAACTATAGCGTTGGAGAAGACTCCTGAGAGTCCCTTGGACTGCAAGGAGATCAAACTAGTCAATCCTAAAGGAAATCAGTCCTGAATATTCATTGGAAGGACTGATGCTGAAGCTGAAGCTCCAGTACTTTGGCCACCTGATGTGAAGAACTGACTCATTTGAAAAGACCCTGATGCTGGGAAAGATTGAAAGTGGGAGGACAAGGGGAGGACTGAGGATGAGATGGTTGGATGGCATCACTAATTTGATACACATGAGTTTGAGCAAGCTCCGGGAATTGGTGATGGTCAGGGAAGCCTGCGGAGAAGGCAATGGCAACCCACTCCAGTACTCTGGCCTGGAAAATCCCATGGATGGAGGAGCCTGGTAGGCTGCAGTCCATGGGGTCACTAAGAGTCGGATACGACTGAGCGTCTTCACTTTCACGCATTGGAGAAGGAAATAGCAACACATCCAGTGTTTTTGCCTGGAGAATCCCAGGGACGGGGAGCCTGGTGGGCTGCCGTCTATGGGGTCGCACAGAGTCGGACACGACTGTAGCAACTTAGCAGCAGCGGGGAAGCCTGGCATGCTGCAGTTCACGGGATCACAAAGAGTCGGGCATGGATAAGCGACTGAATTGACTGACTGATAATTCAGAAGCCAGAAAATTCAGTCTTTTAACACATACATTTCAGTGGTTTTAACCTAATCACAGGACAGTGCAACCATCACCCTATTTAACTCTACAACATTTCATCAATCCAAGAGCAAACTCCATGCTCCTTATGCAGTTATTCCGCATTCCCTCCTCTCTCCCATCCTGGCAACTAGCAGCAGTCTCTAACTTTATGTCTAACAGGGACATGTAATACAAATGGAAACATAAAATACATGGTCTTTTACTTGTCACTTCTTTCAATTAGCATCGTGTTTTCAAGGTTCAGCAATACTGTAGTATGTATGAGTACTTCCTTTTTATGGCCAAATATTACAATGTATAAAGGTGATACCACATTTTATTTATCTACTCATCACTTAGGACATTTAGGCTATTACTATTTTTTGGCTTATCAGGAATAATGCTGCTGTGGACATCTGTGTACCAGTGTACACATACGTTTCAGTTCTTCTGGATATATACCTAGGAATGGAATGGGTGAGTATACAGTACTTCTACATTTAATTTTTTGATGAACCGCCAGACTGCTTTCCAAAGCAGCAATGTCTGAGGGTTCCAATTTCTCCATTACCTTCATCAACACTTATTTAAAATTTTTTTTTTTAAATTGTAGTCATCTTCAGTTCAGTTCAGTTCAGTCGCTCAGTCGTGTCCGATTCTTTGTGACTCCATGAATCACAGCACGCCAGGCCTCCCTGTCCATCACAAACTCCCGGAGTTCACTCAGACTCAAGTCCATCGAGTCAGTGATGCCACCCAGCCATCTCATCCTCTGGCATCCCCTTCTCCTCCTGCCCTCAATCCCTCCCAGCATCAGAGTCTTTTCCAATGAGTCAGCTCTTCGCATGAGGTGGCCAAAGTACTGGAGTTTCAGCCTCAGCATCATTCCCTCCAAAGAAATCCCAGGGCTGATCTCCTTCAGAATGGACCGGTTGGATCTCCTTGCAGTCCAAGGGACTGTCAAGAGTCTTCTCCAACACCACAGTCCAAAAGCATCAATTCTTCGGCGCTCAGCCTTCTTCACAGTCCAACTCTCACATCCATACATGACCACAGGAAAAACCATAGCCTTGACTAGATGGACTGGTATGAAGTGGTATCTCACTGTTGCTTTGACCTGCATTTACCTAGTAACTATGTTGAGCATCTTTTTAAGTGGTTTTTGGCCACTGTATTATCTTCTCTGGAGAATGTCTACTCAAATCTTTGTCTGTAGTAAATTAGACTCTGCAGTGACTCTCAGCACCACTCTGGAATTACAAAGAGCTTTGAGAATCTGACCAAAGCCAAAAAGTAAAACTACATAGATAACAAAATGAGGCATACCATTTCCCTAAGAAGTCACTAACCCACTATAAGACTATTTATGAACCTTCCAGATTACTCATCCTCACTTTGTATCAAATGTTCTCCCCCTATTCTTGATTCCAGCCTGTGCTTCCTCCAGCCCAGCATTGCTCATGATGTACTCTGCATATAAATTAATTAAGCAGGGTGACAATACACAGCCTTGACGTATTCCTTTTCCTATTTGGAACCAGTCTGTGGTTTCATATCCAGTTCTAACTGGTGCTTCCTGACCAGCATACAGATTTCTCAAGAGGCAGGTCAGGTGGTCTGGTATTCTCACCTCTTTAAGAATTTCCCCCAGTTTGTTGTGATCCACATAGTCAAAGGCTTTGGCATAGTAAATAAAGGAGAAGTGTATGTTTTTCTGGAACTCTTTTGCTTTTTCAATGATCCAGCGGATGTTGGCAATTTGATCTCTGGTTCCTCTGCCTTTTCTAGCTCCAGCTTGAACATCTGGAAGTTCATGGTTCACGTACTGTTGAAGTCTGGCTCGGAGAATTTTGAGCATTACTTTACTAGCCTTATTCACAACAGCCAAAGGGTGGAGACACTCATTCACACATGAATGAACCAAATGTGTGTATACGTACATCAGAGTACTATTCAGCCTTAAAAAGGGAGGAAACACTGATACGTGCTACAAAAATGCGTGAACCATGAAAACGTGATGCTGAGTAAAAGAAGTCCGATACAAAAGTCCACATATTATGATTCTACTCATATGAGGAACCCAGAATAGCCAAATTTGTAGAAACAGAAAGTAGAACTGTGGTTACCTGGACCATGTGGGAGGAAGGGTAAGTACTTAGTGTTGAACAGGATGAAAATTTCTGTTTAGGATGATGAAAAAGTTCTGCACAGTAGTGACAGGTGCACAGAAATGTGAAGGGGTAGTCAGTCCCACTTAACTGTATTTAAAATGGTAAATTTTAGTTATGTCTATTTTCCTGTAATTAAAAAAAAGAAAACCATGTATATACACACACACACACACACACACACACACACGACCAGGACAACATCAGTATTTTGTTTAAAAGCTCTCCAATCAATGTAAATGTTCAAATAGGGTTAAAAATTGCTGCTTCATACTTTCCTTTATGGTATCACCTATTCCCAAGGATTCCCAAATATTTCTTTCAAGCCTTCACCTCTCAAAGCTTCTACCTCATACCTAGCTCAGATGACCCTCTTCCTAAGATTAAATTCCCTTCTATCTTCTAATGCTGTTTAGTTGCTAAGTCATGTCCAACTCTTTTGCAATGGACTGTAGTTTGCCAGGCCTATCTTCTCATAGCCTATATATAAAACTCTACCATTAACCACATGTATCTCAATTATTTATGTCTTTTGCCTTAGCAAATTTTAAGCTTCTGAGAGGTAGAAACTAAGTAGGTTTCATCTTTTTGTAACAGACTCATATGCCTGACACACAAATTAATGTTCACAGAATAAATTGCTTTACACAGTGCTACAGAGTTTGAAGCTATTTCATCAAAATAGGGAACATCATTTACTATGCTACATTCGTATTATTTTATTTGATCTTCATAAAAGCCCCATGAAGTCATTATTATTACGATGCCCTGAAGTACAGAAAAGTCAAACGTGTCCAAAGTCAAACAGCGCCAACAGGTGGTAGAAGAAACCCCAGAGCCTGCCCTCTGCCTCTGCCACCCTGTCTCCTCCCGTCCCCTAGCAGAGACACGGGTCTTTTTATCTGTGTATGTGTCGCCTTCTCAAGTAGGTATTTCCTTTCAGGGGTTTTCTGTTAATTTTTTAAGCTATAATCTTAACAGACAGTTTTGTAGCTTTTCAAAATTAAAAAAACTTTAGCATTTTACCACACAGTCTTCATAACCAGCAATGGCGACTAGCCATAAAGACAAAGGCAGACACTTATAATGAGACTGAACAAGCGAAAAACAACTGTGTGATGTTCTAAATAAGGGAAACTAAGATGATGGCCACTTAGGTGGTAACAGTCAGGGGATTTCAGCTGACTACCAGTTTAATATGAATCAACCAAATGACTGGAAGCTAAAAATAACAGATTTACATTTAAATTGCAAGAACAAAAGCAAAATCAGAAACTGTCAATTTGGACAGAAACCTACAATGCTGTGTTGCTCCAAAACATAAAGATAATAGACGCTGGAGAATTTAGTCAATGAACAGACACTAACCAAGGACTTATTTAAATAAGCAGGGATATGCATGGGTGTGTGTTTGTGTCTGTTTATTTGTGTGTGTACATGTGGATACATGTGTATGGCATCTGGTCCCATCACTTCATGGGAAATAGATGGGGAAACGGTGGAAACAGTGTCAGACTTTATTTTTCTGGGCTCCAAAATCACTGCAGATGGTGACTGCAGCCATGAAATTAAAAGACACTTACTTCTTGGAAGGAAAGTTATGACCAATCTAGACAGCATATTAAAAAGCAGAGACATCACTTTGTCAACAAAAGTCCGTCTAGTCAAGGCTATGATTTTTCCAGTGGTCATGTATGGATGTGAAAGTTGGATTATAAAGAAAGCTGAGAGATTTGATGATTTTGAACTGTGGTGTTGGAGAAGACTCTTAAGAGTCCCTTGGACTGCAAGGAGATCCAACCAGTCCATCCTAAAGAAGATCAGTCCTGGGTGTTCATTGGAACAACTGATGTTGAAGCTGAAACTCCAATACTTTGGCCACCTGATGCGAAGAGCTGACTGATTTGAAAAGACCCTTAATGCTGAGAAAGATTGAAGGCAGGAGGAGAAGGTCACGACAGAGGATGAGATGGTTGGATGGCATCACTGACACAGTGGACATGGGTTTGGGTGAACTCTGGGAGTTGGTGATGGACAGGGAGGCCTGGTGTGCTGCAGTTCATGGGGTCACAGATTCAGACACGACTGAGTGACTGAAGTGAACTGAACACGTGGATCAACTACTTGGGGAGATGAAACATACAAAGGTAGGAAAACACACTAAGTGTATTGAAGGGCTATTTCACAGAGAAGAGAGACCTTAGATTTGGTAATTAAGTGGTGGATACTACATTATTTTATTTAATTCTGATACCGTTCCCCACTTTACAAAGGAAAAAAACAGATTCAAAGTTGTTAACTTACTTGTCCAAAGTCTCAGAGTTTGTAAGTTATGCCACTAGGCATCAAACCAAGTTCTGATTAATAAATCTTATTTGATGATGGCATAAAAAAACAGTCTAGTTAAAACATTAGAAAAAAATGAACATATCATGCTTGAAGTTCCTTGGAGTGCGCCGTCCATTGCTGGGGACCTTTGGGAGGGGAGGGGCAGACAGCTGACAGCAGCACTGCCAGGTGAGATCCACGTTCCCACAGGCACAGAACTGCTTACCTTCCAGTGTGAGCACAGGAACCAAAAGCCATGACCTTACAATGCCATGATGCGAACATAGCCGATTTTTCATTCTCTCCTATAAGCATTACCAAGGAAGCATGTGCTTTCCCTTCCCTGAATTTCCTTTTGAGTTTTCAGGTCACTATTTGTTTATCTGTGTGTCATTTCCAGTCTACAGCCTGGTCCCACAACCTCCAGGTTCCAACTGTGACCAACAGGGAACAGAGTGCATTACTTGTCTGAAGCACAAAATTATAATGAACTTGGGTGGCTTAGACGTTGAGGACAGTATCAGGCACCCAGAAGCTCAATTGTGCCCCTACTCATCTCCACACCAGTGAAACATCTGTTCTTGCTGTCTGGCAATAACTGGGTTGACTTCTCTTCCTTTGGAACATTTGGCTCATAGTAACCCTTGTACAAGAAACAACTTTCCACTTGTATCTGTTCCTTTGTCTTTCCCCCTTCTTAATCCTAGGTGCCCCAGTAACATGTATAAGCAAGTACCTTAGAAAATTATGCTCTAGAATCTAATTTCAACTGTCGTGAGGTTCCCTGGCAGTTGAAATAATCTGGGGATGACAGGGGATCAGACCAGGGAGGCCAGAAGCAGCCTCGGGAACGAGCCATTATAGAAATTCTACGTCAGTCCCGACAGAGGTAGCTGTATATAACTCAACAGTGGTTATCTCTGCTCAACATGTATCTTGGCTTATTATCTAAATGAAAGCCTAAACTCACAAACCACTGAGTAGAAAAGTCAGGGGAATTAAACTAGCCTTCTGATTTTAATGTGAAGAACATAAAAACACACGAAGTCCCACAGATCTTCTAGGTCAAGTCACATGGTAGCAGACTCCAGTGTACTCTGTGGTGAATCCAGTCATCCAGGCCAACAGCCCTTCCTAAGGACCCTCCGTGGGGGGCACCAGGAAGCTGTCATCTGCTGTTCACACTGATGACACCACAGCGATGCCAGGAGACACGGCTCCCCTGGCACTTACCTAGGCACTTGGTTTACACTCAGCCTGCCCCGCTACCAGAGCGACTCGTGAGGAAAGTCCTGTGCTGACACGGATAGTGGTGATGGGCTGAGGCCGACAGAGTCTCAGAGTCTGTGGGATGTGTAAGAGAGGGCTGTTCTGCGGGCAGAGGGAAAAGTTGAAAAGACACAGAGGAAGAAACCAGAGGATGAAAATGGGACAAGGAGCAGTGGATGAGCCAGTGAGGAAGCAGAGGGAAGATGGGCCTTGACCGTGACGAGCTGATGAGCTGGTGAAGCAGATGTGGCTGACGCAGACAGGGCACACCGTGGTCACCAGTCAACACACACACAATGGTTCCCCACCTTCTGTCCCAGGAAATCATAGCACATGCTCTCCTAGGCCAGATTTCAATTGTTAGGCCATCAAGCAGACATGGAAGTTTTCAATGGGGGCGAATTTGTGGCCCACAAGCTGTAACTCTATCTCTTCTCAACCAAGGCAGACACCCTATGGACAACGCCAGAACTACATCCCCTCACTGGGCTCCGAAGTCAGAGAAAACCTGGCTTGGCTCTTGCTTTCAACATTTACTGGCTCTGCAACCTTGGGAAAGGTACTTAACCTTTCTGAGCTTCAGTTTCAATGTCTGTAAAATTCCAAAATAATACTCATTTCATCAGTTTGTATGAAAATTAAATGACATCAAGGATAAAAGTATGCAGTCTGATACATAAGCTCCATTCAGGCATGAGGGGCCAACAGTTCAAGGTTAGTGGGGGAAAAAAAATCGTGAAAGTGTCTGTCTCTCAATCATGTTTGACTCTTTGCGACCTCATGGACTGTAGCCAGTCAGGCACCTCTGCCCAAGGAATTCTCTAGGCAAGAATACTGGAGTGGGTTGCCATTTCCTTCTCCAGGGGATCTTCCTGACCCAGGGATTGAACTTGGGACTCCTGTATTGCAGGCAGATTCTTTACCATCTGAGTCACCAGGGAAGCCCAGTTCAAGGTTCATGAATCAATAATACAAATATTAAGTAAAGTGTCTCTAAAAAGAAATCTACTCAAAATAAGACTATATATTGATCAAAGAGCTAAATGTTGTGATCAGAGGCCTGCAGGAACCTAATTCTGTATTTATCCTAGCAGCAATGGCTTGGTATTTGTTAGTTCAGTGTCTGCCCTGACTTCATAGAATGTTAATGCCTGCAAAAAACAAGGATCAAAGATATTAAAGTATTAAAGATAGCACATGGGAGCAGGGGAGAACTTTGGGGCAGGCAGCTAGAACGGTAGGGCCAGGTAGGTCATGAAAGGGCCTTTAATGTCCTACCAAGGGATGTGGACTTCATATCACTTCTAATCTGGTTATTGATAAGAAAACTATGGGCTTGGGAAAGGTCTCAGCTCTCTGCTGCTTGGTGTAGCTCTAAGGTCTGGCACAGATGTCTCAGCTACGAGGGAAGACTGCTACCCAATGCCTTGTACACCACTGTCTTCTTGGTTCAGAGCAGCGCCAACAACAGAAAATACTGGGAGCTGCTGACCACCTAGTAGCCATTGTGAAAGTCAAAGAAACAGGTGAAATCAAATTTATTAATGTATTTTAACACATTATATTCAATATGTAAGCAATGTCCTAAACATGTAATCTTTTCAACATGGAATCAGTATTCTAAAAATTATTAAGGAGCTATTTCATGTTATTTAAAAAAAAATTATTATTTATTTCCTTGGCTGCTGGGTCTTAGCTGCAGCACGCAGGATCTAGTCCCCGAACCAAGGCCCCCTGCAATGGGAGCATGGAGTCTTAGCCACTCGATCACCAGGGAAGCCAAACATTTTTTTTGCAGGGGGTGGGGGAGGGTTACTCTGTCTTCAAAGTGTGAGTGTATTTTGCACTCAATTAAAATAAGCCACATTTCAAATGGTCAAAAGTTGCTTGTGGCTAGTGGCTCTTATGCTGGGCAGTGAAGGCGTAGGGTACCCTATACATCTCCCAGTGCCTGGTGATCAATCTTCCCCTCTCTTTAAGAATCAGGTCAACCTTTACTTTCTCTGCTAAGTGTCCCCTGAATCCTCTCCCCACCTGAGGGACAGTCAGTTACTCTTCTCCTGTAACAGTGAATCCCCTGACAAAATTTTATAATAAACAGTTGTTGAATCAACAGGAGGATTTAAGTACAAGAATGAAATTGGCCATTTTTACACTTCAGAAATGGAGACAAAATAGAAATGACAACGTTATATCCTTATTTAACTTTCCCACTCTTTAGCAAAACTCCAGTTTCAAAAATTTTGTGAGGCAAAACTTCCCTCCACAAATACTGAGGAGAAAGAGTGACACAGGAGTCAATAAGCTTGGTCACTACGAAAGCCTGAAGAAGTGTAAGGGGCCCTGTCTGAACCACTGTGGAGACATGAACTCTCGAGGGAATTTGCCTGGGTGTGAAACAACTGACAACAAATCTTAGGTCACTGGCTTATATTCCAGGGGTGTTCCCAATGTCTGAACACAAGAATCTTAATTTGGATTCTCTGCGGTTTTTATACCTGAATGCTCTGTCATAGCAATGCAGTGAGTAATAGACCTTGAAAACAGCAAGGTCTCCATTTGCCAAGAAAAAGAAGTAGCTAAGGAAGAAAATATGTAACACACATCTTTCAGATCCTACAGCTTCAGAGCTTCCCCCCACCCCATGAGACTGATGCTAATTCGGAGTCTACTTCTTATGCCAGTCTCTGCTACCCTCTAATAACACTCTCCCCCACCCTCATCTTCCTCTAAAGCAGATTTCTGAATCAGCTGTGAGTTATTTTTCATGAACATGTTTCTTTTCAGTGCAGACCGAACTCCATTTAGACGAAGCTTTAAGAGGGACCCTGGAAAATTCGCTAACCGTTGCACAAGTTTTTTCACTTCATGAATTTTATATCCCTTTGGCTCCCAAAGAATTAAACTGCATCTCAAATATAGCCTAGTGCCTTAATCCTGCCTAAATAGTCCCAAACTTTGACTTTCTCAAAAAACAAAAATACTCCTAAGAACATGTTTCACTGAGTTTTACAACACTGAGTACTAAGATCACCTTTAATTCCGTCCTTTCTTACCCTATCTTTCCTACAAGTTAAAAATCTCTCTAAGAAGCAAACCCCCTCAGCCTGACAAGATCAGACCTGATTATAATATTTGTGGTTAATTATTGTGGTTGAAATTCTGAGGTGTAGCAGGATCTGCAAGCGAGTCATCTGGCTTGTTTAGACACTACCCTGACGTCAAAACGTGTGTCTTTTAACTCTCAGAGGAAGATGGGGTCTCTTCCTCACTCCCCAACCTCCAAAAGTTAAGATATTTTTAGATAACACAGTAGATTAATCCTTTCATGAATGTACCTTAAAACTGTAAATGACTGGCACTTGATGCCCCAGGAGAAAAACAACACGATCTGAAACCAAAACTATTCTAGTTTCAAGAGAACGAAAATAAAATGACATTTTTGGGGTGATGGTACAAAGGTAATATAAATGGGCACAGATGGAGGCCAGTTAAAACTATCGTTCAAAGCTGCTCAGGGAAAAGTCATTGACTTTTACTCTCTGATTGGCCAAACAAGTTTTACAAAAACTCCTCTTAATGATTTACAATTCCTGTAAGATGTAAGATAATTACACGGTGACAGCTGTAAGTTATCTTTTCAGTACAGATGAAACCCCATTTAATGAAGCTTTAAGTGTCTTATTCGCCTTTGTTTCCCATCGTGCTTCACAGAATGCCTTGTAATAGTAATAAGTGCTCAATAAAAACACCTTGAACTATACCAAAATCCTTGGCTCACTTCAAAGACTTTAGATAAGGCAGCAAAATAAAATTAAAAGCAAAAACAAAGACAGCCCAAATCATCTGGCTATAAAAAGTTCATTATTCAAAAATTTTAAATATATGATACTAGAGACTCTGGGGCTAAAACCATTATGTAATTGTCTTATATCCTACTTATAAGAATGTTCGGAGAGTCCTACAATTAAAAAATAAACAAATCCCAGAATGATTAAAACCATAGGTAAATAGCTGTTTATTTTAACCAAGTTGTCTTTTTGTGTAGGCAGACTAAACTAAGGTGCCAATATTTTTTAAAAGAAAATCCCAAATTAGTAAGATTAATAGTCTATTAAATTACACTGTGCTAAAATATAGTTTGTAGATATTATAAGGAAGAGAATCTCCTATACTTAATATCATTAAAATTTATGTTTGAGCTGCCCTCACCATCATTTCTTGAAGATAATAAAAGGATGAATTCTTTGTAAACTGTCCATGCAGTACATAATGGCCAACTAGAGTTCTTATCTCCATCAATGTCAATTTCAAAAGGGAGATGTATACAATATAATAATATATGTGGTTTGAAACATACCCACACCCAAAGATGTGTATATCTGGTCTAGAAATTAAATGGAAAACATATTAGGGAATTCATACTGTAAGAGTTAACCCTTTTCAGATAAAGCTTATGATTATCTTTCACCAATTTCAGATTTTTAAGTACTACACTTCCAAGGTTAAGAGAAAGGGTACAGACTGCTAAGAGAATTAATAGCATTAGCATGAACAAAAGTAGGCAAGCTTGGTCCAAAGATTAACTGAATGCTTTCAGCTTTCTGCATATAGTAGCAGAAGGATGTAATAAATCAGAGAAAGTTAGGTATTGTACACAAAATAAATCATTAGTTCAAGGCCTCAACCCTCTCCCTCCAAATTATTATCTAACCAAAATTTAGATGATTTCGAATTCACTGCAAAGCTTTTTTTAGGATAAAAAAATTACAAAAGGATATTGGGGAAAAAATGAACAGAGATACAAACAGCAAGCTTATATCTATTCCTTAATGAGTAAAATTTACCTTGGATTCTTCTTTGGAAATTTAAAAAATGCTTACCAGTTCATTTTCTAAAACAAGCAAGAGACTGTATTTGGCCACTGTAAAGAAACTGCAAGAAACCTTTAATTGCTAAATAAACACAAAAGAAACAGGGACCACAAAAGAATGAATGTGAATAGCGTTTGTATCTATTTGATCCTGAGAAGGCTGTCACTGCCTGGTTGTCATGCTCAGTTCTCCCCCGACAACACACACATCCAATCCACAGGCACACAGAATTCCAAGAACACTGCCAAATGTTCAGTCAGAGCACTTGTGAAACACACCTTGTAATTGTCCACAGCCTCTGTCGTTCAAACCAGAGCTCGGCAGCTTGTCCTGATCTTCACCAGTGAGGTAAATAAAAATACCATGCATCACTCTTCCAAACAAAAAAAAAGTAAAACAACCTCACAATTAGCAATTAATTTATTGCCCCAGAGATAAATCTTTTCTGTTAACCCAAACCAACATTATGCCTTGATGTAAACCTGAGCACATGCTGAGCACCCTTGCCGCTTACCTCCTCCATCACTTGCTTCTAACGATAGCTGACAAACTAGCCTCACAAATCCTTTTTTAGCTGCTGATCAGACAGATCCCCCTTTGACAATCCAGCATGGTGGAACACTCGAAAATTCTTCCTGCTTCTATTCTATTGCTTGCTTGAAAAACCAGTTTCCTTTTCATTGAGATAATAGCCTTTTCTGTGGTCACATGATTCCGAAGCTACATTAGCAGAGCTTTATGATAATAGACTGAATAAGCCTCTACCCCCTCCTGTTATTAAGGGGATGTCTCTCTCTCACACACACGTGCAAAATGCACACATGCACTCACATACACGTGTCTCAAATTATTTATTCTTCTTGGAATGATAATACATTTAAAATATCTACTGTAACATGAAAATACTAAAAATTTCTAGGTCTGCTGCTAAAAATAACTGCTTGCTGCAAACACTCTGATGCATGGTCTTCGGTGCAGCAGGAAGCAGCACGCCGGCCACGAACGCTCCAATGCATGAAGTGGGACAGAGGAGACCTGTCTGCTCCTGTTCTCTAGAACTTTTGACCCAGTAATATAAAGTTGACACATCTGGCCTCAAGAACACATGATACCTGCCCAGACACTGATATTTAACTAGTTTCAGTTATTAGCAAAACACATGTAAGCATGTGTTTTTTCAACACTTTTTCAACATCAAAATGTATCCTTATTGGAAATGCACCCTATGTAATCTTCTAGGTTATTCTACGAAGAAAAATATTACCATGGCCACAACAATCTTTAAAACATAAAAAAACAAAAACAAAGGTCTTCTGAATCTGGCCAATTTGTTTGATTTCTGATAAACGATCAACTTTCGAAACACACGTGTGGAAACACTACGTCAGTGCCTGACACACGGTTGCTCCACACTTTTTTTTTTTCTTTAATGTCCTTGGTAACAGGTTGAAGTGCTAGGCAAAGAGACAGTGGCAGATGACATTATCTGCTCTCTTTGTTTTCATAAAAAAAAAAAAAAAAAAACCTCTTAAATCTATCAGACAAGCAATTTGGGAAAGGAGTTTAAGTGTAAGAATATGCTGAGAAGTGGAAAGCAGAGAGGAAGATGAGCCAAGGAGTGGCCCCAGAAGCAAAGTCATGCCACTGGGAGGGCTCTGCTGCTCCTAGACTGAAAATAAGACAGACAGTCCCACTAAGGCAACGGAGGAAGTGCCATTTGACATATTTGGGTTTTATTTCTTGCCTTGGTTTTCTCATCTCAAAAACGGAAAACACAGCAGGTATTTTCCTTTTTTAACTTTTCACTGTGCTAAAATACACACAACTTTAAAAGCTACCACTTTTGAATGCACAGCTTGGCAGACCTAAGCCTATGCACACGGTTGTGCAACAGTGCTCCCGACCTTTTTCATCTTGCAAAACTGAAACTGCACCCATTAAACAACAACTCCCATTTCCCCTTCCCTCCAGGCTCTGGCACACAGCATCTACTTTCTGTTTCTGTGAAATTTAACTACTTTAGACCCCTTGTTTAAGTGGAATCAGACAGTATTTGGGTGTGTGTGTGTGTATAGATATGTTAAAGAAGAATTGTTTCAGTACCTGGAGATCAAGACAGTTTTCACCTCACCAAATCATTTTACACAAACTGCATTATCCCTAAGTAAACCAAGGCAAAATTATACTCTTTAATATAGGAAAAAACAGAAGTTGTTATAGATACAACTAGACAGAAGGAATTATTACCACATAAAAGTTATCTATACAAAAAACTCTGTAATTTCTAAGAACCCCCAAATTTTGATAATTCTAATTATGAAACTTTTTAGTTTTAATTTAATTAACCACTCGACACATAAATAACTCGAGCAGGATGGAGTGGGTGTTGACTAACTCTCTTCCAGTCACTGGAAGGGACCGGGGTTACTCTGCTGGAACACAGTCCTAACATCTCACCAAGCCTGTGGTGACTACAAGTGGTCAGTGAGCATAGCTTCCATGAGGACTCTAGCAGAGAAATTGAGACATCAAGAAAATACATTTAAAACACTCAAACGCTCACACCTGGTGATACCTCATCAAAAAAGCCAAAGCACAAAAAACTTTTACAAGTTACAATGATTTTAACAGCCACCTAAATATTTTCATTGTGCACTTAAAATCTAAAATCAGTAATCAGCCAGGGCATCATAGGAAATTAATGTTATTATAGGAAACTAACCATAGCAGATATGAGAGAACACTTCTTTTTTTAAAGCAACAGCATAAAAACTACAGGGGGTAGTTTTGTGAAATCCATCCACCTATTTGTCCTTTTTCTGCTCACAACATCATCAAAGCTTTGGTTATCTTGAGCTAAGGTGAGGTCACAAGCACTCTTAACCACCATGTGGTCCTTTATCAGCTACAATGGAGTTTTCACAAATTATTTCTCAGCTAGTCATGGGCAATCGCAAAATCTGCTGAGAATTCACTGACCAAAACCATCACAGGAAGAAAACGGCTCTTGCCAAAACTTCCAGGTAAAATGTCTTAGTCCAGATTCTGTGCTCTCGCTTCAAGACATACTACAATTAGCAAACCTGTCCCTCTCTCACATCTTCTGCTGGCAAGCACAAATGGGTGAAGCTGTCTAGCCCCCTCCTGAGGGCAGGCTGGTGGCTGCAGCAGACTCCAGTTTATCCGTTTTAACCCTTTTCTTCACGAAGGCTTAGGGAATTAGGTTGGATGGTTTGTAAAGCTGTTTCTAGCTTTAAGGTTTTTCCTGATGGTGGTATTTATATAATTGTGATTAATTTCTTAAACCAAAAGTCTGATGAGAAGTCAAACAAGAATTCAATAGAGTAATATGGTGAAATTTACATTTGGTGCGATAGATGTTAAGAATAAAGTTAAGCATTCTTACCAAGGAAAGCCTGGTTTGGGAAGAACCCTTGGAGAAGGAAATGGTAACCCACTCCAGTATTCTTGCCTGGAGAATCCCATGGACAAAGGAGCCTGGTGGGCTACAGTCCGTGGGGGTCGCAAAGAGTCAGACACGACTGAGCGAGTAACACACACACACACCAGTGAAAGCACCTATGGAACTGACGCTCCCATCTAGATACACAGCACAATCATCACCCAGCAGAGCTCTCCTGAGCCCACCTCCCCACCCCACCGACAACTGTAACTCTTGTGCTATCACAGATTAGTTTAGCTTTTTCTAGAACTTCAAGCAAAGGGAATCAGACAATAAGTACTTTTCATGATTCTTTAGCATCACGTTTTGTGTTATTGTGTATATTAATAATTTGCTCTTTTTCAGTGCTCAGGGTAATTCCACTGTGTAACTATATGGCAGTTCATCTACTTTCCTTTGATGGCCATTTGGGCTGTTTCCAATGGGGAGCTTGTGGTAAACAGAACTCTAAAACGGTTCTGCAAGATTGCCCCACATCCTAAGTTACACATCATTTATAACCCCCAGCATTGTCAATATGGTGGATTTTCACACTAATGATTAGGTTATGTCACATGGCACTGCTGACTTTAAGTAGGGAGATTATTGAGGTGGTGGTGGTGGTGTTTAGTTGCTAAGTCCTGTCCAACTCTTTTCAATCCCATGGGCTGTAGCCTGCCAGGCTCCTCTGTCCATGGGATTTCCCAGGCAAGAATACTGGAGTGGGTTGCCATTTCCTTCTCCAGGGGATCTTCCCGACCCAGGGATCGAACCCAGGTCTTCTGCAGTGGCAGGCAGATTCTTTACTACTGAGCCACCAGGGAAGTCCAGGGAAGATTACTGAGGCCTAATCATAATGCATTTTCTCCATGAGGCAGGAGCAGAAGTTAGAAGTCTCAAGTCCGAGAAGGATTCCATAAACCTTAGATGACATTAGGATGGAAGAAATCCAATATCAAGAAAGATGGATGACCTCTAGGCACAGAGAGTGGCATTCAGCTAACACCTAGCAAGGACACAGAATCTCAGTCCCATTGATCCAAGACCCTGAATTCTGCTAACAAGAATGAGCTGAAAGTGGATTTTCCCCTGAGAGCTTTCAGATGAGAACTCACTCTTGCTGACACCTTTGTTTTAGCCTGGTGATGCTCTGAGCAGAGAATCACACCGACACCGTGCTCAATTTCAGATCTATAGGATGGTGAGCTAATAATTGGGAGTTATTTATGGTAATCTGTTACTCAGAAAAAGAAACCTAATGAGGGGAAGGGGCGACTACGTACAAGTTGCTACCAGTACACATGTGCAAGTCTTTTCATAGACAGGAGTTTTCATTTCAGGTGGGTAAATACGTATGATGGAACTGGAGACTCGTGGATAAGTGTAAGAAACTGTCAATGTGTTTTCTAAGGCAGCTTTACACTCCCATGAGCCATGCATAAGAGATCTGGCTGTCCCACAGCCATACCAACATTTGACATTGTCAGTCTTTTAAATCTTAGCTGAAATTCTACATGTGTTAGCAGCCTTCCCTATACATGGGGCGTGCTCCTTGTTCATTTCCTTCTCTGTAGAGGCTTTATAACATTTACAGCTAATGACACCACACAAAGCCCTGTTTTGTGTACTCTGTCAGTGTCTCTTAGGGATTAGCTTTCTCTGCACTGGAGCACAAACACTGAAGGGTAGAGATCATGCCTTTATTTCTCCAAATCCACCATCATCTATCCTAGTGCTGCCTCTACAGACTAAATGGCCATATTTAAGTACTGACATTTCTTTTTCCTTAAAAAGGCAATTATATAGCAATATGAAAAAATGCTTTTGAACAGGCCACTTCATAGGGAGGAGCGAGTATGGCCTTGGAACTACACTTTAGTTTGACTCCATTGCTAGACACACAACCTTGAGCAACGTACTTAACCTCTCTGAGTCTTTGGTTCCCTATCTGTAAATGGGGAAAGTTGGGGGCCTACCCTGTGTTGTTCTTGTGAAGAGTCTATAAATTGTATGGAAAGCAACTAGCCCAGAGTCAGACACGACTGAGCAACTGAACTCAACTAGCCCAGAGCCTGGCACAGGAAGCCATCAATTGATGGCAGCTATTATTAGCCCTTAGTTTGATATGATGCTCAGCAAAAAGAGAAACAATCTTTCTTTTATAACTTAGTATAAAGAACGGAAGAGAATACATAAAATGTAAGAGTTGGATTAGGTGGATGATATCATAGGGGATTTTAATTCCAATTTTTAAACGCTTAGTAACGTTTCCATAATTTTAAAACACAGTAAATTGTTGATAACTTCTAAAACTGGGTCAAGGATACATGGGGGTGGGGATTATAAATACTATTTTAAAAATTTCCATTATACAAACCTCAAAAACTAGAATTCACTGTACCAAAAAAAAAAAAAAAAGCTAAATATTTAATTGACAAAGATTTCCTGATGCACCAAGACATTTTATTAATTCAAATGATTAAAAATGAGATAAACCCTGAAGGTGTCACAGTTAACAAGCTGCAGGGTGAATAAAGTTTAGGTTATTTATGATATTAAGTTGTCAGCCCATTAGCATTGTAATTCTATATTAAACCAAAATATCAGGTTTTGAAAACCTGATAAAATGTCATGGAATAGTTAATCTCTTTGTTAAATACATTTTTAATGCAATAAGGCATCAGTTGCATACATAGTATAAGTCAATAAAGTGAAAAGTAATAACACCCACTTGAACTAGCTGTTTTTATGAGGCACCTGTGTGCACAGAATTATGTCAGTTGGCTCTCTGGGCCTTCTTCCTCAAGAGGGAAGCCAGGGATAGCAAGAAGGCCTGAGAATATGCTGCCTGTGGCTGTCAGCCCGCTAACATTAACTAAAGATTTCACTGTTCTGATATGCAGGGTAGTCCATCTTCGATAAGGCCCAACTGTGCTAAGCTAGCTAGCAGCGAGTGCTATTTTGCTGGGTTATTTCCAATAAAAGGCTTATGCAAACAGCAGCGCATAAATGTCTATGATACGACTGCAGGAAATTATACCCACACAAAAGACAGCTGAGGAGAAGGACTAGAGAGTACAATCACTTCTAAATACGACTCTGCCAAGTTGCCACTTCATGGAATGAAATAATATACAAATAGCACACTGCATTTCCAGCTCAGCATCTGTGCTTCATCCAAGGACTTTAGAGGCTTTGACTACTGAATCTGATTCTTCCCAGTTAGTCCACACGTAAACCATTCCAAAGAGTCGCCCTTAAGAGGTGCATTTATTCTCTGAAGTCACTGAGTACTCACCCCTGGGTTACAAATGAAATTCCTAGGTGATCTGCTAACCAGAATGAATGAGAAACCCAGCCGTCTATCAGGATTTATAACTTTTATTCCTCAGGATTCTAAAAATGCCGAAGGCTCAGGGAGCAGATTAAAGACCACAAGAATTTGACTCACTGATTAATCCAGCCCTCTGAGATTGGCATTATTCCCTAGACGGCTCTGATGGGATAAACGACCATTTAGAATTATAAAATTGTGGGGCTTAAAAAACAAAACAAAACAAAAAACGTGAGGGCCATCTCGTGTTGGGACTCTCGAATTCTTCCATCTCAAATTCCCAACCTTGGATAACTTCTCAGTCTCCGGTTAGATCTTTTCAATTCATAACCTTAGTTAGAGCCATTTACATTGTAAGGAGAAAATTTCCCCAGCTGTTCTTAAGAGTTCAAAAAGCAACCAAAGGCCAAGACTAGACCATACTGTTTCTTTAAAAGGTTAGATGGGAATGAGATTCCAGGGACAAAATGGAAGAACTACACCCTTTGACCGTGATGGCTAATGGCCTTAAACACACCTTCTTATCATCTTCAAACCCTGGTAGGTTAACCAGACTTGCTCTTCTCACTCTACTATTCGCTCTACGTATTAACTTCTCCCAAATAGAGTCAAAAGAGAGTGACAGCCACACACACACCGAGGACTAGAAGAGCCTGGCTTGCTTTTCTCACTGGATCATAAAGGAACGCTACGCAGGTAACTGATAATAAGGACTTTTGTTTTTTCTTGACAGTCTGCTTTAACTAAGATCTGACTGAAAGTTTTCATTGGTTCACAAATTCGGCCATATACATACAGAAGAGACAAAAAAAAAAAGTCTCTTGGTGGAGGTACTATATTCTGAGGCAAATAGTAAATTATTCATCTATTCTACATTTCCACGGTCACGAGAGGGACTTGAGGAGCATGCGCTGCGTGTATGGAAGACCACACCTCACACAGCACAGCACAGTGCTGTAATTCTGCACCACAGCCAGTTCTGGTTCAGCTTCAAGGGTCCCGTGTTAAACGCTTTTAAATGAGGTGGATGATTTCTTCCTTCTCCCCTCACCCTGCTTTTTCTTTTCCTGCTTTCTCCTTAGTCACTCCTTCCTTTCATAATATTAAGATTACTTGCCCTGGTGAGCAAGAGGGTATGTCATAGTAGCCAGTCTAAGAGAAGAGGGGAAATATCATTAGAGGCAAAAAAAAAAGTCATCTTTCCTTAAAGCCTCACAGTCTGCAGCAATAATTTATAACAAAGGAAAAACATGTTTGACACCTGCCCTGATGTCTTTCACTTCTTTCTCGCTCTTGTTTCGTTTGTAGCTGTGGATTAATTCATTTCATTCAACAAGAACTTATTCAGAACAGTGTCAGGTAAGGCACTAAGTCAGGCAGCGGGGACACAAAAATGGACAGGACAAAAAAAGCCCTGTCCTCTAGAGGCCCATCATCAATGAGGGCAAAGAGCTGCTGCTGCTAAGTCGCTTCAGTCGTGTCCGACTGTGCGACCCCCATAGACGGCAGCCCACCAGGCTCCCCCGTCCCTGGGATTCTCCAGGCAAGAACACTGGAGTGGGTTGCCATTTCCTTCTCCAACGCATGAAAGTGAAAAGTGAAAGTGAAGTCGCTCAGTCATGTCCAACTCTTAGTGACCCCATGGACTGCAGCCTACCAGGCTCCTCCGTTCATGGGATTTTCCAGGCAAGAGTACTGGAGTGGGATGCCATTGCCTTCTTGGGAGGGCAAAGAGAGAAGTAAGCAAAATGTATATGATCAGAAATGCCTTCTCAAGATGGGCTGTTAGAAGACGAAGAGAGTCAATGCCTAACTTTGAATGGGGAGGGCCAGGGAAGGCTTTAGAGGAGAGTAGGACAAGCAGGACTCTATCTAGTGTGTGAGGAAGGGAAGAAAAAGGTATAACAGCAGGGGAGCATGACAGCACATTTCTTACTCGAGATCCAATGAAATCCGCGTGATCACAGCTGAAAGGTATTAATGCCCAAAAGAAGGTGGTGGGAAAAGAGGCTGCAGAAGTGGGCACAGATGAGGCTAGGATGAGCCCTGTCTGCAGAGCTGAGGAGGCTGAAATCCATCCTGTGGGGAATGAGGAACCCATGAAAGGTTCTGAGCAGTTGAAGAGATGATTGTTTTTCTAAAAGAGAAAGATTTCCATAGGGAGAAGCTTCAAGAAATGATACTACATGGGGAATAGTCAGAAAATTGTAGCAATAAATCAGTGAGGAATGATAAGACTACTTCATATTTCAACAAATGTTTCTGGGAAAACTGGATATCCACATGCAAAAAATAATGATGGTGGACTCTACTTTGAAACGTGAAAGTCACTCAGTTGTGTCTGACTCTTTGCAACCCCATGGACTACACAGTCTATGGAAATCTCTAGGCCAGAATACTGGAGTGGGTAGCCTTTCCCTTGTAGAGGGGATCCTCCCAACCCAGGGATCGAACCCAGGTCTCCTGCATTGCAGGCGCTTCTTTACCAGTTGAGCCACAAGGGAAGCCTGAGAATACTGGAGTGGGTAAGCCTATCCCTTCTCCAGGGGATCTTCCCAACCCAGGAATCGAACCAAGGTCTCCTGCATTGCAGGCGGATTCTTCACCAATTGAGCTATCAGGGAAGCCATGTTTACCTTACATATACAAAAATTAACTCAAAGTAGATCAAAGACCTAAACATAACAGCTAAAACTATAAAATTCTTACCAAAAAACAGGGAGGGGGGGAAGTTTCATGACACTGGATTTGGTAATGATTTCTTAGATATGACATCAAAAGCATACAAAACAAGAGGAAAAAATAGGTAAGTTGGCCTTTATTAAAATAAAAAACTTTTGAGCATCCAAGGATACTATCAACAGAATGAAAAGGCAACCTATGGAATAGGGGAAAACATTTGCAAATCATATTTATTTGATAAGGGATTGATACCCAGTATAAAGAACTCCTGTAATACAAACAAAAACCCAAACAATTTGATATAAAAAAAATAATAAAAGAAATTTAAAAGACACTTCTCCAAAGATATACAAATAGCCAAAAAGCACATGAAAAGATGCTCAAACACCACTGGTCATTATGGAAATACAAACTAAAACTACAAGGAGATACCACTTTACACCCATTTAAATGGTCATTATCAAAAAAACTATGAAATAAATATTGGCATGGAGAAATAATGGAGAAAATGGAACCCATGTGCATTGCTGGTGGCAGGTAAACTGGAAAACGGTTATGTGATTCCTCCAAAAAAACTAAGCACAGAATGACCATGTAACTCAGCAATTCCACTTCTGGGTAAGAACCTGAAAGAACTGAAAGCAGAGACTTGAACAAATATTTGTACTTCTATGTTCTTAACAACATTATTCACAATAGCCAAAAGGTGGAAGTAACCCAAATGTTTACTGACAGATGAATGGATAAATAAAATGTGGGGTGTGTATGTATATACATACATACAAACAATGGAGTATTTTTCAGCTATAAAAAGGAAATTTTGACCTCTGCTACAAGATGGATGAGTCCTGAAGACATCCTAAGTGCTATAAGTAAGTCACAAAAAAGATTAGAACCTCTTATATGAGCTTTCTAGACCAATCCAATTCATAGAGGCAGAAAGTACAATGGTAGTTGCCAGGAAATGGGGAGGGGTGGGGTAAGGAATGGGGAGTTAGTGTTCAGTAGGTATAGCCTTTCAATTGTGGAAGATGAAAAAGTTCTGAAGATGGATATTGGTGATGGTTTTATGACAATGTGCATGTACTTAACGCCACAGACATGGACACTTAAACATGGGTACAACAGTAACTTTAGTATGTATATTTGAAAATTCTAATATAGTCATATTTTAGTTAGGCAAGGTAAAAAATGTCCTTGTATTCAGAGTTTTGCTTATATCTCCTACATTGTTATTACTGCCTCAGTGAAAGAGTGTTCTTTGCCAGCCACCAAATCATCGTCACCTTTAGGCCTGGTGAAGCCATCTGCTGTGTGCCCAAGGTTTCAAGTGGTTTGTGTTAGTTTATTAGTAGTCCATTGGTGGCTCAGAGGTTAAAGCGCCTGCCTGCAATGTGGGAGACCTGGGTTCAATCCGTGGGTTGGGAAGATCCCCTGCAGAAGGAAATGGCAACCCACTCCAGCATTCTTGCCTGGAGAATCCCATGGACAGAGGAGCCTGGCGGGCTACAGTCTATGGGGTCGCAATGATTCGGACACGACTGAGCGACTTCACTTTCACTTTAAGTAAAATTACCCCCAAACTTAGGAGTACTTTCTGCCACACCTACAAAACAGAAGATAAAACCACACATCAACTAAGCAAGAGAAGCTCAACGAAAAGGTCGGAGGACAATTTATTCATCGTTTCAGAAGCAAGAGAACCCAGAACAGGTTGGGTGTCTAAGATCCTCCCCAAGCGGGCCATGGACAGCACACACAGGTGACTCTCGGTCATCCAAGCTAAGAGGGTTCCTAATTTATTTCTGTTTTCCTGTGGAATAGAGTAATTGATATGCGCTAACTGAAAGGCAAAAACACTGGGACACAAACTGAGACGGAGTCTCTCAAGGCTGGACCTTGGTTAGGGAATCTGTGAGGCTTAGCAAATGTACACGTGTGCTCTAGTCGCCCTTCTCCCCTGGCTCGGCAGACACTGCTAATGAATCATCTCTGAGCCTGAGTGCACGCCTCTCCCTTCTTCTGACCCAGCACCCCCAGGCAGTCGCTATAATGGATAGGAATTGGCACCAGAGAAGGAGCCGTGCTTGCCGTCCCAGTACTGGGGTACTCGTGCTTAATGATCCCAAAGTGTGCAGGCATCGGGCCAGCCCGGTGTTTTTGTATGTGGCGTCCCACTGGTTCCTCTGAATACCAGATGAGAGTGGCTTCATCTTCCCCTTTGAGAGATGAAAAAACTGAGGCTTGGTGAGGGGTTAAATAACTTATTGAGGGTTACACAATTGAAACATTGCAAAACACCAGTTATTAATATTTAGTAGGTACAAATTATATGCCAGCCACTCTGACATGTATTATCTCTTTAATCCTTTCTATAGCCCTGTAACATAGGTATTAATTTATCCCTATTTTACAACTAAGGAAAATGAGGCTTAGAGAGAGGTTTGGTAACCTAGTATCAGTCAGATTAGTAAGAACAGAATTTAACCTCAGACCAGATGAATCCCACATCCCCTGTTTTTCCTCTCTGATGCTTCTGGAAATAAAACTTTATGCTTAAGTTACACTATGCCAAGGCATTATTAGGGGTACAGAGACAACCACTTAATAAGTTTACAGTATAAAAAAGGAAAAAGCTACTATGCAAATCACTATAACTGCCATTCATCTATTCCTCCACTAATCATTGAGGTCCTTATATCTGCAGGCACTGTGCATATAGTGGTGAAAGTGATAAAAATCCTTGTCCTCCTAACCTTAACAATCTAGAAAAGGCCAATAAACAAGATAAATGAGTAAAAAGATACCACATGTGAGCTAGTGCTAAGTGCTAAGGAGGAAAAAGAATGGAGAGGGACGAGAAAAGAAGGCAAATTGAGGGCATTTCAGTGAGGGCAGCAAGGACCCTCCCGCTAGATCTTCAGACATGTAGCATGCTCCATCACTGGGACAGCCAACACCACCCCCTCACCTTTCCAAACAGCCATAGGGTCTCTGGCCCTCCTGAGAGCTGTGGATACATGTTTGCCAAAAAGTTCATTTCGGTTTTTCTGTAAGATATTCAGGAAAACCCAAATGAACTTTTGGGCCAACCCCATTATTGTCTTACCATTTTTCTTCAAGCCTGGTATAATTCAGCTTCTGCCAGAAACTGAATTTTGTACTTTTTTCAAAACTTGGCTTTAATGACACTGCACAAACATGCTTCCTACTTCACCTCCCTGATATGTTGAGTCTACTTCTCTGCCACCAAGCCAAACAAGCAAGCAAACAAAAATACCCAAAAAACCCTATGGCTGTTGTTTGAATAACAATCCTGGTTTTGCTTCTGGCTATAAAGGCACTCCACTGATAACGCAGCTCCTGGGATCACATCAGTAAGACTGGGACGCAATGGATACTTCCAGCCTCAGGACCTCACTCAGCTCCAGTGCCCAGCTTGCAGCCCACCGTCGATCTCTCTTCCAGATGTGAGGACCCCTCACCTCTCTGAGGAAACTCCTCTTCCTCTGTCTGCTGCTTTTCAGTTTCTGTCCCCTAGTAAGTTTTCTGTAACTATCCCATCTCTGTCTTCAAGCCCAATCAATTTCCAACATCTACGTTTACAGTTTCTCTTGATCACATCTCCTTCTTTCCAGTTCCTCCCCAAGAGTCAGAACTTCCTCATCTCTAAAGTAGGCTTCCCCGGGAACATCTCCAGGTATTTTCCCTTTCTCCACTTACCCTAGGATCAGCATCAAATGTTGGTGCTATGGTCCCTTCATGGTGAACTTGAAGGCAGAAAGCACTGTATACTAAGATCCTCAATTCATTGAGGACTAAGTGTGGTGATGATAACCTATCACAGTTCTTAACATGCAGTAGGGACTCAAAAATAAAAATGTCATTTTTCTTTCCTTTTCTTTTATTTCTTATTCTCTGTGAAATCAAATAAGGATCTGACATTCGGAGGCTTGTGCAATCTACCTGGTTTTCCACGTTTTCTGAGCAAATATTCCTCCAGCTCTGTGTTCTCAGTTCTGGTCAAGCTGGAGTACTCAGTGCTATTAGACCTGACAATCATTCATGCATCTTGTCCCTTTCTGTTGAGAGTGAAGTGTCCCTTGCCATTCTCTGCCTATGTAAATCTTACCGATCCTCCAAAGGTTATTATCAATGGCCACCTCCTCCTGAAGTCACCCCTAAGCCCTTCATACAAAAGACCCTTTGCTATCTCTGTCCCAAGAAATCACCAACTACTCTGACAGCACCTTTCAGTCAATCGAGAAACATGTATCGATCATTTGGTATGTGCCAGAAACTGAGGACACAAATGTAAAACACTACTATATTCTTTGTATATCCTGGTTATTAATGTTTATGTACTTAATTTACCCTAAGTATATTATAAAGTTGAAAGAGGCCCAGCACTATGATTATAAGTTCTTTGATGTCAGAGTCTGTGTATTACTCATCTTTGTATTCTCTACAGCACTTATTATGATACCTTGGTTCATAATATAAGCTTAAATTGTTAAATTTGATAGCAACCATAACAATTTTGCAGTACTTAAAAAAAAAACACCACATTTTATTCCAGAGACAATTAAGGCGTTTATAGCGAAAAATTAAGTATTCCTAAAACACAAGAGAAATTACTACTATTTATAAAATTTTAGATGAAGAAATAAGTACTACATAGCATTAGGTGCATAACAGTTTACTACGATTTAAATACAAAGCTAGGATAGAATGCTGTCTCAGACTATGCTCAAACTTCAAAGTCTATAGAACATGTCAAAGAAACAAATAAATAAGGATAAGATAAACTCAGTAGACCCCTCAATCCTGTACTTTCATTGCATGCTTCCGTATTTTGTGTTGAGTGGAGACCTGCCATTAAAAGTCTTATGACTGGGATAAACTATGCCATATGTAAATGAGAAATTAAAATGCCAGAATAAAGAACAAATTCACTGCACCGCGTCCCTGATTCAGGTGTTAAACTCAAGACTTATTAGTCAGAGGGATGAGCCAAATATAACGTGTGAGGAAAATCTGACAGAAGACATGTACTCTAAGTCGTCTCTTCATATTCAACACCTCCACCAAGAAAGAATTAGAACCGCAGCCCTCTAATATCTAAACCAAAAGCAAATAGAAGTCAATTCTCCAGCAGCTTAGATGTTGTAAATATATGAATACACACGCAGAGAGTGGAAATAAATCTTAACATTTCAAAAATATTTCTTGGCCCTAATACTTCCAAGTAGGTAGAGTTTAATGAGGATTAAGGGCCTATTGACGCTTGGTGCTGAGGTAGATGCCATACCTAATCATTTGCTTTAAACAGGATAATGAGGAAAAAAATTAATAGCTTAAATGTTCAGCTTGAGAGTTAAGTATCACAAGCACCATTATATCACCAACTAAGAAAATGAACGAAAAGTACACTAGCTCCTGTCTCCCACTTTTAAGATACAAAAGGCTATCAATTTGTTTCCATAAAAACATAACCAATATCACTTACTTTGATAGAAAAATGTATTCCTTAGATGCTCCTGGCTAAAAAATGATTAACAACTACAAACATTTACAAAGAGCCTAACAAAAGTGAAACAAATCACTGTAATTATTGAAACATGAACTGGTGAATAGATATTCTACTGGGAAAAGCCATACTATCTGAGTTCATATGATAGATAATGATAAAACATGATAATGATAGATAGATAAAACAGTATGTTACATAAAAGGTGAACTTCAAAGCTAACCCCATTGCTTGCTGACATGACAATATGCTGTAACAGAAAAGATGAAGAAATGATAAAAATCACGGGAAATGATCTCGTTTTAGAGTAAAAAGGTTAGGATATGGCAAATAGTGAATATGGTGATGAAACACTGCAGTCCAATTTGAGTCTTAATGTAGTAAAACATACAAAGTTAAATTAAAAAAAAATTCCGTACACACAGCAGATACTAAGAAGTAATTACAGCAAAAGAAATTAGCCAGCACTTAAATATCAAAGCTTCAAATAAAATGATTTTAAGAACAGCTAAACTTTATTAAGTGCTTAGTAAGTGCTAAGCCTGGTGCTAAGCCCTTTACACACATTATCTCATTTAATAACAACCCTAAGAATGAGACATTTATCTTTTCCCCATTTTAAAGTTTAAGTGTCAGAGCTTGGATTCACACCCAGAATCTGACTTGGTTCTTTACCTATGACAGCAATATATATTGTATTAACATGGTTCTTTAACCATACAGTAATATATACTGTATTAATTTTCATGCAAATTTAATGATCAAACACATACACAGGATAATTAACATGCCCAGTCCTATTGTAATATGGGTGTACTCATATGCATTGCTCTAATCTATGCATGTTAAAAGTACTTCTATATGGAGAAGAGGAGAGAAGCAAAGTACTGACAATTGGGTCTTGACATGGAAAAAAGAAACGTCACTCTTTGTGCAGTTCCTTGAATTACAGCCCTGATGGCTGGGATGCCGCGGAAGAGTGGTACATCCTGCAAGGCAAACCATGGTCTCTCCATGCACTGAACATGCAACTTTAATAGGCTTATACCAGCTAAGACAGTGGGCAGCAAATGTGGTATAAGGGAAAGCCTGAGAAGGCTCCCTTAATTTCTGCCTCAATCTAAAAGAAACTATTTCTTTTTTATCTTTAAGAAAACGAAGTGGTGAGCAAGCAGAGAATGCATTCTTATATATATGGTACCATCATTTTTAGAAAAAAGCCATATTTATGCCTCTTATTTTTTAAATCACAAGGTAGGCCTACAGTTTCTGCCACTAATTTCAGCATTTTCCTTTGGTTCTTTAAAAAAAAAAAACCAAAGGTCAGTCAAATTCTTATTTGACTCAATTACACATGTGTCTACCCAGGATTAGCTAAAGGTTTGAAAATTTTTAATAGTTTATTAAAAATAATATAAAGATACACCTACATATCTACCTAGAAGTCAAACTGAACAACCCTAACAACTGAATCAAAATTTATTTGTTGACATTTTTAAATGGAATAAGGCAAAGGCAAAGTATACATCCCTCTGGCTCAAGATAAAATATGTTCCTAAAATGTATATAAAATACTTTTCACCTATCAAACATGACTTTCCTATTAAATCATATGATTTAATATGCTTCCATGAGAAAGAAAAACCACACTGATGGGGTGAGCTAAAAATCTGTAGAAATCTGACCACATGCCTAAGTCTGTATTCCAACATGGCCTGAAAGCCATCAAGCTGAGTTCCATCGGTTGAAGTCGATTACTAGGAAAAGTCAGAAGCAATCAACAATGATCAGAACATGGCAGGAAAACAACAGGTGCTGACTCTGCTCCATTTTAACCAACAAACTCACAAAGCAGAGCCACCCAGACATAAATCATACTTCTCTCTTCCCTCAACAGAGCCCATTAATTAGGATCAGGATTGCATAATCAAGATGTACAAATTATATTTTAAAATGCATCATAAGAAAATTTAAGAGAAAATTAAAAATATTTCATGGAGGTATCATACGAGTATAGCTGCGACACTTACTAAAGGGTTTTCTTAGGTTCAACTGAATATTCACACTCAGAACCATCAAAGCAACATCTGGCCCCAGTCTCCTGAGAAGGAGGTTACAGGACAGAACAGGGCTTGCCCAGCCAGGGAGCTTTAGACCAGGGGTTGGTGGGGGTTGGTTCAACTCACTTCTACACGGGAGGGGTGTATGAGCTGTTCTTTTAGATGCGTCCTGCTCCACAGAAACCAGTATCTCTTTTAACAAGTTCACAGGCAAAGCTTCCAAAGTCCCGGTGAGGGAAATACTCCCAGGGAAATATCAGAGCTAGGGCTCCCCCATCTGGTATTGATATTTCATTTTTCCTCCTATCCAAGATACATTTAACTAATCAGGGGTCATTTTTAGTGAATATAATGTTACCTAGATTCACAGCTGATATAGTCTTATCAGACTGCCAAAGGAACAGATACAGCACTAACAAAAAGTTAGAAATGCCACCCTTGTACTTCCTTGGTGGCCCAGTGGTTAAGAATCTGCCTGCCAGTGCAGGGGACAAAGGTTTGATCCCTGGTCTGGGAAGATCATCCCACATGCTGCAGAGCAACTAGGCCCATGTACCACAACCACTGAGCCCCTATGCCTAGAGCCCATGCTCCAGAGCAAGAGAAGCCTCTGCTGGGACAGGCCTGCACACCGCAACCAGAGAGTAGTTCCCACTCACAGCAACTAAAGAAAAGGCTGCGCAGCAGTGAAGACTCAGCAAAGCCAAAAACAAATAATAAAGTTGGATATTTTTTTAAAATGCCAACCTGAAGTATCTCAACTATATCAATAACTATTAATCAATATAAAAAACATAACCCAAAATAAAAATGCGCAAAATATATCATAGGCAGTTCAAAAGAACCAAAATGACCAATGTATAATCTCAATAGTAATCAGAGAATATATATTAAAAGTAAAATGGAATATCATTCCACACCCTTAACACTGTCAAAAATTTAATCTTAAATCACATATCCTTCAAACTATTACTACCCTCCTAGTAATACCCCAGAGAAATTCTCACATTTATACAAGTGGACATTCACAAAAACATTTGCTGCTGGAATATTTACAGTTGTAAAACACTGGAAACAACCTAACCATTCATCAAGAGGAAAATGGGCAGTTTGTGACATGTCATATAATGGAATACAGTACACTGAACTGACCAGCAAATACATGGACGTGATCTCAAAGCAACATAATGTTACAGGAAAAAAAGCAAGTTGCAAAACAAAACGGGCAGTTTCGTATGTTTAATCAAGTTAAAATATTTTATATTGGAGGATAGGTGATTAACAATCAGGTACATAGCAAGGTGGTTTCAGGTACACAGCAAAGTGATTCAGTTATACATATACATGTATCTTTCTTTCCCCTCTGCCTTGGAGCTGGCAGGATCTTAGTTCCCCGACCAACTGAATTTGGGCCCTTGGCAGTGAGAGCACAGAGTCCTAACCACTGGAACACCAGGGAGGCCTTTCTCATCAAGTTTAAAATATACAAAATGACATCAAATATTATAAACAATTAAATACACAAAGAGTAAAAGTAAAAGCAAAAATAAAAAGCATAGGTACAATAAAGAACAAATTCTGAATGGAGTTATCTCTGAGAAAAGAAAGAGAATGCGATAAATAACCCAAAGAGTTCAAAACAAGTGTTTTTTATACCTGGTCGGAGAAGGCACTGGCGACCCACTCCAGTACTCTCGCCTGGAAACTCCCATGGACGGAGGAGCCTGGTGGGCTGCAGTCCATGGGGTCGCTAAGAGTCAGACGCGACTGAGCGACTTCACTTTCACTTTTCACTTTCATGCATTGGAGAAGGAAATAGCAACCCACTCCAGTGTTCTTGCCTGGAGAATCCCAGGGACGGGGGAGCCTGGTGGGCTGCCGTCTGTGGGGTCGCACAGAGTCGAACACGACTGACGTGACTTAGCAGCAGCAAAGAAGAATAAACTTTCAAAGTCCAGATTTTATCTTTGCAGTTTTCGATCAGAATGCACTATACAGATACTGGTTCTTTTTAAGACTGTCATTCTACTTGTAATTCTATTTCTTGAACTGAATTTCTCTGTTTCAAACATCTACCAATTGACTTTTGGATGTCAGGACTTCGGTCCAATTGGGACGTGGCATCCACTGTTTTAAACCAAGACTTCGCCTCTCTTCCTCTGGTCTCTCCATTTCCCCCCTAAATTCACCCTGGGCACCAGAAACAAAGCAATCAGCATACAATGTCACTTTGGTAATCTCACTCATCAGATCCCGAGATGTCAATCTCTGATGGCAGCCACTGCCTGGAGAATGAAAGGAAAAGGCTTTTAACCCAGCATTTAAAGGTCTCAAAGCGGGCCTTCTCCTCCTCCCCCATACAAAGGGCTCTCTGGCTTTGCTTGTTCCCTTTTCTTCCTCTTCCTTCAAGCTGTGTGTCTTGCTGAGACTGCTACATGTTCATCACCTCTCTTCTAGTATCTAAATCTTAGTTCTGTTTCAAGACTGGTCACAAGTTTTATCTCCCCACCCCCATTAAGCCCCGTCCCCCCCAATCAATGGGTCCTAATTTGGATTCATTCATCCATTCAAATACTGATTGGATGTCGGCATGTGGCAGGAGACATATCCCTGGGGGCACTGGTGGGATGCCTATGTATACTACAGTGAATTAAACCCCCTTGGTCTTTTTGTTAATGTCTGTACATCAATCTTGACTATGCTATAAGCTTCTTAAAGGAACGGATTCATTTTCCCCCCATACAGGAGCTAACATGGTACTCTGCAGTGGTCAGAGTTCAATAAAGATTCTCTGGTTAAATTAATTTTGAAATGAAAAGGTTATATGATCTAATTTTTTGACCAAAAACAATTAATGCTTATCATTGAAGTTTTGAATAATGACAACATTTTCTTGAGAAGTATATTTCTACCCAACAAGATTAATGGACTTGGAGTCAGAAGGTCTTGTTTTAATTTAGGCTCCACTATATTACCTCTGGCCATAATTCTCTCTCTCTCTCATTAGTCTCCATAAAATGAAAATATTCACACCTGTCTGAAGTGTTATGAAGGATGAGTAAATTAGAAAAGACATGTCATTATGTAAGGAAGAGTCTAGGCTTCCTAGGTGGTGCTAGTGGTAAAGAACTCACCTGCCAATGCAGGAGACACAGGAGACAAGGGTTCAATCCCAGGGTTGGGAAGATCCCCTGGAAGAGGGCATGGCAACCCATTCCAGTATTCTTGTCTGGAGAATCCCATGGACAGAGGAGCCTGGTGGGCTATAGTCCAAAGAGTCGCAAGAAGTTGGAAAGGACTGAGCACACATAGTTGATTTACAATATCATATTAGTTTTGGGTGTGCAACACAGTGATCCAATATTTTTATAGCTTATACTATAAAATAATAGCTATATTCCTTGTGCTGTATTAATATATGCTTGTTGCTTATTTTCTACACTGCTGCTACTGCTAAGTCGCTTCAGTCGTGTCTGACTCTGTGCGACCCCATAGACGGCAGCTCACCAGGCTCCCCCGTCCCTGGGATTCTCCAGGCAAGAACACTGGAGTGGGTTGCCATTTCCTTCTCCAATGCATGAAAGTGAAAAGTGAAAGTGAAGTTGCTCAGTTGTGTCCGACTCCAAGCAACCCCATGGACTGCAGCCCACCAGGCTCCTCCGTCCATGGGATTTTCCAGACAAGAGTACTGGCGTGGGGTGCCACTGTAGTTTGTATTTCTTAATCCCATACCCCTATCTTGCCCCTCCCCCCTTTCCTTGTCACACTGGTAACCTGTGGTTTGTTCTCTATGTGAGACGGTTTCTTATTTGCTATCTTCACTTGCTTCTTTTACTTTTTAGATTGAAATGACAGCATGCACACATGCAAGAAAGAGTCTAGTGTTTATCACTTAGTTCAATAACTATCAGGCTATTCTTAACAGATGCCAACACCTCCCACAAAAAGTGTTTATAAAGATTCACTCCCTTTCTGCCAGGTGAGAGAGATGACATCTTTGACCAACATATGAAAGAAAAGAGGACCTACAAAAGCAGCCAATTAAAATATTTTAATTATACACTAAGTAATAATCTCAAGGTCATTAAAGTATTCTATATTTAAAATATCTTTATCATTCTATTTATCATATAAAGTTAAGTACAAACAGTAAATATTTATTACTCTTGTAAGGGACCAATGTAAATGGTGCTTGGAAAAGAATAGAAAACAAGAAAATTGCTCTTTAGAATAAACATGATCTCAATAAACTTTCTACTTCCTTTTATATAAAATCATTTTCTATTTGACTTCCTGTGTGAAGTAGGAAACAGAGAAATCCATTAATGACTGACTGGTTTGCCTATCTGGTTCCTCAGAAGAATTATTAACCTCTGCTATACATCCTTGCTGCTCCTGCTTGGTAGAGTTGCCCAGATGAGAAGCAGCATTCAAGGAAATCAGTTTCTACAATTTAGAGTCTGCTCTTGTGATCTTCATTTGGAGCCCATTCTTGGAACCACCATCTCTCTGTCCTAAGATTCAAGGCCCCCCTCCCCACTTTGGCAGTGCCCCAGATCCACTACATCTCTATTTTAGCTACACTAACCCCAGAAAGCTAATTTCTGGCAGACCATTTAGCCTATAGCACATCCTCTAAATTTACTGACACTCAGGGTAGCGACTTTTACATAATATGGCAGCAAACAGAAATTTGCACATTCAGTTTGTTGGCAAAATCTTACACGAGTCATAGTTTGACTATTTCTTCCTAGGTCACGTTTCTATACCACGATGCAAAACCTAGGTAACTACTACATAATATTCAAGATTATGGGCGCTGGTGCCAGACCAGTTCAAGTAGTAGCTGCACTAGACATGCTGCCTCAGAAAAAAATTACTTCACGCCTCCATGCCTCAGGTTCTTCTTCCATGAAAGAATAACCACCACCATTACCATCACGACCACCACCTGATATGAATTCTATACAAATTCTGCACTTTATTTTCCTTTTTATTTTTTCAAAAATTTATTTCTTTTTAATTGAAGGATAATTACTATATTGTGTTGGTTTATGCCATACATCAACATGGATCAGCCCTGGGTATACCAATATCCCCTCCCTCCTGAAATTCTCTACTTTTAAGAGAAAGAAACACCAGTTACTAGAGGAATAAGCTGTAAGTATACTTTTAATAATTTAACAGCAAGTTGAGCAAGCATCTTTCTGGTTGAGTAGATTCTTTTAAGCTTAAAAAAAAAACGGTTAAGTATGATATTAGCTGTATACTCAGTTCATCTGTTAGGACAAATACTTATAATTTCATTCCTAACAGGTTGAATGTTTTTTACAGGAAAAAGTGTTCACTAGGAAAAAATGTGCAAAGTAGGGAAAAGTGAGGAAAGAAGGGAAACACTCATATTTCTACTCTCTGAAGATACTATTCAACAAAAATTAACAATTTTTAACAAAATATAATTTTAAAAAATCAGTTGTATAAAAATGAATCCTACCATTCATTTTCACCTAACAGCATCACAAAGTATTTTTCATTATTTCAGTTTTTGGAAATATAATTTTAATAGTGCCATAATATTTCAAATTGAGTTCATATATTTCAAAGCAAACATAGGTAGGCTTTTCTTATGATAACTGTAACCAATATATAAAACACATATATTTATATTCTGTCACTCTAAATTCATCCTCAAAAAAAAAAGCAAACCTTATAGATATGCCTATGCTGAAACTTTAATTTCCAATCTAATAGCTTGTGGTGCCTTCAGTTCAGTTCAGTTGCTCAGTCGTGTCCGACTCTTTGCAACCCCACGGACTGCAGCATGCCAGGCTTCCCTGTCCATCACAGGATGCCTTAGGTTATACATAGAATGTATGTTACATATAACACATATTCACCAAAACCTCAACTACAAATTTTACCAGATTCAACACATACCATTTTGTTTGATTAACAGCAACCAGTGAAAATGTTTTCTTTACAAAAACAATCAGAGAAGCACCATGGTTTGATAACATGAGCCACTGAACTGTGAAGGTGAGAGTCAGGATTCGTGTCCCAGCACAGCCCAAAAGTAACTATGCAAGAGCCAGAAAATTGTTTACTGACTATAGGCTTTAACTTTAAAGGAATTATATAATTTCCAGGGCCCCTTCCAGCTCTAAAAGAAAGATGCTAAGAAATAAAGATGGTTACGGTACCAGCACCTACATGCAAATTACTACCTCAGGACGGATGATTCTCACTGACAGAAATCATATCCCAGCATCTAGAATTATGTTCAGAGCTATCTCAGACAGCCTGCACTTCCATGCTATGTAAATTTTCTTTAAAATTAAAAAAATAAAATACAAATTCTACTTTAGACTTTCCTGCCATCTTTTCACATACAACAACTAAAAATTAAATATTTACAGTTGCTTTTGTTGAAGAAACTCTGGCTTCTGTGGCACACAAGAAAACTTATTTTGAAACCTGCTTAGCCAACAGAGTGTCAATACTGTCAGTTCAAATAAATACGCTATGCGGTTGATAAAGAACGCTGTATGAAATTATGCTTGAATTCATTTATTTGGAACACATACCTATGAGCAATTAGATAAAAGACAACAATGATGAATTACCTACTCCATATTTATTTACAATGGAGTATCTGCTTTGTAGGAGTTTTCAAAGCAGATTAAATAACCAACTAAAAATTTATGAATGCACTTCAGAATGCTAATTTTGTTAAAATTGTGTTTATTTGTAATATATAATAAGAGGGAAGATACATGTTGAAAAATAGATCTTGGCCCATTAAAGAAAGCAACCCAGGTATACACTTTTTTTTTAATTTTTTAAACATTTCCTTGAAGCAAGGAGGAGCCCTCTCTTTGCTGTCTTTCAAATACACATTCACTCCTGGTCCTAATTATAAACAAGATGCAGTGCAGTAAATGACAGGTGTGCACTGTCTCTTTCTTGAGTTAATAGAAAATAATACACTCAAAGAAATGGGGCAAAGTCAGCACCAGACTACTGTCAAGGAGACTGAGCTTATTAATATTAATTTTTTACATGTTTCCTCTGACTAAACGTACCTGTAATTGGTACCCTGGTTGTAAATTAAACTGTTACACTTATGTAATAAGCAGTCGTTATGCGCCTTCTTTTGTGTTCTCTAATGGGAAAACTAAGATGCTCTTTCCCCTTTTTAAATTGAATGCCTGAGTAAAGTATGATTTTTAGGAGAACAAATACTCAACTTCTTACGTTGTAAATTACTAAAAGCTGCTCTCCCCGGACTTGCCTGTGTAGAAACTACAGTGATTAAATGCTTTCCAGAGCTTACATGTTAGTGCTTTCAACTTCAGAAACTAAAACCAGGATCATGTCAGCTCTCTGTTCTGCCAAGCTCCAAACAAAGGGTGAGCAATGCACAGTGGGACCGGGTCCTGGGCACTCTGAGAGGGGCGGAAAGGTCCCAGAGACCCAGAATGACCGAAGACCGTCTGCTTCTGAGCCCATGTGTCCACAAACATGGCTTCTGCACATTAAACCGGCAGAACTGACCCTCGTTCCTGAGCCACTGCCTCACTAAGGAAGTTCCCAGCTAAAGCCCTTTACTCTCCGCAGAGGAGATTTCAGACAGATTCTACAAACTGAATAAGGAGATTGGAAAAATGTAGGGATTCTGCACACAGGCATAACTACTGAAAGAAATAAAGTACATGTATTTTGAGTCAACTGATTTCCAACTTAGAGAAACTTAGCTGTAAAAATAAAGAGCTGTGAAGACACATTTTTTTGTGTCTTCATGTATTTCAGAATGTGTTCAAACTTGGTACACTCTGCAGTGTCTCTGAAACTTCAAGCTTTTTCACTTCTCTTCTCCCATCTTTAAATTGCCTGTAAACTTTCATCACCCGTATCCTGCTGCAGGTACAGACATGGCTAAAACGCATTCAGCCCAGAAGGAGGGCTGTTTACAGAAATTAAGCCACATTCAGTCAAAGCAAAGCGCGTGCTTCAACACGAAGAGCCTACCCCCTCCTCCAAAACATTCTTAGTAGTGTCTGTCTGACTTATCTGCACATCTCCTCTACTCTTCCCTAAGTCTTCTTTGTCATTTTTGTTTCTATTACCCTGAGCTTTTCCTTTCATAACAGGGAGGGAGGTAGGAGGGGGGTTCCAGTGGGAGGGGGGTTCCAGAGGCAGAGGACATATGTACACCTGTGGCTGACTGATGTTGATATATGGCAGAAACCAACACAATAATGTAATGTAATTATCTTCCAATTACCAAAAAAAAAAAAAGGCTAGAGAAACTTTCTTCTGACCATAGATTTAATAGCGCAGTCTCTTAAACTCCAGGTCTAAAAGCAGAGAATCCCTTTGCTCCACCTCCTAACATCTGTCACAGGAGTCAGATTACAAATCAACTCAAATGAGGGGATCAAGGAGGGTGGAAGTGAAGAGGGAACACAGAAAAAGGAGCAACTGGCTTACTGGTTAGGTCACTGGTAGAAACCATAATACAGTTTCAATTCTTTGACAATCATATCATGCAAAGTAGCATTAAATTGAATGTTTAATGTTTGAAAAAAAGAGAATATTCTAGTTTCCTAAATAGAAATCCTCTTTAAAGATGTAAAATGGTAATCCTTTTACTGTTCAATCTATGGAGATTTGTTAAACGCATATGAAAAAAATGAAGAAAACTGCTCTTTCATTCCGAGTTTTTTAAAAGTCACTTTTAATGGCCATCAGAATTATTAACAGAAAAATACATTAACTACAAACCAACTTATTCATTGTATGTAGCTACTTATGCATTTTATTAGAAAAATAACTTAATCTCTGATGTTTTCTATTTTTAAAACTGACCTGCGTACTGCTTTTAATACTTCTTGATTCTAAATCTTCTGAGATTACTGAAGTAGACAAAGAGACTAATCAGTACCTATTTATGGGTTGCCAAAATATACTTTTAATTCTTTAAATGCTAAGAAAAGCCTAAGACAGTTGGCAAACATCTCAGAAATCTGTGTCTAAATGGTTTTAACTTATAACTTTATGCCGAACAAACGTATTTCAAGGAAACATTAGACTAAAGCAACAATAAAAACTTGAAAAATGCTGAATATTTTAGGTACTACATGGTTCTCTAATACATACAAACACCCAAAAGGAAATTTAGATCCAACTTTACCCCATTAAAACACTGAAGTTCCCAGAGTATGGAGTGTAACCTGATCGTAACTGCTATTAAGGGGGAGGGCTGACTATACGCTAAATCTTGCCATCTGTAGGTGCCTGGCTTTACACAATTCCAGTTTTTGGTGGTTTTTTTTTTTTTTTTAAATAGGTTCAAAAGTTTACAGTATATTTTTCTATTTACTACCAGTCACAAAATTCTTTTATGTTATGTCATCCTTAAACAATTCTCTGAGCTATTTGGGTATATCCAATCATAAATTTGCACAACAAGAGCTCTATCTCCAAATCCATTCACATTCATATTATGAACAGTCTTTAATGGTAAAGCAAATAATACTTATTTATATATTTAGGAAAAAGACTGTTGTTGCATTCTCTTACGAAGTCGTGTCTGACTCTTTGCGACCCCATGGACTGTAGTACGCCAGTCTTCTCTGTCCTTCACTGTCTCTCGAAGTATGCTCAAAACTTGTCCACTGAGTCAAGGATACCATCCAACCATCTCATCCTGTCATCCCCTTCTTCTGCTCTCAATCTTTCCCAGCATCAGGGTCTTTTCCAAAGAGGATTAAACCTCCCCCAAAATAATTCTCCCAAAGACACTACTTCTAGAATGTAACAATTATTCTAACTCTAAGAATCCTATATGAAAATACTGATGGCTTGCAACCCAGCAATTCACAAAGATGGTGAACTGAAAAGAATTCACACTCAGGACCTCAATTTTGTTATTACTAAGTGAACTCTACTTATGTTCAAGATGCTCACTAATTTCCACTCATTTCACCTCTAATGCTCACAAGAGAAACACTGATGCTCTGTCTTCCACGACTGGGACTCAGGACTGCAGAACTGTCACAGTGAGCTAGACCAAACAGATCTACACTACAATTAAACACATTAAAACACCTGCATATACGGAGCCCATACATGGCTAATAAAAAGGCCCTTTCACCAAACCAGTAGGTTGATCTGTAGTTCTGATGATTTTAAATCAGCAACCACTCCAAAATTCAAAAAAAGGCCAAATATACCACTTTCTAAAATTCTCTCACTTTGGGTCTATTTCTCTCCATTACAGTTATCAAATTTCACTTGCCAAACTCTATCCTTAATTAATCACAGGAAATTCCCAGTAAATTGAAATCATCACTATAAATTCAGTAGGAGTAATGCGAAAACATCAAAGGGTAAAATACAGTCTTTAAAAAGAAATAAGAGAGCAACAACATACAGCTGCAGTTTACCATCTAAAAGAATTGTAGACCTAAAAATATTATATAAAATCATGCAAATCTGACTTCTATTTTCAATATATAAGGAGAATTTAGTATTTAAAATTTAAAAACCCTGAGTCCTATTTTTAAACTGAATAATTTGGCAGTACATATGATCAACTCCTATCTAAACTATTTTACTAGGAATCTGATATATTAAAATGAGTTAAATCAATGTAGTATTACTCTAATCTTAAAAACAAAAAATCCTAGCTGACTGAAGAGGAACAAGTTTAGTGAAGAAAATATGAAAGAAATTTTGAATTAATGTTTCTAATTAGCAAAGGCTTTCACACAGACTTCAAAGCAAATTTCCTTTTCCCAATTAATTAGAACACCAACACAAAGAATTAGACTCTAATTGACAATTCTTGCGGAGAACTAACGTGACCAAACAGCAGAATACATGTTCTCTAATTTTTAAAAACTTGTGACAAAAATCCTATTTAGATTGATAGATAGATAGATGGTGGTTCTTATACTTAAATAAGAACACCTTTGAAAATCATCAAGGCTGTGTAGCTGACAGTGTGGCTGAAATATTCTGGCCAAAAAATAAGCTCACTCTGCTCAAAGTAACATTAAACTTTGCAAAGAGCTTTTTGTCAACTTAAACATAATGTAAAATCCTGACTCAAAACACTTCTGAAAAAAAAAAATCTAGAATTGTTCCTCTTTCTGTTAATGATTCCCTAATTATTACAGACATATTTCAATGTTGGCCATTAACTTAGATAGGAGAATTTTATAATACACACAGAGAATTCCAACTGCTTCCTCCAAGATAAAAAGAGGCACGATACTAATGTGAAATGGATATGCCTAAATTAAATGGAAAGAGAGAAAAATTAAGAAAGAAATCTGGGACAGGACCCATAACAACACTGCAATTAAAAAGATAAGGAAAGGAAATTCTCAGGAAACACAAATAAATCCTCCAGCCTCTTAAGATGAGGGACTTGCTCGTAAGGGGAAAAAGATTAACATTAAAGAATAGCAAATTGAGGGGATTTTAGAAACAAATTCAAAAATATTGCAGCAAAGCTTTCTGAGTGCCAAATTTTAAATGTAGGTACCCTTACAACTTTCAAAACAATTCTCTAAAGTTCTGACATGCAGACCTTTTAAAAATACAGACATCATCAATAGATACATGGTATTTTAAATTTTCTGATAATTCTTCATTCTGTATCATGACATTTTTCCTAAGATTTTTCTGTGTCATTTTACAAGTAAAATATTTTTAGAATCAATAACAAAATGATAAAGTATAAATATACTAAAGCGAAAATACCTTGTATTAAAATAATTTCTAAGATTCTTTCCAGGCAGACCTTACAGAGTTTCTCCAACTCCACACTTATTCCCCAATCCCAACCATGGGAAATTCCCTATAAATTCTCATTTCCTTGTTTTCTTTAAAAGACTTCATTGTTTTTTTCCCCCTGATTAGTTCAGCAATCATATAAAAACAAAATGAGACAAAAGCGCCAAAATGGTTTGCAGAAT
The DNA here is from genome assembly GCF_019923935.1 of Bubalus bubalis. NCBI lineage: Eukaryota > Metazoa > Chordata > Mammalia > Artiodactyla > Bovidae > Bubalus > Bubalus bubalis. The sequence goes on along the minus strand of NC_059171.1, from coordinate 48,165,482 downwards.
ATTTTTGCAATAAAGTGTAACTGACAGAAGTCACCTAAGAGACGAAACACTATATATACCCTGATCTGTAATTCTATGTATCTTCCTAATTAGAGCATGCTTTCCCTGGTGGCTCAGACCGTAAAGCATCTGCCTACAATGCGGGAGACCTGGGTTCAATCCTTGGGTCGGAAAGATCTCCTGGAGAAGGAAATGGCAACCCACTCCAGTACTTTTGCCTGGAAAATCCCATGGATGGAGAAGCCTGTTAGGCTACAGTCCATGGAGTCGCAAAGAGTTGGACACGACTGAGTGACTTCACTTTCGCTTTCTTTCATTTTCGCTTTCTTTCCTTTTCTATCACTCTACATTTTTGCTCTGCATCATCATCATCATCATCTCTTGCCTTTTTTTTTTTTTTGGTCCCAAGTCATAATCTTTCCTTTTCAAAAAAAACAAAAGTTACATAAGATGTTTAAGGATTCGCCTTTGAAGATGTCCAAGATGCTAAAACTTTTCAGTTAAATGAAACTGACCCTGAAAGTATTTTAAACAAGTCCAAATCTCTGCGTGTTAAAATAAATTCTTTCTAAACTATATTATATTGTCTCATATCCTTGTTAAAGAGTGTACTTTTGTAATATATTAATAGTAGTTTTAAAGGTTAGAGAGTTAAGATATTTTACTCCTATACTAAATGTTCTACAAATGCTAATTTTAGGTCACATCTTAAGTTATTAATATTTTACATGCAATTTGTTAATCAGCAGGATTCTTACTGTCATTTCTTTTTTATGAATATATCATACTTTATCCATTCTCCTGTTGCTACACATTTAAGGGGTTTTTCTCCAGTTTTATGCTATCTTCTCATTGTTCATTTCTTGATGTATTTTATATGCCTGTTTCTACCAGCTGGTCTTCTGTTTTCTAGATAAATTAAGGGTGACTTTACTCCAATATTCATACTTTCAATAATAACTTTACTCAGATATTCACATATTATACAATTCAAATGGTGTTAATTTGTACAATTCAGTGGTTTTCAATACATTCATAAAATTGTATAATCAACACCTCCATCACTTTTAGTACATTTTTATCACTCTTCAAAGAAACCTCATTAGCAACCTCTCTAAATTTCTCCAACCACAGCCCAGTCCCTGGCAACCACTAACCTTTCTATCTCTACCAGTTTGCCTATTCTGTACAATATGTGGCCTATTATTACCAGCTCCTTTCACCAAACATAATGTCTTCAAGGCTAATCCATTCTGTAGCATGTATCAGTACTTCTTTTTATTGCTAAATAATAGTCTATAGTGTGAATACACCACATTTTATTTATCTTGCTGATAGACATTTGGATTGCTTTCACTTTATGACAGTTATGAATAAGGTTGTTATGAACATTCTCATGTTCATATTTTTATAAATACAGAAAATCTACTAATCAGTTTTTGCTAATAGCAGAATGGAGATAGATCCCAGGGACCCTGGATATCCAAAGAAGACAAAGTCAGGTCATCTGTAGGACCTGAAATGAGTCCTCTACCCCTGAGTCTTCAATTACCACCTTCCCACATGGGTTTGATCCCTGGGTCAGAAAGATCCCCTGGTGAAGGAAATGGCAACCTACTCCAGTATTCTTGCCCGGGAAATCCCACAGACAGAGGAGCCTGGGGGGCTGCAGTCGATGGGGTTGCGAAAGAGTTGGACATGACTTAGCAACTAAACAACAACACACAGCAACCAAACTGCTTTACTACTGCTCAGCTCTGCATTATATAAGCCATCAGCTCTGCCACCAACTCTGTGCTCCCCTCATCATCTCACCTGGATTACTTCAATGGCTTAAATGTGGCTCAGCCTCCAGTGCTGTCCTCCAGACCAGAGTATTCGTTCCAGAATACAAATTTCCTCATTCCATTTTCCTGCATCAAACCCTTCAATAGCTCCCCAAGGCATTTAAGATGAAAGTAAAAATGCCTTCCTAAGGAACAGACTCTCAGATGATCTGGCCTCAACAACCTCTGCGGTCCTGACCTCTGACTATGTCTGTGGCATCTATAAGAAATTATTCTGGTAATTACCCTCTCTCCCCACTGGACCTTTATACAGGCTGCCCTCTCTGCCTGGAACTGCCCCCATGTCCCCATGGGTGCTTCCCTAAGGCACAGAACTGTTTATACTCCACCTTCTTATAGCCATCATTTCTGTGATAATATAAACTCTGAATGAGAAAAATTTGTGATTTTTCTCACAGTTAGTGGTGTGGTGGTTTAGTTGCTAAGTTGTGTCTGATTCTTGAGGCCTCCTGGACTCTAGCCCGCCAGACTCCTCTGCCATGGGATTCCCCAGGCCAAGAATACTGGAGTGGGTTGCCATGTCCTTCTCTAGGGGATCTTCCCACCCCAGGGATCGAACCCAGGTCTCCTGTACTGCAGGTGGATGCTTCATTGACTGAGCCACCAAGGAAGCCCCTGTAGTTAGTGGATCTAGTCCAGTGAATGGCATAGAGTGGATTCTCAACACATATTTGTGGTTGTGATGAGAGAATGTGACTTACTGGCATATTCAATAATTCTGATGAGTAAGTAGGACTTTTTGAGGCTTGGGCTTGAAAAAAGATGAGTGAAAAAATCCCATAAAACAACAAACCTTAATCTTGGCCTAGTCTCTCTCAAGTTGAAGCAAGTAACCCTCCACCATCAGGTCATAGGACGCTATCAGGAAAGAAAATTCTCTTTAAAGGGGAACGCTGGCTGTTAAAGTGATGAAGGCCAGAGCTGCCGAGGGCCTTCTCTGCCATCACGTAAGGTCGTAGCTGAAAAAAGAAACCAACACAGAACGAAAGTGGAGACAAAGGAAAGAGAGAAGTTTCTGGATGACATCATATAAATCTTCCATCCAGATGTGCCCAGAGCTGGCTGTGGCCTTGGACTTCCCAGATACATGAGAAAATAAACTCCAGTATGGCACATACTAGTCTGAGTGTCTTTTGGATGGCCCGAAGATTCCAGGGCTACACAGAACCATCTACCTGTGTTAGTCTCTAATTAGGCAGCAAAATAAATGACTATACTTATTTTTCATTGCTGGTGCCATTTTATACTCTATAAACTAAACATTAGTATAGTTGAAAGCCTAGGCAAAGAATATGCCCTCCGCTTAGGGATACCCTAGTGGAAGGCAAGATTCCTAGTAACAGAGCTGGACTCCAACTGCTTCCTTTGGTGGGTGAAACAAAGCAAGAAGGTTCCCAGAGCCGGGCAGAAGCCTAAGCCCCCTGGAAACTGGGACACCTGAAGCTTTCAGGATGATAAAAGCCGGCACCAGAATTAGACCATCTGAGAGCAGACCACAATTCAGTAGGAATCCAGGTTACTTACTTTAAAGTTCTGGACACTTTTTTTTTTTTAACTGACACAAAACTACAGGTAAATCAAAATTCATTTATTTTCCAGGGAATCAACTTGATGCAACTAAAAGATCAGGTATGGTTATGTAGAATTCTTCCTCATTTCATGTAAGATGTAGAAATACTGAATTTTACACACAGTCCACCAACTACTTCCTATGGATGAATTAAGAAGGGCAGAGCCAGTTCAGCAGGTGTTCATGAATCCAAATTGGTTATTCATCTGAACTACATTTCTTTTCTTAAAAGATAGGGTGAAATATGGAAATTAAGACTTACCTGTGTCCTCAGTGACTCATATGGACTACAGAAGAAAGAACAGTATGAAGAATCAAAAAACTGGACTTGGGTGCAGGCACCTGCCTGTACGCCCTTGGAGCTTTTCCTGACCAAGTTTCAGTTCTTCCTCACAGGAGTTCATCGTGTCCTTTACCACCAGGCCCCTTTCTCTAAAGAGCAGCTTTGCCTTACACCATTGGTGACTTCCCACTGCATGCGAAATATCAAGGGTGAAGGCCAGTGCGGGCTGAGTAGGAGCAATGTCACACCAGGTATAGCTATCTTCTGGGGGCACGGGGGTGGGGATGAGGGGCACACATTATCAGGCAGCCCGACTGTGGATGCTCCTGAGGAAAAGGCTCATGAAGCATCGTGAGTATATTAGGAACCCCAGGTGTGAAGATGCTTCTGCAGTGACTAAAATCCCTCTGCCATTCACGAAGCAGAAGTGGTTAGTAATACGGAAAACATGTGTGCCGTAGATGAGGGGGAAAAGGTAGGGGAATTGCAAGTGATGGGAGAATATTCCCAGAAAAGACTCTGAACTAGAAAATTCATTGCCCTGCTGAATTTTCTCGGGTAGTAGCGACCAACGGAACAATACTGAACAGAATTAGAGGCCTCCCAGCAAAGGGAGACGAACCCCAGAGTCCTGATGATACCACACAGCAGGTGTATTCATAGCTACTTACAGTGTCTGTTTAGAAAAAGCATCGAGCTTCAGAATTCTAGGTTTTCACGTCTGCAAAATGGCAAGTATATGACAAAACCACCATCAGCCTACTCCTGAGATGATAAATCTGGTTCATTGTTTATTATTCAAAGACCTCCTAAAACGTATGACCATAATGTCCTATTTTAGTAAATATGACAATCTAAAGATAATTTCCTCTTCCTCTGTGATTTAAGACCTTGTGCTCCTTAGGACTACTACTCTGAATACTAGATACCAATACAAAAGAATGGAACTCCATAAGGGGTAGGAGATAACAAACACGGAAGGTCTCTGGGCCCCCACAAATTCTTCAGTGTGTAAACGCACGTGTTATTTTCTAACTTCTTTTCAGGAGACTCAAGACCAATGTACAAGAAAAATATTATTATTAATTTCAGCATCTCAGCATGGGGCTCACGTTAATCTCAGTTCAGGATACCCAACTAGATGTATACATCTAGTTTATTATAAAGGTTAAGAAAGATACATACACATCTACTAATACAAAAGCACTTATCAAAAAAGGGGGCTGGATGGGCAAGAGAACTCTCCACTGAACTGCATCTGTACTACCAAGTAATTCCTATGAAATTAGGCAGGTCACTGGATTTGTTTTTTCCCCAACTGTAAAATCTCCCTTGCATAAACGACAAGATTCTTTCAAAATCAGGGATGACAGTGTCAGCTGGCTAGTGCTGAGTCTGGTATCATGTTGAATCCAAGCGACAGGATCCACTTCTGATGTACTGTGCCATTCAAAGTGACCACAGGTTCCATTTTTCTAAAATGCTAATATGCTAATTTTGTGTGTGTACACTGAGTTCACTTCATATTGGATTTTCATTTTCACCCCAGAAGGCCCCCCCTAGCATGGCAGGGCACTGAGAAAAGAAGTGGGGAAAGGCAGAGCTCACCTTCCGGCTCGCAGGCTCAGCTCCACACTGCTCCTCCTCTGGTGAACGCTTGTTGTGCCCCAATGCTAACTGTTACCTTACTAATCGAGATTATCCATGAAACCGAGAAAAGACTTCCAGAGATGTTCCAGGCAAGAGACAGAAAACGAGTGGGGAATTTACACTACGCCAGATATTAGAATCATTGCTTTAGGGATACGCTACTTACTCTATGGCTTTCCCAGCAGTGCAGTGGTAAAGAATCCGCTTGCCAATGCAGGAGATGCAAGAGACGTAGGTTCGATCCCTGGGGTAGGAATTGGTAACTCACTCCAGTACTCTTGCCTGGAGAATCACATGAACAGAGGAGCCTGGCAGGCTACAGTCCAAAGAGTCACAAGGAGTCGGACACAGAGAAGGCATGCAGCAGCACTTACACTGCACATTTCATTTCCTCCAAGCCCAAAACATTTGTAACGCCCAAATGATGTGCATTTTAAATGGTCATTCGTGGGTTTTGCTTTTTCAAGATTAACTGCAGGGTCACAATGGACTTCTTTTTGTAATCTAACAGATTCTGATGTATTGAGTCCAGGAAAAAGAAACAGCATAGCCAAGGTCTCACAGCCGCGGGCTGGGGCCACTCTGATGAACTGCCCTCTGCAAGTCTGTTTTAGTCCTGCCTTTCCTAACGTAAGACACACAGATCTGAGGACTGGGGCTTAACTTTTTTATTTGCTATGCCACCGCTAGAGCAATCAGTTAAAAAAGAAAGAAAAAAAGTGCTAAAGTCTTTATGTAATCTACCTGGCAAATATTCTAAATTAAAGACAACACCGCTAAAACAGCAGTTGAATATGCCATAGCATAATACTTGTTTCATTTGGTGATATTTTGAGCAAATTTTCTCCCTCTTTCTCACAAGTTTACTCTCACAAATTTAGAAACATAAATGTTCACAAAGTACTCCTCTGGAATAAATGAGTGACAGAGAGCCCCTTCTTTTAAAAAAATCACTCTCTCATCTCCTTAGTAGATGCCTACCAACAATGACAACAACTCTTGACAAAGGCAGCGTACACTGGCAATGTGACGGAGTATTCAAATGATTACCTGTTGGAGTCTAATGGTAACATGCTTAGTCACTGCTTTTTATTCCTCAGAACCTCTAGGGCTCTGTGCTCCCAACTAACAATTTGTGCAAAGCTCCAGTTGGGAAGAAATTTTAAGAATAAATGCCCTTCTCTTTCTTTCATTTCTTTCTTCTCCCCCTAGGAGGGGACTTTACAAGGTGTTTTCACAATGAAAACATTTAAGAAAAGACATTTTAGTAAAAATACTCAGTGATTTTCAAGAGGGACAAATCCTAGGAAATTGACTTTTTAGGTGCTAACCCGACATTTCTTAAAAGGTTTCTAGCTCTCATTGTATTTATTTCTTCTTACTAGGCTAGAAAGGAAAAAATATAAAGGGGAGGGAACCTCAACTCTCTGGCCCACTCTTGCCTATTTCTACTTTGTTACTCAGTGCCTTGTCGGATCATTTGTGGTTACCTTGTGAGTTTCATTTCTTAAGTGATTGTATGTATGTATGAATGAATGTGTGTGTGTGTGTGTGTGTGTGTGTGTGTGTGTGTGCGCACTATTAAAGATGATTTCAACGGATTACTTGGCTCCTACTCAGGAAAGAAGGCTTGCCTCTTTCCCTGCTGCAGTATAAGTTAAGACTTTTAAGGCTTAAAATAGATAGGAAACATCAGGAGGCAAAAAAGGAGAGAAAGGGTAGAGTCTATGGTCTGGACAATAGGTAGAGCTCAACTGGGAACTGCTGCTGAGATGCTGATCTGAAATTTTCAGAAATGTAACTCAACCTAGACTAGAACAGGAATCAGAGAAATGAGGAATAGAAGCCGACCATGAGGAAAGGGAAGAAAAGGAGGAAGAGCAAAGCTAATTTTTAAAAAGCAATGTTCTAAGTGCTAGGCATTGTTATAACTGCATTATGTGAATATGCTCAATATGACAAAACCACACAGTAGAGAAAGAAGAGATGGGAGGCAGGGAGATGGAATGTGAACAGGAAGAACAGATTAGACTCAAGTTGATATTAACAATAAAGAGCCCTCCCTGAAAAGATACATGCACCCCAATGTTCACTGCAGCACTGTCTACCACAGCCAAGACATGGAAGCAACCTAAATGTCCATCAACAGAGGAATGGATAAAGAAGATGGGGTACATATATACAATGGAATATTGCTCAGCCATTAATAAGAATGAAATAATGCCATTTGCAGCAACATGGATGTACCTCACTCAGTTCAGTTCAGTCACTCAGTTGTGTCTGACTCTTTGCGACCGCATGAACCACAGCACGCCAGGACCCCTGTCCATCACCAACTCCCGGAGTCTACCCAAACCCATGTCCATTGAGTCGGTGACTCCATCCAACCATCTCATCCTCTGTTGTCCCCTTCTCCTCCTGCCCTCAATCTTTCCCAGCATCAGGGTCCTTTCAAATGAGTCAGCTCTTCACATCAGATGGCTAAAGTATTGGAGTTTCAGCTTCAACATCAGTCCTTCCAACGAATACCCAGGACTGATCTCCTTTAGGATGGACTGGTTAGATCTCCTTGCTGTCCAAGGAACTCTCAAGAGTCTTCTCCAACACCACAGTTCAAAAGCATCAATTCTTTGGCACTCAGCTTTCTTTATAGTCCAATTCTCACATCCATACATGACCACTGGAAAAACCATAGCCTTCACTAGACGGACGGACCTTTGTTGGCAACGTGATGTCTCAGTTTTTAACATGCTGTATAGGTTGGTCATTACTTGGTTGGTTCACGTATTGCTGAAGCCTGGCTTGGAGAATTTTGAGCATTACTTTACTAGCGTGTGAGATGAGTGCAATTGTGCAGTAGTTTGAGCATTCTTTGGCATTGCCTTTCTTTGGGATTGGAATGAAAACTGACCTTTTCCAGTCCTGTGGCCACTGCTGAGTTTTCCAAATTACCTAGAGAGTATCATACTGAGTGAAGTAAGTCAGACAAGGAGAAGGAGAAATATATGACATCCCTTATACGTGAAATCTAAAAAGAAATTATACAAATGAACTTACTTACAAAACAGAAAGAGACTCACAGACTTAGATAACAAACTTATGGTTGCCAGGAGGAAGGGACAGTTAGGGACTTTGCAATGGTCATGTACTCACTGCTATATTTCAAATGGATAACCAACAAAGACCTATTACATAGCACATGGAACTCTGCTCAATGTTATGTGCCAGCCTGGATGGGAACAGGGTTTGGGGGAGAATGGATACCTGTATATGTATGGCTGAGTCCCTTCACTGTTCGCCAGTAACTACCACAACACTGTTAACTGGCTATTCCCCAATACAAAAGGTTTTTGATGTTAAAAAAAATTAATAAAAATTTAAAAAGAAAAAAAAAGAAATAAAGTGTCCTCAAGGTAGGCTTTACTTCAATAACCCTGCATCTTTTCTCTGTGTCCAAGGCACCTGCAGCTGACTACTCTTAAAAAAGTATATGATATTCTTATATTAAAGCAGTAACCATTAACCATTTCTTAAAACCTCTTCAACATGAGGTAGTATACTTCAATTAGAGAATCTATCAGATTAATATATTAACCTCTAGTAGGTAAATTAAAACCTAAGAATTTACTCAGAACTTAGTATAAACCCACATGTTACAGCTTCTTCCTGATCAATAAGAGCAGGAAAACTGATAATCTAGTTGGACTGGGCGTGGAGTGCAGTAGTTACCATTCTGCACTCTCAGGACACTTCCAGCTCAGATGTAACTAGCAGTTGTTTTTCTGTCTTTGTGGCAATTGAGTCCCATCCACAAAAGACACCCTGTGTTTCTCTTTCATTTCTAGCTACTCCCATTGTAATGATCCAGAAAACACAGCAGAGTAGTAGATGTCACAGCAAGATAGCCACAGGTCAAGAGTGTGCAGAGGGACCACCATGGGGCCCAGTGTCCCTCACCTTCCCACCCCGTGCACCTGCTACAATACCTTATTCTGTATGTGTGGTTACATTGTTTTGTAATCCCATTTATGTAACTTAACATTTGTTCTCCATTTCTCTTCTTACATAAAAGATGTGGGTGGGACAAAGGCCATATATTTTGCTTCTGAAACCTAAAACGTTCCTATTTTACTCTGGGCACAATAACTGCTCCAAAATGAAAACAGACTAATTTGGAAAACACAGCCAGTTGGCCAGGGAATGAAAAACAAGTCAGAGATTCACCTGATCAAGAAGTTTCATTTGCATCACTAAAGGAGGCGACTTGATCTTCGAAAGAGGACAGAGCTGAGGAATATATAGTCCGAGCTTCATATTCTAGAGCAACCTGCCCTCTTATATGACACTGATTAAACTCCATGAGTCTCAGAAATTTCCAAGATAAAATGTAGATAATCCAAGCTGAGGGGAGTACAAATTTGATGGAATAATGTATATCTTAAGGACTAGCAGAATGTAGGTATGTAAGAAAAGTTTCCTTCTTAAAACTCCTTTAAATTCTGATTTATAAAAATATTTCTACACTTTATTTTTTAAAGATGTGGTCAAGCCATTATTGGAGGGCATATAAAACAAAAAATGTTAAGAGGCAACAAACAACCATGAGTTACAATAGAGATAAGGACTCAGAAAGAAATCTGAGAGGTAGATTTCACCAGTGCTTTAAGAAATAGTATGAATTATCAAAACATTAAAGCCTATGTCACAGTATTAATTAAATTATTCTGTATTTGCTTAAAAAACAGCTTTGCAAGAAAAAGGAAACTCAGCTGTGAATAAAGTCGATTTGAGGTGGTAGGTAATTAAAACCTCTTGTATTTATGGTGAATACTCTGAATTACAATACAACAACTCATAAGTGCCTAAAAACGTTCTGCACTGATCCTACAGAGAAGCTGTGTGAAAATACTGGAGGAAATCTGAGAGGAAGGGGAGCCTAACTATTAAACATTTCATAAAATGTAAATGCCACGTCTGTTCATTTAAATCATGTTTATCTAAAATATAATATAGTCAACATGAACAAGAAACTGTACTTCAATATAAATTAAGCTTTCTGTCAAGTAATTAAAAGAACTCTCTAGTCACTCTTAGAAATATAACTTTTTCTAAATAACAACTGAAATTTGGTTTTGAATGTAACATTTTCTGCTCTTTGTGTGAAAAGGTCCTAGGATTTCTTAGTATGGGAAGTCTAGGATATGCCTTTTTAAGATTCTTTTAGAAAACCTATTTTTAAAGAGAGGAACTGAAAAAGAAAGTGAGGTAGCCCTTTTTCCATCCATCAGACAAAACAACCCATGTTAATAAAACATCTAAATCTAAATCCCATTGAATGAATTATCTGTGTAACCTCATTTGAAGCCAAAGAACAGCTTAACATAATTTCTGTGACCTGCATTTCCCTTTATTAATTAATGTCAGATAATCATTTCTGATACAGTATACAATTTAGCAACTCCGTGGGCTCACAGCGCCTAACTGGGAGAGGGGGATGGCCAATAAAATGCTAAGCCTTGTCGCATTTTCCCCCAAACTTAGGTTAGCTTGAAACTTTATTTATTTTGAAATTATTATTATCTTTTGTGTGTGTTTGAATGGTCTGTTTATTTGTTCTTTATTTTTCAAGAGAACAAACTCTCATAGGCAAAACACTACCAATTTCAGACTGGAGTCCCAATCCTGCATCTAGCTAGCTAGCTGGTCTAGGCGCACATCACTGGATAGGTCGCTGGACTTCCCAGTGCCTTCTCCCCCCATCTCTAGAGAGAGACGGTAGCAGCAGCCACTTCCTAGGCTTCACTTGACGGTGTGTGGATTAAATAGGAAGACAGTAGAGAACACTACCTGGCACATGATGAGAACAATATGTACGTGAGGAATCATAAACGATCTTTCACTTCCAAGAACGTTCTATTACATTTGCACTAGGATTTAAAGAGGATCTATGCTGACAATACCTGGTTCCACATTTATGTCTCTGTGCTGAAATCACATTGTGGAATGGCCTGTAACTGTGACATTTCATCAAATATAAGTAAACTATACATTAAATTACACAGATGACTTAACACTTAAGTCTTCATTTGTGTTCATGGCCTATCTTCTACCTGTTTGGGGTCGCCTCATAATTATCAATCTTTGGTAATATGAGTTACTGAGTGAGTGAAAGTCACTCAGTCGTATCCGGCTCTTTGCGACCCCATGGACTGTAGCCTGCCAGGATTCTCTGTCCAAGGAATTCTCCAGGCAAGAATTACTGGAGTGGGTTGCCATTCCCTTCTCCAGGGGATCTTCCCGACCCAGGGATCAAATCCAGATCTCCCGAATTATAGGCAGATTCTTTACCATCTGAGCCACCAGGGAAATTCCTTGGTAGTATAGTAATGCTCTTTTTAAATCAAACAAATGTATCTGTCTAGTGATACACTGACAGAAAAGTTAAATGCACATATATGGGCAGCAGTAATATTAAAAATGTTCTATGAACAAAACAATGAAAAAAAAAAAAACACTACCATGTTGCTCTATATAATGAAAAAAATTCTAATGAAGTAGGATGCTTCCAACTCAATTTCCTTCACATTCTTGATCCACATCTTTCGAGTACTTCTGACGAAATTCATTGTGTAGTATCTGATGGGATCAGTTAATCAAGTTTCCTTTTCTGAGATAAGAATCATTTTCCTCAACTAATATAGAAGGTAGCACAAAATGTCTCTGCAATTGTTACAAGATTCAATTAAAAGCAGGTGAGTTGAAAGACACCAAGTTCTGTTTAACTACAGACATTACGGCCCATTTGAAAGCTTTGAAAATCAAAAGTGGTTCAGTCTCAAATTCAAAGAGAATTTAGACATGATCAGAACATACTTCAATTCCTGACACAAAGAATTATCCAGATTTGAAACTCATACAAAACACGTAAAAGTCAAGAACCATATCTTGCCAAAAATAATAGTAAATTTTTGTTTTTTCCTTTCTCTCTACCCCTCAAGGTAACCTACATTTATCTCTACTTCAAAACACTGTGAAAACTTTAACTCATGAAACCTCATTGTAGCAAATAAACAAATGATCAGGTATGCTATTTTCATAATCGGCCCTTGAAATTTAGTATGAAACAGGACCCTTTAATCAACAGTAACCTCAGTAAAAGTAACGACAAAAACACTGAAGGAGAAGTACCATAATAAGCCAAAGATATCACATTTGTGGAAATAAATACATAATAATAAACAAATGCCTCTAGGGTCAAGGATGGTCAATTAGGTAAGCGTAAAGCTCCTGGTGCGGCATTCCTGGACCCCTTAGGGCCAGAGGACAGCCACCAGGGAAGAATATCCGTGGGGATTGTGGCCAATGCTGCAGACACCATTTGGCTCTGGCGTTGAACAATTTTGACGATAGTCACCGTGGTGTCAAAGAAGAAAAGTTTTGTCTTTTTCCTTCCTTTTAGAAACAAGGAAGAAAAAATTAAAAGATGGGAAATAGATAAATAAAGTGAGCACACATTATGGTTTAGAGCAATATGGACTGGAATTTAGGATATGTTAAAATCACAATATATTTAATATATTTAAAAGATAACAGCAGTATGTTACAAAGACTAAGATTTAATATTTTCCCTTTAATGAAAAAGTTTGAGATGGATCTTGACTTATAAATATATCAGTGAACAAGTTCAAAGAAGTAATAACTTACCTGTTGGACAATAAAGATTTTATGAAACTTTGGGAATATTCTGAAGGAGTAACAACAATAAACATCTAACTTCTACATTAGGGGAAAATTTTAATGTTCCAAAGCATCTAGCTTCAAAGAAAATCTAAAGATTCCACTGGATTCATGCACAAAATCTACTATTGTATATAAGTAAAACTCATAAAACCAACTTAATTTGTCTAACAGATGTTTAATTCAAGCCAAAGGAAATTTCCATTTCCATTCCATTCAAATATAATAGGATCAGTAACCACCATACAGTTTTCAAACTTTATCTTATAACCTAGTAAATAGTTTATTTTCTGGACTGTAATAAAACTGCCATATAAAAGGGAGAATTAGAAATCTAGATCAAACAGCCTTTTTAGTGACAAAGGACTCAAACTGCAAGGTAAACTGTTTCCTCCAACCTTGATTTTCTCTATTCTAACTTAAGCCACCAATTCAATAATTACAACACAGTTGTTTCTTCAAAGGTTTTCTTTCATGGTTTAGGTGAAGAAGTCAAAGTCTTGGTATTCATATAAGCACGGGAAAGTCTTCTACAAGCTCACCCATTCATCTGTCTGATGAAATTTACCCCAGCTCATCACACCCATGCTTTTTAGTCCTTTGCTCTTCTCAAGGAGGTACAATAACACTGGGCTCCAATGCCGTGATACTGACGGCTAACAGACTACCCACCCTTTAAGGTGAAGACCACAAAATTTCAAATGTATGATTTCTGCTCATGTTAGAATTTTATCTAACTGGCACCAAAACCACAGCTAAAACTGTGGTTTAAAGAAAGCAAAGGCCTCAAATTATCAATTCTACATCAATTCAGTATTTTTGAATACTTCCAAAAGGAGTAAAGGCAAATAAGTCTACAGACTATGGCACAACAATCTCTCAACCTTGCCTGGAGACATATACTTAAGAGATCCTCTGAAACTGGACTACACACATCTATAGTATATGGTTAAAAAGCCATTATTAAATGCTACATATTTCTTCCTTGCCCTTGGCTCTTTTTGGATGGGAAGGCAGAACTGTAGCTGTGACTAGAACAAAAAAATGTATTTCCACTAACTGGAGAAACCCATGATTCACTCATGCACACAAGGCTTTGACAAACCAAATGTGCAAAACTGGGTTAAAATCACAAGTTTTAAAATTCACTGTTAATTTCTCAGGTTATGTCCAGTTTTTCTGAGTCTCAAGCTAGCAATGGAAGTCTCAACAGAAATCTCTATATCCCAACAGCAAAGAAATATAGAAAAAAAGAAAGGGAGGGAGGGATGGAGGGAAGGGGGATGGAAGGCAAGCGCTACATAATCATTATGGATATGGATAATTTTATAAATAAATGTTTAATTTATCCCTTACATTTAGATGCTATGAACAGTGGAAAACAATATACATGATTTGTGCTTCAAAAATAAAGTATGAGGTGTTTAATGGAAGCAGCCTGATTTTATTTGCTATTTTCTCTTTAAGGAAATTCTGGCAAGGTCAGCTGACTCAAATTCAACACCTGTCCAGAAAATAACATACATCTGTCACTTTTTCCAAAATGAAAGTGAACGGCATAGCTAAAATTCCTGTGTGTGTGTGTGTGTGTGTGTGTGTGTGTTCAGTTGCTAAGTTATGTCTGACTCTTCGTGACCCCATGGACTGTAGTCCACCAGGCTCCTCTGTCCACAGAATTTTCCAGGCAAGAATACTGGAGTGGGTTGCCATTTCCTTCTCCAGGGGATCTTCCTGACCCAGGGCCCAAACCTGTCTCTTGTGTCTCCTGCATTGCAGGCAGATTCTTTAGCCTAGTCACTGACCCACATCAGATGTGATGCACTTGGTACTATGGTGGCACAGATGTGCAACTCTGCTTATCGCAGACCTTCTCCCTAAAGCTAACAACTCTATTATTCAGGTTAAGTAGAACATACAACTTAGAACTGAAATCTAAAGGCCAGTAACAAAAAAAGGCAAGAGAATATAAGTTTTATTAATATAAACAATCTGCAACCACTTCTCCCCACTCTCAGGCATACATATACCTACACTACAGATCTCTACTTCTTTCTCAGAAGATTCTAGCTCCAATGCTACTTCTTCTAAGACATGCTAACTCAAAAGATCAACACAAGGTATAGACTGGCAATACTTTCGCTGCTGCTGCGTCGCTTCAGGCGTGTCCAACCCTGTGCGACCCCATAGACGGCAGCCCACCAGGCTTCCCGTCCCTGGGATTCTCCAGGCAAGAACACTGGAGTGGGTTGCCATTTCCTTCTCCAATGCAGGAAAGTGAAAAGTGAAAGTGAAGTCGCTCAGTCGTGTCCGACTCTAGCGACCCCATGGACTGCAGCCTACCAGGCTCCTCCATCCATGGGATTTTCCAGGCAAGAGTACTGGAGTGGGGTGCCATTGCCTTCTCCGGCAATACTTTCGCATTAGCCATCTAATCCCACAAGGCTGAGAGTAGCTTTTCAGAGGAACCTCAAGTGTCATGCTATGCATGCTAAGTCGCTTCAGTTGTATCTGACTCTTTGTGATCCTATGGACTGTCGCCCACCAGGCTCCTCTGTCCATTAGATGCTCCAGGCAAGAATACTGGAGTGGGTGGTCTTGCCCTTCTCCAGAGCACCTTCCCGACCCAGGGATCAATACACCTCCTGCAATGGTAAGCAGGTTCTTTACCACTAGCACCATCTGGGAAGCCCTAGACTGGCCGTACTTTTAATTTTAACTATTTTCAAAGAATACCAGCGATGCCAATAGAAGTCACACTTAGAATTTATCAATTAAAAAAACACAGTGCTCTCCCAGTGAAATCTCTCTACAGTGAAATTCAACTTACAGCCCAAGAAACATCGTGATGAATTTTATAAAAAGTCATGTTTTAAAACTGCTGCAACTCTAAATTTTGCTATTCCAGCATCTGAATGAACCATAAAAACCAGATTCTGCCCTATTTCTGGTAAATCTTTCAACAATGCACTGAGCTGACATCACTTTGCTTGTCTGGACCCCTGCTCTACATGCAGACAGCCTGGACTCTGTCTCAACTTCATCAAGCACAACACACCTACCCCCCAGAATGTGCACCATCCGAGGAGCACACTTTGCAAGCACTGCTGCCCCTGTGTAAACAGGACATTTGTTTATGAGGGACAGTTTTTGCTGTTGTTGCTGTTGCCTTGATCTCTGCCATAGATTAAGACTTTCAGCAGAAGCAAACATATAATTCAGAAATCAAGGCTCGGTTTTCTTCTTTAAGAGAAAGATCAGAGAGCCAATTCAATGGGGAAAGGACCTGCAAGGAAATATGGAGTTAAATATGCAACAGTACTCCTTTTCCAGTTTAACACAATGGGGTAGGTATTCTTTATATTTCCCATAGCACTTAGCATAGACTAACAGGAAATAAATAATTAATATTCTGAAAGAGAAGAGAGTGAGAAGGAGGGATGGCCTGAAGGTGAAGGGAGAGAGGGAAGAGAGAAAGGAAAGTTAATGGTGCTGAACGAATGTAGTTTCACGGGGAAAAACTAAACCAAGCTGTTTATATGAATGTGTGCATAAAAAGGGAAGAAAATGGAAGAGGAAAAAATGCTTTAAAAACTGGCATGTCACACAAATAGTTTCCAATTGTGGCTTTGTGTCAATAACACCCACTGGAAGATAATTTCAACTGACCAGTAAGCCTGTTTTTTCCTGGGTCCATTCTACGTACAAGGAGCAGAGGGTTCTACCCAGGGGGTTGGGGGTGGGCTCAGGATTCCAGTTTGAATAGCTAAATGGCTGAGGGCATTTTATCAACTGTCAAAATATTTATTTTTCCAAATCACAGTGCCTATACGGCTGACATCTGAAGGAAATACCACTAAAATAGCAATACAGTTAAATGCTGGCAGATTTTTGCCTAAAGCATTTAAGTATTAATATACTACATTTCTGTTTAGAATAATACTGATTTTCTCAGATATATAGTCAAATCAAGCTTTGATTTGACTTGAAATCAAGCTTTCCTGTCTTCATGGGAATTTACACACCTCTCACTTAAATCCAACACCTAATCACAAATCTTTTCATGCCTATGAACAAAGAAGCAATTCAAAATCCAAGAAATACTCATTTCAAATGTATTTCCAACTAGTGGGGACATAATTTCTTTTATGTCTTGATACATGTAATATACTGTTTAGTGTTTAGCACTGAGTATACAACATACCACAAGAGGTATATCATGCTTTCCTGTTCTTTGGAGAACTCTCTCTCCATGTTGGTACTGAAGAGTTGAGATCTAACCTAGCATGCATGAACAACCTTCAGCCACCCATCGCATTCTGTCCCCACCCCAGATATCTCTATCATAGTGAAAATAAACTTATATATAAATCCACAATATATATGACTCCACAGTGAGCCCAGGTTTCCATAGCAAAGGGGAATATTACACTTCAAGGCTACACTGTCAAAACAGATTTATCTAACGTTCCTGTTTTGACTATCAATTCTGAGAAATTTTTATTGGCCAATCTTAAAAATGCTTAAAATGTGAGATTGCAATGGCAACACTCACGAAGCTATAGATTAGGAAGCACAGTCCAGGCAGCTAAAAAAATTCTTTTTAAATTCAAACTACAGAATTCTCTTCCACTATACTCAAACCTGGAATTTGCATTTACACTCAGAGACAAAATCCTTTAGGAAAATGTGAAGAAGTATACTTAATCATGTTTTCAAATCAAAATTTCAATATTCATTCACGTACAGAATCTTATAGGGCTTCTCTGGTGGCTCGGTGGTAAGGAAGGTGCCAGACAGTGCAGGAAACGCGGGTTCTATCCCTGCATGGGGAAGATCCCCTAGAGGAGGGCATGGCAATCCACTCCAGTATTTCTTTCCTGGAGAATCCCACAGACAAAGGATCCTGGCGGGCTACAGTCCAAGGGGTCACAAAGAGTCAGACATGACAGAGCGACTAAATAACAACAGTATACTATATATTTGAGACTCAAAATATTTCTGTATTATATATCCTACTTAACCTTGAAAATAAACTAAATAAGGAAAGCTGAAGTTCTTTTCTGGAAAGATAAAGAAGGAAAGATAAAGTTCTGATTTATCTCAAAGTTATGTCACTTCATTTCTTAAATAATTAAAATAAGTCCCCAGAGACATAAATTATGACACCATCCAAGATAAGGGTTCTAAGTAATTCTATAGTCACACTATTTCACACAACCTGTTCTCTGTAGAAGTGATTTACCCAACAAATCACAGATGCCACTCATAACATAGTATTTCTAATATTGCAAGGAGTAAAGAATTCTGATTCATAGGATACCATATTTTCTTAACAACAACAAAAAAATGAATCCAAATGGCTTTTTCCCATGCACCTGCCCCCCAAAAGTGAGTACAAAATTAAAGTGCCAGAGTGGGACTTTAAATTGTTTAGGGCATCATTAAATTTCAAATGAGTCATCATGCTATACAGTTTGAAATAAAGGTTAAAAGACTTACTAATGAAATGTAAGCAAAATATTCCATAATATTTGATTTTAAAATTAATTTTAAGTCCTCAAATATGAATACTATGTTCCTATATTACATTTCTTGCCACAAATATGCTTGTATTTAAGGCTACTTAGGCAGAAAATGGACCTCAGGGGTTAAGATCAAAGTCTTTGGAGAGGCAAACTGCCACTTCCTTGATATGACCTTGAAAAAGTCACTTAACCTCTCTCAGCTTCCATTTCCTTATCTGTTATTCTGAAGATAATGAAGAGCACTTACATAATGCCTGGCACACAGTGAACGAGCTATAAGTAATAACTGCTGTTATTTAGTATTATCAAAGGAATCTCTGCAAGTTGCACTTGCAAATTAGATATAAATAAGAAATGGCTGTGTCATTCCCCAAATTTAACTTTAAAAAAGAAAAAAGGCCTAGAGGTTAGACTTAGTTCTTTCTACAAATGAAAAACCACGATGGCAGAAGGAGAGACCAGTATTTAAAAGGGTCAAACAGATCAAAACACAATGCATACAAAAAATGAAAGGTAGCAAACCAACAGTAGTGCCTAACATCCGGGGACCCTTAGAGAATAACCGCCAAGCACACAAGGTAGCAGCTGTGTCAACTTATGCACACAGCCACCTTCAAGAATGGATTCAAACAGCAACATAGAGGGCAGAAAAGTGGCCCCAAATTTCCCTCAGTCTACAAAGAGAGCACAACTTAGTAAATTACATTTTGTATGCAGTGACACGTAGTGGGAAAACTGTAACTTGTTTGGTTTTCAGAGATTAAAACTGGACAGCTAAGGCCAAATAAACTTTGTTCTCCACAAAGGTATCATAAAACATTTCCATCATGGCAGCGTGATGGAGTAAGGAGGCGAGAAGCTCCCACACTTGCGTCAGATTTATCCATCACTTAATCCTAAGAACCTACTAGGGTGCTGACAAAATAGCGAATTGGAAGCATCAGCCTCTGACTTCTACCCTGATTAATCATACTCGAGTAACACACGTAATTTCTCTGAGCATTTAAGAGCTCTATACTTAAAAAGTATGTGATAGAAATTAATTTCATATTTAGAGAAAAGTATAAAGAACTATTTCTAGTTTGTATTTACAGATGCAGAGTTCAATGACTCTGAATATAAATCAATTCTTAATATCTATTACCCAATAATTACTGTAACAAACATTTATTCAGTCTTTCCTATTCAATGAGCACTATTCTAAGGGCTACAGATACTGTTTTTAACAAGACAAAAGTGGCCCCAATGTTCATGGAGTTTATAGTCTAGTAGGAGAGACTAAAAATAAAAATACATCACATGATCATAAACATTATGATAAAAATAAATCAGAGTTGTGTGATAAGGAGTGATTGGGAAGCTATTTCAGACTGGTTGGACCAGAAGAGCCTGCTCGTTCAATCTACCTGTATAAGACTGAAATTTGCTGCCAAAATCTATAGCAACCATTCTTTTATTTACATATAAAAATAAGTATACACATTTTGCCAGGCTATGAAATTATAATTCACCTCATCCAATGGGTAAGTGTAAACTCTTCCCAAATACACAAAACAAACACTGATAAACAGCTATGGTCCTTTTACCTTCAAATATCATTTCTAACATGTGGATATTGAATCTTCATAATAAAACAAATGTAGACCAATGTACAACATTTTAAAATTCACATTCATTTTATTTATATACTATATTGCTCAATTGTAAATAATTTTAAATGTTTGATTATACTTAAAAAATCAGAATATACCAACAGGAAAGCTTACTTTTAACTCACCTGTGACTGTACACAGTGCAGAAGATCTATAAATGTGTAGCCAAATCCAAGAGAAATCTGCAATAAAAAGAAATGAACAAATATGAACAAAAAAATGCAGAATCCCGTCAGACTCATTAGATTCGGTATGATTTTTTTATAACCAATGTAAGTAATACTCAGTAATAACATCTTTCTACTCAATAACTCACTGATACCATGTAAATCAAGAAGCAGACTTGCTGCACAACTTTTATTTGTCCGCGCTAATATAAGACACAAGGCCACATTTCAGTGTCTTCCAATTCAGTGAATTATGAGGTGTCTACCCCTCAAGTTTTGAGTTCTCGACATAAAACATAATACATTTTCTGGTAGCTGCTTGCCTAATCACTAGCACTTCACTGAATAAAAGCAGAGTTGGCCCGAGCTACCCATTTTTACACGGCACTCCTAGTCTAATGACCACCCCACAGTAACACAGTGCGGAAGAGATGTTTGCCAAATGAATGAATGAATGATTTAATTAAATGATTAATTAAGCTCACATACTGATCTTACTTTGCTGTGATTTACAGTTTGCCTCTATGGAAGAGAATGGCTTGAAATTACTGAAATAAAAATCTGTCATAACTGCTTAAACAAAGACATTCAAAAGTGAATAACTTAAAAAAGTCTAGAGCATAATGATGCAATAGGGAATTCCCTGGAGTGTCAGTGGTTAGAACTTGGCTCTCACTGTCAAGGGCCCTAGGTTTGATTCCCTGGTCGGGAACTAAAATCTTGCATGCCACACGGCAGAGCCAAAACAAATTTTTAAATAACCATAAAAATGATGCTATCTATGGCAATTTGCAGAAGAGTGGATAAGAAGGTAAGAATTGAACATTTTCAATAATGAGGGCAACAGCTCCCCAAGTTTCTTCTGGGTCTGTACCCTTGAGAAGAAAGAACTTAGCAATGAAGGACCACACACTTCCTCTGACCCACACAAGGGTCACTTACACTGCACCTAAGAAGTTTCCTTCAAGATGCACAGCCCAGAATACGAACACGGCAAATACGTGCCTATGAGATTTTATGTGTATGAATGTTCACCACTCTTGTGTACATTACAGATCTAAGAAAAGCTGCACGACTGCTACTGCACAACTGCTAGTGATATGTTTTCATTTTAACTATTATGGGCTACTGGATTTAATCAGCTTCAGGGAGTGTTTTTACAAACTGAGCTACTGTACTTTTTTTCCCTTCAGGTGACACCAATCTGTAATAATTCATACTCTGAATCATTATCAGGCTTGAGTATTAACTTTCTTCTGAGCCCTTTATTCTTTAGAATAAATAGAACCTAACAGTAAAAAAAAAAAACAAAAAAAAAAAACTAATGTTAATTTAATACTCAAACTGCCATTGTTCTAGGGCACTAGAAACATCTGATTTCATAACCTGAGAGGTCTAAAGGGGAAAGAAATGGGGGAAAATGCACTTTCATTTTTACCAGGACCTGCTCAGGCTGGAGATCATCACATATAAAGAAATGCAGCTAGGGAATCAGGAAGAGATGATTCATGAAAAACAAAAGGAAGTCTATATGCAAATAAGAAGTTATCATAGTAAAGAAAATGAACAGATTCTCCTCCAGTGGTAGTCCATGAGCAGTGTGCAATAAACTGTTACATAATAGGGGTCATCAATTCTATACCATGCTCCTGGGGTAAATATACTCATTATGCTGACCTACTTAAGCCCATTCTAAGTCTATACCAACAACTAATTTGCTCAAGGACATCACACTATGCAACAGTCAAGAGTTAAAACTTGTGATATGAGTAGAAATGATAACATTAAACAATTAAGGCTTGATCTATACCATTCACAAAGGCTTTTCTGAATGTGCTACTATAAGGAGGAAAAAGTGCTAATGAATCCAAACTAAACAAAAATACATTAAAAACATGAAGACAGACGAAACATAAAAACATGAAGACAGTATATTATGATACCTCGGTGTGACACTTTAAACCAGAAGAACTAATAAAATACTTATAAACATAGAATTACAAAATGTTTTCTAAGTCACCGTCTCTGTGTCTGTGTGCATGCTTGGTTGTGTCTGACTCTGTGAGCCCACCAGGCTCCTCTGCCCATGGAAATAATAGCTATTTAAAGTGACAGTTCGAGCAATGACAAGCCTATAAGAAACCGGCATCTTCCTACTCTTCTGTGAGCCCTGACAGTTTTTAGGAAGCTCCTTTAGGAGTTTCAAGGCAAGAGGAGCAGACTGCCCTGAGCCTGGCAGAGTGACAGAAGGACAGAGAGGAACCTTGCAGGAAATGACAGAGGGATACACATGTCCTCTCTCTTACAACCACTACTATTTCCACTGTATAAACCAAAAAGGTAAACCTCCTCTCCATAGGAAAAAAAAGCTGCCTGGAGCAGATAAAAGAACCTAGGGCTAAGACCATCAAACAGGTGAGATTTCAAAACCTGGCTCTCTCACGTGAATACTGCTGCTAATATTTCCATCACAAGCCAGCTGCTTGTGACCTCAAAAATGTTATTGTGGACTCAACTATCAAATGAGGATAATGTCCTCTCTGCACCACCCTGAAAGTATTAAATGAGATAATTACACAAAGCACTTGGTACGTGGCAGGCATTACACATAATTATGATTCTGCCAAGTGTGATTCTGCTAAATGCTGCCTGTGACAAGTAGCTCGGTACAATGACAAGCCTAGCCTAGCCCAAGTAAAACTGATCTTTCCTGAGACGTCTTAAGAGCTTTTTCTGCCCATAATCGCCCAGGCGGATGCATAAACATGGGAGTCTGATGGGAATCCCCTCGCCCCACCTTGGCCATGCTGTGTAGCATGCAGGATCTTCAGTCCTTGACCAGGGATTGAACCAGTGCCCCCTGCAGTAGAAGTGCAGCCTTAACACCTGCACCGCCAGGGAAATCCCCTGCTGAGACAGTTTTGAATGAGGACTGGCTTTAAAACTAAAAGCGGCAAGATAATATTAATACCTGATTTCAAATCTTACAATAAAGTTATAATAAGCAAAGAGGTAGGGTACTGCCATAAAGATAGACAACAGAAGACAACAGAGTCCAAAACAGACTCACACATTTACATCAATCCATATTCAATAAAGGTGACATGGTAATTTAGTGAAGAAAGGGGCAGTCTTTCCAAAAAAATGATACTAAAAACTGATTATACATATGAGAGGGAGGAAGAACCTCAACCTTCACCTTGCACTATGGAAAAAGTCAACTCAAAATGGATAGCATCACAGATCTAGAAATAAGAGCTACAAAGCTTGTAAAAGGAAGCAGTTGGAGAAAATTACTGTGGATTAGGCAAAAATATTTTAGGTATGATACTTTAAAGGCATAAAAAGAAAAAAAAATTGTTTAAAGACCATAAAAGGAAAACACAAAACCGAATTCCTTTATAATTAAAACTTCTGGGCTTCCCTGGTGGTTTAGTGGTAAACAATCCACCTGCCAATGCAGGAGACACAGGTTCGATCCTTGATCTGCGAAGATCCCACATGCTGTAGGGCAACTGAGCCTGTGCAACACCACTGCTGAGCTTGTGCTTGAGAGCCCAGGAGCCGCAGCTACTGAGCCCACGTGCCACAACTATGGACGTCTGCACGCCCTCGAGCCTGTGCTCTGCAACAGGAGAGGCCACCACAAGGAGAAGCCCACACACTGCAAGAAAGAGTAGCTCCCACTCGCTGCAACTAGAGAAAGCCTCTCTCAGCAATGAAGAGCCCAGCCAAATAAACAAATAAAAATTTGAAAAATAATAATGTTAAATCTGTTTTTCAAAAGAAATAATTTAACAAATGAAAACACAAGCTACAGACTGAAAGAAAATACTGGCAAATTAATTACCTGAAAATATGTATGTATTTAGAATATATAAAGAACTAAATACATAATAAAGGATGTACATAGAATAAATAAAGGACTCTCAATAATAAAACAGATAGTTCAACTTTTTTAATGAGAAAAATATGCTAAGATATTATATATATATATATCTCACAGGGAACGTACATCAAAAAATATTGGGTATCGTTAGTCATTAGGAAAATGGAAGTCAAAATCAAAACAAAATACCATAGCCCATCCAGTAAAATACCCAAAGCATTGCCAAGGATATGGAGAAACTAGAACTTTCCCATTTTATCCCTTGCTGGTGGGAAAGTGCAATAGTACAGTCATTTTGGAAAACAGTTTGGAAGTGTCTCATCATCTAACCCAACGATTTCACATCAAGGTGTGTTTTCATTCATCTCAGGGACAGAGGACCATACAGAGAGTTGTACATGAATGTTCTTATCAATTATGCTGAAAAAATTCAAAAGTTTCAGTTGCAGAATGAATCTTTTTCAGAATATGGTACATTCATACAATGAAATACGACTCAACAATAAAAAAGGAATGGATAGCTAACGTATGCCACAGCATGAATGAGTCTCAAAAACATTTTGCTAAAGAAAGAAGCCGGACACAAAGACAACAGACTACATGATTTCACTTACTTGAAATTCCTAGAAAAAGTAAAACTACAGAGACAGAGAACAGACCCGTGGTATTCTGGGTTAGGGAATGCAAATGGGGACTGACTGAAAATTGCAGGCCACCCCAGTATTCTTGCCTGGAGAATTCCATGGACAGAGGAGCCTGGTGGGCTTCAGTCCACGGCGTCACAAGAGTCAGACACGACCGAGTGACTAAACCAACAACCAACAGTAGCAAACGGTGGTGTGAGCATTTGCCAAGGAGAGCGTCAACTAACACAATTACTTTGAGACAAAAAGCAAAAGAAAAAGAAATCAGGACTGAGCTAACATCACTTAAAAAAGATTGTTGGCAGCATTAAAGGAATAGGTTGATGATTTTTTAAAAGGCAGGGGAGGGTTAGAAGGAGATGCACTTGATCTTTTATTTGCTTGTTTAAAAAAAAAAAAAGTTAGGAACAGAGCCAGAGGAAGGAAAATAAGCCAGAAAGAAAATGAAGTCATGTGTGTAACAGTGGCTAAGACAGCACCTTCTAACTTAGTAGTATAAGGGAAGGGCCATATCTTGCTGTTTGGGTTTAATATCACCACAAGTAACAACTATCATTGAGAGCTCTGGGCAAAGGGCTTGAAATGTGTTACTTAATTTAATCTTCCCAACAATCCTATGAGGCAGGTACCGCCACCACCATCACTCCTTTGTGGATTCAGGAACTTGAGATGAAGCCCAAGGCCACAGAGCTGATATGGCAGCAAAGCCTGGATTAGAACCCAGGGTCTGACTGCTGAATCAATTATGCTCTTACCTACTAGGCTATTATGAAAATATTGATAATGTTATCATTGTTGGCAATTTGATTTGAAAAAGGTGGCCTAAAATGTGATTGGCCTGAAAACAGCTGCCTTGAGCTTTTGGTATGGTACCAACACGAGCAGTGTGTTCCTCACGCCACCCAGGCTGACACTGTTAATAATTCTGCACATTATTTTTTTCCTGACTCAAATGTAGCCTCATAATTTTCTCAAGATTGCCACCAATTAAAGGAAGTCATCAGGACTTCCCTGGTGATTCAAGGTTAAAGACTTCGGGCTGCCAATGCAGTGGGGCGGCAGTTTGATCCCCGATTGGGGAACTAAGATCTCACATACTGTGAGGCCCGGCCAAAAAGTAAAACAGAGAAAAGAAAAAGAGAAAGTCATCAACACCAGTGTCAGTATGCAAAATATATACTTTCTAATCATAACAAAACCAACTTGATTTTTGACAGACAACAGAGTACATGGAACCAGCACTGGAAAGATGACTAACAAAAAGGGAGTCACCATACTTCATGTTCCCATGTAGGTCTTCTTTGTAATTTAGCCAGCACCAGCTCAGTCAACAAGCCAGTCAGACACATGGATAGAAACAGAGAGGACACATGGGGAAAGGAAGAGAAAGCTAGAGGTTCTGATCAAATTACTTGAGATTTTTCAACAGTTCAAGCCAATAATTTTTCCACTTGTTGCTGAGACGCACAAAAACTCCCCAAACACCCACAGAAAACACCTTTACCTCGGCATGTTTCAACTCATGTAACATCAAGAGGAAAGTCTTACTTTCAAGATTTACCTATGAGAACTACTTCAGATTACTGAATAGGACACTGTATTTATATATATATATGAAACATATATTTTAGATAAAAAATCCTTAAAAGCCTTAATAATGTAAAGAAAGTGTATTACATATACAAGGTAAAATTCTTTCCCAAATATTAAGTTAATGGTGCTAAAAATAACATCCAATCTACAGAAGAATAATTCATAAGTTAACTGATGAATGTACTTCAGACAATATACTTCTACATATACTTTATAGACAAGCTTACATTTTCTCTGTTTAAAGAGTTCAATGATTCCTAACCCATGAAACTCTTTATACATGGCATCTAAAACAATAAAACAAACCAGTGAATACAACAAAAAAGACACACAGATATAGTGAACAAACTGGTGGTTACCAAGGGGGAAGGAAAGTAGGTAAGGGCAAGATAGGGGTAAGGGAGCTGGGCACGTATCAGGAGAAAAACATGGTTTGAAAGGATACATGAACACCAGTGTTCACCGCAGAACTGTTTACAACAGTCAAGACAGGGAAGCAACCTAAATGTCCATCAACAGAGGCGTGAATAAAGAAGCTGTGCACAATGGAATATTACTCAGCCATAAAAAGGAATGAAACTGTCCCATTTGCAGTGGCATAGACAGACCCAGAGACTGCCATACAGAGTAAAGTCAGTCAGAAAGAGAAAAACACATATGCATAATCTCCCTTTTATGTGGAATCTAGAAAAATGATAAATGGACTTATTTGCAAAGCAGAAATAGAGATAAAAGATGTGAAGAACAAATATATGAATACCAAGTGGGGAGGAGGGGATGGGATGAACTGGCAGACTGGGACTGACATATATACACTTCTATACATAAAATGTATGACTAATGAGAACATGAAGCTCTATTCAATGCTCTGTGATGACCTAAAAGGGAAGGAAATCCAAAAAAGAGGGGGTGCATATATAACTGATTCACTTTGCTGTACAGCAGGAACACCACACTGTAAAGCAACTATACTCCAATAAAAGTTAATAAAAAATAAAAATAAGAAAGTAAAATGCTTTTCTATGAAAAAAAAAAGGGGGTAAGGGACTAAGATGTACACGCTACTATGTAGAAAATAAATAAAGATATACTGTACAACATAGGGAACATACCCAATACTTTCCGATAACTATGCGTGCTCACTCAGTGGCATCCGACTGTTTGTGATCCCCATGCACTGTAGCCAGCCAGGCTCCTCTGTCCCTGGAATTTTTCAGGCAAGAATTCTGGTTTATGTCACCATTTCCTCCTCCAGGGGATCTTCCCAACCCAGGGATCAAACCCACATCTCCTGTGTCTCCTGCATCGGCAGGCAGATTCCTTACCACTGTGCCACTTGGGAAGCACCATAATAACTACAAGAGGAGTATAATCTTTAAATACTGTGAATCACTATGTTGTAACACGAAACTTAAATAAAACTGTAAATCATCTATACTTCAATTTTAAGTGAAGAAATTTATGACTTCATAACTTTTCATCCATACTAAGTATTAAAAACTTGTAAGCTACAATTAAAATAGATATATAGAAAAGGATATAGCGTCTATTTAAAAACTCCTAAGCTATAGGTTACAGCCCATGGGGTCACAAAGGGTCAGACATGACTGAGCATACACACGCACCCAAGCTACAGGTAGGTACACATATACAATTGATATGTGTGATATGATGAAAAATAAAATATCCATCAAATTTGCACATCTCATACAACCATTCCTTTCAAGTCTGTCTCTCATTCAACATGATCAGAGTTAATATAGTGATGCAACTATCACAAAATACTAACTCTCCAAAGAGGAGTATTCTCACATAGAGACAGACCTAGAAGAAAAATTAACTCACATGTGGTTGAATGCACATGCCTCCAATTTGGGAGACGATTAAAGATACTAAATTTGGAGTCACTAACTTGAAGACATCATTTAAATCCACTAATAATGGTTTAAAGAACAAAGAGCTGGGAGTCTGGACTAAAGCCCTAAGGAACTCCTTCTTTTAAAAATTATGTAGGAAAGGAACTAACCAAGGAGAATGAGAAGAAATTACCCAAGAGGCAGGAGGGAGACCAGCACAGAATCTGAGAGAGGGACTTCCCGGAAAGAGAGGCTGGACAACACTACTCAAGGCTCCTTAGTGAGAGCTGCAGTGTCTACCTGAGTTAGAGCAGAAATTGCTCATGACTTTCCTAAGAAGAGTTTCATCAGAATGATACCGACATAAAGCAGACTGGAGAAAAGTTAAAGTGTTGACAAGTGATAGGAAAAAAGGATTTGGACACAACATATGCAAATGATCACTATCATGACTAGCTTATATTAAAATTTGGCTCAAGGGGTAAATAATCTGCCTGCCAACGCAGGAGAAACAGGAGATGTGCGTTTGAGCCCTGGGTTGGGAAGATCCGCATTCCAGTAATCTTGCCTGGAAAATTCCATGAGCAGAGGAGCCTGGCAGGCTACCATCCATGGAGTTGCAAAGAGTCAGACATGACTGAGCACACACATCCCCCCTAGACTGTGAGCTGCTTGAGGGCAAAGGTAAGGTTTCCTCCGTCTTTGATTAAGAAGACAACCTGTAGTTGGACAGGTGACCTTTTAAACAATGCTCCTGAAGAAGTCTTAGGGCTTTAATTAGGGTGCTCAGCCCAAAACACACAGTAACAGTCTTGAAGAGAATTAGAGGGGAGAAAAGAAATATCAATGTATTGGGCAGAAATTAATCTTTCTTAAACATAAAAGAAAGGCTCAAAGATGAGAACATCTAAGATGAGAACATGCCAACCTGTCAACCAACCAGTCTCCCCAAAATAAAAGGCCCCAAAAAACTATGAGTAGAATTGTAATTGTTTTCCTCCCAAGAGGGTTGGATCATTTTGGCCTGAATGTTCCCTTCCATCCTCACTGAAATGGGAATAGGTACAGAAGCCTACAGTATACGCCAGAAAAGGTGAGGATTACTACAGATTATCAGTTTATTTTTTACAATAAATCAGTGTGAGAAGACACATCTACCATCCTTAATGCAATAAAATATAAATCCTGTTATAAATATTAACAAAAGAGGAACAAAATCCACTCAGGGAGAGGGAATAAGACTGTAAACTCCTCTCAGAAACTCACCTGCTCCTTGGATGTTCACCCTAACTGCAATGACCACTCTGCTACAAAACGAGCCTAGAAGCTTTCCCTCATAACCCTGAGCACAACCCACACAAATCTGCACAATAATTACCTCAGGACTGTGGGGTAACAAAAGGAAGTGAATCAGAAGTAGCATTAAAACTATATCATCTGAAGAAAAATACCTCTACGATGTGTCTACAAAGGATGGGGTGGTCTTTAATCTCCCAATACCCAGCAGTGTCCTCAAATACCACAACACAGCTTGGGCTCAGCCATTTCAGTTGTGTCCGGCTCTTTGTGACCCTATGGACTGTGGCCCACCAGGCTCCTCTGTCCAGGGGGTTTTCCAGCCAAGAATACTGGAGTGGGTTGCCATGCGCTCCTCCAGGGGATCTTCGCCACCCAGGGATTGAACCCGCGTCTTGTGCATTGCAGGCAGATTCTTTACTGCTGAGCTATTGGGGAAGCCCCCACATCACAGGGACCAACACAAAGCTTCTGTCCACCAAAGCCCCTTCTGAGTTTGTTTCCTCTCTAAGGACCAGCTTCTTCCCCAGATGACTGTCACTGTCAATTCTCACCCAATTCTCACCCCCTCCAGGGAGGCTGCTGCTTTCAACAGTATATGACCACATTAAGATAATCATCGGTTCAACATAAAAAAGGGAACATTCTTAAAAAAAAAAAAAAAAAAAAACACTATGAAAGAGGGTAAGTGTGTCTTCTTTAAAAGGAAGGTGTTATATAATACCCATTTTATAACCAAGAAGAGGTAACACAATTTGTCTAAACTCAAAGAATGTGCACAGAGCTGATATTAAACCTGAGTCCGCCTGGCTCAAGGCCCTGTGACTTGGCAGCTTTATCTACTGAAGACAAAAAAAAGAAGCAAGCACCCAAACAACGGCATTTTAATTTTCAAGTTGAAAACAGCTCACAGAGTATATGTGTTCACAGGCCTAATTTTGTATCACAGATAAGTTCTTTTTCCCTTGAAGTAGAATTACAATTTTATGTGATATAATTAAGAGGAGAAGGAAATGGCAACCCACTCCAGTATTTTTGCCTGGGGAATCCCAGGGATGGGGGAGCCTGGTGGGCTGCCATCTATGGGGTCGCACAGAGTCGGACACGACTGAAGTGACTTAGCAGCAGCAGCAGTAATTTACAGAGTTCTAGAAAGAATATGGCATTCCAAAATTGAATGGCACCCCACTCCAGTACTCTTGCCTGGAAAATCCCATGGACGGAGGAGCCTGGTAGGCTGCAGTCCATGGGGTCGCTAGGAGTCGGACATGACTGAGTGACTTCACTTTCACTTTTCACTTTCATGCACTGGAGAAGGAAATGGCAACCCACTCCAGTGTTCTTGCCTGGAGAATCCCAGGGACGGGGGAGCCTGGTGGGCTGCCATCTATGGGGTCACACAGAGTCGGACACGACTGAAGTGACTTAGCTTAGCTTAGCTTAGGAGAGAAGCACTGCAACTTAGTTTATCCTTGGAGTACAAGTTATTACCTAGTCAAACTGTCATTGTCTCTCTGTCTGTATGATTTCAGAGTCAATCCATGGATCCACAGTCAGGAAGAAGAAATGTATCAAAAAAAGACACCGAGTCAGAAATTTGACTCATTGTGAGGACCAACAGAGCTTCCCATTTTGTTAAAACACTGAAGAGGCAATTTTTCATTCTACTCTGTGTCTGGGTTTCAACAAAAACTTAGAGGCACAGTGGAGAAAATTGGACCCTCTGGTGATGGTATCATTTTGCATCAAAATCTAGGTATGGAAGAAACCTGGAAATATCTATTGTAACTACACCATTTTATGATGCAAAACTGAGGCTCAAAGAGATTAAGTACCTCTCCCAACACTGACAGTACTTCCTCTGACTAAAGGAGTTTCTATGAACCCAGAAACAAATATTATCCTAAAAACACTGGCCTTGCCCTCATGTTTGAACTGTCTGCTTTGGAAATCATCATCAAATATGTGTCAGCCTTCCCACAAGAGCATTACATATCCAAAAAGATATGAGAGAGGCTTGTATATTAGTTGTAAATCTAGAATTTACAGGTAAAATATCTAATAACACAAGATACAAACACAACTTGAAAGATCTGGAGATGAGCAGTCTAACATGCTGACCAAGCAACCAGAGCCACCTTGTGTTAAATATCAGGTGTCAGCCACTTTGATACAAACTTTACATGCATTATTTTTGATGTTTTCCATAAACGGGCATCTATCAATTCCATTCTGTAGGTGAGGAAGGTGAAAATCAGGGAACGTAAGTGATATCCTCACCAAAGCAAGAGGAAGACCTGCTGGTGGCATCTGGGTCTCTCCGAGCTCAAGATCACCACCACACCCACACCTACCGACCCTCCACCCCACTTCCATCCTGATTCCTTCCTTCTTTCAGTCTAGTTCCACTCCTCTGGACTTCATGGTCCACCCAGCTCATTCTCCCCAGAAGAAAAGGTCTGACATCAAGAAGATACTTTGTAACAGCCAGCAACCACAAAAAACAGCCCCAAGCATCAGTTCACCCAGTGAATTCACCCAATACAATCCAATGAATTGCCCTAAAAATGTTTCACTAACAGGATTATTCAATAAAGGCTTGTGCTTATATAAGCAGAGAATGGAAGAAAACACTATGATGTTGTAGCATAAAAGCTGGAGTGAAGGAAAAAATACTTAAAGTCTATGACAAAATGAGGGTTTTATCTGACATAAGGAATTTCATTTTAAAAAGAAAATAAAACAGTTCTAAAAGCTAAGGAGGGAGACAGGAAAACAATCTATTGGTGCTGAATTTTCACTCAAACTAGGAGCCTCAAAGACTCAGAATGTATATAAATGTCCATGAAACTTTTTAAAATCATATTTTCATTCTGACGACAATCTAAGTTATTTAACAAAGGGATCTGCTAATTCATATGGACGACCATTAAACAGCTGATAGCCTACTGCCGTTTAATTTCACTACTTGTTTTTGTGCTTACAATTGGAATTAGAGACTAGTCTCATTTAATGTCTTTGATATCAAGTCTTAATGGACAAAGTTTTCTATAAGTTCAAGAAAAAAAAATAAGGAAGAGGGGATATGAAATACTGTTACACAGCCAATAACAGCACATGCTGGACTCACAGGTACCAGAGCTCAACAGGTTGTGAACAGCAAGACCGTCACAGCCACACAATACTGCATGCATGGTTACCAATAATTTAAATCTTATTGGTTTGGTAGTTTTATTTATATTTATAGTTAGCAAATCTGATTTTGTTTAAAAGATCCTAATGAAACTAAAATCTTTCTGCATTGAAAAGGGATCCAAGTGACATATACTAAAATGGGGGCTTTTCGTAAGGGCCATGACACCAGTTAATTTCCCCCATTACTTACATAATAAATATGGCCATAAAATGTGATTAAAAAATCATCTGTGTACGGCTTTTGTTTTTAAAAAATTCTGACAAATCAAAATAAGGCTCTACCGGTGGTTCCCAAAATGTGTCTCTATGTAGCTTAAGAACAAAGTTTTGAGGATT
Source organism: Bubalus bubalis (assembly GCF_019923935.1). Classification (NCBI taxonomy): domain Eukaryota; kingdom Metazoa; phylum Chordata; class Mammalia; order Artiodactyla; family Bovidae; genus Bubalus; species Bubalus bubalis. Next base: position 48,132,242 of record NC_059171.1, on the reverse strand, counting down.
CTCCTTCATTATTAGATTATGAGATTATTTTGTGAAACTAAATTTTCCCTTTATTTTCTTAAAAGGTGGTAGTAGATGGTTATTTTTTTTCATGTAATGACTTGGAAAAATCCAAAATTTGCCAATCTTATATCAATTGCCTAGATTTTTAAATAGAATATGAAATTTTAAAATTGTATATGAAACCATTATCTCTAGGTACCACACTAGGGCCTACCCATTATGAAATTTTATACACACACACACACAAACACACAGATAGGAATTTTCACCTGGTACCACAGGGAAAAATCATTTTGAACATGAACTTGCATTCAAGAAGTTCTTGATTCTACCCAAAGATACTTAACACTTTTCTATGTATGTCTCTCTCTCTCTCTCTCTCTCTCTCTCTCTGGTCTGGGGCTAAGAGCGCTCAGGTAGTTAAGCCACAACTACATGAGGACAGGAAGAGATGACTTATCATGCAAGTGCACAGAAGTAGACATTTTGCCGAACATCCTAGGATAAACCACAGCCTAATAAGGTTAATAATGAAGATGACAAATAGTACATAAAGAACAGAACTATGGAAAACTAACGGTAGCAATAAACTTTTTGATATTCCTCTCATTGAGAAATGAATTTTAACTGCCTACCCTTGGAACAACAGTTGCCTTAGGGATTGGCTGGACCAAAAGACTGTGGCAGAAGTGATATTCTGGGACTTTGGAGCCTTAGAGCTCCAGCCTTGAACACTGGAACCTTCTATCTCACAGTCCTGAGCTGCTACACAAACCTGACTACTGTTAAGACACTGTACTGTGAGGAAGCCAAACCTTGGCATGAGAGAGGCCATGTCAAAAAGAGAATGAAATGCCTAGCCAGCCCCACACCGTTCGAGCCTCTAGTTCTTGATCTTCCCAGCAGAGACTCCACACCTGGGGGAGCAGCGACAAGCCATCCGCCTAGGCCATGTCCAAATTCCTAAGCCACACAATGATGAGATGACAATAATAAGTTGTTGCTTTAAGCAACAGATAAGCAGAATAAAACGAATCCCCTTTCATAAATACTAATAAAGACTTTAAAGCAAAAATGAAATGTCTCAGGCAGACTAGCTGGAAACTAGAATGGCATCAGACACAAGAGAAGATTCCAATGCATGAAGATAAATAGAAATCCATTCATGCAATTATCCAGAAAATATGTATATACCAAGACCTGTAAACAGGGATATACACAAGCTCTTGAGAGGGTTTAAAAGGAAAAAAAAAAAAAAAAAAGAACTGCCTTCAAGGAACTTCAAAGCACTATGTATCACAGCGTCTTCTTGCATACTTTCTGATGTTTTTCACAAAAATAACACAATCAACAATTCAGATCAAATCAAAACGCAGATCCATCTCATAAAGTGACCTAGGGTTTGAGTTCTTCTGTGAGAAGAAAGTCAAGACTGAATAAAAATCCAACAAAAGGTCATTTGTAGTTTGTAGTAGGGAAACATGCCTCAGTTAACTGTAGCATACTCGAATGTTTAGGTTCTCATTTTAGGCTAGAAATTCAAGGCATGCGTAACTAATCCTTTTTAATTTTTCTTTATAAAGTATCAGGTTAAAGAGCCTTTTAAAGATTAAATTACAAATAGGCCGAGTAGACCTTGGCTACTTTACTACAGTCAAGGTTTGGGGACCCAGAATGAGCAAAAGTAAGTAAGGTCAGAAGTGAGCTGCTGTTTTAACAAGATTTATTTCTGTCTAGGTGTGCGGCTACTGTTTAAACAAACACACTTATTATTCCAGTGACTAAAATAATTTTAACTGCTTCTTTTATTAAAGCATAGACAGTTTAACCTTTCATAATATTATTCTCAGGATTCTAAAATTATTCACACTTTTTCTGTTTGTAGTATTTCTCTATTCAAATTTCACAGGGAGCCGAAATGAACGCCAATAGAGAAAATTCTTCTCCCAGGTATTTTTAAATGCAGGAAAATGTTTGATCTCACACTGTAAAAGAAAATGGTAAATAAGTGTGCACATGGCCTCTTGGACAAAAGACCATGTGTAGTACGTCTTAAAACTCATCAGCACCGAGCACAATGCCTCTGTACAAAGTACTTGGCCAATGTGTCTGACTGATAACACATTTATTTCTCACTTATTTTTTAAGTGGGGCCAATAAAAATAAGCAGTGCTATTTTCTGTCTTAGTAAGTACTTGAGGCAAAGAAAAAAAGATAACGTTTTCATACAGTAGTCACAGAGAAACACGTATCTTCCCATTTTTTTCTTCCTAAGGTATGGTAGTGGGTATATTAACAAATTCTACATGTCAAAATAGTAAAGGGAAGTAACAGTAAAACAGTAATCTGAATTATAAACGGCCTTGCGTTTATCTTTTCTCTCATAATTCTGATTTTAGCACATTACATGGTAATTTGTCAGAATTCCTTTTTTAAAACATGACACAGAAGAATAAAAATTCTCATGGCTAAAGGGTAATCATTAATATTTTATCCAAAACATACTATAAAAGTCAAAACAGAGTACTGAACAAGAATATAATTAGGACCTTCAAAATGATACTACTAATATTCCATTATAAAAGTAACAGTATCTAAGAGAAAACAGCAGGAATCACGTACGTAACAGGTCACTCTCCCTTCTGGGCTTCCCTTGTGGCTCAGCTGGTAAAGAATCTACCTGCAATGTGGGAGAAATGGGCCTGGGTTCAATCCCTGGATTGGGAAGATCCCCTGGAGAAGGGAAAGGCTACCCACTTCAGTATTCTGGCCTGGCGAATTCCATGTTCTACACTCCATGGGGGTCACAAAGAGTCGGACACAATGGAGCGACTTTCACTTTCTTCCCTCTTCTAGACAGGCCTGAAGGTCAGTGCAGTCTGGGTGAGGCAGGAGACCTGGCCGGCTTCCAGGGGGCCCCTAATGAAGGTCAAGGCCAATCACTAACCAGCCCAAGGCCTCAATTTCCTCAATGATGGGAAGAGACTGGCATGATTATCTCCAAAATAGACTTTTAACAAAGTCTACCAATGTCAAATAAAGAGTCATTCATCTAAACAGGGTTTTAAGACACTCCCAACTTCCACTTGCTTCATTAAGGCACAATTATTTTCTGAATCTGACAGATAATCTACAGATTGACTCCTTTTCTGTTATTTTATCTTTACAACAATTCTGGGAGGTAGATTGAGTCAGTAAGTATGACGTGCATTAAACAACTGTCAGAATGGAGAAAAAAATCTCAGCCAAAGAAGACTAGAAATCAGATCTACTGATTCCTGACTCAGTGCTCAAATTTCCAGAAAATCCCCTTTAAAATCCATAAGAACTACCAACTAAATTATATGCCAGTATAAAAAGGAAAAAATTATGGTGTTACTTCTAAATGGCTAGACTGCTTATTTAAATCACAATGTCATGTGTCTTAAATTCCCTTAAGATAACAATTTTAGGCCTTTATGTTTCAGAATTAATTTTCAAGATTCCTGGAATAAGAAAATCCCAGTAGCTTAAACACATAATAAAAGTATTACCATATATTAAAGTTTCCTAAACTGACGTATGAAGAAAAGTGAAAATCTGTTGGCAAAGTTGTGTCCAACTCTTTGCAACCCCATGGACTGCAGCCTGCCAGGCTCTTCTGTCCATGGGATGCTCCAGGCAAGAATACTTGGGGTGGGCTGCCATTTCCTTCTCCAGGGGATCTTCCTGACCCAGTGATCATACCCAGATCTCCTGCTTGGTGCGCATATTCTGTACCTCTGAGCCACAAGGGAAGCCTAACTGATGTAAATTCCTTGGCAAAAAGGGGCCCAGGGACTTCCCTAGTGGTCCAGTAACTAAGAATCTGCCTTGCAGTGCAGGGGAGATGGGTTGGATCCCTGGTTGGGGAACTAAGATCCTACATGCACGCATGCCACAACTAAGACCCAGCACAGCCAGATAAATAAATATTAAAAAAAAAAGGGGGGGTATGGTAAAATCAGTGTTGGAATACAGTGTTTGTAAACTGAACAACACACATAAGCTTTTTAGTTTAATGTGGCATTTTCCACAGTTGTTGATCAATACACATTTTGGAATTAAAAAAAATTAATTGACATTCTAATGCACTTTGGTTCCAATGAATCCCTCTTGGAAAATACTTCTATTATCTTTTAAAAATATATTCATCTGCTAAACAAAACACAGAGTTTATCCTTACTTCGCAAGGATATATATTTTCATATTTTCTGGAAAAAAAAATGAAGTGTCTTACAACTTGTACTTTAAATATGACAGTGTTTCTTTTTATTTTTTCCTAAAATGTTGCTCACCTAATATTGTATTTAGAATCAACAGCAACTCAGGATAGAGAACTATGGCAAATCTTCTCATAATCTTAAAATATACTCTCGGTGACACAATTAACCCCCTGGTAACAGGTTTCTTCCACTTGTCACACTAAATCAAATACCCAGAACTGATGCTTAAAGAATCTGAGCGAGGATCCCAAATCAGATTGAGAGTGTATTAACAAACACACGTAACTGGGAGAAAATGTTCAAAAGAGAAATCACATTTGAATCAGTCTTAAACTACTATAGGGATCTGTGTCCAAAACGGGAAGGAAACATTTACAGGTAAAGATAAAACAAATTACCTTATCACTGATAAGCCCCAGTTAACAGCAGCATGGAAGTAACCGTAAGTGTGATTTTTTTGCCCTATTTATAAAACATGGGGTTGATCAAAAAGTTTCTTTGGGTTTTTTTTTATAACATCAAATAGAAATATCTGAACGAACTTTTTGCCCATCCCAATAGTAAACTCTGAGACAAAGGCTAATTAGATAATCCGAATTTATCTTGTGCTCATGATTTTGTAAAACTTGATGAATTTAAGTCCCAAAGGAATTAGACAATTCTAACCCTTCCTCCAGACAACTCTGAGTTCCCTAATACAAATTAACCAAACACACTTCCTTTGTACTTTCAACTAATAACGTTTAGCACGTCCAAAAATACTTTCAAATGCTTTTGAAAATGTAAGGCAGCTTAGAAACTTGAGCTGTTTTTAGTAATGGTATTTTAAAAGTGGTATAACTTACCACTCCAAGCAAAGAGGTATGACTTGTCACTGGTAATAGTGGTAACATGGAACACTGAAGAGAGCTATTTTGAGAAAATAAGAGATTGGGGTCCTAGTCTCAAACCTCACCCTTCCTCTCATGTATACAAAACTTAATGCTCAGGTAACACAAAAATCAGATTTTAGCTTAAAAATTAACAAAATAGCAGGATAAGTTATGTATTTGTCTTTAAAGGTAGATTAAAAAAAATTTTTTTAGAAACAGAATCAGTCTGCAGTGTTGTCTAGAAGATTTCAGATATTTCAGTTCTTTCTAATCCTTAAATGTTTACACACGTTTCCCCACCCCCACCACCTTACATCTATTTTAGAATTTAGGAAGTCATTCTGTTAACCAGGTCGTAAACAGTTTTCAGACAGAGAGTAAATTTCAAAAGCTACTTCCTTGTCCATAAATACATGAACAAGTCATGTTTTAAAATAAAGCACAGAATATCACAAAAAGACTCACAAGAAGGTAACAAGTATAGTATGTTCACAAACCTATAGTTACCGTATTTTCAGCTATACAGTAAATAAAAAGTACTCCTTTGTGCAAATGAGTAGAGACTTCAAGTGCTCGATTAAGGAGTACTACATGTCTAAAATCACTTGAGAAATAATAACAAACACATTTTTATGAAGGTCACGATGAAACTTTTTTTTCCCCAAACTCCATGGCATCAAAAGCCACAGTTAGAGAAATAACTGAAGAAACCTGTGCTTTGCAGATTGATAGACTGGAACCAAAACCTAGACACACGTTCATCTCAAGTAAAAACACTGGCAAGTGAGGGTCTTGAAATGTTCTTCGAATATGGAAGCCAGCGGCATTTATTTCCTAAATGTAAAATATAATTTTTTAAAAATAAGTCTAGTGGAAATGATCAGCATTTAAGCACTGTGAAGCTATTCTTCATCATTTGTTTGGCTTCTTTTTTGAGACTGTATTGCATAAATTCTAACTGCATTGCTATAGGTGGGAAGAAGACCACTGTCTCCCTGGCTACCTTCTAACTTTGAGGATGTAGCCATCTCCCAGGGATGTGGGTCTCCTCGGGTAGATGACAGATGTGCAGCTTTGGTCTGTAATCAATGTTCTCCAGAGGACATTTCCTTCAAGTCCTTTTATCTGAAAGTAGCACAGAACTGATAAACCCTGTGAAACCCTGAGGACTGATGCTCCTCACTCCTAGACACTGGAGCCACTTTCCATTCATTTCAAAGCCCCCTGTCCCAACAAGTTCAATACAACAGTCATGGGTAAAGAAGTTGTGGAGAGTTAATGAAGACAACGCACTGTGTCTCCCAGATCACTTCTTGATTATGCATCTTTTAGAAAATGGGTAAACTGGAGCGTAGCCCTGTTTGCTGTGACTAGAGAATGTTGGAACAGCAACAAACACCGAGCTCTGCCAACAACAGTAAACAAATAGAACTGTTCTTTAAAAAAAAGAAAACGGCTAAGACATTTACTACTGGTTAAAGGATGGGTGATCCAGCTTGTTGATAATACAAAAGTCCTTCCATCTGGGACATTTTCCCTCTTATATTTTGGCTACTTCTCTGGGCATTCAACACCTCGAAGGAAAAGAAAGGGTTGAGAAAATGAGGTAAAATTCCACTCTGTGAATTTCATCCCCAGTAAAAAGCACTTAAAAAACAAAACAAATATTAATAGAATAACCTCTTAGAGACCGAAAAGAAAATACACTTAAACGTAAAAGTGGGTGTGTGAGGATGGTGCCATTTCTGGGTAAATTCTTTAATGTCCACACCTTCTGAATGAAACCATACTGAAACCAGAACAGTGAGAGAAAAGTCGAGAAAGTACGTTAAACCTAATGATTTCACATATTTTCACTACCTTGAGTTTATTTTCTAGAAGACAAAGGGGAAGTTGCCTATCCAGCTCGACAGTGTCAACAAATACAAAAATATGTCATAATTATTCCCTTCCTCATTGTCTATGTAAAGGAATAAAGGAAATGAAAGCCATGAGTTCACACTCACAAACCAAAACCACAAGAAAAATAATCTAAAACCAGACCATAGGAGGCAGGAGAAAGGCAAAGGTTCTCTAGCCCAGAAGTTTGATTTTGCAACATTAATAGGGTAAAGCCACATTCCTGCCACAAGCCTCGTGCTCTCAAAACAGGCCACACAGCTGGCGGTCATGAAAGCTTTCCAGACCGGAACTAAGATAGTAAGAAAACTCAGTGGGTCTCAGGGCTGAACTGGGTCCTAAACTGATTCTGATGAAAACACTGCCCTGCTGAGGTGTAATTCGATGACAGCCAGGAACTTGGTTCAATAGATGATTATAACTTTCACAGAAAAGTCCTGAAGAAACACTGCTTTGAATGAGGACCCCTTTAGTTCATAATGATCTGTCCAAAGTATTGAAAACACTTTCTAGAGAGAGTCACCCACATGATGCACACAAGGAGAATGCTTCAGAAAGCATCCAGGGGTAAACTATGGCTGTGTGAATATTAAGAGTCCAGCTTCCTCTGGAAGTCAAAGCACCATGAGGCTGAAAAGAAAGACTGCTTCGATGTGGAGCCTGAACTTGGTTTACAAGGGCCCATGGGGTTGTTTAATGAGCTGTTTTAAAGGGACCACGTTTTCACCAAGCCCAGGGAGAGTGCCCTATGAAACTACCGTGACCGACTCCCAGAAGCAAGACTCTCCTGCACAAAATCTCGAACGCTTCAACTCAACTGCCAGAGAACACTCTCAAGCAGCACTCTGGTTCTGTTTTTAAAACACTCAAGAAATTACTCATCCAAAAGAGATTTAAGGAGATACCTGAAGAGCGGGCTCTGTGCTACATCCATTTTCTTCCTCCCAGAGGAAGTCGTCTTACTAAGACATTCTTCACCAAACAGGAAGTAAAAACAGCATTCTTTCCTATGAGGCTTGACATTTTCTATTGTTGTATCAGGAACTTGATTTTTAAAGCTAGAATGTATTTTATAAATTTGATTCTTAGACAACGTTTTCCTCTAAGTTTAAAAAAAAAAGGTTTGAAAAGTGCATAAAATGAGCAAGTGACTAAATCTATTCACAAACTGCCAATAAACTATTTTATCACATCACCTAAATATAATTCTCACTGGATAAGGGGATGGCAAACCACTCCAGTATTCTTGCTGTGAGAACCCCATGAACAGTATGAAAAGGCAAAAAGATATGACACCGGAAGATGAGCCTCCCAGGTCGGAAGGTGTCCAATTTACTACCAGGGAAGAACAGAGGGCAATAAATAGCTCCAGAAAGAATGGACTCAACATTCAAAAAACTAAGATCATGGCATCCAGTCCCATCATTTCAAAGCAAATAGAAGGGGAAAAATTGGAAGCAGTGACAGATTTTATTTTCTTGGGCTCCAAAATCACTGTGGGCAGACTGCTGCTGCTGCTGCTAAGTCGCTTCAGTCGTGTCCAACTCTGTGCGACCCCACAGACAGCAGCCCACCAGGTTCCCCCATCCCTGGGATTCTCAAGGCAAGAACACTGGAGTGGGTTGCCATTTCCTTCTCCAATGCATGAAAGTGAAGTCGCTCAGTCGCGTCCGACTCTTAGTGACCCCATGGACTGCAGCCTACCAGGCGCCTTCGTCCATGGGATTTTCCAGGCAGAAGTACTGGAGTGGGGTGCCACTGCCTTCTCCGGTGGGCAGACTATAGCCATGAAATTCTGTCAAATACACACTAAAAGAAGATCTTCAACAACAACAAAAAAATAAAAAGACGGAAGACGCTTGCTCCTTGGAAAGAAAGCTACAATAGACCTAGACAGTGTATTAAAAAGCAAAGACATCACTTTGCCGACAAGTATCCATACAGTCAAAGCTATGGTTTTTCCAGTAGTCATGTATGGCTGTGAGAGCTGGACCATAAAGAAGGCTGCGTGCTAAATCATTCGACTCTGTACAACGCTATGGACTGCAGCCTGCCAAGCTCCTCTGTCCATGGGATTCTCCAGGCAAGAATACCAGAGTGGATTGCCGTGCCTTCCTCCAGGAGATCTTCCTGACCCAGGTATTGAACCCACATCTCTTATATCTCCTGCACTGGCAGGCAGGTTCTTTACCACACACCACCTGGGAAACCCAAAGAAGGCTGAGCATTGAAGAACTGATGCTTCCAAACTGTGGTGCTGGAAAGTCCCTTGGACTGCAAGGAGATCCAACCAGTCCAGCATAAAGGAAATCAACCCTGAATCGTCACTGAAAGGACTGATCCTGAAACTCCAATACTTTGGCCATCTGATGTGAAGAGCCAACTCATTGGAAAAGACTCCGATGCTTGGAAAGACTGAAGGAAAAGAGAGCGGCAGAGGACGAGGTGGTTGATTCAATCAATATGGGTCTGAGCAAACTCCAGGATACAGTGAAGGACGGGGAAGGGTGGCGTGCTGCAGTAAATGGGGCCACAGAGAGTTGGACATGACTTAGCAAATGAACAGCAACAACAAAATATAATCCTAAGAAAATCATCACATTGCTCATTAAATCTAGGTACACTGATACCAGTTCAGTTCTTACTGAGATCTGCTGCTTTCAACAAAACCATTATGCTTCTAGGTCTTAGTCAAGACTATTAATATGAGCTGATTCCAATTATAAAGATTTACTGATATTAAGATAAACAATAGCAAATATAAAATAAATGGCATAGACAAATGTTACAAGCTTCCTTTTCACTTAGAAAGCAGGATTCATTACAAGTACAAAAATACTGAATTTCAATAAGCATGGTATCAACTGTGCTAAGCTGCTTCTTCCCGAACCAGGGATCAAACCAATGTCTCTTATATCTCCTGCATTGGCAAGAGAGTTCTTTACCACTAGTACCACCTGGGAAGCCCATGACATCAATTATTATATGATAATAAGCAATATTGTAAGAGCAATATGAGTATTTACTACTATTATTCAAAATGTTTATAGTTACAGCCAGTATTTGAATTTAAGTAGTTTTCCCTCTAGTATCTTCTTCACTGAGAGGTATTAAAACATTGTAAATGCATGTAAGGCTTGGAAAACAAAGCGTTGTAATTCAAATACTGACTTTTACCATATGTATGATTCTGAATATGTTAACCTCTCTCTTAGTTTCTTCATCTGCAAAATGGGAATAATATAGACCAGCAGTCCCCAATCTTTTTGGCACCACAGACCAGTTTCACAGATGACTTTTCCATGGACAGGGGGTGGGGTAGGGGGGTGGTGTTTGATGGGGTATGATTTGGGGATGATTCAAGTACATTACATTTACTGGGCACTTTATTTCTATTACTACTACATCAACTCCACTGCAGATCATCAGACCTTAGACCCCAGAGGTTGGGGACCCCTGATATAGATCATATTGAGTTTTTAAGAGTGTAAATAAGAAAACATCTGTAAAGCACATATGGAAGTGTTTGGGAATAGCAGGCACCTAATACAACTAAGATCATGGCATCTGGTCCCATCACTTCATGGGAAATAGGTGGGGAAACAGTGAAAACAGTGTCAGACTTTATTTTGGGGGGCTCCAAAATCACTGCAGATGGTGACTGCAGCCATGAAATTAAAAGACGCTTACTCCTTGGAAGGAAAGTTATGACCAACCTAGATAGCATATTGAAAAGCAGAGACATCACTTTGCCAACAAAGGTCCATCTAGTCAAGGCTATGGTTTTTCCAGTGGTCATGTATGGATGTAAGAGTTGGACTGTGAAGAAAGCTGAGCCCCAAAGAATTGATGCTTTTGAACTGTGGTGTTGGAGAAGACTCTTGAGAGTCCCTTGGACTGCAAGGAGATCCAACCAGTCCATTCTAAAGGAGATCAGTCCTGGGTGTTCTTTGGAAGGACTGATGCTAAAGCTGAAACTCCAGTACTTTGGCCACCTCATGCAAAGAGTTGACTCATTGGAAAAGACCTGATGCTGGGAGGGATTGGGGGCAGGAGGAGAAGGGGACGACAGAGGATGAGATGGCTGGATGGCATCACCAACTCGATGGACATGAGTTTGAGTGAACTCTGGGAATTGGTGATGGACAGGGAGGCCTGGTGTGCTGCGATTCATGGGGTCACAGAGAGTCGGGCATGACTGAGCGACTGAACTGAACTGAACTGAATACAATAATTACTATAATTATTATTGAAGTTGCAGAAATCTATCAACTAATTTCTAGTAACAGCCACAAAAGTGAAATGTTCATGATCATCAGAAATACTTCCAAGAATTTGTTTTAAAGATGTTTGGTGCCACAAAGTCCAGATGGCATCTCTGTCATTAGGCTGCGTGGTAAGACTCTTCTATTGGGTACTTCCTTGATGTTAGTGAGAGAGGAGCAGGCGTTCCATCTCTATTTGAAACACTAGGACTGTCAACTACTGAGTCAGATTTAACTAATTCATAAACTACTCAGACCATGCTAAACACTTTGGGAGGCTGTGCCGAAATTTCTCAGCAGCTAGTCAGAGAGTATGGTGCGTAAGATCGTGTACTGGAAACTTGGCACACACACCAATGATCAACGTAATTCCTGCCCTCAAAGAGTTTACAATCTAAAAGAAATAAACCAAAGAGTAATTAAAGAAAAATGCAAGGGAGTATATTAATTCTTGGTATAAGAGTAGGCTAAAGATGGTTATGGAGAATGATTGGTGGACAACTGATGTTAATTAGAAAAGTTTGAGTCAGTCAGCTTTTATCAGCTTTAAAAACAAGAGAGAAAATAATGGATGACTAATAGATGAAAGGCAGCAATAAATATAAATTACAATTTGGACACGGAATGTAGCCAACAGTATGAAAGCGCATCAAAGTAGGATACCACATCAGTGATTACCACAGTGAAAAGCAAAGTCATCTGGAGAAGGAGAAAAACAAAAATCAGCAAACTGAGAAAGTTACTCTCAGGGCTGCTAATAGCCTAAACTGGAAATTTAATAAAATTTTAAAAGTATTTGCTATATTGATTCCTTTGCTAATCACTTAATCTAGGGGGAGAAAAATCATTGCCGAGGGATATTCAATTTACTACCAGGACCAAGTTTCTATAAACCAATGGATAAATCAAACTGCTGATTATATGGTTACAATGTCTAACTCAACTGTGCCTACCAAACTATCTTTAGATTTTCTGTCATTTGGTGTGACTTTCAAATTTTCTAAGAAAAGATCAAATAAATAAAACTAATCCTCCCCAAAGACCGAATTTTAAAGAATAATGTGTAAAGTGTTAGTTGCTCCGTAGTGTCCAATGCTTTGTGACCCCATGGACTATAGCCCACCAGGCTCCTCTTACCCTGGGATTCTCCAGACAAGAATACTGAAGTGGGTTGCCATGCCCTCCTCCAGGTGATCTTCCTGACCCAGGGATTGAACCCAGGTCTCCTGCATAGCAGGCAGATTGTTTTCTGTCTGAGCTACCCAGACAGAATATGTACACACAACTCTTCAAATATTACACAGCAAGTTAACAGTATCCCCAGAGCAATTTTGGTCTTCAGTGGGATGAACATGCTTCCACGGGCAATTCAAGGCCCCACTCCCCAGGGTTAAAGCCTCACTACCCCCAAGGTGGCCCTACGTTGTTTAGCTCCTAAGCTGTGTCTGACTCTTTGGCAACGACCTGGACTGTAGGCTGCCAGGCTCCTCTGCCCATGGGATTTCCCAAGCAAGACCACTGGAGTGGGTTGCCATTTCCTTCTCCAGGGGATCCACCCAGATTAGGGATCGATCCCACGTCTCCCGCATTGGCAAGAGGATTCTTTACAGCTGACTTACCAGGGAAGAAGCCCAACTGGCCCTATATACAACCCTAATTAACTCTACAACTTTTTTTTTTCTCCCTCTCCAAATCTGTCTTAATAAAGCATTCCAGTTTTCAAAACTGACATACATGCACCTGAGATACACATTCTTAAACAAAATATACCAAGTAAGCTCATGATGATTCCACCTTAAAATTCTCTATCTTCTCCATCTTATATTGATAAGTGTATCATCTTATATTGATAAGATATATTCTACCTAACTCTAAAAGGATATGCTGAGTTTTAATGTGCAGATTTGTTTTCAAAATCTAGTGCAAAATTTCCATTTCCTTGTTTTCTCTGAACTGGTCAAAGACCAGGTACTGGAGGGTACAAAAAAGTCGTATTAATATTATCCTTACCCTCACAGGATGCACTCAGTAGATAAACAATCTCTAAGACAAAATCAATACCCTTTCTCACTCATTCCAAGAAGAGCCTGCTATCCGAGGAACCTGCTCCGTAGAGATGCTAGAACAGGTCTTTTGTTTACAAACTTGGCCTCATAACTGGAGCAGCTCTTTCAGATGGTATCTGTTCATTCTCCCTTTAATGAAGCTATTATTCACACTGTTCTTCTTAGATTTTCCTTTTTAAGATCATATGATAAACCAATGTTCATTTTGGAAAACAGAAAAGTAGAAAAGAGAGGGAAATAACATTCACAACCATCCTACACCCTTGAGGTACCCTTTGTTAATAGTTTAGCTAATATTCTCATTTCGTTTCTTTCTTTCTGGTCCATATCTTTAAAGATGATTAAATATAATGTTCTACAACAACTCACTGCCATGCTGTTTTCCCTTACCATAATTGGTGCTATCATAAGAATATAATATCATTTACTTTTCTTCCCTGTTCAGCAGCACTGCTTCCATTGTTTCACTGCTTAGAAACTGTATGATGGAAGTCTGTGCACATACATCTTCATCTGGACGCATAAGTACTTCCTTGAAACAGAGTATCAAGAATGGCATTCCTATGTCTAAAGATAGGATCAACTGTAAGGCTTCTGATATATGAAGCCAAAGTAATAATCAGAAAATTCAAATTTATACCACAAGCCAAAGTGATTATCAGAAAATTCAAATTTATACCACAAACCAGTAGTTCATGAAAACACTCTTTAATCACAACCTAATTAACAAAGGGCAGGCTCTCACTCATTCATTCATTCCTTTTACTAATTTGATACACAGAAAGTGGCACCTCACTGCAATTTTCGTTTATATTTTTTATTTAAGAACATAATCTATTCTTCATAGAGGCTAAAATGAGACTTGGCTTTCTCCCAGGATTTTTGACATGGGTGGCCCATGAACTTGGTCTGGTCTTTCTGGCCAAAGATTAGTCACCTCTACCTCATCACCTCATAAATGGAGGCCATTACCACCAACATTCTAAGCAGTAAAGGCTGCTGTCCTTGGACACACCTACCCTCCTGGTGGCAGAAAGCTCAGATGGAGCCACCAGAAAACCAGGCTGAACTAGTTCTTAGCCTTCCATAACTAGCAAGACAAGCCAAGAACACTGGTAAAGGTTTCAGAGATTTCCTCAGAACCTTCAACTGTTCTGAATAATACTTTTCTTACTCTTCCTGGCACCTATGATACAGTTCACCGCAGTACTATTTCTGAGTTGCCCAGTACTTAGAACACAAACTGTGAGTCTGTGTATATTACGTACGTAAAGTACTTATGTTCTTTCTCTTCGTAATTACGTTACTACCAGATACACATCAGTCTCTGTAAATATGTAGATGAAGTACACATGCTCTTATCTTTATTTATCTAAGTTTTCCCACATACATGTGAAAGGATAAAGGCATTTCAGTGCTATTTGTCCAAACTAGTGAGGGCAATAAAATGAAAACAATCAAGGGCTTCTCTACTAGTGCAGTGGTTAAGAATCAGCCTACCAAAGCAGGGGACACAGGTTCAATCCCTGGTCAGGGAAGACCCCACGTGCTGTGGAGCAACTAAGCCCATGTGCCACAACTACTGAGCCTGTGCTCTAGAGCCACGAGCTGCAACTACTGAGCCCATGCACCCTAGAGCCTGTGCTTTAAGAGAATGCCTCACAATGGAGAAGCCTGTGTAGCGCAACTAGAGAGCAGCCCCCGCTCGCCACAGTGAGAGAGAGCCCAAGCAGCAGTGAAGACCAAGTGCAGCCAAATAAATAAATAAATCTTTTTAAAAAATTAATACAAATAAAGTAATGGAAAACCAACCCCTCCACTCTTCACATACAGAGAAGTGGGGTGGGGGAGGTTCAAGTGTTGTGATTCTAGAATGATACAGAGAACTCAAAGTAACTTGAAGGGCATGGCTCTTATAAAATTATCTGTAACATGGAAGGTTCAGATGAGGAAAACTGATAGCAAGTTTTCCATTTCTTATATTGCTTACATATAATGAATCATCAAGATTGCTGGCCACAGCCTGAGTGATCTGATACTGACAGTTTTAAGCCCAAATGTAGAGTAAACACATTGGTAGCTCAAAGCTATTTCCCAACAATCAGGCTCTTCCAGGTGCACCAAGGTGGACTAGAAGAGGTGACAAAATATTTAGTTCTCAATGGTTTTCAACTTTAAAATAAATTTATTGGTGGTAGCCCATAAACTCAACAGTGACTTACAAGTCAGAAATGGCCTGAGAGAGAGAGAGAGAGAGAGAGAGAGAGAGAGGCCTCAGCTACCTTCCTGGGGTTCTAATAAATAACTCATTCACTGGGTTTCTTTAGAGACGGCAGTCTTGTGTGGGACAATCAGTAACCAGTCCCGTCCTGAGAACTCTTTACCAGCAACTAATCCACATCGTTGCCTGTGCTTAAGTTTTTCTTGCTTAACTTCAAACATTTTGACACCTATTACAAGACTACAGATTTTCCAGAAGTTTGCTCAAGGATATTAATTCACTCTGCTTTGTGTTATCTCTTTCCACACAAGCACACATGAACAGTCTTCATATGAACAACAATCTTGCTGTCTGTTCATTTATATTTTGAATACTATCCTTGAGATAAATTGAGTAAAGTGTGCTTAGTAAAAGAAGATTCGGCAGAAAGCAAGACTCCCGTATGTCTCCTCTCTTCATAAACATAAACCGATCTTCCCCTGGTCCTTCAAAGATCCATTCAAATATTGTCCCAAGCTTAAGTACCAAACTGCCTGAAATGATTGTATTTCAAAGATATTTACTTTAAATATTCTTCAACCCATTCTCTGTATTTAAATAGAAAAAAAGGCATCAATGACAACACTAATTCAGTTAAAAGCCAACCAGTTAAACAAAAGCAGCAGTACAATCTGACAATATGATTGTTCACAACTAACCAAAACCCTCTAGCTAAAACAAGCCTACTATAGACAGAAATTTACCTGAATCTCCAAAGTCACTTTTAATCTTATTACAGAGAGCAATCATCCAGTAGATAATATGATTAAACACTGATGTATTAAAAGAGTCTAAAGAACAAAACGAAGATAGACAGACAGATAGGTTAGGTTTTTAAAGCTGCATTACGTACCAAGTGCTTCCAACAATCCCTGGTGCTTTGGGAGACAGCATTTTAATGAACCAACTTCATGCACGCCATAGGCTCAACCCACATTTCCTGATTTCTATGACAGAGATTGTCATTAACCTACCAAGATCACCAGGAATGCAGTAACAGTGTGGCCACACTTAAATAAACCTTTCATCTACTTGAGCAAAACAAAAATACTGTGAAACTGGAATGGCAGGTCATACAACTTAGCACTATTATACGTTGGTTTCAGATGAGACCGACTGACTAATCAGCATACCTGAGACTCATACAGGAAAGGCAAACACGTGTCACTTGCACAAACTTGGAAAAATAAGAACTAATCAATTCAAGTAATTTTTCATCAGAATAACTTACTGTAAGATTATGTAAGCCATCTACTGAATAAAAGCCTAGATAAACTCCTACAGATGCAAATCTAGATAAAGTCCTACAGATCATATGTAATTTCTATATTTTGATGCCAAAAAAAAAAAAAAAAAAAAAAGACCTAGATTTTTGAGTTATAAAGGTCTTTAACTGGGATTTTCCCAGTGGCCGATTGGTTAAGTTTCTGTGCTCTCAAAGTAGGGGGCACAGGTTCAATCCCTGGTGGGGAACTAAGATCCCACATGCCGAAGGGTGTGCCCAAAAGAAAATAAATAAAGATGCTTTTTAAAAAGGGTTTTTACTGAATTCGATAAGACAATTAGTAAGTCTGTGACATTTTTGGATACAAGCTTTCTTGTCCCCACCAAGTCTCCTTTGTAGACATGGTTTATAAACTTGATTTCTTCAAAAGTTCTTTACCATATTAAACTCCTTTAAAATTTCCCTTAAATAAAACTCTAAATGAAACAAGTGGTTTCTAGAAAATTTCAGTTCAGTTCAGTCGCTCAGTCGTGTCTGACTCTTTGCAACCCCATGGACTGCAGCACACCAGACCTCCATGTCCATCACCAACTCCAGAAGTTTACTCAAACTCAAGTCCATTGAGTCGGTGATGCCATCCAACCATCTCAACCTCTGTCGTCCCCTTGTCCTCCCACCTTCAATCTTTCCCAGCATCAGCGTCTTTTCAAATGCGTCAGTTCTTTGCATCAGGTGGCCCGAGTATTGGAGTTTCAGCTTTAGCGTCAGTCCTTCCACTGAATATTCAGGACTGATTTCCTTTAGGATGGACTGGTTGGACCTCCTTGCAGTCCAAGGGACTCTCAAGAGTCTTCTACAAAACCACAGTTCAAAAGCATCAATTCTTCGGCACTCAGCTTTCTTTATAAGTCCAAGTCTCACATCCATACACTTGTCTTTATTATAGAAAAACTGATCAGTGATTTAAAAAGTAATCAAGGCTTGCTTACAGAGACAGAAATTAGGGGAAGAATTAGTTGATCAGCAATATTCAAGAACATATACACAACCATTAATCTTTAAATATGAGTAAGAATATATATTTCACACTAAATACATTTTCATTCTAAAAGATAACTTTTAATTTTCATTTCCCTGATATCAAACTCCATATCCTACTAGATTAAATTAAAATTTAAAAGGAGAAAAGATTCATAAGACTAACAATGTTGAATGTGAAGCAAATAGAACCCCATATATTGCTGATGGGAATGAAAACTTATACAAATATTTGAAAAACTGATTGCCAGTTACTACTGCTGCTGCTGCTAAGTCACTTCAGTCGTGTCCGACTCTGTGCGACCCCATAGACGACAGCCCACCAGGCTCCCCCATCCCTGGGATTCTTCGGGCAAGAACACTGGAGTGGGTTGCCATTTCCTTCTCCAATGCATCAAAGTGCAAAGTGAAAGTGAAGTCGCTCAGTCGTGTTCGACTCTTAGCGACCCCATGGACTGCAGCCCACTAGGCTCCTCCATCCATGGGATTTTCCAGGCAAGAGTACCGGAGTGGGGTGCCATTGCATTTTTACTAAAGCTCAATTTATAATTTACCCAGGATTTCAATCTTAGGTATATAACCAAGAGAAGAGAGCATAAAACATGCATAAAACTAAAAATATGTAAGAGAATGTTCACAACAGCTTTATTCTTAAAAGCCAAAAATAGAAATGACCCAGATGGCCATCAATAAGACAAATACAAAAATGTTAATATATTCACATAATGGAACACTATATAGCAATGAAAAAGAAGAAATAAACACTACACTACAACGTGGATGAAACTTGCAGATGTAATTCTGGGCAAAAGAAGGCTGGTCCCAGAGAGTACATTTTATTTTTATAAAGTTCAAGACCAGGAAAAACTAATCAAGGAGGAATCAAGATCTGTGGGAATTGAGAAGACAACAGTGGTTATCTTTTTAAGGATATTGATGACAGCGTGCACAGAGTCTCCTGGGGTGCTAGAAATGTTCTCTGTATTGATCTGGGTAGTATTCACAAAGGTGTATACGTATTCACATATATGTTCAAACTCATCTGAGTCATATTCTGTCTTACTACTTACTTATTGGCTTCCTGACCTTTATAAGTTATTTAGCCCCTTTACACCTAACTGACTCGCAAAGAGTCAGACACAACTGAGCAATTAAACTGAACTGAAACCTAACTTTTTCCTTTATAGGATGGGGATACCTTTGATACAGGGTTGATCTTTAGATTATAAAGTATTCAAAAAATGGTAACTACTATTATTACCTGTTTTTTTATCTGTGTCAACAGAGGATCACAGTGAAAGGATTTTTGAAAACCAATAGTGAAAAGAAATAACCTACAGTCATGGGAAAAAACAGACACAAGTTTTCAAAATCTGGACAGATCTGATGCCACAATATAAAAGCAAAACCAATACTCTACAAAAATGCATGCACAGTCACAAGAAAAGAAGAAACTATGTATATGGAATCCTAAAAGGTATGAATACGTACAATATACTTAGGGAAGATTTCGGGTTGAAGTGGTTTAGATAAAATAAACGCAATTCTAACACCTAAGACTTGGTTACCTTCAGTTACTTGGAAAAGGCAATACAACGCAAATGAAAAAAATGATTTCTTATTAATTTAGTAATTTTCTCTCCCAAATAAAAACTTTCAATTAGCTAATTTGTTTTAAAGCCTCTCATACTCCCATTTACTCAACAACAGTTCAGCATAGGAAATAGTTCTAACACTAAGGAGGGATTTATTTAATCCCAAATTGCTCATAACAGCATAGCTCTTAATTAATAAAAAGCAAACTCCATGTTTAAATTACAATTTTAGCAAAGGTATATTAATATATTATTTCCTAGATTTTTTCTTTATAAAAATGGCCCAAATTATTACTTATAAAAGCTACAGCATAAAGCTTTCTTACAAAAACAAAACAAAATAGAATCCTAACTTGACCAATTCAACGCCAGAATGCTAAATTTAAAAACTTAAAATTACCTAACCTAATACAGTTCAGCACGTAAGTAACTGCAAAAGGTCATTACAATTTTCAAAACATTTACTACAGCTTACATGAGTCTTTGAATTTATTCTGATTCAAAATTCTAGCCTGCTCAAATGTAAAATGCTACTAAAAATGTTAAACTAATTTGAAAAACTACTATAACTGTATGAATTATATAGAGATGTTTTGCTTTTTACAGTTCTTTTCAGTTCACTAACAAAATTTATAGCTAAAAGTAACTGAGATAATCTTGCTTTAAGCTAATATGTCTGAAATTACTGCTATGTATTAATTTGTATCAACGTTTAAAAAGTCTAACACTTTGATGTTATTTTCATATCTACATTTTTTCCCCTGGCATCAAACTGCATACTAGCAGAGAAACCAAAGTAAAAATCAGGCTTTATCCATGTTCATTTTAAACTAAGCTTTCATTTTCATTTAAGCTTTATCTTTTTACATTTAAATTTTCTAAAACAAACCTCATCTTCCATAAGGCAGCAATCAAATATATTGTTTAACAAAATCATTAAGATGTTACAGTCCCAGCAAAGGCAGTAAGAAAAAAAATGCATTTTCACACGCAGAAGCAAGTTACAGTTCTAAACAATAAACCATGACTTACATCATGACATGAATAGAGATGCTGAAAAGGTTAGAATGAAAAATCCCCATGAGGTCAACAGGATTTACTTTTATATTCATGTTACATGAATACCTTTATTAGGGTTTGAAAAAACACCGCTTATGAAAAGCAATCACTGTGTGATAATGGATGCCATTTTAAGACTTGCAGATCAACTCTTCTACTAAAAACACAGGTAGACAGTAAACAGTAACCGGAATTCAAAGAGGTTGGGGATGAAGCCGACAAACTGCGTGGAGCTACAACTGCACAAAGTAAAGAGCCCCCAAATTTTCACTTCTCTAGGAATTCTTTTAAAAAGCTAGTCAAAAAAAAAAATTTTTTTTTTTTTTTTGGTTGTAAACACAACTACACTTGCATCTGAGCAGAGACTATGTGTGTTGAGCTTAAGCCTATTATGAATTTAAATGGCTAGGTTTGTAAGCGGGTTTAAAACTACACTCAATTATTAAAAGAAAACCACCTACACTAAAATCTGTTTCACAATACCACGACACACTACAATATGATTTAGTCTATTTCAAGAATGCTAGTCAGACTAAAACTTTTCCCCAGCGTATTCCTAGTTCTAGATATAAAGATGAGTCTTTTTTTCTGTGGAAGTTGATAGAAAATTCTACCAAAATCCCCTTTGACTGTTTTAGTCATAAGTTTTGTTGTTGATACTACTGTTTTCTGGGGAAGGTGATAAGTACTTAAAAAAAAAAAATGTGTTTTAAGGTATATGACAAGATATTTTGCTATTTGAATAGATTTTAACAGCAATGTAATGCTTCAATCAAACTAATTTTTTTTTCCATTTTAAAAAACTCACAAGTGATCGGTGCTTGCTTTGGTGTTCTGAGTACTCTAAGTCTATTTAATCTTTAAAGTTCAAATTCCAGGAGTCCATAGTTCAGAGAAACACAGGCTTTACAAAACCTGGGAAATGGTTGCTTAATACAGAGAGGAATACAAAGCACTGAAATCATCACATATTGGAGACAAGAAATACATTATTCTTCTCCACAGAGGGCAGTGCCTATATTTTAGTCATTACCTCGAGTCATCAAAGCAGGCCTGAAAGGTAAATATTATTACCTTCATTTTACAAAAAAATGGAAAAAACTGAGTCTAAATAACTTGCCTAAGGTCTCATTGCTAGTGGCAAAGCAAGGATTCAAACCTATGATTCCACATTCTCAATTCCATCTTCTTTCCACTCTATCTTTATCCACTACGATAGTTGGTAGACACATTTATCAAAGAGCTGGCAGGACCAGTCTTCGCCAGTTGTTTACAAGGCATGTTCAAAGACTGGACCTGCTTGTTAGCTGACGTCAGTGAATGAACGAAAAGACTCAAAAGGAAATGGAACAAAGTGAAGAATCGTCACAAGCGTGCCCTATTACGTCGATGCCTAACCCAGGGCGCATCCATCCCAGATCCCCCAGCTCTGTAATGCTATTGGGCACGAGGGTCTCTGGAAGCCTCGGGGAGCAGGAGTGAGGCAGTGAACTCGGCTCTGTCCTCAAGCACAGCAATCGTTTCCCTAATAACCTGCTCAGCTGGGCTCTCTTTCATACACTGCCAGGCAATGTGACTGTCCACTCTCAGCAATAATGTCAGTGCGTTTCTGAAAGGTCTGCAGTTCACGGGTGTGCCAAGGCACAGAGGTTTGAGAACCACGGGCCTGGGTACATCTGTGGACTCTGACAGTGAGCGTTGTCTGCCCATGTCAGCTGGGGAGGTCCTGAGAGCTACCAGCCTCCCATCAGCTTGCTCAGCCCAGCCATCTCACAACTTCACGCCCCTTTTCTGACCAAACTGGCACGTCTATTTTCTAAGCGTGAGCATGACTGGTCAGTTGTCCTGTCATGGAACAAACGCTCCGTACATAATACGCTCACCACTTGTGAATTTCACTTCCTCCTCTTCACCATTTCCTCTGCTTTGTGTCAATCTTCTCTTTGTTTCTGTTGCTACTACCCTCCTCAGCTCTTCCTAATTCCACCATTCAACAAACTTTTCACTAACTAGTTCCTCTCACTATAAAGTCCCTTCTATACTACTGCCTAACTGATCTTCAAGAGCATTTTCATGGAGGGAGATGGACTGGGAGTTTGGGATTAGCAGATGCAAGTTATTACATACAGAATGGAGAAGCAACAAGGTCTTACATAGCACAGGGAACTATATTCAATATCTTGTGATACTGATAAACCACATGGAAAAGAATATGATAAAGAATATATGTAAAAAAAAAACAAAAAAACCCAGATTTCATCATGTCAAACTCTTTCAATAGATCTCCACTGTGAATTAGATGTGTTCTTAACACCTCCACCTAACTTTTAATGCCTAATCTGTATCCTCCCTAATTATTTATCCAACCTAATTTCCTACTTCAGATGGACACCAAAGAACCAAATTGGCCTCTATAATTAAACAATCGGATCAAGCCTGCTTCCTACCCACACGTTCGTGTGCTTAACCTCTGAAGGTGTCAAACCACGTCATTCCCACATTAGAAACCTGCAACAGTTCCCTGCTGCTGATGGAAATTCAAACCTTTCAGTAAGACATAGATAACTCCCCACGATCTGGCCCTAAAACATCTCTGCCATCATCTTCTTCCTACAACTAACGTGCATCCTGTTCTCCAATGACACTGGGCTCTTCGCCTCTCCTGGCAGGGATCTCCCTGGCCTGGCCTGTATCCATCTGTGTCATGATACTCAACATGGATCCAGACCCCCGTCATCTCTATCTGGAACAGCCTCTCCATCTTTCAAAGTTCTGCTCCTGCTCGTGATCCTTGGATTTCACTTCTGAAAATTGGATCTCTTTATACAGCTTATGAGGCTCTGTCTTAAATTTCAGTTGTAATGGTCCACATGCTCTATCTTCTCTTTCAGAGCAGAAAGCTTTCCAGGACAGGGGGCTCTGGCTTGATCTTTACAACAATCCTAATACGTTAGAGCACAGGACCTTTCTTGAAATACTTGTTATAATAAGTACTGATAAACACAGTGTACATGGGTCCCTGGCAGAAAGCATCAAATATTCTACTTGGTAGATGTGATGAGAAATAAAATAAAGCAAAATAACAATAAATAAATAATCAAAAAGTCTCAACATTATCAGAAAGTCAAAACTTGTAAAAATGCAGACTTCTGCCAGCACTGTGGCACTGGAGCCATCAGCTATCTCTGGCCACATAAATAATGGTCATTTCCTCAGTCGCCTTGAACATGGTCCCCTCGTTCCTGTCTCCATAAGCTCTGCACATGCAAACCCTTCCCCATACCCCTGATTCCTTCCTTCAACGTCCACGATCAGCTTTTTCAGGACTGATGCAACACACTCACAGTCGTGCCATAATGTCTCTTCCCTGGAGAGTAGGGCTGAGCTCAGTACTCTCAACCATTCCAAGAGCCGGCTACTACCAGGAAGTGTCTGTCAATGAAAGCATTGCACAGCTGAACAGACTATACTAAATCTGAAAGGTCTGCTGTTGTCTTAATTACGGTAAAATACACATAACATAAAATTTACCATCTTAACCGTTTTTATGTGTACAATTCAGTAATGAGAAGGGCATTCACACTATTGCACAACCAATCTCCAGAATTCTTTACATCTTGCAAAACTGAAACTCTGTAGTCACAAAACAAAAACGCCCAGTTTCCATTCCTCACTACCCCCATTCCTGGTGATGAGCATTCCACTTTCTGTCTCGAAGAACTTACCCTAGGTACCTTATGGGAGTGGAATCACGCAGTATTTGCCTTACTGTGACTAGCTTATGTCACTCAACACACTGTTGAGAACAGTTTCATCTAACTTGTCAGCATTTGCTTCCTTTTTAAGGCTGAATAATATTCCATTGCAGCTAGAGATCACAGTTTATTTATCCACTCATTTCTCAATAGACACTGAATTGCTTCCACCTTTTGGGTATTACGAGTCATGTTGCTATGAATATAGGCGCACAACTTAAGGTTTATTTTATGAAAACTCGAGAGTCCCCCTGAGGGGGCTGTGTGAAAAGAAGAAAATGGTACCTTCAAAGGGGAAAAAAAAAAGTCACCTTACAAAGCAGCTGAAACTTCGAGACAACAAGTTCCCCTTAAGAATACCGATGGAGACAGGTCTGCGTGTATGATGATGCCACAAACCAGGAGCTGCTCACAAACTAGGGCTTGTTTGTGTGTGCTCAGTTGTGTTAGACCTGTTGAGACCTCATGGACTGCAGGCCGCCAGGCTCCTCTGTCTATGGAATTTTCCAGGCAAGAATATTGGAGTGGGTTGCCATTTCCTACTCCAGGGGATCTTCCTGACCCAGGGATCGAACCCTCATCCCTTGCATCTCCTGCGTTGGCACAAAACAAAAACGCCCTGTTTTTCTTTACCACTGTGCTGCTAACATAAACTCATTACAATTTTTTAACATGTGGTATGGACCAAATATTGACATGTTTAAGAGCAATCCTATGTGCATGTGTACACACACACATACATATGCACGCACGCGCCCCCAGCCTTGCTGAGAAGAATCCCTAATCACAAACAAGTCCCCATTATTGCTCATCTGGAGCGGGTTAGCAAAGTTGTCCTTGAGAAATGAAGCTCCTCTAAACACTGGCATTGGTGAGATTCGGTGTGGGGCTCACATTTTCCATCAAGCAACAGTACTGTCTCTCTGCTTTTTTCCTTATTCCCAGCTTCCACTGTAAACTTGGACACCGCTCTCACTCTTAGCCCCAGATCTCTAGAATAAGAGGGTAGACTTCCTTCTAGATCCAGGGAAGTTTCTACCCAAGGGCTGCTCCTGAAGCCAAATGAGGGCCACTCACAGTCAGATGCGATCACACTGCCTGCCTCCCAAGAGCTAGCCGAGTGAGATAGTGAGAACTCCAGCCAGCATGCCCTTTCCAGGGCTCCCTGTCTAGTCAGCAAGAGCATGGAAGGATCTGACAAGGGAAAGAATTCCAACTCAACTTTCCAGAAAGATCTTTCTGGACAGGAACAGGGGTACTGGTTAAGGGCACAAGTGGTGGGGCAGACACTGGAGGCAGACCGCTGAGACCCGCACACCGGCTGGGGTCTGACTCCTGCGTGCCATCGGCAATCAGAGGCGGCAATCGTGCCCACTTCAACCCAGGGATGCTATCAGGTTTTAAGCAAACTGAGTTAGTATTACTGAACAAGGCCTGTCCCGTGGTAATCACTATGCCAGCGTTTGTAAAATAAACAGTGTAAGTTCTATGAAAAAGATCAATACTACAAAGGAACAATGAAGTCCGGGTTTCCTTGGGGGCTCAGTGGTAAGGAATCAGTCTGCCAATGCAGGAGATGCAGGTTTGATCCCTGGGTCCAGAAGATCCCCTGCAGCAGGAAATGGAAATCCACTCCAGGATTCTTGCCTGAGAAAGCTCATGGACATAGGAGCCTGGTGGGCTACAGCCCATGGGTTGCAAAAGAGTCAGACACAACTTAGAGACTACAGCAACAACTATGAAGCCCAGGTACCTCAACCAATTGTTCAACGTGTACGATTCTTGGTACATACCTGCTAACCACAAATCAAAGTCTCCAACACCAAAAAGTCAGTAAAACTGATTGCAATGAAGCACACACGGGGGAAAAGTGTCATAACTGATTTATTACTAATGAAATGAATATTATTTAAGACAAGAACATAGATATTACTCATGAATGTTTCTATTTAGCATTTATAATATTACTTGCAAGTTTCATACTTGTTTAGTCATTTTTAAAAATTTATTTATTTTTAATTGAAGGATAGTTGCTTTACAATGTTGCGTTGGTTTCTGCCATACATCAATATGAATCGGGTATTATGGTCTTTTAATTAGCAAATTCTAACCTCTGGTAAGATAGAAGCCTGGGGAGTAAGCTACAAGATTTTCCACAATCCTGGCAGACACAGAGAGAGAACAAAAAGAAAGACCTTAGGCCAAATTTTCCAATATTCAAAGGCATTCCATTAAATATTAGTCAATACCATGTTGTCTCCTCTATGGATTTTGTACACATATTACATTTCAAGTATACAACAACTTTTAATTCCGTACAGATCTCTTTTTCTATGACAGTGACTTTCAAGGTACAATTGATGAAACCTCCCAGGAGTCTTTTCTCTCAAAAAAAAGAGTAAAGATTTTTTTGGAATGATGCTAAGATTTGAGGTATTCTTTTTTAAAGTTTGTTGTTATCTTAACCACTACAGAACTCAGTAATACACCTGATACTTCACATGAAACAATATCACACACAGAAGCAGTTATTCAACCAGCCAACTGTTTCTAAATGATTTGTCTGTTTTGACAAACTAATGACAGTTAAATTAAGTTCCTTGTAATTTTAAAATTCAAAATAATCTGAATTTTTAAAAAATTCACCACACTAATGCAGTCATTTTCTTCAAGACAGTGAAAATTAAAGCAAAACAAAACAGAAAACCCTCAGATAGTCCCTTAGGGCTTGTAGAAAAATCGGAGCTTCTCAGCATCTTTACAAGTCAGTTCTGAATATCTAGTTTTCAGAAAACTCAAAATAACTTTAAGTTATTTCTCTTAACGTTTAAAACCTGCAAATACTGCTTTATGTTCTTCACAATGTTTATACGAAATCAAATAAACTACTTTCATATAAAGACAGTTTTAGCTTAACACTGCATTCTCATTAATTTGAAGGAAACCTAAATAAATTAGCTTCTTTCGCTGATTCTACACCTGCAAATACATTTTAAATTAATCATCCTAACAATAATCACCGACTCAATGGACATGGGTTTGAGTAAACTCCGGGAATTGGTGATGGACAAGGAGGCCTGGCGTGCTGCGATTCATGGGGTCGCAAAAAGTTGGACACGACTGAGCCACTGAACTGAACTGAACTGAACACTAATCTAACACGATTGCTAGATTTTCACATGCTGAATTATGGCCAACCTGATAACATTTTGGAATACATTAAATACTGCCAGGGTGCCAGAACACACACATAGTAATAGTAATACATTATTATTTCATTGTATTTGTTCTTTTGTAATGATAGATTTCTCTGTATTCTACAAATTAACATACTTTTCTCTCTTTACAATTATTTACACATGCACACACCCTACACAGTTTAAAATCTCTTCTAGAATACTGTTTGGCTAAGCAGACAAAATTACAGAAGGTAGATTCCAAATATGCTTTAAAACACATACAAAATAGAAGTAATGTCACTAGATAAAGTACATAAAGATAGTATTTCAGAAATAACAGCCTATAAGCCATTAACCATTAACTTATATTCTATTTCATTACAGGCACTGAGCAGAAAAGATAAATATTTAATATCCTCATATGGTCAATAAATTTGAATTATTTCAGCAGTCACTGCAAATACATTAGCAAATGCCTCTAGTTATAATCCCATAGGTTAGTAAACAATTCTCAAGGGACAAAGTGACTAGGTGAACTAAAGTTTATTCAATGCCTCAGATCAAATTAAATTTAATCTTAATCTTAAAATTCCTTTAAGATTTACATTTTTATCAATGAAATCAGTGCAGTCTCTACTTCTGCCCTTTCTGTTCCTTATCATTCTGCCACACATAATGGCAGATGTGCCAGGATGTCACAAATAACTAAAATAACGTATGAATATTTCTATACCATTGCCATCTCAAAAAAAGTCCCCAGAGTCAAAGAATCAGTGATGATTTACACTGGCACATTAAAATGGGTGACAAATGTAAAATGCAGATGACAAAACAGCCCTATCTCCTCTTTCATTAAGAATCCGAGTCTTGGCAATTCCCTGGCAGTTCAGTGGTTAGGACTTCTGAGCTTTCACTGTTGGGGCCTGGGTTCGATCCGTGGTCAGGCAACTAAGATCCTGCAAGCCACAAGGCTGGACCAAAAAAAAAAAAAAAAATCCCAAGCAGAATCTGAGTTTATTCAAAGCTTTCATTCTAATTCAGAGTTAAGAAAAAGTGAAAGGAGATATTCAACATGAGTTCCACAAGAGAAAACAATCTCCTTAAAAAATGTGTTTCTGGGAGCTTCCCTGGTGGCTTAGTGGTGAGTAATCCACCTGCCAGTGCAGGAGACATGGGTTCAATCCCTGATCCAGAAAGATCCCTCATGCCTTGGGGCAACTAAGTCTGTGCCACAACCACTGAGCCTGTATGCCTAGAGTCTGTTCTCCACAACAAGAGAAGCCACCTCAATGAGAGACCTGCTCTCTGCAACTAGAGAAAAGCCCATGAAGCAACAAAGACACAACACAGCCAAAAACTGAATCAATCAATTAATTAAATAAATTATTTTTTTTTAATGTTTCCAAAACCCATTTTAGGGTTGACTGTTTGGAACTTGGGACACTCTGCTATGAAGAATTGTAAATGGTTATGAGTTTCTCTCACAGCAACAAAGGCCTTTTTAATCCATATATTTTATTTGTATAGCATTAGCGTGCCTTTACAACTCTGGTGGGGAAGGTTTAAGAGTGGCTGACCACCAGGTGGAGGACAGGAAGTTTTGAATTTGAAGAGGAACACCCACGGGCAAGAACAGAGGGTACAGCCGGGCTAACCAGTGGACAACCAACCAGTAGTCTGGGCCAGCCTGCTGCGTCTTTCAACTCTCCTCACCGTGTAACCTCTGCCCCGAATTTCACTCCTCCTTTAGCGGGCTACAAAACAGACACAGCCTCTCTCTGTCTTCCTTAACTACAAACCCTCCAGATCACTTAAAGACTTCTACTGCTAATGGCAACAGCAGCACGAGTGTTAAATGGGCCCTCTTCTGTCTCGATCGGGGTTGAGTTCTTTCCTGGAGGCAAATGAGGCTTCATTCCAGGAACTGGGACCAGCCAGGAGAGGAGGAAAGATGAAGGCTGCTCTCTGGAGCAGGGCAGGGCTAAAAGTGAGCCAGAGGAGAGAAAAGTTTCCAACACTGGGCATGGAACAGGGGAGGGAGGCTCCCAAACTGTAACAAGTCTTGCAAACTCAATCCAGATTACATAAATCAAGGGCAACTTATTAACAAAACTTCAGCTATCCCAAAGACAAAACTGAGTTCTAAATAGTAGGATAAAAAATAAATACTTAATTCTCTCAAAAAGGCAGTTCTTTTATTTCATGTAAAATGTATCCCAAGTGGAGTTAACACTAACATGCTCTTTTCAACTGCTGACGCCAAAGCGGCAGTTTTGTAGTAAATTACAGTGGCCAAGATCATCTACGAATAATTTACCGTCCAAGTTCTCCAATCACACCTGGAAACAGTTAAGCCTGTCATGCCATGTATGTTCATAGTTAGGAAGCAGGGCCTGTGGATTAACCACATCTGAAAAGTTAAATTATCATTTCATATAACTCCAAAGGATCACAAATAATACAATACGGTTACTCCCCAGAGGTAAAAAGGCAGTGTGAGACATCTGGGGATATAGGGATAAATAATCACTCCAAATCACACAGTTTTCTCAAAGAATTTGTAAATGTGCCATGCATGCTTCATAGATTTTTTTCTCTGCTCAGAAGTTGGCTTCAAATTCTGAAATGTGACTTTTCAGCCAGATAAAATTTCAAAGCATTTTTTAAGAAGGATACTTGGACTAACAGCACGTGCTCCCAAACACTAATGTGTCCTTTCTTCTCTCTACGGAGGCAGGCGGGGGCTGCAGAAACCAGTCAGCACAAAAACAATTAACAGCAGCAATCTGATGGCAACTAAACCTTGACTTATATAAATACATATAATGCTTGGACCCATTCCAAGTACCCTGTAAAATCCTATTAAGATGATGAATCGTTCATAATTTAGATTTGTTTTAGCGCTAAACTTCTAAATGCAGCATAAGCATTAAATCCCTCTCACAGAGTCCATGATAAATTCCAACTTACTCTGCATGGTATTTTCTGCTACTGTTCTCCAAAAATCACAGATTTTTTTTTTAATTGATATTCGCCCGCGGGGGTTCCCTGGTGGTCTAGTGGTTAGGATTTGGTGCTTTCACTGCCATGGCCAGGGGTTCAGTCCCTGGTGGGGGAACTGAAATCCCGCAAGCTGCACTCCCTGGCCAAAATTTAAAAAAAAAAAAAAAAAAAAAAAATTCACCCGGACTCAAAAGAGATCTTCTCCAACACTCAAAAAAATTTAGAGGGGGAAAAAAAATCCTGGTGATTTGCCTAAGGTCAAACAGTGCCAAAGGATGGAGTAAAAAGTGACTTTGGGTTCAAACAGTCAGCAGGCAGCAGCAGAGTCAAGGCTGAGACTCTTAATCAGCCTCTCCCCACACCAAACTGTAACCCCCACCCTACCCCCACCACTCCTGTCCAAATACAAAGAACTGCAGTGCTTACTGTCTTGTAATGAAATGACACTTCCTTCTAAGAGTGCTACCTTTACTATAGGGAATGAGCACCCATGGACTGTGAGAAAGAGAAACAACGAGCCTGTCTGTGTTCATCAGCAGAATGTATGTGGTTTCTTGTGACGCTCTGAAACATAAAGAAATCTACCGATGGAATCCTCACACTGTAAATGTTTAAGGATAAAATGTTTCAAATGGATAACCAACAAGGACCTACTGTGTAGCACAGGAAACTCTGCTCAATGTTCATTAGCAACCTGGATGGGAGGGGAGTTTGAGGGAGATTGTATGCATGTATTACGGCTGAGACCCTTCGCTGTTCACCTGAAACTACAATTGTTACTCAGTTATACCCCAAAACAAAATGGTTTTGGTGTTAAAAAAAATTAAAATTAAAAGAAGAAATAATCAACTTATCTGTGTTTATCAGCAGAATGTATGGGGTTTCTTGTAACATTCTGAAACATAAGAAATCTAGTGATCGAATCCTCCTCACTGAACAGTTTAGTAATAAAACGTTTACCATTCTATTACTAAGGACCAGCAAGGACCTACTGCATAGCACAGGGAACTCTGCTCAATGCTCTGTTGCAGTCTGGATGGGAGGGGAGTTTAGGGGAGAATGGATGCACATATATATGGCTGAGTTGCTTTGCTGTCTACCTGAAACTATCATGACATTGTTAATCAGCTACACTCATATAAAATGAAAAATTAATGATAATAAAATGTTCAATCAGGAATAGAACATTTTCACATGAATCTCCTTCTCCAAAGCTGCAAAGATCCTGCTTTTCTGGCCCTTGCTATGGCCACGCCACTGCACCTGCCATTCTGACCTGTTCAATGACTTTTTAATAACTGTTTATAGCCACTGGGTGTAAATATCAAAGTGCTTGCTAAACAGTAATTACTTCTCCTTCTCGTAACATCCCTTTTTACAGAGATAAACAGCCTCAGATCAGGGCCTGTGTCTGCACTGAGGGCAGTATTTTTCTATTGCTAAAACTTAAGATGCTGAGTATTATGGAAATGATTATCAATCTGAACACAAGAAGCCTGACAAACACTGATATAAGAAATTATTTATTTTGCAAAATATAAAACTTTACTTATCATATATATCTACACCCAGAAGTGTCACTAAACAGGACACATCAAGCAGGCAGCTTGCCCAGAGCCCAGATCATACTAAGTCACAACATGTCCAGAAAACGACTGGGCTGGCGAGTCCATCTCTACACTCAAGCTGTTAGGTTGAACAGAACCCTAACTTTTATAAATGGTAACAGATTAATGCTTAATATAATTCCTATGTACATCTGTTCACTATATTCCCAAATCTTTTATCATGATAGAGTGTCATATATTTAATTTGCTGACAGGCCAGTGGACAGGTTGAACTTCCCTGGTGGCTCAGACAGTAAAGAATCTGCCAACAATGCAGGAGACCCAGGTTCAATCCCTGGGTAGGGAAGATCCCCTGGAGAAGAGAAAGGCAACCCACTCTAGTATTCTTGCCTGGAGAATCCCATGGACAGAGGAGCCTGACAAGCTACAGTCCACGGGGTCACAAAGAGTCGGACATGACTGAGCAACTAACATTAGTGGACAGGTTAATTATGATTTTTCAACTACAAAAGCATGATTTTTGTGTTTACCAATACCACCCAGGTGAAATATATTGGCAGATTCACATCAAGTTGGCCTAAAAGTTTTCTTCAAAGTAAGTAAAATTAATCTCCCCTTCTTAATCATCTTCATTCTGTGGATTAAGGTACAAAGATATTGGGATTCACTTCATACACTTATAAATCCATGCTGAATCATGTACAGTAACTTCTATCTGAAAATTTAAAGTATCATCATGGGTTGTTTCAATCTTTTATTTAATAGAAATAACCAAAAGAGGAGTGTGGGGGGGGGTCGATTGAGCCCTGATACCACCCCAGAAATCAATCAGTGGCATCAACTCTTGTGATGCCTTAGGACGCACTTCCAGCAGAGCTCTATGATGCTATAAAGACAGCACTTATTAGAAAGATGGTGCCTGTCACCCCAGGAGCCTGCTGCACACTTGCAGTGACATCTCTAGAAAGGCTCATTTTACAACCCTTCTATACCATTAACTCTAGGTACTGGAATAGTTAAACTTCTTAGGAAGACAGTGTAAGGAGTTTCACTGAAGGCAACTATAAACAACGACAATCATTTCATCCTTTTCAGTCAGTATCTGCTGAGTGTCCATACCAATTGCTGAGGCAGTGAAAAAGAGAAAGCAGAGTCAGAAAACAGTTTCTACCTACTAGGAGCTTGTAATCCAGGAGGAGATATTAAGCAAGTACCCAAATGGCGATGATACACAGTGAGCTAAGCACGCTAGAAAGAATAAAGAAAAGCGTTCTGCAGGTCACCAAGCTTGTCAACAAAGTATGAGATTACCGTTGACAAGCTTCCTTTTAGCAGGTAGAGATGAGGAAAAGGGTATTCACTGAAGGGCAAACAGCTGAACAAAAACTCAAGCACACAAAACAGAGATAAAGCCCTCAGGCCGGATACCATCGTGGGTAAAGCAGTGTAGGGGAGATCAAGGAAGGAACATTTGGGGGCGCTGTTCTGGAAGACCTAGAAAGCTAAGGAGTTTGGACCTACTTGAGGAGGCTGTGGTTTCAGGTAACCTGAATCTAAAGAGTGGTCTGATCGCCGTTGAGTTAGCGAGTGGTTAAACTGCTTCTACGTGGAAGATGAACTGGATTCAGCCGAGAAGGCAGGGAGGTTATAAACAACCATCGGGTACAAAGCACTGAGGGGCTGAGTGCAGGTGGTGAGACTGGAATGAGGGGTCGTCACATTATACACGCTGCTGACACTGTGAAGGCAGGCTGCAAAGAGTCTGGAAGTTGAATCAAAATGACTGGGATTTTGAGTCTGGATGAGTAGCAGTGCCAATTAATAGAAACCAGGAAATCTGGAGGAAGAACTGGTTTGGGCTGAGGGAAGTCAGGAGTTTCCCTTTAGTGTGAGCTGCGCTGAAGGTGTAAGCAAGTTACTCAGGGAGAAATGCCAAGCGAGCAGTCAGAGGTTAGAAGAAAAGTCAAGTTCGGGTTATAAGTTTGGGAGCCATCTAAATAAAGATGATGGCAAAAGCCTGGATTGGATGAGATAACTAACAAAAAGAGACACTGACTTGGAAGAGAGGGAAAGTTTTTTGAAAATCCCTACCTGAGGGGATGAAGGGAGGGGAAGGGGAAAGACAAGCTACCGGTGGACACATAGTATTGGCCAGAGACAGGGAAGGTCCAACTCCTGAATTCCAAATCCAAGCTCAGCTCAGTTCAGCAGGAGTCAACAGGGCCTGACCCATGCACGCATTAGATGAGAGGTAAAACAATGAACAGTCAATGCCCTACTTTGAAAATGTGATGTCAAGAAAATAAAGCCGAGAAACTGCTGCAAAAGGAACTCAGGAGGACATATTTACAGTTACAGACACAGCAGAGACTTTCAATAATCACTGAAGAAAACTACGAGCAACTTTATGCCAATAGATGGAAACAACAAAGAATGGATAACATTCTAGCAAACTATGCATTATCGAAAGTGGCTCAAGAATAAATTAAGATATAAATTATTTAC
The DNA here is from genome assembly GCF_019923935.1 of Bubalus bubalis. Classification (NCBI taxonomy): domain Eukaryota; kingdom Metazoa; phylum Chordata; class Mammalia; order Artiodactyla; family Bovidae; genus Bubalus; species Bubalus bubalis. The sequence goes on along the minus strand of NC_059171.1, from coordinate 48,097,706 downwards.
AAAACAGAAACAGATTCACAGGTAGAAAACAAGCTTATAGTTACTGAAGGGGAAGGCAGGGGGAAGGAATAAATTAGGACTTTGGGATTAACAAATACACACTACTGTATATAAAATGGGGCTTCCCAGGGGCCCAGTGGTAAAGAAGCTGTTTGCAATGCAGGAGATGCAGGTTCAATCCCTGGGTCGGGAAGATCCCCTGGAGTAGGAAATGGCAACTCACTCCAGTATTCTTGACTGGAAAATCTCATGGACAGAGGAGCCTGGCGGGCCCGAGTCCACGGGGTCACAAAAAGTCAGACACAACTGAGCAAAGACACATATATAAAATAGGTAAGTAACAAGACGTACTGTATAGCACAGGGAACTGTACTCAATATCTTGTAATAACCAACAATGGGAAAGAATCTGAAAAAGGATATATATAAATATATATGTATGTGTGTGTATATAACTCAATCACTTTGCTGTATAACTGAAACTAACAGCATAAATCAACTACAATTAAAAAAATAAATTTAAAGCCCATAGCAACCATTAAAAATTAATTTTTACCTGAGATCCCTTAAAACATATGATCATATCACTAAATGCAAACTAGGAAAGAAAAAAAAAAAGCTATTGGCAGACAAGGGGGCAGAGAGGGCCTTCCAGAAAGGGTACCCAGAAGCCCACCATCACTCTGGGTGGTCTCATCAGGCCAACTCTACCTCCCAAGTTTTAACAGAAAAGTGACTGCGTATGCAGTCAGGTCAGCATCCCATCAAATGCTGAGTTCCATTTGACACTAAGGAAGAGATTCATGTCATTTTCCAAGTGGAAAAAGCAGATCCTAATTATCTCAAATTTTCTTTAATTTTCTATTTTGTATGTATCATCTGTGAATCTGATTTTCATTATTTTTTCAATCTATACTCCACCTCATAGTACTAATTTCCACAAGTTTATTCTCCAGTATAGAAGAGAGCTCCTTATTATCCTAAACCTGACTCACAAAATGTCTAGAAGCACTCTTACCCCACCCTCCATTCTGACATGATGGTATTTGAGGAACTTACCCAAGATCGTATTTTTGTTGTTTAGTCAATCAGTTGTTCCCGACTCTTTGCGACCCCATAGACTATAGCCCGCTAGGTTCCTCTATCCATGGGATTTTCTAGGCAAGAATACTGGAGTGGGTTGCCATTTCCTTCTCCAAGACTGTATTTTAATAACCTCAATTACACCTTCCTCCTCAGTATTATGCTTTAAGGAACAAGTATTTGCAGTATACTGCTGTAAGTCCAGATACTTCAATATTTTTAATTAACAGAACAACACAGAGCACTTATCTAGGGTGTGTACAAAGCATGGTTTTGCACAATGGCAAGAAGCATGCAAGGTGTTTCCACACTCGTCCAAAGAATGCCAAGCACATCACTGATGTACTGCTGAGGTTCTCAGCACAGTATCTAGAAAGAATCGTCTACAACAGCTTACACTCTTATCCTGGTTAGAACTAAATTCGGGACTCCTCATTTAATAAACGTAATTCATCTGATTTTTCTTTAAACAGATCTCAAAAAACTGTCCCACACTCAGTTTATTCCATTTCTTCTCACTCATCGTCTGAAATTAGGTTTTTCCTGTGCTATTTCATTACCCCAAAAAACCTGAAACTGACTGTACACACACCTTTTTACACCATTTATATAAAAATATGAAATGAGATTACCCCCAGTGCCACCAATTCCTCAGAAACTCATAAAAAAAATCTGAAAAAAAAAAAAAATTTCCTCCAGAGAAGTGACAGTTGATGACCAACATTTACTTCCTGTTTCTAAGCCAATGTGACTTTGGGAATAACCATTTCTTCTCCATCTTATAGGAAAACACACACACAAATGTATTCCTTTTGGATTAGAACCTTGAAAGGCTTTATAAAATTTACATAAATTATTTTCACTCTCTCTCTCATGAAAGTACTCCAATAATCCCCTAAAATAACTCCAGTTTGCCAATCAGGCAGGCTTTTCTATTGTAAAACCAGGCTCAATATTTTTGTTCCAAATCCCAGAATATTAAAATACAGTGAGACTAGCTGACACATGCTCTCCTGCTACAATTCTTCAAATTTTCTTGTAAGGGGACATATACTGACAATCTATCTTTACATTAACATAACTGGAATAAAGGGAAACAGGTTATACTTTCCAGCCAACAGCTCCATAACTCTACTCATTTGTTCTCTCCAAATTAAGCCAAGAATATTCTAGTTTTTCAACACTTTTATTTCTGATTTTAAACTAAATTTTAGATAAAGATTCCATGTATACATGTCCCTATTTTTTCATCCCTTAGTATGTAATTTACACATGACTATCAGCCAGTTCCAAGAATTACTAATGAATCTTTACCTGGGTTTTTTGACTGGAGAGGATTTGTGTGAGTTCATTTTTAATGTTTACAAGTAACTTTTTGATTTGAATTTGGCCCACTTAATTTCTTTTTTTTATTTTATTTTATTTTATTTTTAAACTTTACATAATTGTATTAGTTTTGCCAAATATCAAAATGAATCCGCCACAGGTATACATGTGTTCCCCATCCTGAACCCTCCTCCTTCCTCCCTCCCCATACCATCCCTCTGGGTCATCCCAGTGCACTAGCCCCAAGCATCCAGTATCGTGCATCGAACCTGGACTGGCAACTCGTTTCATACATGATATTTTACATGTTTCAATGCCATTCTCCCAAATCTTCCCACCCTCTCCCTCTCCCACAGAGTCCATAAGACTGTTCTATACATCAGTGTCTCTTTTGCTGTCTCGTACACAGGGTTATTGTTACCATCTTTCTAAATTCCATATATATGCGTTAGTATACTGTATTGGTGTTTTTCTTTCTGGCTTACTTCACTTTGTATAATAGGCTCCAGTTTCATCCACCTCATTAGAACTGATTCAAATGTATTCTTTTTAATGGCTGAGTAATACTCCATTGTGTATATGTACCACAGCTTTCTTATCCATTCGTCTGCTGATGGATATCTAGGTTGCTTCCATGTCCTGGCTATTATAAACAGTGCTGCGATGAACATTGGGGTACACGTGTCTCTTTCCCTTCTGGTTTCCTCAGTGTGTATGCCCAGCAGTGGGATTGCTGGATCATAAGGCAGTTCTATTCCCAGTTTTTTAAGGAATCTCCACACTGTTCTCCATAGTGGCTGTACTAGTTTGCATTCCCACCAACAGTGTAAGAGGGTTCCCTTTTCTCCACACCCTCTCCAGCATTTATTACTTGTAGACTTTTGGATCGCAGCCATTCTGACTGGTGTGAAATGGTACCTCATAGTGGTTTTGATTTGCATTTCTCTGATAAAGAGTGATGTTGAGCATCTTTTCATGTGTTTGTTAGCCATCTGTATGTCTTCTTTGGAGAAATGTCTATTTAGTTCTTTGGCCCATTTTTTGATTGGGTCATTGATTTTTCTGGAGTTGAGCTGTAGGAGTTGCTTGTATATTCTCGAGATCAGTTGTTTGTCAGTTGCTTCATTTGCTATTATCTTCTCCCATTCTGAAGGCTGTCTTTTCACCTTGCTAATAGTTTCCTTTGATGTGCAGAAGCTTTTAAGGTTAATTAGGTCCCATTTGTTTATTTTTGCTTTTATTTCCAATATTCTGGGAGGTGGGTCATAGAGGATCCTGCTGTGATGTATGTCAGAGAGTGTTTTGCCTATGTTCTCCTCTAGGAGTTTTATAGTTTCTGGTCTTACATTGAGATCTTTAATCCATTTTGAGTTTATTTTTGTGTATGGTGTTAGAAAGTGTTCTAGTTTCATTCTTTTACAAGTGGTTGACCAGATTTCCCAGCACCACTTGTTAAAGAGATTGTCTTTAATCCATTGTATATTCTTGCCTCCTTTGTCAAAGATAAGGTGTCCATATGTGTGTGGATTTATCTCTGGGCTTTCTATTTTGTTCCATGGCCCACTTAATTTCTAATTTACATCTTACACATTACACTTTCTTAACAGAGCAATGTTTGATTTTTGTTTTTTAAAAAAGCTATCTTCTATAATCAGGGCTTCTAAGTTTTCAAAAGGTCATGAATATTTCTGCTCTTGCATGTGATCCAATTATATTTCATACTTTTCCAAGATACTCAAAACAGATTTTAAAATAAGCACTAGTATTCAATAATGTTTCTATATCCTTTTAATTAACTTAATAAATACTTACTAAGAATCTACTATAGTCCAGGCAAAGTACTTGGTGTTTAGAGTGCAGTGATAATTCATTTAATCATGAGTAAGTACTATTCTTTTTTTTTTTAATGGGGAAGGTGAAGCTCAGAGTGCAGGAAAAAAATTGCCCAATATCCCAAAGTTTATATGTGGCAAGAGTCAGAATCGGAACTCTTTCAAAAAGTCTTTCTGACTTTGAGATGGATGCTCTTCCTAGCCTACACGTTGATATAAAGTTACATGACACACAGTCCCTACGTCCAAGGAGGTCACAGGCAAGAAACAAAACAATTCCAACACAACATGTGAGTCCTATCAATTTTCCTAACAAAACTTTGCATGAGAAGTTCTGAATTTATTTAGAGGTTTTTCCTATCTAGATTTAGTAAATTAAATTGTGTGCAGCTAGACAAGTTATTGACTGCCTACTACCCTGAAGGCCCTATGTATTGTGTTAAGTGTTCAGGATGGAAGGAGAGAAGTTAAGAAATACCTTTTATATCTGAACCAATACACACAATGTGTGTGTGTGTGTGTATGTGTCAGTCGCTCAGTCCTGTTCGACGCTGCGACCCCATGGACTGTATAGCCTACCAGGCTCCTCTGTCCAAGGGATTCTCCAGGCAAGAGTACTGGAGTGGGTTGCCATTTCCTTCTCCAGAATACACACAATAACTGAAACCAAAGTTTCAGTACTTAACCATTACTACACATGATATACAGTGATCTATCACACTTTTTTAATGCTGGTCTGGCCTACTAAATCAATTCTAGAATCCATTTACAGGTCACACTCCCCAATCTGCAAAACACTGTCCTATAAAATAGGCTGACCAAACCAAATCACCACTTTCACTTCTGACTCAATCTGGCCATTCTTTATAAATAAAGTATTTACAACAGATAATACCCATTAAGACTTATTTTGCTACTATGCCTAGTAGTGTTATAACAGATCATTCAAACCACCCTACACTTTAATATGTTCTCATATTTAATGACAGAGAAGGCGATGGCACCCCACTCCAGTACTCTTGCCTGGAAAATCCCATGGATGGAGGAGCCTGGTGGGCTGCAGTCCATGGGGTCGCAAAGAGTTGAACACAACTGAGTGACTTCACTTTCACTTTTCACTTTCATGCATCAGAGAAGGAAATGGCAACCCACTCCAGTGTTCTTGCCTGGAGAATCCCAGGGACGGGGGAGCCCGGTGGGCTGCCGTCTATGGGGTCGCACAGAGTCGGACACGACTGAAGCGACTTAGCAGCAGCAGCAGCAGCATATTTAATGATCCACTACTTTTAAGAGCATCAAACTTTTTCTACTTTGAAAATATTTGTTTGTTAGATCCAAACTATTAAATTTTACTTTACAAATACTTTTTAATAAATTAACTACAGCAATCTGATTTAAAGTTATCACAGTGATAGTCTATTATCTATTACCATCAAAGGAAACATACTTAGAAAAACCAACCAACTTGGGTGTTTCAGTTCAGTTCAGTTCAGTCGCTCAGTTGTGTCCGATTCTTTGCGATCCCATGAATCGCAGCACACCAGGCTTCCCTGTCCATCACCAACTCCCGGAGTTCACTGAGACTCACGTCCATCGAGTCAGTGATGCCATCCAGCCATCTCATCCTCTGTCGTCCCCTTTTCCTGCTGCCCCCAATCCCTCCCAGCATCAGGGTCTTTTCCCATGAATCAACTCTTTGAATGAGGTGGCCAAAATATTGGGGTTTCAGCTTTAGCATCAGTCCTTCCAATGAACACCCAGGACTGATCTCCTTTAGGATGGACTGGTTGGATCTCCTTGCAGTCCAAGGGACTCTCAAGAGTCTTCTCCAACACCACAGTTCAAAAGCATCAATTCTTTGGTGCTCAGCTTTTTTTATAGTCCAACTCTCACATCCATACATGACTACTGGAAAAACCACAGCCTTGGCTCAATGGACCTTTGTTGGCAAAGTAATGTCTCTGCTTTTCAATATGCATTCTAGGTGGGTCATAACTTTTCTTCCAAGGAGCAGGCGTCTTTTAATTTCATGGCTGCAATCACCATCTGCAGTGATTTTGGAGCCCCCCAAAATAAAGTCTGACACTGTTTCCACTGTTTCCCCATCTATTTGCCATGAAGTGATGGGACCAGATGCCATGATCTTCATTTTCTGAATGCTGAGCTTTAAGCCAACTTTTTCACTTTCCTCTTTCACTTTCATCAAGAGGCTTTTTAGTTCCTCTTCACTTTCTGCCATAAGCAGGGTGACAATATACAATAAACTTGGGTGTTTAAAAGGATCTAAACCATCCTTAAACAGAGTTTAGATAAACCAAACTCTTAAATTTTAGTCCAGTAAATCTTTTTTTAGCATAATGAATGGGAAAGAATTTAGAAATAAAAACGATGTTACATATTTAAAAAACTCTCTAGGTTTAGAGACTTAAGTGATTTGACCAAAGTCATAAATGTCCTTAATCACAGAACTTGCACTAGCTCACAACTGCTGCTCTATCAGTGGGATCTCTTTCCACTATGCTACACATTGTCCACATCTTACAAAAAAAAAATCACTATCAACAGCAGTTAACCTTGGTATCTGCTTTGCCTAAAATTCTAAGGCAATTATACTCTGACTTGCACCACTGAAGTATACTTGATTATGCAACCTTGCACACTGTCCTCTAATTGATTCCTCTGTATACATCTTAACTCTTCAGTAAGACCTTTTGCTATGTCTTATAAATAAACTAACCCTTATAAACTATTAAAATGGTAAATGTAATTTAACCACAGGACTACTTTAAAGTCAGTTTCATTTTTAATCTCCTTAATTGCATGCAACGCCTGCCAAGACCTTAGCTCTGGATTCTATCATGTTCTGCAACCATCGGAAAGAAAACCATTTCTCCTCTAAAAAAAGGAATCACTCTCTTAATTTGTGCAGTCTACCCTCTCCAAGGGCATGACAAAGTTTTCGATTATAATTACAAAGCATCACAAATTATATGAAAACATATGTCATTTTCATCTTTTCTCAGACTGTAAGGGCCCTGTATTTATAAAAATGATATAAACAGTTATTTTTAAATATCATCACTATATAACTGTATGATACTTATAAATGCCAAATCATAAATCTGATTGAATTTTACAAGCATTTATTTTCGTGTTTTGTTGATATGGCTTTAGTTTAAGCTATTCTCAAAAGCTAGAAAGAACAAAATTCACTTCCAATTATAAATCAATTAGAAAGAAGCCCATGCCTTCTCACAGATTTTCCCAAAGGCAGCTGGGACAGAAACTCAGAGGTGACCTGTGCCTTCTTCCCCTCTGTAGGCAGTAACAAACATGTTCCCCAAAAGACATATGCTTTGTAAACATAATATGCAGTCTTAGCACAGGATAGCTGTATCCTATGGCTACTACACAGTCATCTGAAATGCATGAGAAAATGCAAAGAAAAAAAATTTTTTTTAATGTGACATAATCCTAAATACAACAGTTCTAGGAATAGGGACACTTGACCCGCATCTTTGATGAAATTTAAAACTGTATGTTTTTAAACTTGAGTAACAAAATTTCGACAACAGATCAACCAGAAAAATACTGCAATGTCTTCCATGAATATTATTAAAAGTTTAATATTAATAATAATTAAAACAAGCCCCTACTTAATGCTAAAGGCCTCTATGAAAAATACATTTGCCTAACAGCTATCTTAAAAAAATAACAGAACTTTACTCACACAAGAGTTAAACAAGACATTTATCCTTCTTGTAAAGTGGATTTTGAAGAAGTTGGTGGTTTATTATTCTCCGAGATTTGAACACCTCCAATATAATGAATTTATTTTGAGAAAGACGAGGCCGACGAAAGCCTGTTGTAATTAAAGGTGTTCTGGCGCTGTTGTTGGTCCTCAAACGTTTGCTCTGTCAGCTGTCTAAACCCACACTGACACCACAGTAATTAGCGCACTGTCTATGATGTTTTAAATGCAAATTCAACAAAATTAAGCTGTTATGTATTGGGAAATGAATACTGATCAAGCCATCAAACGTACTTCTCTGTTACTATAAGATGTCAACCATATGTATGGCACGTGGCCAGATCAGCCACGCTCAGTATGAAGAACATGCAAGAGTATTCAAAACCAGAAGGGAGACTATGCTGACCTAAGCTAATAAAAACATGCAAATATCCACATAAAGGGGAACAGATTCTGGTGCTTAAACAAAAGAATCAAAGTTAAGAGGCTTCAAGCCTGCCTGTCTCACAAATACTTTCTAAGACAGATACTTGTCCTTTTTTTTATTTTGGAGTATAGTTGATTTTCAATGTTGGGTTAGTTTCAGGTGTAGAGTGAAGTGATCACTTTTACATATATCCACTCTTTTTTAGTGTTAGTCGCTCAGTCATGTCCGACTCTTTGTGATCCCATGGATTGTAGCCCACCAGTCTCCTCTGTCCATGGAATTCTCCAGGCCAAGAATACTGAAGTGGGTAGCCATGCCTTTCTCCAGGGGATCTTCCTGGCCCAGGAATTGAACCTGGGTCTCCTGCGCTGCAGGCAGATTCTTTGCCCTCTGAGCCACCAGGGAAGCCCAATCACAAGCTAGAATCAAGACTGCCAGGAGAAACATCAACAGCCTCAGAAATGCAGATGACACCACTCTGATTTGCCACCTGATACCAAGAGCTGACTCACTAGAAAAGACCCTGATGCTAGGAAAGATTGAGAGCAAGAGGAAAGGGGGCGGGGGTGGGGGTGGGCGACAGAGGATGAGATAGTTGGACGGCATCACCGACGGGACATGAGTTTGAGCAAACTCTGAGAGATAGTGAAGGACAGAGGACCTTGGCATGCTAAAGTCCATGGCGTGGGCTGGGGTGGCAGAGAGTTGGACATGACTTAGTGACTGAACAAGTCAGCTCTTTTGAGTCTTTTCCATATAGGACGTTACAGAGTATTGAGTAGAGTTCTCTCAGATATCTGTTCTTTATTTTGACATTTATCAAGCCTCTACTTTGTGTCAGACACCACTGGGCATTGTGGACAGGTGGATGGATAAAACAAAGAACTAGCCAACTACCCTCTTGAAACTTTCATTTGATATAAGATGCAAACAGTTGTCTGTCACCTACTAACTCTGAAATCCTGACTGAAGCAGGAGGCTGAAAAGGTTTCTAAGGCCATGACCCAAAATTCAACAGAAAAGTTTGGAGTCAAGTCAGCAGCCAAACCTGGTATGGACATCAGGTACAGAAAAAGATGCTGGGAACTTAAATTTGCAGTTTCCATCATAAGGAATTTTTTTTTTTTCATCCTTCTGTCCTACATGTATACCACACTAACGTTAATCTAATGACACATGAAGTTTCTCAAACTGAGCTACCTCTTTTGTGATTCTGACTGAGACTGAGTGGTTCTCTCTACTTCGGTAGAAGCAGAGGAATACTGTATTTAAACAAAACTATTTCTACACAGGAGCTAAATGTTTTCACACTTCTCTGACTAAACATACAATTAACGAGGATAATTTTTACCTGCGTTCTCAGAATTTAGAAAGACTATGGGAGAGAATGATTTTATAGTCCTTGTCTCTCTTTAAAAGTCGACCTCTTATTTTCTCTCAGTAAATGTTCCTGTAGTGAGCACAAACAAAAACATTTAACTCACCATTCTTACAGCAAGAGGGAGAGAAAACACAGCCCTAACAGCTGTCCTCCTAAGAATCATGGATTACAAAAAAATCTATTATAGAAACTATTGTTCCAATGATTTAAAATGTGAAAAGGGGAAGAATAAAGGCTAGAGAGTTCTGTACACTACATATTTCAATATGGAAGCATGTTTAATAACTATAAATAAATAATTTTGTTCCCCAAAGCAAGTATGTCATACTGTGAAGTGAGTGAAGTGAGCTCGCTCAGTCGTGTCCAACTCTTTGCGACCCCACAGACTGTAGCCCACCAGGCTCTTCCATCCATGGGATTCTATAGGCAAGAATACTGGAGTGGATTGCCATTTCCTTCTCCAGGGGAACTTCCCGACCCAGGGATTGAACCCGGGTCTCCCGCATTGCAGGCAGGTGCCCTACCCTCTGAGCCACCAGGGAAGCCCAAGTCATACTGTACTGCTGATTAACCCTTTAAAGTCAAAGTCTCAAAAAACACACTGATTTCCCTGTTAGCTGACTGATACACAAATTGATATAAAAACCAATAGCACAGAAGTAATCATTTCTCCTTATGTTTCTAAAATGCTTTGCCAGTTTTTAACGTTACTGTTACATTCATTACTTCATTTAACATCAAATAGTTGATGGTACGATTAAAATGGCTAGCTGTTTTCACAAAACAGGGAACATCATTAAATCTAGATTAAATTCATCTTTTCTTTGCCCTCTCACTACATTTTGCTGTCCTATATGTTTTCTTTTAGAGCTGTTATACATGTTTTTCCCCCTAATACTGTTCTTCTTTTCCCCCCTACCACCAAAACAGAAGGTAGTTTAATAAATCGTTGCTCAATGAGTTTCCTGTGTTTGGACTATGCTTCTCCCACATTATTTTGGCCATCAAATTCTATTGTCCAGAATTTATTTTACATGTCCCTTCTGCTAGAGTCCAAGATGAGGGTACAGAAAACAACTGTGTTGCAATATACCAGCAAAGAACAATCTTTTTGAAAAGAAAATTAAGAAACAATTTTCCATTTATAATGGCATTTGAAATAAAATACCAAGGGATAAATTAAATCAAACAGGTAAAAGACTTGTGCAATGAAAACTACAAAGCACTCCTCAAAGAAATTAAAGTTTAAATATGTATTTTTTTCACAATCTTTGCTTTTCTTTTTATTTTTTTATTGAAGGATAATTGCTTTACAGAATTTTGTTGTTTTCTGCCAAACCTCAACATGACTCAGCCATAGGTACACATATATCCCCTCCCTTTTGAACCTCCCTCCCATCTCCCTCCCCATCCCACCCCTCTAGGTTGATACAGAGTCCCTGATTGAGTTTCCTGAGCCATACAGCAAATTCCTGTTGGCTATCTATTTTACATATGGTAATGTAAGTTACCATGTTACTCTTGCCATACATCTCACCCTCTCCTCCCTTCTCCCCATGTCCATAAGTCTATTCTCTATGTAAAGACCTAAATAGATAGAAAAACATCCTATGTTCATGGACTGGAAGATTAATATTGTTAAAAGGGCAATATTAGCCTAACTACTCTAATGATTTGATTTCTAATAGCTGTTTTTTGCCACTGGAAAACCAACCTTCAAGATATTTGAAATCTCAAGGGGCTCCAAAGAGCCAAAACAATATTGGAAAAAGAAGGACAAAGTTAAAGGACTCACACTTCCCAATTTCAAAAGAAAGAACAGTCTATTCAACAATTATCAATAGTGCTGGGACAAAAGGCAATTGGATATCCACATGCAAAACAATGAAACTGAACACCTATTCACACCATATACAAAGATTAACTAAAATGAATCAACAACCTAAATATAAGAACTCAAACCATGGGACTTTCCTGGTGGTCCAATGATAAGACTTCCAATGCAGGGGGCCCACATTCAATCCCTGGTCAGGGAACTAGATTCCACATGCCACAACTAAGATCTGATGTAGCCCAATAAATAAATAAATATAGTTTTTTAAAAAAGGAACTAAACCATGAAACTCTTAGAAGAAAATATAGCAGTAAATCTTTGTGGCCTTGGATTTGGCACCAAAAATAAAAGCAAAAAGAGATAAATTGGACTTTATCAAAATTCAAAATGCTTGTGCATCAAAGGATTTAACCAAGAAAATGAAAAGACTATAGAACTGGAGAAAAATATTTGCAAATCATATAGTTGATAAGGGTCTAGAATCTAAAATAAAGAACTTTATAATTCAACAACAAAAAGACAAACAACCCTATTAAAAAATCAGCTGGGACTTCCCTGGCAGTCCAGTGGTTAAGACTCAACTGTAGAGACACGGTTCAATCCCTGGCCAGGAAACTAACATCCCACATGCCATGTGACTTTGCAAAAGAAAAACAGCAAAGGACTTGAACAGATATTTCTTCAAAGAAGCTATACAAGAGGCCAACAAGCATATGATAAGATGTTCAACATCACTGGTTGTTGCTAAGTCACTTCAGTCGTGTCCGACTCTGTGCGACCCCGTAGAAGGCAGCCCACCAGGCTCCCCCGTTCCTGGGATTCTCCAGGCAAGAACACTGGAGTGGGTTGCCATTTCCTTCTCCAATGCATGAAAGTGAAAAGTGAAAGTGAAGTTGCTCAGTCGTGTCCGACCCTAGCAACCCCATGGACTGCAGCCTACCAGGCTCCTCCATCCATGGGATTTTCCAGGCAAGAGTACTGGAGTGGGGTGCCATTGCCTTCTCCTCACTGGTTGTTAGGAGAATTCAAGTCAAAACCACAATAAGGTATCACTTCATACCCACGAAGATGGCTACAATCATAAAAACAGATATCATGTCAGTGAGGATGTAGGGAAATAGGAAGCTAGCTGCATTGCTACTGGGACTATAAAATAATGCAGCCACTGTGGAAAACAGTGGGCAGTTCCTCAGAGCTAACACAGAATTACGACAGGACCCATCAATCCCACTTCTAGTTATGTACCCCAAAGAAGTAAAAACAGGTGCTCAAACAAATACACGTACACACATATGTTCATAGCAGCACTATTCAAAATAGACAAAAGGTAGAAACAGCCCAAATGTCTACTGATGGAGGAATGGGTAAGCAAATTATGGTATACTCAAATGATAGAATATTATTCAGCTGTGAAAAAGATTAACTACTAATGCATGCTACAGCATGGAAGAAGCTTGAAAATACTGTGCTAAGTAAAAGAGACCAGACATAAAAGGTCACATATTGTCTGATTCCTTTTATAATGAAATGTCCAGGAGAGGTAAATTCACCGAGACAGAACAAAGACTGGTGTTTGCAGGGGCTGCCAAGACAGGGAAATGGGAGCAGCTTTTAATGGATACAGAGTTTCCTTCTGGGCTAACAAAAATCTTTTGGAACTAGATAGAAATGGTTTCCTTCTAATCAACATTGTGCATATCATTCTATATTTTATTTGCATTTAAAATACATATACCCTGCCCTAAAACTTTATTTTCTGTGTGAATCATTTTGTCTCATTCTGTAGTCCTTTTCTCTCTCCGTTCCATCTCTGTTATGCTTCTTTCTTTTCCTAGACTAAACTTTATTTTGCTGAAACAAATTTTGCTATAATCTATTAGGAAAGAAAAGTAGACATAAAAACTCTAGGACACATATGTTGAAGTTATCCCTTTGCTGTTGTTGTTGTTGTTGCTGAGTTGCCAGTTATGTCTGACTTCTTTGCAACCCCAAGATCTATAGTCTGCCAGGCTCCTCGGTCCATGGAACTTCCCAGACAAGAATACCGGAGTGGGTTGCCATTTCCTTCTCCAGGGGATCTTCCCAATCCAAGAACTGAACTCATGCGTCTTGCACTGGGAGGTGATTCTTTACCACCGAGCCACCAGCGAAGCCCAAAGTTAACCCTACTCTGCATTAACTATAACAAACACAGTTAAATTATTTTTTATTTGGAGTGTATCAATATTCTACGCTACATAAAATCTACCAGATGTAATCAAGCAAATTTTTCAGTACATTTTAAATACCTCTAAAGTCAAATTAGTGTCAATAGATAAATCACAAAGCCTAGAGTAAAACAGTAATGATGGCAAGGGAAATAAGACGAGTTGTCACTTTTAGCCATGTTTACTTTTTAGACAAGTTAGTTATTAGCTAAATGTATCAGAATACAGCATGTATTTTTCCAGCATATTTTAATGGAAATTCACTATTTATACCTTCATATCACCTTTCAAGTTATTAAAGTCAAGAGAAAACAACACATAAATGTTGCCCTACAAGTCTTAACTATGAATTTAACTAGCAATACAAACAGCACCCTTATATTTAAAGGGTTGTTAATTACAGTACATGAGACTTAAAAAGAGGTCAATGGAAGATTTTATGTTCATGGTTATTTCAACCCACCAAGAGATTTTCTTGTAACAAACCTGTTTAAAAGCCACAGTTAACACAAAAATTTATTTCCACATAATCAGAGGGTTGAAATATCTCTATTATTTAAAATGTTATTTTAAAAATACTGATTCTAATATGGTCTTTGGCCAAACACATCACTTAAATAACAAAAACTTTTATCAAAGGCCAAATTAAAAAAAAAACAAACTTCATAAAATGAAATTAAAAGTCTATGCCCAAAGCCACCCATGCTAATAACTCTGCATTGTTAAACGGAAGTATGCTGATCCTCATCTCTTATCAATTTTAACATTAGCTTCTTCATAACAAAACTATGTCTCTACAGAGCATGCATTTACAATGAAAACTGGGAAAATTTAATTACGTTTGTGAAATTCTAATTCATTTAGATGTGTATACATAAATTCTAGCACTTTAATGAGGAAAAATGAGGACTTTTTGACATATCACCTATCATGGATGAAAAATGTTTCTAAATGTGTACCATTCACAAATGGAATGCCAACACTTGTAAGCAGTTTAATCATTTTTCTAAATGGACTACATATTTTAAGTCTATTCAGTGGCCGTTTTAACAGTGAAGTAGGGGTTAACTGTAATCAGAAACCAAGCCCTCCTTAAGAAGGATCGAGAGGAAATGGTAACATTTGGAAAATCCCAAATATTTTAAACACAGGAACATACCCAGTTTTGACAAGCTATATGACCATGGCGTAAATGCTTCCATCTTCAGTAGCTGTTAAAACAAGCAGTCCTTTCCAACTTTGACAGAGAACAGAATTCATTTCCCCTATACAGCTGCATTGTTTCAAAGTCTGTTAAACGTAAGTGTGACAGGATTGATTTTTGGGGGAAGCAGAGATATTTACTGTATTGTCCTAAAGGACCTAATTTAAAAATAAATAAGGAAAGGTGTGTGTACGCACGTGTGTGTGTGTGTGTGTGTGTGTGTGTATGTGTGCGTGTTGGGGGAGATGAAGGGAGGAAGGGCAAAGTTAAAAAAAGAAGGAAAACAACAGGATAATCAAAACCATACGCAGACATTAATGCACACAAACTATGTAGATGCCTTTTTAAAAGCTTGTTTTTGGTATGGTACTAAGATCAATGCTCAGAACAATGTATCAAAGAAAAATTGACAAATGAAAAAACAAAACACATTCTGAATAGACAGCTAACAGGAATTTGCTATATGGCTCAGGAAACTCAAACAGGGGCTCTGTATCAATCTAGAGGGGTTGGATGGAGAGGGAGATGGGAGAGAGGTTCAAAAGGGAGAGGATATATGTATACCTATGGCTGATTCATGTTGAGGTTTGACAGAAAACAAAATTCTGTAAAGCAACTATCCTTCAATAAAAAAATAAATTAAAAAAAAAAAAAGAATGCCACATAGGCAAAGAGGACGTAAGCATGAAAGAGTTTAAAGATGAAGAAAATACAGTGGGGGAGGGTAGAACACATGTCAAAGGGGAACTTTAGGACAGGAGGGGGCAACTTGTTCCTGTAAAAGTATCAGATAGTAAATATTTTAGGGTTCATGGGCCACAAGGGCTCTGTCGACCCTGTCACTGTTCTGCAAAATGATGCTCTGAAAAATACTCCAAGAAATACTCAACTCTGCCATTGTAGTGCAAAACAGCTGTAGATAATCATGTAAACAGATGAGACTAGATGTTTTCCAATAAAACTTTACTTACAAAAAGACAAAAAAACAAAACAAAACAAAAAAAACCACACAACACATCCTGGTAGGAAATATTTACAAATCAGCACATGTGATAAGACTTCTGACCAGAATATGGAAAGAACTCTCAAAACTACAAAAACAAAACAAAACAAAACATTTTTTTAATAAGTAAAAGATTTAAATAGGCTCTTCACCAAAGAATATATGCACATAATACATAAGCTCATGATATTTATCTATGAGAAAATAAAAGTTATGTTCATATGATCTGTAGGCAAAAGTTTACAGCAGTCTTATTCATAACTGCCAGAACCTGGAAACAACCCACATGTCTTTTAAGTGAGTGGATAAATAAACTGTGACACAACATACTACAGAATATTATCAACAATAAAAAGGAATGAACTGATACCACAACAGCCAGACCCACAAAGCTGTGCGACTTCATTTCTGTGACATTCTAGAAGAGGTGAAAACTACAGCAACAGATCAGGGCTTGTGAGCTGCCAAGCGTGATGGCTGAAGTTGCCTAAAAAGAGCACCGTAAAACTTGGAGCGGGGTGGGGTGGAATAGAACTGTTCTATATATAGTAGTTATGTGACGTGTCAAGTCACATCAGTGATGTATGCCTCTTTGCAACCCTATGGACTGTAGCCCACCAGGCTCCTCTGTCCATGGGGATTCTCCAGGCAAGAATACTGCAGTGGGTTGCCATGCCCTTCTCCAGGGGATATTCCCAACCCAAGGATCAAACCTGCGTCTCTTATGTCTCCTGCATTGGCAGGCAGGTTCTTCACCACTAGCGCCACCTGGGAAGCCCCTACGTGACTGTATCTGTCTATATATATTTGCCAAAACACACAGAATTGGACATTTTTAAATGGATTGTTCTGCATGTAATATATAAATTTTTTAAATGTTCAACATGATATCAAGAAAATACTGGCCATTATGAGGAGTGTACTGGAAAAAAAGGTACTTTTTACATTATAAAACTTTTTCCCATCACTTGAATACTATATGTAATACTGCTGGATCCAACAATGGCAAAACATAAATAGAGAAGACTTAAAGAATGGTACAAAAATGGTAAAGGGAAAGGATGTTGCTGTGTGAAACGCACAGCAGATATAACTCAAGTCTCTATTATCAGGAAAAATACAGATGGACAGAACATTACCTCAGCTGCCAATCTCAGATCACTGGGGAAAAGTTATCATTTAGAGCTTTCAAGTTTTACACTTAAGACTGAGAGCCAACTTAACTCATCTCTCAAATACAGTACACAGAGTGGGAAGGGGAGGGGAGAGAAGAAACATATGAGCAAAAAACCATGAAATACATGGGGAAATGTTGAATCAACTTTAATCTGAAGATAATAGCAATTCTGACTTTAAAAGGAAAATTATAATTTTTTGGAGAGAAAATGCAGTGAATTGGAAACAGCAAAACAGAGAGTCAAGGGGACCTTGGAGAACTAAAGCAGATGGTATATACTAAAGTCCATAAATGCTGAAGTGTAAAAATGCTAATTAAGAGTTGTACTCTCTCGAGCTGTAAACAAGGAACATGTGAGCTTTCATGTCTGTGTGCTAATCCCATAGATGACTATTGTCACGGGGCCATAAATGAAAAACCCTGTTTGTCTGACAGCACAGCTTAAACTCTGTTGACCACTCTATTATTCATTACCCCACAACACTTAAAGAACAGTTTTATACCAAAAAACAGAAGGAGCAAGGCAATATTCTACCTTCTAACAGAAGATTCTATAAAATAAACAGCTTTGTTTGCAGTCCGTGCCTATCGGCGTAGGAATTCTGAGGTAGGGAAGCTCCCTTCTGTTTGTGTGCTCTGATGTGGTCACCAGTGTTTGATGCCCATCTGGAGTTTCAGTACAATGGCTGAACGATGTGGTTCTTTACCACAGACCTTTCTAGTTTTTTTCCATTTTAAGGTATCTCATTTGAGGCAAACAGTTATCCAATAGGGAAAGAGAATAACTGATACAGAAAAATATGTTCACTTCAATCCAATGAATGTTTATGGATTGGACATAACATGCTGGATTGTACCATCAATTTGTATCACAGATGACTTTACAAAACAATTGTTTCCTCAGTTGTTGCCACCCTAGGGACTACAGTCTGCCAGGATCCTCTGTCCATGGGATTCTCCAGGCAAGAACACTGGAGTGGGTAGCCATTCCCTTCTCCAAGGTATCTTCCTGACCCAGGGATTGATCCTGGGTCTCCTGCATTGCAGGCAGATTTTTTTTACCATCTGAGTCACCACGGAAGCCATATAAAACAGATAACACTGTAAATAATAAGTCCAAAGAATAAAGTCCTGTTCTAGTTGGAAACAAAGAATCTCTACATAAAGTCAATCATATTTGTTCCTTTCTCTGAATATCTGTATCATTTCTAAATCATCTAATTCAGAACCAAATTATATAGCACACTGTTCTTTTTTAGCCCACAGAGTATTCTTTCACAGGAACCCCCTCATCTATGGACTTTTAGAACATTAACAATTAAATCCTGTATCTTCCATGGTGCCCATCCATTTTCAATTAGACATTTAAAAAAAATTTTACTGACATACAGCTGATTTACAATGTGTGTTAATTTCTGCTGTGCAGCAAAGTGACTCAGTTATACATATATTCTCTTTCATATTTTTTCCAATATGGTCAGACATAAATGTTTTTAAATGCCTTTCAAGCATTCAACACTACAGATTCCAATGTCATTTCTGCCTCCAGAAACCTGTATTGGTGGCAGAGCAGTTCTCTAAATTTTCTTTCGCAATGTAAAGGAAGACAAGCAAAGGGGAAAATTAGTAAATCTGACCATAAAAGAAGATAAATAAAAACATAAAGATATTAATTAGCCAACAAAATCATTTTCGGTGAAAGATCCCTTAACCATCACCATTCATTTTGGTAAAAGATGGAGGGTGAGGTACAGGGAAGGGGAGGAATAAAATGAACAAACACTGATCTGAATCAACGCAAGTCCGCACCTGGGAGGTGAATTGGGGGAGCTTTAAGTAACAGCTCCCGAAACCTGAGTCAGGGGCCTTCCTACCAGCACCGTCATTCTCTACACCGCCTTCCCTCGAAAGCCACAGGCTCCACTCCAGGTCTCCACGCGGAATCTGTGCAGCTCCCCAAAGCCCATGAGAGCCCTCGTGCCACCACAGTGCTCGTGTGCTGCATTTGAGGGAAAGAAGTGGTAGAAAAGTGAAGGATGTGGAGAGAGGACAGAGGCTAGTCAAAGTATGCTGTTCTAAAGCAGTGAAGGGATGCAGGCAACACTTAGGGACTGGGGTTACAGAGCATCTACACCGGGAGTCACACAGCACCTAACACAAATTATGAATCTAAGAAATAACAACGTTAAGGATATTCAGTGTTTCCATGTGAACTACCTCTATAAGACCTTAGTCACAACTGACTATTCAGAAAGGGCTCAAGACTGAAATATTTAGTCCAATACTCAAGGGCTCTGGTAAGGAAAGGAAAAAAAAACAACAAAAACTGTTTTAATTCTCAATTGCAAGGCTTTTTCCCTAAGTACTTGATTCAGAATTATATTTCCATTACCTGCATGAGTACATGTCTGTAAATAAGATTCAGAAAACAAGAAACACCACCCTATGAAATTAAGCGGCCATTTTTTTTTTAAGTTACTTGGGGGGTTTCCCTGAGGGTCTTGTGGCTAAGACTCTGTGTTCCCAATGCAGGGGGCCTGGGTTTGATCCCTGGTCAGGGAACAAGATCCCACATGCCACAACTAAGACAAATAAATAAGCTTTTTATTTTTTTTTTTTAAGTTACTTGGAAGGATAGCTTGGGGAAACTTACTGCTGCTGCTGCTACATCACTTCAGTCGTGTCCGACTCCGAGCAACCCCATAGACAGAAGCCCACCAGGCTGCGCCATCCCTGGGATTCTCCAGGCAAGAATACTGGAGTAGGTTGCCATTTCTTTCTCCAATGCATGAAAGTAAAAAGCGAAAGTGAAGTCACTCAGTCCTTAGCGACTCCATGGACTGCAGCCTACCAGGCTCCTCTGTCCATGGGATTTGCCAGGCAAGAGTACTGGAGTGGGTTGCCATTGCCTTCTCTACCTTAATATGCTAAAGATTCATAAATGCAAAATGTAGGATAGTAGTGGTCAGTATACTCTAATCCTATGGTCTTCCCAGGTGACACTAGTGATAAAGAACCTGCCTACGAATGCAAGAGACTTAATAAGAGTTGTGGGTTCAATCCCTGGGTCAGGAAGAATCCCCTGGAGGAGGGCATGACAACCCACTTCAGTATTCTTGCCTGGAGAATCCCATGGACAGATGAGCCTGGCGGGTCACAAAGTCCATAGGGTCACAAAGAGTTGGACCTGACTTAAGTGAGTTAGCACGCACACGTACTCTAAATCTATACACAACATCCTGTAACTGACATGGCAAAGCAGAAATCTCCTATAGTTCTTCAAAAGGAAAAGAAAACCCAAATATGTTTCACTGTATGCATGACCTTCAAAACACCATACCAACTCTTTAGGTCACGAGGGAAGATTCTTTTTGAGAAAGAAATGTAAGTTACTAGTAGCCTAGATTCTTCCCTTTAACCACTGCTATTCCTTTAATACAAATTCCTAAAACCATTCTCTTCTCCCTCTTCTGTAACACTGACCTTGATTCAGCTTCTGTGTTTCTTTAAAAGACACTGAATACTGTTTTGAAATGAAATAAATGCAAAATAACAGCATTTGTGAAATTAATATGAAAACTTTTGTACCGATTTCTGAAGCTCTGTGGGAATAATGGTAGTAAGCACTACTATTTTTTCTCTTTTTTTCCTCAGGAGGTGGACTACATTTCCAGATATACTCAAAAGACTACCAACAGAGTAATAGTTACACCAATAATATATATAAATAGCACTGCTGGGAGTAGAACATAGATTTTGGAGTTACTGCACAGAGGGGCCAATAATCACAGTACTCCAGCTTTTAGTAAAAAACCAGTTCACAGGTACAAAGAGTTTCAATTTAAATGTTTGATAATCAGTTTCCAAGTATTAAGTAGTACTATTTAAACTGTTTGAAAATTCTTTCTGTAAAATAATCACATATCTAAAATGTTAAGGATGTTTTGAAAATTATTTTTACAAAGGAGCTAAGTGAAAAACTATTATACAGACCTTGCTAAAATAAAAATAACAGAGGTAACAATAAAACATACTCAAGCCATACTATGACTTCAAGAAGATACTATTCCCCACCACCACCAAATTGACACATATAAGACTATATTCTCAACTCTAAATGACATTCGATCAACATTTCTAGTTCTAAAAATTCGACTTTATGAATTCTGTGTGTGGTATTTGTGTGTGTGTGTGTGTGTGTGGCCTCATAATGTGCAAAATAGTGTTAAACAGAAGCAGATGCTGTTGAAATGAACTCAATATAGATTCAGAAGTAGAAGACACAGGCCTCTGCTCTCAGGAAGATATCAAAAGAAGATCAGGAAGTGAGATAAATAATAAAAGAATTTACTGATGTTCTAAGAACTGTGCAAGGTATGACAGCTTATATACCAAATGGAAGGTATAGAGAACAGCAGCAACAATTTCATTAAAATGTGAAATAAAAGTGTGCTGGCTTAGTCCAGAAAGTTAAATGAGGCTTAATCTCCTAAGCTGTAAAGCACAAATAGGATTTGGATAGGCAGAAAGACTCCCGGAACCAAGGATCAGTCAACACTGGCTAAAGAAGTCTGGCTGAGTACAACACAAGGAGGCTAAAACATACGCAGGACTGGAACTTCAGCCTGGCCCGGTGGCAATTTTAAAACACTGAAAAATTCAGGGAGGAATTCGAGATAGAGTTTTAAGAAGCATGATCACCAAGGGATGTGAGGGGCAGATCAAAGACCAAAAAAGGTAAATTGTACATAATCAAATAAGGTAAAGAAATACAGCCATTATGTAGGTTTTCAAGTCAAAGAATACCTATTACTGAGGCTAAAATGACTGGTTATCTGTATCAAGAAAATTTATCAATTCTTCACTTTATTCTTCGTATAAGGCAGCTTAAGTACAGTTCTGATGTTTTTTAAAACTTTCTACTATATTTCTAAAGTGTCACATAACTAATGGTATTTATGTAAAAATCTAATTAAGAAAAATTAGGATAGTTGTTGT
This sequence comes from Bubalus bubalis, assembly GCF_019923935.1. Taxonomy (NCBI): domain Eukaryota; kingdom Metazoa; phylum Chordata; class Mammalia; order Artiodactyla; family Bovidae; genus Bubalus; species Bubalus bubalis. The sequence goes on along the minus strand of NC_059171.1, from coordinate 48,075,484 downwards.
TATTGGCCCAAAGCCTTTCTCGAAAGGAAAAAATGCTGCTTTACAGTTTTGTTGATTCTGTTAGGCCGTAAGGGTGCCATGTGAGCACCAGAAGAAATCAGTTTTTGATTGGTCAATATAACTAACCCCTCCTAAAACTGATGATTCACTTTATTATTCCTCATGGTTAAGTCTAGTTTGGAAATGTACCTGGTTTGTTTATATTAGGTAAATATGCCATTTAAAAACAAAATTAATATCTCTGACATAATAACTACTTAACTAAAATAGTTCAGTTCAGTCACTGAGTAGTGTCCAACTCTTAGCAACCCCATGGACTGCAGCACGCCAGGCTTCCCTGTCCATCACCAACTCCCAGAGCTTGCTCAAACTCATGTCCATTGAGTCGGTGATGCCATCCAACCATCTCATCCTCTGTTGTCCCCTTCTCCTCCTGCCTTCAATCTTTCCCAGCATCAGGGTCTTTTCAAATGAGTCAGTTCCTCGCATCAGGAGGTCAAAGTATTGGAGTTTCAGCTTCAGCATCAGTCCTTCCAATGAATATTCATGACTGATCTCCTTTAGGATGGACTGGTTGGATCTCCTTGCAGTCCAAGGGGCTCTCAAGAGTCCTCTCCAACACCACAGTTCAAAAGCATCAATTCTTCGGTGCTCAGCTTTCTTTATGGTCCAACTCTCACATCCATACATGACTACTGGAAAAACCATGGCTTTGACTAGAAGGACCTTTGTTGGCAAAGTGATGTCTCTGTTTTTAATATGCTGTCTAGGTTGGTCATAGCTTTTATTCTAAGGAGCAAGCGTCTTTTAATTTCATGGCTGCAGTCACAATCTGCAATGATTTTGGAGGCCCCCCAAATAAAGTCTGTCACTGTTTCCACTGTCTCCACATCTATTTGCCATGAAGTGATGGGACCCGATGCCATGATCTTAGTTTTCTGAATGTTGAGTTTTAAGTTTAAACTTAAAAGTAAAAAGTTTAAGCCAACTTTTTCACTCTGTCCTTTTTTAAATTTTTTATTATTTTTTAAAAATCTTCCTGTATTTTTTTTTTTTTTTACTTTACAATATTGTGTTGGTTTTGCCATACATCATCCTCTTTCACTGTCATCAAGAGGTTCTTTAGTTCTTCTTCGCTTTCTGCCATAAGGGTGGTGTCATCTGCATATCTGAGGTTATTGATATTTCTCCTGGCAATCCTGATTCCAGCTTGTGCTTCCTCCAGCCCAGTGTTTCTCATGATGTACTCTGCATAGAAGTTAAATAAGCAGGGTGACAATATACAGCCTTGACGTACTCCTTTCCCAATCTGGAACCAGTCTGTAGTTCCATGTCCAGTTCTAACTGTTGCTTCTTGACCTGCATACAGAACTAAACTAAACATACATAGAACTGCATAACTAAAATAGTAAATGTTCCAAAAAATACTACTACAGTCCTAAATTAAAAAAAAAAAAAAGAGGTTTATAATGTTCTTCATACTTTCCATTTCTGTCCTACTAACTACATTATACATTTGCTAGTTTCTTTATATTTATCAGTGTACCTAACAAACATGTAATATTTTAAATGCTTTGTAATTTTTTTAATATATTTATTTTATTTGGCTGCACTGGGTTTTAGTTGTGGCATGTGGGATCTAGTTCCTTGACCAGGGATTGAACCCAGGCCCCCTACACTGGCTTAGCCACTGGACCACCAGGGAAGTTCCATAATTTTTTTATGTATTATCAAAATGCACAGATTTCACTTAAAATTCATACTCATTTGACACACTGATTTATTCTGAAATATTCCACATAAATTCAATTTTTTTAACTCATATAGTTTAAACATACTTTGGAAGATGTTCATTTAAGGAAGCCAGTAGTACACCTAGTTCTTTTGTAAAACTAAGATGCACAGATGTAGAGTGAGTATCAGCCCTGATTAATGTGCTGTAGTTTGCTCTTTGTAGATGGTGGTACTAAAAAGTGGCTTATAAGCATGGTTTGAAAGCACTTCTATCGTAAGAGATCAGAGAAGTACTGTAAGTTGGAAATTCAGTTTTCTAATTAGTGAATACATGATGCTGAGTAGCACAAAGCCAATTAATCCACAGCAAGTTACACTGCTTATTCCCTGCCAGGATAAGGTAATAAGACCTAGCAGAAGGCACACAATCGTCAAAACCATCCTTCAACGTGAATCTTGCTTCTGCCAATGATTCGTTTAAGATACAGCCAAACATTCCTAACAATGAACGCACGTGTAGTGGGGACAGACAGGGCTGCTATTACTAACCTCCTAAGCATACCATGAGTCGCAACGAGACAACTTGAGTAGGATTCTGTCCCTTCCCTGCTGGCCTGCGGGGTACAACAAGAAGCTACCAAGTGTGAAAGGCAGAACAGTGCCTCATCCAGTGCCTTCCTTTTTTCTAGGTTATAAGGTGAATACTGTAAAACACACAGAATAAAAAAGTGAGAGCTAGGAAAAGAAAGCAGATAAAGGAAGAATATTCCTTTGGCAAATTTTAGGCTTTCTTTCATGGAATTTTCTAGGAATTATTTTCCACATGTGAGGAAATTATAAACAACAAACAACTATAAAATTAAAACTTACTGAAGTTCTGTAAGTGCATATCCTACTTCAAAAGACCCTTGTATATACACACAAACACACACACATGTATGTATGTCTGTTTACATCCTTTCTACAGCAGACTTCTGGCAGCTAAAAGAAGACTTGGGCCATAGGAGAATCAGCCACTGGGTCTTACAGAATCCCTGCTCTTACGAACACCTTCATTAAATTATGACCATGCTTCTCAGCCACCACTGCTTCACCTGGACATATCCTAAGAGAGTATCTTTCATGGGAAAAGATCAACTCTTCTGGAGCAAAAAAAAAACAAATCTGAACTTGTGTTACAAAGTAATGGACTTGAGGTGAACATATCTGGTTCCTCCACTTGCATTGCTTATTCTTTGTTTCTAAGAAATAATACTCTAAAGAGGCGAGAAAGAGAAAAAAATGAGAAAGACAAAGAGGGGGGAGATACCTTAAAGGAACAGAAGCTACAATTAGAAGCTCATGATAAAAAGAAAATGCAAGATATCAGTAAAAAAAAAAAAAAAACAACAAAAGAAAAAACTGAAGTTTATCAAGACTGGTGTCAGGATCGGCTTTTTAAAATTCTAGACAAGTGATTTAAAATTAAATAAAAATCTCACATAACCTTTATTAATGTTCTGGGTGATAATGATCCATGTGCACTGAAATGAAGTTAAAATAAAAGGGAAGCACAACATCTAATATATTTAACACTAAACTGTACATTTCAAAACTGTCAAGATGGTAAATTTTACATCTTTTTTACCACAATAATAAAAGTAAATAAAGGTAAAGATTCCATAAACCAATTTAGGATTTTTATACACTTAAAACAGTGCCATCATACCTGCAGCAGCAATGGATGGACTTAAGAGATTATCATACTGAGTGAAGTGAGTCAGACATGGAAAGACAAATATATGATATTATTTATATGTGGAATCTAATATATGATAAAAAATAAACTTATTTACAAAACATAAACAGATCTACAGGCATAGAAAACAACCTTATGGCTGTCACTGGGGAAAGGAGAGGAAGAGATAAATTAGGAGTTTGGGATTAGCAAATACAAGCTACTGCATATAAAACAAATAAACAACAAAGTCCTATTGCATATTACTGGGAACTATATTCAGTATCTTGCAATAACCTGTAATGAAAAAGAACATATATATATACACACACACACACACACACACGTGTATGTGTACATATGTGTGTGTACATACGTGTGTGTATTATACATGTGTGTATATAAAACTGAATCACTTTGCTCTACACCAGAAACTAACACATTTTAAATCAACTATACTTCAATTTAAAGAAAAAAATTAGAAGCATCAAATGGTTAGTTCTTGTTTAAAATATATAACTTGATTGTGTGAAAACACAAATCAGAAATTCCTCTTATAAAGATACTAAAAAAGATGTTAAGTGATTTATAGAAATTCCTGATGTTCTGATAAAAAGATATTTTATCATCATGGCTATCAGCACAAACTTCAGTTCTATGAGTACTAATCTGCACAGCTGGATTTTTTAATGTATTTTTTTAAACCACATAAACACAAATATACTACACTTGGGGAACTACATCAGTCCCAAGAGGACATAAAAACTACTGCAGCTTTTAAAATACATTCACTTCATTGGTTTCCTCAAAACCCTGAAAAGGAAATTCCCTATCACTTTGGGCCAACATCAGAGGACGTCTTCAGAGTGCTATTCTAAAAACTGTAAGTTTTTTTGAGATCATTATTAGACAATATGATAGATTCCTTTAACGTTAAATTATCAAGTTAAAACTTACTATGTTAAAAAACAATAAATATTCACAAATGTAAATTGTATATGCATGTATTATTTTGTGGCATTTAGGAAAAAACTACATTGGGTTAAAAATTATCTTAACTATTTTATGTTATGTAATCCCTGCAGGCCAAAGAAAAGTGGAAAAATTAGTGAACTAGATTACTGAGTTATTGGAGAAGGAAAATAAAACAAGGAGAGGGGAAAAAAAGGCAGACTGAGGGGTACATTCATTCTGAAACCCTACAGACAAAAAAAAAAATTCCACACAGAATTTAAAACAGCATTTCTGGAAACCAAATTCTGTTCTAACACTCTATAAGAGCTCAAAGGTCATCCAACCATAGAAAAACCACTACTTAAGTTTTCTCAGTTACTGGAAAAGGAAAGGGAATACTATGTTTAATACAGATATTTGAATTTAATATTTTAGCATGTGTTCTGAGGTGTTAAAGATTTAGTTAGGAGCTATGCAGAACTAAACAATGAGCAGCAATTCACCAGGAGAACCAACTGCCTACTCCCGCCCAAATCCTACTCTTTTTTACAAGTGCCACATGTACTTGTTTTAAAACATTTTATCATTTAGCCTATACCACCTTTGTGTCCTGGGAAGGGAGGAGAACAGAACTCTTCTCACTGGCATGACCTCCATCATTTAAACAAAGCATCCAAAACCATGGTTGACCCAAAGCTTGTATTTTATGAACTGTACTAATATTAACAAATGTGTACACAGTGTGAATAGTTTGCTGAACTTTAACAAACACATAAATGTACACTGATGGTGAAATTAACATATACATTTTCATCAATCCAGAAAGTTCCTTCATGAGCCTTTGTAGTTAATTCCTCACTCCCACTCCAGTCAATCCACCGTCTGACCGCCATCACTATACATTAGTTTTTCCTTTTCTAAATATATAATGGAAACATACGGTACTCCTCTATCTTCTTTTAATCAGCATACGGTTTGTGAGCTCCTCCAACAAGGTGGTTATGTTTATCTCTAGTCTGAATAGTATTCCATTGTATGAATACTATTATTCATATTACTATTTACTCAACCATTTATCCTGCTGATGGATGGACATCTGGGTTTTCCCCCGTTTGGGGCTGTTATGAATAAAACCACTAAGAACACGCATGTCAAAATCTTTTTGTGGACACGTGTTTACATTCCTCCTAGGTAAATGGTGAGTAATACGGTAAGTACACGCTAAATAAACTCCACAAGAAACTTTCTAAGAAACTGCCAATCTGTTTCCCAAAGCGGCAGTACAGCCTACACTACCACAAGCAATGAGATCAGATTTGCTTCCAGCTCTCCCCTATGCTTGGTGTTGTCAGGTTTTTTTAATTGAGCTAGGCTATTTCACTGTGGTTTTCATTTGCATTTCCCTGATGGTTTATGATATCGAGCATTCTTCCATGTGCTTATTGGCCATTTGCATATCTATTTTTTGTGAAGTATCTGTCTAAATCTTTCAAACGTTTTAAAAATTTGGTTTCTTATTGTTAAGTTACAACTGGAGTTTTTCACATATTCTAGATACAAGTCTTCTGGATCGTGAATATTTTCTTCCAGTCTGTGGCTTGCCTTTTCATTTTCTTAACAGTTTCTTTAGAAGAGCAGATGGCTCTGATTCTGATGAAGTCCAATTCATCAATTTTTTTTCTTTTGTAGTTAATTCTTTCTCTGTTCTAAGTAACACTTGCCTATCCTAAAGTTGGTTATGATTTTGTCCTGTTTTCCTCTAACACTTTTAGAGTTTCAACTTTTATGTTTAGGCCTAAGAGGTGTTTCAAATTAAATTTTATGCATATTATGAAGGAAGAGTCAAGAGGACAAAGTTCAGTTTTTCCCCATACCAATATTCATTGTTTTAATATCATTTGTTGATCAGAAAGCAACTGACCCTATATGTATGGGTCTATCTGCAAGTTCTTTTCTGTTCCATTAATTTATATGTCTGTCATTATGCAACTACCATGCTAACTTGAATCTTGAAGCTTTATAATAAAATTTGAAATCAGATAGTGTAAAACCTTCAAAGCTGTTCTTCACTTTCAAAACCAAGTTCTAGCTATCCTAGGGTCTTCACATTTCCACATGAATTTTAGCACCAGCTTGTCAATTTATATAATTTTTCACTCACTGCTGAGTGGAAAAAAAAGTAGCTTGACAAATAATATTAAAAACATAATCCCATTTTAGTTCAACCAAATCGATAAGTAAAGGTACATAAAAGAAACCCAAAGTATACATAATACATGGAAGAATTCTCTCTAAAGGCTGATTACAAGGACTTTTTCCTTTTTGCAGTTCTGTATTTTCAAAAATTGGCAATTTTGAGGAAAAAGTTAAAGGTAATTAAGGCACATGAGCCCATTAAGTAGGTGGAAAGGAACTGATGCTCAGTCATCCTATTTATTTGCCCTTAATCTCACATATTATCTGTAAAAGCAAAAAAAAAAAGGTACGAAAAGATAAACAGGAGAACTTTCACTTTTTATATACTTCTCCAATGTTTGTCTTGTTACAATGACCATATTTTTTATATTTAAGAAAAGTTAAAATATTCATCAATAAAGATAAAATATATGTATCTGTTAGTTGAACTAAAGCAATGATGAAAAGATTATCCTAGAGGATGACTACCCAATTTGATGTCATTTAAATTTTCAGTTAAAAAAAAGCATGTGATAGATGTGTAACTGAATCACTTTGCTGTACACTTGAAACTAACACGACACTGTTAATCAACTGTGCTTCAGTATAAAATTTTTAAAAAATGTTTTAAAGAAGAAAAGAAAAGCCTCTGCTTGGCTAGGAATTGGCCTCTGGCCTCAGGTGAGATAGCTGCTTCAGAAAATCTGAAATGAATAAATCAACTCTCTTCTGGGACGAGAAGCAACCAGAATACACTATTTCAGTAACCCCACTAGGATAGCTAGAAATGAATGCTGAAGGCAAAAATAATGAGATTTAGGAACTAAAGGGCAGTGATTTGATGTACGAGATACTAATGTTAAACATAAACAACATCACAGGTGATTGTGCCATAGCTACTGGTACTCAGCCCACATTATCGATTCAGACTTAGGGACTGATCAGCAAATCAAGGTGAACCACTAACAGTGGTGAAACTGCAGTTTCACAAATTCTAATACACGTGCAAGAAAGATGGACACGAATAGATTTAAACCTTTGAATTGTTAGCTGCTGCTGCTGCTAAGTCGCTTCAGTCGTGTCCGACTCTGTGTGACCCCACAGACAGTAGCCCACCAGGCTCCCCCATCCCTGGGATTCTCCAGGCAAGAACACTGGAGTGGGTTGCCATTTCCTTCTCAAATGCATGAAAGTGCAAAGTGAAAGTGAAGTCGCTCAGTCGTGTCTGACTCTTTGCGACCCCATGGACTGCAGCCTACCAAGCTCCTCCATCCATGGGATTTTCCAGGCAAGAGTACTGGAGTGGGCTGCCATTGTGAAATAAATAGGAATGTAGCATTATTTTAAAGGTCTATGGATAGATGTACTTCATACTAAGCTTCTATAAAAAACAGGCCAATGAAATTCAATTTTCATAGACACGGATAAAATCTACTTGCCTTAGCCCAAGATAGCCGTGTTACAGATATACACAGCACTTATTTAATACTATTTCCTGCCAAAATGTTACTCAGGTATATCTTTCATCTTCATTTAAGGAACTCGAGGGCCCAGGTTGGAAAGAGCTGCCTGAAAAAAGTCAATCTCAGAGTCACTGATGATGCAAGAGCTCAGCTGGCCTGCTCTTGACCCCTGAGCATCCCCCAAGCCTCAGCTAACATCGATGGCACGTCACCATCAATCTAAATTTTGAAAAATATATATTGATTTTCCACAAATGATGATAATGGGTTTTTCTGTAGTAAATGTGCTTATACAATGTTTTCTTCTACATACCAAGATGATGATCAACACAAAGAATAAAAAAGTGCTTTATGTATTTTTAAAGACCTATTGGTCAAGCTCCCAAGTGAGTCAAAATTCATACCAAAATATAACAAAAATATTAAGGAAACACCTTGAATAATTCCTACATTGTGAATAACAACTGATTACATGGAAAAAATTTTAAATATCTATTTTTTTTAAAAGAAAAGCTTACTTCCCACATATCAGAAATCTCCTACAATTTTAACACATTTCTTTGAAATAATTTAAAAAGGAATAGTCTCAGGTAGTTAATTTAGTTAGACACAAGTAAAAATTAATTCTTTAGTGTGTTACATTTATTAGTAATAGCCAACATATCCATTTTTCTAAGCAAATTAGGCTTAGAATTTACTAATTTTCCCAAATTAGCTTTTGGGGAAAAAACCCCTTTACCACATATTTTCAAATAAAACTATCTTTTGTGCTGTTGCCTGATGTACTCAAATTTTTAGTCTAAAATTCCAGGCACTGAATTGAAAAGAATGTTTCCCGTTTCCATAGTACGGCAAGTAGAAATATGTAAATTAGTTCATGGGCAGAATCATTAATTTAGATAAAAAATAAAAACACATTAATTGAACACCCAAAATGTGACAGTTCTTGTACAAAATCTAAGATGAGACAGCTGCTACCACTGGAGCTTATAAATCTAAATTAAATGGGCAAAAAGGCAAAGAATTTTAATTTTTCTTATTTTCCAAGGAAATAACAAGTCTGATAGTCAATGCTCCAATCTTTAAACTGACAATAAGTCTAAGTCTCATTTCCATAGGCTGATATTGGCCTAATTATCAGAGCCAAAATCACAGTTGGGGTTTGGGTAGGAAGCAAAAATTTTGACCCAACTTAGAACCACAAGAGATCTAGTGAAATGAATTCCCACTGGTTCTCTATTTCCTGGAAGATGTAGGTCAGTAACACTGCCTGTTAAGATACTGCTTATTGACGGTTATCAACAGTCTTGAATAACCACAAACTGATTCTAAATAATTATTTAGCAGTAATTAAATATGCAGACTTTCAAATAATTTCTTAAAATATTATTTTAAATATACTATACATCATCTGTCAAAAATTTGACAGGGAATTTTGCCTCTAAGTTGAGGGAAATAGAATCTCAAGTTAAAATGAGAAAGGACAACAGCATTTTGAATTTAGGCTCACATGGTGTTGCATTTCAGCTAAAATAAGGAGGAATTCTCATAATAATTATCTTCTAAAATACTTCTTAAAAATAAATTTACTTAGGAAAAGCCTTCTTATGACATCATTCCATGCAACACCATTATAATGTAGCAGACTGATGCATAACTGGTGCAAAATTGGTGAAGGAGTATGCAAAATGAAATGAGGGGAGTGTGGAAAAGGTCCATTATTTTCAAGGGAGATGGTTCAAGGCTTTCAGTAGAATCTCAGAGGGATCTGGCAACACAAAAAATGTCACTGATTTCTTACATAATCCTGAGGTGTTTATCATTACTTCAAAAATGACAAAATTGAGACTCAAGGAATTTAAATAGCTTTCTCAAGGTCAACTATTAGTAGCATAAAAGCAAATGAGAATGCAAGTTATTTTAGTTTCAAAGTCCCAGCTCTTTTAAAAAATGACAAGATGAAGAAACCCTTATTCAATCACCTTTGCAAACAGCAACCTGATGATGCTGACCATAACAACGACAACGGTGAACATCTGTACAACCCTATGTACCAGGCACTGTTGCTAGGGCCTCATTTAGTCCCCACAGTAACAGAAGCAGATGACAGGCACATTATGACGACTCCCCACACAGCTCCTAGGTGGCAGAGCTGTTTTTCAAAACCAGGCAATTCTGGCTCCTTGGACTTTGCCCTTAACCACTAGGTGTGTGACACTCACCTCATGTGGACTTGCGATTAAAGGATAAGGGTAGAAAATTTAAGAAGGTTGTCCTAAATAAATTTCTTTTTTAAGAAGTATTTTATTTTTTAAATTTTATTTGTTTGTTCACGTCAGGTCTTAGCTGTGGCATGTGACCAGAGGTGGAACCCAGGACACCTGCATTGGGATTGTGAGTCTTAGCCACTGGACCACCAGGGAAGTCCTTTGAGTATTTTAGAAAATAATTATTATATGGTAATTCCTCCTTTCCAGTGCCAAAGAATATTCAAACTGTTGAACAACTGCACTCATTTAACATGCTAGTAAGGTTATACTCAAAATCCTTCAAGCTAGGCTTTAACAGTATTTGAACTGAGAACTTCCAGATGTACAAGATGGGTTTAGAAAAGGCAGAGGAACCAGAGATCAAATTGCCAACATTTGTTGGATCATAGAGAAAGCATGGGAATTCCAGAAAAACATTTAATTCTGCTTCATTGACTACCCAAAAGTCTTTGACTGTGTTGATCACAGCAAACTGGGAAATTCTTTAAGAGGTGGGAATACCAGACAACCTTACCTGCCTCCTGAGAAACCTGTATGCAGGTCAAGAAGCAACAGTTAGAATTGGACATGGAAAAACTGACTGGTTCAGGATTGGGAAAGGAGTACAACAAGGCTGTATACTGTCACCCTGCTTATTTAACATATATGCAGAGTACATCATGCAAAATGTTGGGCTGGATGAATTACAAGCTGGAACCAAGATTGCTGGAAGAAATATCAACGACCTCAGATATGCAGATGATACCACTTTAATGGCAGAAAGTGAAGAGGAACTAAAGAGCCTCTTGATGAGGGTGAAAGAGGAGAGTGAAAAAACTGACTTAAAACTCAACACTCAAAACACTAAGATCATGGCATCCAGTCCCATGACTTCCTGGCCAATAGAAGGGGAAAAAGTGGCAGCAGTAACAGATTTTTATTTTCCTGGGCTCCAAAATCACGATGGCTGCAGCCATGATATTAAAAGACGCTTGCTCCTTGGAAGGGAAGCTATGACAAACCTAAACAGCATATTGAAAAGCAAAGACATCACTTTGACAACAAAGATCCGTATAGTCAAAGCTATGGTTTTTCCAGTAGTCATCTATGGATATGACAGTTGGATCATAAAGGAGGCTGAGAACTGAAGAATTTATGCTTTCGAATTGTAGTGCTAAAGAAGACTCTTGAGATGGTTGGACGGCATCACCAACTCAATGGACATGAGTTTCAGCAAGCTCCAGGAGATTGTGAAGGACATGGACGCCTGGCATGTTCCAGTCCATGGGGTCGCAAAGAGTCAGACACCACTTAGTGACTGAACAACAATAATTCTGCCTTATTTAAGCTAAAATGCAATACCATGTAAGCCTAAGTTAAATAAAAAATAGTTTTAAGAACAATCCTCTGTTTCCTAAAGATCTGCATAAACTCAAGCAATCTAGAAAATCGCCAATCTAGAAAATCTATCATCTTTCACTATAATATTTAATGAGCATAGGAGAAATCTTATGTCTTAGAAATGTTTACTCAACAGGTATAGACTATGACCCAAGACAGGAAAATCAAAGTTCTCAAAAAATCTCTAAAAAAAGATTTGTCAAGTGGTTTCATTCAACTTTTCTAAGTCCCCAGCAGAAGTACCCCTTTTCCATGAATGTGTCTGGACAAAAGCATTATTGCTTAATGGAGTCATCAGATTGCCTGTCCTCTACATTTAGCAGTAGTTCAAGTTTTCACTTTTATTTTATCTCTTTCCGCCACAGTTTACTGTATTGCAGGCAGTCGCTGAGGAAAATGAACCCCAAGGAAAAAAAGTCTTCATGCCAACCCAAACTCTATAGTCATACAAACTACTTACCACCTACCTATACACGTCACATAACTTCTTAAAGAGATGCTACTAGGTTTTACTAAGAATCAGTTTTAAGCCAAGTGTAATTCTGTCTGTCCCTCAAGACAAATTCTAATTCACTCTCTGCTCTCCTCCTCTTCAACTCCTCCCAAGCCTCCCTGCCCCTCACACACATACTTTAAATTCTAAATGACATTAAACACAGTAAGACTTATTTTCACAAGAATTCCATTTTGTAAAAAAATTCCATTTTCAAACTAATTTCATTCACTCAACAAATTTATTAGCATCTAAAATATAACAGGCGCTTGGCCAAAAATACAAGATGTCTGCCCTCTAGAGCTTAATTCAGTGTTTTTCGTTTTGGCCAGTGGTATGTGGGATCTTGATGTCCCAACGGGAGATTAAACTTGCGCCCCCTGCAGTGGAAGCTGGGAGTCTTAACCAACGGACTGCCAGGGAAGTCCAGAGTAGGATTATTAATCTAATATCTACCTTCCCTGGACTGCACATCTGCTATTGGCATCCTTCAGTAGCAAGAGGTTCACTCTGTGAGCCTAATAGCAACAGTCTACAATTGCTCCACCAGGAAGCAAAACGTTTAAAGACTGAACAGCCCAAGATTTTGTGCCATTAGTCAGCACCGTTTAATTCACATATTAACACATGAAATCCTATTCTTTATAAAACTGCTTTATAGGATAAAGTGATAATGTCTGGGATTTGCTTCAAAATGGGGGGGGGGGGGGTGGTAAAGGTTACAGAAGTGTTGGTTCACAGGAGATCATTATATATGATTATTCTGTCCACTTTTACACAGCTTTAAACTTTTCCCTGGGCCTCCCAAGTAGTGTAATGGTAAAGAACTCTCCTGTCAATGCAGAAGATGTAAAGAGAAGCAGGTTCAATCCCTGGGTTGGGAAGATCCCCTGGAGGAGGAAATGGTAACCCACCCCAAAATTCTTGCCTGGAGAATCCCACGGACAGAGTCTGGAAGGCTACAGTCCATGGGGTCGCAAAGAGTAGGACACAACTGAGCAACTGATGACACACACACAAACTTCTCCATAGTAATTTTTTTTTTTTAATGTAAAAGACCATTACCCAATATAAAAAAAAAAATTACCTTCAGGAATTTCAGGAAGCGGCACAGAAAGACAGCACATGAATGATAGAAGTATTTCGATGTACTTGATTTAATCCACCATGAGATCCTGCATTGTGATCCTAATTATATAAATAACAAGTTTTACAGTTTCAAACTGCTCATGTGTTAAACTGAAGGTAGCACTGCTAATCTCTCTCACTGAAAACATCCTAGGAGGCTGTGCTGATGGAGGACCCTACTAAGGTACCAAGTTAAAGCTACAGAGAAACCAACGTTAATCAGGGAAATGTAGTTTGTGTTTTCCAGCCTCACAGGTGATGGAATGGAGTTGTTACTGCAATGGCATACAGTTACCAAATGTAAAATAATATTCTTATGCCACTCAAGCTTACAGAGGTAACAGCAGAAATGCAAAACTGAAGCTGAGTAATGAAGTCTGTAGGATAGGGATCAAAGCTAGATGATTTCTTAAATATAACACACTGTACTTGACATTTCTCAACCTCTGAAGCTCTTGCTTAGAGTCAACAGCTGGTCCAAATACCATACAGTTTTAAGATTTCGTGGCTATATTTAAACGTGACCATAACCACAACAAATAATATTTGTAATGCCATTTTACAGGCTATAAAGCATTTAATCTCTATTTTCTCATTTACTCTTCACAAAATCCTGTGAATTAGGTGAGTTACCTGGGGATGTTTTTGAAAACAAAGAATTTGCCTACGCTTCCAACTCATGCAGTCAGGATTCAGAACTGATGCCCAAACATCTAAATCCAAATTCCTTTTATTTTCCATTATCCCAAGCTGCTGAAGGAGCTCATAATTTCATTAAGACACAAAACCTAAATACATGCCAAAAAATTAAAACGTTGAGATAAGGTATCAAATGTGTGGTCTGGGCCAGTAAGTACTGATGAAAGATCAGGAAGGAAGAATACCACCAATGGATCAAGATACTGGAAAAGGGGTCTTAGAGTCAGTGTCATGTAATGTATGAGGAATCCCACCGGACAGGAGTGGAGGGCGGCTTTCTATCTGTGTACTTTCACAAACAAAAAACTTTGAAGTTTGCAAGTGGACTCAAGTAAGTTAACTGGCTAGAATAAAGAGTTGTAAAAGTGTACCGTGAGGCTTACGTCTAAAATATGTATTTTGCACAGCAAAGGGAACCATTAACAAAATGAGAAGGCAACTGACAGAATGGGAGAAGGTTTTACAAATCACACGTCTGATAAGGAATTAATATCTAAAATATATAATGAACTCACAACTCAACAAAAGAGCAATCTCATTTAAAAATGGGCAGAGGAACCAAACAGGCATTTTCCAAAGGAGACATACTAACAACCAAAAGGTACATGAAAAGGTACTCAACATCACTGATCATCAGGGAAATGCAAATTAAAACCATAATAAGATGTTACTTCACACCTGTTAGAATGGCTATCATCAAAAATACAAGAGATAACAAGTGCAGGTATGGATGTAGAGAAAATCAGAACCAACTCTTGTGTACTGCTGATGAGAATGTAAACTGGTGTAGCCACTATAGGAAACAGTATAGAGTTTCCTCAAAAAATTAAAAACAGAACTACCATATGATCTAGCAATTCCACTTCTGGGTATGTATCTTAAGGAAACAAAATCACCATCTCCAAGAGATATCTGTATTCTCATGTACACTGCAGCATTTTGTACAACAATCAAACATGCAAACAACCTAAGGACCCACTGACATGTAAATAAAATTTTCAGATTTTATTTAGACAGGTAGGTAGATAGATCCAATAGAATATTATTCAGCCATAAAAAAGGAAACCTTGCCATTTGCAACAACATGGTTGGATCCTGAGGGTATTATGTTAAGTGTAATAAGTCAGATAAAGAAAAATACTGTATGATCCCACTTACATGCAGAATTTTTAAAAAAATCAACTCAGAGAAATAGAGAACAGATGGTGTCGGGGGGAGAAATGCCTCGGTACAGGGAAATGGGTGAAGGTTAACAAAAGAAACAAATCTCTAGCTCTAAGATAAATTCTGGGGATGTGATGTCTAGATGGTAACTATAGTTAACATTGCTGAGAGTAAATATTAAAAGCTGTCATCACAAGAAAAAAAATTGTATGGTAACGGATGTTAACTAAACTAATTGTAGTGGTCACTTTGCAATACAGGCATGTATCAAATCATGTTGTACACCTCAAATTAACACAATGGTGTATGTCAATCTCAATAAAACTGGAAAAAATGTTTAAATTTCTTTTTTTTTTAATTTCAACAAAGAAGGAACACGGAAGTCTTCGTCATGATGCGATGTAAGTCATGGAAGACCAAGGAATACAAATATCCCATGTTGGGAAGGCTTGAGTATTTGTTGCTCCAAGCCCACCAACCGTATCTAGGACATGCATGCAGCTATTAGATATTGTTGCTCAGGAATTTCAGAATATGAAACAGGGAAGGAAGTTAGCACATAACTATTCTGAATGAAAATTACAGTTTATTTGTAAAAGCGAGTCTCAGCCAAGTCAAAGCATGCATGCATTTCTTTCTCAACATATCAAGATAGCAAACTGGCACACACCAATTGGTAAATTACAAAACGGTTCAGAATCACATACTCCAGAGGGTCAATACAACTGATTCAAAAAAAGCATTTTGTCCCCCAGAGATGCATTTCCTCACCCTGATTCACTGTAGGATCAGCTCTGTTAATAATGATGCTTTGTGATTCTGTATCTCTTTCCCTGCTAAAAGCTCAAGTATGAGTTGATATGGCACATCACAGACTACACAGATGGTACTCCACAGTTTCCACAGCTCTCACTGAATAGCTCATTTGACTTACTAATAAATGTTCCTACTTCAAGATTAAAAACAAATATGAAAAATTAAGAAAAACGGGAGAAAGACAGTAAATTTTCATATCCAATTCAGTGGCATCTAGCTGAAAAGGTAAACTCTAGATGGAGCACCCAGAGCATAAGACAGTTCCTCCAAATGCTAGTGCACACATGTGTCTCTCCCAGGAAAGTCCTGTCAAGCCACCAGGCCACTGGGAAAAGAAGAGGGCTAAGCAGTAAATGAGGTTATGCTAATTTCTATGTGAACACATAACAATCAGACCTAAAAGGAAAAATTCTCAGAGAGGAGGAGCTAGACCTGGAGTTACACGGTTCTTCTGTTTTAGTCCATTAACCTGTAATTACTCACTGAAGGCAGACCCATGGTCAGAAGCTTGACTAGAAGTGAAGTAACAGATATCAGCCTATGTAACAGGGTTACTGAGATTTATAAAGCATGTTTAAATTGGACTCCTTAAACCAAACACTTTTAAATGGAGAGGAAGACTACAATCATTCTAGAAGTTTCCTTTATGCTGTTCACAAATGCCCTGCTCACATCCAACTAATAAGAGAAGGTGTTTGTTCCTTTGAACTTCAAGCACAGAGCTTCTAAATGTTCCTCATTAGTATCTCTATCTCATCTCCCCCTGCAGATCTGGAAATTTCCCATTAGGGAATTTAGCTATAAACAAAGTTTCCCCTCACCTCTGCATAAATCACTGTACTCCATTTGTGTAGTAAATGTGGGTGAACACAACTAAATACAGGCATCCAGCATTATGATTTGTGAAATGTCAACTAATCTATGGAACAGGCCAGATCTTGAAAAATCCAGAGCGAGCTTATCCCTATGAAAAACAGAATTGCTACTGATGATCAAATTTAACTAAATGAAGACCACTGAGGTAGAGAACAGCTAGAGACTTGCTTTCCTTGGTAATTAAAGTGGTTTTGTAACGTCTAGTTACAGGATTATATTCAAGCTCCAGGAAAAACAAATACCTGATTTAGGGAATTATGTTCAACCACTCTTAGCAAGAACATCTTTCTTTTTTTTCCTGATAAAATCACTGTATTTGAAACCACAGTCTGAACTGGTCAAAAATAACATTCAAGTCTTATGTAGCAGTTTTCTCAAAAAAAAAAAAAAATAGGGGTTTTAAATTATAATCAAAACCAGTCAGATGATTCCAATATTGAGGTATTATATATATAAAGATATAGATATTCCTGAGAAATCTAAGTTATCTCTTTGCAGAGAATACCACAGTCCACTTCTAACACCAATACTTAGATATATCAAGCAAGCATTCAATTGTCCATGTTTATGAAATGTGAATCTTATGTGTCACATATTTCTGATATTTTCAATATGATAATTAAAATGTTCTACCACCTTTGGGTAGTTTTAAAAATACTGCCCTGAATTTCTCCAAAACATAAGTAAATTTAACTCTCTGGATATAAATCACTCTCCTCTCAATTTCCTGCATAAAACAGTAACTACCAGCTTGGAACCACATGGATTTAACAAGGACAAGAACCTTGGCAAACCACCATTCACCCAATCTTTGTCCTCGCTCCCCACCGCTACCCGTTGAGAACCACTGAATTAGACCTACTAGGGGCTAAGATGCTCTGTGATTACAATAATCACTCTGTAATCAGAGTAGCAGCACATTTACTCTAAACAGTTGCTAATTACGAAACAGTTTATGATGACTAAAAAACAGAATGCAGCATGACTGTCTGCATTTCTGGAACACGCGTTAATTGACAAAGAGAGATGGTTTAAAAAAACTGGACCACAAATAATTTTGACTACCTAGGTGCTTCTAGTCTTCAGGATTAACTTCCTAAATAATTTCCTGAATCGTCCTCAATTTGCATCTAAAATAATCTACTCTGAACCACAATCCCAAATAACTAGTCAAGATCTATCAAACACCAGTTAGCGTCAAATACTGATCACTGAAGGCGACTGAGAGTAATCCTAACAGCAACAGTGGACACTTAAGGAAACTGGGGCACAAGGTCACGCCTGTTCAAGTGATGAAGGCAGACCGCGATCCAGCAGCGTGGCTCTTAAGTGCTTCTCCCAGCTGACCTCACAGAACGAAATAAATAAGGAAGGAAGTAAACCTCCTGCATGCCAGGGACTCCAGAATTCTTGTATTAACAGCTTCCAACAGAACATTCCACACATTTTTAGTCAATTCTCTAAGTAAGATTTTACAACCTTTCTTTCAAGATCTTCAGAGATTTTACTTTTATTTTATCCTTAAAATGGAAAGGCCTTTTTCAAAAGACAAGCCTGCAGCTGGTGGTACACAAAATGTCATTAGTTACTTCATCGTGTGGTTTTCTCATCTTCCTGCTACTGAGAAACTTCTTAATACTTAAGAGTGTGCTCAAATAGTACACAGAGATGGACGTGGGAGGGTCCTGCTTGGTCCCCAACCCTCTACTTATTCTCAGGTTACCGAGATTCCTGGCGAGAAGGGATCTCAGGGCCTAGACCATAGGACCTTCTGTGGTCTTGTCGTCTGACTCCCCACCTTATCTATCAGGGTCACCTGAAGAGTCTCTTTAAAAACAGACATCCTCCCCAACCCCATACTTTTGTAAATCGCGATGAGACCTTGGGATTTCCATCTTGACAAGCAAGGTAGACTACCTGTGCACTCTGATATTGGGACCAGCAACTTAGACCAAAACCACGTCATCCATGCTTCCAGCATAGGAAAAGCAGCGCCTTTCAACAAAAAAAACGCTGCCTTCATCTATAACACGATCTGCTGAGGCAGCACCATTCTGGTGCTTTTGGAGGGAAGTGTGTTAATTATTACCCATAACACGAGCAGCTTCCAGGCCTAACTCCCTAGAAATGCTTCTGGTAAAACAAACGGTCCAAAAATATACATCATTATCATTTAGTCAAAATTTCTACACAGTAAATACATGAATAGCGAAGAAAGTAACAGAAAGAGACCGTATTTTTTTCCCCTCTATTTGGTAAAAAAAAAAAAAAGAATTCTAGAATTTTTAAAAAAATTTGAGAAAGATTAACAAATACCCCACCATCCTTCTTAGTGAAAAACAGAGAACCCTTTACCAGAAGATTTCTTTAAAGTTATCTAATTCATTTTGCCTTCATTAATAATTAAACCTTGAGCCTCACCACTATTTGAGGCAAACAAGCATAGGCCCCGTTCAACAAAAACAGAAATTGGGACTCAGACATATTAAATCACTTGCTCGAGGTGATAGGTCCAGTCGTAGGCAGTATATACACTTCATTATTATTAAATGTATCTTTAAATCATACAGATTTCCTCTGCTCTAAATAAAATCTATAAATTTTTATCAGAAAGTTCTTCTAAACATCTAACTAAAATCTCATCAGATATAGTTTAGGAACCATACCTTCTGTGGGATTAAAGAACTATCTGGAGAAGGAAATGGCAGTGTTCTTGCCGGGGAAGTCCCATGGGCAAAGGAGCCTGGTGGGTTATAGTCCATGGGGTCGCAAAGAGTAGGACACGACTGAAGCGACTTAGCTGCAGCTGCTGCTGCTCATTATATCTCATATTGAATCATTTCATGTATCTCAGGAACAACAAACCCTCCTTCCACTCTTCTCTTCTTTTAAAGGAAAGGACGGCAACATTTCAACTTAGCCTCTGACAGACAACGGTTCCCACAAATGACCACACCTCTCATCCCACATGCTCTTCTTCTCATTCGACTTGTAACTCCTCCCAAGGTGAGCTGGGATCTGGGGAGGCTTGTGACTAAAGCCTAAGATGTGACTTCTGAAGTCATGTCATAAAATGAGATACAGATTCCTTGGAACTCACTCTTTGAACCCCAGAAGCCATGCTGTTAGGAAGCTCAAGCAGATGCAAAGAGGCTGTAATTAGGTATTCCAACCTATAACTTAGCTGAGGTCCCAGCCAACAGCCTCTGTCCAGCACCAGGTCTGCAAGTGAGCAAGTCTTCAGCTGCTTCCAGCACTGAGCCATTAACTGACTCAGCCTTGGACCTGAGTTGTCCACGCTGAGACACAGGACATCATGGAGTGGATAAGCTGTATCCATCATGCCTTTTCCCAACGTGGTAACATTCATAAGCAGAATGCCACCAATTTTCAGATGGTATATTAAGCGGCAACGGGAAACAAAACTCTCTAATTCAGAACACAAGCAAGAAATGAAAAAGAGGCAATGGATAAAAAAGCTTCTTTCTGAAGGTTCAAAATAAATATTCCCCAATTCTGTGCTCTAAAGATTACTTGCTTTACTGATAACAGTCTGTCAGACTCTCACACAGATCTTAGTGAAAGTTCATGTAAAATAAAAGGAATTAGGAACACACTGTATTACTTTCTATCTTCATCCTATGCACATCTCTCTTTAGAATGATGTGCCTCTTCTCCTCTCTGATGAACTCTCCATCAGCCCTTGATGCTCAAATCAAACCACAGAGCAGCTATGAAGCCTTTCCTCATCTCACAAAATGAACTGTTTGCTTTTTATAAAATGTCTGTCCAGCCCTTCTAAGACAATTCTCTAGCCTAATGCACATATTATACTGTAAGTACTTGTCCACTTGTCTCTTTCCTTCCCTAAACTGTGAGATCTTCGAGGATGGAGCCTATTTCTTTTTTAATCTCTGTGTCCTCAACTCCCAACCCGTGCAGCAGGTAAAGTGCCAAAAAAAGGGAGAAAATGGACTGTTCTTTAAATTTTAATTTTTTAACATAAACATATACACATATACTCAAAAAGTAACATCCAGACAACATAAAAAGGCATGTCTAGTTTGCTGAGCTAGAGCTGGTAGCGAGGGGTCCATGGTTTACAGTGACTGAGTACAGAGACAGAGCAGTATCCTAAAAGATCCCATGGACACTCAGGGGAATTTTAGCACATTTCAAATCAGTTTAGTAAACAGGGAAATACTACGCATTTTAAAAGCATTTTCTCGTAAATAACTAATGTCAAAATTTTAGGTGCTCAAAGCAATAAAAACCAGAAGCAGAAAAAATAGACACATGAGACCTCATTTTCTGAAAGTTTTGTATAGCCACTATTTTACAGTAATATGACTTTATTATTAATTTTGCCCCCACCTCTGTCCCCTCAGTCCTTAATGTCCCTGCTGTTTGGTTACATTTCAGAACTCTAAAGTACTTTCCTGCCAGTTGACCCAAACTGCTACCATGTTACAAATCCACTGAAAAACACACAATACTGTCTGTTCAACCCTCTCCAAGAGGCCAACATTTTTTGTTTTTAATTTAGTTTATTTTAATAAGCTCTTCAAGCACCCTCTGCAAGCTTGAGCAAAGATATTCATGAATATATTTCTTTTAAACCATGCTAATGAATTATTTATCTTTTTTATTAATTGAAGTATAGTTAATTTACAATGTTTCAAGGGCCAACATTCTTTTCTTAAGCAGTACCTTACCAGGTAGCACTAGTGGTCAAGAATCCACCCGCCAACGCAGGGGACACAAGAGACGCGAGTTCAATCCCTGGGTCGAGAAGATCCCCTGGAATAGGAAACAGCAACCCACTCCAGTATTCTTGCCTGGGAAACTCCATGGACAGAGGAGCCTGGCGGGCTACAGTCCATGGGGCCACAAAGAGCTGGACACGACTGAGCAACTGAACACAGCACGGTACTCACAAAATGCCAGAAATGAGTATATCACCCAGTATATCTGTAAGACATTTCAGAAAAGTCTTGCAAAAAAAAAAAAAAAAATCCAAAAATCAGTCATTTAAATTCTAGTCCCCTTAAAATTGCCTGAATCTGTTAAATACAAAGGCCTATATCCAATCTTACTTTTCTTCCCACTTGGCATCTTTTACGTGTCTCCTAAACTGCCATACTTCAAAACTCCAGGAAATTGTCCTCTCTATGATGTTACTCCAAAGAAGTGCTTGGTATACAAGCTTTCTATTTAATAGCCAAGTGTGCTAAAAAATTAATGTCTCAATCTCAACCCCCTCCTGTGCCTAAAACAGAAATCTACAACTTCCTAGGAGCAAAGAAGTCCCCAAATTCTCAGACGGTAAGTTTTCCCGTAGGCAGGCATCCCCTCTGTGCCTGCTCCCCTCACAGCATCAGTTGTATGAATCTCCCTGTGACGTGTCTGTAGAAAGTATGGCTAGGTTCAAACCTACAGAGACTTCAGAAGGGGTGTGCTGAGAAAACATCCCAAGATGTCAATATTTTAAGCAGGAAGTTCTTAGTATTTATGTGCTTCTTCAGCTCTATCAAATCCATTAATGTATTTAAGAAGTTAATTTCTTAGCCCTACTTGAAAAACTGAAGTCTAAACAATGAAAAGATTGGTTGCACAACAATATGAAGGCACTTAACCTTACTAAACTGTACACTAAAAAAAATGGGTAAGATGGTAAATTTTACACATATTTCCCCACAATTAAAAAGTTTAATTTAAAAGAATAACCGCTAAAAAAAAAAAAAAAAAACCCAGCATCTAAAAAACCCACAAAACCAACAAACAAAAACTAGGGGAACTGTTGAGTATTAACAGAAATTACTGAACCAAATTTCCAAATCGGGAAAGGAGTACATCAAGGCTGTATATTGTCACCCTGCTTATTTAACCTATATCCAGAATACATCATGAGAAATGCTGGGCTGGATGAAGCACAAGCTGGGATGAAGATTGCCAGGAGAAATATCAATAACCTCAGATATGCAGATGGTGCCACCCTTATCACAGAAAGCGAAAAACAACTAAAGAGCCTCTTGATGAAAGTGAAAGAGTGAAAAAGTTGGCTTAAAACTCAACATTCAGAAAACTAAGATCATGCCATCCGGTCCCATCACTTCATGACAAATAGATAGGCGAAACAATGGAAATAGTGACAGACTTTATTTTGGGGGGCTCCAAAATCACTGCAGATGATGACTGCAGCCATGAAATCAAAAGACACTTGCTTCTTGAAGAAAAGCTATGACCAACCTAGACAGCATGTTAAAAAGTAGAGACATTACTTTGCCAACAAAGGTCTGTCTAGTCAAAGCTATGGTGTTTCCAGTAGTCATGTATGGATGTGAGAGTTGGACCATAAAGAGAGCTGAGTGCCGAAGAATTGATGCTTTTGAATTGTGGATTTGGAAAAGACTCGAGAGTCCCTTGGACTGCAAAGAGATACGACCAGTCAATCCTACAGGAAATCAGGCCTGAATATTCATTGTAAGGTCTGATGCTGAAGCTGAAACTCCAATACTTTGGCCACCTGATGTGAAGAACCAACTCACTGGAAAAGACCCTGATGCTGGGAAAGATTGAAGGCGGGAGGAGAAGGGGACGACAGAGGATGAGATGGTTGGATGGCATCACCGACTCGATGGACATGAGTGTGAGTAGGCTCCGGGAGTTGGTGATGGACAGGCAAGCCTGGTATGCTGAAGTCCGTGGGGTCACGAAGAGTCGGACATGACTGAGCAACTCAACTGAACCAGATGTAAAGGGGGAGCTTCATTAGATCCTGGTTTGAAACCCAAAGCTGTCTGTAACAGACAATTTGGAGAAAACTAGGATAACTGAAATAGTTGATACTTGATGATATGAGTTTTCTTAGGCTTTAAAAAAGGTTTTGTTAGGTTTAATGGTTGTTATTTTGTGTGATTACCTAAGGTAATGCCTTTATTTTATGGCAACATGCTTTCTGGATAAAGGGTCATTTATAACTTACTTCTAAATAGTTCATGCAATACACACACACACACACACACAGACAAACTGGAGAAAGAGGGAAAGGACAAGCATTACACAACACTGAAATAGCTATTATTTAGCCACTTGTTCTACCACATTATGGAAGCATCGTAGGAGTTAAGGAAAAAAGAGACACACGACACTGTACTTGTCCCAAAGCACCTCCTTGCGTTTTCACTGAGCTTGGAGACCGTTTCTACTGCTTAATATATTATTGGCTGCTGACAGAATCTGAATAGATGACAGGCAGATAGCCTTCTGACTTATTCTGCAAGTAAAATGATCTCACAAAGCAAAAAAATTACTGTTGAAGTAGGGACTTGGGAAGAAAGTTGAGAACATTTTTACAGGTATTGTCACAAGTATATACTAATGTGTGGTCTGTAAGGGTTTTGCTCTCTGAATAGTTGTAGAATTTCATTATTTATCTACTGAGACATCAGCCCTTCAAGTGATGCTCATTCTCTTATCACTTCTTCCACGGAAGTGTTTAAGTAACAGCCCTATACTTTGTGTTTGGTTTTGGTTTATCACCTTTCCAGAACTACCAAGTTCCCCCAAAGTTTTCTTTACCTTTGTTGTCCTCTTTCCACTATAAACTGAGATTATCAATCCCTCTTCTCATCATAGCGTCAAAACACTCTGCAGGGGAAAAGTCAGTAAGTCTGATACGGAAAATGTTCAGTTTTACTGAGGCAACAAAACCAAAACTTTGTCTTTATTATTTCTGACTTGAAGTGGACTTCCTTCTTTTTCTATAGAATCTTCAACATAAAATCTATAATCAATGCAATAAGCAACTGACTAATAACCTTTGAATATTGTTGGACTCCGTCTGTCTTTTTGTTCTGATTGTACACTCTGCTATGAACTAAGGTCAATCATATAAACTCCCAACAAATTGAGTTTTGTATCAAAAGAACTGCTTCCTCAGGAAATCTCTGGCAGTCAGTGGTTAGGACTCTGTTGCTTTCAATGCCAAGAACAGGGGTTCAATCCCTGGTTGGGGAACTCAATCCTGCAAGCCACACAGCCAAAAACAAGAGCTTGCATGGTCAACATGTTCAGAGGAGGCCAGAAAGAACAGACTAACAGGTACAAAGGTTCATATAAAGAGTAGAAATACAGGGACACAGCTTTGTGGTAGACCCATCTAGACAGTGTCTGGGAATGTCATTCTATGGTGATTGGGAACTTATACAAGGATCAGTCTATTAATGACTTACAGCACAAAAGGTGAATTTATTAAATCAGCCCAAAATGCAGTTTAAAAATGAATGATTTTAAGCTGTTCTGTATACTGTGTGAGAGGGGCGAAATGAATAAAAAAAAAATACATGTGTATACATAGACATAGACACACACACACACACACACACACACACACACACACTCTCTGTCCTCACTATGTCTCCCAATTGTAGCAAACCAGTAAGAAAACAGGTACCATTCCCTGTTGTACCTCTTTCATTCAGACAGCAAGCCAGTGCACATGATCATGTAAGCATATTTATAGGACACAACTGGAGAAGGAAACGGCAACCCACTCCAGTATTCTTGCCTAGAGAATCCCGTGGACAGAGGAGCCTGGTGGGCTGCTGTCCGTAGGGTTGCACAGGGTAGGACACGACTGAAGTGACTTAGCATGCATGCATGCACTGGAGAAGGAAATGGCAACCCACTCCAGTATTCTTGCCTGGAGAATCCCAGGGACAGAGGAGCCTGGTGGGCTGCCACCTATGGGGTTGCACAGAGTCGGACACAACTGAAGCGACTTAGCAGCAGCAGCAGCATAGAACACAACAGACAAATTTTAAGCCAGATTTGTCAAATCATTTTATTTGATGGTTTCTCTCTTTGATATTAAACGAGTTTAATATCTATCAAAACATCTAATTTGTTTTATTAACATGTTATGGCCCTCTACTTATTTATCTAAACCTTCACCAAAAAGTGTGTATTAAGGAGTCTGGTTCCACTTAAAGTAACAAGTATTATAAGTTGACTACTCAGTTTGATCAAGCTGATAAACTAAACAGTCCATCCTTGAAAAATCTCTCAAGCTCCAAGGGCATGGACTTGTTACTGTGCCATTCCTCTATGCAGAAAGCATTAGTGGCTCAGTTGTCTGTGCAACTCCATGGACTGTACCCTGCCAGGCTCCTCTGTCCATGGGATTCTCCAGGCAAGAATACTGGAGTGGGTTGCCATTCCCTTCTCCAGGGGATCTCCCTGACCCAGGGATCAAACCCGGGTCTCCTTCATTGCAGCCAGATTCTTTACCATCTGGGCCACCAGGCTTTCATTAATTTACAGATTTCAGGCAAGACTACTCTTTTGCATTGGTATTTTCCACCTGCGTGGTTCTAACCCTTTTTAGCCCCAATTAAATGAGCAATTCCTCTGAAGGCCACCTCCAGCTTCCTTCCAAATGCCTTTCCTTTCCTTTTTTCCTATTACACACTCAATCCCTTTCTCCAAGTAGATAAACATCTGTGGACCACTGAGGCAGGCCCAGAAAGCCGGGGTGAGGCTACTGGAGACACCTGACCTTCATTGGGAAATTCCCTTTCTGGGGAAGGGAATGAAGAGGGCCTCCGTGACCAGGAAACCCTCTCTGTTCCTCTGGTGTGAGGCCCTGGCTTCCCTCACTCCTCTGAGCACCAGGCCAGGTGAACACAGGAGCTCAGCCTATGAAAATCACAAGCCCCAGAAGGCCTTCCCTTGGCCCTACCTGGTCTTTGCCTGCTCTTGGGTGGAGTGGTCCCCTCACTTCTCACCTGTAGAGGGGAAGAAAGTCTCCCAAGTGCTCCGTGTGGTAACCCAGAGTATCAGGGCAGAAGGGCCGCAGGGCTGAGGGGTGCCTGGAGGGAGCTGGCCATTGGCACTGCTGTCCCGGTCCAGGATTAAGGTTGCAGCTCATCGAAACACTCTGCACCCGCCCAGCTCCAGGTGTGAGATCCGGATGCAGACAGCGATTGTGCAGGTGAGTACTGGGACCTGGATGGGACTGGGACTCACCCATTTCACCTGTCACCGGCTCTCCCTCCTCTGCCTTTCCCTCCCCACCACAGGGTCAGGGCCTGTCTCCAGTGACCATGAGAGAGGAGGGAGTGGTGGAGAGCCTCTCCTAGCAGAGACTCAGCTCACCAGACGGCCTGCATGCAGGGCCAAGCCAGATGGCCCCTGCCAGCTCCCTCCTGACCCACCTTCACTTGCCTCGAGCCCACAAACCTGGGCTTCCCTCCCCCTCCTGGCTCTCTCCTGAATGTTTCTTCTCAAAGTAAGAAATTTACTATTATGATGAGATCATCCATGATCATGAGAATGCGGTTTTACGATGTGCGTGTGCTTCACCCAGCAGAGGAGAATGCTCTGGTTTTCTTTTCTAATGCCCTTCGGTGTCCAGGCATTTTGTTGACTTTTGTCACTGTCAGTTGCCACTGTCAATATGCTCAGAACACAATGAGTATCATTTTCTTACATTATACTTAACAGCTTACAGCCGTTAATTTATTAAACTCTTAACTGTACACACCTCTTGCTTAAAATACAAGGTAGTACAGCATAAACAGATCTTTATATAACTTTATTTACATAAAGATTATTATGTAAATAATCTTTATATAAATTCACTAGGTTTTACTTATTCTTGTTGTTGTTGTTTAATAGATAAATAGTCGTGTTTGACTCTTGTGCGATGCCATGGACTATAGCCTCCCAGGCTATAATCCCTCCAAGTCCATGGGATTTCCCAGGGGGGTTGCCATTTCCTTCTCCAGGGGATCTTCCCAACCCAGGGATCAAACCCATGTATTCTGCATTGGTAGGCAGATTCTTTACTACTGAGCCACCTGGGAAGCTCTGACTTATACTTACTATTTGTTTATTTAAGAAAAGACTCTGTTGGTGCTAGAATACAATAAAATGACACTTCTTAATGGAAAATATTTCTATATCACACTTTTATAGAAAAATTTTAAGGAATCAAAATAGTCATACATATGTTACTTGAAAAGCAACAAGAGCACTATACACTGAATCTCAGAAAAGAATTACAGAAATTGAAAATACAACACACTACCAGAAACTCCAGAGAGGCAGGCATTCCTAAGACTCTAGGAATCTGATGAAATTTTCACCAATCTTAAATCATCTTTAATATTTCCAAGTGAAAGTGTTAGTCGCTCAGTTGTGTCCAACTCTGCAACTGTATGGACTGTAGCCTGCCAGGCTCCTCTGTCCATGGAATTCTCCAGGCAAGATTACTGGAATGGGTTTCCATGCCTCTTCCAGAGGATCTTCCCAACTCAGGGATCAAACCCCTCGTCTCCTGTGTCTCTTGCATTGGCAAGTGAATTGTTTACTGTCTGAACCACCAGGGAAGCCCCTTAGTATTTCCAACTTATAACCAGTACCAATTGTACTGGACCACCAAAGGCAAGGGAAATCATTTCCTGTTTGATTCCTGGACTGATTTTGTAGGTGGGAACAGCCTGCTAGAAAAGCCCATTCTCATTTAGATCGGAGCTTCCAGGGGCAAGGGGCTTCCCTGGTGGCTCAAATGGTAAAGAATTCACCTATAACATGGGAGACCAAGGTTCGATCCCTAGGTCAGGAAGATCCCCTGGAGAAGGGAATGGCACCCTACTCCAGTATTCTTGCCTGGAGAATTCCATGGACAGAGGAGCCTGATGGGCTGCAATCCATGGGGTCACAAAGTAGCCCATGGGGTCACAAAGAGTAGGACACAACTGAGCGACTAACACTTTCTCTTTTTCCCCCCACTTCCAGGGGCAAAGGTCAGCCAGAAGCAATGGGAACTCCCAGGACCCTGTCACACTCTGCAAGTTAAGCCTTGGGAGATGTGGGATCACATTTCCTGAGGATCCACTAAATGAGTAACAGAAAATACCACACATTATGTGTTCATCTCTGACAAGAGGGCTTCAGAATGGCAGCTAGAACACTGAAAGCAGTGCCTGCTGATCCCCACACGTGCACAGGTGAAGAGTTCCCTGAATGCTCTCCTGGCTCCCTGAAAACAATTGAGCAGACAGAAGAATTCCACAAATAGCAGAGCACAAGTCAGATGACTGAATATATTATCAGCCTCCTTCGGGGACTACAATGTCGCAACACCGAGTCACCCATGCTACATGGGTTGCAAAAAATCTGCCAAACATGCATCACACAAACCACCAGCTAACAGCTAAACGTGCTACGATTAAATATGTTACAGAAATACCAGTGTTTCATCCGTCCAAAACCTCTACCCCATAAAAGGTTCTCTCCATCTCTTTTCTGCCTCTCCCCCACATTCAAGTTTTCTCAAGTTGATTTTCTGAGCTTCTTATTGTGAGAAACAATATGGGACCTGAGTGTGCCTTTACAAAATACATCCCTACCCCTGTCCCTTTCCCTCGTGGGGAATGACTGATCCATGCTTTCCACAAGGACTGGATGGCACACATCCACGTGAGGCTACAAGGAGGTGTAGTTGGCCAGCTCACTTGTCAGGGAGGCAGGGCTAAGGGGCAGCGCTGGCCTGGGTTCAAATTCCTCTCCAGCACTCGGGCTGTGTGACCTCTAGCAGGTTATTTGACAGCTTTGTGCCTCCACTTCCTGAACTGTGAAAGCGGAGTGACAAGAGTGCCTCCCTGGCTGCGTTCCAGTGAGAGCCAGACAGGAGTAGTAAAGGGCACCAGGTTTTAAGTGAGCACTCAGTTAAAGATTACCTGTTTTTCACTTCATCCATTTCCATTCGTATTTTTTGAAAATTAAAAGACAAGAAAGAATCCTGCAATTTAGGACCTGTTAAATACTGGGCTGATGACTAAAAAATCTGGAGACTCTCTGTAGGTCTTAAGGTAAGTATCTGGCCAGGTGTAGGCCTGCCTGGAGGCAAGGGTTTGGGAGAGCTACTGCTGCTACTGCTAAGTCTCTTCAGTCGTGTCCGACTCTGTGCGACCCCATAGATGGCAGCCCACCAGGCTCCCCCGTCCCTGGGATTCTCCAGGCAAGAACACTGGAGTGGGTTGCCATTTCCTTCTCCAATGCATGAAACTGAAAAGTGAAAGTGAAGTCGCTCAGTCATGTCCGACCCTCAGCGACCCCATGGACTGCAGCCTTCCAGGCTCCTCCGTCCGTGGGATTTTCTAGGCAAGAGTACTGGAGTGGGGTGCCATTGCCTTCTCCGTGGGAGAGCTACAGGCCTACAGAATTTGCAGGACTGGGTCTATTCAAACCTATTCATCCTTTTTACACCAGACTGGGAGTCTTACAAAAACCTGCAAACATTGCTTTATCAGATCCTTAATAGGAAGATGTTCTCGGACTCACCATCCCCTCTGAAATTTATAGTGCTTCCCCACTTGTTGGTCAAGGTTCATTTTTCCCCAAAGTTTTGCTCAGAGGCACAGCGACTTACTCCCCTTCAAAGTTCATCTCCTGGAAAGTGAGGGTAACTTCTACTTCACAGGATGTGGGCAAGAATGAAATAAGGCAGCATGCCTCAGAGAGCCCCTAGCAGGTTGACGGCACTCAGTGAGAGATGCTATTATCACTTCTGTTGCTGCTCTGCCAATACAGATGTTTTGGCGAGAGCAAGAGTGAGTTACGTTTAGAAAAACTGACCACGACAGCAGAATACCTGTGAAGGGCTGTGCAAGGGAGACTTTCCACCCTTTAGAAAACTAGGGTGGTTAAGACCCAGGATTTGTTACTCTTCAAAGCAGCGACAAGACACAAACAATCCACAGAAATCAGAGGTCACTGCCTGCCCTGTCACCTTTACCCAACTACAGATCGTCATGCTGACCACACACAATATGATTTCAGGAGAAATAAAACTAGTTATAAATATTCATACCTTTATTAAAGGAAATCTATTTCTTCATAAGCTAATCAGTCAAGGGGACATTTAACAGTCTTTTTACTATAAACATTATAATCCTATTTTCAGGGTGGGGGGAAACCTAAACTCAAATTAAAGCAGAATTATCTGACTCTGTTATATAATTAAAATTACACATTAAAAGAAAAGCAGATCTTTAGTTTGAAAGCAAATCAAACATCAGAGTGGACACGTCCCTCCGCAGCCCCTCCCCCACAAAAAATAAAAAAATCATCACCCACTGTGTGTTCCCCCTTTAATCAGAGGATTCTGGCAGTAAACTACCAAAGCTGGGACACTCAAAACTCATCAAATAACATGAGTAAATGAACAAAACAACGGTTAAATGAGGCAGGAATGCAATAACAAGATCTAAAAAGCCCAAAATGAGAGTTAAGTTGGCCATGGGGAACTCCATCGGGAACTCTTAATAGTTCATAACTGACTGCCTAAAAAACATAAATTCTGCCAGAATTAACAGGCTAACTTCAACTCTTCATGTGCATCTGTCAACTGACACTCAAAGTAAAAATTTTTTTTCTTCAGAACCTTTAACTATTAATAACTATTTAATTATTGCTAATAAGGTCTACCTATCAGCACCTCCCCTCTTTCTTCCTTAAAATTGTCTATGTCCAAAAGTAAGTAAGTCAAATACTTCCGTAGGTTCCCTGCTTGTTTAATACATCTCTGCTAAGTCACTTCAGTTGTGTCCGACTCTGTGCGACCCCAGAGACAGCAGCCCACCCGGCTCTGCCATCCCCGGGACTCTCCAGGCAAGAACACTGGAGTGGGTTGCCATTTCCTTCTCCAATGCATGAAAGCGAAAAGTGAAAGTGAAGTCGCTCAGTCGTGTCCGACTCCTAGCGACCCCATGGACCGCAGCCCACCAGGCTCCTCTGTCCATGGGATTTTCCAAGCAAGAGGACTGGAGCGGGGTGCCATGAATACATCTCTAGAAGTTTACAAATAGGGAACCAACTGAAAACTGTCCTAGAGTCGATGTTTCCACAATTGCATTATGTCATCACAGCCGCTGGAAGCCAGAAATATGGTCACTGATGAACATTTCATAGGATAAGTACATAAAATCTTTGCTGTAAGAGCCAAGAGTATTATAATCTATCTGCAGACCGTGTAGTTATTTAATTCCAGATACCCTCATAGCACAATTTTTGATTTCCACTCTTCTCCATAATCACCCTTGCCTCAGTTTTATAACAGCAAAGTAAACTACACAAGTTTCTAAAGTATCCACAAAAGTCAGATTCTCACTTCTGTTTAGAAATTACTATCTAGAATCCATAAAGTATGTATTGTCTTTATACTGTCTGAATTGAGGGCCTGTGACACTAAATCCATATTGCACGGCTTTTCCAGACATTACTTTTAATAGACTTTAAAAAGTAATATGACATAATATTCTTTCTACAGTTAGGAATTCATAAACCCTTCTGCAAGCCTGTAAAAACAAAAAAGGAAATAAACACAAATGCTAAAATTGTTTTTGTTGAAAAAACAAGGCGTTTAGAGGTAAAATTAACTCGACATGTGAAAGTGTATTAAAAAACTGAGTAAGGGGTTTGTTCTGTTTTTTCTTAAATGGTTTTCATTATTAGTTTGTAAACAGTCTGATTATTTCATTGCAGGAAAGATCCTGATTCACTGCTCATTTTATGATTTACTGTAATAAAAGATCAACACCTTAAAGCAACTGACTTATACTCTCCCTCCTATTCTCTTCATTTAAAATTGATACAGCATGCAATAACATAAATGACCAAAACTATAAACACAAAATACTGAAAAATGAGTAATGACTTCAAAAGTGGTTTTGCCATAAAAATAGCAAAGCACTAATCATGCATTTAAATATAATACCAATCACAACAAATGGTCAAAATATCAAATAAAGATACACTGTGCATTTCAGAAAACTAACTTCTAGAAAAACTGTTTAAAGAGCACCCTTTTAAAATCCAAAACAACACATTTTTTTCTAAAAAATCCAAGCTGTCGATTTAATGGGTCACCTTTTCAATCGGGTGTGATATGAAACAGCTAAGGTACTGAATCCTTAAATACAGGGTATATATTAAAGAACTGCTCATTGGTCCTTGTTTCTAATGTGCGCAAAGCTTTAATAAGATATAACTAGAGGGAGGTTCAAGACAGAGGGGACATATGTACATCTATGGCTGATTATGTTGATGTATGGCAGAAACCAACAAAATATTGTAAAGCAATTATCTGCAGATTAAAAATAAATTAAAAAAAAAGATATATCTAAAGATAAAGCCAACCAAGGAGCACTGCCCCTTTACGGCCTCACACCGCAGCCCAAGTTCCCCTCCGATCCTGACATTTTAGCTTGCTCATAAAACACTCCTCTAACACAGAGCAAAAGTCATGTAAATGATATGTAACCAATGAAGGATTAAAATCAGAGCTAATCTATCTAACAAATATTAAATTCGTAATTGGTGAGCTCTTTTTCTATCCTCTGCTTCAGTATCCTAACATCTACAACTCCTCTGTTAAGACTGAAATTCCCAGGAGGAGGAAGGCTCAGCTCCAGTCTGCAAGCACACAATGGAATCACAGCTGACGACGCACATCTTTTTCTAGATGTCTCCATATGCTTGAGAGGATTTTTTTTTCCCCTAGCCAGGCATTAGGGGACTTGCTACTCACTGCCACTAAGAATCTGAAAACAGTCTCAAGGATTATTGTGGAGAAGGAGTAAAATAATGTGTTGCTCTTGAGCATACAAAAGGCACACGTCAGAGTGGCCTTCAGGAACTAAATTAACTAATGACGGGGTAGTTTTGCATGCTGTCAAATTCTGAACGTTGTTTAATTTATAATTCTCCCTACTTCTGGCAGCTAAATGTTTGTTTTATAGTCACAGTTTTTACTACTGTATCACTAAAACAACACCTCAAGGGCTACAACAAAATGCGATTAATTTTTGTCTTCATGAACACTTACAATTATAATGGATTGGGAATTCACATTATGAATCTGAAAACGGTATATTACACAGAGCACATTGATAAAGTGTGGTAAACACTGTTCCCTAAAAACCCTAAATCCCCTAAAAAGCCCCCTCAAATCTTTCTTAGTAACACCAAATTATTAAAAGCCTGAGAAAGCAGTATGCATAAGTAATCATGCACATAAAATGCCTCAAAAAGAAAAAAAAGTCCCAAGATTAAATTCATAGGATACTCATCACAAAATGAATAGATGCATTCTCAAGTTAACATTACTCATCTTTTGAACTCCCAAAGATTCTACAAATTCCAGTTGGGAAAAGGAGTCTTGCTGCTGTCAGTGTGCACTAACCTCCCCAACAAAGAGTAGCACAAGAGCGCGCACGCACACACACACACACACACACACACACACACACACAAAGCATAGCAGCAGCAGCTGCCGTCTTTTTAAAAGACTGCTATTCCTGCAGAGCAACCTATGATCTTTACAAAGAACCAAAGACCTATCCTCCCATTCTGAAAAGTTAAAGAGTTGTGTAAGTCACTAGACTGCACCCAACAGTGTATAACAACCAAAGATGTCTCCTAACCTTGCAAACACCAAAAAAGTACCCACACACTGAACCATTCACTAGTGTTTAAGCAAACTAATTTATTTTTAAGAATCTTTTGTGTGGGAGTAATCTGGCAAACTACATTTATTCACTTTTTTTCTGTAGACAAATATTCTCTGACTGGCTTGCTCCTTAAATATCAACGCTTTAGGTTGCAAACAGTGATGCTTTGGTTCCTAACTTCATGTTGTTTACTCAAGAGAAAAAAATAAAAATGCATACCATAAACTACAACTTTTTTTTTTAATGTCATCCCAACGCCTAACTTCCAAGTGCACTTTGGAAACTGGCGCTCTAATTAATCAAGGAACCAGTGAAGCCATTACAAACAATGATGCTTAACACTCCCAATAATCAATTGACGTGAAGCTTTTCCGATGCCTTCGTTTTCAGAGCAGACTTTCAAATTTCATTGTCTCCACGCTGGAGTAGCTATGTGAAACTGAGACAGAGGTAAACAGATAACTCCTAGGATCGTTAGCACGTAAACCGAGCGCTGAGGTTCGGAACGCGATCACTACAATATATGCCATTTTAGAAACGGGCCTCGGACAGTTACTGCCACATCCTAAGTGCCTTTAGACTTCGTTGTATCTAAGACAACGTCTCTGGTGGTACCAAAGCAATACAGTATCTCGTGCAATCTGCGTGCCTCCCCGGGTCGGAGCCCCTGTAAGTGACACTACCCCACGGATCTAGAAGTGGGTGACCAAGGATGTACAAGAGTGGATAGCTCTTGGCGTCTCCATGACTCCCCCGCCCCGCCTGCAACTCCGCTCCAACTGGTCCGGAAGAAGCCCCGCCCCCTTCCTTCCTCCGGTCCCCGCGATTGGCTTACCGACACCCGGCAGGTCAATTCCCCGCCTTCGACTGGCTCACTGCCCCATCAGTCACACGCAGCGAGATTCGGGTCGGTGGGAGGGGAAGGCAGTGGAGGAGGTGGACTGGGAGTGGGATTAGAGGACGAGGTGACGGAAGGAGGATGTTCAGGCTCGGTCCCCGGTTTGGGAAAGTTTCCCCTACGAGTGACAGACCCGGACGGCGTTAGGCCCGGTCCCGCTCAGAGCCGGTGCAGGACGCTCGGGTCCCTGATTCCCGCCCCTCGGTCCCGCAGGCCCCGGAAACCACTAGGGGGAGGGGGAAGAGGGAGGGACCAGCTAACCAGGGACCGACCCACCCCCGATCTCGGAAGAGGCGCCTCCGGGACTCCCCGGAGGGGCGGGGGGCGGGGAGCGCCGGCGCGCCGCGACGACCCCCCGCCCCCTCCCCCAGCAGCCCCCAGAGGCCCGAGAGAGCAGTGTCCCCGGGCCCGGGGCGTGACCGTCGCGAGCCGGCAGGGAGGGCCCCTCCCGCTTCCCGCCTGGGGCCCTGAGGGCCTGTCCCTTCAGGGGCGGGGAGATGGGGGAGCGAAGAGGGGGCGCTGGCGAGCCAACCCGGAACCTCCCGGCCCGCCTCCCGCCCCCAGCCCCGGCCCCTGCGCGCCTCCTGCACACACGCCCGCACCCAGAAAGTTAAGTCAGGGGCGAGCCCGGCTCGGCGCCGCCGCGCTCCGGCCCCCCGGCTCCCCGCCCCCACCGCGGCCCGGCCTGCTCGGCCCGAGCGCGCCGCCCGCCCCGCCCGCCGCAGCTCCTTCCCGTCGGCGCGCGGCGCCCCTCGCCCCCAGCCCCCGGCGCTGACACGGGCCGGGCCCGGCCACCGGGCCGCGGATCCCCTCTTCTCCCGATGTCTCACCCCGCCGGCCGCCCCTGACAAGGCGTTTCACCTTCACACACCCCCGAGCACTTCCCGAGTCCTGCCACCCCTCGCCCGGCTCCCACCCTGCGCTGCAGTCGCTCCGCGTTTCCATGAAAGAATGCACCTTCTCGGGCTTCACCTTCCCGTCTCTCTGCCTCGCGCCCCCCGAGGGCGCAGGAGACGCGCTCCCCGCCGACCCGCACCGGGCAGGGGCGCCGGGCGCCGGGGATCCTCCGGCGGGGGCCGCGCCCGCGCCCCCGGCCTCCGCCGCGCCTCGGCTCTCACCTCTTGGCCGGCGCCGCGGGCTGCAGCCTCCGCCCGCCTCGCGCTCCGGGACTCGTCTCCCGAGCTCTCGCAAAGCGCTGGAGCGCCTCCTTTCTCTCCCAGGGACTCCGCGTCTCCCCGCCGCTTCCCGCCCTCCCCACCCCTCCCCACCACCCCCCCAAGTCCCAACTCCCCAGCTTCACGGCGCCTCTCCGGGGTTGCAACTCCCGTTTTCCGCGCACCGGGGCAGCGGTTCCCCGCACACAAAACAGCCCTCTCGGCGGCGCGCGGCTCTACCCGGCTCGGCGCAGGAAGGGCGATCGCGGCCGGGGGGTGGGGACGCGGCGCCCCCCGCCCGTCCGCCGCCCGCTGCCCGCCTCCAGCCCGCCCTCGCGGCCCCCAGGGAAGGAGCGGTTACCGGCTCGGGTCGGTCACGCCGTCAGGTGCCGGCTGCCGTCGGCGCTGACCTTCGCCGCCGAAGCCGTGGCTGAGGCTGCGGCCGCCATGTTCCCGTGTTAATAACTGCTGCCTGGTTGTTTATTTCAATGGAGATCCTCCCCCAACTCCCTCCTCCTCCTCCTCCACCTCCTCCTCCTCCTCCTCCGCGTCTCCGCACTTGCCTAGAGACACACAGACCGCGCGAGCTCGCGATCAGGGGAGGGGGCTCGGGAGTCAGGCAGTCCCTCCCTCCGCCTCACGGGCCGTGGCCGCAGCCGAGTCCTGTCACTGGGGAAAGGACGGGGCGGAAACTTGCGTCCCGCGCCCCCGGGGAGGGGGCAAAGGTGGACGGAGGGTTCTCCCAGGAGCCGACCCTGGCCGCGGACTCTGTAGCATCTCCGTCGGCGCAGTCCTCTTAAGAAGACGACCCGGGGAGAGGTGAAGAGAGAAGGGAGAGGGGACAAAATGGGTGACGGTGGTAGCAGGGAGGGTGACCTATGGGTGACTGGAAGCGAGGGGAGAGTAAACAGATGACTCCATGGGAGGGCAAAGGGCAAGTGCCAAAAAAGCGAGCGTATGGGACCGGCTGGGGCTGCAGAGTGGAGGCAGTGGGATCTTGAGGTTGCAGACGGCCAGGCAGATGCCCCCGCACGAACATGGGGAGAACGCAGTGCCAGATTCGCCCCAGGAGGAGCCACCCGTCGGCGCTCTGCCTGCGCCCCTGGAGCAGCAGCCGGCACCCCTAGGGCGCACCTCGCACGCCCGCGTCTGCTGCTGCGCCCTGGAGGCGCCCGTTGTCCATCAGTTCTCCCCGGCTTCTAAGAGAATTGGCTTCTTCTCGGCGGTCGCCTCTGAAGAGGGGATGGAGGGGCGCGACCGAGCGAGGCGAGTTTAAAAGGGTGCCACCCAGCAGTTGCATGATAAAGCAAAAGTGCACACAGTGTAAATAGCCTGACCTGGTTGAGCATTCTCGTCACGACCTGAGTCACAAAAGTTTTTTTATTGAAAAGTCCACTTTCTAGACAGAAAGTGATGTTGGGGGGACGCGGGAGAGTTGCACTGAAGATTCAGAGAGAACCCTTGTAAAACTCACTCGGATCAGCTTTCTGCCTTGGAAAAGCAAGTTCTTCCCAACCCAGATACACTTGGTCAGGGAAAAAAAAAAAAAAAATGAACATTTGTTGAGCAAATTTCCTTATTTTTAGTCTTAAAATGAGAAAGGTCATTTGCCATGGATAATAACAGTGTTTATTGAACACATACTTATGTGTTCAGTCACTGGACTAAGTGATTTCTAGATTTTGATTCTCAAGCCTTACAAAGTAATACCATTTTTATCCTTCACACAAAAAATGAAGTTTAATGAAGTTTAAAGAAGTAGGGTCATAGAGCCAGGAAGTTGGAGAGGATTTGAACCAGGTTCTATCCGAATCCAGAGCCCACACTTTTAATGGTGACTTCAACCTCAAATTTGTGGGAGTACCACAAATTTTCTTTGGAGAAAGAAAAATATGTATGTATGTATGTATGTGTGTGTGTGTTTGACTATGATAGAAAATGTTTCCAAGTGCTAACAAATTGTTAGCACTGGAGAGTATGAGTGGGTGTGTAGTGGAATAGTAATTCACTATTATATATATAGTAGTAATATATTATATATATAATAGTAATTCACACTATAATGTTTGAAATGTTTGCATTCACCATGTATTAATTTCATAAATTTTTATAGATTATTTTAATTACATGGCAAACAGAATTAGACTTCTTGAAATCCCAAAGTTCTGAAAAAAATGGGGAAGAAATGGAAATGGACAGGGTTTTTTTATGACCTGTGTTCTTTCACAAATACTTGTCCAGTGTATTCCTATAATGAGGTAGTAATCACCTGAGGTCTGTCACATTGCTGGCCTCCCATTTCCTTTCTTGTCCTCACCCCCTTCTGGCTTTCTAGCTTTCCCTTTTTCTGGCAGAGGTCCAGAATTCATCATCCCCTGGAGCAGATTTCACACTTTCAAAAACCACCCATGATATCTGTGCAAATAAATGATTCCCCATTGTATTTCCATATTACTCAATAAAACTTACTCTAAGATGCCTGACTGTTTCTACAAAAATAAACAAAAAAAACCTGACAGCATAGCATAATGAGTTCCATCTCCAGCTGCTAATCAGTTGCTTCCAACCTGGAGGAATCCTATAACTTGTACTCTCTAGTACGGCCTCTGGGCTCCCTCAACACTTCACGCCATAGTTATAACAGTATTCTGTCTTGTACTGCAGTTGTTTATATATTTGTCTTTCTCTTTCACTAGATCGTAAGCTCTTCGGGACCCATGTCTTATTCTTGTTTTTACATGCTACAGCTCCTAACTTATTTAATGTTAACTGTTTATGTGAATCTATAAAATGTAAATGACGTTATCTGATCAATCTTCATGTTCATTTCCCCAACTCACCCTCCAATACCTTGCTCTTAAAACATATTTATGAAAAATGTTTTCAGTATTTTCAAAGAACTTAGATTTCTGTAAGACCTCAGAATAATTGTTTAGTAAAACCAGCCATAATTATTGGTGAATTATTGTGTGATAAGGTAACATGAAAAGGAAGAAAAGTAAATAAATTGACTTAGTTATTCAGTCAAAAAAAAAAATGAAAGCAAAGATATAGGAACTGTATATATTACCAACAGAGAACAACCCAATAAGGAAAAAAATGTGGGTGCAAATCGGAAAGGGGAAGGAAATTATTGAAATTTAGTTGAAGCAGAAACAACACACCATAGATAGATGAGGCAAGTAGATACAGCAAAAAGAAATGTCAGCCAAATCACAAATGCAACTTAAAAAAGAAAAATGATAATTTATATAGTTAACAATACACCTAAGAAAATCAGAACAATGTGAATACTACAGAACAAGAAATTCTATATTGTCTGCCTTCTCTTCCTCATTCAACTTCAAATTACTTACTTCCTTCATAGATAAGCTATATAAAAATTGGAAGATTCATTGTGATTTTTGTATTATTACTACTAGCATGCTTCATGATATAATGAGAGGTAATATGAGCTCCAAAGAATTGATGCTTTTGAACTGTGGTGTTGCAGAAGACTCTTGAGAGTCCCTTGGACTGCAAGGAGATCCAACCAGTCCATCCTAAAGGAGATCAGTCCCGGGTGTTCATTGTAAGGACTGATGCTGAAGCTGAAACTCCAATATTTTGGCCACCTCATGCGAAGACTTGACTCATTGGAAAAGACCCTGATGCTGGGAGGGATTGGGGGCAGGAGGAGAAGGGGACGACAGAGGATGAGATGGCTGGATGGCATCACCGACTGGATGCACATGAGTTTGAGTGAACTCCAGAAGTTGGTGATGGACAGGGAGGCCTGGCGTGTTGTGATTCATGGGGTCGCAAAGAGTCGGACATGACTGAGTGACTGAACTGAACTGAACTGAATATGGTGTGGTACACCATATTACACTATATTACAGATGATGATTGGATGGCATCACTGACTCAATGGACATGAGTTTGAGTAAACTCCAGAGTTGGTGATGGACAGGAAGGCCTGGTGTACTGCAGTCCATGGGGTTGCAAAGAGTTGGACATGATTGAGCGACTGAACTGAACTGAATATAGTGTGGTAAGAAGAGCTATTAAAGATAGGAAAACATATGAACTGGGCTTTGCTTCTTACCATGTGGATAAATATATCAGTTTCCTCATCTGTATGATTATTGGAAGACTCAAACAAAATGGTATAAATAAATGTGCTTTGTTAACTCTCAAGTTCTTTACACAAATAGAGTATTATTATGTTGACTAGATCTGTACATAGCACAGTTATCCCAGTGTTCAAATTATAAGAACAAAAAATATATCATTCATTATATTTAATATGTAATCACTGAAGGAGGGGATCAGTTAAGGCTAACTGACATTTGATTATTGAAAAAATCAATTGTTTGGCTAGGTATTTCATTCTTATTGTATGTGCTTTCCAAATCCCTTAAATATTATAGGTACCATAAATGTGTCTGATACAGGTCAAGCGTACTACATATATTTTTATTTCTCATCAAAGTAGGCATTATGTGTATTATTATTCTCATTTTATGTATGAAAATAATGAGGTTCCAGGAAATTAATTTATCCAAGATCATAGAGCTGTCTTTGCAGCATGGCTAAGAGATTGCACTAAAATTCTTTTCTCCATCACTAAAAATCTCTTCTACTCTAAGCAAAAGGTTATCTTCATCCTTATTTCCTCAGTACCTATAACAATTATCAAAACATAATGCATGCTCAGTAAGTGATTCTGAAATGAATGAATCAAAAATGCGGGGTTCGCATCAAACCACACTACACACAACAAGACTAAAATCACCACTACTATTTCTTTCCCACTTGAAAACACTTAATCTTTAATCACCTACAGAATACAATTCAAATTCTATACCTTATTTTCAAGACCATCTTGAATAAGTATGACCCAAACTTCTTTTTCTAGCAATGACAGCAACAAAAATTTTAATACACCCTCACTCATTCCACGGTGTTCTGAAAACAGGCTGACGTGAGTTTCAATCTTGGCTCTTACTAACTGTGTAAACTTAGGCAAGTTATTTAGACTCTCTGCAAATCCTATCCTGTGAAATAAGGTTAAGAAAATGAAAAGGGAGGAAGTAAAATCATCTTTTGTCACGTGACTGTGTACATCAAAAATTCAAAAGAACCTATAACTATTAAAGTAAATGTAGTGCTCGCTTCAGCAGCACATATACTAAAATTGGAACGATACAGAGAAGATTAGCATGGCCCCTGCGCAAGGATGACACGCAAATTCATGAAGCGTTCCATATTTTTAGGTGGATGAAACTGGAGCCTATTATACAGAGTGAAGTAAGCCAGAAAGAAAAACACCAATACAGTATACTAACGCATATATATGGAATTTAGAAAGATGGTAACAATAACCCTGTATATGAGACAGAAAAAGAGACACTGATGTATAGAACAGTCTTTTGGACTCTGTGAGAGAGGGAGAGGGTGGGATGATTTGGGAGAATGGCATTGAAATATGTATAATATCATATATGAAACGAGTCACCAGTCCAGGTTCGATGCATGATACTGGATGCTTGGGGCTGGTGCACTGGGAGGACCCAGAGGGAGGGTATGGGGAGGGAGGAGGGAGGAGGGTTCAGGATGGGGAACACATGTATACCTGTGGCAGATTCATTTTGATATATGGCAAAACCTATACAATATTGTAAGGTTAAATAAAATAAAATAAATAAAGTAAATATAAAAGGTCATTAGTCAGAAATATTATAAATTATATTTCTATATATTAGGAAGGAACAATTAGAAAATGACATTTTTCAAAATATCATTTACAAAACATAAAAAGCATCAAATACTTCGGAAAATATTTAACCAAAGATAACCAAAGAAAACTAAAAACAATGCTGACAGAAATTTACAAAGGCCTAGATAGAAGGAGAGATGTGTAGACTTGATATTGTTAAGATGTCATCTCTCCCCAAATTGATCTTTAGATTCATTACCATTCCAATCAAGATTCTGGCACATCTTTTTAGCAAAAATTGAGATGCTAATTCTAAAATTTATATGGAGATATATATATTATCTAGAACAGCCAAGATGAACTCAAAAACAGGTTGGATAATTTACACTACTGATTTCAATAATCACTGGAGAGCTACAATAATGAAGACGGTGAGAGACTTTATATTCTTGGGCTCCAAAATCACTGCAAATGGTGACTGCAGGCATGAAATCAAAAGATGCTCCTTGGAAGAAAAGTCCTAGACAGCATATTGAAAAGCAGAGACACTATGTTGCCAACAAAGTTCTGTCTAGTCAAAACTATGGTTTTTCCAGTGGTCATGTATGGATGTGAGAGTTGGACTATAAAGAAAGCTGAGTGCTGAAGAATTGATGCTTTTGAACTGTAGTGTTGGAGAAGACTCTTGAGAGTCCCTTGGACGGCAAGGAGATCCAACCAGTCCATCCTAAAGGAGATCAGTCCTGGGTATTCATTGGAAGGACTGATGTTGAAGCTGGAACTCCAATACTTTGGCTAACTGATGCGAACAACTGAATCATTGGAAAAGACCCTGATGCTGGGAAAGATTGAAGGCAGGAGAAGGGGACAGAAGAGGATGAGATGGCTGGATGGCATCACCAACTCAGTGGACGTGAGTTTGAGTGAAGTCCAGGAGTTGATGACGGACAGGGAAGCCTGGCATGCTGCAGTCCACAGGTTCGCAAAGAGTCGGACATGATTGAGAACTAAACTGAATATTGGTGTAAGAATAGACAAACAGATCAATGGAACAGAATAGAGAATCCAGAAATAGACCCCCAAATTTACAGTCAATTGATTTTTTACAAAGTTGTCAAATTCAACAAAGAAAAAGTCCTGTCAATAAATAAGACTGGGACAACTAGATAGAAGTATGGAGAAAATGAATACTGACCCTCCTCATGTCGTTACACACAAGAATGAATTCAGACTGATCATAAACCTAGATGTAAAAGCTAAAACCACCCGCTAGAAAAAAACATGGGTTAGTAAGTATCTTTAAAACTTCGGGGTAGACAAAGATTTTTTTTTTTTAACAGAACTTCAATGACACTAATCAGAAAAGAAAAATAAATGATAAATTGGACTTTATTAAAATGATAAACTTCTCATCAAAAAATACCACAGAGGAAGTGCATAAGTAGTACATGGATGGGGAGAATATATCTGCAACACACAAATCTGGCAAAGTACCTGCACCCAGAGTAAGCAAAAAAACACCTCTAAATTAATTTTTTTAAACAAATCCAATTACAAGATGGAAAAAAGACTTATAAAGGCACCTTACAAAAGTATGTGAATGGTTGATAAACACAAGAAAAGATACTCCAAGTCATTAGTCATCAGGGAACTAAGGCAAATTAAAACCATGGGAGATAGGACTTACCCTCTAGAATAGCTAAAATTATAAAAGCTGACCGTCCCTGGTATTGGCAAGAATATGGAGCAATTGGAAGTCATTTATTGCTGGCAGGACTATGCAAACACTTTGGAAAACAGGGTGGCACTTCCTCTTATACTAACTATATGACCCAGCAGTTCTACTCCTAAGTATTTACCTAAGAAAATATTGATCTGAATCATGATTACATTTTGACAATGGTTTGTCAAACTTCACTGAGTAGTACACTTTGGATTTATGTATTTTGCTATCAGTAAATTATACCAGAACAGATTACTATTGACATTTTTTAATGCAATAAAAGAGAAGTTCCTCAATATAATTAATTGTATATACAAAAAGTCTATAACAAATGTCATACTCAATGGTGAAACATTTAGAGCTTCTCCTAGAGATTGGGATAGAGAATTGGAAATAGAATGCCCAGTATTATCATTTGTATTCAGTATTGTACAGGAGATTCTAGTCAATGTGGTAAGGAAAGAAAAATGATGTAACTATCACTAAAGGAAGAAATAAAAGTTCCCCAGGTGGCTCAATAGTAAAGAACC
This sequence comes from Bubalus bubalis, assembly GCF_019923935.1. Lineage (NCBI taxonomy): Eukaryota > Metazoa > Chordata > Mammalia > Artiodactyla > Bovidae > Bubalus > Bubalus bubalis. The sequence continues at coordinate 48,031,090 of NC_059171.1, read as the reverse complement.
AACCTGCCAGGAGACACAAGAGACACCGCTTCTGCCGCTGGGTTGGGAAAATCTCCTGAAGAAGGAAATGGCAACCCACTCCAGTATTCTTGCCTGGAAAACCCCATGGCCAGAGGAGCCTGGTGGGCTACAGTCCAGGGGGTCACAAAGAGTTAGACACAACTGAGCACACACCAGGAAGAAATAAAACTGTCATTGTTTGCAGATGGCATGAATGTTTATGTAGAAAATCCAAAAGAATCAATGAACTGCTAGAATTAAGTTTTAGAAGATCTCTGGAACAGAAGGTAAATATACAAAATACAATTGCTTTAAAAAATATTTTAGAGCAGTTTTATGTTCACAGTAAAATTGATTGGCAGGTCTAGAGATTTCCCATAAACTCCCCTCCCCCACACATACACTGCTCCCCAATTATGAACATCCCCCACCGGAGTGGTATGTTTGTTACAACACAATTGCATTTTTATATATTTTAGAAACAGAAAATGAAAACTTGAAATGTAAACTGAAAAGCTGTTTTGCAGTATCCATTAAAGCTGAGTATTTCTGCTTTATGACCCAGTAATTCCACTCCTATTTCCAGTAGAATTCAGTGACAGATGAATGAATAAACTACAGTATTTTTTGCACAATGGAATACTACATAAAAGTGAAAATGAATGAGTGAATGATAAAAAAGAAAATAATACAGTACAATATGAGAATCACAGCACACTTGTGGACTCTAATAAGTAAGAACTGGTCAGCTGTTGATCTCATCTCACTTAACACAAAAGTTCATGTGGGTAGGTTGACAGGGAGTCTTAGAACAGGATGTAGGTTCTAGATCATAATCTAAACCCATAAACAGTGTTACTTAAACACTTGGTTATTTGGTTGGTTGGTTGATTGGTGACATCTTTTTATTTGGCAACCCACTTTAGTATTCTTGCCTGAAAAATCCTGTGGACAGAGGAGCCTGGTAGGCTGCAGTCCACAAGGTCGCAAAGAGTCAGACAAGACTGAGTGACTAAGCATGTAAGGATATAACCTAAAAATTGCCATGTTAACCTTTTTTAAGTGTACAATTCAGTGGCATTAAGTACATGCACACTGTTTTCAACCACTACCCATCTCCAGAACGTTCTCATGGAAATATTCTGGACATGGTATTAAGGACTCAGTTTCCAACTCAAGGAATTTCTAAGATCCCATGTATCAGGGAGCTAAAGCACACTCAGAGAGAAAAAAGCTTCCTTCAGTTAAGATGCAAGATTTTTATAAAATCCTGGGTGTGAAGGGGAATGTCTGTGTTCAGTGTTAGCTAGGACAGAAAAATACCTTCATCAAAAAGAATGCATCTGAATAGCGACTCTTCTTCCTTAGAACCGTCTTCTTGCTTCTTTTGAAACAGGCTTCTGTAAATGTGGACCACTTGACAAATAGTGCTACTCACCACAGAGCTCTCATTCTAGCAATATTTCTTGGGCTTTAAAATATAACACTCTGTTTTTATTCAAAACATTTACAGAGTCAATCGTTATATTTTAATTAGTCTATTATTTATGCATGTCAGTTTTTTACATCCTTGATGAAATGCCTATGCTTTTGGTTTATTTGTTTTAAGTTTTTTAGCTTTTATCCAAGATGATTATGAAGTTTCAGGCACACAACTACCTGAAAGATTGCCCCATCCTCAAACTAATTTCCTAGATCTTCACTGAGCAGTAGGCATGTGGATATTTGTTATTCTTTATAGCTGTCGCACCTGTTAGAAATATTATTTTGTGTGTATTCAGTATTTAATAAAATCAACTTTTAAACATTCCTTCTGTGTTATATATTTTACTTAAGCATATTCTTTTGTTACAAAATGAGAAAAGCTAATACTTAGATCTCGTATTTCTTTTGGACTAAATTTTAAAATAAACTACTAATACTGTATACTTTCTAATACACTCAATCCCTGGCTTACATATGGCCAGGGCCAACCAACCACCAAGACTGGCAAGATTTTTACTTGACTGAAGTTCCCTTCTCTTTTTGCCTCTCCCTAGAGTTTTTCCCACTCATGTTTCCTCTTCTCCCTCGCTATTTTAAGCCTCACATGCAGCTTTTATTTTCTCCTCATTAACAGTGGCTTCATCCACAACACCACCACTTCCTTGTATCTGAACTCTAGGCCTCTCAAGAGTTAGTTGTTTGTTTCAACCTCTACTGCCCTCCTAAGATAAAATACCAAGCACCGGTGAGTTTGAATACTCTTCTGTACTGTAACCACTAACCCCAAGACTCACCATTCTAATGTAGACACTCTTAACAGAGTGCCTTTCCAAATACAGCAGATTAAGTTCTAGTTTTCTACAGAAACATATACGATGGTTATGTTCTATTACTACGACTGTGTTATTTTCGATGTCATAGGTTTTAGCAGGGCAGCTCTGAGAATCTAAACCCCTTGCAAAACCTTGTTTCCATAGAAAAAATATGTTCTGCCTCATAACCAATCAATGAACAAGTAAACTTTTGAAATAAATCCATGAGGATTCCCTGTACTTTTCATCTGAGACTTCAAAGCCTTTCACAAAAACATCATTTTTTTTTTCTAAAAAAACAAAACAAAACAAAAAACACCATTTTGCCATAGCTAATGGTTATTAAAGGACTTGTTATGTTCACAACTAGGAAGTGTATATTAACAACCTTTGGACATGGAGTGCCAGAGATAATGCACAAATTATTACCAGGGGTATTGGATATGCTTCTTTCCATTTATTAATTCACTACACATTTATTGAGTTCCTGTTGTGTGCAAAGCTTTATTCTCGGTACTGGAGACCAAGTAACAAATAAGACAGGCAACAGCCCTATCTTAATGGAATTTACAAATCAAGTGGCTCATGCTTGGCACTTGGTGAGTATTTGTTGAATGAATGATTTAATGTGCCTAAAGAAAACCATTCGCATAGAATAAATATTTATGTTTTATAAAAATTAAGTGAAATCATTGAACAGAGGGGCAGCAGAATGCAGAATATAAATTAGACAGGGGAACGTGCTCCAGTGGGGCTTCCCAGTGCTTCAGTAAAGAATCTGCCTACAGTGCAGGAGATACAGGAGACATGGGTTCGCTCCCTGGGCCAGGAAGATCCCCTGGAGTAGGAAATGGCAGCCCACCCCAGTGTTCTTGCCTGGAGAATTCCATGGACAGAGGGAGCCTGGCGGACTACAGCCCATGGGGTCACAAAGAGTCAGACACGACTGAAGCGAGGTAGCACACAGGCCTCCTGTGTACAGCTGAAAGCGCACGAACTCCCTAGAAGAGGATCCAAAACCCCTGGGTGATGTTCACTCTTCTTGATATTCTTGTAACTTTATGATGTGAAGTTAACAATATTTAAATATTATGATTTAAAGTTAATACACACTAGGGGCTACAGTACGGACACTCGCATACCTAAAGCCTGTGCTCTGAAACTGAAGAAGGCCCTGCAATGAGAAGCACACACACCACAGCGAAGAGTGACCCCTGATCACCACAGCCAGAGAAAGTCCACGTGCAGCAGCAGACACCCGCCACAGCCAAAAAACGAAACGAACGAGTAAATAAATAAATCTTAAAATAAAGGTAATGCATTTTATGTTGTACGGTAAGGGGATGGGGAAGAAAACAAAAGTAGACAGACAGGTAGATACACACATACATACAGACACAAACCTACTCATACACACAAGCATATTCACAGCAAAAGAAAAGCGAGAAATACTTATAACAGTTACATCCTCATTTCTGTAACTGGTTACATGGCCATAGCTGGTATTGATAACTGTGTTCTTCCACTACCCATTACATATTCCTTTCATCCTCACCAAGCAACTTGGCTGGTTGTGGTTCTTTTCTCTCTCTCTCTCTTTTTTTTAAACTGAGATACAGTTGATATACAATATTATGTTTCAGGTATATGATCTGTCTGTGTATAGTGATACACAATTTTTCAAGGTTACATTCCATCCCTGGCCATTATGAAACATTGGCTATATTCCCAGTGCTCTACAGTATATTCTTGTAGCTTGTTTATTTTATACATAGTAGTTTGTACATCTTCATCGCCTTCCCTATCTTGCCCCTCCCCACTGGTAACCCCTAGTTTGTTCTAAAACTGTGGGACACTTCGTGAATTTGCGTGTCATCCTTGTGCAGGGCACATGTTAGTCTGCTCTGTATCATTCCAGTTTTAATATTTGTACTGCTGAAGCAGCACTGTTTGTGGTTTTTTACCCAGTAGAGTGACCCAGACCTTCTTTCACGAAGCAGCTGGGCCGTTAATAGAGCTGCCTGAATTAGACTGTTGTAGTTTTCCATTGACTTTAACCCAGGTTATGTTACTAAGAGAAGCCCTAACAGATCTCCTGAATTCTAGCCACACCCTTCCTTACCTCCATTGCTTGTAGCAGTTCAATTTCCCCTTGGCAATCAGGATCAGTTGCTCCAGCCATATAGTAACCTTCTTTTTTGCCTGTTAACTCAGAGGCTTGAGAAGCCCAAGTGGTCAGTTAACAGTCTTCACTTCCAGTTCTTGGAATCACTGCTCTGTCCCTGGTGGATACATTCCTCCATTTGAAACTAAGACCTCTAGACCAGCAGAACTTATGGTCACAGGGACAGGAAGCAAACTTTTTGCCAGTGGATCACTAGAGGTAGTAGTGAGGTGTTCCCCTGCCATTTCCACTCCTTGATTCTTAGACCCATCCCCATGAATTCTGGCTATGAGGGAAATATAGCATCATATACTGGTCACCAAGGTAGAGCATACACCACCTTCTGGAAAACCTGGCCTCGGTCCTATAAAGTAGTGACCCTGAGCTGTTCTTGTGTTTAACTTTGTCTTCAAAAGGACTTTCCACTATTCTGTCAAGCTAACTGCTTCAGGATGGTTGAAGAATAGAAATCTATGAGGGGAGACCACTGACACACTTCATTTGTCATAAACTGAGTTCCTCGTTCAGAAGCAATGCTGTGTAAAACCATGATGGTGGATAGGGTAGCCCATTCTGTGGCTACCAGTTCACTTCTTTCCCCAGAGATTCTTGTCATCGCCCATTCACTTCTTTCCCCAGAGATTCTTGTCATCGCCCAATGGGCTCATGAACAATGTAGTCATGGTGACAACATGGACTTCCATTAACCAAGGCCAACCTGGCTATGGCTACCAGAGAGTGTCCAGTCAGCCAGCTGTGGAGACTAACACCGAGTCCCCAGTATGGCACCATTCCTAGGGGGAGCAATCAGTTATCTGGTTGGCAGGTTGCTTACACTGGATCACTTTCATCATGGGAAGGCCAGTGTTGGGTATATTTGTTGTTGTTATTTGTTTATTTTTGGCTATGCTGCATGACTTGTAGCATCTTCGTTCCCCAACCAGGAATTGAACCTGAACCCCAGCAGTGAAAGCACCAAATCCTAACCACTGGACTGCCAGGGATTCCTTCTTTGCAATATTTTGCTTAACAACAACAACAACAACAAATATATATATATATAGAGAGAGAGAGCAATGAAACAGCAGTTATGACAGTCTAACTCAATTTTCTTTCATGACCAAAAATCTTGTACTCTATTAACAAAACAGTAGTTATAATAACCAAAAATGAAGAAGTCTTATACATAAATTGCTATTGGCCTGCAATGTAGGAGACCCGGGTTCAATCCCTGGGTTGGGAAGATCCTCTGGAGAAGGAAATGGCAACCCACTCCAGTATTCTTGCCTGGAGAATTCCATGGACTGAGGAGCCTGGCAGGCTACAATCCATGGGGTCACAAAGAGTCAGACATGACTGAGCGATTAACACAGATAAACGTACTATCAGCAATGAGGCACATCTGTAGTACTAAACTGAGTGCTATATTCAGTATGCTTTCCAGCATACTGTTGTCATTGCCAAGCTGAGAAATTTTGGATCCCCACAGGAATAATTTCAAGATTTCTTATAGTATGGTGGAATTTTGTAGGATTTTATAAAGAACAAGATAATCAGATTCTTTACTGAGTAAATTCTCCCAGTGTGTTTGGCTTGATTTCACTGTTGGCTTTTCTTTGATCTTTACTAGGTTTTTCATGCTAAATTTTAAATATGGACATTTTTGCAATTCTTTAAGTTTTATTTCCAGTCTGCTCCTTCCTAAAATTGTTTTTCAAATGAAACAAAATGATATATTTTATATAGCATATTTTAAATAATAATAAACAGATTTTTTGGTAATGGCATATATTTTCCAGTCTCATTCTATTATATACATTACTCTGCTTTTATTTTTCTTCCCTTTAATATATCATTAACTTGTGATATTCTTAAATACACTTTAACTCTATTTTGGAATGATTATGGTTTCTTCATGAGACATTTTTGAGTTTTTTTGCTCTTTTTCCTTTCCTACAAATTGTTTCTGTTCTACTCTTGGTCTGTCCCATTGGCCCTTTACCATATATTTTTATTGCTTATTTACTTTTAATGTAACTCTATTATCTATCGTTTCCTTTAATTCTGAATGATTTTAATAAAAATCTATCAATATGAGTTTTTCTCTTTCTCTTTTACACCAATGTTTGTGTGCACGCATGCTCAGTTGTGTCTGACTCTTTATGACCCCATGGACTACAGCCCGCCAGGCTCCTCTGTCCATGGGATTTCCCAGGCAAGAATACTGAAGTGGGTTGCCATTTCCTCCTCCAGGGGATCTTCCCAAACCAGGGATCAAACTCGAATCTCCTGCTTTGTCAGGTGGATTCTTTGCCACTGAGCCACTTGAACTAGTCTTTGTCATTTCAAGACCCCCTCAAATTTGACCTCAACTTTAAATAGCCTTCCATTTTCTATTCATAGAACTGTGGTGTTAGTCTACACATGTAACTTATATAGTGTTTCACTTATAACTTCCAATTAAACAAGAATTATTATAGTTTTTTAACTTGGTTTCGATATAATACATGCATACACATCTCTATCATACCACAGATGGCACTCCCTCATATTTACTAGAGCACTTTTTTTCCTGCTAGTAGATAATAAGCCCCTTGAAAACAAGGAGCATATGTCAACCTCTAGTGTCTGGCACAGTGTAGGTTTTTAATGAATGAAGAATAAATGAATGAATAAACGAATGAATGTAAACCATTAGTTGTATAATTTCAGGGGTCTCTTCCAAAAAAAATACTTCCCCTGTGAGCCAAATGGACTTATTTTAAAACAAAAATATTCTTAGAAATCACACTCATTTTAACCTATTCATCCAAGGCAGAAGTTGTCAATCCTGGATGAGGAAGAGAACCACATGCTCATCCCACTAAAAATAAATTAGGAGCTCCTACGTGATTCTAAGGGCTTTCCTGGTGGCTCAGATGGTAAAAATCCTCCTGCAATGTGGGAGACCTGGGTTTGATCCCTGGGTTGGGAAGATCCCCTGGAGGAGGGCAACCCACTCCAGTATTCTTGCCTGGAGAATCCCCAGGGACAGAGGATCCTGGGGGACTACAATCCATAATGTTGCAAAGAATGGGACAAGACTGAGTGACTGAGCACAGCACAGCGCAGGTAATCCTAAAATGCAGGCAAGGTTGAGAACTGCTAGGCTAAGATAGAAATAACTGATGGCAAGTTCTAAGGTACAAGGACAGAAGAAAATAGGATCCTAATGACTTGAGGAGAGAAGTTCTTTGTTGGAGGCAGGGCCTGAGGGACAAGGAGTTTGCAATGAGCCCAACTCACCCTCCAAGAGGCTGGAGGTGGCTGGAGAGAGAGAGGTATTTTTAAAAGTATCTATCGTCTTGAAAAATTAAGAGGAAGAGATAAGTCCTTTTTAAAGAGGCAAACTTTGAAGAGGAAGGAATTTAAAATTTAAATTTAAAAGTGAAGTCAGAGATTCCAACAATTGCTAATAAAAGGGCCCTTTGAGTTTCTTGGGCTTTTTACAAAAATATTCCCCAGGCTCACAAATACTGTAGGCAGACTGCTTATACAGATGAAAAGAAGAGTCTAAAGAATAAATGTTGACATAGCAGAACTTGAGAGAAGAAAAACTGTTTTAAAGAATTAGTAGTCCCCAATTTGTGTCTATACTATAATGACAACAGCATAGAAACTATATGTGAGTATGTTTTATTTTATTTTTATTACTTATTTATCTGTTTATTAGGCTGCACCATGTGGTTTGCAGGATCTTATTTCACCAACCAGGGACTGAGCCCATGCCCTCAGTGAGAGCACTGAGTCCTAACTATTAGACAGCCAGGGAACGCCCAGCGATGTGTGACTATGGGTTGAACAAGAAAAGAAGAGTGATGATGTTAGACAACTGGCATGTTGAGGTGTATTGAACTTGAAGCCTGAAGTTCTAGTTCCTACTTTGCGGCTAATCTGCTGTGCTTCCTTAGGCAGGTGTATTCACTTCTCTGGGGCTCAATTTCCTGACCTGAAAATTGAAAGCCTCAACTAAATCAGTGCTTCTTGCAAGGTTTCTCTAAAAAGAGTAAATAAATGGAGCCCCAAGATCAATAAGGGGGAGCCTGAATCACCCTCTGTAAGTTCAATTTTTTTTTGAAGTCTTCTGTTTTGCCTTAAAAGTCCACATCCCAGTAAGTGAATTGCATCTCAGTTAAAGTTTTTCTGTTTTTTCCCAAAAGTTCATCCACTTTATATTCTTTAGTCTTTGTGGTTTTTTTCTTTTAAATGAAGCTGAACTTGCATTGTATTTTATACTCTGGTTTTTTTCACGAAGTATTATATCTTTAACATTTTATATGTCATTAAAATGTTGTTCCTTTTCTTTTCATAGCTTTCCAATATTCCATCATATGACCATATTATAATGCATTACTGTCTCCTAATTTGGGATATTCATGTTACGGTACAGTGTGTTTCTGCCACCAAGCTGCCTTAATTCCAGTCTGCTTGGATCTGTGAAGAGCCTGAGATTTCTTTATAGTTTCTAATTGAATCCTCTGAAGTGCAGAGCTTGGAAAATGAAAAAAATTTTTTTCTCTTATTGCTGCCATGTGTGAAGCGGTCTCTTGGTGACGTAAGTTGTAATTCATTCTTTCTTGAGATCTCACTGCTAAAAGTGGGGAAGAAACTAACGCTTACTGAATCTGGACTGTTTTTGTAAAGGTTATTACAGGTCATCCACCCAGTGAGGTAATGAATATCCCACTTCATATAATAATAAGCTGAGACTCAAACGATTGAGCTGGCTGACTAATGATGTGCAGTACCTGCGATTAAATTGGATCCAATCTCCCCCAGATCTGTTCCAGGCCATCCTGTTCACCACACTTTGGACCCACAGCAGTAAGAGAGGGAGCATAACTACCCCTGCACTTCCCTCTGTTGGCTCTTTTTTTCGTTTTTAATTGAAGTGTATTTGATTGTCAATATTATATTTGTTTCAGGTGTACCACACAATGATTTAATATTTTTATAGATTATATTCCATTTAAAGTTGGGCTACCCTGGTGTCTCAGATGGTAAAGAATCTGTCTGCAATGCAGGAGACCTGGGTTCAATCCCTGAGTCGGGAAGATCCCCTGGAGAAGGGAATGGCTACCCATTCCAGTATTCTTGCCTTGGAAATCCCATGACAGAGGAGCCTGGTGGGTTACAGTCGACGGTGTTGCAGAGAGTTGGACGTGACTGAGTGATGAATGCTAAACACCAACATCAGTTCAGTTCAGTAGCTCAGTTGTGTCCGACTCTTTGCGACCCCATGGACTGCAGCATGCCAGGCCTCCCTGTCCATTACAAACTCCTGGAACTTGCTCAAACTCATGTCCATAGTGATTTAATATTTTTACAGACTATATTCAATTTAAAGTTATTAAAAAATAATGGCTATATTCCTTGTGCTGTACAATCTGTCCTTATTGTTAATTTTTTTTTTATTCATAGGGATTTTTACCTGTTAATCCCCTCCCCCTATCTTGCCTCAACTTCCTTTCTTCTCCTCATCTGCTAACCACTAGCTTTTTCTCTAGTCTGTGAGTTTCTTTCTGTTTCATTATATACATTTGTCTGTTTTATTTTTAAGATTTCCCCTGTAAGTGTTAACATAGAGCACTTGTCTTTTCCATCTACCTTATTTCACTGAGTTTAATACCCTCCTAGGTAAACTGCTTTGTTGCATCTGTCAGCAATAAAGGACAGAAATGGTATGGACCTAACAGAAGCAGAAGATAGTAAGAAGAGGTGGCAAGATACACAGAACTATACAAAAAAGATCTTCATGACCCAGATAATCATGATGGTGTGATCACTCACCCACAGCCAGACATCCTGGAATGCAAAGTCAAGTGGGCCTTAGGAAGCATCACTATGAACAAAGTTAGTGGAGGTAATGGAATTCCAGTTGAGCTATTTCAAATCCTAAAAGATGATGCCGTGAAAGTGCTGCACTCAATATGCCAGCAAATCTGGAAAACTCAACAGTGGCCACAGGACTGGAAAAGGGCAGTTTTCATTCCAATCCCAAAGACAGGCAATGCCAAAGAATGCTCAAACTACCACACAATTGCACTCATCTCACACGCTAGTAAAGTAATGCTCAAAATTCTCCAAGCCTGGCTTCAGCAATACATGAACCGTGAACCTCCAGATGTTCAAGCTGGATTTAGAAAAGCCAGAGGAACCAAAGATCAAATTGCCAACATCCGTTGGATCATCGAAAAAGCAAGAGAGTTCCAGAAAAACATCTATTTCTGGTTTATTGACTATGCTAAAGCCTTTGACTGTGTGGATCACAACAAACTGTGGAAAATTCTGAAAGAGATGGGAATACTAGACCACCTGACCTGCCTCTTGAGAAATCTGTATACAGGTCAAGAAGCAACAGTTAGAACTGGACATGGAACAACAGACTAGTTCCAAATCAGAAAAGGAGTACGTCAAGTATGTATTTTGTCATCCTGCTTGTTTAACTTATATGCAGAGTACATCCTGAGAAATAATGGGCTGGAGGAAGCACAAGCTGGAATCAACATTGCTGGGAGAAATATCAATAACCTCAGATATGCAGAAGATACCCTTACGGCAGAAAGTGAAGAAGAACTAAAGAGCCTCTTGATGAAAGTGAAAGAGGAGAGTGAAAAAGTTGGCTTACAGCTCAGCATTCAGAAAACTAAGATCATGGCATCTGGTCCCATCAGTTCATGGCAAATAGGTGGAGAAACAGTGAAAACAGTGACAGACTTTATTTTGGGGCGCTCTAAAATCACTGTGGATGGTGACTACAGCCATGAAATTAAAAGATGCTTGCTCCTTGGAAGAAAAGATATGACCAACCTAGATAGCATATTAAAAAGAAGAGACATTACTTTGCCAACAAAGGTCTGTCCAGTCAAGGCTATGGTTTTTCCAGTAGTCATGTATGGATGTGAGAGTTGGACTATAAAGAAAGCTAGCACCGAAGAATTGATGCTTTTGAACTGTGGTGTTGGAGAAGACTCTTGAGAATCCCTTGGACTGCAAGGAGTCCATCCTAAAGGAAATCAATCTTGAATATTCATTGGAAGGACTAATGCTGAAGCTGAAACTCCAATACTTTGGCCACCTAATGTGAAGAGCTGACTCATTTGAAAAGACCCTGATGCTGGGAAAGATAGAAGGTGGGAGGAGAAGGGGACTACAGAGGATGAGATGGTTGGATGGCATCACCGACTCAATCGATGTGAGTTTGAGTAAACTCCGAGAATTGGTGATGGACAGAGAGGCCTGGTGTGCTTTAGTCCATGGAGTTGCAAAGTGTCAGACACGACTGAGCGACTGAACTGAACTGAACAGCTTAAACATTTGCCAATCTCTTTTTTTGGCAGTGCCATAATTCCTCCTACAATTAGAATCTCATTTTTGGGGACTTCTCCTGTGTTCTAGTGCCTAAGATGCCACATTCCCAGTGCAGTGAAGCTGGGTTTGATCCCTGGTCAGGCAACTAGATCCGACATGCCTCAGCTGAGAGTTCTCATGCCACAGCTAAAGATCCCACACACCAAAATTAAGACCCAGTACAGTCAAATAAATAAATAAAAATTTTTAAAAACTCATTTTCTGATTAGGGTTCTTTGTCATGCAGCAGGTAGTTTTTTTTCCCCAAAGGATAAATAAATAAAGGATTATTTTACTGCATAGAGCAGGGGTCAGTAAACTTTTTCTGTAAAAGGGCACATAGTGACTATTCTAGACTTTGTGGAACATAGGATCTCATACATATGAGGTCATATATGTCAGTTCCAACAACTCAACTCTGCCTTTTCAGTGGAAGAGCAGTTACCCACTCACTGTATGTAATAATGGATGTGGCTGTGTTCCAATAAAACTTTATTTAGGGGCACTAAAATCTTAATTTCATATAATGTTCAGTTCCCTCAAAAGTATTATTCTTTTGACTTTTTTTTCATCCATTTAAAAATGTACAAATCCATCCTTGCAGTAAGGATTACTGTTGTTGTTTTTTAGTCAATCAGTCATGTCCACCTATTTTGCTACCCCATGGACTGCAGCCCGCCAGGCTCCTCTGTCTATGGGATTTTCCATGGCAAGAATACTGGAGAGGGGATCTTCCAGATCCAGAGAAAGAACCTGCATTCCATGCATTGGCAGGCGGATTTTTTACCACTGAGGCCCCTGGGAAGCCCAAAGTATAATCAATCAATTTCTCCTAATACCTGTTATTGTCCTTCACTCAAATCCAATCCTCCCTTTCTTCCTTGTCCAGCCTCAACTTCAAGGTCAATCCTGACACTGTCTTCCTTTCATAGGCCCTCGGGGTCTGTTTTTCAGCAACCTGTGGTGTCTGTTTTGTTTGTTTGTTTGTTTTTGCCACACTGCAAGGTATGTAGGATCTTAGCTCTCCAACCGGGGATTGAACCCGGGCCCCTGCAGTGAAAGCGCCAAGTCGTAACCACTGGAGCACCAAGGAATTCCCAACTGAGTGGTGTCTTGAAGTCAGACAGGAAACAATGAGGTTGCATGAGGAGGGGCAGTGGGGGGTGGGGCGGGTAGGAAATATGAAGAGTTAAACCCATACCCTCCCCCAGGGTTGCACAGCCCCTGAGGGCAGTCCCTCTCTCAGAGCCAAGCTCTGGTGCGGTGATGCCTTCAGGGGATTTGTGTGTCACTCCAGCCTAGAGCATTTCTCCAAGGACTGTCCATTCTCCAGCTTAAATCTGGGTCCACAACATATCTGCTCTTCCAAGCACCAGGCACAATCAGAAGAGGGAATAAAAATGGAACTGAATTTCCAAAATTTTCTGGGCCACTGTCTCCACTTCTCTCAGCTCTTTCAGGTGTATTTTTCATGGAGTAAATCTAGGCAGAGATAAAAATTAGATACCAAGCACACAGCAAAAGCTCTTCTCTTTCTGTAGTTGGATAATTTGGGCTTTCTGAGCTGAGAAAAGAGATGATGTAATACTTCCTACCAGGAAATAACAGGTTTGGGAAATAGACAAATAATTCTGTCCCACTGTAACTGATGAGCTGAACTAAGGTGCTGTTAAAAGTACCAAACATATGTCAGAGCAAGCCTAAGGTATAAATCATATGACACAATTTTGATGACCAACAAAAGCATTCAGACTAAATGAAAACTAATCTCAGAAAAAAATTAATGGCTTTTAAACAGAACTGCAAGATTAATAAATGAGAAGGTATTATACTTTATTAAATTTTATTTTTTATAAGCATTCATATAGTTACATGAAATTGTGCTGGATAAATCAATTCAAATTGACTATTATGGGCACTAGTAAATCAATTAAGAACTAAAAGACCACTAAAAGAACTAAACTAAAAGAACTAAAAGAGGGCTTCTCTGGTGGTCCAGTGGTTAAGAATTTGCCTTGCAATGCAAGGGACACCGGTTTGATCCCTGGTCTGGGAAGATCCCACATGCCATGGTGCCACTGAGCCCCTGTGCTGCCACAACTACGGAAGCCCTTGATCCCTATGGCCCATGCTCTGCAACAAGAGAAGCTGTGGTGATGAGAAGCCCACCCACAGCAATGAAGACTCAGCACAGCCAAAAATAATAAATAAATAACTTTTAAAAAATAAATAAAACCAGCAGATAATATGGTCTTGCTTCAAGGTAAATGATATGCACTGTGAACTCTTCAATATCTGGCATGCTAAAAACTGGAAAGCTTCAGTGTGCAGCTCTTTTATCTATCCAGTTATTATTATTTGATATGAGTTTCTGAAGGGCAGAGTCCATGACTGTGCAACTATTCGTCTTTTCATTTCTTGTGCCTAGTCCTGTGCCTAGCATGTCATAAGACACCTAAATACAGTTGGAATGAATGATGAATGAAAAACATCACAAGGGTAAGACATTGCAAAATTCTGAGTTAGTCGTTAAACCATTAAAGAAAGCCAGAATTACATTCAGTGTGTCTCATATTCTAATTATCTGACATTGTTAATCTCATATCATGTCAAATGGTAAGTTCACAATTAAATGTGATACTCTTATTTCCCCACACAGCTGAAAATTAATTTATTGACATGTCATTAGATGGCAGGTCCAGTGTTAATATTTTTATAGATGTTCTTGAAAGTAATAATAAATACCTTCAGTTTTCAGTGGAAAAATCAAGAGCATTTCATTAAAACAGAGAAACTGGTGAAGCTAGAAATAGAATAAAAATTAACCTGAGACATATAATTTTTACTTTAAAAAAGATTAAGATACTATCAAATATAGAATCATATCTGAGTGTAAGTAGTGAAGTATTCACACATGAATACTTTACTCAAATTGAATATATAAAGTTCCATCCCTTCTTTTTATCCATTAACCTTACATCTCTGTTTAAAAGCAGTTAATTTTTTTGCAGATTAATTTTCTTTTAGTATGAATACTTTCAATGGTTAGCAAAATACCATCACATCAGCTATACATTCTAGTACTAAAAGCCAAAAAAGTAGCTCAACAATCTGTTCCTTGAATGTTTGGGAAAAATTCTTACAAACTCTCCTAGTGTTCTAAGATGAATAGTTATTTCCCACAATTTGGACAAACAGGTACGCTTTCCCCCCACCCCAGGCTGCTGTTCTTTTTCCCTTCAACTTACTGTGGCAAACTATTTATTCCAAAAGCTGGCTGGAGAAGGAAGATGCCACAAAGGCAGCCACATGACCACAAATTTAATGACATGCGTATGAAACTCCAGCATCACATCAAACCAGTCTCTGTATAGGATGTCAGACCTAGCCGGGGACAGCCAGGTGTTCTGTCTTCTCCAGCTTGCTGAGTCACATATAGAAAACTGTTACAAGGGAATTTCCTGGCATGCGTGTGGTGTGGGCAAAAAAAGTCACAGATGTCTATCACAAGAGCCAGTTTACCTAAACCTGCCCGTACTAAGGATTTTTTTAGTGAAAATGGAGAAAGTCTAAGATCTTCAATATTTTATTTATGTATTTTGGCCAAGCAGCATGTGGGATCTTTGATCCCTGATCAGAAGTCAAACCCACTTCCTCTGCATTGGAAGCACGAAGCCTTAACCACTGGACCATCAGGGAAATCCCGAAGAGCTTTAATATTTTAAATAAAACATACTTTCATATGTGATTACAATAACATAAAAATATGGGTAAAATAGCAATAAAACTAACATAGGTCTCATGTAGGATTGATAAAAATGTGGTATTTTTTTCCCCTTAAAGAATATGATATCTTTCCCCTCAAAGTTTTCTTAAGAATCCCTTTGCTGGAGTTCAAGGTTTTTAAGTACTAGCCACCCATTCTCCTTACTTGGCCCTGCAATAAACCTTTTCTGCCCCAAACAACAAATAACCCCCCCCAAAATAAATACCTTTGCTGCAGTACTCTGTGGTGACTAAATGAGAAGGACATCTAAAAAAGAGTGGATATATATGCATACATATGACTGATTCACTTTGCTGTACAGTAGAGACTAAAACACATTGTAAAGCAACTGTACTCCAGTAAAAATTACCTTTGCTGTTGTACATATAAAACTTCTTTAATGAAAACACTATGTGTCTCAAAATCTTTAATTTCCAGCTGTTCTACTGTCCATGATGGAAGACAGGAACTTGGTTGAGAGGTTTTCCTGAAGCAAGGCTGCATAGCAACTATTCTGCAGGGCAAGTCATTCAGCAAGCAGCATGCCCTCTGCGTGGCATCTATCTTGTCATGTCAAAATAATTTGCTTTAAAAAAATAAAGTCTAGAATAAAGATATCACTAGGGAACTTCCTTGGTGGCCCAGTGGTTAAGAACCCACCTTCCAATGCAGGGGATGTGCAATCCCTGTTTGGGGAAGTAAAATCCCACATGCTGGGGTAGGGGGAGAATAAGTAAGCCCTAGCACTGGTATGGAGAAGGCAATGGCACCCACGCCAGTACTCTTGCCTGGAAAATCCCAAGGAGCCTGGTGGGCTGCAGTTCATGGGGTCGCTAGAGTCAAACACGACTGAGCGAATTCAATTTCACTTTTCACTTTCCTGCATCGGAGAAGGAAATGGCAACCCACTCCAGTGTTCTTGCCTGGAGAATCCCAGGGACGGGGGAGCCTGGTGGGCTGCCGTCTATGGGGTCGCACAGAGTCGGACACGACTGAAGTGACTTAGTAGCACTGGTATGAAGACCCAGTGCAGCCAAATTAAAGGAAAAAAAATATATATATATATGTTACTGTATTTCATTAACTTATAATGGGAAATTAAAATATATGTTATACATGATTTTCAGTCTAAAGTAAGAAGAATAAGGGCTTCTTTTTAGTTAATGTCAGTATTTAATCATTTTGGATTCTCTGCATTTCAAAACCTTAACAATTTCAGAATTCCAATTTGCTAATTTACTGTCTTACGCCAAAGCAAGTTCAGCTGGGTTAGCTAAGTACAAGACACATTTGTTCATCTTAAGGAATTACAAACGCACGATTTTAAGATGTTTTATTGTAATACTATTATAAACTCAGTTTTTCCATTTGTATTTGAAGCTGGATTAAAATTATGCATCTGGCGACTGGGATATGGGGGAGCATGACATCCCATTGATGACAAGCCTTTCAATTAAGCAGAACTAATTCAATATGCCCCTGTAAGAAAACAAAAGGAGTATAAGTATGTTACAATTTTACTGAAATTATGCATCTTTCTTTCTATTCCTTTACCTTCCTCTCCTTCATCTTTCCTTTCTTTCTTATTTTTTTAAAAATTTACTTATTTTTGGCTGTGTTGGCTCTTCAGTTCAGTTCAGTCGCTCAGTCGTGCCCAACTCTCTGTGACCCGATGTGCAGCACACCAGGCCTCCCTGTCCATCACCAACTCCCAGAGTTCACCCAAACTCATGTGCATCGAGTCGGTGATGCCATTCAGTCATCTCATCATCTGTCGTCCCCTTCTCCTCCTGCCCTCAATCTTTCCCAGCATCAGGGTCTTTTCAAATGAGTCAGGTCTTTGCATCAGGTGGCCAAAGTATTGGAGTTTCAGCTTCAGCATCAGTCCTCCCAATGAATATTCAGGACTGATTTCCTTAAGGATGGACTGGTTGGATCTCCTTACAGTCCAAGGGACTCTCAAGAGCCTTCTCCAACACTACAGTTCAAAAGCATCAATTCTTCGGTGCTCAGCTTTCTTTATAGTCCAACTCTCACATCCATACATGACTACTGGAAAAACTGTAGCCTTGACTAAATGGACCTTTGTTAACAAAGTAATGTCTCTGCTTTTGAATATGCTGTCTAGGTTGGTCATAACTTTCCTTCCAAGGAGTAAGCGTCTTTTAATTTCATGGCCGCAATCACCATCTTCAGGGATTTTGGAGCCCCAAAAAATAGTCAACCACTGTTTCCCCAATCTATTTGCCATGAAGTGATGGGACCAGATGCCATGATCTTAGTTTTCTGAATGTTAAGCTTTAAGCCAACTTTTTCACTCTCCTCTTTCACTTTCATCAAGAGGCTCTTTAGTTCTTCTTCTCTTTCTTCCATAAGGGTGGTGTCATCTGCATCTTCATTGCTGCACTTTTCTCTAGTTGCAGAGAGTAGGGGCCACTCCCTAGTTGCAGTACTCAGGCCTCTCTTGCTGTGGAGCACGGGCTCTGTGGCAGACAGACCCCAGTGGTTACAGCAGGTAGGCTCAGTAGTTGTGGCTCCAGGGCTCCAGAGCACAGGCTCAACAGTCGTGGTACACGGGCTTAGTTGCTCCTTGGCTTGTGGGATCTTCCTGGATGAGGGCTTGAACCCGTGTCTTCTGCATTGGCAGGTAAGATTCTTTACCACTGAGCCACCAGGGAAGTACATCTTTCTGTCTTATTTTTAAACTATGCTTCTTTCAAGACTGAAGTCACTAAATATATATATGGGGCCATTTCTCCCAGAGTTGTGATCACAAACTCATCCTTAAGAATCTTGTTTGACATTTCATTCTCTTAATATACAGGGAAAGACTTACATTTATTAAATGTGAATAATGGGAAATATGAAACAAGTATAATTAATCTTAAGTGGCGAGTATAAAAAATAATAAACATAAGGTTTTAAATTTTAATCATCAACTGGAAGAATAAAACGTTTAAGACATATCATAAAGATATCAGCAGAAGATGGTTTGTAATCTCAAAACAATGCATGATTATAGTACATTAAAAGTTTCTTGAGTTAAAACTTCTTTGATTTTGCATTTAAAAAATAAGTGGAAGTCGCTCAGTTGTGTCTGGCTCTTGACAACCCCATGAACTGTAGCCTACCAGGCTTCTCTGTCCATGGGATTTTCCAGGCAAGAGTACTGGAGTGGGTTGCCATTTCCTTCTCCAGAGGATCTTCCCGACCCAGGGGTCAAACCCAGGTCTCCCGCATTGTAGGCAGACACTTTTACTGTCTGAGCCACCAGGAAGTCTTTAAAAAAAGACTTATTTAAAAAAATAAAATACCACCAAAAAATGAGGTAAAAAGGAAAACCTCTTACTCCCTCAAGAATAATGGCATAAAATCACAGTCACTTGATAATTACTTTAATAATTACCTTTACTTTTATGATAGAACTATTTAAAAAAAATTATTTATTTATTTGGCTGTGCCCAATCTTAGTTGCAGTACACAGAATCTTTAGTTTCGGCATGTGGGATATAGTTCCCTGACCAGGGATTGAACCTGGGCCCCCTGCACTGAGAACGCAGTCTTAGCCACTGGACTACCAGGGAAGTCCATTATTTTGTTTTTGTTTTTTACAACTTTATTAAGGGATGGGCTTCCCTGGTGGCTTAGTCGGTAAAGAATCTACCTACAATGAGGGAGACCTGGGTGAGATTCCTGGGTTAGGAAGATCCCCTGGAGGAGGGCATTGCAACCCACTCCAGTATTCTTGCTTGGAAAATCCCCATGGGCAGAGGAGTTGGACACTACTGAGCAACTAAACACAGCATATTAGGGATATTGACATACAAGAAAACACATTATGATTGATGTGTACAGTTAGATAAGCTGTGACATGTGTATTTCCTTGAAACCACCACTTTGATGAAGCCTGAACAGATCCTTCACCTCCTCAAATATCTTTGTGCCTCTTGACGATCCCTTCTTCTGCTTCCTACCCAACCAACCACCCTCTTTTCTCGGGGCAAACCACTGATGTGCTTGCTATCACAGTAGGTCAGTCGGCATCCACCAGTAATTTTTTCCAGGACACCAGCAGGTTTGCCCTTATATAAAATATATAGTATGATCAGCCCCACCCCACCCCATGTCCACGGATCCTGCATCCTTGGATACGAGTGCTGACTGTACTTTTAATAATCTATAACTGACCTAAAAAGTCCTTTCTGCTCATTTTAAAAAAGGATTTTTTTTTTCCTAACTGGAAGAAAACGTAATAATGCCAGAATGAGGCAGATGATACACAGGTCATTAGAAAGCACTCTGAACTGAGTAATGATTTTGCAGATTATTTTTCATATTCCACACCCTAATGCTAATTGGATTAAAGAGTCAAGAATCCAGGAAATGAAGTAAAAGAGATGTGTTAATTTTAATAAATAGGGTGTTTTTTTTTCCTGTCTCATCTGTCAGCTTACTTCTAATTAATAAATAGATTTTCAAAAGTTGGCCCAAAATGGAGATCTCCACTGACAAATGTTCTAATAAACTGTATGTTTCTTAAGGAAAAAAAAAAAAAGCCGCTATGTGTTGGAGTTCTACATCAATAATAAAATAAAGTGAATGATGGATATAACATTAAAACACAACCTATATTCTTTCTTATGAAAATATGAGTTTATTCTAACATATTATGACAACATGTCAAAATTATCTTTGCATATAAGATTGAATGAGGATGCTGGAACTATAGCAGTTGAATTGTGGTGGTTTGTAGACTTCTGTGTATACTTTGCATTTTGTTTTTAATTAAATAAATATGTTGGTAATTAACATGTGTAATTTATTTCTACCTCTTTCTAGTTTACATTATTCAGTTGTACTTGAAGATATGCTTCCTCATTTTGAGTGTTTCTGTAAGACGTGGTATCTCCAGTAAACTTAATACTTCATTTTTTAAACAACACATTTTTCATTCTCTTGACATCACCAAATGAAAATGCTGTACATTGGAACATAAAACAAAAAGAGACCTAAATTAGTTGGAATTATAAAATATGTAGCATTAATGCTACATATTGATTACCACAGGGGTGTTACTTTTTACCACTGCAAGTCTTTAGCTATTTCTATAAGCAGCAGAAGTATAGTATTTGTGAAAAGTGGTTGGACTAAAATGCTTTCATGTGGTGAATGCCTATTCAACACACTCATAAAGCAATTTAATTAGCTTTTCATACAAATGGAGTATTAGTTATTTCAGCTCTGTGTATTTCAATTCTTGAAAATTCTTAGATAATTTTAATATCCATAAATCTTTGTAGACAACATAGCCTAATGTATATTTTATGCATTGACTTGTATATGAATTTTAATTAAAATATGTTCCAAATAGCCTATTAGTTCCATAGTTTGCATAGTTTTGAAAGATATAGCAGTGACCAAGCTGATTTGCTAAAATGTTTTTATTTATATACTTCTGATTTAAAAGACATAGAGGCCTCCACAAATGTATTCACATTTCAACACATTTCTGAACACTCTGAACAGAGCACCAGACTTGAAATAAAGTTGCAGTCAAAGGAAAAAATAAGTGGCCAATGGGAGTGTGCCCTGAATGGGAGCAGGCATAGGTAGGCAGAAAATAAACCTGACCCAGGGGTCGATAAACGTGAGTGTAGATGGGTAGATGGATAAAGTCCTGTATCGGTACTGCATTTACCCTACTTGCTAGCGTGTGCTCAGTCGCTCAGTTGTGTCTGACTCTGCGATCCCACGCACTGTATCCTGCCAGGCTCCTCTGTCCATGGGCTTTTCCAGGCAAGAAACTGCAGTGGGCTGCCTTTCCCTTCTCCAGGGGATCTTCCCGACCCAGGGATTGAACCCGAGTCTCCTGCAGCTCCTGCATTGGCAGGTGGATTCTTTTACCACTGAGCCACTTGGCCTTCCCAACTTGCTAACACTGATCATTGAAAGGAATGCAGCAAGTCCAAATGTATCACTAGTTTCAAATTTGGTAACAGTTTTCCTGACAGTTGAGAACAAGATAGATAATTCTGATTTACAATACAGTGTTCTGTATTGGCCACACTAAGTGTCATGAGGGATCTTACTTCCCTGAGCAGGGATCAAACAGTCCTTAATTCTTAACAACTGGATTGCCAGGGTAGGGCCAGTATTGATTTACAAATGAAATATTTCTGTGACTCTGGCATAATGGGAAATACAGGAATTTTTTTTTTTAAAGCAGATATGATGTAGCTCTTTTTTTTTTTTTTTAAAGATATGATGAATTTCTCTACAGGATTTTAGAAGACAAGTCCTTCATTCCAGACTGGCATTAAGGCCAAGTCAAGTTCACACCTCTGAACTCAGAAAATTCTGGGATTCACTCACAAAACTGAAAGAAATGTTGGACTCTCAAAAATTAAAATTATAATGTAAATATTTTTATGATAATTTCAGATGTATTTGTATCTCCTGTAATGAGTTTAGAAATCTAAACTAAATATTCTGAATATTCTTCAAACTAATAGGTACCTATGATTCTATGTACCTTTTTTTTCCTTCTGAAATTAAATTCTATGGTTTGGGTAAAGTTTCAAATTTTTAACAAAAACAGTTTCATCAATTTCTTTAAGAGATTTACTTGTTCTTGGGAATCCTGTTGTTTACCTATTGACTACAAGCTACAATTCCACTAAGTAAACTGAGAAAGCCTGTCACAAACTGATTTCAGCAATAGCTTTATTTTTGTGTATCTGTCTTTTGAAAAAGCTGGAGAGGGTATCTATTTTACTTAGTAATATCTCAATTTCCATAATAAGTCAGTAAATTGAATTTATAGTTTATTGTGTCTTTCCTCCCATCAAATTACATGGGTAAGAAATACTGTGGTTTTATAATTCTATTTCCAAAGAGAAAGAACATGCAAGTCTATAAAATAATAGTCAATAGCATTTTGTCAAAATATATTGAGCACTTACAGGGCACTGTAGGGGTGATATAAACATATTTTGTCTCATGTCCTTGCTTCAAGAAGAGTGTACTTTTGAGAGAGAGAGAGATGAGTAGATTTTAGGTACTAAATGTTTGGTTAAAACAAATAAAGACTGCATTTTCTGATCTATATATTAAAAAAAGCTTTCGTTGTTGTTGTTTAGTCATTAAGTCGTGTCTGACTCTTTTGGGACCCAACGGACTGTAGCCTGACTGGCTTCTCTGTCCATGGGATTCTCCAGGCAAGAATATTGGAGTGGGGTTGCCATTTCCTTCTCCAGGGGATCTTCCTGACCCAAGGATCAAACCTGTGTCTCCACATCTCCTGCATCACAGGGGATTCTTTACCACTGAGCCAGCTTTGTAGATCCATATAGGTCAAGAGGGCTTTTGATTTAGACATTTTCAAAATAAGAATGTTAAAAACAAGTTACAAGCTTCAAGATCTTAGGATGTGAATCATGATGGGTGGTGTATCCAATGTGGACAAGTAGGTAGAGGCCAGATCATAGAGGGTCTACATTCTTTAAGCAATGAACAGCTATTTAAAGATGTCAGAACAGAAAGCAGTTTTCCAGACATGATGTTAAGAATCTGAATTTAGGAATGGTAATTGGAATAGAGAGAGAGTCTGAGATCTTAAGGGCATATAATCATCAAAATGTGTAATGTGACTGGTGATATTAATAAAAGGTTTCCAGGTTTGAGGCTTGGATGATGAGATGGATGGAATTGCCATCCCTCATAAAGAAGGCTGAGTGCTAAAGAAGTGATGCTTTTGAACTGTGGTACTAAAGAAGACTCTCGAAAGTCTCTTGGACAACAAGGAGATCGAATCAGTCAACCTTAAAGGATATCAACCCTGAATATTCATTGGCAGAACTGATGCTGAAGATAAATCTCCAATACTTTGGCCACCTGATATGAAGAGCCAACTCATTGGAAAAGACCCTGACTCTGAAAAAGATTGAGAGCAGGAGGAGAAGGGGGGCAACAGAGGATGAGATGGTTGGATGTCATCATCAACTCAATAGACATGAGTTTTAGCAAACTCCTGGAGATGGTGAAGGACAGGGAAGTCTGGCATGCTGCAGTCCACGGGGTCGCAAATAGTCAGACATGATTTAGTCCTGACATGATCCACCTGACCAGGGGTGGAACCCAGGCTCTTGGCAGTGAAGGCATACAGTCCGAACCACAGGACCCTCAGGGGATTCCTTCATTTTTGGATATAGAGAATGTGAAGCAATTGGGGGGTACTTTTAAGACAAAAGGTCCCCTAGGCAGTCTGGTCCTTTGGAACTTCAGGGAAGAAATCTTTGCCAGGATTAAAGATTTCGGATTCATTAAATAAATGAGGCTCATTAGCATATATGCTGTCATTAAAATCATGGAAGTGGATGAAATTGCACAAGGTACTCAATAAATGTTTATGGGCTTGATGAATAAATGAATAAGAGAGGGTAGATGAAAAGAGAGAACACTAAGAGAGAAAGTAAAGAGTTCCAAGATAATAGGGGAGTGCCAGGATCACCAGTACCTACTCCATAAACTTCCCTAGAATTGTCTTGGGTCATAGAAATACTGTATGTAGTTAAACAGTATAAAGAAGACTACCAGGAGAAGTAAAATGTGTACATGGTACATTAAGTTTTATTTGATAAATGTGTAATTGATTAACTGGGGATACCTAAACTAGCTATTTCAAGACTGGTGCATTTTAGCAGATTATAAATTCACATTGTTCTGCAGCTCATGAATCCACATTATTGATGAAATGTGTTACTCCTTCAATTTGTTCTCAGAGAAAAGAAAAAACATAACATGAGAATTGAGAAGCACTGTTAACTGGTGGTTAAGAGCACAACCTCTAGAGTAGCATCTTTCTGTTCATCCTTAGCCCACGAAGGACTCTATTAAGACATCTTTTGGAGGTCTCCGGCCTTCCAGTGGTTAGGACTCAGTGCTCTCACTGAAGTGGCCCAGGTTCCCCCAAGCGGTAAAGCCAAAAAAGACATATTTTTCCTAACCAACCCCCCTTCTCTGTGAAATTTTAATACTATTGATTTACTCTATGTCTATATGCTGTGGTAGGGTTTCCTAGGTGGTGCACTGGTAAAGAATCCATCTGCTAATGCAAGAGATGCAAGAAACTTGGGTTCAATCCCAGCACTGGGAAAATCCCCTGGAGAAGGAAGTGGCAGCCCACTCTAGTATCCTTGCCTGGGAAACCCCACGGACAGAGGAGCTTGGTGGGCTACAGTCCATGGGGTCACAAAGAGTCAGACACGACCACACGACTGAACAACAACAACAGCAAAACGTTTATTGAGCCCTTGTAGTGTGTGAATGGCAGACAAAGGTGAATAACTCACATCCTTGAAACTACCAAGCAAACAGAGAGAATTGTTTAGTTGCTCAGTCGTGTCTGATTCTTTGGGCCCCATGGGCTGTAACCCACCAGACTCCTCTGCCCATGGGATTATCCTGGCAAGAATACTGGAGCAGGTTGCCGTTTCCTTCTCCAGGGGATCTTCCCAACCGAGGGATGGAACCCCATGTTTCCTGCATTGGCAGTCAGGTTCTTTACTGCTGAGCCACCTGGGAAGAGCCAAGGGAGAGAGGTATATACAAAAATAACCCTAATGCAAGGCAGAGCCAGGTGGAAGAGACAACACAGATATGATCAGAGTGCCTCAGGGCGTGGAGGAGACGACAACATATTTGACTTTAAAGAATTCAGTTCAGTTCAGTCGCTCAGTCGTGTCCGACTCTTTGTGGCCCCATGAATCGCAGCACGCCAGGCCTCCCTGGGGTGTTTTGGAGGAGGTGGCCTTTGAGAAAGACCATATAGGATTCTGAAGCCATCTGTTTTAGGGTTGAGAGGAACATTGTAGGGTTTGATAAAAACCCTTTAACTTGGTTCGAAGGCCCTCAGAGGGGCGTGGTCTGGCCCCTATTTTCTCACCGGAGCCTTGTCTGAACATGGTGCTGTATTCTCTCTGGTCCAGCCATGCTGGCCTGTCTCAGTTCCTGCTAGCGTCTCTCCTGCTCTACGGTTTCCACAGAGGCTCTTTTCTCTGCCTGGAATACTGTTTCCACAGACTGTTCCCCTAGTAACCCCTAATCATCCTTCAGACCCCAGCTCATGTGCCACCTGAGGGAAAGCCTTCCCTGATCTTCATGGTGAGGTCAAACCCTTCAACACAGGTTCCATCCCATTCATTCATATGTTCAGTTGATCAGTGTCTGTTCCAGTGGATCAATATCTCACTGAGAGCACTGACTGTGTGTGTTTTTCCACCTTATATTATCTGCATGTAGCACAGGTGTCCAATACTTACCAGGTGCTTAATAACTAGCTGGTGAATGGATAAATGAATTATTATAAGCCAAGATAAAAACAGAGAAGTGGAAAAGCACAAGATGTTCAAAAATTGGTAAAAAACCTGGTTTTATAACAGGAGGAAAAGGGGCAGGGCATAACTTTTGAAAGAATGACATAGCCCAGTTCAGTTCAGTTCAGTTCAGTAGCTCAGTCGTGTCCAACTCTTTGTGACCCCATGAATCGCAGCACGCCAGGCCTCCCTGTCCATCACCAACTCCCAGAGTTCACTCAGACTCACGTCCATTGAGTCAGTGATGCCATCCAGCCATCTCATCTTCTGTCGTCCCCTTCTCCTCCTGCCCCCATGATTAGAGTCAAATGGGACCAAGATGGCAGACAAGACTAGACTTTGATTCTCAATCAGAAAGTTAAATGATACACCCAGAGGTGCCATGACAGTTCCAAGACACTGTAAAAAGACCAAGGAGTGGGCGGTGGCCCAAATCCTGGAAATCTCTGCTCCTTCACAAAAATAGTTGGAATAATCCTCCTGCTCATTAGCATATGAAATTACCCAGCCTATAAAAACCAACCACCCCAAATTTCGGGGCTGCTGCACTTGCTCTGTGTGGTGCCCCACACTCTGTCTGTGGAGTGTGCTTCTTTCTGAATCTGGATAAATCCACTTCTTACCTATCACTTTGTCTCTCACTGAATTCTTTCTGTGATGAGATACCAAGAACCTGAGCTTCATTAGGTCCTAAAACCAGGTACTGTGGTTTTGGCTGGGTTTGAGTCCAAACCACATGGGTTAAAGTCCCAAGCAGGGTTTTGGCTGGGTTTGAGTCCCAGCCATGTGGGTTCAAGTACCAATCTGTGGCAAACAGTTTCACTGAAGTGTGTGTTTAGTCACTCAGTCATATCTGACTCTTTGTGACCCTGTGGATTGTAGTCCACCAAGCTCTTCTGTCTGTGAAATTTTTCAGGCAAAAATATGGAGCGGGTTGCCATTTCCTCCTCCAGGGTATCTTCGCAACCTAGGGATCGAACCAGAGTCTCCTGGGTCTCCTGCATCACAGGTGAATTCCTTACCTATTGAGCCATCAGGGAAGTAAATCATACTCAAATTTATGCTCTGAGACCATGATGATGAATAAGTTGTACAGGGTTTCTTCTTTTGGTGGGGGTGGAATTAAATAATGTCTGTCTTTCCCCAACAGATAAAAAATAATATATTGTGGATAGATTTCTCTGCTTAAAAATTTTCACTGGTACATGTTTCTTAAACAGAGTGTTTTTTCCTTCCTGCTAATAAGAAGCAACCAGCAAAATAAGTAAACATGTAACAAATAATATTAGAAGAAAAAAGTTAATCATGGTTAAATTGACAGCATGATCATTATGGGCATGTGCTAAGAAACATTGTGTTGTGCATACATTTAACAATTACATTTTTCATGAGTTAAGTTGTTCCAAATTTATATGACTACTGTTCTACTACAAAGATAAAGAAAGGGTTGGCCAGAATCAAACATTCATAGAAAAAAATGTAAGTTCATTAAATGACCCAGATAACATGAAATAGTACACTTTTGCAACAGTTTAGATAAATATCTGGGTGATTAGATGAATTTTTCATTTTCCACCTAACTTTGTGTTAGAGTTACATGCTCTTTCAGTACCCTGATATCACCATGGTAGCTTTACATTTTATTGATACATACATACACACACACACTTTGCTTTTGCTACATATGAGTTATCTAAAAGCCTTTTAAGATTTTTTGTTGTTGTTGTTGTTTTTTTTAAAATTTATTTAAATTGGAGGCTAACTACTTTACAATATTGTGGTGGTTTTTGCCATACATTCACATGAATCAGCCATGGGAGTTCATGTGTTCCCCATTCCAAAACCCCCTCCCACCTCCCTCCCCATTCCATCCCTCGGGGTCATCCCAGTGCATGAGCCCTGAGCACCCTGTATCATGCATCAAACCTGGCCTGGTGATCTATTTCACATATGATAATATACATGTTTCAATGCTATTCTCTCAAATCATCCCACCCTCACCTTCTCCCACAGAGTCCAAAAGTTTGTTCTTTACATCCGTGTCTCTTTTGCTATCTTGCCTATAGGGTCATCATTACCATCTTTCTAAATTCCGTATATATGCTTTAATATACTGTACTGGTGTTTTTCTTTCTGACTTACTTCACTCTGTATAATAGGCTCCGGTTTCATCCACCTCATTAGAACTGATTCAGATGTATTCTTTTTAATGGCCGAGTAATATTCCATTGTGTATATGTACCACAGCTTTCTTATCCATTCGTTTGCCAGTGGGCATCTAGGCTGCTTCCATGTCCTGGCTATTGTAAACAGTGCTGTGATGAACATTGGGGTACACGTGTCTCTTTCAATTCTGGTTTCCTCAGTGTGTATGCTCAGCAGTGGGATTGCTAGGAGGTATGGCAGTTCTATTTCCAGTTTTTTAAGGAATCTCCACACCGTTCTCTATAGTGTAAAAGCCTTTTAAGATTTATAAATCACAGTTATAGGAATTCCCTGGCGTACCAGTAGTTCAGACTCTGTGTTTTCATTGCCAAAGGCCTGGGTTCAATCCCTGGTTGGGGAACTAAGATCCTATAAGTTGTGTGATGTGGTCAAATAGAAAATTTTTAAAAATAATAAAATAAAAATCACAATTACTACTGCAATGTTCTGTTCAGAGAATTTCACCACATTTTTGTACTGTTACCAGCATTTCAAGTTTTCCCAACTATTTTTTAATTCAAGATTTTTTGTTAAGATTAATTTGTAATTAAACCTCTCATTTGTTCTAGGATTTTTTTCCCATTGTATTTTCCTAAAGTATTAACTTTATTCTTTTTTTCTTTCTTTTATTTAATCATTAAATTATCTTATTTTATTTGTAAAATCAAGCTTTTATTTGTAAAAACAATATATTATACTGACCTCACCAAAGCTAGACATATGTAGAGCATTTACTTAATTGAACCTTTCTGGCTTGTCTTGTTCTATATTTAAGCCTCCATTATGCAATGCTATTTACTTGATTTATTGGATTTGGCTTACATGTTTTATAAATTGTGACTGTTGGGAAAATTTTAAAGAGATTGACTTGGCCTGATTGGGGAGTTTTATACTGAGGACTCATTGCCATTGAAGTTACATTTGGTTAAAAAAAAATATCCATTTTAATAAGGACCTTGATCTGGAAGTAAATAACACAGGCTTCCAGAAGCTAGGACAAAGGATTTCTTCCAGTTTTTCATTTTTTTCCAACATTAGAATTTGTTTAAAATCTT
Source organism: Bubalus bubalis (assembly GCF_019923935.1). Taxonomy (NCBI): domain Eukaryota; kingdom Metazoa; phylum Chordata; class Mammalia; order Artiodactyla; family Bovidae; genus Bubalus; species Bubalus bubalis. The sequence continues at coordinate 48,001,841 of NC_059171.1, read as the reverse complement.
CACTTGAGACTAAGTGTATGTGATACCAAACACCAGGGTTAGGGGTTAGAAATTCAGTCACTGAGATGTTTCAGAATATCTGAATAGAGGGCATTGTGCAGGCCCTAAATTTAAGTGGTTTTTTACATTGCCCTCTTTCCATTCAGAAATTTGGGCCCCTGCCTAAGTCCTTTTCTAAGGGCTTATACTCCTTTTCTAAGGCTACCTTTATGTAAAACAGGTAGCGTAACAGTTACCTCATTAACAAAGTTTAACAAGCTTTACTCGTTAAATAATTTAATATCCTTTAATATCCTCTGATGAAAGACACTAATTCAATATAAAATACTGCTTTTGCTTTTGCCTGTGGTTTGAATTCCTCATTAGGTGTGGATTGCTATACCTCATAGTATATGGGATGCTGTTATGTGCCAAGCACTATCCTAAGTGCTAGGGACTCAAAAGTAAGTTAAATACAGTCCCTGCCCTTTAGGAGTTCACAGGTACATGATGAAATAATGGTGGCATGTGCACGGTGTTGTGGTGACTTTCAAGAAGGCCAGTGTAAAGGAGGATCAGGGAAAACTGCAGAGAGGAGGTCACTCTTGAACTGACCCTTGTAAGAAGTTTGGATCTATGGCAGTAGACTGATGTGGAAGGCATTCTGGGAGAGGAAACATCACAAATGGAGATGTGATGCCTCATTGTTCATTCAGTCACTCATCAAATATTTACTGAGCAAGTTCTACGTGCTGTGAATGGAAGAAAAGGCTCTGCATCAAGAAGAGCACAGTCTAGTGGGATGGAAGACCCAATAAGCAGACGATGTCCATACAGCACTGTAAGTATATTAATAGACGGACACACAGGTGATGTGGAGCTTGGAGGAAGGGATGCAATCCAGATTCCTCAGCCAGCCTCACTGAAGCCATCACTCTGCTTGGAGACTCCTGCTGCCCGTCTCCATGGTAGTTTCCTCCATCCAGCCTGAGTTGACTTCATCCACTCTGAAACCGTATTTGGTTTTCAGCATTAACGTTTAGAGTGCCTGCCCTATGCTGTGTTACTCCCCAGCCCTGACTCCATCTATCCCAGTTGCTACTGGGGTCTAATATTTTGTGCTCAGGAACTCAAGATTAAGACAAAGTATCAAGAGAGCAATCTTGTCCAAGACTCAATGGCCTAAAAGAGCCACTGAAAGGCTGACTGGTCGTGGGGCTCCCTGCTCTCTCTAAGCAAGCCACATTATCTCATCTAGAAACTTACTAGAGATGCAATACTCTGACCCCTTCTCAGACCCTCCAATTTTAATGAGATCCCCAGGTGATTGAACCATTTAAGCCATTCTAAATGGATGGAAATTTATTCCTAGGGCTGAAGAGAATATTTATCAACATTCTTAGGTTATCTTAGTCATTACTTGGATGTATACATAAATCCCTCAAGCAACATGTCTGAAACCTTATTTTCACTTTTGTTCTAAATTCAGTTGGAGATGAAAACAAATAGTCATCATTCTTGTATATTAACCTTTCATAAATTTTTTAAGTGCTTAGATTCCTTAGATCATAGTTAATTTGAAAAAGCTTTCTTTTGCATAAAAAGAGAAATTTCTTGGGTTAGGAAATTTTGCTAACTTAGTAAGCACATGTCTAATTGTGAAATGTAAGGTCAAATTTTTCCTCTAAGTAATATTTATTTTCTTGTAATACTGCTTTGTCAACAACTATTGACTTCCATTTTGCATAAAGCATCCTAGACTGTTGCTGGCCTGACATACCAAGGCTTTTTCCTTTCCCCTGAAGTCTTTGATAACCACTGTTACTAGTCCCTTCTGCTGGAGAATAGTTCCTTCTTGCCCAGTGGGAGGGAATGACGTGTCTTATACCACTTCTAAGTCACTTCTATGCCTAGTGTAGTGCTACCAAGAAGATAATCAGAGATAGGATTCAAAGACCCACATTTTATTATCTTAGAGTCCCCCCCAATAAAAACCTTGAAAATTCTTTTTACTATCAAAAATATGACTTTCCCAATATCTCAGCTGGTAAAGAATCCACCTGCATTTCAGGAGACACAGGAGACTCAGGTTCAATCCCTGGGTCAGGAAGATCCCCTGGAGTAAGAAATGGCAACCCACTCCAGTATTCTTGCCTGAAAAATCCCATGGATAGGGTCGCAAAGAGTCAGACATGACTGAGTGACTAAACAGCAGTAACACAATAGTAAATGCAAAATTTGTAGGCTTTTCACAAAGACATAAGAACATATTATAATAGTAGGCACAATACATTGTTCTCTTTATTCTGTACCTTAAAGGGATCACTATCTTTAGACAGCAGTGATTTTCTGCATACTTGTATACATTTCTGTAACTTCACAAGAACCTGAACACTCTGCCTCAGGCAAACCACTCTGTTCATAGGTCCTTAGATCTGTCCTACGCATGCCCACTCTGTACCTGTGGTTTACAGTTCCTCCTGCCTGGAGGGCTTTGCCCTTCTCCTCTCTGTTTGTGTTTATGTATGTGCTTCTTTCAGGGCTCAGTTCAAGTCTGAACACCTCCAAGAAATCCCTGTTCACTTCACCGAATTCTTGGTAATTCATCCCTCTTATGTTTTCTCTACCTTTCTACTAGTTCAGCCCTTAGTCCTGGCTATTATCACTTTGTGAAACTATTATTTCCTCAGGGCATCCTCTGCGTGGTGGAAAGGATGATGAACTTAATCTACCTTTAGGGTCCTGGAAGCTTTTCATTTCCCACCGAAGAGTTTTTCTTTCATGGACAAGATTAAATTTCTTAAAATTAAAGATTTTGAATTATTTAACATAAACTTCACAGAGCCAGGTTAATTAAAGCAAAGTTTTCATCATATTAGTCTCATATTCAAAAGTTTTCCTTAGCTTTTCATTACCAAAAACTCCAAAGGCCAAAGACAGGCCTGCACTGAAGGTCATTACATTTGATCAAAGATAGTTTCTGAGGACTTCCCTGGTGGTCCAGTGGTTAAAGCTCTGTGTTTCCAATGAAGGGGGTATGAATTTGATCCCTGGTCAGGGAAACGTGCTTTGTGGCCAAAAAAGTAAATAAATAATGTTCAAGATAATTTTTTTCTAAAAAAGGTAATTTCTGGTGTCACCATTCACTAAATCAGCATTCACAAACTCCTGCTCCAGTTGATAATCGTTTCCTGCTTTCTAAATGTAAAATGGAGATATATTGCCTTTGCTTTTCCCTTTGTCAATAATGCTTTCCCTGTAATCCTCTGCTATGCAAATCCTCATTATTTTAAGATTCAGGTCGAGCCTCGGTCTCTTGGAAGTCTATCCCCATAAGACCTTTTTGTGCTACTTATTCAGGACTTCAACAGTGGTTCAGTGGTAAAGAATCTGCCTGCAATGCAGGAGACATGGTTCCATCACTGGGTCATGAAGATCCCCTGGAGAAGGGAATGGCAACCCAGTCTAGTATTCTCTGCAACTGGGTATGCATGCACCCATGTCCTACTTATTCAGTGTCCTGTCTAACAAGACTGTAAACTTCCTGGAGACAAAATCTACCTTACATTCCTTTTCTAACTTGGAGCCTCTTGAGGACAGGATTCTAGTCATCTGTGAATTTCCAACACCTAGTGCAATTCCTGGTAAAGAGTAGGTACTTAAAATAAATGTTTTAAATGAATGAATGAATGAACTCCTCTAAAGGGATACAATGGGCTTCCTTGGTGGCTCAGATGGTAAAGAATCCGCCTACAATGCCGGAGACATGGGTTTGATCCCTGGGTCGGGAAGATCCCCTGGAGGAGGGCACGGTTACCCACTCCAGTATTCTTGCCTGGAGAATCCCCATGGACAGAGGAGCCTGATGGGCTATAGGCCATGGGGTCCCAAAAAGTTGGACAGAGCTGAATGACTAGGCAGAACAGAGAGACAGGGATACAAGGTTCAATACGTGTTCTTCTTTCAGTAGCCTTACATTGAAAGCAGGAGGAAATGCTACAAAAGTGTATCCTACAGTCGGAGACTGGGGGAGAGGAGTCTTTGTTGTCAGGTAGCCACCCTGGCTCCAGAGGATCTTTATACTCTGGGTCATTTTTAGCACCACCATAGGGTGTTGAGCAATTGTTCCAATTCGAGATCCTTGGGGAAAGAGAAGGTAGCTCGGCTGTTCTGCCTTTCTCCCTGGCATAGTGCCTGGCAGAGTATTAATACTGTAGTGCATGCTTCATAAATATTTGAATTAAGGGTAAATATTGAATTATTAGCAAACAGTCAAGCAAGTTGCTCTGGAGTGAGCATGCGGTCCTGCATTTCTGCCCATCTCCCATCTTGAGATGCATAGTATCATATTTTTATCTCTAAAAATAATATACATCTTGACCTTGGTGGTGGACACACCAACCTTAATGTGGGAAAATGGCATGGAACTAAGTATACAGACACACACACACACAGAGCAATTTTCTTTCTTGGACATTTATCCCAGATAAATGAAAACCTACATTCACACAAAAATCTGTCTACAACTGTTTATAGGAGTTTTATTTCTAATATTCCCCAAGAGGAAACACTCCAAATGTCCTTCAGTGGGTGTATAATTCAATAAATCATTGAATCGCTGTAGCTCTGAACCATGGAATATCACTCAGTAAGACAAAGGAGCAAACCGTTGACACACAACGACTTGGATGGATTTCAAAGAAACTATGCTCAGTGAGAAAACCCATCTCAAAAGTTCACTTACTATAGGGTTCCATTTATATAACATTCTTGAAATGACAAAATTACAGAGATGGAGAATAGATTAGTGGTTACCAGGGGTTAGAGTGGAGTAGGTGGGGATGGGCTGGGGCTATGCACGAGGCATCTTTGTGATGAACCTATGCCATGTCCCAACTGGTGGTGGTCACATAAACCTACAGATGTGATAAAATTGCCTGGAACTAAGTACACAGACACACACACACAAACAAGTGCGTGTAAAACTAAATAAGATTGCTGGAGTCAGCAGTGTTAGTTTCCTAGTTGTGACAATGTTGTATAATTATGTAAGAAGTCATCATGGAATGAAGCTGGGCAATGGGTGTGTGGACTCTCTCTGTGTTATGTCTTATGACTCTGTGAGAATTTACAATTCTCTTGAAATAAAATAGTCTTTAAGAAAAAAAAAACCCATAGCAATTTCTCTGGACCTGGCGCTGTTTTCAGAATTAATAAGACAAAATATACAGTGCAGATCTTTGAAAAGCCTTCTTTATGTGTGTAGATCATTAATATTATTTTTAATTCTGAAAGGGTACCTCAGCATTAGATTTTATGATTCAAAATTACACCGAACTGATGTACCTAACCCTGATTCTACCTTTTCCATTTGGAGTTTAAAGTTTTATTAATCTCTTTCCCTTATTAGTGTCCCCTCGTTTTGCTAACAGCTTCAGTAAATGTTTCTACTACTTAAACGATTTTGTGTGAGACGGTGAATGCTGTATTATGTATGGGTGCTCTCTATAAATACTGTTTAAAATTAGATGGCAAAGACTTTTAATTCACATCCTGCCAACTGTTTTACCACATTTTTTTCCCTTGCCTGTTTGCCTGCTATGTTATCCTCTATAATGAGTGAGTTACAGTAATTGTAGCTGGAAAAATCATCATGCAAGGGGGAAAAAAAAGCTCAAAACCTGCCTTATTTTTAAATCAGTAAAGCTTCTGTCATTTTTTGGCTGAGTTACAGCTTCACAGCAAAGTCAAAGAACCAGTAGAGTAAATGCCACGTGGGGAAAGGCTCCGTTGAAGCATAAATTAACTGTATTTCATTTTCCCTTAATAAAGAATTTCAGTTTTTCCACAGTTAACTGTATAATCAATTTGCTCCCCTGCTGGTTTGCTAACTTGCTCTTGGCTTTACTTCAATAATATCGAGCCCAGCCTGGAATGAGAGAAGGAGGAGGAACTGATTTCCCTGAGAATATGCCTCAGTGATAGAACATAGATTTTTCCTTCTGGAATTCTTCTGGGTCTTTTATTCTTAAAAAGCCTGAATGTATTGCCCCCAAGCACCACACCCCTCTGGTCACCCGACTCTCTATTAGAATATCTGGTCTATTCATAGAGCTTCTTTAATCACCCTTTGGTAATAGGATGATATTACAGTTTTAAATCCTTTTCAGTTTTCTGCCACTGTGGGCTTTCTAAGTCCTTAATTGCCCCTGGAAGACTTTTTGTTTTGTTATTAAAAAAAAAAAAACATCATTTAACCATGCAAGAACTGAGAGTTCTAAGTAAGAAAGTATTTCAAGTTAAGTTGCTTCCATGAGTAATGAAACGTAACTTTATATCAACTGCTGCTGTACCATCAGCACTTGAATTGTAAAATTATCCTACTGGAAGGGCTGAGAGAGCACAGAAAAAATACATTCTATCCTAACTGCTGATTTGGTTCTTCCTGCCCTTCCCATGCCTAGAAATTATACCCTATACTATGGGTTTGTTCACTAACTCACTTGTAATTCCACATTTTTTCCCCCAGCTCTCTGGATTACAAGACACAAGTTAAACATACAAGATAAACAAATATTATCTTTAGTCACAGAATCACCAGACAAAAAGCTCTTTAGAGCAAGTCATCTCCACCCTCCGCAAGGCTATGGTCTGCTCCTCATTCCTAAAGCAGATCTTCAATCTGAGGACAGTACACTGGGTAGGACTGAGGGAAGACACACACCAACATCAGACCATCAACCTCTCCTCTATCAGTTTAAAGTTTTATTTGTCCCCAAATATCTTCACAGTCACATTAGCTCCTAAGGTGCCTTACAGAGAGCTGTGGAAGAGTGTAGGGTTACAAAGACTTCTTAGTACTCTTGGTTGAGAAAAGCACAAAGAACCTCTCAGTTCTCAACTTTGATTATGTCCTTTGTTATCCTTCATTATAGATTTTACTGTATAGCGTTGAACTATATTACTCATGGTTCTGATTCCTGGCTCATCATTACATAATAGCTTGGGATGAGGTTTTTCTTTTGTCCTCCTCCCCAAATCTATTTTAAATCTCAATGATTTTTTTTTTCCTCTTCTGATTTTCCTTAGAGAGTCCCCAGGAAATATTCTAATTAATTGAACTAGTTTTCTCTATTTCACTCAGTTTTTCCACCTGACGAGAGGGTCAATTTAAAGTGACTTTTTTTCCTGAAAGAAATAGTTCTTTCTCTGCAAGTTATGTGAGAATGAGTAAAAATAAGTTAAAGGATAAGAAAATATGACATTTAATATGAACTTTGCCTCTCTGGAATGTCTAAGGTTTGATATACACCCTAAACTATGCCTAAAAGGCAAGAAAGCATTCATTACGGTTCTGTCATTGGAACATAAATCTGAGGCTGCTGAGCCATGCTAGGCTTCCTGAAATATTTTCAGTGAACTGACCAAATCAAAATTTGAGTTTAATTGGCTTGAAATCAGGGCAAAAGTTGAAATTCAAACATACTAGAGTCATGAAAATTCATCTTTGTTTTACAGAATCCACTGGAAAATTAATATGAAGATAATTATGATTAAATTTCTCTTTGGCAATCTTTGAGAATTTCTTTTTAAGTAAAACTGTAATTGAGAATGGCATATTTTTTTAAAGAGAGCAACTTAACACATTGTCACTGAAGCAGGATGTTCTGGTGAAAGCTGCCCCTTGCCATGTCTCCTCAACATCTAGGTATGGTCAGTCTCGTCAAGGCTCCAAACTGCTGAACTGGGCCAAAAAGTACTTTGAAGACAGTTGTTTGACTGCTTTGGGACAAGCCATGACAAGTCTAGGCAATAATTTGAAGGAAACTTCCAAAACAATTACGTTCCAAGCTCCCAATTTAGAAAGTGGTAGGAATGGTGTCCAGTCAAATAATGGTGGCCACACCCACTGTGCCCAGTCAGATAACTGTCCAAGAGCTTCATGGTATGACTCACTTCAAATCCACAGAAAAGATGGTCTGCAAATGTTTTCTTTGAGACTGAAGTTTTTTATCTTCTAATCCCTTCTCAAGAGTGAATCTAAATTCCCACTTTCCTTTTTTTTTTTTTTTTTTTTTTTAGCATTTGCTGAGATGGTCACCATTACTTTGGCCTTTGGTCTATGAATTCAGTATTATTGATCCTTAATCATTTTTTATATTCTTATTCTCGTCTAATTTCTTGGTAAAGAGACTCTGCATTGGCATATTTGTTGTCTCTGATAGGTATTTTTCTTCAAGTTTATAGAGACTATAGCACAAAGGGATAAAATGGAGGCTAATGCTCTGTCTTTTTCTTTCTTCTGGCCCTTAAGAAAATGAGAGGGCTGAAGGAATCCTTTATGAAAGCAAAAGAAAGCTTTATTGGTCTTTGTAGGGCAGGCAATAATGTCTTGATGATGTGAACGTCTTGATGATGTGAACATCTTGATGTGAGAAAGCTGGTAGTCTAAAAGGAATGTTTTGAAGGGAAGAAATTCCTCTCTCTTCAGCATGACCATGAGGAACACACACACATACACACACATCACAACAGAAGTTCAGAGTGAACAAAGTGAAGGCAAAATTGAAAGAAGTAAGAAGACTAAAGTTAAAATTCAGTGTACAATACCCTAGTTTTGTTTTGTTTTGTTTTTGTCCTGTGATCAGAAGCATTCAGTGTAACAATTGGACAAGACAGAAATCAGAATACTAGCTAAGAAAGAAATTGTAAGAAAATGTATAAGGAATTTTTGAAATGAGAGACAAACTATCTCTTTTTCTTTTTCCTTTGGTATGAAACTCACCCAGTCTGTCTCTCTCTCTCACACACACATATACACACATAACTTATACAACTTAGAAAAAAAAAAAGTTTCTTGTTTCCGCCTGTACAAGCTTTTGAGAGTGTACACAAGGCGATGTTCTTAATTGCTGTTGTGACACAATAAAGAAAATGTATCAGACAATGTTACCTGGCATTTTTAAGTTAAAAATGGATTTCTCAAATGAGTCAACTTACAAATGAAGAGCAAACTGAAAATTTATCAGTGCCATGGCCCGTTATCAAAAATCTCACCTCAGCCCAAATAATTGTTAGGGGAAACAAGATGAAACCGAAGCATCTGCTCCCCGTTTCTTCATTTACTAATTATTTAACAAATATTTGTTACACAACTCCTAAAACATCGGGTAGCGTGAGGGACTATATCAGTTAGGGTCTCAAGAGTAAACAGATGGCACATTCTAATTAGGATCATCCAAGGGAACTTTATTTATAGAAGGGATTCACTGCAAAGGTTTGGCTAAGGAGAGACTGTGCAGGAACCAAGGCCAGTATCAATACCATTGTCGCCACCCCTGGGTTCTGAAGGCAGCAGGAGAGGAAAGAGCCAGAGATAGAGTTGTGAGGAGCAGAGGACTCACAGGAAAGAGGCCCAGGGACCCGACATCCTGCTGTCACTGGCCCACCACCCTCTGATCTCCACCAAGGGCTCCCCACCCCCTGAAGCTAGAAGGCTCAGCTCTTGCGGACAGAACCCATACCTGCCAGCCCCTGCAAGGCAGAGCAGAAGAGCAAAAGGAGATCCAGAAGGGAAGATTCAGACAAGTAAGAAAGCTCCCGTCCTCAAACAGTTGACTTTCCTTTTAGAAAGTGGGTGTGTTCACATGTAACAGGAAGAGCCTTGAGAGCTATTAAGCAAGGACAAACCAAGGGTGAATGTCCCACTGGGGCACCAGGGCAATAGAAACACCGTAAGCCTATGTGCTCTGAATGGCTGGTATGCTTCTTCAGTGTAGCATTTTAATAGCATCCCAAGCAGGATTGTAGAATGAAGTACACCTTTACCTTTCTTCTTACAGGATGATAATATAAGAAGTTTGGGAAAGGGAGTGCAGTTTTATTATGTGAAATTATATACCCTATTTGCAATCCTTCCTCTTACCATAGAAGCATGAGGTTGCCCTGTGATTCTGGACTTCACAGCATGTCTTATACATACACTGCATCCCCTGGTAATTCATATCCTCTTTAAAATAAAATTTCTCTTGCTTTCGGTACTACCTGTCCTTCAAGGCTGAAACTCCACTTAGTTCTCCAACACTAATTTCTTCCTCTTTTCTTTGACACCAGAGCACCTAAATCCTTACTTTGTTAATTCTGAAAACTTTGACATTAAGTTGCTTAAAGACTTATGAATTTTTAAATATTTCTTTTATATTCTTTTTTACAGTCTCTAGCACTCTGCATAGTACAGGAAGGGTACTGAGTTTGATTATTTATATCTGATTATCTGGATAGATAAACTGTCCCATTGAAGCTAACATAACATTTATTCTTCAACCTGCTGGATCAAGATCCTCCATATGTGGATCAATCACATGCCCTGCTTTGCTGGAATAGTGTCAGTTTACACCTATATTGGGGCTTCCCAGGTGGTTCAGTGGTAAAGAATCTGCCTGCCAGTGCAAGAGATGCAGGTTCAATGCCTGGATGGGGAAGATCCCCTGGAGGAGGAAATGGCAACCCACTCCAGTATTCTTGCCTGGGAAACCCCATGGACAGAGGAGACTGGCAGGCTACAGTCCAAGGAGTCGCTAAAGAGTCCAAAACAACAGAGAGACTAATCAACAACATGCCTATGTTATCTGAGTAAGTATTAATAGCTCTCTCTCCTCATTTGTCAATATATCCTGAAGAAAATATTTGTAATGCATGTATCAGGTAAGCGTTTGGCATCTGTAATATATAAAGAAATCTATTTAAGTTGAAGTATAGTTAATTTACAATGTTGTGTTAGTTTCAGATATACAGCAAAGTAATTCAATTTTATATATATATATATATATATATATTCTTTTTCAGATTCCTCCCTGTTATAGGTTATTACAAGGTATTGAATATAGTTCCCTGTGCTATACAGTAGGGTTATTGTTTATCTATTTTATATAGTGTGTATCTGTTAATCCCAAACTCCTAATTTATCCCTCCCACCTCCTGTAAAAAGAATTCTTACAACTCAAAAATGAAAAGACAAAGAACTCTATTTAAAAATGGGAAAAGGCAGAATAATGGAAATAAAAGCAAAAGTAAGCAATGGGGATCTACTTAAACTCAAAAGCTTTTGCACAGCAAAGGAAACAATAAACAAAACAACGACAACCCGCAGATTGGGAGAAAATATTTGCAAATTATGTAACCTATAAGGGATTAGTCTCCAAAATTTACTAACAGCTTATGATGCTTAATAGCATTAAAACAGACAACCCACTCATAAAACGGGGGGAAGACCTGAACAGACATTTCTCCAAAGAGGACATACAGATGCCCAATAGGCACCTGAAAAGATGTTCAACATTTCTAGTTATTAGAGAAATGCAAATCAAAACTATAATAAGATACCACCTCACACCAGTCAGAATGGCCATCATCAAAAAATCCACAAACAACAAATGCTGGAGAGGGTGTTAAGAGAAAGGAACCCTCTTACACTATTGATGGGAGTGGAAATTGGTGCAGTCTCTATGGAGAATAGTATGGAGGTTCCTTAAAAAAACTACATGTAAAGCTACCAGATGATCCTGCAATCACATTCCTGGGGATATATCTGGAGAAAAACATGATCCAAAAGGATACATGCACCCAAATGGTGATTGCAGCATATTTATTTAGTTTGTTTTATGTTTATTGCAGTTTCAATAAACACTATGCTTATTGCAGTTTACAATAGCCAAGTCACAGAAGCAACTTAAGTGTACATCCACAGAGAAATGAATAAAGAAGGTGTGATACATATATCCAATGGTATATTACTCAGCAATTAAAAAGAATGAAACAATGCCATCATGAATGGACCTAGAGAATGTCATACTGAGTGGTAAGTCAGATAGAGAAGGAAAAATATTTTATAACATCCCTTATATGTGGAATCTAAAAAGAAATTATACAAATGAACTTAATTATAAAACAGGAAGACACTCAAAGATTTAGAAAACAAACTTAGGTTTCCAGGGGAAGGGATAGTTAGGGACTTTGGGAAGGTCATGTAAACATTGTTATATTTAAAATGGATAACCAACAAAGACCTATTGTATAGCACATGGAACTCTGCTCAATGTTATGTGGCAGCCTGAGTGGGAGAGGGACTTGGGGGAGAATGCGTGTGCGTGTGTGTGTGAAAGTCCCTCAGTTGTGTCCACCTCTTTGCGACCCCATGGACTGTAGCCTGCCAGGCTCCTCTGTCCATGGAATTCTCCAGGCAAGAATACTGGAGTGGGTAGACATTCCCTCCTCCAGGGGATCTTCCCAACCCAGGGATCAAACCCAGGTCTCCCACACTGCAGGCAGATTCTTTACCATTCACCTGAAACTACCAAACATTGTTAATCAGCTATACTCCAATATAAAATAAAAAGTTTACAGTTTGGGGAAAAAATATTTCTAAAGTCTTAAAAAATAAATAAATAAAAATAGGTAAAGGACTTAAAAAGATTTTTCTCCAAAGAAGATATATAAATAGCCAATAAGCACATGAAAAGGGACTCAACCTCACTAATCATTCAGGAAATGCAAATCAAATCACAGTGAGATACCATAGCTGTAATAAAAAAGAGAAAAATAGCAAGTGTTGGTGAGGATGTGGAGAAATCAGTACCCTCATAAATGGCTGGCAGGAATGTAAAATGGTGCTGCCACTATGGAAAACAGTATGCTAGCTTCTCAAAAAGTTAAATAAGAAGTCTCATATGACCCAATAATTTCAGTTCTAGGTGTATACACAAGAAAAGTGAAGAGGTATCCACACAAAAGCTTGTACAAGGGTGTTCATAGCTGCATTATTAGTAATAACTGAAAGGTATAAATAACACAAATATTCATCAGCTGATGAATGGCTAGACAGATGTGGTATAACCATACAATGGAATATCATTCACCCGTGAAAAGGAATGAATTACTGATTCATGCTTCAACAGAGACGAACCTTGAAAATATTATGCTCAGTAAGAGAAACCAGATACCAAAAGTCAAATATTACATGATTCCATTTATACGAAATGTCCAGAATAGGCAAATCCATAGTAAACTAGGTTGCTAGGGCCTAGGGGAAAGAGGACCATGGAGGCACTGCTCAGTACATGTGGGGTCCTTTAGGGGAGATGAAAATGCTCTAGAACCATACAGAGTTGTACAACACTGAATACACTAAAAACCACTCAATCATACACTTTAGAATGGTGAATTGTATATTATATGAATTAAATCTCAATTTCAAAAACTGCAAAAAAATCTGTAACAGAACAAAATTGCAGTGTGTCCTGGTTTGAACTATTAAATATACTATAATTCTATCTCATACAGCAATTATTATGGGTTAATCGGAAAAAGTAAAGATGACAGAGGTTGCAAGGAGCTGGGAGCTGAAAGACTGAAAAAAGATCTTTTTTCAAGACCCAGTTCTCTAAGAGATAGACGGTTAACATCATAGGAAGAAAGTTTTGGTCCTGTGTTTTCAATCTGATATTATTCAGGAGTAAGGCCAGACTGAAATTCCAAAGATTCTCTTGAAGAGTCAAGGTTAATACTCCTTAGTACAGAAGTTCCCCTACCTGGCAAATTTTAACTTAGAACTTTCAACGAAAGGAGCAAAACTAGAGGCCTACATGTCATTCGCTCAGTTGTGTCTGACTCTTTGCGACCCCATGGACTGTAGCTCTCCAGGCTCATCTGTGCATAGAATTCTCCAGGCAGAAATACTGGAGTGAGGAGCCATTCCCTTCTCCAAGGGATCTTCCTGACCCAGGGATCAAACTGGCATTGAAGGTAGATTCTTTACCATCTGATCCACAAGGGAAGTGTATAGGAGGCCTACAGGCCTAACGTTAACTCAGCAGAGACAGAAGCTTAAGGACTGCAGGCATGGCCCAAGTGCTGCTGCTGAAATTTTGTTCAGGATCTCACTATCACCCTAGTGTTCATGGCACATTGCAATGAGCCCAAATCCAGTGTCAGTGGCAGGTAGAGAGCTAGGAAAATCCTAGAGCTGCTAAAGGGATCCCTTAGGCTCTTGGTGACTCATCAAGTAAAGGAGTTGTCTCCTCTGTATGTGTGGTGGAGATGAAATAAACTCATTTTGCACAAAGATGACTGATATGATGTATATTAGCTTGGCTCTAAAGCTCAAAAATGAATTCACACTCCTTAAGAGAAATGTATTTGAGATCTACAAATTTATAAACCTAGGCTGTTTGGAAGTAGAAAGGTATAGTGAAGTTATGCCCTGCCTTTGTTTTCTTTTTCTTTTTTCAGTTCAGTTCAGTCCAGTCGCTCAGTTGTGTCCAACTCTTTGCGACCCCATGGACTGTAACACACCAGGCCTGCCTGTCCGTTACCAACTCCCGGAGCTTGCTCAAATTCATGTCCATTGAGTCGGCAATGCCATCTAACCATCTCATCCTCTGTGGTTCCCTTTTCCTCCTGCCTTCAATCTTTCCCAGCATCAGGGTTTTTTCCAATGAATCAGTTCTTCACATCAGGTGGCCAAAGTATTGGAGTTTAAACTTCAGTGTCAGTCCTTCTAGTGGATATTCAGGACTGATTTCCTTTAGGATTGACTGGTTTGATTATGGCTGTGCTGGGTCTTCGATCCTGTACACGGGCTTTCTCTAGTTGAGACAAGCAGGGGCTACTCTCTAGTTGCAGTGTGAGGGCTTCTCATGGTGATGGCTTCTCTAGTTGTGGAGCATGGGTTCTAGAGCACAGACTCAACAGTTGTGGCTTAGTTGCTCCAAGGCATGTGGAATCTTCCCAGATCAGGGATCGAAGCCATGTCTCCTGCATTGGCAGGTAGATTCTTTACCACTGAGCCACCAGGGAAGCCCCTGCCTTTGTTTTAAATCAGGTGTTGGGTGAGATATTTCCTTATTAGATAAAATCCCCTGAACTGTCAACAAGGCCCTTCAGATGAGCATCAACCTTGCCTCAATTTGCCACACCATCTTCTTGTCCTTCCTTTTATTTCTTTCTCCCTTCCTTTTATTGAAGATTTTCTCTAGACTTCACAATACAAAGTACACATAAAAGCAAACCCTGGATGTTTTCCCTCAGAGACTTCATCATCAAGTTAAAAAGACAAATAGAAATACATAAAAAATGCTAGATAATCTTATGCTTTAAACAACCTATAAGCATGTTATATAGTAAGAAATGATCAAATTTGAAATGAGCAATACAGGAATATATACTATGGGTTTAGGAGGAAGATCACCATGGGATGAAAAAGATTGAGAATAGTTCATGTTTCATTTAAGGGAACTCTCATTTTGAAGAACTGAAGGATTTTCTACTGACAAGTGAAATATGTTGCCTATTGACTAGGATTTGAAAATAGTTTTGTTTTACATAATTGTAATCAGATTTGATGTGTACTGTAAAATTCTAATACAATCTCCCTTTCTAGCTCCAAATTGGATAGCCTCTTAACATTTGTGGTAACAGGATTTGACCTATAATACATCGTGTTTATATAATACCCTATATTTAGCATCAAATGGAAAAGTTTTCCAATAATGAGGTTTTGAAACACAGTCAATTTCTAGGCATCAAGTCACGCTCATGACAGCTCAGCAGCTCTGAACTGTTCTTGAGAAGAAAGTGAGTGACAGGATGTAAAACTAGCAATCGTGGAGAGAACGGAGCTGTTCCCTTCATCAGAACTTCACTTTAAACTTTCCTGTTTGACCTTTCTCTGGGGAAACTGTCCTTCATCCTCCCACCCTCTCACTCCTAAAGACCTTTCATTTTATCTCAGAGGTAGTACTAGACCATCAGCTAAATTACCTTAGAACATTGGCAGGCTCCAATTTTTTAGTTTGACAATTACTTCACTTAACCATATATATGCTGCTGCTAAGTCGCTTCAGTCATGTCCAACTCTGTGCAACCCCAGAGATGGCAGCCCACCAGGCTCCCCCGTCCCTGGGATTCTCCAGGCAAGAACACTGGAGTGGGTTGCCATTTCCTTCTCCAATGCATGAAAGTGAAAAGTGAAAGTGAAGTCGCTCAGTCGTGTCCGACTCCTAGCGACCCCATGGACTGCAGCCTACCAGGCTCCTCCATCCATGGGATTTGCCAGGCAAGAGTACTGGAGTGGGTTGCCATTGCCTTCTCCAACCATATATATATATATATATGTTTTTTTTCTTTCTGAAAAATCTTCCCAATCCATAACATAACAAAACAAACTGACTGAAAACACCACCCTCACTGCCAATTGCAAACAAAAATCCCCCAAATAACAATAACAACAAAATTCTCCTACTGACCTCACTTTGCAAAGATTTTGGGGACCTGGCTTCGTAAACCCTCCATATTGAGAACATTCTGGCACAGAGAGGGGAAATTTGCCTGTTTTAGGTGTGGATTTTAGGGACAGAATTTTCCATACCGGATTAGATCATTTTTCCATCAAGTCCAATATCCGGCTTAGCTGACATGAAGTTAATGATGGTGAAATGCTTTGAAAACATACATACCACATACATATAAGCAATAATGAGCCTGCATACTAGTAACTGTTATGGCCCCAAGTCCTGGTTCATGAAAGAATTTTTGAAAAGAACCTTAAATGAATAGAAGAGACAAAGTATTAAAAAGATTAACTTCTTGCTTCTTTCTACATTTCACATGTCTTGAACAAATAAATCATTTTTAAAAAACTGAAAGTGTTAAGAATTAAGGGTGTTTCCAGAACAAGCTAAGAATGTGTTTGGTGATATTTACAATGTGGACGTGTTTCTTGGGTCTGACTGTGAAGAATCAAGTTAAGCAGGTTACATGTAGCCGCAGGGCTCACTACTTAAAAGTGATTCTTTTTGTTCTTTCTTCTTTCCTTTTGGGCAGAGAATAGGAGGAACAGAAGATTTACCAACTAGTATTTCTTCAATTGTTTAGCTTTAAATTTGCCTAGAGAGGGGGAGCCATTTTCGTTTAGATCTGTTTACTTGGTGTTTTTTCAGGTTAGTTTAATTTGTACTTGAACTATGAGAATAACATTAAACTAGTGAATAGTACTTGCTTTTTTACTTTAAGTGTTGTTTATCGAACAGCTTTTTAAAATTAACAATGACGGAAGAATGTATGGGATTCATCAGTGAATTATAGTAGCTTTGCTCTCTACAAAGACTGAGGGAAAAAAAAAATCACACTACAGAGTCCTTCAATCTTTGTGCTACTTTTTAAAAGGGATCTCAAATTTTCCATTTCAAATATTTCCTGATAACTTTACCATTTGGTCTTTATTTAATTTGGAACTGTTTAGATCATCCCCAAAACACTTAGCTTCTTAAAACATTTCAGAATAATTAAGATATTGATGCTTAGGAACTTTTATTTTTATTGGGATGTCATTTGAAATTCTATCTAGATTTTATCTAAGTTTTCTAATCATTACTGAATAGCAGAGTTTATAAAATACAGAAAAAAAGGTGCCAAAATAACACTTTTTTTGTGTGCAGTTTCTATCTCAAATAGCCCAAAGCACTTTGCATGCAGGAGACCCCGATTCGATTCCTGGGTCAGGAAGATCCTCTGGAGAAGGGATAGGCTACCCACTCTAGTATTCCAGGGGTTCCCTGGTGGCTCAGATGGTAAAGAATCCACCTATGATGCGGGAGACCTAGGTTTGATCCCTGAGTTGGGAAGATCCCCTGGAGAAGGGAACGGCTTCCCACTCTAGTATTCTGGCGTGGAGAATTCCATGGACTGTATAATCCATGGGGTTGCAAAGAGTTGGACACGACTTAGCGACTTTCACTTTTCACTTTGCATGCAAATATTTATTCTATTTTATAGATGAAGAAATTTAAGGACCAGAATAACCATCAAAGCCTTTGTAGTGAAAAATGCTCTGAGCTGGAAACAGACTGTTTCTAGATTTGAATGTATCATCAGAGGCTTGACATTTAACCTCCCTGGGCCTGTCTCGCCAATTATAAAATGAGAGATTTGGACTAAATCTACTGAGAATCCAACATTCTGCATGTCTAACCTTGGATGAATTTTGCAACAGCAAGAAAATGAATGAGAACAAGATTTAACTTGCCAAGTCCAGCGAAGAAAGGGGACTAAGAGTGAGAAGGTATAAATGCACTGGAACAGGGACATCCTTGGCGGTCTAGTGGTTAGGACTCCACACTTTCTCTGCTGAGGGTCGGGTTCAATCGCTGGTCAGAGAACTAAGATCCCACCAGAAAAAAAAAAGGGCACTGGGATGTGTTGGCCTTGAGAGGAGGTATTACTAGGATGGGACTCTCAATGCACTCGCCAAGCACTGGGCATCATTAAGAACAGCATCCAAAGTTCAGAGCTTGTGTGCTTTGGTGCAGGCAGGCAAAGATGGGGATGTGTGCAAAATAAAAAGTTCTAGGGGAATTCCCTGGTGGTATACTGGTTACAACCAAGTACTTTCACTGTCATGGACCCAAGTTAGATCCCTGATTGGGGAACTAAGTCACACAAGCATCAAGGCCAAAAAAAAAAAAAAAAAAGCTCCAATAAATTCAGTGAGGAAAAACCAATCAGGCCCATTGTTGCCAGTCATGCATACCTAGTAGTCCTTAGATTCCCAGAGCTTTGTCTACCTATTTTTAATTTGCTTTTCCAAAACCAGCCTACCTTACCAGCTTCAATTGAATGTACCCAACACCAAGCACTAAATTAAAGTCTTTTAGTTTCCAAATTAACTTCATCGCCTAATCACACAGCTAAAGTGCTTTTTTGTTGTCAAAGCAATGAATGTTTTACCGACTAAGAACATTAGAAAAAGTTTTTAAAAACTGCAAGCAAAATGAGAATCGGCAATGAGCCCACCAACCAGAAAATGAATGATACACGTTATTATGTTTCTGTCCAACTTCTCTTTTATGTGGGCATATCTTACAATTTTTGTTTTGAAAACTGTAATTGTGCTGTATAATGACTTTAAGCCCCCTCTTTTTAATATTAAGGGTAGATGGCAAGCACTTTCATATCACAAATGCTCTTACATAGTAAGATGGTATTTAATTCTGATGCCAAACATCTGGATGAAACGTTAAAAAAAAATCAGTCAATTATCTGGATATTTTCAAATATCCAGATGTTTGGCACCAGGTTGTCAAAACATTAAAATCCTTGACCAAAATTTGCAGCTTTTGCACAGATGTCTGGCATTATGTAGGCAAACTCTCTCTGAACGGACTGGCCCCTTTGGCAGCAGAGCAGCAGAGCATTTATTACATGCTTTAGTCCAAAGTGTTTCAAAGTGTAGCTCATGGGTAACTTTTTCATTTTTTTCATGATTCAGCAGCACAAAGAATATGTGTATATTTTAGGAATCTTCAATACATTATGAAAAAAATCTGCTATCGGTATTTTTAGTCATTTCTCATCCAATTTGACTGACCTTGAGAGCTTAGCATAAAGTTGTCATTTCACCCAAGTCTTGGTCTTGAGGATTTGTATCCTAATTAGGGATTTGTTTTGTCTTTTTTTGCTGTAATGAAACCAGTTCTTTCTGGCTGATAATTTTATTAACAGATTGCTCTGAATATTTAAAAGCCATGTTATAATACTCCAATATCTCTGACAACAGTCTGACTTAAAATACATGAAGATTGTCTTAAAAGATATTTTTATGATTTTCTAATTACCTTCTTCCTTGGGTCCTAGTTTTTCCTTTAATTCTGTATTACTGTCTGTTTTCTCACTCGTGTGCCTTTTTTTTTTAATTCCTGAAAGTATCATTTGTATAAGGTCAGTGAAATTCAATGTCATTCACAATCATGTCACACCAAATTTTATGTACTTGAATACATATAGATATCTTTAAAATTACCATCCTTAGTATATTTTTTCTGTCTTTCATCTTTCACGCTATCTGGTTTTCTTTTCATTAGTTTTGCTTTGATTATGACTATTACATGTCTATTAGTGTAAAAATATTTCTTACTTCTCTTGCTGAAATAGAAAAAAAAAAAGAAAGACTCTATCCAAGATAGGCGAAAGAGAGCAATGTAGCTGGATAACACGATGCATGAATCAATGAATGACATGAACTAAGTTCACTTCATGCCTCTCACCTACTACGCAGCACTGTTCGTTCCTATGTTCTCTTCCTGCTCTCTCACCAACTTGCTTGATTGCCACAGGCAGGGCATTAGCTGGGCCTTTGCCTCAGGTGCTTCATCCTTCAGCCATAAAAAATTAGACATTGCCACCTAGGTATGTCTTGTGAAATAATTTGTAAAGATTCTTTGATATCATAAATATTAAATGTTACTATTGAGTAGCTTGATTTATCTGAATAATTTACATGGAAAAACCAGGCAGATATAAATTTTTTATTTTAAAAATTATATATATGAACCACCCCACCCCACATTTGAGGGCTAAATCTTTGTTTTGGGTTTTTTTTTTTAATTTTTATTTATTTGAGGACTTCCCAGTAGCTGAGTGGTAAAGAGTCAGCCTGCAATGCAGGAGAGGCAGGAGACACAGGTTCGATCCTTGGGTAGGGAAGATCCCCTGGAGGAGGAAATGGCAACCCACTCCAGTATCCGTGCCTGGGAAATTATCTATTTATTTGTGGCTGCACTTGAGTCTTGATCGCTGCACGCGGGCTTGCTCCGGCTGTGGTGAGCTGCGGGTACTCCTCCTCATGGTGCATGGGCTCTCGCTGCAGTGGCTCCTGTTGTTGTGTAGCATGGGATCTAGGGCGAGTGGGCTTCAGCAGCTGCAGCACGTGGGTGCAGTAGTTGTGGCTGGAAGGCTCTAAAGTACGGGCTCAGTAGTTGTGGCACCTGGGCTCGGTTGTCCTGTGGCATGTGAGATCTTCCCTGACATGGATCAAACCTGTGTCCCCTACACTGGCGGGTGAATTCTTAACCACTGGGCCACCAGGGATATCCTAAGCCTTTGTTTCCCCTAAAGCATTGTAAACTCATTTTTAGTCTTAGCGTCTACGTCTAAGTGTACAATTTGCTCTTGTGAATATCTGCTTCAGATTTATTGAGTGGTGTTCTTGCCCAATGGCAAATTATCTATGATTTGATATTTGGGGCACTTTTCTGGGCTCTGAACAGGTCTAAGTAGAGCAATCATTAATGAGGTGATATGCCACTCTGCACTGAGATGATATTTTCGCACGATTGCTATGTTTTATATGACAGCAAATCTCATAAAAATGAGAAATTATAACTGCTTAGCTAGATATTTGGAAATCTTTATATAGTTGTATTCTTTCATCCAAAGTACTAGACTGCTGGGCTGTAAAAACAGTAACCTCAGACTTTTGACTCTGTGTTCCTCAGACGTGAATTTGTTCATGGCCATATGGATTGTATATTATATTGTATAATAAGCAGAAAGATAGACATGTGGACAGTCATGCAAAAACTGCTGAAAGAAATGGCAGAATCATTTAAATCATTTATTTGGCAACTGATAGCTGAATTCATCCACTAATTGGTTGCTTTAAGGTTAAGTGGTTGTTTGACAAACTTAAGTCTTCCACTTTAGTATTGGTGTAGGCATACTGTGGTGGACATATTCCTATGTGGCTGAATTTCAGTGACTATTTCCTGGTATCCATCAGTGATGAGAGAAGTCAGATTTCTCTGTATCTCTCGCTTCCCTCATCCAATTCATTAGTAGGCCTACAGCACTGCTTTCCAACTACATTCTGAATCAAACTACTTCTCACTATTTCTGCAGCTTCCACCTTGACCCAGGTTACTGTCAGCACTTGCCTGGTCTATCATAATTGCCTCTGAACTGGTCTTTGTCCTTCTAATCTTTTCTCCTGTAGGCTCTCTTTGCCCCCCAGATGCCAGATTGATCTTTCAAAAATGTAACCTGGATCATGTTATTTTCTGCTCCAAAGCCTCAAAAGCTTCCCCCAATATTCAAAATACAAGCTGAACTCTAAGATCCAACATGATCTCCATCGTGCTTATCTGTCTTCCTCTCCCTCGCCACCACACAAGCCTTCTCATGGTTCCTCATGTGTATGAAGTCAGCTCGTGTCTCAGGGCTATTATAACACTACCTCCTCTGCCTGGAAGCTTCTTGCCTTATAGACTCATACATCTCAGATCCCTTCAACGTTACCTTCTCAGAGAGACCTTCCCAGACTGTGTTTTCTAAATGAGGTTGCCTACCCCTTGTTATTCTCAACACCCTTGACCCACTTTATTTTGCTTCATGGTACTTGCACTATCTAAATTTATATTGCTATACTAAGTCACTTCAGTCATGTCCGACTCTGTGTGACCCCATAGAAGGCAGCCCAACAGGCTCCCCCATCCCTGGGATTCTCCAGGCAAAAACACTGGAGTGGGTTGCCATTTCCTTCTCCAATGCAGGAAAGTGAAAAGTGAAAGTGAAGTCGCTCAGTCGTCTCCAACTCTTCGCGACCCCATGGACTGCAGCCTACCAGACTCCTCCGTCCATGGGATTTTCCAAGCAAGAGTACTGGAGTGGGGTGCCATCACCTTCTCCGAAATTTATATTAGATATACATTTTTTTTGGCAAGACCTTATAAAGCTCTATTGAAAGACATTGAAGACAATACAAATAATTGGAGAAATCTAATTCCTCCATTCCTGGATATTCCTGGATAATGACATTCAATATCATAAAGGTGTAAATTCTACTCTAAATGAATCTATACATTTGAAGTAATTCAAACCAAAATTCTAACTACCTTTTTTTAATTTTACAAAGCAATATATAATTAACCTATAAGAATAAAAACAATGTGTACTTATTTCAGAGTAGAGTAATGAACAGAACAGAACCAGAAATTGACCTATGTATACTTAGGGCTTTAAAAATATGATAAAGGTGATTTTTTTATACAATTTTGTAAGATTAATCCCCTTTTACAGTTATTACAAAATATTCATTATAGTTCCTGTGCTGTACAATGCAGTGCCTTGTAGCTTATTTTATGTTGTTCAGCTGCTAAGTTATATCCAACTCTTTGTGATCCCATGGACTGTAGCTTGGCAGGCTTCTCTGTCCTCCACTATCTCCTGGAGTTTGCTCAAATTAATGTCCATTGAGTCAATGATGGTATCTAACCATCTCATCCTCTGCTTATTTTATACCAAATAGTTTATACTTCCCACTTCTTAACCCGTCACTCCCCCTTCACCAGATATACTTCGGTTTATGAATTGTTATCTCTCTCAGTGACCAGTAAATAATCCTCACAGAAGAAGGAATTGTGTTCATTTTTTGCATTGATGTTTCCCAGCACCTAAATTGGTCTGGCTTATAGTATGTGCTCAGGAAATACCTTTTCACTGAAAAAATGACTCAGGGACTGAAAAAAATGACTAATAAAGGATGTTTGTTCTCTAGTTCTGTATCATTCTATTGTACATCTCTGGGCTTGTAAAATTATCATAAAAACAATTCTTGGAGGAACAATTATTAGCAAGTACTATCTCATGGCATGTATGCATGCTGTCACTTCAGTTGTGTCTGACTCTGTAACTCCATGGACTGTAGCCCACCAGTCTCCTCTGTCCATGGGATTCTCCAGGAAAGAATACTGGAGTGGGTTACCATTTCCTCCTCCAGAGGATCTTCTCAACTCAGGGATCGAACCCAAGTATCTTACATCTCCTGCATTGGCAGGTGAGTTCTTTACCACTAGCGCCACCTGGGAAATCCAACGTCTCCTGGACAACCTGCTTAAAGAAATGTAGATAATTTAGGAGACAGTTGGATTAGAGCATCACCCATTGATCAATTACCTTTGCTTGCTCAGCTGCAGGGGTTGCTTCTGCCAGGCGACCCAGACATGGGTCCTGGTGGCTTCCAGCCTGCCTAGCGGGGCATGTGCCAGTCTCACATACCAGTAGTGAAATCGGACCTCACTCTCTGTGTTACTAGGGTCCATCTTCTTTTCTATCTTGGCTCACTTCACCAATCATTGCGTACACTGATGCAGTAGTCATTTCTCATCCTCTTAAAACTATTCTCTTCCATATTATTGAAGGATAAAAAGAACAAAAGTTGACCCCAAAGGCCTAGTTACCTAAGCAGAAACTTCTATTCTATGAATACTTGTGATTAGTTCCAAAACTAGTATATGCTGAATTCTTTCCATGTGTCAAATTATGTGGTAAGCACTAAGAAAAAGCAAAAACGTAACTACCCTTTCATTTGATCACACTTTTTTAGAGCTTTCACGGGTATTCTCATTTATCTCATTCATAGTCCCTGCTCTCAAGAAATTTGTAATCTACTTGTGGACTTAAAAAAAAAAGCAAAATAATTAGAAACTAACACAAAAGTATATGAAGCCTAAATTGCTTTGTTGGGCTAAATATCATAGGAATTGGGGGTTGGGTAGACTTAGACTAGACTTTTCAGAGAAGGTTCCAGAGAGAAGGTTAGGGTTGATCCAAACCTTTGGCTGACTTCTCCACTAGACCATCGCTTATATTAATACAAGACCTATTTTATGTTCCCAAAGATCTTATAATATAGTGGGAAAATTATAAAGGTAACATTAAAACAAAGCTTAGTTAGGTAACATGAAAGTGATATAAGCAGAATAGAATAGAATAGCATAGCAGAGGAAAAAGAGTTTCTAATCAGTCTGTCAAGGAATGCTTCATAGAGAAGGGCCCACTAGGACCCAGCTTTCAGGTTGAGAAACAACGCTGTAGCCACAGTAAATTTATTCAACTGGTCATGATTCAGCATCGATTTGGTCAGTGTTACCAAAGCATTTTTAATATGTAGCTACAGCATAAATAACTTCCCAGAGGTAGATGCGTCTTTTAAGTTTACAATGAGCAATATCACTAACGTAGTCTATGTGTGCTCAGTTGCTCAGTTGTGTCCAAGTCTTTGTGACCCCATGGACTGTAGCTCGACAGGCTCCTCTGTCCATCGGATTTCCCAGGCAAGAATACTGGAGTGGGTTGCCATTTCCTTCTCCAGGGGATCTTCTCTACCCAGAATATAAATCTGCGTCTCCTGCTACTCCTGAATTGGCAGGTGGATTCTTTACCACTGAGGCATCTGGGAAGCCCAATGTACTCTATATTAGGTGGCTATTCTAGAATAGGATTCAAACCTACATACCATAAAGCAAAAAGGATGAATCATACCCAAAATGGAGGAAATAAGTATGCAAAACTTAATCAAGTTTCTTGGTTAGCCAAGAAGTTTTTCTCTACTCCCCAAATACTATTAAGTACAAGACTTAAAGAAAGAAAGAAAGTGAAGTCGCTCAGTCGTGTCCGACTCTTTGTGACCCCGTGGACTGCAATCTATCAGGCTCCTCTGTCCATGGGATTTTCTAGGCAAGAATACTGGAGTGGGTTGCCATTTCCTTCTCCAGGGGATCCTCTTGACCCAGGGATCGAACCTGGGTCTCCCACATTGCAGGTAGACGCTTTACCATCTGAGCCACCAGGGAAATCACATGACTTAATGCCATAGGAAAAAATTAGAATGTTAGGTTGCTTTGTAAACTAAGGCAGAATTGATCAAAGGAGAAGTATCAGATAATGGCTGTTTACACAAAAAATCAGTAATCTTCTTTTTCCAAAAAAGGTATAATCAATCCCATTTTGAGATGACAAAATCAAGGTTCAGGAAGGTCAAGCACCCAAACTTTCATAGCTGCTAAATGTCATCACTACTGGGATTTGGAGTCTGGTCTGTTTGGCTCCATTACTACACTGTGAGTTGCCATAAAGAAAACAAATGGGTGGAGTGGCGGAGGAGAGATAAATCAGGAGTTTGAGATTAACAGATACACACTACTATATATAAAATAGATAAACAAGAATGACCTATATAGCACAGGAAACAGTATTCAATATCTTGTAATAATCTATAGTGGAAAAGAATCTGAAAAAGAATATATATATATATGACTCATAGATAAATATGAATCACCTCGCTGTACACCTGAAACTAACACAACAGTGTAAATTAACTATACTTGAATTTTTTAAAATGATGCTAAAAAGCAATAAAGTCTACAGGAATTTCCCGGCCATCTGGTGGTTAGGACTCTGTGCTTTCACTGCTGAGGGATCAGATTCAATCCCTGGTCAGGGAACTAAGATCCCACGTACTGCACAGGGCAGGCAAAATAAAATTTTAACCAATAATAGTAAAGTCTATTTTGTCTGGAAAGAAAAACAAAGCAACTGGGAAAGCAGGCTAAGTAGGAGCAAGAAGTCAGCCTGTGCAATCCACATAGTAGAGTGATGCTGTCGAGTAATAATCTATTCGGTGAGTAAACAGATGCCATCCACTGTCAATCCAGGGTGCATCACTTGCACCAAATCCTGCTGTCAACAGCGCTTCCATTGTTCTCAATAAGAACTTATACTGACTTTTCAGTTTTCTATATTCACACCGATTTTTACATGAAATTTGCACATTAGCAATGGAAGCACTTTGAATCAATTCCAAACAAAGCACAAAACCAAGGTCTCTCTGAGTCAAAAAAGATTTGGAAGACAGGTGAGTTAACATCTCTCTGGAGAGTTTGCAGGCTTTGCCTGGCAATAGAGGCCAGCAGCAGACTTTAGCCTAAGGAGGCAAGTGTCCCAGCTCTCCTGAGTTGTGCCTCCATTTAATTTTGCTTGAATTTTGAGATCAAATCTGCCCATATGTAAAAATGTCATAACCAAAGCACATTTTAAAGCCGAAATCTTAATAGCGTTGACATCAGCCACCAATTTCCAGGACTTGGGAGGCGTTCTCATCCACGAATGCTATTAAATGAACATTGGTTATTGCTTAGAATGCAAACAAGAATATAACATTTCATGGTTATTGTCCTTGACATATTTCAGAAAAGAAGTGGCACCAGATGTGATAATTCAAAGAAACTCTAACAGAGAACACTACCACTGCCTCCAATTTCTCTTGTATCTTCAAATAGCAAAGCTGAGTTTTATTTCTCATATCTCTTATTTGTTGGTGTTTGCTCATAGGACTGGGGCAAGTGCAGTAGATTCAGTATTAGGGAAGCAGGAGAAATAACACTCATGAACTTGTTCTGGAGGGAAAACTGGGGCCACAAAATTGGCATACAGGATGGGATGAGGCACTGAAATGCACTTGGTTCTTGATGTTGGTACCCATCTAGTCTACCTGAGCAGAAGTCATTGTATCAAGGCTTACTTATAGATGTGACATGGATGGACCTCAAGATTGTCATCCTGAATGAAGTAAGTCAAAGACAAATATATATTACCGCTTGCATGCGGAATCTAAAAAAACGTACAAATGAACTTATTTACAAAACAGAAGTAGAGTCACAGACACAGAAAACAAATTTATGGTTACCAGGGAGGGAAGTGGGAAAAGGGATAAATTGGTAGATTAGGATTGATATATACATATTATTATATATTATATGCGAGTGCGAAAGCTAAGTCGCTTCAGCTGTGTCTTTGCAAGCCTATGGACTATAGCCTGCTAAGCTCCTCTGTCCATTGGATTCTCCAGTAAGAATATTAGAGTGGGTTGTCGTGCCCTCCTCCAGGGGATCTTCAAAACGCAGGGATTGAACCCATGTCTCTTATGTTTCTTACGTTGGCAGGCAGATTCTTTACCACTAGCACCACCTGGGAAGTTCCATTATATATTGTATGGATAACTAAGAACAACCTACTGTATAGCACAGGGAACTCTACTCAATATTCTGTAGTGGCCTACATGGAAAAAGAATTT
The DNA here is from genome assembly GCF_019923935.1 of Bubalus bubalis. NCBI lineage: Eukaryota > Metazoa > Chordata > Mammalia > Artiodactyla > Bovidae > Bubalus > Bubalus bubalis. The sequence goes on along the minus strand of NC_059171.1, from coordinate 47,974,123 downwards.
TTAAAAAAGAGTTGATATGCATATATACATAATTCTGATTTACTTTTCTGTACACTTGAAACTAACACACTGCTGTAAATCAACTATGCTTCAATAAAAAAAAAAATTTTTTTTAAGATTTACTTATATAGACCTAGATAGATTTATCATGAGCTTCCCAGGTGGCTCTGGTGGTAAAGAACTCACCTCCCAATGCAGGAGGCATACGAGACACAAGTTTGATCCCTGGGTCAGGAAGATCCACTGGAGGAGGGCATAGCAACCCACTCCAGTATTCTTGCCTAGAGAATCCCATGGACAGACAAACCTGGCAGACTACAGTCCACAGGCTCACAAAGAGTCAGACACAGCTGAAGAGACTTAGCACGCAGGCACACACAGACTCATCATAGAAGAGTTTTCAAAAACTTGGTAGTGTTGTAGTATTTTTTCTATCTGGTCCTGGGCCTCTGCTGCCAGTTCTAAAAATCAGAATAAATTCCTTAGGACCTTACGATATACTTTATTTTATTTTTTTACTATTTTCTCTCACTTTTATTTCAACTCAAAATCACAAAAGAAGACAGAAAACCCTCATTCAAACACTATGGGAATATAAGAGTGGGTGCTTGAGAAACATAAGCACCTTTATCTATGGATTATACTCCTAGGAAATTTATCATAAGTGGAAATAAAGTGTATCAAATATGATTTTCTCTTAGAAACAGTGCTGGAACAGAAGGGCAAAGTTCCTGACCTAGGGCCTTATGCCAACTTTTACCAAATGCAGGATTTAATAAACTATAAATGATATATTTTATGTTTCATAGCATAAAGCTTTCTGAAGCAGACATAAATCAATTAAGTAGTGCTACAAGTAGTCAATAAACATAAAATCCATTTAATATGATGCAGTCTCTTTGACCGTGTTTTCCTGCCAAATATTATACTGACGCAAAACAACTTTGAGGGCATTTATTAGTTATATGGATTTCAGGAGGATTTTCTTGAGGACGTTTTGATAAGCACGTTAAAGGAAAGTTTGGGCCAGTGATTTGATGCCATTTTGGAAAAGAGAAAACTAACTCAATTTTCCACGGTTCCCTCATTTCCTTACAGTCAATTTTCCTATCATAAAACCTAGGGATTAGAACTAATCACGGCCTGCTAGTGTGCTTGAGGTTGGGAATCTTTTCCTCAAAGGGGGAGCGAAGCATATGTTCAAGTGTGAAACTGCCTGTTTAAGTGTCGGGAGTTACAACCTGAGTGTAGTTGGCAGAGAACTGTAAGTGTGAATTGCTATGCGTACAGATCACCACCAGGATTGCTTGAGGGACTTTTCACCCCCTCCAATTTATTACTGAGCGGCAAGAAACATTAACTGGGAAACTTCAGTGCTTATAAGCCTAGTTAACTTAATTCAGGGCAAAAAACAAGTAGATCCTAAGAAAGGCTGAGCATTCTGGACTAGACCTTAAAAACCATCCCAAAATGTTATTTTGACTACACTTGTACAATAAGAAATCACCAGTTATCTTTTAAGAAGCCAATCAACGTCAAGGGAAAATAGATCTCTGATAATAATTCTCGAAATCTTGCAATAAAATCCTGAATTTTCTGTTAAGTTAGTCTGTGTAACAGGACACAGAGAACAGTACAATTTGTTCTAATTCATTTTAGGGGGGCTGGAAGGGGGGCAAATCATTCACTTAATCTTGTATTACTTCAAAATTGGTTTGGGAAAAGTCACAAATTAGCTCTGTCATTTCTGACAACACGATTTTTATCAGCTTGGTTAAATAGTGCAGGGTGAGGGTGGGTGGGGGGTAGATTTTATTTCAAATCTTGGGAAAAAGACCTTTGCATCAACATGATTCAACTATCGTTAGCAGATATCCACATTCAGAATAACTCTTCTATAGCTGTGTTTACTCTCTGCAGAACTGGCCCTTTGTCAGTTCCATTTATCTTAAAAGGCCCAGTTATTCTTTTCCTTCATGTACAACCAACTCCACTAAAGCTGTTTTTATCTCGGCTTGTTTTCTAATCTAGTGGAACCGACGCAGCAAGATGGTCAAGTATGATTTCCCCTTGAAATGGAAACTGCTCTTTACCTAGCCTGTTGCAAAGCAACAATCTTGTTTTCTAAAATCACCTAAAACATACTAGAAAGCCAGAAGGTCACAAACCAACCTTTCGGGGATAAAGGCGCTGATATCATCCTTTGGGAGACAGAAAAAGTGATGTCCTCAGGTTTGGAAAGTGGAGGAGGGCCACCAGGCCATTAGGCTCTTCTATGTCTAAAATTTTAAAAAAGAAGCAGCAGCAGCAAAGTAGGAACTGGTGATTGGTTTCTCCTCTTTAGCAGATCCAGTTTTCTCCAGACTATTTCTGGTTTGCCTTCGTAACAGGGAGTAAATTCCTTTGAAACAAGAAGGCATTTCTTTTAAGAGTACCTTTCTCCTCACCTCCTGTTTTCTGATCCCCTAAACCCATCCACTGTTTGACTTGACAAGTAAGGGAATAAATACAGGAAAGTTGTGTAGAAGCTGCAGATTGGTGGGCAGTGGTGGGGGAGAGTGTTGAAAGAAGGAAAACCAGTATGTATATAGAGCTTGAAACCCTGGAGTGGAAGGACCACTGTGGCCTCCAAGAGCTAAGCCACGAGGTAAAGCCAGCCTTTCAACGGGACAGGTCTCGGCCCAATTCAAAACCTGTTTAAAAGTCAACACACCTTGAACAGGGGATAAGTCCTTTAAGCAAAATGGTGAAGCTCTTAAGAGGCACTTGTAAGACATAAACTGAGAGAATATCTCTCAGGTGACTCCATGGGGTGGGGGTGGAGGGGTGTCATTATCCTTATAGAAGGTGCTTCGCAGTGATTATAAAATAATACCATCCACCATTTACTGAGTTCAGTCTTATGCCAGTGCTTTACATATCTTATTTCACTTGCAAAGTAGCTGTGTTAATTATTGTCGTTGCCAGGCTTCCCTGGTGGTCCAGTGGTTAAGAATCTGCCTTGCAGCGCAGTGTGATAGTGGTTCGATCCCTGGTCCGGGAAGATACCACATGCTGTGGGGCAACTAAGCCGTTACACCACAACTACTGAGTCCAGGTGCCCTAGAGCCCGTGCTCCACAACAGGAGAAGCCCTCACAGTGAGAAGCCTGCAGCACCACGACTAGAGAGAACCGCCTGCTCTCCACAACTAAAGAAAGTCCGAGCAGCAACGAAGACCCAGCAGAGCAAAAAATAAATACTTTTTAAAAAGTATTGTCCTTACCTCCTCCTGTGGCTACCTCCAGACGCTGCATGAGTGACAAGGCTGGGATCTGAACACATACAAAGTGGTTTCACTCAAAAGGCGTAGTCCATGTAACTGCTTTGCAAGTGGTCAGGTTCTGTATTTTGTATCGTTAAAGCTTTCCTAGTCTGCAAAGTCTGGCCCAAATTCAAAATAGTTCTCTGGGACTTCCCTGGTCGTGCGATGTTAAGATTCCATGCTTCCACTGCAGGGGGCATGGGTTTGACCCCTGGGTAGGGAACTAAGATCTCCTCTCATCCTGTACGGTGCAGCTAAAATAGTAAATAAATACATTAAAAAAAAGAACAAAACAGAGCTCTGTTCTGCAAAGTGGCATGAGCCTGGGTTTAGTTGTCACTCGTTGCCTGCCTTCTTTACCCCAGCTGGAACCCTAGTGGTTTTAGTTTGAAAATGATGATGATAATAGCTATATAAAAACTGGTTTGAGGAACCAATGAGGTAATGTATGTAAAATACTGCCCAGCACATAGTAGGCAAATCTTGTGCTTTATAAATATTCCTTTATCCTTTTTCTTCGTGAAAGTGAAAATGAAGTCACTCCGTCGTGTCCTGACTCTTTGCGACCCCATGGACTGTAGCCTACCATGCTCCTCCATCCAAGGGATTTTCCAGGCAAGAGTACTGGAATGGTTTGTCATTTCCTTCTTCAGAGGATCTTCCCGTCCCAGGGACTGAACCCGGGTCTCCCACATTGTAGGCAGATGCTTTACCGTCTGAGCCACCAACTACTCAAAAACTATTAACTGTGTTTTCTATCTTGGCTAATACCATTCCTCATCTGTTCAGTCGTCTAAACTGTCAACTTTGGAAGAATCATTCATGGACCCATTAAAAAAAGCATTTGTTAAGTACTTACCTTATGCCCAGTAGTGTTCTAGGTGAAACAGGAGGGAAGGGGACAGAGCACAACCTTTAGAAGGATGACATAGCCATTGAGGATGTGACACAAGCAGGCTAGAACTGATTAGACCCAAGATGGTGGAGGATTCAACTCCTGGTATACCTTAAGCCTCATTACACGCTCATCATAATATATTAGCATATGCTACATGACAGACACACTCACAGGCCCTGGGACAGTTCCCAGGTGGACCATGAGAGGCCAAAAAAGTTGGTGGGGGGCCAATTCCTGGAAATCCCTGCCCCTTCCCCAAAATAATTGAAAAAACTCCTCCCATTGATTAGCCTATGATATTACTCAACCCTTAAAAAACTAACCACCTCCTAGGTCAGGGCCTCTCTCACTTTCCAAGGTGACTCCCATGCCCTGGGGCGTTTCTGAGATGGATCACGTTCTGCCTGCGGAATGTGTGTGCCTGCGTGCTCAGTCTCTCCTTTGGACTGCAGCCCACCACCTCTGTCCATAGAACTTTTCAGGCAAGAATACTGGTGTGTGTGTGTGTGTGTGTATACTCAATTGTGTCTGACTCTTTGCGACCCCATGGACTGCCAGGCTCTTCTGTTTATGGAATTTTCCAGGTAATAATACTGGAATGGGTTGTCATGTCCTACTCCAGGGGATCTTCACCACCCAGGAATCAAACTTGTGCCTCTTGCGTCTTCTGCATTGGTGGGCAGATTCTTTACCACTGTGCCACCTGGGAAAGCCCAAGAATACTGGAGTGGGTTGCCAAGCCCTTCTCCAGGGGATCTTCCTGACCCAGGGATTGAACCTGCATGTCCTGAGTCTCTTGCATTGCAGGCAGATTCTTTACCTAATAAGCTATCAGGGAAGCCCCAATTGAATGTGTATCTGTCTAAATAAACTTGCCTTCACTTTACTATAGCTCTTGAATTCTGTCCAGCACAAAGCCAAGGATCCTCAAGAACTCATCCTAGTCCTGAGACATGACATGACCATCCTCTCCCCATTTACCTGAACATAGGGGATCAGGAAGTGAACAAAACAGATGAAGATAATGTTCATCTACTCTTGTCTATATCCGCAACTTCCCATCCATATAGTCACCAAACTCCTATCCACTGTGCATCAGTATGTTAGAAAGTGAGAGTCTGTGTATATAGAACATCTTAAATCTACTGCATTCTCCTTTCTACTGCCTTCTCCAAAATACCGAAATTCATTCTCCTCCATCTGTCTTAGACCAGTGGGCCTCAATCTTCAGCAGATATCAGAATCACTTGGCGGGGTTGTTCACACCCAGAGTCCTGAGACCCATTCCCAAGTACCCAGGTGATGGTGATGCTGCTGTTCAAGGGACTTTGGAAGCCACTGACCTGGGCTAGCACTTAGCTCTAATCTCTCCACCAGTCACATCACCATATTCTAATCCAGAGGTCAGCAAATTCTGGCCCCACAGCTTGTTTTAGTAAATAAAGATTTCCTGGGGCACAGCACACTGTCTATGACTGATTTTGTGCTACCAGGCAGATATAACTATTTGTGACAAAGACCCTGGTCTTATGACATATGGCCTTTTACAGAAAAAATGTGCTGACCTCATCCTCACCATGCTTCAAAAATGGTCTTTTCAAAAATAACACCCATATTTAAAATGGATAGCCAACACGTACCATATAGCACATGGAACTCTGCCCAATGTCATGTGGCAGCCTGGATGGGAGGGGATTTTGGGGGAGAATGGATGCGTGTACATGTATGGCTGTGTCCCTTCACTGTTCAACTGAAACTATTATATCACAACTTTGTTAATCAGCTATACCCCAATACAAAAATAAAAAGTAAATAAATAAATAAGGCCCATCCTGTCAACTCTTGATTTAAAATTATCAATAGCACCCGAAGTGTCCTAGGATACAACAGGTTGTCCAGCCCTGGCTGGCCAGTCTCTTTCTCCCCTATCCTGTAATTTCACCATCCTTTTTTTTTTGGCTGCACTGAGTCTTTGTTGCTGTGTTCAGGCTCTTCTCTAGCTGCAGCGAGCAGGGGCTACTCTTTAGCTGTGGTGCTTGGGCTTCTCACTGCAGTGGCTTCTCTTGTGAAGTGAGCACTTCAGTAGTTGTGGCTCATGGGCTTAGTTGCTCCGTGGAATGTGGGATTTTCCTGGAACAGGGATCAAACCATGTCCCCTGCATCAGCAGGCAGATTCTTAACCACTGGACCAGCAGGGAAGTCCCTGCATGTCTTAATTTTCTCTGATCACATTAAGATACTCTCCCAATTTCTTTGTCATTCCACATCTGGTCCATCTCTCTACAATCCCATCTTCCTCTTCTTAGCATGAGCAGCTCTACCATGTGTGAGTTTAATGTTTGAGAATTCAACGCTTGGCTCTACAGAGAGATAGGGGAGAAAGAGGACAGTCTGCCCACCCCTTCTGCTTCATGGGTTTGTGTTTCTGAATGAAAGTGAGATGGCATGCTTGAATCTACTGCTTCCTCAGCCTGCTCAGACCCACTGTGATTTTCATATGTTCATGTGAGTATCTCACCACAGAGGGTGTAATCCCAGTGTTTCAAGATAAGTGTGTTTCACACAACAGAACCAATAAACACAAGCCAACTCTTCATCTGGTGCTCAAAGAAGAAGAAACAATCTGTTTCTAAACTGGAGGAAAATCTGGCTATGTTGGGTTTACTAGACCCCAGATCTCTAGATACTCTATATGTAGATACTATAACTTACGGGTCATTTAAGTGTTCATTTTACTTTTTTTTTTTTTAATGTGGACCATTTAAAAAGTTTTTATTGAATTTGATACAATAATTGCTTCTGTTTTATGATTTGGTTTTTTGGTTACAAAGCATGTGGGATCTTCGTTCCTCAACCAAGGATCAAACCCGCACCCTCCGCACTGGAAGGTGAAGTCTTAACCTCTGGACCACCAGTAAGTCCTAAGCATTCACTTTAAATATCAGCATTAGAACTCTGACTCATCCTTTAAGCCTTTAGCACAAAAGTCCTTTCTTCTCATTTCCTGTGTCCTGGAGTCAGTTTTCCCCTGTGCTCGCATAAATACTGTCAGTTCCCTAAATAGTTTGTTTTGTTAATTGCTTTTATTTTTCATTATTTTATTTTTTTGTTTTTGGGTACGCTGCATGGCGTTTGGAATCTTAGCTCCTCCACCAGGGATGGCATACACGGCCCCTGTATGGAAGCCTGGAGTCTTAACCACTGGACCGCCAGGGAATTCCCTCCTAGTAATTTGTATGTTATCTGTATTATAACATTGAACTGTAATTATTTATTTAATTTTAAGACCCTCCATTAGGCAATGAGCCACTCAAGGATAAAGGCATATTTTATTGATCCAGCGACTGTGCCTTTCCCAGTAAGAATAAACCTAGCCTAAGTATAAGCATTTAATAAGAGTTTACTGATGAAACGGATAAAGCCCCAACTCCCACTTTAGACCACTATCTTCCCTCTGAAATGATCTATGAACTCCCACTGAACTTTCTGTTAATGCCTATGGTTTAACATTTCAATGCATTTTAATTCTTCCAGTACTTATTTTCTTTTTTCAACTAGATTTAAGCTTGTTCAAGGGCAGAATCCATATGCTTACTCTATCCTGACAAGAAAATAATATTTACTAGTGGATTGATTGCTAAATTGAGTGTGATGTGTTAAGAACAGGGAGAAATTAATCAAATTGGTTTTGCCTTAGTTACAGATTTATTTATGCCTGCTTATCCAAAGTTATAAAGGCACTGCTATCGAGTGCATGTTTCTATGCCTCCCAAATTCATAGGGTGAAGCCTAATCTCCAATATAATGGTATTTGGAGGTGCAGCCTCTGGGAAGTGATTAGGTCATGCAGGGGGAGTCCTCATGAATGGAATTAGTGCCCTTGTAAAAGAGACCCCAGAAAGCTCCCTCACCTCTTCCATCATATGAAGATACAAAGAGTACATGGCCATCTATGAATCAGGGAACGACCCAGACTAGACACCAAATCTACCATGATCTTGGCCTTCCCAGTTTTCAGAACTTGAGACATAAACTTCTATTGTTTTATAAGCCACCTGGTCTATGGTATTAGCAGTCTGAAAAGATTAAGACAAGCCCTAAGTATGGCCCCATGTTGAATAATGGATCAATTCTCCTTATTTCAAGAGTTCATGTTAACAAATGAGCCATGCCAACCTTGATATCATTGTCTGAAGTTACCTCATCTCTGTTCTTTGCCTGGAATGTTTTGTCTTGCTGGTTGGTTTCTTTCTCACCAGCTGTGCCCTGTGTACCTCCCTACTCCTTCATCAAATGCTCTTTCTTTCATTATCCAGCTTATTTTTTTCTATTAAGATTTTTTTTTTAAATTGGGACTTTCTTGGTGGTCCAGTGCTTAAGAATCCACCTGCCAACATGGGAGACGCGAGTTCAATCCCTGGTCCAGGAAAATTCCACATGCTACGGGGCAGCTAAGCCCGTGCATCACAACTACTGAGCCCATGCTCTGCAACAAGAGAAGCTGTTGGGGATGAGAAACCCACAAACTGCCACAAAGAGTAGCCTCTACTCACCGCAACTAGAGAAAGCCTACATGTAGCATGGAAGACCCAGCACAGCCAAAAATAAATACATATATAAATAAAATTTTAAAAAATATTTTTTTCATTTGTAAAGAATGTAAATTAAAAGTTCCAAATATGTATTTGTCCAATGAATAGCAAGGTATTACTCTAAAAATGGAAATGTGTGTGTGCTCAGCTGTGTCCAACTCTTTGCGTCCCTTTGGACTGTAGCCCACCAGGCTCCTCCGCCCATGGAATTTTCCAGGCAAGAATACTGGAGTGGGTCGCCATTTTTTCCTCAAAAGGATCTTCCTGATCCAGGGATCAAACCCACGTCTTCTGTGTCTCCTGTATTACAGGCAGATTCTTTACCACTGAGCCATCAGGGAAGCCCCAAAGAAAACAGCTAAGCTAATTTGACCTGGTATTCAATTGCTCTATCTGTGGTGGAAAACACGAAGGAGGAAGTAATAGACAATTGGTTACTTAAAAGGTAACCAAACTTGAGAAAGTCTAGTTTGCAAGATATTATTCTGGAGCATTCAAAAGGCATTTGGGTCTCATTTACAGGAGACCCAATTTCGGGAATTTTCTGAAGACTTCAATTTCTTAGAATTCTAAGCAATATTTCTTTTAAAAACAATTGTTGCGTATCACACCTGTGTGAAACTTTACTCATAACTGTAAGAAACTTTAGAAGATATTTTATTTTCCTTTCTCCTACGTTTCTGAAAGTGAGATAGAAAGTTTAACCAATAAAATTGTGCTAGGAAGTTTGAGACTAAGAAAAAGAAAGGTCTCTATCCTGATGCGTATCCAGTGAGATGAATGGGAATGTTGATGGGTGGAGGTGTATTTGTTCCTTAGTTTTGGGCCTGAACACTGACGGCCAAATTCATTTAGAGATACCAGGGAACCCAGACATTTGTCTAAATGCCAAGGGAGAATTGAGGGGAAGGGATTGAAGCACTGAAGTAGGAAATACCGGTTTCTCCCTGTGTCTTTCTTTCTCTTTCCCTTGTTTTGTGTAGGTTTTTGGGGGGGAAGGGGGTGGCGGGGGGGCCTTAATGCCTCTACATTTCCTTTCTCTCATTCACCTATAAAGTCACCAAAATTTGGAACCTAAACTAAGAATTTTAAAAATTACTATCTATAATAATTTTAAAAAACACTTTATATTTTCTGATACAGTCTTTTCTTTATTTTTCTAATATTTTCTTGCTCAGATTGATTTTAAAGAAAAATTATTCCAACCTTCTTTGTTTACTATTTTTAAATGGTCTGAATGAATCGATAGCTTGAAAATATACTTTTCCTTGACCCAGAAACCTTACTTCCTAGAATTTGTACTAAGGAAATAATTAAATGGGTGTGTAAGAACAGTTGTGTAAGGCTATTTCTGTCCACCATATTGAAAAATTTGTACACAACCTATATGTCTAATAATAATACTGGTGGAATAATCTGCCTGCAACACAGGACACCCCAGTTTGATTCCTAGGTGGGGAAGATCCCCTGGAGAAGGGATAGGCTACCCACTCCTGTATTCTTGGGCTTCCCTGGTGGCTCAGAGGATAAAGAATCCACTTGCATTGTGGGAGACCTGGGTTCAATCCCTGGGTTGGGAAGATGCCCTGGAGGAGGGCATGGCGACCCATGCCAGTATTCTTGCCTGGAGAGTCCCATGCACAGAGGAGCCTGTGGAGCTCCAGTCCATAGGGTCGCAAAGAGTCAGATATGACTTAGTGACTGAACACTCACACTCACTCATACAGTGAAAGGTTACACAGCTTTTGAAATTAAAACACTTATTTCCATAGAATCTATTTATGCTATATAGTTAAGTGAGCAAAGCAGTTTACCAAAATGATGTGTGTCATGGTCTCTGTTTTACATAAATATAGGTACACACACATAGAGAAAAAACCACTGGAAGAAAACAGAAATTCAATATAATGTATGATGGTTATCTCTGGTGATATGATTACAAAGCGATTTTTCTTTTTTATTCACCTGCAATTTCTAATTTTTCTATAACTAGAAAAACTGTTACTTCTATAATGAAAATAGTTAACTATAACCAACAAAATTAGGTGCTTATTATAGGTGATAGCTAAGTTGTGTAGAAAATGGCATCCATTTTTGTCCTCATTAATTTTATGAGCCTGTTCTAACTCCTTTTCTAACTTTTGCCTTTCTTTGTTTCTTCTTGATTAAAGAGAGTCTCATGTACTAGGGAAACCACTGTTGAGTCACTTGTTGAGGCCTTGGAGGCTCAGATGTGCCTTACAGTAAAAAGCAGATAAAATGAAAAATTTATGGCACTAGGGATCTGTTCTCTGATAGAAATGTTCCTTAGACAACTAGGATTTTCTCTTTGATTTTAATGGTTTTTGGCTTCAAGATGGCTAAGGAGGATAGACTTCCAAGGGATTTAGTGCCACGCACCTTCCCACCTGGACATGCAGTGGCTGGGAGAGTGGGCGTTGTTGAGGTGCTATGCACAAAAGCAAAGTCTACTGGAAACTGAGACAGTCTCCCAGCACCTCTAACGAGACTCCCTGGACCTATTTGTTTTTTCCATACAGACGCCACCTGGGCTTGAATCATCTGATAATCCTGTATTTGGCATTTTACCATATTTCCAAAGGGCACGGCCAGGATTCTTGCCTTTTGCTTTTTATCAATGGCAATGCCAAGATCTGGCTTTGACAGAGAAGCCATCACTCCATGAGACACAAGGCCTTTCTATATCTTCTAGTATTAAGACCCTGAGCCTGAGGTTAAAGCCACCTAGGAAAGGATCAGGGCTTGACCACTGCACGTGCTATTTTTAGCTCCCGTGTTTGGTCCAAGTGATCTGGGGGGATACTCTTCCTCCCTTTACATTGGTTTCCAGTGGGCAACATGAACATTGTGGTATTGTAGGCAGCAGAGTTGGGACATTGCCATGGACAGAGGAGCCTGGCGGGCTACGGTTCATGGGGTCCCAAAAGAGTTGGACACGACTCAGCGACTGAACAAAACAAGTCAGGGGAGTCGCTTAAAGGCCAAGGAAAGAATGCCACAAACATAGTATTCGCAGCACAGCGAACAATGATGGGGGGTGGGGGTGGGGCACCAAAATTCTTTTCTAGATTTTATCTCTGACTTGGTGTGTGTCCCTGAGCACTTAAAGCTATTTCTGTAGCTTCAGCTTTCTCATGCATAGACAGGTAATAATACTCTGTTCTCTCTCTTTTCATTAGATGGGCACTGTGAGGATAAAATAGCAAGTTAATGAGATTTAAAATAGGAAGAAAATGTTTCTGAAGCCTTTAATGTACTCTGAGATTTTCAGGTCCTGATTAAACAGAAGTTATTGTTTCGAGAAAAGTCTGTACGGTTCCTATCTGGTCCATGTTATTTCCTCGAGTGCTGTAGTTATCGGACTATTTATTTTCTCTTTCTGAACAAATATGGAGGAAAAACAACAGAGGTCAAGTAAGAAAAATAAGTACACGAAGCCTACAAATGCTAGGGCAGTCACGTTAAGTCCCGAACCCGTATTCTGATTGGAACTAGCATGAAAACTCCTCTCTGGTAGATTTGCAACAGTGCATTTAATAAGGTGACTAAAACGTCCACCCTGGCCAGGACGTTTCTCACGTGGAGACAGAGTGCAATTTTATCTTGGGAAAGCACTGAGAACACACTTCTTGAACACATACAATACTGAGGACATTTCCTGGAAAATCATTGGCCTTTGCCTGGGACGACAGTTGCATCACACAGAAACGTTTGTGGTTCAGGTTTATAAGCGACACAGGCCACGAGGCCAATGGTCAACTTCTGCTCAGGTGCCAGGTCAAAAATACTAGGCATTTTCCTCTTTGTACTTTAGAAAAACTTGGTCCAAGTTTTGCAGGATTCCTTTCCTACCTTCCTAATAAGAAGGGCTTCCCAGATGGCTCTGACAGTAAAGAATCCGCCTGCCAAGGCAGGAGATGCAGGTTCAATCCCTGGCTCGGGAAGATCCCCTGGAGAAGAAAATGGCAAACCACTCCAGTATTCTTGTCTGGAGAATCCCATGGACAGAGGAACCTTCCTCATAAGACAACCAGTCAAAACAATAAACTACCTTCTGAAGAAAACAAACATTTCACTAATTCAGACTTTTAATGTCTTACTCTCTTGTGGGACTTTCTTTTCTTTTGTTACCAAACTACATCTGAAAAGGAGAGAAATGGCCAAAGAAATGTGCCTCTGTTTGCTACGGAGTTTTATGTTACATATATTTAGCTTAGAGCATGGACTCTGAGGAAAAATGCTCTTTTTTCTAAATATTATAAAACCATGATCATTCTGGAAGGGCAAACAAGACTCCTGACAATGATTACCTGCTAGGAGGAAGGGAAATGGGAGGGAGACTTCCCCTTTTCATATGTTATGCTGTTTGCACAAATGTTAATTCTTCCTTTCCAAATTAAAATACTACTTAAAAAAAAAGTTAACCTGTGGGGAAGGAAATTGGCAGTGAAGAATGAGGAGGTGGAGATCTTTTTTAATGGAATATTCGGATGTTTTTGCATTTTTGAAATGTGCATAAATAAATAATAAATAAATGTAATTTCAGGGGACTTCCCTGGTGGTCCAACGGTTAAGGCTCCGTGCTTCAATGCTGGGGGTGTGGATTTGATCACTGGTTGGGGAACTAAATATACCACAGGCCACATGGTACAGCCAAAATATAAAAATAACAAATGTATATTCATAATTAAAAAGAACAAACAACAGGGGAAAAAAAGAAAAACCTCTGTATTTCTTACTCCTTGAAGAAGCTTATATGAGCCTCTTACTACTCTTACCGCCTGGAGCTTTTTCCTTTGTGCCAGCGTTGCAATTGCACACTTGTGGGATGAAGGGAAAGGCCAGAGTCCATTCAAAAGTCCAGGCCAAACGGTGATTTCCCTGGACAAGTTTCTCTGTTCAGACATAATAGGATTACACATTCTCTGTGAAGAAGCTACAGACGGATCACCCCAGTCAGCAGATCACCCTGCACTGAAACGGTGTAAAACCACTTTAACGCTTACTTCAAATATTATTACCTATGTCAAAGTATTTGAAAGATCAACCAAATAAACTGTTCCTAAGAAATGTTTCCAATAGAATACTTCTTGAGTCCTGTTGCTTCTCTTAAGTCACAGGGAATTGAATTCAGTTACAGAAATATAAAGGTAAGAGTGAAAACCTGCATTCTTAGCTAAATACATTTATAGACGCCTCTAGCTACGACATGGCCTTCCCTGGTGGCTCAGCTGGAAAAGAATCTGCCTGTAATTCGCGAGACCTGGGTTTGATCCCTGTGTTGGGATGATCCCCTGGAGAAGGGAAAGGCTACCCACTCCAGTGTTCTGGCCTGCAGTACTTCGTGGACTGAGTATTCCATGGGGTTGCAAAAGAGTCGGACACGACTGAGCGACTTTCACTAGCTAGCTAGCTACGATGCTATTTCTCAATCCTCTTAGGCATAGAGAAATACTAAAGTAGATTTCTGCTTTACATGGCAGAGAATGTGTGGATTTTATAAACATGGCAAGATTCCAAATTTGACAGTATGTATCTATATAATGGGGCTTCCCTAGAGGCTCAGATGGTGAAGAATCTGCCTGTAAAGCAGGACACCTGGGTTCAATCCATTCATCAAGTCATCAGTCATTTCTCTTACTCTGCGTGAGCTCTGCATGAGATGCTGTGTAAGACCTCGTTGGACAAGGGGAGGCTGATGGGAAACTCAGGTCTCGGGCTGGTGTGACAAGGAAGTCCAGAGTATTGTAAGCACAGGTGTACTCTCGAGTCAGGAGGGAAAATAACACCTCTCCTGGAGGACTGCTGTGCAACAGAAAAAGAGCAGTGTGTATAAGGCATTTAACCCAAACTTGACACATTCATAAAGGATTAGTAGGTATTAGCTGCTGTAAAGAAGGTAGCAGAGTTATAGAATATTTGGGGAGCATCTCAGAAGAGTATGTAGCTCAGTCTGAAAGTGTGGAACAAAGAAAGAGAGAGAAAAAACAGGAGAGAGAAAATACTAAGAAGATGTACTTTATTATTTTTTTCTGGCTGCGTTGGGTCTTTGATGCTGTGTGGGGTCTTTGACGCTGTGTGAGGAATATTCTCGAGTTGTGAGAAGGGGCTGCTCTCTAGTTGTGGTGTGCAGGCTTCTTGTTGCAGTGGCTTCTCTTGTTGCAGAGTGCAGGCTTTAGGAACACGGGTTTAGTAGTTGTGGCTTGAGGGCTCTACAGCGCAGGCTCAGTAGTTGTGGCACATGGGCTTAGTTGCTCCGTGGCCTGTGCGATCCTCCTGGACTAGGGATCGAACTGGTGTCCCCTGCATTACAAGGCAGAGTCTTAACCATTGGACCACCAGGGAAGTGCCAAGAAGATGTAACTTTAAAAGCTAGCTGCAGGACATCCCTGGTTCGATCCCTGGTCAGGGAGCTAAGATCGCATATACCTCACAGCCAAAAACCCCAAAACGTAAAACAGAAGCAATATTATAATAAAATCAATAAAGACTTTAAAGATGGTCCACATTAAAAAAAAATCTTATAGTTTCTAAAAGTGCATTAAATTTATAAACAATATGCAGAGTACATCATGAGAAATGCTGGGCTGTAAGAAGCACAAGCTGGAATCAAGATTGCCAGGAGAAATATCAATAACCTCAGATATGCAGATGACACCACCCTTATGGCAGAAAGTGAAGAGGAACTCAAAAGCCTCTTGATGAAAGTGAAAGAAGAGAGTAACAAAGTTGGCTTAAAGCTCAACATTCAGAAAACAAAGATCATGGCATCTGGTCCCATCACTTTATGGGAAATAGATGGGGAAACAGTGGAAACAGTGCCAGACTTTATTTTTGGGGGCTCCAAATTCACTGCAGATGGTGACTGCAGCCATGAAATTAAAAGACGCTTACTCCTTGGAACAAAGTTATAACCAACCTAGATAGCATATTCAAAAGCAGAGACATGACTTTGCCAACAAAGGTCCATCTAGTCAAGGCTATGGTTTTTCCAGTAGTCATGTATGGATGTGAGAGTTGGACTGTGAAGAAAGCTGAGCACCAAAGAATTGATACTTTTGAACTGTGGTGTTGGAGAAGACTCTTAAGAGTCCCTTGAGCTGCAAGAAGATCCAACTAGTCCATTCTAAAGATCAGTCCTGCATGTTCTTTGGAAGGAATGATGCTAAAGCTGAAACTCCAATACTTTGGCCACCTCATGCGAAGAGTTGACTCATTGGAAAAGACTCTGATGCTGGGAGGGATTGGGGGCAGGAGGAGAAGGGGATGAGAGAGGATGAGATGGCTGGATGGCATCACTGACTCGATGGACGTGAGTTTGAGTGAACTCCGGGGGTTGGTGATGGACAGGGAGGCCCGGCGTGCTGCAATTCATGGGGTCGCAAAGAGTCGGACATGACTGAGCGACTGAACTGAACTGAACTGAGTTAAAGCAGGGACCCACCACTTACTACACTAAGTGAAAGGAACCAGGGCTTCCCCACTTTTGTGCCCTAGTGGACATTTTAGACAGGACAATTCTTTGTTGTGGGGACTGTGCTGTATATTGTAAAATGTTTAGCAGCCTCCCTCAATTCTACCCACAAGATACCAGCTCAACTTCCTGGTTGTGACAACAAAAATGAATCCAGTCATTGCCAAATATTGCCTGGGGGTCAAAATTGCGCCCAAGATAATTTCATTGTTTACTTATAAAGTTTTGTAAGCTATAAAGCTGCAAATGGAAAAATTATGACTGATAGAGAACCCACTTAAATATTTTCCTATATTGATTGCTACTAAAATGTATTGTGATGATAACTATCAAATGAACATGTCTAGAGATGGGTTTTTTCCTCATTTCCATTTGCCAGTCACAACAGGCTCTGAGACAGAATCCAGGAAAATGGCCCAGATTTGATGTGGGCACCACTTACTCAGGGAAGTGAGAGCCATTCTACTTCCTCAATACCTCTATTAACTTAAGCTGTCTTGGCAGAAACTTTAAAACAGGGGGTTTTAGTCATCAAGGCCACCGGCCTCAGCATTATTGACTCTTGTTCCCTAACATCTCTCCCTGGCATATTGACACAAAGTTTTGGAGTGCTGATCCCTGTCTTTTATCCTCTTCCCTGAACTTGCTGGGAAACTGCAAAAAGCAAAGGTGACCCGGAGGCTCCTGGGAGATTTTTTTGTTTACCTACTGGTATAATTCCACCTTGTCTTTAATTTTTAATTTCATATTGGAGTACAGTTAATAAACAAAGTTGTGATAGCTTCAGGAGGACAGCAGAGCGACTCAGCAATATATACCCGTATATCCATTCCCTGCAAACTCCCCTCCTGTGCAGACTGCCACTTAACACTAAGCAGAGCTCCCTGTGCAATACAGTAGGGCCTTGTTGGTTATCCATTTTAAATATAGCAGTGTGAACATGTCCATCCCAAACTCCCTACCCTCCCCTTCCCTTCTTGCCACCAAAAGTATGAACTTTGTCTAAGTTCTCACAATACTTCTGATGGCTCAAAAAATTTAAGTAATAAACCATGATTAACTGGAACTTAACTGTTTAACAAAAACCTAAAGTATTTATTTTTATCATTTTTTTAAAAAAAGAATAAAGGACATCAATAAAGGACAAATAAAGAGGCATGTTTATATTTGAAAAAAAATTTTTTTAATGAAACTTTCAGTATAAGAACCAGGTATAAGATAATGAGTTGAGAACATCCTTAATCACTATTTATTAATGAGCAGATTGATTTCTCTTCCACTACATAAAGGATCAAAGTATTCTTTCTCTTTAGATGACTTATACCATTTTAAATTCCAAAATGGTATTGAGAATTTTGCTTACAAATCATATATGCAATACAAGCGTATATATGGAAGAATGGCCCTCTCTTTTATTATAAGCCCCATACTGTACACTGGAGAAGGCAATGGCACCCCACTGCAGTACTCTTGCCTGGAAAATCCCAGGGAAGGGGGAGCCTGGTAGTCTGCAGTCCACGTGGTCGCTAAGAATCGGACACGACTGAGTGGCTTCACTTTCACTTTTCACTTTCATGCATTGGAGAAGGAAATGGCAACCCACTCCAGTGTTCTTGCCTGGAGAATCCCAGGGATGGGGGAGGCGGTGGGCTGCTGTCTATGAGGCTGCACAGAGTCGGACATGAGTAAAGCGACTTAGCAGCAGCAGCAGCATACTGTACACATTTTTTACAAATTGTATTTTTTACTTAACAATATAATGTGGAGGGCATCCGTGGTGGTCCAGTGGTTAAGAATCTGCCTATCAATTCAGGGGACATGGGTTCAATCCCTGGTTCAGGAAGATCCCACATGCCTTGGGGCAACTAAGCCTGTGCACAACTACTGAAGCTTGGGCCCTAGAGCCTGTACTCCACAACAAGAGAAGCCACCACAATGGAAATCCCCTTCACTGCAACCAGAGAGTAGCCCCCGCTTGCCACAAAGTGAGAAGGTCTGCACAGAGCAACGAAGACCTAGAGAAGTATAAATTAACTAGTTTTTAAAAAACAATGTAACGTGGAGACAATTCTACATCTGTTTGTGGTGCTGTAACTCAGTCTTTTAAACAGGTGCATAGAATTCGACTGCATGAACATAGCATGACTGATTTCACTAGCTCCTTATTTACAGACCTGTGGGCTATTTCCAGTATTTTGTTACTAAAAGTATTGTAATGAATATACATACGTATAGTCTTTTTGATTCTTAACAGAAATTCCTAGAATTAAAGTTGCTGGGTCAAAGTATGTTTGCATTTAAACTTTTTTTTTTTTTTTTTAACATTAACAGATTATCTCCCATAGAGCTAGTCCAATTTATATTCTCACACTGTTTGAGAGTGATTCCTTCCCCATTTCTCTGATGGGTTAAAAAATATCTCAGTGATTTAAAATTTGCTTTTCTTTAACTCCAGGTGAAGATGAGTGTATTTTTCTGTGTTTAAGCAACAGGTATGTCTTTCTCTGTGAACAACTTTTTCACATCTTGAAGGATAGGTTTCTTCTTCTGCCCTTCTCATCCTTTCTCCCTTCCTCACTTATTTCTTTGTCTTTCCTTTCTACGAACTCTTAAAAATTAGCTTTTTTTTTTTTTATCATATCTACTTCAAATTTTTTTTCTAAGTTTGGTTTTCCTTTTCAACTTTGCTCATGGTAATTTTTCACATGAGTGAGCAAGTCCGACTCTTTGCACTGTCCGTGGCCTGGAGCCTACCACACTCCTCCACCCATGGGATTCTCCAGGCAAGAGTACCGGAGTGGGTTGCCATTTTCTTCTCCAGAGGATCTTCCTAACCCAGGGATTGAACCCGGGTCTTCCGCATTGTAGGTAGACGCTTTACCGTCTGAGCTAATTTATGTAGTCAAATGTATTCCCTTTTTTCTCTATGGCTTTTGGTGGGTTTAGAGAACCACCCTTACTTTGAGATCGGATAGAAAAAAATCATTCCATGTTTTCTTCTAGTACTATCTTACTTTTCATCTTTAAATCTTTGAGCTAGCTGGATTTTGGTTTTGAATAAGAGCGAGGTAGGAATCCAAGCTTTATTTTTTTTCCCACGTGGTTAGCCAAGTGTCTCAACACCATTTATTGTCCTTCCAAATGGAACTATAACCTTTATCTTACACTAGACATTCATATTTAAGATTATCTCAGAAGTCTTAATTCTTTTCCATTTATTTCTATCTTTCACCAACTATTTATAACACATTTTAGTATACTCTTTTTATATATTAATATTTTATTTTATGTATTTATCAATATCCCCTTTTAACTAGATTTTATATATATTCCTTAAGATACAGAAAAAAAAAGTACTGATGTTAGGTACAAGTATTCTTATAGTGGGAAAATTTTGACACATATTATTTCGAGTATCCCAACTTAAATCATTCAGTGTTCAGGTAGTTTCTTATCTTTCAGACTCTGAACATGATTTAACTCTTAACATTCAGTGTATCTTTGTTTATCATCTCATGTGTCACCTCCAGAGCTTGACACAAAAGTCAGCTTACTGATTACAATGGGAGACCAACTGTGATGAGACCAAGTGTGACAGAGATCTCAATAATGAGTATAAGGAGACAGAAGCCAATCTGTCACCAAGGGAGATGCAGTGATGAAATTTTGGTGGAAAGTGGCCA
Source organism: Bubalus bubalis (assembly GCF_019923935.1). NCBI lineage: Eukaryota > Metazoa > Chordata > Mammalia > Artiodactyla > Bovidae > Bubalus > Bubalus bubalis. The sequence continues at coordinate 47,954,152 of NC_059171.1, read as the reverse complement.
TGAGAGAGGCCCAATCCTCTAAGCGTGTAATCCTCTAAGCGTGTCAATTATGGGAACCACAGGAACAAAGTTGTCAGGTAATGCAAAGGGTTGTTTGATTGTATCAGAAGAAAAAATACAAACCTGACAAACTGGATCCTATATCCCAGTCAAACTCAATAGAGCAAGGAGTACCAGGCCCTCAGGCAAGTACTGGACTTGAGTTCATTACACGATCCAAGGCATTCTTAACAAAAGCAAAAGCTAGTTACATTCAAGTAAGGCTGCTATAAAACCACAAATGTTTGTCATGAATTTTTGTCCTCTTCCCAAAAGAGCCCTACTCAGTCAGGAATGCTGCCCACTGTTCCCACGAGTTTTGAGAGGCCTCTGTAGATCAGGATACTGTGTAGAATCTGCTGGAAATCTATGTGGATGACTCTGGAAATTCTGGAGCAAGTCCATGCCTCCTGAAACCATTCCCTATGAACATATGAATCTATGAACCATATGAACATATGAGAGAGTTCCAGACTTGCTACGAGGCTCAGGCTCATGAATTGCTCGTGACAAGCAGGGGACATGCCAGGGTCCATTTCTGAGTGTGCTAGCATCAAATGGACTCCAGATCTACCACTTGCTAGCCATGGTATGATGGAGTCAAGTGAAGTGAAGCCAAGTCGCTCAGTTGTGTCTGACTCTTTGCAACTGTTATGATGAGTAGTTACCTAATTTCTGTAAGCCCCAGTTTCCGTTTTTTGGAAACAGGTTTTACAAAATCCAGTTATATCTCCTAGGGTTGTTGTGAGGATTAAATTAACAAGGACAATCATGTGCTTAAACTTGACCTGGCACATGTTAATAGTACCTCCTCAATAAATGTTTAGGGTTGTTTTTGCTATGATCATAATTACTGCAACCATTTTGTTTAAAGAGCAGGATTCCATAGGACACAAGTAGAACACAACTATTTCTTTCCCCTACTGCCTGTTCAGACCCATTCCATAGGCCTAGCCTTCCTCTGCCCCTTGGGGGAAGTTTACAGTAAGCTCTAGGATGCCATTGTCACCCTCAAGTACTATGACGTTATCTGTTATGCATGCATAGTCACAGAATAGTCATATTTCAGTTTCATGAATAAAGCAGTTTGGATATGAAGGATGAAGTTTAACTTCAGTTGAATTGCTATCCCTTTCTAGACCAGAGCTAATGGCTAGTTTGGTTTCTCCCAGTGAAGTACTGACAGATAATGAGTAGACACAGATCTGGTTAATAGATAGCTGTGTTCAGTATTACCACACATCCCAGAAATTTATTCCAGCTTTATGGATCCTGAACAATAGTGTGGGTTTCCCTGAACAACAGTGAGGGTGAAGAGTTCTCCTTTACATTTCTCTCCTATTAAAGGGAAGTATGGTTCATTGGCAATTTCGACGGTTCTTTTAAATGATCTCTAATAATAATGTATTGAGGGCTTCCCTGCTGGCCCAGTAGTAGAGATTCTGCCTTCCAATGCAGGAGAAACAGGTTCTATCCCTGAGCTGGGAAGATTCCACATGCCACAGAGCAACCAAGTCTGTAAGCCACAACTATAGAGCCTGTGCTCTAGAGCCAGGGAGCCTCAACTACAGAAGCCTGCATGGCCTAGAGCCCATGGTCTGCAAAAAGAGAAGCCACTGCAATGGGAAGCCGGTGTACCACAACTAAGAGTAGCCCCTGCTGGCTGTAACTACAGGAAAGCCAACACAGCAGCAAAGACCCAGTACAGCCATAAAAAAAATAAATTAAAAAAATTTTTAATGTATTGATTTCATAAAAGTTAAAAAAAAAAAAGGAAGGTTGCCTTGGATCAGGATTTACAAACACTTCAGTTTGGCCTGATGAGCAGGAACTTGGAAAGAGCAAGTTTGTTTACTAAGAAGAGATATATAGATTCTGTCAGTGAGTTAATTATAGCACAAACAGATCAATCACCTTATGGTGGAGCTCCAGGGTAAAGAGCAGGGACACTCGTCCTCAGATGATTATATTCCTTTGTCCTGAGCACATCCCACCCAGTGTGGCTGATTGTCCTCTTGGCTTTCTGTGTCTTCATAATCAATTGTTGTAACTAATATAACTTGAGCATGCTTCTATGTTTGGCATTCAAAAAAATTAATACAATCTTATTGTTCTCCAGTAACAGTGATCTAATCTTTCTCATTTCTGATAGTTATGCCTTTTGGTTCTGTTTCTTGCCTAAAGGCATTAGCCAGAAATCCCAGAATTTTGGTAAATAATATTGATAATAGCAAGAATTCTTTTCTTGATATAAATGTAATGCCTCTGAAGCATTTTTGGTATGCTCTGTCCCTTTGAGTCTCTGATAAAAGTTAACTAGGAAAATGCACAGATCTATAAAAAAAGTTTTAACAGTTTTAGGAGGTGCAAGGACCGTGGACTACATGGAGAGTTTGTGAGTTTCATTAAGTATGAAGCTGGCTATGGCTTAAAAATTTTTTTTACAATATTAGTATTCTTTTTTTTTAACATTTTACTTTTTTTTTTTTTTGGCAATTTCATGAGGCTTGTGGTATCTTAGCTCTCTAATCAAGAACTGAACATGGGCCAACACAGATTGGTCCAGGTTCGAATCTGGGAAAAAAGATTCCTAAACACTGGACCACCAAGGAATTCCCAATAAAGATTCTTTATAGTGCTAATTTAGAAATAAGAAAAAACAAATTTTATCAATTGTTTTTTATCATCAATCAATATATTCATATATTTTTTAGTCTTGCATTGCTGAATTATATTAATATGCTTATCAATATCAAACCATCCTTGCATTTCCAGGATAAATTTTAGTAGGATTTGATATATGATATTTTTAATAGTCTGTCAGATTTAATTTACATTAATAATCACTATATTAATGATTAGGCATTTGCATTTCTAAAAGGATTACAGTGCACGTTAGAAATATTTTCAAATAAAGAGAATTGTAAGAGAAATTATTTGTTGGTTAAACCTCAGTAGGCATGAAAATGCTATCAATAAAAGCATCTCCTTTGTGAGCATTCTGGTAAGTGCTAAAGAATACAGAAGTTTAGAAAATTAGAGAGCTAAAAAGAACAGCAGACCAAATCCACTCATTTTACACTTTAGGAATGCAGTTGACCAGAGAGGTTGTTAACTTGATCAGAGAGGTTGTTAAGTTAAGGCAGCTGATCAGAGAGGTTGACTTGTACAAGATCACACAGCCTAACAGTGGCAGCATTGACTGTACAAATAAGTTGTAATAAGAAAGTTGTCAAGGCTGAAAGAGAAAATTATCTGAAAAACTTACCTTATTTCCAGTGGAACATAAATTCTAAGGGAGAATGAAAAGATTGACCAAGATTTGTTTCTGAAACAGTGAAGGTTTCACGAAGAAATGATGTAAGCATTTTAATAAATTAAAGACATGACTGTCATCGTTAAGGGATTCAAAATATTATGGGGCTTGATATACCCTTATCTTTCAGTTCCAACTCTCTCACTTTCTCTGTATGTATACTTGGACAGTTCTCCCCAACGCACACCAGGGAAGCCTTCCTGCCAAGAATGGGCTAAGTACATTACCAACAGGGATAAAAGAAACACAGAACAAATGAAAGAGACTTTGAGGACAGATATTTCAGAAAGTCTCTAAGTTTTAGAACTATCTGGAACTATACCCACACATATGAAGGGCCCAGGCAAAGCAGGGGCTTCTCTTGCTTGCTGTGTGTGCAAGTTCAGGTAGATTGTCTTTTAAGGTCTCAAACAGGGTCCTATGAAACCTGATCAGCTTTATGCTGAAGCTATTCACCCACTTCCCTTCCTTTCACCTCATCAGCACAGAGTCAGCAGGAGCCTTGCGGAGCTGCCCAACACACGGTGCCCAGGCAGCGCTTGACCTCACGTGTGGCCAAGGGCTGACTTTTGAGGACTGCAACAACAGGACTGCAACATCTGCTTTGCTTGGATAAGCCAGTGAGAAACTCAGCCAAACTGACTGTTTGGTGTCACATAGCAGAACAATCAGGAGATGACTGATTTTTTTTTTCTCCTAGCCGCTGTGTTGACACGACCTCAGATTCTAATCTAATGGTACATTTTATTGAAGGCTTGCTACAAAGAGCACACTTTAAATTTTTTTCAACCATTAAGAGGCTGCTATATTTACTATTTATTTGAATCTCCAAACACTCTACAGCCGATAGAACAGTTAATATTATCCTAATTTAATAAAAGATAGATTTGGTTAATTCACTCCAAGTCTCATAGCTTTTTTTTTTTTTTTCTGTCTTTCCTCCTTTTTTTTTGTTTTGTTTTGTTTATTCATATCTTTTAAGTGGTGGAGCTAGACCTGATTTTAACTGTCTGTCTCTCTCAGTATGCCACACTGTCCCAGCTTCATTAGCATTTATTTTCTAAAAATGTATACTATATGGAGAGAAAGTTGTACTTGTTAGAGTTTTGCAGTTTCTTTCTTTCTTTCTTTTTTGGCTGGACTACACGGCTTTTGGGATCTTTGTTCCTTGACCAGGAATCGAACCTGAACCCTTGGCAGTGAAAGCACCGAGTCCTAACCTCTGGAACACCAGTGAGTTTCCAGGGTTTTACAGTTTTAAATACTTGCAAATATTTGGAATGCTTACAGAAGCATTCAATAAATAGATGCTATGTAGGTTGTAAATACATTTCGTTGAGGAAATTTACTTACATAATATTTGGAGGAACACTGAAGAGAATTGAAATCTATTTTTTAAAATAATTTAATGGATATAAGGAGTGTCTTTGTGGGGCTTACCTGGTGGCTCAGATGGTAAAAAATCTGTCTGCAATGCAGGAGACTCGGGCTTGATCCCTGGCTCAGGAAGATCCCCTGGAGAAGGGCATGGGAACCCACCCCAGTATTTTTGCCAGAAGAATCCCATGGATAGAGGATCCTGGAGGGCTACAGTTCATGAGGTCACAGAGAGTCGGACACTACTGAGCGACTAACACACACACACGGAGTGTCTGTAGAAATACTAATATGATAAAACAAAACCTAATCGCTCAGAATTTAGGACATTTAAAAAAGTTTTTTTCATTGTGGGAATTTAAAAATGTACACAGAAGAAGAGAGAAGAGTATAATGAACCCATCTTCCCACTTCAGCCATTATCAACATATGGCCAATCATTTATCACCATCCTGTATGTCCCTTACATCCCTTCCTTGGATTATTTTAAGTAAATCTCAGACATTATATCATTTCATCCATGATATTTCACTGTGTATGTCTCAAAGATAAGGAGTTGTTGTTTTTTTTTTTGTTGTTGTTGTTGTTTTTTTGCCACATCCCAAGACATGTGGGAACTTAGTTCCCTGAACAGGGATCAAACCTGTGTCCCTCTTGCACTGGAAGGCAGAATCCTAACCACTGGACTGCTAGGGAAGTCCCAGTAGCCTTTTTCTTAAATCACAATATTAGTGCACATTTTAAAAGTGAACAGTAATTTCTTAATATCATCTAGTATCCAGTTTGTGCTCAAATGTTTCTGATTTTCTCCAAAATGCCCTTTATGGTTGGTTTGTTCAAATCAGCATACAAACAAGATTCATACATCAAATTTGCCTAGTATATCTTTAAATCTCCTTTAATCTAAGTTCTGTCAAGAAAAATATTGAAATAACTGCCCCTGGAAGAATTCTCTGGCATTTGAGGAAGTAATTTCATGTATATATACAATACTTGATTTATTCTAAGGCAGGGTTAATTATGGGCTTTCCAGGTGGCTCAGTGGTAAAGAATTTGCCTGCCAATGCAGGAGACTCAGGAGATGTGGGTTCAATTCCTGTGTCGGGAAGATTCCCTGGAGAAAAGAATGGCAACTGACTCCAGTATTCTTGCCAGGGAAAATCCATGCACAGAGGAGCATGACAGGCTGCAGTCCATGGGGCCATAAAGAGTCAGACATGACTAAACATTCACACACACACACACAGGGTTAATTGTAAGATGCATTATTATTTTATGTAGCACCAAGAAATTTAAAATGCTGACAAATGTCAGCAATTGTAAATATATTCCAATTTCAGAGAAATAAAAATGGGGGAAATATGTCTTAAAATCAGTAAAATATGGCAGTTGCAACACAGAAAACTCACATGCTATTTTCATATTCAAATGGAATGTGGGAAAGGCATATGGGATGTGGAAAAAGTCCCTTAGATGGGAATGATTCACTTCTATTCCAGAGCAGATGAAGAATGAAGAGTGACACCATCCCTTGTTTCATGGCTAATCCTTGTGAACTCCTTTCTCCTCTGTGTGCTTTGACTTCAAGTTTGACATAGAACTTGAACTTCTTAGAATGTTTATACCATATTTAATGTACTCAGGACTTTAACTTGTTACACAAATTATAGTCTCTGAGAAATGCTTACTCTTTTGATTACTTTGACTTTAGGATGTTAGGTGGGGCTTCCGAGGTGGTGCTAGGGGTAAAGAATCCACCTGCCAGTGCAGGAGACACAGGACACATGAGTTCAATCCCTGGCTTGGAAAGATCCTCTGGAGAAGGAAATGGCAGTGCCTGGAGAATCCCATGGGCAGAGGAACCTGGCAGGCTACAATCAATGGGGCTGCAAACAATCAGACATGACTGAGTAACCAAGTACAAAATGTTAGGTGAGCCCAATTTGAAAAATACATATTCATAATGCCAAAGGCTTTGACTGTGTGGATGACAATAAACCATGGAAAATTCTGAAAGAGATTGGAACACCAGACTACCTGATCTGCCTCTTGAAAAATCTGTATGCAGGTCAGGAAGCAACAGTTAGAATGGTACATGGAACAACAGACTGGTTCCAAATAGGAAAAGGAGTACATCAAGGCTTTATATTGTCACCCTGCTTATTTAACTTGTATGCAGAGTACATCATGAGAAATGCCAGGCTGAATGAAGCACAAGCTGAAATCAAGATTGCCGGGAGAAATATCAATAGTCTCAGATATGCAGATGACACCACCCTTATGGCAGAAAGTGAAGAAGAACTAAAGAGCCTCTTGATGAAGGTGAAAGTGGAGAGTAAAAAAGTTGGCTTAAAGCTCAACATTCAGAAAACTAAGAACATGACACCTGGTCCTATCACTTCATGGCAAATAGATGGGGAAACAGTAGAAACAGTGTCAGACTTTATTTTTGGAGGCTCCAAAATCACTGCAGAGGGTGATTGCAGCTATGAAATTAAAAGACGCTTACTCCTTGGAAGGCAAGTTATGATCAACCTAGACAGCATTTAAAAAGCAGAAACATTACTTTGCCAACAAAGGTCCATCAAGTCAAGGCTATGGTTTTTCCAGTAGTCATGTATGGATGTGAGAGTTGGACTATAAAGAAAGCTGAGCGCCAAAGAATTGATGCTTTTGAATTGTGATGTTGGAGAAGACTCTTGAGAGTTCCTTGAACTGCAAGGAGATCCAACCAGTCTATCCTAAAGCAAATCAGTCCTGAGTGTTCATTGGAAGGACTGATGTTGAAGCTGAAACTCCAATACTTTGGCCACCTGATGCAAAGAGCTGACTCATTTGAAAAGACCCTGTTGTTAGGAAAGATTGAAGACAGAAGGAGAAGGGGACGACAGAGAATGAGATGGTTGGATGGCATCACCGACTCAATGGACATGAGTTTGGGTAAACTCCGGGAGTTGGTGATGGACAGGGAGGCCTGGCGTGCTGCAGTCCATGGGGTTGTAGAGAGTCGGACATGACTGAGCGACTGAACTGAACTGAATGCCACATAATGTTCTAGAAAAGCATCTACTTCTGCCTCATCGACTACACTAAAGCCTGATTGTGTGGATCAGAACAACTTTTGGAAAATCCTTAAAGAGATGGGAGTACCAGACCGCCAAGATGCAACAGTTAGAATGGAACATGGAACAATGGGCTGGTTCCAAATTGAGAAAGGAATACCACAAAGCTGTTATCTTGCCACCCTGTTTATTTAACTTCTATGGAGAAGGCAATGGCAACCCACTCCAGTACTCTTGCCTGGAAAATCCCATGGACAGAGGAGCTTGGTAGGCTGCTGTCTATGGGGTCGCATAGAGTCCGACACGACTGAGCGACTTCACTTTCACTTTTCACTTTTCATGCATTGGAGAAGGAAATGGCAACCCTTCAGTGTTCTTGCCTGGAGAATCCCAGGGAGGGCGGAGCCTGGTGGGCTGCCGTCTATGGAGTTGCACAGAGTCGGACACGACTGAAGCGCCTTAGCAGCAGTTAGCATGCAGAGTGCATCATGCGAAATGCTGAGCTGGATGAATCACAAGCTGGAATCAAGATTGTGGGGAGAAATATCAACAACCTCAGATATACAGATATACCAGTTTAATGGTAGAAAGTGAAAAGGAACTAAAGAGCCTCTTGATGAGGGTGAAAGAAGAGAGTGAAAAAGCTGCCTTGAAACTCAACATTATAAAAACAAAGATCACGGCATCTGGTCCTGGTCAAATGTCACTCTGGCCTTCAAAATGCTGTGCAGGGTGCAATTGCAGAGATAGTTTCTTCTTGATTTGTGCCATCGTAGATGTATGCTTAATGGGCAATAATATTCTTTACATCGGCTGGGTGACAAAGGAGGAAAACTGGCCAAATTAGCCTGAAACATGGTAGTTTTGGGTTTTACATCTTAGCGATATTGACGTCACAGATTAGTTCCCGATAAGATGAGTGTCCACTTCAAAGACTTTGGGCTTCAACCTGTTCCCTTCTTGTTAACAGAAGCCTTTTGATAAGCAAAGGTTAGGAGCGTAAGAGGGGTATAATTGTAGCACAGGTCCCAGTACCGATGAAAACACGCTCTAAACTTTTTTGCCTCAGGTCACTGACAGTTTCTGAAAGGCAGAAGACTTTGATTTCTCCCTGGAGAGATTCCAACTCAGGGCTGAAGAATTTTGCTTCTAGCTATCTGTGCTTATGAGAAGAATCTGAGTTGTTTATTTACCAAATCTATAGTTGCCCAAAGGCAGTGTACTCCTAGGGGCTCTCAGAAACCTGGGATACAGAAGTTTTTTAAAAAGTAGAAATGTACTACCTAATTCTTTGTGGTATATGTGCCCTCTGAGATATGAAATAGACTTGTTTTAGAATTAGCTTTCTAAGGATCCAGGAAGTTCTAACATGGAAAATGTAAAATCAGGGTTTCCGGTAAAGCTGCAATTTACATTTGCTCTCCTATTTCTGCCTTGATTTTTAAAAAATTTTAATTAGCGTACATTATTGTACATAACTGAGCGACTAAACAAGAACAACAGATAGTTGATCTACAATGTTGTATTAATTTCTGCTATACAGCAAAATGAATCTGTTATACATATACATATATTCACTCTTTTTAGATTCTTTTCCCATGCAGGTCATTACAGAGTGTTGAGTAGAGTTCCCTGTGCTATACTGTAGGTCCTTTTTAGTTATCTTGCCTTGATTAGTGAAAGGAATAAAATCTTTCAATTTTGTCATAAGGATTTGACAGCAGATTATTGATCAGCTTCCCCTATCGACAATTTAAGTTTCAATGATAGTGTATTTGAAATGTATTTGGAATGCTGCTCCAAACTTACCTATTTTTCATAAGTTACAAGAAAGACTTAACTGTAGTTTGCTATTTTCACTAGCCTGGTATCCTGAGAATTTACACTAGCTACTCTGAGGTTGAACCTTGCTTCTCAACAATTCTCACAACAAAAAGTGAGAATTATTGGTTAAGGGGAAAGAAAAGTAATGCATATAAAGTTCCATGAAAACATGAAACTTAGGAACATTAGAAAATTGAATTTATTTCCAGACACTCTGGAAATAAAGAAATGTAAAAAGGGAGAATTACTTATTCAGAAGCAGAAAGAGTATAGTAGTGGATATACTTGAAACTAAGACAAAATTGTAAATCAAATGAACTTCAATATAAAATAAAACTTAAAAAAAGAGCATAGTAGTGGATATATTTTCTTAGTTAAGTCAACAATAAATGCTCTTCTTTGTCACAGTAGTAAAATAAATTTCTGACTTATATTGTTAATTAAAAAAAAATTCAAATCCCATGTGTCTTTTTTTTCTCTTCCAGTGCTTGTAATGTCAGTCACCATTTCAACACAGTCCTCAAGAACTGTTTGAAGAACAACTAATTAAGTTTACATCCTCTGTTTGTTTCAAATTCTAAATTTTCATAGACCTGTAAACCTAGAAGGGAACTTCTTTTTCAGTAAATGTTTTATTGAAGTATTATATTTACAGAAAGGTTCAGCCAAATAATTTTATGTAAAGTGAACACACCCACATGACCACCACTCAGATTAAGAAATAGATTATAACCAACACCATAGGAAGCCCCTAGTACCCCCGATTAGTTATTCCTCACTCCAAAGCTAACTACTATTCTGACTTCTTTCATCATAGTTTTACCTGTTTCTGATCTTTGTAAAACTGCAGTTAGAAGTATCATTTTGAATCTGATTTTCACTCAACATTAATGTTTGTGAAAATCAGTCATAGTGTTGCAGGCTGTCCATCCTCATTATTGTATGCGGGTGTGCTGTGCTCAGTTGTGTCCAACTCTTTGCAACCTTATGGACTGTAGCCCACCAGGCTCCTGTGCCCATGGGATTCTCCAGGCAAGAATAATGGAGTGGGTTGCCATGCCCTCCTCCAGGGGATCTTCCTGACCCAGGGATTGAACCCATGTCTCCTACATCTTCTGCATCGCAGGCGATTCTGTACTCTGTGAGTCACCTGGAAGCCTCATTGTTGTGTAGTATTCCATTATATAAAAATAGCATAATATACATATTCATAATATATCTATCAAATATTGATGAACATTTGAATTGTTTTGAGTTTCGAGCTATTATGGAGAGTCCTGATAAGAATATTTTGTTTTTGATTTTTGGGACTTGTATGTGTAAGCTTCCCTTGGTTATACAGTGAAAAATGGAGGATTTAAGTCCACCTTCAGTAGATATTTTCAAACAGGTTTTCAAAGTTGTAGTACACATTAACACTTTTACCAGCAGTATATGAAAGTTCAATTTGCTTCACATTCTTGCCAACACTTTGTACTGTTAGTCTTGTTCATTTTAGGTATTTTGGTGGATGTGCAATGGTTTTAATTTGCACTTTGCTGGTGATTAATAAAACAAGTACCTTGTCACAGGTTTATTGATTGGGTATCCTTTTTATGGAATACCAGTTTTAATCTTTTGCCCATTGTTCTATCAAGTAGGCTGCTTTCTTCTATCAACTAGTAGGAATGCGTCACATATATTGGGTTGGCCAGTAAGTTCATTCAGGTTTTTCCATTTGTTCATTTGAGTTTTTCCTTAAGCTGTAACAGAAAAACCCAAATGAACTTTTCGGCCAGTTCAATAGATACAATTTTGGGGTTGAATATTTGTACTACAAATATCTTTTCCAACTTGCCTGTTTTCCTTTTCACTGTTTTAATGATACTGATAAACATACATTTTTATTTTAATATAGTCCAATTTTCAGATCTTCATCTTTATGATTTGTACTTTATGGTTTGTCCTATTTTAGAAAATTGTCACCTGTCTCAAACTCATGAAAATACTCTCATCTGTCTTCTTTCTAGGAGTATTATTGTTTCATGTTTGGAATTAAAATTCTCTAATAGTAATCTTGTCTGAGGTGAGGGTTAAGATTCAATTTTCACTTTTTTTTCTTATATGGATATCAATTAACTGCATTATTTGAAAAGACCACTTCTTTCCTCATGATACCACACTCATTCTGTGTCTAAACTTTCTGTTCAGTTCCAATGGTCTGTTTGTCTATTTTTATAAGAATAACACACTAATCAATTATTACAGTTTTGTAAGTTTATTAACTTTGTTCTTCTTCATAACTATCTTTGCTATTCTTGGCCCTTTGAATTTCCAAATAAATTTTAGAATCAGGTAGTAAATTTGCCTAAAAACCTGTTGGGGCTTAAATTGGATTTACATTTAATATCTTCAATCAATTTGGGAAGAACTACATCTTTACAACAGTGTCTTTCAATCCACAAATGTAGCACGTTCATTCTATGTATTTAGATTTTATTTATTTTTCTTTCAACATAGTTCTGTGATTTTTCTATGAAGGTGTTTTAATTTCATCAGAATATTCCCAGATAGCATGATTTTTAAAATACTAAGTGATATTTTTTATATTGCTATATAATCAACATATAACATTATACTCAGTCAGTTCAGTCGCTCAGTCATGTCTAACTCTTTGCAACTCCATGGACACAGCACGCCAGGCCTCCCTGTCCATCACCAACTCCCAGAGCTTACTCAAACTCATGTACATCAAGTCGGTGATGCCATCCAATCATCTCATCCTCTGTCGTCCGTCCCCTTCTCCTCCTGCCTTCAATCTTTCCCAGCATCAGGGTCTTTTCCAATGAGTCAGTTTTTCACATCAGGTGACCAAAGTTTGGAATTTTAGCTCCAGCCTCAGTCTTCCAATGTATATTCAGGACTGATTTCCTTCAGGATTGACTGGTTGGCTCTCCTTGCAGTCCAAGGGACTCTCAAGAGTCTTCTCCAACACCACAGTTCAAAAGCATCAATGCTTTGCTGCTCAGTTTTCTTTATAGTCCAACTCCATCCATACATGACTACTGGAAAAACCATGGCTTTGACTAGACAGACCTTTGTCAGCAAAGTGATGTCTCTGCTTTTTAATATGCTGTCTAGGTTCATAGCTTTTCTTTCAAGGAGCAAGTGTCTTTTAATTTCATGGCTGCAGTCACCATCTGCAGTGATTTTGGAGCCCAAGAAAGTAAAGTCTCGCACTATTTCCACTGTTTCCCCATCTATTTGCCATGAAGTGATTGGACCGGATGCCATGATATTAGTTTTCTGAATGTTGAGTTTTAACCCAAACTTTTCACTCTCCTCTTTCACTTTCATCAAGAGGTTCTTCAGTGCTTTTCACTTTCTGCCATAAGGGTGGTGTCATCTATGTATCTGAGGTTACTGATTATTTCTCCCGGCAATCTTGATTCCAGCTTGTGCTTCATCCAGCCCAGCGTTTCTCATGATGTACTCTGCATATAAATTAAATAAGCAGGGTGACAATATACAGCCTTGATGTACTCCTTTCCTAATTTGGAACCAGTCTGTTGTTCAATGTCCAGTTCTAACTGTTGCTTCTTGACCTGCATACAGATTTCTCAGGAGGCAGGTCAGGTGGTCTGGTATTCCCATATCTTTCAGAATTTTCCACAGATTGTTGTGATCTACACAGTCAAAGGCTTTGATGTAATCAATAAAGCAGAAGTAGATGTTTTTCTGTAATTCTCTCTCTTTTTCTATAATCCAATAGATGATGACGATATGATCTCTAGATCCTCTGCCTTTTCTAAATCCAACTTGAACATCCAGAAGTTCATGGTTCACGTACTGTTGAAGCCTCCCTTGGAGAATTGTGAGCATTACTTTGCTAGTGTGTGAGATGAGTGCAAATGTGCGGTAGTTTGAACATTCTTTGGCATTGCCCTTTGGGATTCGGATGAAAACTGACCTTTCCCAGTCCTGTGGCGACTGCTGAGTTTTCCAAATTTGCTGGGATACTGAGTGCAGCACTTTCACAGCATCATCTTTTAGGATTTTAAATAGTTCAATTGGAATTCCATTGCCTCCACTAGACCCACTTGACTTCGCCTTCCAGATGTCTGGTTCTAGGTGGGTGATCACATGAATATTTTCATGACCCAGATGACATATATTAATTTCCAGTTAATGGGATGATTCGATATTTGTGTACATTGCAAAATGATCACCACACTGAGTACAGTTAATATGTATCACCATGCATATTAATATTTACAAATTTTTTTTCTTTTGATGAAAATTTTTAACTATGCAATGCAGTATTATCAACTATAATCACCACGTTGTACATCCTTATGATTTATTCATTTTATAATTGGAATTTTGTACATTTTGATCCCCTTCACTTATTTTTTTCACCATCCCCCCACCACACCTCAGGCAAACACCACACCTTTTCTATATCCATGAGCTCATTTTTTTTTTTAATGCCACACAGAAGTGTGATCACATGGTATTTATCTTTTTCTGTGTGACTTGTTTCACTTAGTATAATGCCCTCGAGGTCCATCCATATTGTCACAAATGGCAAGATTTCTTTCTTTCTTATGGCCAAATATTGTTCTCTTGTATGTATGTAGATCATTCTCTTTCCTTTTCTTGGTGTGCTACACGGCATGTGGGATCTTAGTTCCCTGACCAGGGATCCCACCCTCCTGCAGTGGAAGTTTGGAGTCTTAACCACTGGACCACCAGAAAGTCCCAACATTTTCTTTACTTATTCATCCATCGATGGACATTTAGATTGTTTCTATGTCTTGGCTACTGTAAATAATGCTGTGATAGACATGGGGGGAATGCATATATTTTTTGAGTTAGTGTTTTCATTTTTCTTGAATAAATACTCAGAAGTAGAATTGCTGCATCATCTAGTAGCTCTAGTTGTACTTTTTTGAGGAATCTCCATACTGTTTTCCACACTGGCTGCACCAGTTTACATTCCACTAACAATGCACAAGTGTTTCCTTTTCTCCACATCCTTGCGAACACTTGTAATTTCTAAGTGATTTATATTTAATTGTTTTCATTGTATATAAATAACACTGATATTTTATATTGATTTCGTGAATATAGTGATCTTGCTACATCTAGAGCAGATTCTCTCATATTTTTTCCATATGTAATCACATCATCAGTGAATAATGACAGTTTTATTTCTTCCTTTGTCATTCTTATAACTTTTTTTTTTACTTATTACATTGGTACTGTAGTTCAGTGTTATTAAAAATAGTGATGATGAGCATCCATGTTTTTTTCTTGATTTCAGTGGTGAATACTTTTAGTATTTCACCATCAAGTGTAATGTTTATTGCATATTTTTATAGATTCTTTTTGTCAAATTAGGAACATATTCATCTATTTCTAGTTTTCTAGGTTTTTTTGTTTTTTTTTTTTTTTTGCATGAATGGGCCTACAAGGAAACTTTTAATCTAGCTCCTTTATTCTGGTGCTTATGTGCTTAGTCGCTCAGTCGTGTCTGACTCTGCATGGACTGTAGCTCACCAGGCTCCTCTGTCCATGGAATTCTCCAGGCAAGAATACTGGAGTGGGTTGCCATCTCCCCCTCCAGGGGATCTCCCCAACCCAGGGATCAAACCCAGGTCTACCACTGCAGGCAGATTCTTTACCATCTTAGCCACCAGGGAAGCCTCTATTCTTAGTGTGGAGTATATCCAAACTGCTCTGTAGTTTAGATTTAATATTAAGTGAAAGTGAAAGTGTTAGTCGCTTAGCAGTGTCCGACTCTTTGTGACCCCATGGACTATAGCCCACCAGGCTCCTCTGACCATGAAATTCTCCAGGCAAGAATACTGGAGTGGGTAAACATTTCTTTCTCCAGGGGCTCTTCCTGACCCAGGAATTGAGCATAGGTCTCCTGCATTGCAGGCAGATTCTTCACCATTTCCTGGCAGTTCAATGATTAGGACTCCAGGCCTTCACTGCCAAGGACCAGGGGTATGATCCCTGGTCAGGAGAACTAAGATCCTACAAGCCTGTTAGCACAGCCAAAGATACAAAACAAAACAAAAATCCCACAACCTTACATTTTAATAATTCATTCTTATTTATTTGGCTGCACCCAGTCTTAGTCGGGAGAAGGCAATGGCACCCCACTCCAGTACTCTTGCCTGGAAAATCCCACGGACAGAGGAGCCTGGTAGGCTGCAGTCCATGGGGTCACTAAGAGTCAGACACAAATGAGTGACTTCACTTTCACTTTTCCCTTTCATGCATTGGAGAAGGAAATGGCAACCCACTCCAGTGTTCTTGCCTGGAGAATCCCAGGGATGGGGGAGCCTGGTGGGCAGCTGTCTATGGGGTAGCACAGAGTCGGACATGACTGAAGCGACCCAGCAGCAGCAGCAGCAGTCTTAGTCATGGCACAAGGGATATTCAGCTGCAGCATGAGAACTCTTAGTTATGGCATGTGGGATCTAGTTCCCTGATCAGGGATCAAACCCAGGCCCCTTGCATTGAGAGCTTAAATCTTGCCACTGGACCACTAGGGAAGTCTGTAATAATCAATTCTTATGGGCAGTATGATTTTCCCAGTAGTCATGTATGGATGTGAGTTAGACCATGAAGAAGGCTGAGCACTGAAGAATTCTCATAATTCTCCCACTGTGTTGTTGGAGAAGACTCTTGAAAGTCCCTTGGACTGCAAGGAGATCAAACCAGTCAATCCTAAAGGAAATTAACCCTGAATATTCACTCGAAGGACTGATGTTGAAACTGAAGCTTCAATACTTTGGCCGCCTGATGTGAAGAGCTGACTCACTGGATAAGAACTTGATGTTGGGAAAGATAGAAGGCAGGAGGAGAGGTGGTTCACAGAGGATGAGGTGGTTGGATGGCATCACAGATTCAATGGACATGAGTTTGAGCAAGCTTCAGGAGATGGTAAAGGACAGGGAAGTCTGGTGTGCTGCAGTAAATGGGGTCACAAACAATTGGACATGACTGAGCAACTGAACAACAGCAATCTGATATGTTTTACAATCGCCAGTCAGTTTACTGTGAAATGGGGACGATGATCATATTTATTTCAATTTGTTTTGGGGAGATGAAGTAAGTATATGTAAACTTTTAAAAAAGTGCCTGATAGACAGTGAGAATTTTATAAACATTAGCTATTATTACCTTTTTTTCTCCCCCCTTTTTGCATATGAAGAAAAAAAAGTTGACAAAGAGCGAGTGACAACAGGCTTGGTGCTGAAAACCAGTTATCTTCTTTCTTTGGCCATGCCACCTGGCTTGCAGGATCCTAGTTCCCTGATCAGGAATTGAATGGGCCCCAGTAATGAAAATGCCGAGTCCTAACCAAGGGGCCATCAGGGAATTCCCAGAAAACTAGCTATCTTGACTCTCATCTCTTGGCTTTTTCCCTTACATCATTTTCCTTCAGGAACAGATTCAGCAGCCTTTTAATAGTTCTACATTAGTAAGTCTCTTAATCATATTCTGTGTAGTTGCTAAGTCATGTCTGACTTAATAACCCTGTGGACTGTAGCCTGCCAGGCTCCCCTGTTGATGGCATTCTCCAGGCAAGAGAAAGTTTTCAAAAATTATAAAATAATGCTTCCAAACTGTACTGACTGGAAAGGTTCTTCTACTTAGATAATTCTAAGTAGTCAGCATACTTAGTGTATATGATTCCTATGTCTCGGAATAGCAGAAGCATTTGAGGAAGAATTTTTTTTATTTAAGTTCTTTCTCATAGACTCTTCTTATAAGTTAAGACTACCACATCCCTCATGGTTGCCATGCAAAGAATCTTGTCTTCAATCAGCTCATTAAGGTACCTTTGTAAAGATAGTGTTTTTTTAAAGGCACTTTGCCAGCTCCCTCAAACATAACTTTGCAAATGGACAGCAAGAAAAACATAGCAAATCACTTCCATATGGCTTAAGGCAATGAAAAAATTTTTTGATTAATGACACATTCAGTACAACAAAATAACTTCCAAGTCTGCTAGAGACAGTAACTTATCTGCTACATTGATTTTTCATGTGATTTTTTTTATTGTTTTGACTCTGTAAAAACCCTTCTAAACTCCCAATTGGTTGGTTCATTTTTAAACAACAGCCTCTTCCAAGATGATCACCTGTTCATATTTGTCAGCCCTATCAAGCAAATAGCTGGTCTTAAACTTATTTTAGAACCAGCTGCTTTAAACATATGCTTCAATATTCAAGGGATTTTTTTTACAGACTCATCAGTTGATAAAATCATTAACATGTCATCTGCATATGCAAGTACTAGTCTGAGCATCTAAAACTACTCTGCTTCCTTCCACACCTGTCTAAATTGTGAACCAAGCAAGTTAGTTTACATCAAAAATTCTCATCAAAGGGTTTTTAATTAATACATAAAGGACCAAATGGGTACTCTACCCTTAATGTTTTCATTATCTGGATCTCTCTATTCCTCCCAGACAGAAACTAACCACGTCATTTTCACACTCTCAACAAACTGAAAAGGTATTACGTAAGCCTTAAACATGTTCTCTCCCATAAAGAGCTTTTTTTTTTTTTTTTCTGTCTTTTTCAAAGAAAATAGGGTAAAAATTCAACCGTCTTTAATTCTGTATGTTTTACAGTTTCTCTTGGTATAATGAAACCATCTGCCACCTCTGTCCCTAATGCCTGGAATGAATCAAATCATCTTCCTTGCAAACATTGTTAATCTCACAGTAATCCTTCCTAATCACTTTGTAATCAGCACTCCAAGGGGCTGAAGGTCCTTGACTCTTAATCACGATATTTTAATCATCATTCTTGTGAGACAGCAGTTAGTAATCCCTGAATCTTGGGCTTATTTCTTCCCAACTTCCTAATTATTCCCTAGAACAAAGAACAGAAGCTCTTTAGATAAGAGAAACCAGATCTCTCTGGCTAGAACTGGTTGGTAGTACATGACAGCCTCAGGGTGGTATTTCTGATGACTATTATTTTCAGTTTTGGACACTGAAGACAGCTCCTTATTTTTGTTTTCGTTCCCAATTTTCCTTTGTTTTATTTCCTTATTCTTTTCTTTAATCTTTTTCCTTTATTGCACTTTTTACCTTACCAAAATTTTACATAATGATTTATTTTTCCATTTGGCATCCTTAAAAGGCTTTGGTCTCTAGATGTATAATTAATTCTTATTTTTATTCTTTCTCAAACTGAGAAAATTTCCCTCTATTTCTAGTTTGCTGGGATCTTTTATCATGAATCAGTATTGGATCTGATCAAATGCTTTTTATGCATCTATCGATATGACCATGATTTTTCTCCTTTGGACTTTTGATGAAATGGATTACATTAATTGATTTTTGTCTCTCTATATTCTTAGGATGCAATATTCTTACTCCTTTATATAACTTTACAATTTATTTCTTTTTCTTTCCAATATTTTTTTCCTGAAAGGGATGGAAGAAACTCATGACATATTTTAGAGACTTGCTGTCTTATTAAATAATTGAATATTCTTTTTTCTTCATAACTTTTTCTCCATCACCAGTTTAAGATTGTGTTACTTTCTCATCTCACAATGTCTTTCATGACCATGTTTATGTAGCACTTACCATAAAATCTATTTCTATTCTTAAAATTAATTCAGTTAATTTACTTTAAAAATATTATGCAGGACTACTATTTGTCAGACACAAAGCAGAAACTCATTCACCATTTGGTGTGAGGCCCCATGTCAGCTAAATACCTCTTGCCTAGAATCGAAGTTTAAAGATCATTAAAGAAACCAGTTGAGAAACTGGCCTTTTCCTTTGGTTACTTAAATAATAAAAATGATCACTAGAGAGTAGGATATATCTTTTATGATTTCCTCATCCCAAGTCTCACCCTGTAGCATATTTCTCAAGTTTCCAAGTATAGATTGGTAACTAAGTGTGTCCTGATTGCATTTGATGAGAATGGGACTGGAGAGTCGAGGCAGAGAAGACCTGAAATGTCTTCTCTCTGAGTCTATATTAGGAAAGTAGCCACTTCATAACTGATGCCTTTGCTCTCTGTTTCTCTCCACTCTCATCGGTGATCTCCCTCAAACATAGCACTGATTTTCCTTTTTGACAATCCAGTGGTTTTTAGTATGTCTACAGAGTTGTGCAATAATCACCACAATCAATTTTAGAACATGCTTATCATCCCCCAAAGAAACTCCTGTCCCTTAAATATCATGTCCCAGTCCTTCCATCTCACCATTCAGAACTAGGCAAACACAAGTCTCCTTTCTATCTCTATGGATTTCCCTATTCTTGACATTTCATGTAAATGGAATCATATACTATGTGGTCTTTTTGTGGCAGGCTTCTTTCCCTTAGCATATTGTTCTCAAGGACCATCTATGTTGTAGTATGTACAGATACCACATTTTGTCTGTTCATCAGCTGATGGACCCTTGGATTGTTTCTACCTTTGGACTATTAGGAATATTGCTGTGTGTACATTCATTTACAGGTTTTCATGTTACCATGTTTTCATTTCTCTTGGGTATAAACTTAGGGATGGAATTGGTGGATCATAATATAACCCTATGTTTAACTCTTTAAGGAACTGCCACACTATTTTCCAAAATTAATGCACTATTGTACATTCCCACCAATGGACTTCTGGGGTTCCAATTTCTGCACATTCTCACCAACACTTGTTACTGCCTTTTCTATCATAGCTAAACGAGTAGGTGTGAAGCAGGGTCCCTTACAATTTTGATTTGCACTCCCTTATGACCATGACTTTGCTGGAGCAGCCGTAAAGAGATACCCCATGTCCAAGGTAAGAGAAACCCAAGTAAGACGGTAGGTGTTGTGAGAGGGCATCAGAGGGCAGACGCACTGAAACCATAATCACAGAAAACTAGCCAATCTGATCACACGGACCACAGCCTTGTCTAACTCAATGAAACTAAGCCATGCTGTGTGCGGCCACCCAAGATAGGCGGGTCATGGTGGAGAGGTCTGACAGAATGTGGTCCACTGGATAAGGGAATGGCAAACCACTTCAGTATTCTTGCCTTGAGAACCCCATGAACAGTATGAAAAGGCAAAATAATAGGATACTGAAAGGGGAACGCCCCAGGTCAGTAGGTGCCCAATATGCTACTGGAGATCAGTGGAGAAATAACTCCAGAAAGAATGAAGGGATGGAGCCAAAGCAAAAACAATACCCAGTTGTGGATGTGACTGGTGATAGAAGCAAGGTCTGATGCTGTAAAGAGCAATATTGCATAGGAATCTGGAATATCAGGTCCATGAATCAAGGCAAATTGGAAGTGGTCAAACAGGAGATGGCAAGAGTGAACATTGACATTCTAGGAATCAGCAAACTAAAATGGACTGGAATGGGTGAATTTAACTCAGATGACCATTATATCTACTACTGTGGGCAGGAATCCCTTAGAAGAAATGGAGTAGCCATCATGGTCAACAAAAGAGTCCGAAATGCAGTACTTGGATGCAATCTCAAAAATGACAGAATGATCTCTGTTCATTTCCAAAGCAAACCATTCAATATCACGGTAATCCAAGCCTATGCCCCAACCAGTAATGCTGAAGAAGCTGAAGTTGAACGGTTCTATGAAGACCTACAAGACCTTTTAGAACTAACACCCAAAAAAGATGTCCTTTTCATTATACGGGACTGGAATGCAAAAGTAGGAAGTCAAGAAACACCTGGAGTAACAGGCAAATTTGGCCTTGGAATACAGAATGAAGCAGGGCAAAGACTAATAGAGTTTTGCCAAGAGAACACATTGGTCATAGCAAACACCCCCTTCCAACAACACAAGAGAAGACTCTACACATGGACATCACCAGATGGTCAACACCGAAATCAGATTGATTATATTCTTTGCAGCCAAAGATGCAGAAGCTCTATACAGTCAGCAAAAACAAGACCAGGAGCTGACTGTGGCTCAGATCATGAACTCCTTATTGCCAAATTCAGACTTAAATTGAAGAAAGTGGGGAAAACTACTAGACCATTCAGGTATGACCTAAATCAAATCCATATGAGTATACAGTGGAAGTGAGAAATAGATTTAAGGGACTAGATCTGATAGACAGTGCCTGATGAACTATGGACGTAGGTTCGTGACATTGTACAGGAGACAGGGATGAAGACCATCCGCATGGAAAAGAAATGTAAAAAAGCAAAATGGCTGTCTGGGGAGGCCTTACAAATAGCTGTGAAAAGAAGAGAAGTAAAAAGCAAAGGAGAAAAGGAAAGATATAATCATCTGAATGCAGAGTTCCAAAGAATAGCAAAGAGAGATAAGAAAGCCTTCCTCTGCGATCACTGCAAAGAAATAGAGGAAAACAACAGAATGAGAAAGACTAGAGATCTCTTCGAGAAAATTAGAGACACCGAGGGAATATTTCATGCAAAGATGGGCTCGATAAAGGACAGAAATGGTATGGACTTAACAGAAGCAGAAGATATTAAGAAGAGGTGGCAAGAATACACAGAAGAACTGTACAAAAAAGAGCTTCATGACCAAGATAATCACGATGGTGTGATCACTCACCTAGAGCCAGATATCCTGGAATGTGAAGTCAAGTGGGCCTTAGAAAGCATCACGACGAACAAAGCTAGTGGAGGTGATGGAATTCCAGTTGAGCTATTTCAAATCCTGAAAGATGATGCTGTGAAAGTGCTGCACTCAATATGCCAGCAAATTTGGAAAACTCAGCAGTGGCCACAGGACTGGAAAGGTCAGTTTTCATTCCAATGCCAAAGAAAGGTAATACCAAAGAATGCTCAAACTACTGCACAATTGCACTCATCTCACAAGCTAGTAAAGTAATGCTCAAAATTCTCCAAGCCTGGCTTCAGCAATACGTGAACTGTGAACTTCCAGATGTTCAAGCTGGTTTTAGGAACCAGAGATCAAATTGCCAACATCCGCTGGATCATCGAAAAAGCAAGAGAGTTCCAGAAAAACATCTATTTCTGCTTTATTGACTATGCCAAAGCCTTTGACTGTGTGGATCACAATAAACTGTGGAAAATTCTGAAAAAGATGGGAATACCAGACCACCTGACCTGCCTTTTGAGAAACCTATATGCAGGTTAGGAAGCAACAGTTAGAAGTGGACATGGAACAACAGACTGGTTCCAAATAGGAAAAGGAGTTTGTCAAGGCTGTATATTGTCACCCTGTTTATTTAATTGATATGCAGAGTACATCATGAGAAACGCTGGGCTGGAAGAAGCACAAGCTGGAATCAAGATTGCTGGGAGAAATATCAATAACCTCAGATATGCAGATAACACTACCCTTATAGCAGAAAGTGAAGAGGAGCTCAAAAGCCTCTTGATGAAAGTGAAAGAGGAGAGTGAAAAAGTTGGCTTAAAGCTCAACATTCAGAAAACGAAGATCATGGCACCTGGTCCCATCACTTCATGGGAAACAGTGGAAACAGTGTCAGACTTTATTTTTGGGGGCTCCAAAATCACTGCAGATGGTGACTGCAGCCATGAAATTAAAAGACGCTTACTCCTTGGAAGGAAAGTTATGACCAACCTAGATAGCATATTGAAAAGCAGAGGTATTACTTTGCCAACAAAGGTCCGTCTAGTCAAGGCTATGGTTTTTTCAGCGGTCATGTATGGATGTGAGAGTTGGACTGTGAAGAATGCTGAATGCCGAAGAATTGATGCTTTTGAACTGTGGTGTTGGAGAAGACTCTTGAGAATCCCTTGGACTGCAAGGAGATCCAACCAGTCCATCCTAAAGGAGATCAGTCCTGGGTGTTCATTGGAAGGACTGATGCTGAAGCTGAAACTCCAGTACTTTGGCCACCTTTTGCAAAGAGTTGACTCATTGGAAAAGACCCTGATGCTGGGAGGGATTGGGAGCAGGAGGTGAGGGGACGACAGAGGATGAGATGGCTGGATGGCATCACTGATTCGATGGACATGAGTTTGAGTGAACTCCGGGAGTTGGTGATGGACAGGGAGGCCTGGTGTGCTGTGATTCATGGGGTTGCAAAGAGTCGGACACGACTGAGCGACTGAACTGAGCTGATGACTAATGATGCTGAGTATCTTTTCATGTGTTTATTGGCAATTTATGTATCTTCCTTAGAGATGTACTGATTCATATCCTTTGCCCATTTTTTAATTGAATTTTTTTTCTATCAAAAATTTTTCTTTTCTTATGATGTCTTTCCTTGGTTTTAGTAACAGGGTAATTGTGGTCTCATAGAACAAGCTGGGACATGGTCTCTCATCTTCGCATTTTTGTAAGAATTCATGAAGAACTGGTACTAACTCTTCTGTTTGGTAGAATTCACCCCATGAAGTCAACACTGATTTTTTTTTTTTTTTTACCTTTCTGTTAAAAACTCTTTAATGGTTACCAATTATTAATGAATTAGATGCAACATCCCATATTGCACCCTCTATAATGTCACAGTATGCATTCCCTGTCTTATGTTCTACTATTCCCAACTAGCATCCCACTGGTTAGACCAATAGGTAACTTGACCACAGGCTGTCCTGCCTCTTGCCTTGACTGTGCTTCTCTTGTACTTGTGTGTCTTACTAGTCAGATGGCCATTCCCCCTAAGGCATCTCAAATCCAGGACTTTCCAGGCAGTCCAGTGGTTAAGACGATACACTGCCACTGCAGGGGGTGTGCGTTCGATCCTGGTCAGAGAACTAAGGTCCCTCAGGCCAAAAAAGGCATGTCACATCCATGTATACCTTGAAATCTTTTCTTGACTCTCCTGTTAAATTAGTTTGGCTTTTCTTGGAATATTTGGACTAACTTCCTCTAATAGCCATTTAAATAAAAACAGAAAACTCTCTTGATCGCCACAGTGTAGGACTTTAAGTCTTCATAATAGATTTCCATACAGAAAAAGCCACCATAATGGGAAAGCCCCATTCCAGTTAAATTGGGACCTGTTAGTTCCTCTGGTAGTGACAATTAACTATCAAATGCTTATATGGAATCCACTGTGAACAGTATTTCTCTGTGAGCTCTTTTTCCAATGTTCAAATAATTAAAAAGAATTTTTGCTTGAGGAACTGATTATGAATGACTTCTCTGTGTTTCACCATATTTCTGAGGAAAATTTGTCTTTAAAAAAAATTGATTCAGTACTGGGAGAGGTTCTGCATGCCTTTTTGCTGACTTTCCAAGTCTCAAAATAATGATCTTCACAGTAGGGAATACCAAAGAAGCTAATGGCAGAGTTACAATGCTAATCGTTTTCTAAAGACTACTTCTTCCAATAGCTAAAATAAAGTTTTTCAGTATTTTAAAGCTGCAATATAATTTTTTTGTTAAGAAACTGTATGGCCTTAGTAAGTGTAGTATTATATATACATAAAACATTACTCTTCAAGTACATATGAAGATTGTATTTTCTTAATATAGTTTTAAAATGTTTATGAGGGGAAAAAAGGCTAAAAACCTTCTCCTGTTTTGCCATGTTTTGAGGGGATTACTACATGAGTGAATTAAAATTTATGACAGAGTGCTCTACTAACATTGCTAATGTATATGTTTGCTAAAGTTCATTAAGATAAAATTTTATTTTAGTGATGCATGGGTGAAGAAGGAAACTCTTTTAGATAACATAATCAACAAACATCTCACAGATCTATACTATTATGTAAATATTGTGACTACAGCCATATTTTTAGCTGACTTCAACAATATTGCCAGTTTTATCTCAGCATTAGCTGTGGAGGTATGTTGGTAGTGCCTCTATTATTACTATCAGTCAAAAAATAATAATAGCTACATCCATTTATTGTCTTTTACTGTATCCTAAGGGCTTCCCAGGTGGCACTAGTGGTAAGGAACACGCCTGCCAATGCAGGAGACTTAAGAGATGTTGGGTTGATCCCTGGGATGTAGGCACTTATATTACCACCTAACTCACAATAAACCAAGGAATGTATTTAGATCAACTTGGATTAGATTCAGTTGTGAGTAACAGAAACCTAAGATAATGATGTCTTAAACAAGCAAGAATTTCATCCCTCTCATCCAGAGGTAGGCAGTCTAGTGAAAGTGAAAGTGAAGTCGCTCAGTCGTATCCGACTCTTTGCGACGCCATGGACTGTAGCCTACCTGGCTTCTCTGTTCATGGGATTTTTCCAGGCAAGAATACTGGAGTGGGTTGGCATTTTCTTCTCCGGGAGATCATCCCGGCATTGTAGACAGTCTAGGGCTGGTTCCAAAGTTCTACTCCACAAAGTCCTTAGGGATCCAAACTCTTTCTCTCCCTAAGTGGCCACTAGCTGCCATGCCAACAGAAAGGAAAGGAATGAAGAAAAAGGGGGTGAAAGAAATGTACCAGCTTCCTTAGGAATGTTTCTACAACATGATATTTCATTTAGAGCTCATTGGCCAGAATCAAGTCATATAGGTGGGCAGCCATGTGCCCAATTAAAAGCTGGGGAATCTAAAACACAGAGAAAGGAAGGTAAGATATTGGGGGACAATTAGATTCCATCTCTGTGACAATATTATTAATTCTATTTTATAGATAAGGATTTCCCTGACAGTCCAGTGGTTAAGAATCAACCTGGCAATGCAGCGAATGTGGGTTCAATCCCTGGTCCAGGAAGATCCCACGTGCCATGGGCCAACTAAGCCCGAAAGCCACAACTACTGAGTCAGAGCGCCTAAAACCTGTGCTCCACAATAAGAGAAGCCACCACAGTGAGAAGTGTGAGCATTACAAAGAAGAGTAGTCTCCACTCACCACAACTAGAGAAAGCCTGTGCATAGCAACGAGTGCAGCCAAAAATAAATAAATAAATATTGTATAGATAAGAAATTTGAGCCTTAGAACTGCTAATTAAGTTGTCCAAAATTCATCTGGTTAATACATGTTTCAGGGAAGATTTATAACTAGGTTTATCTAACCTGAAAGTTCTGTGCTATTGAAGCAGAAGCAAAAGGAATGGAGTAACAGTAATTACTTTTAGGACCCTAGTAACATTGCCTTAAATGGTGTCTCAGATAGTTATTGCCATGTAACAAACCATGCCAAACTTAAACAATAAGCACTTATTTAGCTATAGGTTGATTGAGCAGTTTTGCTGATCTAAGACAGTCTTGGTTGATCTCTACCTAGAGATTGGCAGACAGCTGATCTAGAATTGCCTTGTCTGTGATAATCTGACATTGCTCCACACAGCTCTCACCCTCCAACAGGCTAGTGTTGGCTTGATCTCGTAACATGGCAGCAATGCAAGAACAGAAGAAATTGAAGCTTCTTGAGGCACTGGTTCATGATGGGCTGAATGTTATTTCCACTGCATTCTATTAGCAAAATAAATAACAAGACCAGCCCAAATTCTAGAGGTGAGGAAATAGTCTCCATCTCTTGATGAACTGCAAGTCACATTGGAAAGAGCATGGATGCAGGAAACCACTTACAAACACAAAATTTTCTTCTGCTACCCTGAACCTGGAGTAAGTCTAGGAAGTGATACAGAGAGAAAGAATCTGTGACTAAAGATTGCCTCATTGTCCTGTGAAATTGTAATTAGTCCTGAAGTGCATTTTTCTCTAAAACAGAATGTCCGTATTAAATCTTAATTAAAGGTGTGTGGATATCTTCAAGTTTTTGAGAGAGAGAATGAAAAGAGTTAGCTTTGTTTTCTGGATTGGACCAGTTCGTTTATTCATTCGCTTAACAAAAAAGCACTGAGTCCCTACCATGTACTTAAGAACCTTTGCTAGGTACTGAGATATGATGATTAACAAATCCAGAAATGGGGCCCACTTTCCTGGGGTTTACCACTGGGGTTGGGGAGATGAGACATTAATTAATTTCACTAATGAATACTTTATGACAAAAATGCGAAGCGTGACATGAAGCAAAGATATATGACAGTAGGGGACTTTGTAAAACAAAGCTGATCTGGTCTGGGGCATCCCTGAAGGCTTTCTTGAAGAAGATATGTTCAAATTGAGATGTGAAGGATAAGTTAGAATGACTGGTCAGAATGGTCATCATCAAAAAATCTACAAACAATAAATGCTGGAGAGGGTGCAGAGAAAATGGAACCCTCTTGCACTGTTGGTGGGAATGTAAATTGATACAGCCACTTTAGAGAATAGTATGGAGATTCATTAAAAAACTAAGAATAAAACTACCCTATGGCCCAACAATCCTACTACTGGGCATATACCCTGAGGAAACCATAACTGAAAAATATACACATACCCCAGTGTTCACTGCAGCACTATTTACAATAGCTAGGACATGGAAGCAACCTGGATGTCCACTGACAGATGAGGGGATAAAGAAGTTGTGGTACATATATATACAACAGGCTACTACTCAGCCATAAAAAGGAATGCATTTGAGTCAGTTCTAATGAGGTAGATGAACCTAGAGCCTATTACATAGAGTGAAGTAAGTCAGAAAGAGAAATACAAATATATATTAATGCATTTATATGGAATCTAGAAAGATGGTACTGATGAAACTATTTGCAGGGCAGCAATGGAAATGCAGACAGAGAACAGACTTATGGACACAGTGGGAGAAGAGGAGGGTGGGATGAATTGAGAAGATAGTATGGAAACATATATATTACCATATGTAAAACAGATATCCAGTAGCTAATTTGCTGTATAACACAGGGAGTTCAAACCCAGTGCTCTGTGACAACCTACAGGGGTGTGATGGGGTGGGAGGTGGGAGGGAAGTTCAGGAGAGAGGGGACATGTATATATACCTATGGCTGATTAATGTTGATGTATGACAGAAACCAATACAATATCATAAAGCAATTATCTCCCAATTAAAAATAAATAAAAAATTTTACAAAGCTTGTAGTGAGAGAAGACAGGGTTTCAGGCATTTTAAAGGTCCTAAACTGGCAATGAGTCCCGCACTGATGAAGGACTGAAATAAAGCCATTAGGGTTGAAATACAGAGTGGGAGGAGGCAGATTACAAAAGATGGAAGGGTTAATGACTGCTAGATTATGTTGGGCCTTAGGTGATTGTAAGAAACTATGTCTTAAGTCAGACACAGAAAGATAAGTATCATATGATACTGCTTATATGTGGAATCTCAATAAAGGCTACAAATGAACTTATTTACAAAACAGAATTTGAGTCAAAGATGTAGAAAACAAACTTATACTTACCAGAAGATAAGCAGGGGAGAGATAAATTGGGAGACTGGGATTGACATATATATATACTACTATATATAAAATAGATGATTAGTAAGGACCTTCAGTACAGCACAGGGAACTCTACTCAATATTCTGTAACAGCCTGTATCAGAAAAGAATCTAAAAAAAGAGTGGATATATGTATATGTATAATGATT
This sequence comes from Bubalus bubalis, assembly GCF_019923935.1. Taxonomy (NCBI): domain Eukaryota; kingdom Metazoa; phylum Chordata; class Mammalia; order Artiodactyla; family Bovidae; genus Bubalus; species Bubalus bubalis. Next base: position 47,925,177 of record NC_059171.1, on the reverse strand, counting down.
CACTTTGCTGAACACCTGAAACTAAAACAACATTGTAAATCAACTATACTCCAATAAAAAATTTTTTTTAAAGAGCCTTTGTTTTTACCTTCAGAACAAAAAGGAGTCATAGAGAATGACCTTGTTCTTTGCTGCTAAAGAATTTCATAGCAGTAATTATTGGAAAGTTTAAGTATCAAGCCAAAAGAGGAGCTTTGCCCTGACATGGTTCTGATTGAGTGAATTTTATTTGTGAAGTGTGTGTGTGTGTGTGTGTGTGTGTGACAGAAACATAGAGACTGAGACACAGAAGGAGAGACACAGAGGGCTGGGTGTGGTGGCTCATTCCTACATCTGAGCAGTTGTCTGGGCTGATTTTCGTTCAACAGTTATTTGACAGACATTTGACACTGCTGCCTCTTTAGAATAAGGTCTTTCATAATTCCCTCCCATTTCCCTGCATGATTTCTGTCCATCACTGGGTAAGCAGAATTATTCCTAATGGATTTTTGATTTGTTCTTTGGAGCCCCCATTTTTAGTAAGCACACAAAAAACTATTCATTCACATTGCTACCTTATACTAAACGTTCTTTGTTAAGTTAAAGTCTACAGGCTGGGTAGCATAAATAGCAAAGAAAAAAATTCATTGTACGCCAGTTCTAAGAATCTGGCACCAAATGGTCCTCTAAGGTTTGTTTAAACAAGAAATGTATTAAAAGCGAGACATTTTTCATGGAGATGAGGGTCTTGACCACAGAAACTTCCTCTTTGAGCCCTGGTCCTGGGGCCTTCCCAGGTGGCGCTAATGGTAAAGAATCTGCCTGCCAATGCAGGAGACCTGGATTTGATCCTCTATCCCCTAGAGAAGCAAATGGCAACCCACTCCAGTATTCTTGCCTGAGAAATCCCATGGACAAAGGAGCTTGGTGGGCTACAGTCCCTGGGGCTGCAGAGAGTCGAATATGACTGAACAAAGATGAGCAGATGGCAGGAGCTTTAAGGAGCCTGTCAGTGAAGTTTCCCTTCAGAGAAGAGCCAATGGGAAGATGCTTCACTTTGGACATTCTACATCTTTTCTCTTTTCTGAGGAGAGTTTCAGCTTTTTTAGGCTTAGCCCATGCCAATACTGGAGAAGAGGGTCAGAGAAAAGCAGCTGGAAGTGAAAATTATTTACTTTAAACACTTAAATGGTTCTTCTGTGAAATTATGGCATTCAGTGGCTTTCAGTCAAATTGATCTTAATTTTCTAGCCACTTCACTACTAATTCGATCTTGTAAAATAGCTTCACCATTAAGGACGCAGAGCTGGGGTCAGGACGTTGGTTTTCTGTTCTGCCCAGGATTGCATTGATCTTCTTTCCTCATCTTTTGCCCACTCCCTGCTGAGACCTCTGTCCATTCCCACCTTGCTGCAAATGATTGCTTAGGTGTTAATTTAATCATGAAATTTAATATTTTACCTCATATTTTGTTCTGAAGCATTTCTAGGCTTACAGGATGTTTAGAACTGACAGGGTCATTCATTCATTCAGTCATCTCATACTTGTGCTTTGTGCAAGGCATTGCCCCAGGCCCTCAGTAGCTTCCCTTCCAATAGTGGAGGTAGATACGCAGAAAAGCCATTATAACCCAGTCAAACAAATGCTATTATAGAAGCGTGAGCCTGTAATAGGGAAGAACAAATCTGGCTCCATATTGGATCTGTTTCTTTTACTTTAACCTTTGTATTCTATTGCTTTTGATACAAGTTAATTATATTTCCTGTAGCCTGAAATATACAGGATAGCTCATTCTCAAGGCTCTGACCTTTAAAGGTATAAAACTTTCCCATTCATAGAGAGATTTAAAAAAAACTGCAGAACGGTGAGTAACATTTATCTTATTGGAGGTTTACAGGAACATCATGACCAGACCTATGTAGACTGCTGTTTAAGAACAAAGGACTCCAGCACCAGGAAGTTTGCAGCAACCAACCACACCCCTTCCCCTTTTAGAATAAAAGAAGCCTGGATTCTAACTTGGGTAAGATGGTTCTTTAGGACATTAGTCTACCATCTCAATCTGCTGGCTTTCTGAATAAAGTCACTATTTCTTGCCCCAACAACTCATCTCTCAATTTATTGGTCTATCATGTGGTAAGCAAAGGTCCGTCTAGTCAAGGCTATGGTTTTTCCAGTGGTCATGTATGGATGTGAAAGTTGGACTGTGAAGAAACCTGAGCGCCAAAGAATTGATGCTTTTGAACTGTGGTGTTGGAGAAGACTCTTGAGAGTCCCTTGGACTGCAAGGAGATCCAACCAGTCCATCCTAAAGGAGATCAGTCCTGGGTGTTCTTTGGAAGGACTGATGCTGAAGCTGAAACTCCAGTACTTTGGCCACCTTTTGCGGAGAGCTGACTCATTGGAAAAGACTCTGATGCTGGGAGGGATTGGGGGCAGGAGGAGAAGGGGACAACAGAGGATGAGATGGCTGGATGGCATCACCGACTCGATGGACGTGAGTTTGAGTGAACTCCGGGAGATGGTGATGGACAGGGAGGCCTGGCGTGCTGCAATTCATGGGGTCGCAAAGAGTCGGACACGACTGAGCGACTGAACCGAACTGAACTGAACATGCAATAAGCAGTATGAGTTTAGACTGGTAACAAGCAAAGAACAGTGGGAAAAAAGGAGAAGTAGTGTCTTAGTCTATCAGGAGAAGACCATGAAGACTTCCCAGAGCTGGCAGCAGCAGATCATATTCAGAAAACAGGTGTAGGAATAATGTTTCCATTGGAGAACAATGTGTACAAAGACATGTAGAAGCTGAGGGACCACTAGTGGCTAAGGACTGCTTTGAGTATGGTGTCAGCAGTGAAGCCACTGCCAATGACCTTGAAATGCTGGGGTAAAATCTTGAAGGACCTTGAATGTCTATGTGCAAATACAAGAGAATTTATATTTTAAACTAGTAGTGATGGGAAAAGCATTGATGATCTTTTAGCAAATATTTTATGTTAGAATGTCCACTCTGAAACTGAGGGTTATGGATAGAGTAGGAGGTGGAATCAATGAGATTCAACTCAGGGAAATCTAGAAAGAGGCTAATGCAATAGTCCCAGCAACAGTGAAAGTCTGAGCCAGGGCTCTAGGCATAAAGGGGAGAGATGTTTAGGACTGAAAGATTAACTGGGTGGGAAAGGGAAGAATATAAAATGAACCAAGGCTTTTCTGGCTTCACTAATGGGATGAAAGATTGTACCATTCACCTACACAAAATCTATATTTTGTCATTCAGGGTTGAATGATGAATTCAGTTTTGTGCTTTCTAGGTTCTGATTAAAGACATGGGATCCTGGAAATATGCCATGTGAAAAATCTGAGACAGGGTCAAGGACAGAATGGTGGGGTTTTTGCTGTTCAGTTACTAAGTTGTATATGACTTTGCAATCCCATGGACTGCAGCACACCATGCTTCCCTGTCCATCACCAACTCCTGGAGCTTACCAAACTCATGTCCATTGAGTCAGTGATGCCATCCAACCATCTCATCCTCTGTTGTCCCCTTCTCCTCCTGCCTTCAATATTTCCCAGCATCAGGGTCTTTTCCAATGAGTCAGCTTGTCACATCAGGTGGCCAAAATATGGGAGTTTCAGCTTCAGCATCAGTTAATCCAATGAATATTCAGGACTGATTTCCTGTAGGATTGACTAGTTTGATCTCATACAGGCCAAAGGACTCTCAAAAGTTCTCCAACACCACGGTTCAAAAGCATCAGTTCTTCAGTGCTCAGCTTTCTTTATAGTCCAACTCTCATCCATCAGTTCAGTTCAGTTGCTCAGTTGTGTCCAACTTTTTGCGACCCCAAGGACTGCAGCACGCCAGGCTTCCCTGTCCATCACCAACTCCCGGAATTTACTCAAACTCATGTCCATCGAGTCGGTGATGCCATCCAACCATCTCTCACATCCATACTCACATCCATAGGGTTGACTGGTTTGATCTCCTTGCTGTCCAGGGGACTCTCAGGCCTTCTCCAACACCACAGTTCGAAAGCATCAGTGGTGGAATACTTCACACTTAAAGATTAGAGATGATGTCCTCAACTCTGAATAGATTCCAGGTCCTGCCTAGATGATTTAGAACGTTCAGGAGAGGCTTAAGAATCTGTTTATAAAAAGCTCTTCAGGGGATTCTGATTAACAGCTAGAGCTGAGAGCCACAAATCAAGTCCCACCCTATTCCAGGAAAGAGCTGGAGCCTGAGATTCATGTGGTGGAATGACTTTCCCAAGGTCACAGAGCTCCCTAGAAGCTAAATGCAACTCAGATTCCCAATCCACAATCCTTTGTCTGCAGGCTCACTTCTGCATTTAGATTTGATTGTCTTTGTCTTATTTAGATTTAAAAACCACTGGGGACGGTCTGCACTTGTATCTACTTTTTGTAAAATATGAAGTTATAACAGCAAGTCTGACTAAGCAGCAGATCTGGTGGACTGAGAGAGTTGTTTCTCACATGTTCATGCCACTAGTTTCCTAACAGTTCTATCTTTCACAGCACTCCTATTTGTAGAGAGAAAACATTATCAGTGACTCAGCCTCGATATTCTGCTAGTAGCTTTTTGCAGAATCTGGTCTTGGACCTAATATCTATAATTTAGACCATGGGAGGAAAAAAAATGCCTCTATTTTTGTGGAAGAGAAACAGATCCAGAATCTGAAAGCCCCTAAGAATTTATGGATGATGCAGAAATAAATTCTGGTGGTGCTAACGGTAAAGAATCCACCTGCCACTGCAGGAGACGCAAGAGACACAGGTTCAATCACAGGATCAGGAAGATATCCTAGAGAAGGAAATGGCAGCCCACTCCAGTATTCTTGCCTGGAAAATTCCATGGACAAAGGAGCCTTGTGGGCTACAGTCCATGGGGCCGCAAGGAGTCAGACACAACTGAGCGACTGAGCATACATGCAGAAATAAAGGACAAGATTGAGGTGTTTAGAAAAGCTGCGATCTCATTGACTGTGGGAGACCTTCTGTGAGTACCAGGATTTCTCTCTGGTTCTTCTGTCCTTTGGGGCATGTATTGCCCTTGGAATGAGTCACAAGAACATGACTTGCTTGTGTCAAAGAAATGGTAGCATAAGCAATGTGTATCACTTCTAGATGGAATAAACATGCCAAATACCTCCATTCTCCATGCTCTGTGACCCTGTCCCAGCAAACCTAGAAGCCTTGAGTTGAGGTGGTGGCAAAACAAAATGGACCAACCTGGACCATGGAGTGACTCTGATGGTCAGAGTCTCTCTGATGACCAGTGTAGGAAATGTAGTATGAGTGGAAAAGAGAACTCAAAACTCTGGTTTTAAGTCATTGAGATTTGGAGATGATTTTTTTTATAGCAGTATAATTTAATGTAATCTGACTAATGCACTGATCAACAGAAAATGCAAAGCAGGCAACGAAACACCCAAACCCTGAAGTGTCACAAACGGAAAGATCTCTGCAGGCTACAGTGGTCCTAGAAGGCAATGCTGATCAACTGAAATAATGGGACATAGACTGGATGCAGTTCAGCAAAAAAAAATTCAGGATTATGCACTTGGAGTTGAAAAGGGAACATGTTCAAAGGCAAGGTGCCAGCCACTCAAAGGCAGTTGGCTGGAAAATTAAAAGTATAGCTTTAGTGGATAGCCAGCTGACCGGGAGGACTTGTCACAACCCTGCAGTTCTGTGGATTGAAAAAAAAAAAAAATGCAAGCAGAGAACTGTGGCAAATGAAAAGCATGTCTGTATCATGAGGTAATTGCTACACTGCTCTGCACAGATCAGAACTGTAACGGAGCTGGGCCAGCTCTGATTCTCCATCGCTCAATGGGATTCAGAGAATGTGGAGAGAGTTCAGAGAAAAGCAAAACAGTCATTCAGTGACCAGCAAAGAAGGGCTAAAGACCTGGAATGATTTACCTTAGAGAGAAAAAGCTTCAGGGTCACTTGAGAAGCATCAGCGTTGAACACAGACTTCAGAAGAGCCATGGCATAGAGGATGATGGCTGTGTTTTCTCTGTTGCCAAGAATACAAAAAGAATGGGCTTATTAATGTTAAGCAAAAGGAAGAATTTCCTAACCCCAAGGCTTGTTTGACACCAGATAGCATGGGAGATTTCTCTCTGGAGGACACGACAAAGATCAATGTTCTTTTGATTCTGGGTCCTTCCTGAAGCAAAGGGATGGAAGGTTCACCATCTCACTTTTCTACCATGACCCAGGTGATGGATGATGTCCACTGGGCCACACACTCCCATGGGCATGCTGATGTTTTACATAATTCCCAGTATGCTCCTGGTGGCTGCACTTTTCCTTCTCTCAAGAAACCATCAGAAAATGAGAGAGAGCTGTATTGTGATCAGGATCACTGTAAATCCTCTTTTTTAAAAAAGGCAAATGTAAGTGTCAATTTTTTAAACTCTTGTTTGTAAAAATAACCTGTGGTGTGATAATTCAAGATTTATTTAACAAATGGTAATTGAGTCATGTGTGTGTGTGTGTGTGTGTGTGTTGGGTAGGTGATGTCTAAGGCTAAATCAACATGCTATTACAATACAGTGCAATACATGCTATTATGTGGAAAATGTGACCTGTTGTGAGACCACGGGGAGGGGTTGACTAGGTGGTACTTGAAGGTCCAGGGAAGACACCAAAGAAAGGCGTGTGTGGGCTGAAGTCCACAGTGGGAAGGACAGAAAAGTTGGTCAACAGAGGGAAAAAGGGAAGAAAGCAGGAGAAAAAGCCTGTGTGAAAGCCTGGAGGCTGGACACATCTGGAGGAATAGAGAAATGGGAAAACACCTGAACACAGACCTGGGGTCAAGGCAAGTGGGTGATGACAGGAGACAAGGTAGGTTTGCAGGAATGAGGGCACTTGGGGTGCTGTCTGCCACATTGAGAGGCTCAGTTCCCAGGAGCATCATGGGGCCAGCGGACTGTGATTTGTGGGGATGGACATGATCATGTTGATATTTCAGAAAGTTTACATATTTTTCTGGCAACCGTGTAGAAAACTGATCATTGGAAACACTTTGAAATTAATCTGGCCTGGATTTGAATCTATGTTCTATATGATTCAGTTCAGTTCAGTCACTCAGTCATATCCAACTCTTTGTGATCCCATGGACTGCAGCACGCCAGACTTCCCTGTCTATCACCAACTCCTGGAGTTTACTCAAGCTCATGTCCATTGAGTCGGTGATGACATCCAACCATCTTATCCTCTGTCGTCCCCTTCTCCTCCCACCTTCAATCTTTGCCAGCATCAGGGTCTTTTCAAATGAGTCAGCTCTTCATATCAAGTGGCCAAAGTATTGGAGTTTCAGCTTTAGCATCAGTCTTTCCAATGAATATTCAAGACTGATTTCCTTTAGGATGGACTGGTTGGATCTTGTTTTTCAAGGGACTCTCAAGAGTCTTCTCCAACACCACAGTTCAAAAGTATCAATTCTTCCATGCTTAGCTTTCTTTATAGTCCAACTCTCACATCCATACATGACTACTGGAAAAACCATAGCTTTGACTAGATGGATCTTTGTTGGCAAAGTAATGTCTCTTCTTTTTAATATGCTCTCTAGGTTGGTCATAGCTTTTCTTCCAAGGAGCAAGTGTCTTTTAATTTCATGGCTGAAGTCACCATCTGCAGTGATTTTGGAGCCCCCCAAAATAAAGTCTGACACTGTTTTCATTGTTTCCCCATCTATTTGCCATGAAGTGATGGGACCAGATGCCATGATCTTAGTTTTCTGAATGTTGAGTTTTAAGCCAGCTTTTTCACTCTCCTCTTTCATTTTCATCAAAAGGGTTTTTAGTTCCTCTTCACTTTCTGCCGAAGGGTAGTGTCATCTGCATATCTGAGGTTATTGATATTTTTCCCAGCAGTCTTGATTCCAGCTTGTGCTTCATCCAACCCAGCGTTTCTCATGATATAGTTTGCATGTAAGTTAAATAAGCAGGGTGACAACATACAGCCTTGATGTACTCCTTTTCCTATTTGGAACCAGTCTGTTGTTCCATGTCCAGTTCTAACTGTTGTTTCTTGACCTGCATACAGATTTCTCAGGAAGCAGGTCAGGTGGTCTGGTATTCCCATCTCTTTATGAATTTTCCACAGTTTGTTGTGATCCACACAGTCAAAGGCTTTGGCATAGTCAATAAAGCAGAAGTAGATATATTTCTGGAACTCTCTTGCTTTTTTGATGATCCAACAGATGTTGGCAATTTGATCTCTGGTTCTGTATGATTAGCTGTAAAATTTTTGGCAAATTAATCTTGTTGAATCTCAGTTTCCTCATCTGTAAAACAGACATCATAATGTCTGTCTGGCAGGGTGTCTCTGAGAATAAACTTAAGAATTGTATGGAAGAGGCCTGTCTGATCCCGAGGTGAGTGCTCAATGAACTTCAGCTCCCTTCCCTACGAATTTATAATCAATCAGCAAATGATAAAGGTATTTGCCATAGTGCAGAATCAAATACTTTTTTTCATTTGAGAGTGATTATCCCAGGGGTTGGGCTTCCCCAGTGGCTCTGTGGTAAAGAATCCATCTGCAATGTAGGAAATGCAGGGGACTTGGGTTCGTTCTCAGGGTCAGGAAATTCCCCTGAAGGAGGAAGTAGAAACCTGCTCCAGTATTCTTGCCTCAGGAATCCCATGGACAGAGGAGCCTGGCCGGGTACAGTCCATAGGGCCGCAAAGAGTCAGATACGACAGAGCGACGGAACACACACTCGCTCGCATCACAGGGGTGGTTTCTGGAATCCTCTGGACACGATAGAGATCAGACTAGATTTTCCTGCAGCTCTTTAACCATTTTTGTGGTTCTTCGTAGAATCCTTTCCAGTTTTTTAAAAATTCCTCTTCAGTTGTGGAGACCACAGCTAGATTAGTCATCGGAGAGAATTTGTGATTATTAGATCAACATCATGTAGTCACTCTTGCTGCTGCCTAGCCATATAAACCCAGTCAGCTGCTCCCAGCTGACCAATAGGTTGTGTTCCCGGAGTTCAATAGTATGTGGGTTGTTTGGAACACAGAAAGCCTTTCCCCATAGAAACAGAATTATAGATAGTGGCTTATTTCCCAGGCCATTGCGTAAAAATCTACTTAATGCATACAGAGCTGAACCAGGACCTGACAGTAACAGTCACTAAAGCCCTTGACTTGCTTAAGTCCCAGTGGGACTCCTAGTGCCATGGAGTCCTGAGAACCTCTGAACTCTGGCAACCCCAAGACCTCTGAGTGAGGTAAGAAATGGGCTGACAGCCTTTTCGGAAACCATAATTTGCAACGTTATTTTCGAAGAACACTTCTTTGAACTAGACTTTTACCTGCAATTGGGGCTATTAGCATATAAGCAAGTAATCCAGAATTACCTTATGATAAGGGGCTTCCCTGATGACTCAGATGGTAAAGTACCCACCTGCGATGCAGGAGACCCAGGTTCAATCCCTGGGTTGGGAAGATCTCCTGGAGAACGGAATGGCTGCCCATTCCAGTATTCTTCCCTGGAGAATTCCGACAGAGGAGCCTGGTGGGCTATAGCCATTGGGTCACAAAGAGTTGGATACTACAGAGCGACTAACATACACACACACTCCTTATGATAAATACGCCTACAATATGCTGGACACTTTTCCTAAATCTACCTTAGTTATTTTTAATCCTCATGATAATCTTATAAGAAAAATACTCTTCTCGTTTTGCTGGTGTCTTGAGAAGATTTTGCATGGCCCTGGAACAGGCAGGTAGAAGGTGGTGAGAGAGATGTGGGAGCCAGGCATACGTGCAAAGCTGAGAGCTTTTCACTGCACAACACTGCCTCCCAGTGGAGTGTGTTTGACACATACCCCAGAGTCACTAAATCAACCACTTATGATCTCCCCTTGAAGTAACAAGTTCTTCATTCATACATCCAACAAAGAATCTTTGAGTGCTTCCAGTGAGTGAGGCCTTGGGAACGCAAAATCAAATTAGACTTGGTGCTCTTACAGAGTAGTTGAGAAAATGAACAAGTAAATCAGGGGTTGAAATCAATGAGACAAGAATATGATCAAATTAAAAAAAAAAAAAAATTACCCAGAAACTCAGAAGAGAAATTAATCAGACTTGGGTGGTTGTGATGCTAACCCAGAAAGGCTTCCTGGAGAAGGTGAGATGAGCTGAGTTTTGAAGAATGAGTTGGAGTTAGATGTAAGTCTCATGACAAAGGGTTGAAAGATGGTCCTTCTCTTCAGAAGGAACAGCATATTTAATTGCACAGGGACACTGAACACATCAAAAATATGTCAAGCAGGGATTTCCCTGGTGGTTCAGTAGCTAAGACTCTGTACTATCAATGCAGAGAGCCCAGGTTCGATCTCTGATCTGGGAACTAGATCCCACGTGCTGTAACTAAGACCCAGGGCAGCCAAATAAATAAATATAAAAATAAATATCTTTAAATATGTTAAGTATTTCTTTGACCCATCTGATTTGTGATACGTCAGCACAATGAAAACATGGAGTAGCTGATAATTTACTTTGTGGGACAGTAGGCAAGTGAAAATAGCATTTATTATAGCTTTTTGTAAAAAAAAAAATTATGTATTTGGCTATGCTGGGTCTTAGTTGCAGCATGCAGGATCTAGTTCCCTGACAAGGGATCAACCTGGGCCCCCTGCATTGGGAGCACAGAGTCTTAGCCACCGGTCCACCAGGGAAGTCCCTATTATAGTTTAATTTGCCTTTATTTCACAGTGATTTTTTAGATTCTTTATATATATAATTATATATACATGTATTTCTTTCGTGAATGGTGTATATTTTATTGATTTCTCTATTGGGCGTTTTGGAGAAGGAAATGGCAACCCACTCCACTATTCTTGCCTGGAGAATCCCAGGGACGGGGGAGCCTGGTGGGCTGCCGTCTCTGGGGTCGCACAGAGTCGGACACGACTGAAGCGACTTAGCAGCAGCAGCAGCATTGGGCATTTTGGTCATTCAAATGTTTGATTTGCAAGGAAAAAAAAAACACTAATTTGAAAAGAAAGCTGTACCCATGTTCACCGCAGCATTATTGACAATAGCCAAGATATGGAAACAAACTGTGTCCATCATTGGATGAATGGATAAAGAAGCTGTGATACACACACACAGGCACAATGGAAAATTTAAAATAAATGGAAATATAAATGGAAAAATAAAAAGAGAGGAAAATCTTGCCATTTGTGACACATGGGTGGAACTTGAGGGCATAATGTTAAGTGAAGTAAGTGAGACAGGGAAAAACAAAGACAGTATGATCTCACTTACATGTGAAATCTAAAATAAAAATAAAAACATCTTGAACTCATAGACACAGAAACAGATAGGTGGTTGCCAGAGACAGGGGTGGTGAGTGGGCAAAATGGGTGAAGGTAGTTGAAAGCTACGAAGCTCCAGTTATAAAATAAATGTCACTGGCATAAAACATACAGCCTAGTGATCATGGTTAATAATATTGTGCTATATATTTGAAAGTTGCTGAAAGAATAGATCTTTAAAATTCTCATCACAAGAAAAAGATGTGTATCTATATATAGTGATGGATATTAACTAGATTTACCGTGGTGATCATTTTGCAATATTTACAAATACTGAATCATTATGTTGTACCTCTGCCACTAATACAATGTTGCATGTCAATCTTACCTCAATTAAAGCATTGATTTGTAACAGCTCCTAACTCATTGTATGATCTTTTTATCTTTCAATTAAAAAAAAATCCTTTCCTAAAAACCTTCCCCAACTTGAACTATTTTTTAAAACTTAGGTTCTCATTTTACCTTCACATCTTTGATCCAGCTGAAATTTGGTCCACTCAGTGTAAGGAATCTGGTAGTAATGCCACTATATTTCCCATCCTGCCTTGCAGCTTTTTGCCCTCAAGGTTGGGAGCCGGGAGCCAGGAGCCAGGCTCCACAGGTGAACCTTGAGCAGAGATGGGCTTCACCTCAAGTGATAGGAGTCTAAGAAAGCTGGGGCCATACGTATGGGCTGCAGCTGGGAGGAGGGTAGTCGTTCACTCTGGCAGGATGGAGATGAAAGCAACTCAGACCAAGGAGCTGAGAGCAACTCCAGAAACAGTCTAAGCTGCCTGGTGCCTCTTCACCACATGCCCCCAGCCCCCCGACTCCATTTCTGTTGAATGAGAAAACCTGGTCTTTGACGCAGGCAGCAATAAACCTGCTACAGGAGAGTGAGCTCACAGAGAGCCAACCAACCACACACACACACACACACACACACACACACACACATACACACACGCACACATCCCTCAACAAAAGAAAATAAAACAAAAATTCCAAAGCACAAGACGAAAATTAGCACTAAGGGAACCAATACACGGAAAGGGGGAGAGAGAAATTGGGAGATTGAGATTGACATATATGCACTAGTGTATATAAAATAGATAACTATTAAAAACCTACTGTATAGCCCAGGGAACTCTACTCAGCACCCTGTAATAATCTGCATGGGTAAAGAATCTTAAAAAAGAGTGAATTTCTGTATATGTATGATGGGTTCACTTTGCTGTACACCTGAAACCAACACAACATTGCAAATCAACTATACTCCAGTAAAAATTAATTAAAAATAATAATTCAATAGGGTTTAGACAGGAAAATCAAAATATGTTTTGAAAATCAATAATTCTATATTTCCAAAGCAAGTGACATTTAAAATTTGTAAAACAGAAAAAAAAAACACCCAGAAAGCTGACACACTAAACGAGGTAATTTAACTACTACTAAAAACAAACAAACAAACAAAAAAAAACACTGGCAGCCTTTCCAGCAAAATCTATTTCAATCTATGAGGACTTGTCTCATTGTACCTTCAGCTGTGCTCACTCACTCCCCAGATAACTAAGCCACTTCTCTGCTCCTACCCTCCTCATCTCTGTATGGCATTACCCTTCAATATCCTGAGCATGTCTTCCACCCCTCCTCAACCCCCCAAACCCTTGGCCATTTGAAAACCCCTACACCCTCTACCTCATTTGTGAATGCTCCCCTTAGCTTCTTGTTCAAGCTTAACATGGACACCCACCCCCGAAGGTCACTGCTACCCAGTCATTCTCTTCCCAACCCCCACCTCCTGTACCCTGGCACTCCTGAGCCTGAAGCTGTACTCCTCTTCCCTCATTGATGCTTCCAGGCCATTCCCCACATCCTGCCTAGATTCATCCAGCTTTAACCTCATACCATCAGACTATGTCACCCACTATACACAACCTCATGCATTGGAGAAGGAAATGGCAGCCCACTCCGGTGTTCTTGCCTGGAGAATCCCAGGGACGGGGGAGCCTGGTGGGCTGCCATCTATGGGGTCGCACAGAGTTGGACACGACTAAAGTGACTTAGCAGCAGCAGCAGCATCCACAACCCCTTGGGCCATATTATCACTTGGTTCAGTAATTGGAGCTCCCAGCTCACTGTCAGTCTCTTCAAGTTCATTCCTGTCTTGGTTCTCGGCGATTTTTAACATACACACTGATGGTCACTTCCATACCCAGGCCTCTCAGAATCTTGAGCCCCCCATATCATATCCCCTTCCCCATCTGCACTTACCTCTGTGGTCATTCTCTAGACTTTCTCGATACCAGTCACCATGACCCCTCCAGGCACTGCACTCTCTGAGACCTCCTGTCTCTCCAGCTTGCTTTTTAAAACACTGAAGTATGTGACATATAACATCATATTAGTCACAAGCATACAACACAATGATTTGTACATTTGTACAATGATTTGTATAGCATGATAATATATACATAATCATTTGTATATATTACAAAATGATCACCCCAATAAATCGAGTTAACATCTATTACCACATATAGTTACAATTTTTTTCCCTGTGATGAGAACTTTTAAGACTCATTCTTTTAGCAGCTTTCAAATATGCAACACATTACTGTTAACTGTAGCCACAATGCCACACGTGACATCCCCAGGATGTATTTATTTTATAACTGGAAGTTTGTACTTTTTGACCCCTTTCATCTATTTCACCCATACCCCATTCCCCACCTCTGTCTGCTCTCTGTATCTAATGAACTTGGTTCTTTTCCCCCAAGATTCCACATGTAAGTGAGACATGTAAGTCTTTGTGTCTCTCTCTCTCTGACTTATTTCACTTAGCGTAATGCCTTCAAGTTCCGTCCATATTGTCCCAAATGGCAAAATTTCTTCCTGTTTTATGACTGAATAATACTCCATTCATTATTTCTTTATCCATTCATCCACTGATGGTCACTTAGGTTGTTTCTGTATCTTGGCTATTTTAAATAATACAGCTATATAACGTGGAGGTTCCAGCTCACTTTTCCTAGAAACTCAACCCCCATCTTTTCACTGCCCCATTCTCCCCGAAACCTTCTCTTCTTATGCAAGTTAAATTCCATAGTCAAATAGTATAATTACCCCTTTGCATGTACTGTCAATTACCAAGGCCCTTTCTCACTTATACTAGAAATTTAATCATATATTATATATTCTTTTGTGTCTGGCTTCTTTGCTCAATATTGTATTTATGAAATACTTCTTTTTGTTTGAGCAGTTTATTTTCATTTTGTACAGCACTCTATAATATGAATACCCCACTACTTATTTCTTCATTATGCACTTGCTTTTGGCTAGTGCTCCTGTGAACGTCCTACCACCTTCTGTGCATACGTTTCTATTTGGACTGGAATTGCTGAGTCACAAGGAATGCACTTCTTCAGCTTTAATAGGTGATGCTAAACTGCTTCCTGGTGGTGGTACTAATTAATTTATAATCCCATTTGCAGTGCATGAAAGTTCCAGTGGCTAGCATTTTTTCTTACATTTGTATTGTCAATCCTTTTAATGTTAGCCATCCTGGTGAGATTGTAATTGTGTAACATTGGGATTTTAAATTTGCATTTCTTTGATTAAGGAGGTAAAGCACTTTCATACATCTTTATTGCCATTTGAAGAACAGTCTTGTGAAGTATCTTGCACATTTTACCAATGGGTTGTCTGTGTTTTCATGTTGATTTCTATGAGTTCTTCATAGGACTGTGAGTTAAATGTGTTGCAAATAACCTCTCCCATTCTGTTGCTTACCCTTATATTCTCCTGCTTTTTTGATGAATAAGAAGTCTTAATTTTAGGGAACTCTCATTTATCAATCTTTTTCTCTGTGGTTAAGAGTCTGTGGTTTTGAGTACTATTTAAGAAATCTTTTTCTACCCTGAGGTTATGAAGTTAATCTATACTCTCTTCTAGATTTATTTTGTTGCCTTTCACATTTGAATCTACAAATATTCTGGAATTTTGGTGTGAGGTAGTATTCAGCTTTATTTAATATTTTTCTTTTTTTTTTAAATATTCAATTTTTTATTGGTTTAACGTTTGGTATGATGAATATGAGAAGGATTACCCCAGATGGAAAGGCAATTTAAGCAAAGACAGTGAATAAAAGAAAGAAAAGAGTGGGTTATGTTTGGGTGGACAGTGAATCTCTTCACAAAGTTGTCAGGGTTTCTAAAGTTCTGGTAGAAATTCAAGTGGGAAGTCAGAAGTAAGGCAAGGTTGGTTCCATACCAAATCACAGAAAGCAGCACACACACATGTCCTCCGATTGCTGAATCTGCCAATCAGTCACACCTCCAATAACAATCAATCACACCTCCAAAAACTGTAGGTCCCTTGAATCAGAGGCTCCAGGCCACCGTCATTTCTCCACGAACATCATTCAGGTTACACCAGGAATCACCAGGAATCAGGATTTCCAACCATGAAGAGGTTGGCCCATCAGTCATTCACAGCAGTTAGAACTCAGCCGCGTTCATTTCCTAATGCTGCTATAACAAACTACCGCAAACGGGGTGGCTTAGAAAAACATTAAAGTCTTCTTTCACAGCTCTCGAGGACGGATGCTGGAGATCAAGGTGTCACCAGGGCCGCCCCCCGCCCCGCTCCACAAAGGCTCTAAAGAAGAATCCATCCTTGTCCCTTCCGTCTCCCGGTGGCTCCAGGTGGCTCCAGGCTCCCGGCAGCGTCTCTCCAATCTCTACCTCTGTCTTCACACAGCAATCTTCCTTCCGTCTCAGTGCCTGCTCCTCTTCTTATGAGGACACAGCCGCTGGATTTAGGGGCTACCCCCAATCCAAGATGATTTCATCCACAAAGGCCCTATTTGCCAATCAGTGAGATTCTAAGGTCCCAGGTAGACATGAAGATTTAGAGAACACCATCCAGCCCACTACAGCAGCCATCAGGCTAAACACGAAAGAGCCACACGTCAGCGGCCGTCTCTGCGACCACGTCCTTGACGCCAGGCGTAACCGCTGACAGCCCGCAGGACCCTTTCACCCCGGGCTCCGTTCTGCCAGCTTCGCCCCCTCTCGCCGGGGGTCAGGTGGTTGCATTCCAAAGGTCGCACGTGGAAGGGAGAATAAAATTTAGTTTGAACAGATGCTGCACCGGGCAGCAGTCTGAGGCGACAGCTTGCATTTCCCGTCTTCCCAAAGGGAGGTCCTGCACTTGAGGTAAAATACTCCGAGGGAGCCGCGAACTAGGGAACCGTGACCTCCCATTAGATGCGCTGGCTATTTAATTTTTTTCTATTTGGAAATAGTCTCAGAACTACTTGTTGAACTGTTACTCTTTGTGACATATCATACCTTTGTTGGGCTTCCAGTTGTTAAGGAATCCATCTGCCAGTGCAGGAGACCGTTTGATCCCTGGGTCGGGAAGATCCCCTGAAGAAGGAAATGGCAATTCACTTCAGTATTATTGCCTGGGAAATCCCATGGACTGAGGAGCCTAGTGGGCTACAGTCCATGGGGTGGCAAAGACTTGGACATGACTGAGCGACTGAGCATGAACACACACACATAACTTTGTTGTGAACAGCAAGTATATAGATGTGAGGGTCTGTTTCTGTTTCATTTAATAAGGTTTGTTTTTATAAGAATGTATCCATTTCATTCAAATTTTACTGTGCTGCTGTAAAATTGTTTATAACATACTTCTGTCTTTTCAATGTTTGAAAGATCAATAGTGATATTTCCCTTTTCAATTTTGACATTGGTAATTTGCCTTTTTTCCTTTTAAAGTCAGTCTCACTAGAGATTTATCAATTTTGTAAGTATTTTCAAAGACCAATTTTTGGCTTTTCCATTCTTTTATTTTAAACTTTCTGTATCCTTATGTTATAAACATAAAGTTGAGCATATATGTGTCTATGTATGTGTCTATCTATCCGTATCTAATAGTCTAGGATCAAATTATAAAGAAAAAAGTATGCTCATATATCCAGTTTGTAATATATTCATGCAAAGTAAATGCCTCAGTGGGGTAAAAAATTACAGTACTATACAATCTGTGGTTGATTGAAACTTGTGTAGTTTAAGGGTCAACTGTAAAGTAATATAAGAAAGGCACTTAGAACGGGACACTGACATGTAATAAGTGGTCAGGAAATGATAGCTGATCTTTTAAAACTCTCTTATTTTTAGCTTTTTGCTTATATTTTGTGCTAGTTGTGTTGTCTTATAAATAGCAAGTCAGTGAGTGTTGTTTTTAAAATGTGGTTTGGGAATTCCCTGGCAGTCCAGTGGTTAGAACTCAGCATTTCATTGCCAAGGGCCTGGGGTTTAATTCCTGGTAAGGGAACTAAGATCCCACAAGCCGTGAGTCACAGCCAAAAAGAGAAAACTGTGTTTTTATTAAAAATAAACATCCAGAAAGCACACAAACTGTAAATCGATGGATATTCATAAAGTGAACAGAGCTGTGGAAACAGTCTTCAGATCAAGCACACCCAGAAACTCTCAACTTGCCTCATTCCAGGCACTGGCCTCACCAAGGGCACCATTTCTAACAGCACAGACGGGTTGACATTGTTTTGAATTTTATCTGAATGGATTTATATAATGTGTGCACCTTCATGACTCGGCTCTTTTGCTCAACATTATGTTTGTGAGATTTGTCCATATTTGTAGGTGCAGCTGCACTTGTTCACTCTTATTGCTGCATAATACTTTATTATGTGATGTATCACAGTTTAGTTTTGCAAGACTCTTGAGAGTCCCCTGGACAGCAAGGAAATCAAGCTAGTCAATCCTAAAGGAAATCAATCCTGAATACTCATTAGAAGGACTTATGCTGAAGCCGAAGCTCCAATATTTTGGTCTCCTGATGTGAATAACCGACTCTTGGAATAGACCCTGATGCTGGGAAAGATTGAGGGCAGAAGGAGAAGAGGGCATCAGAGGATGAGATGGCTGGATGGCATCACCAATACAATGGACATGAACTCGGGCAAACTCCGGGAGATGGTGAGGGACAGGGAGACTTGGCGTGCTGCCGTCCACGGGGTCATGAAGAAGAGTCGGACACGACTGGGCAACTGAAGAACAACAAATATGGTTGATGGTCTTTTGGTCTTTCTTGGTTAGGACTATCTCAAATGATGCTGCTGTGAACACTCTTATGCATGTATTTTAGTGAACCTCATATGCATTTTGGTTGGGAATATGCCTTGAGATGGAATCACTGGCTCACAGGATATGCATTTTTTTCAATTTTACAAGGCACTGTTAAACTGTTCTACAGAGGGGCTGTACCAGTTTACACTCCCACAAACCTTGCCTTTTAATAAGAGTTTGTAATTGTCATAACTGTTATGACCAATGTCATGTTATTTTGTGGTTTTGTTTTTGGTTTCCTTGCTTTTCTTTTATATTTAGTTCTCCTTTCACTATAAACAGAACTTTGTTTGGCCTGCCTTTTGAAATAACTTGGAGGATAAAGAACCTGTTTTTAATTTTACTAATGGTTACTATACGGCAATTCACAATCATTGTCACAAGTCTGTCTAATTATCAAAATTACAATAAAAACAATTAATGTTGACTCACTTTTCATGAAAGGCAAAGATTGCAGTGCTTTTACTCCCTTACCTGAGTCCTGTCTTCAAGAAATTAATGTTGTGTCATAAATTCTATCATCCAAAATTTAGCCCATCAGAGAGGTGCTAATTTGTAGGGCTTGATATTGGCCCATATTAAATTGATCCAATGGCACAATGCCATTGACCTTGAATACTTGTAAGAAAAGCTATGAAACTCCTGATTGTAATTATGAGTATCTTGTTCATTGCATTACTGTGTTTTCCCAGCAAGGCATTTTCCCCAGATCTCAGAATCAGAAATTGTGCTTTTCATGAGCATGTGGCTTATTTCTACCTTACAAACCCAGATATTTTCCTTTTTATAACACTGACTTGTAGGAAATTTAGAATATATTGGGTTGGCCAAAAAGTTCTTTCAAGTTTTCCCGTAAGCCAGGAAAAACCCAAATGAACTTTTGCCCAACCCAATATTTTATTTCTCTATGTTTATATTTTGAAAACAATATTATACTCTTTTGGAAATGAGACAAAATATGAATCACTGCGGCAGGGCAAAGATGTCTTCCATGTCAAAGGTGGTTATCTCCAGGGAGAGAAGTGAGAATGAGAAAAATAAAAAGTGAAAAGAGCTTATTCATTTGCATTATTTAAGTATGAATTTGTATGTTATTGGTATAATTTTAAAAAGAAGTATGTGTACATTGAAAAGAAAGAAACTAAAGGTAAATACATGTAGGAGCTGGGATAGAACTCCCTAAGACATGAAACCATATAGAAATGATATAGCGATCTGACCCAAAATTTCAAAACTTTCTTTCCAGAAGAAACACTAAAAACAAAGTCCCCAAATCAGTAGACTACTGACAGACAAGATTAAAAACAAATGTTATAGACAAAGATGAATAACCTTAAAATATAATGAGCTTCTACTAATCAAGAAGAAAATGAGAAACAGCTAATAAAAATGAGCTAATAAAATAGGATATAAACAGGCAAATCACTAAGAAGAATGATAAAAGACCTATTAACATATATTAGTTAAACTAATAAGTTAAGAAGAACCGCAAATCAAAAATAGATTTTGTATTTCACTCTAAGTTTTTCACTTATCAGATGGGGAAATATTCAAAAAATGCATATAACTGATGTAGGTGAGCGGGAAAAGGGCATGCTATGGATGGTTATAAAAATAGCACAGCCTATGGGAAGGATAATTGTGTACTATATGAACTAACAATCCCATTTTTTAGACTATTCTACAAATACACAAAGATGCATGAATATATATACATATATACATGCATACAGGCAGGCCTTCACAGACTTGCACTGCAGTATTATTTGTAGGAATACAGATAGTAGAAATTATTTAAATGATCATTTTGGGAGAAATTTATTAAAGGAACACTGAGCATCTAATGTGGAAAATTCTGAAAGAGATGGGAATACCAGACCACCTGACCTGCCTCTTGAGAAACCTATATGCAGGTCAGGAAGCAAAAGTTAGAACTGGACATGGAACAACAGACTGGTTCCAAATAGGAAAAGGAGTACGGTAAGGTTGTATACTGTCACCCTGTTTATTTAACTTCTATGCAGAGTACATCATGAGAAACGCTGGGCTGGAAGAAGCACAAGCTGGAATCAAGATTGCCAGGAGAAATATCAATAACCTCAGATATGCAGATGACACCACACTTATAGCAGAAAGTGAAGAGGAACTCAAAAGCGTCTTGATGAAAGTGAAAGAGGAGAGTGAAAAACTTGGCTTAAAGCTCAACATTAAGAAAACTAAGATCATGGCATCTGGTCCCATCACTTCATGGGAAATAGATGAGGAAACAGTGGAAACAGTGTCAGACTTTATTTTTTAGGGCTCCAAAATCACTGCAGATGGTGACTGCAGCCATGAAATTAAAAGACACTTACTCCTTGGAAGGAACATTATGACCAACCTAGATAGCATATTCAAAAGCAGAGACATTACTTTGCCAACAAAGGTCTGTCTAGTCAAGGCTATGGTTTTTCCAGTAGTCATGTATGGATGTGAGAGTCAGACTGTGAAGAAAGCTGAGCACCGAAGAATTGATGCTTTTGAACTGTGGTGTTGGAGAAGACTCTTGAGAGTCCCTTGGACTGCAAGGAGATCCAACCAGTCCATCCAAAAGGAGAACAGTCCTGGGTGTTCATTGGAAGGACTGATGCTAAAGCTGAAACTCCAGTACTTTGGCCACCTCATGCAAAGAGTTGACTCATTGGAAAAGACCCTGATGCTGGAAGGGATTGGGGGCAGGAGGAGAAGGGGACAAGAGAGGATGAGATGGCTGGATGGCATCACTGACTCGATGGACGTGAGTTTGAGTGAACTCCAGGGGTTGGTGATGGACAGGGAGGCCTGGCGTGCTGTGATTCATGGGGTCGCAAAGAGTCGGACATGACTGAGCAACTGAACTGAACTTAACTGAACTGAAGCATCTAATTCCAGAAAAACATCTACTTCTGCTTTATTGACTACGCCAAAACCTTTGACTGTGTGGCTCACAACAAACTGTGGAAAATTCTGAAAGAGATGGGACTACCAGACCACCTGACCTGCCCTCTGAGAAATCTGTACGCAGGTCAGGAAGCAACAGTTGGAACTGGACATGAAACAACAGACTTGTTCCAAATTGGGAAAGGAGTACATCAAGGCTATATATTGTCACCCTGCTTATTTAACTTATATGCAGAGTATATCATGAGATATGCTGGGCTGGATGAAGCACAAGCTGCAATCAAGATTGCCGGGAAAAATATCAATAACTTCAGGTACGCAGATGACACCACCCTTATGGCAGAAAGCGAAGAACTGTAGAGCTTCTTGATGAGAGTGAAAAAGTTGGGTTAAACCTCAACATTCAGAAAACTAACATCATGGCATCCGGTCCCATCACTTCATGGCAAATAGATGGGTAAACAGTGGAAACAATGACAGACCTTATTTTGGGGGGCTCCAGAATCACTGCAGATGGTGACAACAGCCATGAAATTAAAAGACGCTTACTCCTTGGAAGAAAAGCTATGACCAACCTAGACAGCATATTCAAAAGCAGAGACATTACTTTGCCAACAAAGGTCCATCTAGTCAAAGCTATGGTTTTTCTAGTAGTCATGTATGGATGTGAGAGTTGGACTATGAAGAAAGCTGAGGGCCGAAGAATTGATGCTTTTGAACTGTGGTGTTGGAGAACTCTTGAGAGTCCCTTAGACAGCAAAGAGATCAAACCAGTCCATCTTAAAGGAAATCAGTCCTGAATATTCACTGGAATAACCGATGCTGAAGCTGAAACCTCAATACTTTGGCCACCTGGTGCAAAGAACTAACTCATTTGAAAAGACCCTGATGCTGGGAAACATTGAAGGCGGGAGGAGAAGGGGACGACAGAGGACAAGATGGTTGAATAGTATCACTAACTTGACAGACATGAGTTTGAGTAAGCTCCGGGAGGTGGTGATGGACAGGGAAGCCTGGTGTGCTTTAGTCCATGGGTCACAAAGAGCTGGACACAACTGAACAACTGCTGAACTTAACTGAAGCATCTAATAACAAAAATACGGTAGTTTTATCTATCAGTTCAGTTCAGTCGCTTAGTCGTGTCCGACTCTTTGCGACCCCATGAATTGTAGAATGCCAGGCCTCCTTGTCCATCACCAACTCCCAGAGTTCACTCAAACTCATGTGCATCGTTGAGTCAGTGATGCCATCAAGCCATCTCATCCTCTCTTGTCCCCTTCTCCTCCTGTCCGCAATCCCTCCCAGCATCAGAGTCTTTTCCAATGAGTCAACTCTTCGCATGAAGTGGCCAAAGTATTGGAGTTTCAGCTTTAGCATCATTCCTTCCAAAGAACACCCAGGGCTGATCTCCTTTAGAATGGACTAGTTGGATCTCCTTGCAGTCCAAGGGACTCTCAAGAGTCTTCTCCAACACCACAGTTCAAAAGCATCAATTCTTCGGCCCTCAGCTTACTTCATAGTCCGACTCTCACATCCATACATGACTACTGGAAAAACAGTAGCCTTGACTAGATGGACCTTTGTTGGCAAAGTAATGTCTCTGCTTTTGAATATGCTATCTAGGTTGGTCATAACGTTCCTTCCAAGGAGTAAGTGTCTTTTAATTTCATGGCTGCAGTCACCATCTGCAGTGATTTGGGAGCCCAAAAAAATAAAGTCTGACACTGTTTAACATATTGTGGCACGATTAACATAGTGTGGGCTTTTTCAGGTCAGTATAGATAAAACTTTTCATACTGGAGAAGGGAATGAACAGTATGAAAAGTTTTATCTATACTGACCTGAAAAAGCCCACAATATGTTAATCATGGTTGAATGAAAGAATGAGCAGTTGGAAATATATAACATGAATGAAAGCTCAAGTGGATCAAAACTAGATATTAAATAACCTCTGGGCTCAGAGGGTACAGAGAGGGTTCTGGCTTCTTCTACCTTCCTTAGGGTTTGACAAGTAGGCAGTGTGGTCTTAAGTTTCCCAGGTGGTGCAGTGGTAAAGAACCCTTGTGTCAGTGCAGAAGATGCAAAAGGTGTGGGTTCGATCCCTGGGTGGGGAAGATCCTCTGGAGTGGGAAATGGCATTCCACTCCACTTCTTACCTGGAAAATTCCATGGACAGAGAAGCCTGGTGGGTTACAGTCAGTTGCGTCTCAAAGAGTCGAACTACAGGACTACGCCTTTGTAGTCTTAAAGGGGCACTGGCCCTTCAAGATTAGCATGGGGCTAGTTTGCCTGAGAGGATAGTGTCCTAGGGGTGTGTGTGCGTGTTGTGCGTGTGCACACGCGCATGTGTAAGAGCTTTTTTGCCTGTATCTTTGTTTGAGATTGGGTTGTGAATTGGGTTCTGTTTTTACTCGCCACTCTTTCCCCTCTCTGCGACCACCCATAAGGACCTAGGACCTAGCCAGGGAAGCCAAACAGGATCTTGAAGAAAAGCCAAAACTCCCCCAAACCAGTAAGGCTCCCTCTCCACACAAAGACTGCCTTCACATTTCCAAAACGTGTTCTCAAATCTTGCACCATCCCTTCCATTGTGGATCTGCTTCCAAAGCCCACCTCTGATGAGAGGGGAGCCTGAGTTCTCAAGGTGCAAGGGCAGCAAGAAAGGAGTCGGGTATCTGTCTCTATGCCTGGGCATGATCTACACTTCTCCTGGTCTGTGTGGTCAGACTGCTTTTCTCCGCTTCTCATTGCCAATGATCCCATAGCTCATGAGGAGCCTGGCAGGCTATAGTCTGTGGGGTCGCAAAGAGTCAGACACTACTGAGCCACTAAGCACAGGACAGCACAGCACAGGAAGGTCCTAGGGAGTGAGTGGATGCAGTTAGCGGAAGACGCAGGGCAGCGCTACCTGTGTCTCCTGGCCCCTCTGCACCCCCACCCCCAACACACACCCTTTAACAAGATACACAAGTAACTGGGCCTCACGTTGGCAGGAAAAATAGTTTGTTCCCCTTCAGATTTGACTTAACATTTTTCTAGCTCCTTTTTTCCCTCTGTTCCTTCTACCCTTCCTGTTTCTTTTTTTAAAAAATAGTCTTTTTTTCTCCCCCCCCCCGATATCCTAGAAAATAACCAAAATAGCCTATGTGATTTCACCACAGGTAATGAAGTTCTGACCTCAAAATTGTATTGTTGAATGAAGTCCTGCACATAAAATAGCCTACAAGCTTCTGCCAACAGCAAACATACCAAAATGAGGCTACAGAATGTATTTCTTGGAAAACCAAACAAAGGAAATAGGAAGAAATGGGCAAAGTCCATTTCTTTTCTCTGCCTGCCTCCTGTTGCCTAATTCTCAGTTTTCATGAGGTCTTTGGAAAAGGGCAAGATTCCAGAGTTGTGGGCCTGTACTTATTTGATCCTGTTTTTCATGGCTCCCTTTCTTCTCTTTAGCTTCTCTCTCATGGATGGTGCTCACTTACTACATGAACCGTATTATTACCAAATGACATTCAGTGGAGACACCATATATGCCTTTTCTGGAACAAGCTGTAACAAGAGTCTAAAACATGACTTGTGGTTCTCAAAGCGTTTGGTCAGCGTCCATGCACTCTTCCTTGGGGAGGTTGAGACTTGCTGTGTTTGAAGAGTGTGGGGTCTTTCTCAAAAATACTGTGGTTCCACTTGCTAGGTTTGCAGGATGATTACAGAGCAATGGGGTGACAAGTGAAAATGAAGCCCTTTGTTGACAACACAATGCAGGGCCACTCCCCACACCCCAGCCAAACAAATTCCCTTGTCTGTCTATCAGAAGGGAAGTGTGTTTGGCTAAGCAAAGATGGGGTGTGGTGGGCAAATGCAGGGGAGAAGGAGACAAGGGAATGGTGAGGGAAAATGTAACGAAGTTTCTGTGCCCTTGGGGCTTCTGATTCTCCGCAGCTTGGAGCTCATGTCTACCACCGTGGCCTGTGGTTCCCCACTCCCCGTCCCTGTTGACTGGGCTGTCCTCTCTAGACCCTGCCACCCTCACTCCCTCCAGGCCCCCTCATAGCTGGGCCCCTTCTAACTGATGTCTAGCCAAGAAAGAACACACGGTGCCTTTCTGGATAATTTTCAGGAAATTCAAGAAGAGATGAGAAAATGGAATGTAAAAAATTAGTGTTTTAGTTTTTAATTTCCCTTCGAGAAATCTCATTGGTGGAGGCCTCCTCCAATGGTTGGATGGCTTAGATATTCTCTGAGCTAATTAGGTCTTGACATATATTTGCCAAGTATTCTGTATTATTTTTTTCTTTCATTTCCAAAATTTTAAACCTAATTCACGGGGCCATGAATACAACAATATACCAGCATGGAAAATAAATTCATTTTGAAAGAGGAGAAAGGGAGCCTGCTGTTTGATTTACATCATTTTGTTAACGGGTTAGTCAACATTTACTCAGAACCCTCTGGGTACAGAATGTAATAGGCATGTGGGAAAATTACAAAAGATATGGGAAGACATTTTTTTCTGCCTGCAAAAATCCAACTAATTCACTCTAATGGAAGACACCAACTAAAGACATATGAGAACGGCTAAGAATACAAATAAAAGGAACTGGTTGTGTCCACTAAGGACATGTTAATTTCAATTGCCCATGAGTGCTGAAGGCTGGCTCAGACTCACTGGCAATGAAGTATCCCAGTTGGGGACTTTGTGGCATTTCCCTGGCGAAATCCATCCAATAGCAGGTTTCACCTTTCTTAGCAATCTAGGAGGAACCACACAGGTAAGTGTGGCGAACTTGAAGAGCTGATTTCCTAACCATAATATTGTTTAACCATAATGATATTATGGTGGCCATCTTTGGATTTATGCCAGAGGCTTTGTAATTATATCATCTCAGGACTCTTCTATTTGCCTTAGAGTCAGAAAAAGCAGACATGACATTTGGCTCTAAAGACATCAGTTGTTCATTGTTCAGTTGCTAAGTTGTGTCCGACTCTTTGCAACCCCACAAATTGCAACATACCAGGCTTTCCTGTCCTTCATTATCTCCCGCAGTTTGAGCAAACTCATGTCCACTGAGTCAGTGATGCTATCTAAACATCTCACCCTCTGCTGCCTCTTGTCCTCTTGCCTTCAATCTTTCCTAGCATCAGGGTCTTTTCCAATGAGTCAGCTCTTCAAAACAGGTGGCCAAAGGATTGGAGCTTCAGCTTCAGCAGCAGTCCTTCCAATAAATATTCAGGGTTGATTTTCTTTAGGATGGATTGGCTTGATCTCCTTGCTGTCCAAGGGCATCGGCGATACCACCCAATCCTTCTGTCCCTCCTTCTGGCCAGCTCTTTTTGTGGACTTCTTGTAAAGTCAAGTGTCTGCTCTGGATAAATAAGTCTTTCAAGAGGAGTGTGCTCTGCTTTTTCAAAGCTTCCTTATCTGTGTTTACTGCTGGCAGAAATCTGGAAAGCTGCCAAGAACCTGGCCAAAGTCTCTATTTTGAATGAGAACATCTACAGGGTAGGTCCAATCTCCCTTCTGATTCATCAAGAGTGTTTCTGGGTCCTTTTGAGAACTATCAGGTTTAACTGCCTGTGCTTTTGAGCGAAGTGCTTTTGAGGCCCACTTATTTTCTTGGGCTCCAAAATCACTGCAGATGGTCACCGCAGCCATGAAATTAAAAGACGCTTGCTGCTTGGAGGAAAAGCTATGACAAAGCTAGACAGCATATTAAAAGGCAAAGACATTACTCTGCTGACAAAGGTCCATCTAGTCAAACCTATGGTTTTTCTTGTAGTCATGTATGGATGTGAGAGTTGGACTATAAATAAAGCTGAGCACTGAAGAAGTGATGCTTTTGAACTGTGGTTTTGAAGAAGACTCTTTCAAGTCCCTTGGACTGCAAGGAGATTCAACCAGTCCATCTTAAAGGAAATCAGTCCTGAATATGCATTGGAAGGACTGATGCTGAGGCTGAAGCTCCAATGCTTGGCCACCTGCTGTGAAGAACTGACTCATTGGAAAAGACCCTGATGCTGGGAAAGATTGAAGGTGGGAGGAGAAGGGGACAACAGAGGATGAGATGGTTGGATGGCATCACCAACTTGATGGACATGAGTTTGAGCAAGGTCTGCAAGTTGAATGGACAGGGAAGCCTGGAGTGCCGCGGTCCATAGGTTGCAAAGAGTCGGACACAACTGAGCAACTGAACTGAACTAGTAACAAAGCATGTCAGAGCACCTTTTTGGAAAGACAGATTTTTTTTTTTAATCCATCACAGAACAATGTTTTGGAAAATAATAATAAACTACTAGGAAAACTCAATTTTAAAAAAAGCCCAAAGACTACTAAGCACAAGTTTAAATCTCTCTCTTTTTTTAGATTCAATACACAAAAACTATTCTGTCAAACTTCCATAAAAGTTCTAAATGTTTACTCTGTTTCTAAACTTATCTCACTGAAGATTTGTTACCAACAATTTGCAGGATGGACTTGGGTTCAATCTCTAGTTCAGGAAGGTTCCCTGGAGAAGCGAATGTAACCCACTGCAGCATTCTTGCCTGGAGAAGTCCATGGACAGAGGAGCCTGGCGGGCCACAGTCCATGGGGCTGCAAAGAGTTGGACATGACTGAGCAACTGAGCACAAGGTCCAATCTAACAGTGCTCGATAAATGCAGGGAGGAGGAATGAAATAATAAAATAATACCAATTACATGTGCTAGAAAATAAGCACATGTAAGCAGGGACCTTACCAGTAAGATTTAACAATATTGCTGAGAGTGTCCCAAGAAATGTCACTTTCACTGGCATCTTCAAAGGAGAAAGGCTTGCTGACAAACAAGAGGGAAAATGGATGAAGCTTCTTTCCCTGGAACCTGCCCACTATACACTTGCAGGCCACACTTCTCCATGAAGATGGCAGGAACAGAAATACCTGGGAGATACATTGGTGCCAAGGAAAATGGGTGGACCTGGCAGCCCAAGGCCTGGCATCAACGTCCCAAAGACCCTACCCTGCTGGCTTCCCCATCCAATGGCACATTTATCCTGGGTGGGCTGCTCTAACCAATGCCCCCTTCGCTCTTGGCCCTAGTGGTACTCAGCCTGGTAAGTATAATACTTCTCAGCTTACAGGTAATTTTCTCAAGAAATGCCTTGCCTCCTCTCCTTCCATCCTTTTCTCTCTCTCTCTCTCTCTCTCTCTCTCTCACACACACACACATTTGGTGGACCCCTTTACAGTACTTAACTGGTGGGTCAGTGATAAAGTATCTGCCTACCAATGCAGGAGACACAAGAGATGCAAGTTCGATCTACGGGTCAGGAAGATCCCTTGAAGTAAGAAATGACAACCCACGCCAGTGTTCTTGCCTGGAGAATCCCATGGACAGAGGAGCCGCGGGGGTTACAGTCCATAAGGTTGCACAGAGTCAGATACAACTGAGCCCATACCTCTACCATTCCAGCACTTACAGTGTATCATTGTATTTTTGTACATGGTTACTTTCTTCACATTTTTAGGTCAGTGAGGGTTGGGAATCATACCTGTGATGTCTGTCCCTGTGGATTCTGAGTCTTGTCATGTTGTTTGGAACCAGGGCACTCATATCTGTGTGAGCGACTGCTGGGCCTCAGCAACCACTCTGCTTGTACAGGCTCACCTTGCTTTATTGAGCTTTGCAGATACTAAGCTTTTTACGACTTGAAAGTTTGGCACAACCCTGTGTTGAGCAAGTCTGTTGGGGCCATTTCCCCAACAGCATTTGCTTGCTCCCTGCCTCTGTGTCACATTTTGTCAATTCTGGCAATATTTCAAGCTTTAAAAAAAATTATTATATTTGTTTAGGTGATCTACATTCAGTGATCTCTAATATTACTACTATGACTCACAGAAGGTTCAGATGATGCTTAGCACTTTTTAGCAAAACAGTATTTTCTACCTAAAGTATGTACATTTTTTAGACATAATGCTATTGCACACGTAGTAGGCTACAGTATGCTGAAAACATAACCTTTATACGCACTGGGAAAGCAAAAAATTCATGGGACTCTTTTATTACCATGTTCTGTGTATTGCTGTAGTCTGGAGCCTAACCCTGTGATCTCTCTGAGGTCTACCTGTAATGGATTTTTTCTCCATTTTCACTTGTAAACTTTTAATTCAATGAACTGACTTTGATAGGCTGAAATCATGAAGTAACTTAATTTTGTGTCACTGTCCCTTCAAAACCACTCTGT
This sequence comes from Bubalus bubalis, assembly GCF_019923935.1. NCBI lineage: Eukaryota > Metazoa > Chordata > Mammalia > Artiodactyla > Bovidae > Bubalus > Bubalus bubalis. The sequence goes on along the minus strand of NC_059171.1, from coordinate 47,895,547 downwards.
GGGCTCCTTCTCTTTCTGCTAGTGGGGATGCACTTGAAGAGGTCCTATAGCTTGTAGTGTCTGTCATGGGTCATAAAAAGTCACTTGCGTCTCAAGAAATGACTTACGTTACTAGACAGCCACTGCGAGGCCATGATGGGAGCTGTGAACTTTTGCCCACCCCACCCCCAACCTGGGGTATCTGGGCTGCAGGCCTCACCTGGGTCCTAGCAACTGGGGATCTGATCGCTCCCATCAGTCCCTGTGGTCAAGGTCTTTAGTGAGGATGGCGGCCTTGCTTTGGGAGCCCTGCACACAGCAGACTCGGGAAGGCCCTAGCAGGCTTCCAGTGACAGGGGCTGGGGGGCAGTGTCCCTGGGCCCCCACCCTTTTCTGCACTTTTCCATTGTGGGTGTTCTGCAAGCTGGCCTCGGGTTGGGGGGCGTTGCGGTGGGGTTGGGGGTTGGGGGGTGGTCAATGTCTCTTCCCTCCTGCTGGGAGGGGTCCAGCACCTGCCGTCCTGTGGGCTCCCACCAGATCCTTCAAGGCCCTAGGTCCATAAATGAAGTGAGGCAATGTAATGTTACCTTGCCCAAGCTCACTCTGCTAACTGCAGGACAGGCCAATACATCGGGAGGTCCTGTTGTTGGGGGAAAGGAACACGACTTTAATCGGAAATGCAGTGGATGGCGGACTAGTATCTAAAAAACCCATCTCCCCTCAGCTTAACTCAGGCTCCTTTTATATAGAGGAAGGGCAAGGGGAAGGGCCTACTGAGATGTTGACCAATGGCTGAGCAGGACTGCTAACGGTAGCTCCTAATGGTCACTAACTTAGGGGAGGGGCCCACTGCTGATGCCGACCAATGACTGAGCCGGACAGCTAACAGCTGTGCCCCACCCCGCCCCCATTACAGTCACATCTTTTGCTCTTAGGAGGACACCAAAGACTTCCTCAGAGATACATTTGAGGATTTTTTTTTTTTTTTTCAGTCTTTGCTTTCTCTCACCACTTCTGACACCGTTGACCACTTCCCCCTTGAAGCCCTTCTGCTTGGTTTGCTTGACCTCTAGCGTCTCTTCACCTCTTTCCCTTCCCTCTCAGGCTCTCTCAAAAGTTTGTGTTTTCTTGATTGCTCCTTACCTACAGTGTCTCCAAGTTACCGGCCCAGTCTCTCTCCAGCCTTGTGTGCTAAGTCGCTTCAGCCGTGTCCGACCCTTTGCGACCCTACGGATTATAGCCCTCCAGGCTTCTCTGTCCGTGGGATTCTCCAGACAAGAATACTGGAGGGGGTTGCCATGCCCTCCTTCAAGGGATCTTCCTGACTCAGGGATCGAACCCGTGTCTCTCCCATCTCCTGCATTGGCAGATTGGCTCTTCACCTGGGAAACCCTCTCTAGCCTTAGCTGATTGCTTCTTTCACTGGTGGCTAGATTCATTCACTCCTTCCTTCATCACTGGGCCCTGGGCACCAAGCCCTGAAGCACATTCTTCAGATTCAAAACTCAGCTTCAGGACTTCCCTGGTGGTCCATTGGTTAAGACTCCACACTGCTAATGCAGGGGATACTGGTTCAATCCCTGGTGGGCGAACTAAGATCACACATGTGGTGCAGTGCGGCCAAAAAAAGCAAAAATGAAACAACTCAGTTTCAGGTCATTCCTCCAGAAAGCCTCTTCTCAGCTTCCAGACAGAATTCAGCCTCATACCTGAGGCACCTTCTGCTTGAGGTGCCAGGTACTGATCCCCGCTCTAAGACTTTGCCCATTGTTGTAATTATTGTCTGGGGTGTCTGCCTCCCCCTTTAGACTGCGAGCCCTTAAAGGCAAGGACTCTGTTTAGTAAATTTTGTACCCCTGTCATATTCAGAAAATTGGAGAAGGCGATGGCAACCCACTCCAGTACTCTCACCTGGAAAATCCCATGGACGGAGGAGCCTGGTAGGCTGCAGTCCATGGGTTGCTAAGAGTCGGGCATGACTGAACGACTTCACTTTAGCTTTTCACTTTCATGCATTGGAGAAGGAAATGGCAACCCACTCCAATATTCTTGCCTGGAGAATCCCAGGGACAGAGGAGCCTAGTGGGCTGCTATCTGTGGGGTCGCACAGAGTCGGACGCGACTGAAGCGACTTAGCAGCAGCAGCAGCAGCATATTCAGAAAAAGTCTATTAGTGATTATTGAATAAATTAAAATGCTGAGTCTGACTAATGCTGTGTCTACAATTACAAATAACTTTATCTTTGCAATATTACCTGGAAGTAATAACAGTGAACATCAGATCTAAGGCTCTTCTTCTAAGGGCAGGCTTGGGTGGAGGAGGGGTGGGTGGAGGAACAGATCAAACGCACTTGTGTCCATAGCCTGGCTTTGCATGCCTGTATGCTAAGTTGCTCTGGAGAAGGCAATGGCAAGCCACTCCAGTACTCTTGCCTAGAAAATCCCATGGATGGAGGAGCCTGGTAGGCTGCAGTCCATGGGGTCACTAGGAGTCGGACAGAACTGAGCGACTTCACTTTCACTTTTCACTTTCATGCATTGGAGAAGGAAATGGCAACCCACTCCAGTGTTCTCACCTGGAGAATCCCAGGGACGGCAGAGTCTGGTGGGCTGCCGTCTATGGGGTCGCACAGAGTCGGACACGACTGAAGCGACTTAGCAGCAGCAGCAGCAGTATGCTAAGTTGCTTCAGTGGTGTCTGACTCTTTGCAACCCTATGGACTGTAGCCCACCAGGCCCCTCTGCTCATGGTATTTCCCAGGCAAGAATACTGGAGTGGGTTGCCATTTCCTCCTTCAGGGGACCTTCCTGATCTATGGATCGAACTGGGCTAAGAATGGTCACTTTCTATTCATATGGCTCTTATGAAGAGTAAAAATGAGGGTTGGGGAAGCACTTACTATAATTACAACTTAAGCTAGTGGATGTGATGGAATTCCAGTTGAGCTATTTCAAATCCTAAAAGATGATGCTATGAAAGTGCTGCACTCAATATGCCAGCAAATTTGGAAAACTCAGCAGTGGCCACAGGACTGGAAAAGGTCAGTTTTCTTTCCAATCCCAAAGAAAGGCAATGCCAAAGAATGCTCAAACTACTGCACAGTTGCACTCATCTCACATGCTAGTAAAGCAAATGATCAAAATTCTCCAAGCCAGGCTTCAGCAATACATGAACCGTGAACCTCCAGATGTTCAAGCTGGTTTTAGAAAAGTCAGAGGAACCAGAGATCAAATTGCCAATATCCGCTGAATCATCAAAAAAGCAAGAGAGTTCCAGAAAAACATCTATTTCTGCTTTATTGACTATGCCAAAGCCTTTGACTGTGTGGATCACAAGAAACTGTGGAAAATTCTGAAAAAGATGGGAATACCAGGCCACCTGATCTGCCTCTTGAGAAATTCATATGCAGGTCAGGAAGCAACAGTTAGAACTGGACATGGAACAACAGACTGGTTCCAAATAGGAAAAGGAGTACGTCAAGGCTGTATATTGTCACCCTGCTTATTTAACTTCTATGCAGAGTACATCATGAGAAATGCTGGGCTGGAAGAGGCACAAGCTGGAATCAAGATTGCCGGGAGAAATATCAATAACCTCAGATATGCAGATGACACCACTCTTATGGCAGAAAGTGAAGAGGAACTAAAAAGCCTCTTGATGAAAGTGAAAGAGGAGAGTGAAAAAGTTGGCTTAAAGCTCAACATTCAGAAAATAAAGATCATGGCATCTGGTCCCATCACTTCATGGGGAATAGATGGGGAAACAGTGGGAACAGTGTCAGACTTTATTTTTTTGGGTTCCAAAATCACTGCAGATGGTGACTGCAGCCATGAAATTAAAAGACGCTTACTCCTTGGAAGGAAAGTTATGACCAACCTAGATAGCATATTCAAAGGCAGAGACATTACTTTGCCAACAAAGGTTGGTCTAGTCAAGGCTATGGTTTTTCCAATAGTCATGTATGGGTGTGAGAGTCAGACTGTGAAGAAAGCTGAGCGCAGAAGAATTGATGCTTTTGAACTGTGGTGTTGGAGAAGACTCTTGAGAGTCCCTTGGACTGCAAGGAGATCCAACCAGTCCATCCTAAAGGAGATTAGTCCTGGGTGTTCCTTTGAAGATAAAGATGCTGTGGTATTAATGGAAACAAGATCATACATTTGCAAGGGGGAGAGATCGAGGGAAGGGATTGTTAGGGAGTTTGGGATGGACACTTACACGCTGCTATATTTAAAATGGATAACCAACAAGGACCAATTGTAGAGTGCATTGTATCTGATCAATGTATATGGCAGCCTGCATGGCAGGGGAGTTTGGAGGAGAATGGATACATGTATATGTATGACCAAGTTCATTTGCTGTCCACCTGAAACTATCACAACATTGTTTATTGGCTATACGCCAATATAAAATAAAAAGATAAAAAAAAAAAGCAACAGACATTTGCAGAGCTCAAGGAGATGCAGAGCCGAGTATGAACCCATTAAAACTCAGCATCTCTGAAATGAAAATCACCAAATATAAAAATACCCTACATAACTGATAACTTCAGTTTTTTTTTATTTAGGCAATTAGAAATAACAGAAAGAAACTTCTACTACTTCTAAAGCCAGATTTCCAGATTAAAGAGTGAAGCTGTGGATCTACATTCAGCTTGGTCCCTCCCATTGGCTGTTCTATCACATCAGATCATAGTAATGTGTAGGGCTTCTATTTGGAATTTTGAAGCCCAGTGTGTGAAATGGAAGAGGATTCTTTCAGCTGGAAGTTTAGCTCCTACATAAAGAAACAGCTGAAATCATCAATACCAAAAAAAAAAAAAAAAAAAAAAAAATCACAAGCCAGAAGTGTTTCCTTTAGAAGAGAATTTGTGACATTAGTTTAAAAAAAAAGGGAACAAATGTCAAGGGCAGCTGGGTTAATGAGTACAGGAAGTACAGCTGCTCTTGCCGATGGGGACTGGAGCGCTGACGTGGATGGAACGGGAGCGGAAACCACGTCCATTCATAAGGGAGGGTGATTGGCATTGCCGGCTGAACGACAGACGCTGGGCTGTAATTAGAACGTTGGCGCTCATCAAAATCCAGTAAAGCAAGAAGAGCTATGATTACTTAAACCTGAAGCTACATTCCGCAAAATGGCTTTGCTTTTCAAATTCTTTATTGTTTTAGTATTCATTGGAAAAAAAACCAAAACCCACAGACCATGCAAAATTAAGATGCAATATCACAGAAGAATAAATGAGATGAGCCTGCTTTCTGTATAATGGCCAATATTTAGAGATGTGCTCTATAAATTTCAATGAAAATCACTGCAGAATATTTCACTTCAGAAAGACATTTCTTTTGGCTAAAGGGCTCTTTCCCCATCCTCCTCTTGTTTCTCGGTACCATTATTTCTGCACTGAGACAGAGCTGACCCACTATGTCATGGTATAAACTGAGAAATGACTTCTAGGTTAGAACTGGGCTTTCTATTCACAGAGAATGACTGATGTGTAGTTACCCAAGTTCTCTTTGAAGATAAGGTTGAACCAAGCCTTGAGTACTTTCTTTTGAACTCTTTAAAGCTTCATATGTGTATTAGAATTTGGTTAATCACCAGTCTTCTAATGTAGTCCTGGTAGTCTTCTAGACCTTAATCCTACAGAATTGAATTCACTTTTTAAAAGCACTTAAGGCTGTATATTGTCACCCTGCTTATTTAATTTCTATGCAGAGTACATCATGAGAAACGCTGGGCTGGATGAAGCACAAGCTGGAATCAAGATTGCCAGGAGAAACATCAATAACCTCAGATATGCAGATGACACCACCCTTATGGCAGAAAGTGGAGAGGAACTCAAAAGCCTCTTGATGAAAGTGAAAGAGGAGAGTGAAAAAGTTGGCTTAAAGCTCAACATTCAGAAAACGAAGATCATGGCATCTGGTCTCATCACTTCATGAGAAATAGATGGGGAAACAGTGGAAACAGTGTCAGACTTTATTTTTCTGGGCTCCAAAATCACTGCAGATGGTGATTGCAGCCATGAAATTAAAAGACGCTTACTCCTTGGAAGGAAAGTTATGACCAACCTAGATAGCATATTAAAAAGGAGAGATATTACTTTGCCAACAAAGGTCTGTCTAGTCAAGGCTATGGCTTTTCCAGTGGTCATGTATGGATGTGAGAGTTGGACTGTGAAGAAAGCTGAGCACCGAAGAATTGATGCTTTTGAACTGCGGTGTTGGAGAAGACTCTTGCGAGTCCCTTGGACTGCAAGGAGATCCAACCAGTCCATCCTAAAGGGGACCAGTCCTGGGTGTTCATTGGAAGGACTGATGCTGAAGCTGAAATTCCAGTACTTTGGCCACCTCACGCGAAGAGTTGACTCATTGGAAAAGACTCTGATGCTGGGAGGGACTTGGGGCAGGAGGAGAAGGGGACGACAGAGGATGAGATGGCTGGATGGCATCACCGACTCGATGGACGTGAGTCTGAGTGAACTCTGGGAGTTGGTGATGGACAGGGAGGCCTGGCATGCTGCGATTCATGGGGTCACAAAGAGTCGGACATGACTGAGTGACTGAACTGAACTGAACTGAATCTTTTATTAGCATAGATACAGTATAAGCATTTTCCCCTCTGAGTTACAGATAACCTGTGTCTTACTGTTCTGGGTTTTTTAAAATTGCTTGTTTTTGGCTGTGCCCTATGGCATACAGGATCTTAGTTCCCGGACCAGGGATCGAACCCATGCCCCCTGCAGTGGAACTGCAGAGTCAACACTGGACTGTCAGGGAAGGCCCTACCTGTGTCTTACTGTTCTGTTTGTTTGTTGTGAATGAAATCAGCAAGAAATAGAAAAGGACCACTCTATTTTGTCAGATCACTAGTAATCTAAATTTTGTAAAGTTGCATTTTTGAAACATTAATCTCAAATTGTTCTCACAAGGAGTATTACTATAGTTTATCATATTTGAGGGAGGAAGAAACTATTAGTCCAGAAGTCAGTCAACCAACATATAACAAGAGTGGCAACCTCAGTCTTCAGATTTTGGTCTGTTTCATATATTATCCACACTTCGGTATCTGCCTTATCTAGGCCCTCCAGTCCAGTTGTAATTTCTAGGACATTTTATGAGATCAGCTCAAATTTCTTGATAAACACTATCTTGTAATATACCCTTTTCCTTTCCTAGGTAAATACGCTCATTTACCTGATGGAGTTTGAATCTTTCTGTTAGAAGGTAAGGCAATTCTAAGCAGCTAATAGCTCTCTGGGAGTGGTACATGCCATCTAAATGAATGTACAGTTTCATAACCATAGGTATCTGATTTTTAAAAAAATCATTTTTTAGAGATTACACATACTATTTACTTTTATGATTATTGTATCACATAAATGTAAACCATTCAATACAGACTTGAAAGTTTGCTTTATGAACACTCATGTTGGGTAAAAGCATGCATGCAGTCTTCCAATGACTAAATGCTGTGATGGTGACTTGAACATCTCTTGCAGCATCGCTAGCCCCTGAGCTTGAGGGCAGCAGCCATGGAGCACTGTCCTTGCTCAGTGAGCAAGTACTCATCAGCCTCATGCAATGAGGTCTTACAGGGTAAAGTAGTTAACAACTAAAATTACTTAATAATACTATGAGCCATTCATTCCATGAGCTGTTTGTCACAAACTTGTGAGCTAACGAATAACATTTGATAGGCATCAGGCAGGGAGCTATGCACAATCCATTCTTACAATTACTTCATGGGGACAGTGCTATCACTCTCAGGGAACCCGAGTCACAGATGTTAACTAGATCATACAGAGCTGATGGGTGGAGGAGTCAAGATTTGAAGTTTGGCCTTCTAGTTTTGCCACTATGTACTTATTAATGTTCATGGAAACCAGCAAGTTATTTATCATCAAAGTTTAGATCTTCAAAATAAGAGATTTCTTTTTTTGGCCAATGTAAATTCAAAGTTACTAATAATTATGTGATGGAACCTAAGCTTCTTAAATTTTTGATTTTCTTTTTTTTAGAACACAAAATGTTTGATTTCAGCTTTAGGCAAATGTAGTTAATAATCTTTTCACAAAAATAGTTAAGCTAGGCAAATTGGCTTAGCCTTTCCTTGAATTTTGGATAAAGCTGGGTGATGTGTGACACACAGGTACCTTGTGCAGCTTTTTGTTAAGCAAATCATGCTTAGGTAAGCACAAGACTAGTTTCTCTTTTTAAAGGCTTGGCTCTCTGCTGTCTTCATAGGATAGAGCTGAGCCATAGGCGGGTGCTGCTTAATGTGAATGGCTAATGGCTTTACACAGTGTTCAGTAATCAGATGGACAAAGCCCTATTACTGAAGTACAGTTGATTTACAATGTTGTGTTAGTTTCTGTGGTGTACAGCAAAGTGACTAGTTTATACCTATGTACATTCTTGTTCAATTAAAAACTTTTTTTGGCCACACCACATGGTATGTGGGATCTTAGTTCCCAGACAGGATTGAACTTGTACCCCCTGCATTGGAAGCACAGTCTTAACCACTGGACCTCCAAGGAAGTCCTCATATTCTTTTTCAAATAATTGCCATTATGGTTTATTACAGGATATTGAATATAGTTCCCTATGCTGTAGATTTGTCTTCTTGTCTTCCATTCTAGTGGGTTGAGCTGTATACCCAGGGCTTCTAAAACATGTACTCAGTCCAACTCCCTTTACTCTCTTCAGGCCCTTAATTCTTTAATTAACTAAGTCTTTAATTCTTTCAACACTAGCTAATTTCTACTCTGCATTATCTTTTCTGTTGAAGTTTTACAGTAGATGATGCTTTGTTAACTGAATCAAGTATCACACCTAACATCTCTTTAGGGGAAAAACATCTGTTCAAGCACTAACCTAGAATTTCCTCCAGGGTTTCTTTGAAGGCTACTCTTTAAAAAATGCAAACAGGTGATCAGTATCAACCGATTTTTATTGATTGTAGACAGGCCACAGAACTGGTTTTCTGTGAAAACATCTGGCAACACCTTGGAGATAATGGGTGTCATTAGCTATTGCCAACATGTATGTGACAGGTTTCTCTCCCATTTCCTCACTTACACAAGCATTGCTCCAGGATTAGTTCTGAACTTCAAGACTATGCACAACTAATTTTGGAAGAATGTTAATCCATTTTTTCCAGAAGAGTCCACCTGGGCCACTCACAGCCATATCCTAAAATGCAGGCAAGAAGGCATCTTACAGAGGGAGAGACACCCCTAAAGTGGCAAAACAACTAGCTCAAGTTCACTCCGTGACGGCTCCCCCAGGCTTCAGATAGTGCTGGATGGCACGCAGCCTCTGTGGGAAACTTCGCTTGGGGGGATCTAGGGCTTAGCCTGTACAAGTACACTGGTGCATATATGTGTTTTGTAATGCCAATGGCTTCCCATCAAAACCCTCAGCATATGCTGTATGGGTTTGCAGCACCTGTAGCAAGTGGCGTCATTTCATAGGTTTCCTCGCCTGAGTGTGGAGCCACTGTGCTGGGTCCCCACCGCTGTCATTCTAGGTGTGTCAGGAAGCACACATGCACGTAAAGGATGGCCAGTCTGGCAGTAAAAAAAGACGCACCTTTAAGTTTGTTTAGCCCAACAGTCCCTGAAGTTGGTTATTTTTTTTCTTAGACATGCTCTCATAAATAATACATGAAACTAATCATGCTTTTTGGTAGAACATGTGTTAATTTGGAGGAAAGGCTATTCTAAATGTTTATCAAAAGTATACTCTTTAAACATGTGTACAGGACTTCCCTGGTGGTCCAGTGGTTAAGAATCCGCCTGCAATAATGCAGGAGACAGGGAAGATACCACATGCCTCAGGGCAGCTAAGCTGGTGTGCTGCGATTACTGAAGCTGGTGCATCCTAGAGCCCATGTTCCCAAGAAGAGAAGCCACAGCAACGAGAAGCCTGCCAGAGAGTAGTCCCCTTTTGTTGCAACTACACAAAGTCTACACACGGCAGCAAAGACCCAGTGCAGCCAAAAATAAATATTAAAAAAAAAATTCACTTATAAAAATAAATGTGTACCTTTTAATGAGATTAGACACTAAAAATAGTGTAAAATTTGCTAACAAAGAAAACGTTCAAGATGCAGCTTGTGAAAGTAAAAATTTTTATTCTGATTGATTTCTTAACGTATAGTTCAATATAAGGCCGGTTTTCAATGGCAGAGATTTGGTTCCACGGAAACTCCATGATGCTACAGAGAGCTACCACTTTTTCCAGGAAGTAGGTAAACAGCTGGAAACAGAAAGCACTTTCTAGCAGCATGGCAACTCATTAAACTGCAGAGCGACCAGGTCTGCAACTTTTATACTAAAAATGGCGCAAACATTAGCTGGTGACAGAAGTGAGAAGTGGGGAGCAAGATGTGAACATTGAAAGGAGCAATATGTGTCTTGTAAAGATGACAAAAACCCAAGGACAGCTATAAAGATTTGAAAGGATAATTATAGAAAAGGGAACCAAATATTTTACTCAAATGTTTTTTAGAGCCTTTCTGTAGAGATACAAATATATATATATATATATTTATCCAAAAATATGTTTTATACAGATAAATGGTTTCTCAAATAAGGATGGAACCAAAGCTACAGTTATAACATAAAGCACTGTCTTTTATAAGACTATTTATCCACCTGAATTTTCAATTTGAGGTTAGTGCATTAAATATTTTCCAAATATTGACATCCTTTTCATGTATATAAATCAAGTAGGCATTATTTTTTAAAAGGGTTTTCAGGTTAAACAGTATTTTTCTAAGATCCTGTGCATATCAAACTTATGACAAGCCCCATTAAGAATCATTATTTAATAAACATATCAAAAAGGGCTATGGTCAAATTTTCTTCTCTATAGGAAACATTTAATTTTCTGATTTCCAGTTTACAAGTGTTGAAAATGCACAAGAAAGATATTACTTCACAAGTACTTTTATGTTAAGATATTTTGATTCAATATACATGGCAATATATCTCCACACATCGTAACCAAAAGTATGTTTTTTTCCTTAAAAAAATGGGGATGTAACATTACCAATCACTATAAAATAAAGCACACAAGTATTTTGGTGAATTTACAAATCTTTTTTCCCAAGTGTAAAGGCTACAAAAATTCCTAAAAATTAGAGAACACTGAAAACATATTAAAATTTGACATCCAACTTTATATTATTTCCATTTTGCCCTGAAAGATAACTTAAAAAATATGACCCTGCTGGAACAGGCCATCTTGCTTAATATAAAAAATTGGTGAGAGCAAGAAATTGTATCACTGATATGTATAATTTTTGTAAATAGTTATCTCTTCAAATCATTAGAAAAATGCTTAAAGATAAAAAACAAAATAAAATAAAATAAAATATAATATGATGGTGGTCCCTAAACTATTTTGAAGGCAGGTAGCTTAGTCTAAGCTAAAACATTTTTTTCACTCATAGGAATCATCCTCCCCTCAAATGCCCTTTAAAAAAATGCATGAAATAATACAATAGTAGCAAGAATCAAAGAGCAGAAAATGTATTTTCAGGAACAGAAAAAAATCTCTAGTGCTGAAAGATATAGTAAAAAGCAGATTTCTTTGGGGACATTAATCAATTAGATTATAATTCATTATGAAGATTTCTCTTTTCTATTACGGGGAGAGTCTGCTCCATTTGAAGTTACTGTTCCATTGACACCATTTTCTGAAAAGAGAAAAATAATCAGCATTACTTTCTTTTATAAATAAGTGTAAATGACAATATCTTTTATACATAAAGGTACCTTCAGAAAAGAAAATTTAAAACCCAATATATGCTCTTATGCCCTTAGGTGAAACTTACTAGTGCTTAATCCATTCGAGTATTTAACCAATCATAAAACCTGCTAACAAGTTAAACACAATGAACTGAAAGCAGGAAATTAAAAGGAATTATAATATGTCAATTATATCTAAAAAAAAATAGTTCAAAAAAAAGTCTGCAAAGCAACACTTTCATAGAAAAAGAGGAACATTTTTTACATTGGACAGCAGACAAGGGAGGTTCTTGGGGATATGTTTCTTTACAACATATTTAAAAAGTGGCATTTTGGATAACTCTTATGTTTAAGAGTGTTATAATGGCCTTCTTCAAGCTAGGGTGGAAATAACTGATGTCAGACCAATCCTCCCTCCTAAAATACCCATAAAAGGAGAACATAAAAATGGCTATTTGAAGGCACTGGGGAAAAAAAACAAGTCAGCTAAGTATATTTCTCCCCCAAGGGATTTGCCAGCTACTAAATAAGCACATAGCACACACATACACACAAATGTGCACATGCAACAACCAAGACTCAGAAATCCAGCAGAAAGTAACTCTGTGAACAAAAAGCTACACAGAGAATTGGGATGTCTCACAATGACAGGGAGATAAAAATAAGTATTCAGTGCCTGTCAGAGAAGAAAGTCCTTAGAAATAGTTGATGTCCTAGGAATGAGGGCAAATTGGAAACAGATCAGCTTCAGTGACATAGAATGATTCACTCATATTTAATCCAGAGTTTCTATTGATACAGCCGTAGTATCTACATTCTTTTACACAAAACATTCAGTATTCAATTAAAAATTACCAGGTATGTCAGAAAACAAGACCAAATGACTGAAAACTAAGAGAAAAAAAATATCAGAAATAGATCCTCAGATGAGCCAGATGTGGAGCTGTCAGACAGGGACATTAATAGAACAATGACTAATAAAAATAAATGCAGAGACAAATAGTTTCATCCAAGGACTCAAAGATCTTTAATCCTAGGACTGGAAAATACCACAACTAAAAATATAAATTTAATAAAAATTTAATAGATTAGACACAACAGAAGAGATTAGTGAACTAGAAAAAAAATGCTCATATTGAAACTCAGAAAACAAAGGATGGAAAAAAACAGAAAAGCATGAAAAAGATATAAAAGGACAGGGTAAAGGGGTTTAAACACATGTACTAGAATTCCCAAAGGACAGGAGAAATAGAATGGGGCAGAAGCAATATCTGAAGAAATAATGGTGAAGAATTTCCCCTAAACAGTGAAAGAAACCAAGTCAAGATTCAAGAAGCTAGGTACAATGCAGAGCAGGATATACAAAAAGAAAATCAAACTTTGGCACATCATAGTATAACCGTCAAAAAAGAGAACAATTTCGTCAGACTGGGTGAAAAAACTAAAATCAAATTACACACTGCTTACAAGAGACACAATTTATATTTAGGGACAAGAAAAGGTTTAAGGTAGAAAAGGTACACCATGATATAATATAACATTTTATTACAAGAAAGTTGGTGAGCTAGAGTGAATTCAGACTAACTAGAGATGAAGATGGACATGTGACAATAACAGAGGACACATTCCACAGGGATTTACAACAACCCTAAACTTTGATGCACCTGTAATATACCCTCACAATATTTCAAGCAAAAACGTACAAACTACAAGGAGAAGTGGGTCAATACCTTTTGTAATAACTGACTGAACAAGCAGAACTCCTTCCACCAAGTCAGTAAAGACACAAAAGACTGGACCACACAAATGGACCTGATGCCTGCCTATAGAACAACATACTCAACAAACACAATACACATCCTTGAGAAGTCCAAAGGGAACATTCATCAAAACTGAACACCTGACGAGACATAGTGAAGGTCCCAACAAATTTCAAAGAACTGAAATCAGAGTATGTTTTTTTAACCACAGAGGAATTAAGTTAGAAATCACTAGTAAAAACTAGAAAACGCCCAAATATTTGTAAACTACACAACGTACTTAAAAATAATCCATGAGTCAAAGAGGAAATCACAATTGGAATCATAAAATATTTGAAACTGAATGATAATGAAAAAGATGTATCAAAACCTGTGAAATAAGGGTAAAGCACTGCTGAAAGGGAAGTCTGCCCTAAATTGCAAGTAATTCATGAGAAGGGGTAAAAATAAATGATTCCTTTTAACAAAGCCACAAATAACAAAACAGTAAATTAAACCCAAAGAAAGGGAAATAAGAACAGAAATCAATGACAGAACTGAGACAATGAGCAAAAGAAGACAAGTGTTGGTTCTTGGCTGATGGAAGTGAAAAAGAGAAAGGCATAAACTACTAACACGGGAAGTGGAAAATGGGAATCATTGCTGTTTCACAGGCATTAATAAGTAGATACTATGAATAATTTTACATCAATACATTTCACAAATTTAGATGAAATGGATAAATCCTTGAAAAATACAATTTACCAAAAGAGAAATGATAAGAAATAAAAAATTTGAATAATCCCATTATCTATTAAAGAATGTAAATCTGTACCTTCCTATAAAGAAAAGTCTAGTTTGGATAGCTTCACTGGTGAATCCTTCCAAACATTTAAATAAGAAATGCTGGCATTACATGAAGGACAAACCTGCCCAATACCTTTTATAAAGTCAGCAAAACTCATATCAAAACCTGACAAAAGGGCTAATTTTAGCCTAATCTTTTACATGAACACAGTTGCAAAAATCCTAACAAAATATTGAAAAAACCATCCAGCAAAAGAGATATTATCATCAATTTGGGTTTACGCCAGGAAATACATTACCAAAAATATATATCTATATTCTTTATGAATATAGATATAAAAATACTCAACAAAATACTAGCAAGTCAAATCAAGTGACATTCAAAGGATTATGTATGTACATTAACAGTCAGTGAGCTTTATCCCAGGACTGCTCTGTTTCTTTAACATTAAAAAAATAATCCATGATAATAATCTAGAAGAGGAAATGGCAACCGACTCCAACATTCTTGCCAAGATAATCCCATGGACAGAGGAACCTGGTGGGCTACAGTCCATGGAGTCACAGGAAGTCAGACACACTTGAAGTGACTGAGCACACATGCATGATAATAAAGGATACAAACCATTTGATGATCTCAACAGTTGCAGAAAAAGCAAGTGATAAAACCAAACATCCTTTTACGATAAAAATTATAAACTATGGAAAAACGGAACTTTCTCTATATGTTGAAGACCATTTAGACAAAACTCACAGGTAACATTATACTTAAAGTTGAAAGACTGGATGTTTTCCTACTAAGATCAGGAATAAGGTGAGGATGTCTGTTTTCGCTTATTCAAAACTGTTCTGGAGGTTCTAGCCAGGGTAATTTGGCAAGAAAATGAAATAAAAGGCATCCAGACTGAAGAGGGAAAAGTAAAACTATCTCTTTGCAGGTGACATGAGCTTGTATATTGAAAATGCAAAGAAATCCACAAAAATGCAATTAAATAATGAAATAAAATTAAAAAAAAAAAACCCAATAAGTACAGCAATGTTGTAGGATACAAGATCAATATGCAAAAATTCCACTGCATTTCTATACACTGCCAATGAAAAATCCAAAAATGGAATTAAGAAGATAATTCTATTCACAACAGCATCAAAAAGAATAAAATACTTAGGAATAAATTTAATGAAGAAGTACAAAACTTACACACTGATACCTACAAAATTTAATTGAAAAAATTAAAGACCCCAAAAGACATAAAGACATCTATGTTCACACTCCCCAAGGCAATCTACAGACCCAAGATACTCCAAATGAAGCCCAGCTGACTTTTTTGCAGGAAAACAATAAACTGATCCTAAAATTTGTATGAAAATGCAAGGCACCCAGAATACCCAAAACATGAAAAAGACAAAACTGGCAGACTCACATTTCATGATAAAACTTACTACAAAGCTACGGTAATCAAGACAAGGGCATAACAGGCATCCAGATGAAGAGAACAGAACAGAGCCACAAATAAATTACTACTTTTATGATCAACTGATTTTTAACAAGAGTATCAAGACAATTAAATGAAAACTAGTTTTTTTACAAATGGTGCAGAGACAACTGGATATCAACATGTGAAACGATGAATGTATTAATACAACGTTATACTTCAGAAAACAGTTTAGCCGTTCTCCCAAGCGTTAAATATAGTTATTTTTATATGATATGACCCAGCAATTCCACTCCTAGGTATGTATCCCAAACAGCAAAAACCAGGTGTTCAAACAAAAATATGTCCATGAATATTAACAGCAGTCATAGTAGCCCCAACATGGAAACAACCCCAATAGTCATCAATTTACGGATAAACATAACACTGTATCTTCATACACTCGTTTATTATTTGGCCATGGAAAGGAATGAACTATTGACACATGCATGTATGATATATATAAATTTTAAACATGTGCTACAAAAGCTTGTACATGAGTGTGCATAGCAGTATCATACATATTAGTTTAAAAGTGCTCATCAACTCATAAGTAAAAGTGGTATATCCATACAATGGAATATTATTCAGCCATAAAAAAGAATAAAGTACTGGGACATACTACAACATGAATGAATCTTGAAAACATTTGCTAAATGAAAGAAGTCAGTCACAAAGGATCACATGTTCTATAATTCCATTTTTATAAAGTGTACATAATAGGCAACTTTGTAGAGACATTTTCTGAAAATCAGTGGTTGTCTAGAAAGAGATGGGAATACCAGACCACATGATCTGCCTCTTGAGAAATTTGTATGCAGGTCAGGAAGCAACAGTTAGAACTGGACATGGAACAACAGACTGGTTCCAAATAGGAAAAGGAGTTCGTCAAGGCTGTATATTGTCACCCTGCTTATTTAACTTCTATGCAGAGTACATCATGAGAAACGCTGGACTGGAAGAAGCACAAGCTGGAATCAAGATTGCTGGGAGAAATATCAATAACCTCAGATATGCAGATGACACCACCCTTATGGCAGAAAGTGAAGAGGAACTAAAAAGCCTCTTGATGAAGGTGAAAGTGGAGAGTGAAAAAGTTGGCTTAAAGCTCAACATTCAGAAAACAAAGATCATGGCATCCGGTCCCACCACTTAATGGGAAATAGATGGGGAAACAGTGTAAACAGTGTCAGACTTTATTTTTCTGGGCTCCAAAATCACTACAGATGGTGACTTCAGCCATGAAATTAAAAGACGCTTACTCCTTGGAAGGAACGTTATGACCAACCTAGATAGCATATTCAAAAGCAGAGACATTACTTTGCCAACAAAGGTTCGTCTAGTCAAGGCTATGGTTTTTCCTGTGGTCATGTATGGATGTTGAGAGTTGGACTTTGAAGAAGGCTGAGTGCTGAAGAATTGATGCTTTTGAACTGTGGTGTTGGAGAAGACTCTTGAGAGTCCCTTGGACTGCAAGGAGATCCAACCAGTCCATTCTGAAGGAGATCAGCCCTGGGATTTCTTTGGAAGGAATGATGCTAAAGCTGAAACTCCAATACTTTGGCCATCTCCTGTGAAGAGTTGACTCATTGGAAAAGACTCTGATGCTGGGAGGGATTGGGGGCAAGAGGAGAAGGGGACGCCAGAGGATGAGATGGCTGGATGGCATCACTGACTCTATGGACATGAGTCTCAGTGAACTCTGGGAGTTGGTGATGGACAGGGAGGCCTGACGTGCTGCAATTCATGGGGTCACAAAGAGTCGGACACGACTGAGCGACTGATCTGATCTGATCTGAGAGCTGGAAGACTTAAGAGTACTGAGAAGTGGAAACTAAAAGTTCAAAGTTTTTTGGGTCGGTGAAGAATCTGCCTGCAATGCAGGAGACCCTGGTTCAGTCCCTAGGTCAGGAAGATCCCCTGGAGAAGAAAACGGCAACCCACTCCAGTATTCTTGCCTGAGAGATCCCATGGACAGAGGAGCCTGGTGGGCTACTTTCCATGTGGTCACAAGAGTTGGACATGACTTAGTAACTAGACCACCACCACCACCAATAATGTTCTAAAATTTATAGTGGTGATACATGCACAATTCTGTGAATTTACTAAAAGCCACTGAACTGTATACTTTAAATCAGTGAATTATATGGTATGTCAATTTAATCTCAATAAAGTTATTAAAAAGAAAAAAAAAATAAACACGTGCTATGTGAAAAAAAAAAAAATGTCCAGAAAAGGCTAATCTATAGACAGAGAACAGGTAAGAGGTTGCTAGGGGCAGAGGAAAGGAGGGAATGGAAAATGACTGCTAGTGGGCATGAGGTTTTTTCTGGATGATACAAATCTTCTGGAATTAGGCAGTGGTATGCACAATTTTGTGAATATACTTAAGAACTACTGAAATGTACACTTTAAAAGGTCAACTTCTCGTGTATGAATTATATTCCAATAAAGCAGTTATTAAAAAACATTACTGAGAGAAATCAGAGATACTCTATATAAGTGGGAGGTATACAGCATGTTCGGGACTTCCCAGTTAGTACTAGTGGCAAAGAATTCATCTGCCAATGCAGGCGACATAAGAGGCATGGGTTCGATCCCTGGGTTGCGAAGATCCCCCAGAGGAGGGCATGGCAACCCACTCTAGTATTCTTGCTTGGAGATTCCCATGGACAAAAGAGTCTGGTGGGCTACAGTCTGTAGGGTCACCAAGAGTCGGACACAACTGAAGTGTGTGCGCGCACACACACATGGACAGGTAACACCATACTTAAAGGGGAAAGACTGGATGTTCACACACACACGCTCATGGGTTGAAATACTCAATTCTCCCTCAGGTGATCTATGGAGTCAATGTAATATCAACCCAATACCCCAGTGAAGATATTTGTGTATGTGTGGAAACTGACCAAGATGCACTAAAATTCATATGACATACAAAGGGTTAAGAGTTGCTGATACAAACCTGAATAAGGACAAGATTGGAGGACATAAACTATCAGATATAAAGACACAAAAGGAGCAAACCACCACTGTTTATGACAAAGATTTTAAAACAATGTCTCGTCTTATAGTTCCAACTATAATACTACAAGTTGAAAAATTATTCCACTGTCAATGCATTTTCAATCAAAAGCCAGAAGGAGAAACAAGGTGAGATGCAAAGTCAAAGATTAAGGGCCAAACAATCAGGAATTATAAAAGAGCTGTTCCTCTTGGGACTAAAGGGCAGATGGAAAGGAGCTGAAAGGTCTTGTTTTTTAAATATGAGTAAGATGTCTGAAAGTACTATCACTCTTCAGGATACTCACTCATTAAAACTGCCCATGTACACACTGGTCTAGAGGGGCTCAAAGTCACCAAGTCTGCAGAACTTGTGAGAGAGAACTTTAGTGGATGGCTTTTGAGGGGAATAACTGATTTGAGGGAACCACCAAACTGTAAGATGGGGAAAATGATTTTCTTTCTAATTTTGCTAGTAAGTAGAATTAACTCTCTGAGAAAGCAATGGCACCCCACTCCAGTACTCTTGCCTGGAAAATCCCGTGGACGGAGGAGCCTGGTGGGCTGCAGTCCATGGGGTCACTGGGAGTAGGACACGACTGAGCGACTTCACTTTCACTTTTCACTTTCATGCACTGGAGAAGGAAATGACAACCCACTCCATGTTCTTGCCTGGAGAATCCCAGGGACGGGGGAGCCTGGTGGGCCGTCTATGGGGTCACACAGAGTCAGACACGACTGAAGTGACTTAGCAGCAGAATTAACTCTTCTTTTTAAGATTTTAAATCTTAGTAAGATTATAAATAAGACCCCAAAACACGAAAAAAAAAAGTGTTTTCTACTTCAGGTTTTTCACTGTTTACTGAGTACAAACCTGTTCCTTTTCTAGAAGACCTGCCTTTAGTCACTGGTGGCTTCTTCTTCACAGCTGGTGCCTGAAAAGTAGAATGTTCTCTCCACCTTCGAAGCTGAAAATTAATGAACTTCCACATCATGAACGCTTGGGTAATGCAAATGGATGCCAGAACAGCAATTCTGAGAATACAAAGAAATAAACAGAAAATTAACGTGTACCCAAGCAATGCCATTGAATAACGTAGTCTCTCTTGCTTTGACGGTATTAACTTAGTGCTAAATTCCCACTATATTGATAAGGATTATATTAATGAATAATTACCCCACTAATAATTAACCCCAGGTGGCTTAGTGGTAAAGAATCCACCTGCCAATGAAGGAGATGCAAGAGACTCAGGTTTGATCCCTGGGTTGGGAAGATCCCTTGGAGGAGGGCATGGCAACTCACTCCAGTATTCTTGCCTGGAGAATGCCATGGACAGAGGAGCCTGGCTGGCTACAGTCTACAGGGTCAAAAGAGTTGGACATGCCTAAAGTGATTGAGCACAATAAGTAACCCCAGAAATTAAATAAATGCTGTAGTAATTTTTTTTTCAAACTTTAAACTTTTTATTTTTTATTGGGGTATAGCCAATTAACATGTGGTAGTTTCAGGTGAACAGAAAAGGGACCCAGTCATGCATATACAGGCATCCATTCTCCCTCAAATCCTTCTCCCACTCCAGGCTAGCACAGAACATTGAGCAGAGTTCCCTGTGCTATACAGTAGGCCCTTGTTGGTTATCCATTTAAAATACAGCAGAGTGCACATGTCCATCCCCAACTCCCTAATTATCCCCTCCCCCTGGTAACCATAAGTTCCTTTTCTAAGTCTGTGAGTCTCTATTTTGTAAGTTTATTTGTATCTAAACACTTTAGTATTGATACTTTAATTTATACATGAAATTGCAATAGGTATGAAATGAAATCAAATGAGTATTTTCCCCTACCTCTCATAATTATACCTTTAGATTTTAGACAATTCATATTTTAAATTGATAATACATACTACACTGCAGGGCAAGGTGAGAAAAGTGTTAAATCAACCCTACCTAACAGCTAACACATTGAAGTTTCCAGTACTGAAATCCAGCTTCTGGTTCTCTGCTCTTGCTAGGCCAAAGCCAACAGTGAGTACTGAGAGAATTAAAGTCAGAAGTCTTCCCAAAACAAACAGAACTGCCCACAGAGAAAATCTGTGAAAAAAATGTCAAAGTCAGATTCACAAAATTGCAAAGATAAGATTCTAGTAGAAATCAGATTCCTGTTAAGTAAATGCATATTAAAACAGCATTTCTTACAGTTCTGCAAAAAGGATTCTGAAATAAAATGCTAGGGGAATGCTTCATATTATATCACATTCTTGGAGATTGTATAATATATGAGCATATTTCAGGTTCTAGAAGTTCAGTTAAAGAAATACTTTGCTTTTTTTTTCATTTAGCTGATTTTCTGTGTATGCGTATAACAACTATTAGTGATTCTCAGAACTCCTGGTATATAGAACAATTTTGGAAAAGGCTGAATAAAAACAAAGGCCATGTATTCAATTCTCATGAGAGTCCTCGTTTCACTTTTTCTCCCCCCAAGGCTCTTTACAATACATATTACTTCCATGCTGTCCAAGTTTAATTTTCCCATCAAAACATTTTTGTCTCTTTAAGGTTCTATAATCGACTATTTCAATTTCTTCTGAAAGTTCACTTTTCCTCATTATTCCTTCTCCAAAAGAACAATGTGCACTAAACAAGATAGGAAAAGTTGTATGAGAACTTTGAGTTCTCATATGTATGAGTAAACCCTCAACCTTCAAAACTATGAGTTCCAATATACTATCTTTCAAGCTAAGAAAGACTATTTTAGAGAACAAAATACCAACTTCAATTGTTAAAAAGTGTCATTTTATTTAAAGTAGCTTATAAAGCAACATAATTGACAATAGCATGGACCTTGGCAATAGCATGGTCCTTTGCAACATAGGCACAGACTTTAATTACACAAGAAACAGAATGGTTGAAAGACTCACCCTTTCTGATACTTTTCGTCACTAAAGTAAAATAGGCGGGAAATGTGAAAAAGAAACTCGACAAAATAGTGTAGCACCAAAAGCACAAGTCCTAGATGATTCAAGCTGTTAAAAGAACACATTTAAAATGAAAAGATTAATTATGAATTAAGACAGAGTAGCATACTATCTGCCCAGTCCCTAAGCACACCCAAGAAAAATTCCAACTCACTTTAAAAGATAAGCTCCAGCAATGTGAAAGAGGTAAAGGCCGATGTAGACGAGCTGACGAGGAATATCTTCCTGTAAACAGAAAATTGCGCAACAGGTTAAAACTGGGGGAAGTAGTTCTGTTTGGAGAAGTAGTGTGAAAATGTACTGTCACAGAAGACCTGAAGACCACTCTGCCCGGCACCCACTCCAACTGGCCACAGTCCTTTACCCTCTCTTGGCTTCATCTACTCATCTGGAAATGTGAATAACACCTGGGTTTGCTTGAATCAGATGCACTCCAAATCCCTTTTAGTACTGAGTGGTTCTTTTTATAATAAACAATATTAAATGACACAATCTTAATAACCATAATGTCCTTCTAATATTAAAACCACTATGTTTATACCAGGAGAGATTCTTTTGTTTACCCAAATAGTATTCACATTTTTTAGTCCCTTTCATTTCACTGTCAGTCAAGTCATTAAAACCAAAGGTTAAAATTTATCTTCTCACTTAGGATACCATCTAATTGTATATTCTTTATCCTCTTAATAACCCTATAAGTCAGGTTTTCAGATTTCACTTTTGCTTTTCCTTTCCACCCCCGCCCCCCCTAGTTCTTAATGACTTGGTTATCTTAGAAATAGTGGTTTTCAAAGATGTTTAAGTCAAGTGATTCATAAAATTAATTTGGGGGTCATCCTAACATCTTTTGAAATATGAAATATAATTTTAAAAATGCAAGAGTGTACAGCATATTATATTGTTTCACCAGAGTTTTATTCCAGATTTTACACACACCTGTACACACACACACAGAAGGCAATGGCACCCCACTCCGTACTCTTGCCTGGAAAATCCCATGGATGGAGGGGCCTGTACAGTCCATGGGGTCGCGAAGAGTCGGACACGACTGAGCGATTTCACTTTCACTTTTCACTTTCATGCATTGGAGAAGGAAATGGCAACCCACTCCAGTGTTCTTGCCTTGAGAATCCCAGGGACGGGGGAGCCTGGTGGGCTGCCGTCTATGGGGTTGCAGAGAGTCGGACACGACTGAAGCGACTTAGCAGCAGCAGCAGCAGTAGTACACACACACACAGAATTATAATGTAAACTCTCTAGTTTTTCACCTTAGGTTACAGTCAAAAATGTTTGCAAAAAATGAACAGCAGGCCCTATAAACACTTGTTAATTTAGGAAATGACTGTACCGCTCATTTCTACTCTGTTTTTGGCAGTTTACCACATATATGGTTCTACTAGCCTGGCTAGTACTATTCATGTACTGCAGCTCTAATTAAAATGATTACAATATGGTTGATGTCAGCAAACTGAGCACCATTTGCCTGGAACCTCACTAACTTGTCTCTGGCATACAGGAGAGCTGAACGCAGATCTCTTCTCTTTCAGCCCCTACAATTCAAATACAGTTACTTCACCAAATCTTCCGAGAAAGAGTAGAGTTTTTAAGTGTAGTTTTGAAACTGAAACGTCTTTTCCAGTAAGAATGGTACAAAGATCAAGTGTTAGAGAACGTACGACAGTTGAACAAAACTATATCGAGTCCTACACTGTGGAACTCTCGGGGAAAATTCCCAAGACACAATACTAAGTGTATAGTGGAGCTTCCAACTGGAGAAAGAACTAAGGCTGGCTGACAATTTTCTCCACATAATTTTCAAACTTCCAATGAAGTATTTTTCCTTACTAAACTAAATGAGTGAGAAAGAAAGGTGTTGTGATAACATGGCAAAGTTCAACCACAAGGAAGTCTCTTTACTCTCTTAAAATCATTTTGGACCAGCTCAGCTGTAGTGTTATAATTGCAATTTGACACCCTATGGAAACAGAGGTGTCACTAAATACATGGTAGTTGTATTTCTGAAAGTGTGGTGTATATATCATTGGCACTGTACAAAATGATTTTAGATAGTCAATAAAACACTTTAACTTTCACGATAATTTTATTTTTATTTTATTGTTTCTAAAGTTTTTTTTTTTTGATGTGGACCATTTGGTTTTTCAGCTGCAAGGCATGTGGCTTCCCAACCAGGGATCAAACCTGCACCCTCTCCATTGGAAGTCTTAATAACCACTGGACTGCCAGGGAAGTTCCTCACTACAATTTTAAATACATTCTAAGTTGCAGTGAGGTGGCATGTAAGTGACTACATACATGAAACAATGCCATATTCCTTCAGATGTATGCTAAACAATGTTCCAAATTTCTGAGGGGAAAACACCACCAAGAGGACCCTTTGATACTTATAATAAAAGCTTTTTAAAAAGTTTAAAAATTGCTGATTGGACACTAAACTCATTTTATTACATAACCATTTGTGTAAATCAATGTAAAAAACTAATTTGCTGAAATAACTGATGGAAAAACTATAGCAGTGTAACTGCTTGGAAAGATTAAAGAAAAAAAAGATTTTTTTTTTTTTTAAAAGAAGAAACACAAATAGGTTTTAAAAATACACCATTTAGTAGAGAACATAAGCTGCCTATCTTTCTTCCTATTAGACAAATCTAAAAACACTACTATAAATTACAAACATACTATATTTCAAAAAGTCATTCCATTTATTTTTTCTCCTTAAATCTCAACCTAATTATGTGAGGCAAGGTTTCGCTTGCTCTTAGTTAAAGAAAAGCCAAGAGCTTCTTCCCTAAATTCAAGTTCAACTTTGCATCTCAGCCCTGCCTTTCTGATAGCAATCAACTGAGTCAATCATGGTGAGTAAAATACCACCAAAGGTCCCATCTCCACAACTATAAATCCTTAGCAAGAGCTTTTCCAAAAGGACAAAGTGCCAAGAAATCTTTTTCTAAGTAATAGAAACTTGAGCCTTCTATAAACTGGCCAGTGTCTCTAAAGCAATGTTTGCACATTCAAAGCTGAACCAGACAAAAGTGTCAAAATAAATGAGTGACAGGGAGGGGTCTACTGCAAGGAGTGGTGCAGAGTGCAGATTAAAGGTATTCCCCTATTAACAATAAGGTGACAGGTGTGATGTAGCATGATTTTTAAAATGAGACCAGACTTCCTCTGACATTCTTCAATCCTCATAGGGTTACAGCCCTTCTGGGGCTTACATGCCTGTGGCCCACAATAAAGACCTTACCCAGCACCACAGTCTCTGGGGCTTACATGTTTCCCTGGGGTGTGGGGATCAGTGAGAAAAGAGAAGGCTGGGTGGAAAGATCAGTGAGAAAAGATGTCGGCACTCTTAGAGGCAGTTCACGGTATCAGTTAACTGGCCACATCACAGATTTCAGTTAGGGAGTTAGCACGCCATCCAAGGGTGGCTCGTAACTGTTCTAGAATCTAGAGTCTAGATGAATGCAAATGTGGATGAGAAAAAGCTATTTTGGTTTTTCAAGACTCACCACCCTATGATTTTGTTATGTAAATAAACTCTTTTTACCACAAGTCAGAAATGAGGTTTTGTTTATTTACAAACTTTCTTATACCTGAATGGAAAAAATATGTAATGAAACTGAGCAGTTGCCAAATCCTTATATATGCTTAATGCTAATATTCAAGTAGTTTATATAAGGACAAAGTCATAGAATAATGACTTAAAATTCTGATAAGTCTCCTTTTTCATGGAATACCTAATAAACACAGTACACTTAAATCAAAACATATGCTAAAATTATAAATAACTTCAGGTGACATATTTGGTTGTTATTCCAACATCTTTTACTAAAAAGGTCAGCTGTGTACTTTAGTAAATTTCTATTTTTATAAGGAAATGTTTTTCTTTACACAGTACTAAAATATGAACTTTAGTTTAAACTGAATATCGCATATATGCCCAAATATAAGGCAAAGATTTTCCCCTAAACCAAAAATGTAGTCATCTCATATGTAAATTTTTTCAAAGCTCTCATACTACAGAGATCTGTATTGATTACTTTATTTTAAACAACAAATAAATGGGTTAAGATACATAACCTGAGAAAACTCAACCAATGTCATTTCTAAATGCTTACACAAGGTTAGTGGAGGAATCAATAAGACAGAGTAAGGATGTACTCTGGAAAAACTGATTTAAATAAGTCAAGGAAGCTCCTGTGATGAAGGACAGATATTAACAAGTCGCACATGAAAAGTGTGACCGTAACCCTCAGGAAGGAGTGGGCAAAAAGCTTTTTAAGAATTTAATATATTTTATATCATATACAATATGGATAATTAAACCAAATAATTTGAATATCAGAAATAAAACATTTGGATATTCCATCCACACTTTCCTGAAAATTCTTATACTCAAGTTGGCTAAGAAATTACATTTTGAATCCTCTTATGGACAAAAGAGAGGACTGTTTATATTGAAACATACATATTACATGCAATTAAAATATCCTTCTTAAAAGAAACTGAGTTATTTGTGACTAACACACCTCTTGAATTGCTACTGTGTTCCTTTTTCCATTTCTCTGTAGGACTGGGTCAAAATAACCACTGTACTAATTTTTTTCCAGTGAAGAGTTCTTCCAAAAATAATTCTTATAGAGTAAATTTTAAGAAACCGTTGAACACATATGCAGCTGTTACTTTCAAATTATGTTAATTACTTGCAACAGTTACTTTCGACTGTCATATGTAGGTGTTAAAAATAGTTTCAGTTAAGTTCTAAGTTATGCAAATTATTCCATAAAAATTAGATTGCATTTTTGGAGAAATGCCATCTGGCAGGAATTGATAAGAAAAGAGCTTTGAGAACTAAAATGAACAACTTAGAAATGTCCTGCTCTATTTACATGGTCAATGAATAATATATAGACATATGAACTCATAATGAAACCCAGAGGTTAAAACATCCATAAGTACAAAAGTACATGAGGAAAGATCCAAACATCTGAACCATGGTACTGAGACATCAAGGACTATGACGGTCTCAGCAGTGCTCCACAGAACTTTCTGCAATGAGGGCTAGGTTCTGTCTCTGATCCAAAATGGCAGACTATGAAACCATTTGTGGCCAATGAGCATTTGCAACATGGCTAGTGTGACCAAGAAAGCGAACTTTATCTTAAGACAGTTCTAAGTCAAAGGTTTTATGGATCTTCATCCTAATTCTTATAATCAACTGAACTAGAAAACCATTCTACTTTACATGGATGGTACTTTACATGGTCATCAATGATGACCGACACACAGGACACAAAAACCACAGACACAACACAGCAATAAAATCAAGCACTTATATTCATGAATTAACTACCCCGAGTCCATATAGAAAGAAGTGTCTGTGGCTTTTAAGAAGGCAGAGGTAAAATGGTCACTGGATGGGTGGTTACATTTCTGTTTTAGAAAAGCTTCTCAAAGTAAGGGGATTTTAAAACCAATGTTTTAAATGTGGAAAAATGTAAAATACACACAACCCACAGAGAGCATAATGAATCCCCATGTACCTGTCTCCCAACTATGGCTTTAACTCATGACTTTCTTTTTATCCATCACCCGCCACCCCTCCACCCCCCCCACCCCCCCACCAACATGTCAGTTCATATACGGGGATTTTAAAAACAATCTCTCCCCAAAGGAGAATAAAAGTGCTTGATTAATTTATTAGAAAAGGTATCCCAGAGAAAAGAACTATGTGCTGGGATTATAAAATTAGAGAATGTTAAAACTGAATGAGGTACAAAAAGGCAAGAAAAAGGGGCCAGGGGCCAGGGGCACAGATGGGAAGAACCTGGGAACACAGGTGAGCAGCTTGATTTTAATTTAGAGCAAAAAGGACCTAGTACAGTTTTTAGAAGAGAAAGAGTTACATAAAGGAACGAAAGTTTACTCTGTGACATCAGGTAAGACTGACTTCAGAGGTACCGAGGGTAAAACTACACAGGAGGCTACTGCAATGCTCTAGTAGCTGAGTTACTGTTCAAACAAGACAAATGAACATCTTTCCTACCTATTTCATTAGGGAAAGATTCAAGGTGAATATTTAACTCTGGTTTACTTTTCTCAATATTGAATTTTTCTCTGGGACTTATACACAGTACCATTAGTTGCAGAATAATCTAATTAATCCATTTGGTCTCACTTGTGAAACTGCTAAGCGTATCCGTAACACAAATTGAATACTACATTTTACATTGCAAGATTTGTTTAAATTTTATTTTAAATTACCACTAATACAATTTTAAAACGAGAAATTAGCATGTCAAATGTAAGATCCCCCCCTCTTAAGTTGAACCAAATAAAAGTTTCTGCAATAAATAAATACTTAAAGACATTTAGTCTGTGTGGAAAAAGAGGAGGTGAGAGAATAGTGGGGGGATGGGAGAGGGGAAAGGGAGGCTAGAGATGTGAGGAAATATTTAATTTTAAAACAACTTTTCAAAAAAAGGCAAAAATGACAAGACAAATCTAAAAATTACAAAACCCCTGCTTACTTTTTTGGTTTTCTGGAAGTAGAGTTCAGGAAAAGCATGAAACCAGTATGCCAACTGTGATATGTAGAAAAACTTCATCTGAAATCTGTTTAACACAAAAAAGTAGAACATATCGTTTAAAGCACAACATCTTTAAAGAATAAAGTAAAAACAAACACTGGAAATCAGGACATGCTAAGTAGCTACCTTTGTGTTACCATTTCAGGTCCCCTTACAATACTTCCTGTACTTTACTCTGCAGTAGCCCCCTTCCCCTGACCCCCAGGGTCTCCCCACCATCAGTCAGTTCTTCTGGACTAAATAGCAGAAGCAAAGACATGATCCACAGAACCCTGGGAGCAACCAAGCAAGCTACGAGGAAACAGAGCCCCTTGCCTATGAGTGAGTGAGTACTGATGAGTGTGCCTGTTAGCTACTGAAAATATGCGGAACATGTCTCTGAGGGAATCAAATCACACATCTGTAAGGGTTCCTCGAAAGGGAAGTAGGAAGGGCAAAAAGATGGTGA
This sequence comes from Bubalus bubalis, assembly GCF_019923935.1. Lineage (NCBI taxonomy): Eukaryota > Metazoa > Chordata > Mammalia > Artiodactyla > Bovidae > Bubalus > Bubalus bubalis. Next base: position 47,866,755 of record NC_059171.1, on the reverse strand, counting down.
AGAAGTGAAGGTGCACAGATTCACCAGCACTGGAAACTGAGACAATCCCACTTACAACCTCTGGATTTTTCCTTAGGGAAACATGGTAACTCTACCTGGTTGAGACACTTGAGAACCCCTAATAAATGGAAGCAAACTCGGATTCAAGAGAGGAATAAGGCACGGAAGGGCTCCCAGGAGACACATTCTCATCAATCTAAAGTCCACAGTCTCTTCACGCCACACCCCTCTAGACCTCCTCTTTCTGCATTCCCTCCCCATCTCCTCCAGAGGTCTAAAGTGGAAAACACAAAGCCTATCTGAATAATTCTGTAGGGAGAGAGGGGAAGGAGGACAGAGAAGGGGAGAAAATACAGTCCCACATAATATGATGTTTATATCCCCATTCTACAAAAGTTCATTGAATTAATACATTTTTTAAAAGTTAGAATGGCTCAGCAGAATATGGTAATACTGTAGGTCATGTTACTCTCTTCGTATCTTTTTCTCCAATTCTCCCATCACAATGCATCCACTGACTACTGCCTAGATGATAAGCCCCTACAGCTGGCACAGCAAAGGATATGAACAGAGACAATTCCTTCTGCTGTCAATTACATACAGTCTTGGTGGGCATGGGCACAACATAAGACTGACTTACATAAATGAGACAGTTACAGAGCAGCCAAGACAATGTATAAACATAAAATACTGCACAACAAAATGAAAAAGTCTGGAAAGCAGAAGCCCACATAGGCTAAAGGAGCAAGGAAAACATGGAACAGACGTTTTAGAACTGGGCTTGAAGAATGAGTAACTTAGCTAGCTGACTTGGCGACCCCTGAGCTTCTTATAGCACACTGTACAGAAACCTTGGGGGCCAAAAAAGTGAGTCTCTATCCTCAAGCTTATAGTGTAAGAGAGAAGAAATGGAAGAAAAGAGACTAGGGTAAAGAAAAGGAGCAAAAGTGTGTAGACGATCGAGCAGGAATGAGGAGAAAAGATGAGGGAAAAGAAGACAGAGGACTAAATTAGGATTACCATTAAAATCAGCTAATTTAAAAAAAAAAAAAAATCAGTTTTCTTTAGGTAACAGACATACTGAAAAGACTATATGCATAATAAAAGCACAGAGCAGTTTTTTGTTCTTATAGCAGTGTGATTGCCAAAGACATACTTATTGTATGAATTTGCCTCAGGTCTTAAAAGAGAGTAACAAACAAATCCTGCTTAAAGACATGACCATGGCCCTTAAGTGAGAAAAGTCTACTAAAAATGACTTACGTCATCAGGTTATGGGGATAAGCCCTCCACAAAATAGTCGGGTCTGAGATGTAGTTTTCCTAAGAGAGAAGATACAAAAATTAGCCTAATGAGCATGTAAATTCCTTAGAAAATAAGACAGTATTTTCATTTCTTGCACATTTACAACTCTCCATTTCAAGTTCCAAAGGGTCCACGGAAGTCAAACATTTTAGATGTTTTAGTTATTTTTCATTCAGTCGAACTGCTTACTTTAGTGACGTGAAAATCAATGAGTGATGTGAAGTTCAAAAAGACATACTTCCTGGCTTTTGAAATTCTTTCAATCCAGGAGAGTAAAAAAGAAACATATGCAAACACAACCAAAAAACAGGAATGGCACATAACAGTCATCAAGAATGAATTTTTTCTCGGGGTAATCAAAGAAAGGGTTCCAAAAGAGGGGGCACCTGACAGGAGACAGAGGAGCAAGGTGCTGCCAAGTTTTATAAGATGATGTCCGCAGAAGGAGAAGGAAACAGCAGCCCACTCCAGTATTCTTGCCTGGAGAATCCCATGGACGGAGGTGCCTGGCGGGCTGCACTCCATGGGGTCGCAAGAGTCAGACATGACTGAAGTAACTTAGCATGCATGCATGCATGCATGTCCACATAATAACCATGTCTTTTTCTTAGATAAGCAGATCTGTTTAGTGAGAATTATCACATATGTATATATAGAAAAAACTGAAGCAACTTACCCTTAATACCTATTGAGGTTTTAAACACATTTGTTTTTTTAAAACTGTGTAAGACAGAATTTGTGTACATCAATAATAAAAAAATTTTTCTGAGTATATAAGATAGATTTTAAGCTGAATTTTATATTCATCTATAAAGTATCACTAAAGCAGCAGTTTACAATGAAACAAGCAATGGACTTGAAAAGCTGAGTTTTGGTCTGTCTCCAACTGTGTCATACCCTGGAAAATTCACTTGGCCTATTTATTCATCTCTAGTATACATGCAACCTTGTGAAAGTATCACTGATAACTCACCCTTTCTGCTAATACAGAGCCACTTGCAAATGACTACAAGATATGAAGACAACATTCAGATCGACTAAAACTGAGTAAGGCTTTCTGGAACACTGAACATAGTTGGCAATTTTTGCTGTATAAAAACTTAAATAGAGGCTTACTGATGAAACCTGATTTATACTAGTTCAACAGCAGAACTCCTAATCCTAGATAAGAACAACAACAGAAGAGGAATTTTTCTAAGGTTCAGGGTTTGCTTATGAATGCTAAAAATAGGACATCATTTCCTGTTCTGAGTACATAATTAAATACTCTGAGAGATGAGAATTTAAGCATAGTACATACTTACAGATACGAGAATGAATGTGCCCCAAATACAAGAAAACAGGTAGAATGCACTAAGCTGACCAGATTCATTAAACTTGCTGTGTTTCGTTTTGGAGAAATGCATTCGCCTGTTAATTTTCTAAAAATAAAAACAATTGTTAATTTAGGATTATAAAAATGTATTTAACATAACTATAATGGTATGGAGAGCTAGTATGTTACAAAGTATAGATTTCTAAGATTGTATACTTACATCCAACACATATTCTTGAATTATGGCATGAATAATTATCGCCACTAGCATGTAGAAGAAAACTGTAGCCAAATCTTTGATACCATAGTAATAAAGGAACGCTGATTCAGTAGCTTGTTCTTCTGAAGGCCAAAACAACAGGACACACACACACACAAAAATATACATAAGATTATAAAAACAGCACTAAGTACAACACAGTTATGGAAACAAACAAAAGAAGACTAATCTAATAAATAAGTTTATAGAAACATCACGGAATATGCTTTTGGACACCTTGAGTCTTAGCAGCAATGTAAACTGAGATTACCTATAAGTCTAAAGTTTCAGAAATTACTTACAAAGACTTGACACAGGTTAGTTACAGCCATTAAAGATCAGAACACGGGGTGGGGGAGGCCACATTCAGACCCCTGGATATCCCAGGGGTAGAGCAGGTTATATTTCAGTTATATTAAAGTAAGTTATACTTAGCCCATTTGCCTGTGTTTTCATGGAACTTTTGAAACTTTCAACTTTCTAACTCTATTTTTCAAACTAGATACCATATTTATGATTCTGATAGAAAAGCTGACTTTGATTTGATTTAGTTTTGAACTCTAAGCAGGGGAGACAGAAGCAACTGCTGCAGTTGTTTTCAGTCTTTAAAACTGCTAATTTTCCAGAACAAGACTTAAGCAAATACTTGTGAGTTGATAAAAGAGCTTTGTTCTTCTCTGGCATACTCAAATTTCTAAACAACTCTGTGGTTTTCAGTAATCTGATATCTAAATTACTAAACCAAATATTTACAAAATGATAAAACTGAACAAAAACCCAACTCCATGTTGTGTAATTTATCTTACATTCTAAATAGAGAGACTGGGGACAAATTTACTGCCTGAACATGTTATCTTGTTAAGTGAATATCCCACCCCTCATCCATGCTAATTAATTACATTCCTATATTCAACTATAATCAATTTTCAATAACAACTTGATTCTCACCTAGCATAATCTAGAAAAAATTTTTGAAATAAAACCTAAAAATGTAGTTTGGATGCTATTCCCAAGATATCTCTTAGAGCTTACTGTCACTCTCTCATCAAAATAACTGATAGAATGGTAGAGCACAACCAATAAGCAACGATAAAATGGGCTTGCTGCTGCTGCTGCTGCTAAGTCGCGTCAACTCTGTGCGACCCCATAGATGGCAGCCCACCAGGCTTCCTGTCCCTGGGATTCTCCAGGCAAGAACACTGGAGTGGGCTGCCATTTCCTTCTCCAATGCATGAAAGTGAAAAGTGAAAGTGAAGCCGCTCAGTCGAGTCGGACTCCTAGTGACCCCATGGACTGCAGCCCACCAGGCTCCTCCATCCATGGGATTTTCCAGGCAAGAGTACTGGAGTGGGGTGCCATTGCCTTCTCCAAAATGGGCTTAAGAGGGTTGTTATTACAGTTCCCAAACAGAACTCATAAGTCAAAAAAACTGAACCTGAACATTGGGCCTTTAGAAACCTTGACTCAACAACGACACTTCAGACAAATGCAAAATATCTATTCTTAGGATATTTCTTATGAAAAGATCAGAGGGAAAAGAAGGACAAAAAAAAAAAAAAACCCACAAAAACCCTGTTCTTCCATGGAATTTCAAGTCCACTTACAAAAGTACACAGTAAACATTAAACACATAAAAACTGATTTTCATACAGGGTGAGGTCAACCCAAAACATCAGATCTTGCATTATGACAAAATCATCAAGAATAATATTCATTCTCATCATGAATGAGATCTGTGAAGATAATGAAGAACCTAGCGTTCACAGAAATTTCCAAATCTGCCCAGATGAACTCTTCTACTTAACAAGAAAATTCCAAAAGAAAACACCTACCTGTGGCAGGGAGGGTAACATTGTACTGAAGAGTAACAAAAATGATAGAAACTTTTGCTGTTATCTGGAAAGAAAAAAAAGATCAGGTCAATTTGTGACTCTCTCCCAAAGAGCAACTCCAGGGGAAAAAACATTTCAAGTTCTGTCCCTACATCTAAGAACCAAGGAGGGCCCCCCAGGAACTGGGACTTGCACCTGGACAGGCACAACTGGAATCCCCCCTCGCCAAGGAGCTTGAAGTTAACTTAATTCACCAGAGCAGTCTGCAATTTAGGTGGGATTGTGCAATCCACTTCTAACTTTAAGATTTCAAAAAAGAGATACTGCAGTTCCAGTAAACAGTGTTTTTGATAAATAATGTTTCTCTCTCTACCTGTACAATGAACACAAAATTGCCATCAAGAAAAATTTTAAATGTAAATTAATGAAAGAAAAGGGAGCACTGTTACCAGGACGAAAACGGACCAAAGGCAGGGTCTGTGGCATGTGTGTTAATCTCCCACACACGTGGCATAGATATACGGTCAATAAATGTTTAACTGACCTGACGACTGGTACAAGCAAAGTGGTCACAACAGAAAAATGGAACACTTACTCAATATTTATAGGCACCAAGCACTATACCAGGCAAGAAATGATAACAGAGATGAATGATATGATCCAGACGACTAGAAACTTATTTGGGTTCTGGAAGAAACAAATGGTTATAATACCAAAGAATCAGAGCCAACAGGAACCGAGGAGAAACAATGCATTTTTTTTTGTTTTTGATTTCTTCCTGGGGTGAGGAGTGAGGTTCTGTTTTCTTCTGGAGGTGAGGAAAGGCTCTGCAGGAGATGTGGTGCCTGAGCAGCTCCTGCTGGCAAAGAAAACTTCCCTCTCAGGGGATGGAAAGGACAGCCCAGGTAGGAAAAAGGGAAGCGCAAAGGTCAAGAAGCTGGAACCAGGAGGTCAGGCGTAACAGGTGGACATGAGGAAGGGCCTAGTGTGCTGATCTAAGTAGTGTAGACTTTATTTTAGCCTGACCAGACAATTTGAGGAGAGGGAGTTACTGGTGTTTAGAGAGACGTCTGACTGTGGCCCAGCGCTGGCCCCCCAAGTCACCCTCAGATCCACACTCCAGCTGGCAACCAGAATCTTGCCCTCCATCAGATGATCACACTCCCCAGGCCCGCCCACCCTTCCTCCACCCACCCCCGAAGGTCCTCCAGTTGAGTCCCATTCTTTGCAGGATGAGAACAAACTCCAGGGTCTGGCCCTGCCTCCTGCACTCCTCCCACCCAGGGCTCTGTGCGCATCTGAAACACTGCTGGAAAACCCTCTCCAATTGGTCTCAGGTCAACTACATCGTTTCAAGGAAGCCTTCCCTGCCTTTTAGGATAGGTCATTTCCTTTGTTAGACGGCCTCAGAGACCTGGGTTCCATTCTTACAAAATGCACACTCTCGGCGTGGTGATATTCATACTGCTGTTACCCATCACAGTAACCTCTGTAAAAGCCAGGACTATGCTGATTTCTGTTCATCACTAGAAGCTCAAAGTCAAGCAGGGTGTGTGGCATTTATTCAGTGATTGATCAATATTACTAAATAAGTATCAGACAAAAATAATTTGGAGTAAGGAGGCAAGTCAAGTATGAGAGAAACCCCATGAAAGCTAATAAGGCTTGCACTAAGGCAGTGGTGGTAGAAGAGAGATGGAACTTTTGAGGCAGAATAAGGTTAGTGGAGGTGATGGAATTCCATTTGAGCTATTTCAAATCCTAAAAGATTTGACGATGCTGTGAAAGTGCTGCACTCAATATGTCAGCAAATTTGGAAAACTCATCAGTGGCCACGGGACTGGAAAAGGTCAGTTTTCATTCCAATCCCAAAGAAAGGCAATTCCAAAGAACTGCACTCATCTCACATTCTAGTTAAGTAAGGCTCAAATTTCTCCAAGCCAGGCTTCAGCAATATGTGTACCATGAACTTCCAGATGTTCAAGCTGGTTTTAGAAAAGGCAGAGGAACCAGAGATCAAATTGCCAACATCTGCTGGATCATCGAAAAAGCAAGAGAGTTCCAGAAAAACATCTATTTCTGCTTTATTGACTGCCAAAGCCTTTGACTGTGTGGATCACAATAAACTGTGGAAAATTCTGAGAGATGGGAATACCAGATTACCTGACCTGCCTCTTGAGAAACCTGTATGCAGGTCAGGAAGCAACAGTTAGAACTGGACATGGAACAACAGACTGATTCCAAATAGGAAAAGGAGTCCGTCAAGGCTGCATATTGTCACCCTGCTTATTTAACTTCTATGCAGAGGACATCATGAGAAATGCTGGGCTGGATGAAGCACAAGCTGGAATCAAGACTGCTGGGAGATGGTTTGGGAGAATGGCATTGAAACATGTATATTATCGTATGTGAAACGGATCGCCAGTCCAGGTTCGATGCATGATACCGGGTGCTCGGGGCTGGTGCACTGGGATGACCCAGAGGGATGGGATGGGGCGGGAGGTAGGAGAGGGGTTCAGGATGGGGAACACATGTACACCCGTGGCGGATTCATGTCAATGTATGGCAAAACCAATACAATATTGTAAAGTAATTAGCCTCCAAAAAAAAAAAAAAAAAAGATTGCCGGGAGAAATATCAATAACCTCAAATATGCAGATGACATCACCGTTATGGCAGAAAGCGAAGAAGAACTAAAGAGCCTGTTGATGAAAGTGAAAGAGGAGAGGGAAAAAGTTGGCTTAAAGCTCAACATGCTTTTGAAAACTAAGATCATGGCATCCAGTCCCATCACTTCATGGCAAACAGATGGGGAAACAGTGGAAACAGTTGCTGAGTTTATTTTTTTGGGCTCCAAAATCACTGCAGATAGTGATTGCAGCCATGAAATTAAAAGATGCTTACTCCTTGGAAGGAAAGTTAAGACCAACCTAGATAGCATATTAAAAAGCAGAGACATTAATTTGCCAACAAAGGTCCATCTAGTCAAGGCTATGGTTTTTCCAGTGGTCTTGTATGGACGTGAGAGTTGGACTATAAAGAAAGCTGAGTGCCCAAGAATTGATACTTTTGAACTGTGGTGCGGGAGAAGACTCTTGAGAGGGAAAGAGGAGAAAGGGACAATAGAGGATGAGATGGTTGGGATCCAACCAGTCTATCCTAAAGGAGATCGGTTCTGGGTGTTCATTGGAAGGACTGATGTTGAAGCTGAAACTCCAATACTTTGGCCACCTGATGTGAAGAGCTGACTCATTGGAAAAGACCCTGATGCTGGGAAAGATTGAGGGCAGGAGAGGGGGACGACAGAGGATGAGATGGTTGGATGGTATCACTGACTCAATCCACGTGAGTTTGGGTAAGCTCCGGGAGTTGGTGATGGACAGGGAGGCCTGGCGTGCTGCAGTTCATGGGGTCGCAGAGAGTCGGACATGACTGAGTGACTGAACTGACTGAAAGTTTGTTAAGCAGGAGGGAAGAATCAGAGATCATGTACTGATGCTTCAACAAGTAGGTGAAAAAAAATACTATTAATAAAAATGGGGAATACCGGAGGAACAACAGGTTTTAGGGAAAGAGTAGTTTTCAGTAAACTTAGATTTCTTTGAGATGTGCAGGTGAAAAGACCAACAGGCAGGTGAGGCCCACTCCTGGAGCTCCGCAGGGAGGGCCAGGCTCCAGGATTTTTGGACGTCTCTCTTTACAGAGAATAGACAGTACACAGTGGAGGCTGTGGAAATATAGAGAGTGTACAGGACTTGATGAGAAGCAGGACAAATCAGAACCATGGAGAGGGCAGAGAAAGGCTGGTGGGGAAATAACAAGAAATGATCAGAGAGAAACAGCAGAGAATGAAGAGAGCTGGATACCCCAAAAGCCAGAGGGGAAACATTTCAGGACGGTGTGGACAATAAAGCCAAAGCTTCAACAGAGATGTGTTAGGAAAAGAGGACAGTGGACTGGACAATTTAAGAAGTCATCGGTGGTCACAGCTTTTGAGTGATTCCAACAGAGAGAGAGCGAAAGGCACATGACAGGGGTGTGGAGAGCCCAAAAGGAATGAACACAGGGGTTCCCAGTGAGAGAAACCAGGTGAAGGCTTATGTTGTTTTATGATGGGAGGGACTGAGCTGGTGTGAGGGTGGTCAGGAAAGGGGCTAGGGAGAATTTAACATGTAAGGGCATAATGGACAGAAAGATCTGGTAGGGAATGAAACACAAGGATAGCTGCTATTGTTCAGTCATTAAGTCATGAGCGACTCCACAACCCCATGGACTGCAGCATGCCAGGCTTCCCTGTTCTTCACTATCTCCTGGAGTTTGCTCAGACTCTTGTCCATTGAGTCAGCGATCCCATCCAACCATCTCATCCTCTATTGTCCCCTTCTCCTCTTTCCCTCAATATTTCCCAGCATCAGGTGGCCAAAGTACTTCAGCTAAAGGTTAATCTTGAACTGTTTTCCTCTTACACTAAGCAGAAGGTAAAGACGATGGGACAGATATATTCCAAAGACAAGAAACTGAAGAAATTCTCTATGGTGAGGAGGGGAAGCAATGTTATCCGTTAAGCACAGCTGGGGAATCCAATGAGTATTTTTATAGTTCCTTTAAGGAAAGGAGCTGGCCAGGGAGAAGTAAAAAGATCCCTGAGTATTACTCTTGTCTGAGGTCAGAAACCTTTGACTAGTAATATTATCTAGCAGCCCGAGTCCACGACTTTCTCTGACAACCCTGAGCGATCCACAAATGGGGAGGGAGGGAAAAGGCAGGTGCCAGGCTGGAACCACGGCTGGATATGTATAGGTCAAACAGGGAGAAAAACCAAGAGGGAAAGGGAGCTGAGGGCCTGGGGAGAGTGTGAACAGTGAAGTCTGCAGGGAGAAAAGCAAAGCAACGAGAGGCCACTATACTGGAGAAAAGGAAAGGGGACTAGGCCCCACCAAAGTCTGGACTAGACGGAGAGCCAGCAGGTGAGCAGCAGAGGTGGGGAGATGCACAACGTACAGGTTGTGGGGGGCTCTGCTATCCTGGAGTATTACAGGCCTGTGAGAGGAAGTCAGGGTAAGGCCCCTCCAGCGAGTTGCTGTGCTAGGTAGATACAGAAAGCCACTTGACTAGAAGAGGCCAGTAAGGCTTTTCTGTATTACATTCTAGGTCATTCACACGAATACACTACAGCAGAGCGATGACATGTGTTTCCAGGGTAACACTGCTTTTCTGCAATTCTTTTAAATAAAGTTGATGACTAAATTTAATGCTTTAATATCTTGTTTAGATTTCATATACAAACATACAAACACACTTTGCATCTCTGTTTCTAGTTTAAAATATGAGGGCATCACTACTGTAGCTGAAAAAACTTCTAAGTTTTTTTAAACAAATGACAAGGGAAATTCTTCAAACATAAATTTAATATCAAATTCCCAAAGCAACAAAAATTAGATTATCCTTTCATGCTAGGCTTCCAAATAAAATTAAAATCTGGCTTCCAGCTAGCTTAGCATGTGACAGTATGTAGAATAATAAGAAGAAAAATACAAACCACACACCCTACAAAAGTTTATAGGAAATTTTTTTTAAAAAAAGAAGAAAAATTAAACCAATAATCATGCTTTTAGCCATTTCCAGGCCTCCTAAGTGTCATATCCCAGCCAACACTGTTTTAGTTAAACTAATATTACAGTTGATCAATAATAAGACAAATTAGTTGGAATAAAATATGCTACAGAAATACATGGGCTGCTCAGGTGGCGCAGTGGTGAAGAATCCTCCTGTAGATGCATAAGATGCAAGAGACAAGGGTTCAGTCCTTGGGTCGGGAAGATCCCCTGGAGGAGGAAATGGCAACTGGCTCCAGTATTCTTGTCTGGAAAATCCCATGAACAGAGGAGCCTGGAGCACTACAGTCCATGGGGTCACAAAGAGTCAGACACGCTGAGCATGCACACACAAGAAATATATAATGCATTCAAAAGTAAAAATAACCGAGTTTATGACAATTTGGGACATTTGAGGTACTGCTTTCCATTTATAAGAAAAATATGAGACTTATTCAGATATATCTTAAACCATGATGCTTAATGAATTATTTAACTCAGCACTGATTAGAACTATCATGAATATCATAATATTTCTTTCACGGTCACCAGTGGGGGCTCGGTAGCTTGTCATACAGAAATGTTAACTACATTGTATTTGCTAGAGGAAGGAGTGACTACTACACGGACTGGATGCCTTAGAGATAAAGGCAGTTTCTGAATATTAAATCCCACTTCCTCACCAACATATAAAATTAAGTTCTTAAAAAAAAAGGAAAGAAAATGGTGGCATTAAGACAAGCCACACTTAAAAATAAAACAAACCTCCAAGTCTGTTCCATGATACTTGCAATTATAAAGGTCCCCCTAACCTGGCATGGCAAGAACAACCTGCACTCCTGAGTATGTGTAAAGTAACTCCCTTCCAGTAGATCTTCCTCGTGGAGACTCTTAACTCCTCTTCTGCATCCTCGCTTTTGGAAAGCTTCTCAAGTATCCTTACATCTTCTAACTATTAAATTTTCCTCACTCCAATATGAAGTCATGAATTATATACCACGATTTGCAGTATGTGGACAGAAACTGACTATACTAAAAAATACGTAATTTCAAAATTCACAGAAATTTCTGAAAACACAAAGTTCCTTGTAAATTAAAGTCTTCCATTTCCCCCAAACTATTGCTTTATCAAGAATGAATGTGTGTGCTCAGTCGTGTCTGACTCTTTGCGACCCCATGGACTGTAGCTCGCTAGGCTCCTATGTCCATGTGATTTTCCAGGCAAGAATACTGGAGTGGGTTGCCATTTCCTAATCCAGGGGAATCTTCCCAACCCAGGATCGAACCTGAGTCTCCTGCGTATTCTGCATTGGCAGGTTGGTATATACAACTCTTTAGACGCTGTTAGAACCTTCTCTCACATAAAAAACCTGTCTTCTATTTTTTGACCTTGATAAATACCTAAGGAATAATGAGCTATCATTTATGGCATGTCTCCTGTAAGCTAAACTTTCAACTATGAATTATACAAATTAATTCTCAGAGTAATCCAATGAGCCCTATCTTACAGAAAAGGAAACAAGTTCGAGAAGTTAAATGACATGCCCTAGGTTACCACGTTAGCAAGCAGTCAAGCCCTACCTAACTCCCTTTAGCTTCAGCATTTATACTGAGTCTTCATTTTGGCTAGTAATACATTATCTATTACTGCTTTCTCAATTTCACCATAAATCCTCTGACATTTTCTCAATATATTTACACAAAAGGCTAACAGTTCTGTTGCAAAAATATCAACTTCTCTATTATTCTAGCACAGATACTGTCATTCAATAACTACGTTAATGGTGAGATTCATCAGCAATTATTTTGAAAGCAGCAAAATGAACCAGTAAATTTTTTTCCCATGTGTAGTTAACACTCTTTTAAATCCTAAAACTTTAACATACGGCAAGAAAAAAGTCATGGGACATGCATGAACTTTCTTCTGTATACTACTTCAACATTCTTTTTTGCACTGACTTTAAAAACTTCTATTTAGATCTTTGTTGAGTCTATTTAAATTGATAAATTTTAAAAATGTAAAGGTGAAAATCCCTTCACTGTTAAAAAAAAAAAATCATTGACGTGAGGAAGTTAACAGGTGGTGAACTTCCCTAGAAATGTGGTAAGAGAAAAAAGTTTACATAAAAACAAAGTCAAAACATTTTAGTGTCAGCATTTCTGATTTATATTCCATTTCATTCAAAACACTGCAAATACATTTTGCAGATATTACTCCTAAGTTATATCTTCAAAGTCAGCAATTTTTACCATGTGGAGATGAGTTATGGCAAGTCTTACAAAACTGTTCGATATAAGACCAAAGCAGAAGGTATATATATGTAAGTATAATATTCAGAAAGTGAGTACAAATGTTTAGTGTTGCATTTTTAATATCGTACATATTCATACAGTACTTTCTAAACCATGAGATGCCTTCATACCAGGCTATCTGATCCTTGCAAACAATGGCGGTGAGAAGAGCACACGTGGTATTTCCTTATACACAGAAGAAAAACTGAGGCTTACCCCTAGGTCATTCAGGTGGTAAGTAACTGCACAGGCCCAGCCTGAAATGAACTATATGACATGTTAGTTCCCTTCTACCTCCCCATTTAGGAATACTCACTGCCTCCTTAACTGTGGACTAAGTGGGCAAAAATGACACTATCAAGAATTTAGGAAAAAACCAAACTATATCTAGATCAAGAAAAAGCCCATTTGAAGATGAGCAGTAAGTCTGAAAATATTTTAAGTATTAAAATATTCAATTTCTAATAATAACATTTAGAAGAGCCACACAGGCTCTATTTTAACAATTTAGTCATCTTTTGGTCACTGGCAGTCTCATTCCATTAGTTTTTCTTAAGAGTTTTTTTTTTTTTTTAATTTAACTGTTTATTTAATTATTTGTGAGTTGGAAGCAGGATTTCTTGTCTTTTATTGGATACTGTTCACACTGAACTGCATATGAAACTCTTTACTGCTCTGTCTATATTTTGCTAACATTTTTATTGGAGCACAGCTGCTAACAATGTTGTGTTACTTTCTACTGTATTGGTAAAGTGAGTCAACTATACATACCCATACATCGCCTTTTTTTGGATTTCTTTCTCATTTAGGTAACCACAGAGCACTGGGTGGAGAAGGCAATGGCACCCCACTCCAGGACTCTTGCCTGGAAAATCCCATGGACAGAGGAGCCTGGTAGGCTATAGTCCATGGGGTCGTGAAGAGTCGGACACGACTGAGCAACTTCACTTTCACTTTTCGCTTTCAGGCACTGGAGAAGGAGATGGCAGCCCACTCCAGTGCTCTTGCCTGGAGAATCCCAGGGACGGCGGAGCCTGGTGGACTGCCGTCTATGGGGTCGCACAGAGTCGGACACGACTGAAGCGACTTAGCAGCAGCAGCAGAGCACTGGGCAGGGTTCCCTGAGCTACCCCAGTAGTCAAGAATTCTTAATGTCACTCATTAAACAAGTATTTTGTAAGCACTTCCTAAATGCTGGGATATATTCTAGGCGCTGGAAATTAAGAAAAACAAAACAAAAAAAACTGTGCCTTCACTGAGGTTACATTCCAGGAGGGAGACAATAAATAAGTAAAATAATGAGTGTATTTGGTGGGGGCTCTGGAGCTACAGAGAAAAAGTTAAAAAGGTAAAGAGGATAAGGAACGGGCGTGTGTTTTGGGGAGCGAGGGAAAGGAAGCCGTAGGATGTTACCCGTTCACCTGGCAAAGTTTATTACCCACATTCAACAGCTGTTAAGTAAGTCATCACGATACGCGCTACGTGGGAAGAGAATTTACACACTCCTGACATTTCCATCCTCTCCTACTTCAAGAAACAAAAAGAAAATTATTCGACTCCTCGGCACTGCTGCTCTGTACCCCGATTTCTGTATCAGACCTTGTTTCTCTAAGGAGAGAGTAAGCGCGGGGCGGAAAAAAAAAAAAAAAAAGTTCGATCACTGGTAACAATACCAGTTTGGGAGACCGAAGTTCTTAATCGGGTGGGTGATCCTGCGGCGATCGCTCCCTGCCCCGTGTGGCCACCGCCCTTCCAGCGGGCAGCCGGCGCCCGGCTCCGTCGGTTTGCCCCCCAAACCCCGCGAGGCCGCGGCCCCCGGGTCTCCCCGGCCCCCAGCGGCCTGGCCGGCCGGCCGGCCATTCCCCAGCCCGCCCACTGCCCACAGCCAGCTCGGCGCGCAGGGGCCGCCCCCGCAGCCCGCCGGCCCCTCGCCGGCTGCCACGTAACCCTTCGCGGGAACCAGGAACTGCGCGGCCGGCGGGAGGGGGCGGTGTGCGTGGTGGCCGAGGGGGCGACGCGGCGGCCCCGGCCCCTGCGGGCGGGCGGCGGCCAGGCCCCCGGGGCTCCGCAGCCCCAGGCCAGCGCCGGGCGGGGCGGGCCCGCTCTTTGGGGGCCGAGGGGCCGGCACCTCCCCCCTACCCCGGCCAGGGTCCCCCCGCGGTCCCGAACCGAGGGGCTGAGCTGGAAGCCCGGGCCGGCGGCGGGCGGGCGGTTGGGGCGGGCTGGGCTCACCTCGAACATGAGCCCCAGCAGGAAGACCATCGCCACACAGGAGACGATGTCCGCGTGATTCTGCAGGACGAATTCGTGGCTCAGGACCGGGGGGTTCTTGCTGCTCTTCTTGCGAATCGCCATGGTGAAGCCGCCGCCCGTGCCTGCAGGTGCTCCGCCCCGGCTCCGCTTTCCCAGCTGCTCACCGACTCTCCGCCGCCGCCGCCGCCTCCCTCTGGCTGCACCTCACAGCCCCGCCGCTGCCGCTCGCTGGGGCTTCACTTCCCATCCCACAGCCAGTACGCAGCCGCCTGGGCCACCCGAAAAAAAAAAAAAAAAAAAAAGGCGAGCCCACGGCGGAAGCGAGCATGCGCATTGGGAGGGACGGCGCTCTCTAGTGCCGCGGCCGCTCTTGCGAGCCCACAGCGCCGCCTAGGGACTGGAGGCTGTCCGCCCGCGGCCCGGCTGGTGGAAGGAACCTGAGCGGTGCCCCGCCGGCTCCGCGCCGGGGCGGGGGTTGGGAGTCGTTTGAGGCGCGAGTTCCCTGCGCCCCTTTAACAGGCTGATTCCGCGCCGAGGTCCGAGGGCGACCACGTGCTACGGCGTGCACTGCTGTAAGCGTTTCCCCCTGCCCTCCTGGCCACACTAGGCTTGGGTGTCAGTGCCTGCTTCCACGTTGATTGTCTGTTCTTGAAAGCCAGTGCCACCAGCAAGATAATCTTGCTACCTACGTGACTACAACTTAACTACATAAGGATAGGGCCATTCTTTGGTGTTCGCATTTGCTTTAAAAGTTAACTTCAGAATTATTATTAACACACCTGAGGACTTTTTCTTGTTCTTTGTAGCCTTGAGCTAGTTTTTACAAAAGAATAACTATTTGGTCTCACCTGTCCATTCCCATACCCCAACGATGTCTGAAGAGATCAGCTTGGGTTTACTGGCTTCTTACTTTTTAACAACACTTCTTGGTAATCAACGAAATGGTTTTTAAAAGTTTATGGATTAGACATGTCCTCCTTTCTCATACTTCTACCCAATATAAGACTTCTGGTATACTTTCTCCCGATGGACTGTGTCACTGTCTACGCATTTGCCAAATCTAGAAATCAAGTCATCCTGGAGTGATCTCTTTCAGCGTCCTTCCATATACAGCCTATTGCCACACCCAGGCCATTCAGTCCCTCTCCCCATTTATCACTGTTGCAGCCTCAGGAGGGGACTCATCTCTAGCCTACAATATTACAACTCTGGTGAATCCCTTAATGGTTTAAGAACATGGGTTTTAAAATCAGAATTCTGATCACTTATTACCTGTATGATCATGGACAAGTTACTTCATCTCCATGAAATTCAATTCCTCATTTATTTAGGTATTCAAAAATTTTATTGGTTATCTACTCTATGCTAAGTACTGAGGATAAAGAACTGAAGGAAAAATACAGTTGAACCTATTCTTACAGGCTTTCATTCTAGTATGTGAAGAGGGTCTTTACACAAGATTTAAAAAGTGAAACATATCTTAAACTGAGATGAGAGTTCTGGAGAAAAAGAAAGAAAGGGGACTAGGGAAAATGGGAAATTACATTTGCCTGATGACTTGAAGAGGTGAGGGAGCAAACCATGTGGATATCATCAATAAAAAAGAATTGTACCTATTTTGGCAATTAAATGAGATGATTCAAAGAAAATGCTTAATAGAGAGTTAGGTATGAAGGTTAACTATTATTATTTTCCTACTTTCTGATCAAACAATTACTAGTTTTCAGTTCAGTTCAGTTCAGTTGCTCAGTCGTGTCCGACTCTTTGCGACCACATCAATCGCAGCATGCCAGGCCTCCCTGTCCATCACCAACTCCCGGAGTTCACTCAGACTCATGTCCATCGAGTCGGTGATGCCATCCAGCCATCTCATCCTCTTTGTCCCCTTCTCCTCCTGCCCCCAGTCCCTCCCAGCATCAGAGTCTTTTCCAATAAGTCAACTCTTCGCATGAGGTGGCCAAAGTACTGGAGTTTCAGCTTTAGCATCAGTCCTTCCAAAGATCACCCAGGGCTGATCTCCTTTAGAATGGACTGGTTGGATCTCCTTGCAGTCCAAGGGACTCTCAAGAGTCTTCTCCAACACCACAGTTCAAAAGCATCAATTCTTCAGTGCTCAGCTTTCTTCACAGTCCAACTCTTGCATCCATACATGACCACTGGAAAAATCGTAGCCTTGACTAGATGGACCTTGTTGGTAAAGTAATGTCTCTGCTTTTCAATATGTTATCTAGGTTTTACTTACTTGCAAATTCCCTTTCAATTCATATTAAAATGATGCTTCTAACAATTTTTCAAAAATTTTTCAGCATTTCCCTTCTCCTTCACAGAAAGCTGTGTGTGCATGCTCAGTCACATCCCACTCTTTGCCAGACTGTAGCCCTCCAGGCTCCTCTGTCCATGGAATTTCCCAGGCAAGAATACTGGAGTAGGTTGCCACTTCCTCCTCCAGGGGATCTTCCCGACTTAGGGATTGAACTTGAGTCTCCTGTGTCTCCTGCATTGGAGAGAGGCTGAAGGATCTAGGGAAAGCTTCTTTTTTTGGATATGATCTATTTCTTAAAAACTAATTTTCTGAAGTGTAGTTGATTTACAGTGTCATGTAATTTCTGCTGTATGGCAAAGTGATTCAGCTATACATATATTCTTTTTCATATTCTTTTCCATTGTGGTTTATCTCAGGATATATTTCCCTGTACTATACAGTAGGACCTCGCTGCTTATCCATTCTATATGTAATAGTTTATATCTGCTAATTCCAACTCCATTCCTGAATATGATCTGTTGTATGTTTGCACACAGAGAATGACCCATTAGAGATGTCTCTTCTGTAGGAGATTCCTACAGATCTGTAAGAGGTGATGGTGTCTAGTGTACCAGCAGAGGACCCATGGTAACAGGGATGGTGTTTCCATAGTAACCAGAGGAGAGCAGAGTCTGTGGATAGGTTAAGAATGGCCAGATGAAGTTGTCTTCTGGTTGCTTCTATTGTCTCAGTAAAATATGACATGAAATCATCAGAAGTGGGTATAGCATACTGGAGATTGAAGAGGAAATGGGGTAAAATTGTGGGAGGGCGAATGGATTAGAGGAATGTAATCAGACAGCAGTTCCTCCTTGAGACTTGGGGACCTATATTTAAAGTGAGACTCTGGACTTCATGGTGATCCAATGGTTAAGAATCTGCCTGCCAATGCAGGGGACAACGGTTCCATCCCTGGTCTAGGAAGATCCCACATGCCGCGGAGCAACTAAGCCCACAACTACCGAGCCTGCACTCTGGAGTTGGTGCTCCACATCAAGAGCAGCCACTGACCTGAGAAGCCAGAGCACAGCAACTAGAGAGTAGTCCCGCCTTTCCCCAACTAGAAAAGCCCGCACTCAGCAACAAAGACCCAGCACAGCCAAAAAATAGAGTAAATAAATTTTTTTAAATAGTGAGACTAGTAAGCAGAGTCCCACAATTGTTTCCAGTCCCCTCACCTTGCTTGGATATAGCTCTGGAGAAGGCAGGGAGCTGGGGGTTGCCAGGCCAGCATGATGGAGGGGCAGGGGGAAAGGGATTGCAGATAAGGCCAGGCTGCGAGGAGGTAGCTGTACTCTTTCCACCCTCCACCCTCCACTCCATCCTTTTTTGCTGTGAAAGGCAAACCTCTCCAGACCGCCTCACCGAGACTCCCTGGTGCTCTGACTTCTAGTTGACTTCAGCCAGTGGAAGGCCCTGGCCCAAAACCAGAAGGGAGTTGGGGGTTTATTCTCCCTCAGATCCCTCTTTGTGTTGTGGTGGTTCTCGCTGGGAACATGTTCTCCTGAGGCCACAGGCCCCGTCAGCCTCTCTCTCACATTCTAGCTCTCGCTGGGCTCAGAACCTCCTCTCTGCTGCCTCTTTAGGTTGTTCCTAGTGCCCAGGAGCCACCCTGTCTCCGGTTGGTTTCCTCAGTCAGCCTGCTCCTCTGTCCATAGGCCTTTCATGACACTCCCTCCATCTTGGCCTCTCCTGAGTGAACCATCTATGCCTTGCCGGTTCCATATTCCCAGATACAGTGCTGGGGTCTCAGACTTGGGAATGCCCGTGGGGTGGAAGATAATTGGAGCGGGGCTAGTTGGCTGAGCAGGACATGGTCACAGAGTGGGTTGCTGGGAATGATGAATCCAGAGGGCCTGTGGTCATTGGCAATGAGACAGGAAAGGCATGATGAAGGACACGGGTGGCCAGAGGGGATGGAGGGGCGCACGTTAGAAGCGATGAGTGAGGCAGTGGGAGGGGAGGGTGCCCTCCATACACTTCATGAATGTTCTGTCACCAAGAGGGAGTTGAGGAGCAGAACAGAAGGGAGCCAGTGAAGGAGCCAGGTGCTGACGTCTGGCATGAATGAAGAGGATGAAGAGGAGTTGGGAGCTTGGTGAGTGGGTGATGGTGGTGGGGTGGAGGACAGTGGGTGGTATAGTTGGAGGGCATGGGCTTCCAGAGAGGTGGGGGTTTTGAGATGACAGAGAGCTGTCTGTGAGCAGTAGCGAGGGCCACGGGAACACCCACTCCTCCCCTCGGCTCTGTGGCGGGCAAGGTGTGGGAGGGAGAGCAGGTTTGTTTCCAGTTAAGCTGCACCAGGTTTCCATGCAAGAGGGTGAAGAAAATATGCAAAAGAGGGTGGGGAGTTGTAAAGGATCTGGCACAGTTGGGGTGCCAGGGGATGCAGTGGAAGGGTGAAGAGTGGGGAGGTTAGCATAAGTCAAATAAGGGGAGGAAAAGCCACGTGGGGGAGGATGTGCTGGTGGTGGTTGATGCTGGAGACTTGCCTCAAGGGGACTCAGGTGGAGAGCATCCTGCTGCATGGGCGATTACCCAGGTGGCCATTTAGGGGAGAATGGGGAATCAGCTCTAATTTTAGCTTCCTTTTTAGGGTTGGCTGCTTCAGAGGCTTACTGGGGGGAGGGGGGACTGCCCTGAAATCCTCTGAAGGTGGGACATGGTGGCGGGGAAAGTGGTCTTGTGAGGCCCTTAGGGCTCTAGAGACCTCTCTTAAGCAGACTGACTGCTCAGGCGTGTCCACCTCTGGCAGCCGTCATGGTTCCAGCATGGTGCTGGCTCCTATGTGTACAGGTGTTATGTTCTGGGTAAGTGATGTTTTGGCAAGTGTCACTTGGACCCCAGGATATTTTTAATAATTTAAAAAAGAATAAAGAGAAAATTGTTTGAGTCTGTCCAGGAAAAACTGTGGCATGGGGTTGCTGTAATTATGAGGAATATAGAAGAAACGGAAGGATGATCTTTGCCCTCCAAAGAGTTATTTCTAGTTGGTTGTACAAGACACATATTAAAAAGGGGGAAAAAAAAACAGTTCTGAGATGATGTGAAAGTAAGTACAACAAGCATATGTCTAATAAAAGGAAGAACTAAAATGTAACTGTTGGGTTTTGCCATCTCCTAGGGGACAGAAGGATGGAAAATGAGAAACTAATATTTGTTGCATGACTACTATGCTCCAGGTTACATCATTTAGTTTTCATAGAAACCCTATGAAATAGTTGTTAAAATTTTTAAATGGGGAAACTGAGGCTCAGAGAGGTTAAGTAATTTGCCCAAAGTCCCAGTGCTGGCAACCTGTTTGTCTGACAGATCCATTCTTACTTCAATATAAACAGTCCAGGAGTTTTACTTACCAGGATGACCTTGAACTTTCAGAAAGTGATGATCCAGTGATAATCCACTGAAGAAACTGGTTCTGATGGAAACACAGAGCTCAATAATAATAATAATTAAAAAAGCAGGTCATATCATTTATCTGTTTACATGCTATTGTCAAATCATTTACAGTAAGTTTTAAGGATATAAAATTGCACTCATACTGTGAGGAAGAAATTGTATTTCTATGAGGAAGCAAAATCACTGCTTTATTAGTTGGAAATGATATAATTTTCTTGAGCATAAATGTTACTGCTATTGAAACTATAGACCACATTTATAATATGCTGTTTTTACTCTTAGAAAAGATTGGCAGGGAGAGCTGACTGGTAATGAAAAGACTTTGACCCACTCATACCACTCTTGGGTCCTGCTAAGGGTAGAACTGTGACCTTCTGACCTCTAGAAGCTTAAGGAACTCTAGATGGAGCATCTGCTGCTGCTGCTGCTGCTAAATCGCTTCATTCATGTCCGACTCTGTGTGACCCCATAGACGGCAGCCCACCAGGCTCCCCCGTCCCTGGGATTCTCCAGGCAAGAACACTGGAGTGGGTTGCCATTTCCTTCTCCAATGCATGAAAGTGAAAAGTGAAAGTGAAGTCGCTCAGTCGTGTCCTACTCTTAGCAACCCCATGGACTGCAGCCTACCAGGCTCCTCCGTCCATGGGATTTTCCAGGCAAGAGTACTGGAGTCGAGTGCCATTGCCTTCTATCCCTCTTTAAATGATACCTTACTTCACTTTACTTAGTTTCACTTAATTTAGCACACCAAGGGCCCAAGTTAATGCTTCTCTGATAGACTAGAGATCGGTTTCATAAAGTGGTGAACACAAAGTGCAGAAGTAGAAACAGGAAGCTCAAATGGTTTCAAGAAGTTTAGCTTTGAAGGGGAGGAGAAAGCGGGGTAGGTCACTAAAGAATAGGGGGTTAAGGTAGGTTTTGTGTTTGCTTGTGAAGGATGTGACAGTTCAGCATGTTTAGATAATGAGAGAAGGGGAAAGAGGAAGAGGTTGAAGACATTGGGAAAGTGGGGAGGGGTGGGAATATTGATAGGCTGAGGTCTTGAAGGTCTGGGTCCTCCAGAACATAGGTAGAGGGTTAACTTTCTATAGGAGGGGACATCTCTTTTCACACTGAAGTGGAGGGAGAAGGAGAGGTCAGTAGACACAAGGCAGTCATGGAGCTGAGTGGAGGTTCTCCTCCCGGTGGTGAGATCAGGGCGGGCAGTGCCAGGAAGACTGTGAGCTACAATCCTATTTTGAAGGAATGAGTGGGGAATAACAGCCATAGTGTGGAAGTAAAGATGGTGGCAGGAGCAGGGTGGCCCTGGAGGGGTTGGGACGGGAGACTGTCAGCCCCACTAACAGGGCTTGGTGATTTGTTTCACCAGCAAGAGAGTCTCAGGGGCTTCTCACTTGATAGAAGAATCCCATGAGAACTGAGAGACATGGGTTCAATCCCTGTGTTGGGAAGATCCCCTGGAGGAAGGAAATGGCAACCTGCTCCATATTCTTGCTTGAAGAATTGCATGGACAGAGGAACCTGGCAGGCTACAATACAGTCCATGGGGTTGGAAAGGGTCGGACTGGACTAAGCATGCAGACACACTACTGTACTATGCAAAAGGGTTTTAGTTCTCGTGAACAGACAGGAAAATAGTGGTTGGTAAGTGGTTCCTGGAAGATTGGTACATGAGGTCACAGCAGAATACTGGGGGCATGTTTCATGAAGTAACTGGAGACTTACCTGCCAGGTAACTCCTCTGACAGGAAGGCCACTCAGTCATTCATGTTCACCTGAGGAGTGTGAGATAATGAGTGCATTGTTCTGTGCCAAAAGCTTTGCTCAACTGTTTCTAAAATTAGAAGGTCTTATGCCTCAGGGAATTCATGACTGGTGGAGCTGACATGATGTCTTGTAGCCATCAGAAAAATGGTCTATGGCTCGGTGCCCAGTAGAGCCAAGGTCTTGGGGTGGTGGCCAAAGATGCTTTGGAGCCATTTCCCTGTTTGCATCAGCCCTTGTGCTCAAAGGCAAAGCTTCCAGCACAAGTGAAAACAATTAAAATGTGTATAATTCTTTGCAGTCCCCCAAGCACTGTTGATATACATTATTAATTTTAATCTTCATATCAACCAGGAACATAATGTTTTCCCTATTTCAAATAAGGAAGCTTCTGCTCAGTAAAATAACATAAGACTTTACAACTACTACATTTTAATTCCCAAGATGAAGAATGTGCATTTTATCTTGTAAAGTTATGGTAAGATTTTACTAAAGAGCAAATACAGTGCTTTGTGGAGCTTAATTGGTGTGAGCCCAAGTGAAATCATTAGGGAATATGTGAGTGTGTTCTGTTAACAAAATAAATAGCAACTAACATTTATGGGGTGCCAAGCACTGCGCTAAACACAATGAACATTTAATACTCACAACTCCTTGTTGTGCCGTTAGGTACCACTGTCAATCTTTATAGATGAGGAACTGATTGGACAAATAATATTCCTAAACCATTACAATCACCACCGCTACCATGAAGAATGGAAACAGGAATAGGCCACGTTCAGGGAAATCAATCAGTAGCAGTTTGCTTTAACTCAGGAAATGAGCACTAGGCCAGGGAAGGAAAGAGATAGGGGTACATCCCTGAGACCAAGTAAGAGAAATGACAGGCTGTATTCACACCTGTGAAGCAAGCCCCTTTCATTTCCTAGGCGGTTTATCACTCTGGGGCATCTCTCACACCCACCAGCATTTTCTTTGGTCTTCAGATGGTAGCTACATCCTCAAACGATAATGTAAATATTCCCTTGCTAAGTGGTGTAGGGATTAAAAGAAATATGAGCAATCAGGGACAAATTCGGCTGAGGACATGAGAGAGTGGTGATGCTATTTAACCCAGATGGTGATTTGGGAAGGGGAGGTGATCAGGAATATGAGATTGTGGAGTAAGCAGAAGAGTTCCAGTATTAGACAGATGGAATTTCTTCACACTGAAGTCTGGACTTGGTCAGACAGCCGCATGAACAGTTCCTGCTGATAGCAAAAGATTCAAGCTCTAGCATATATTTGGTGGTGATGGTTAACACGACTAAATGGATTAGCGCTTTGAAGTGGTGAAGAAAAGAAAGAGGAACAACAAACTGAGTCTTGGGAGTGCCTGTAGTGAAGAGGCCGAAGCGGGGCAATCAGGATCTTAATTATATATCAGCATTTAATCACAATGGTTTTCAGAGTACTTTTCTAACAGTAATTTCCCTGAAGTCTCCACTCTGGATGATGAAACTTTTAAGAACTCACAACAATCTCTTAGTCCTTCATCCTAACAAGTGATTTATTTTAGGCTTAAATGCTATTGCAGGGAATGTGCTGGTCCAAGGAATAGAATTATTATAAAATATTTCCTCTGAAGTTGAAATTCATGAAAAAATACTAAATGAGACAATTAATAAAACAGGGGAAGAAAAGGACAATGATTATATTAAAAAACCGAATTCCAAGAAAAACTGCTTTAAAACTAGCTTCCAAGAAGGCAAAGTGTGAATATGGTGAATTAAGTAAGATATTTGTCCCATGCAGAGTGTATGAAGCATGGATAATTATTAATATCCTATGGATCCTCCCAAATCTGGAGACTGGTGGGTCTGGGAAGCTATGTATGTTTTCAAAGTTCCCTCTCATTTAGTCTCACTTTCTTGCAACCAGTGAGGTTGCTTAGTCGTGTCCGACTCTGCGATCACATGGAGCCTACCAGGCTCCTCCATCCATGGAATTTTCCAGGCAAGGTACTGGAGTGGATTGCCATTTCCTTCTCCAGGGGATCTTCCCAATCCAGGGATCGAACCCAGGTCTCCAGCATTGCAGGCAGATGCTTTACTGTCTGAGCTACCAGGGAAGCCCAAAGTTCCCTAGGTGATTCTAATAATCAGTCAAATTTGACAAGTCTTAGACTAATAAAGGGCTTCCCTGGTGGCTCAGATGGTAAAGAATCTGCCAGCTATGCAGGAGACCTGGGTTCTGTCCCTGGGTCAGGAAGATCCCCCAGAGAAGGGAATGGCTACCCACTCCAGTATTCTTGCCTGGAGAATTCCATGGAAAGAGGAGTCTGGCAGGCTATGGTCCATGGGTCCCAAAAAGTTGGACACAACTGAGCGACTAAGCACACATAGACAGACTAATAAAGGAAACAGACCAGTTCATATGAGAAAAACTTTTTCTTTAGCTCTAAAATCTGAAAGAGATTTCATTCTGTGAACACTGAAGAACACTGAATAATAAAATACACAATGTCCTCAATAGCATAAAAAAAAAAAAAACAGGCAGAGATTTTATATGTGTGGATCTTACACTGACTTTGAGAAATAAAACCCCAAGACATAAAACTAAATTCTGCTCATGTGAGTAAAGAACCATATGGGTCAATGGGAAAAATTATATTCCTTGGTCCTTTTCAGGAATTCTGATTCAATAAATCTGGTTAGGGACCAGAAATTTGCTTATTTGTAAAAAGTTGTTGTTGTTCAGTCCCTAAGTTGTGTCTAACTCTTTGCGACCCCATGGACTGCAGCACACCAGGCTTCCCTGCGCTTCACTATCTCCTGGAGTTTGCTCAAACTCATGTCCATTGAGTCAATGATGCCATCCAACCATCTCATCCTCTGTTGCCTCTTTGTCCTCCTGTAGTACCCCAGTTGATAGTGATGAAAGTGGTTCAAGACCATATTTTTGCACTAAGAGAATGGATGGTTAAAAATATTCCTTAAAGTTTTGGGTTTACATATAAAATCTTGAGATATGCCATTTGTGATTGATATGTTCACCATTTTTGAAAACTGAAGCAGGAGAAAGCAGCAGGATTAATCTACTTCCACAAAGTAGGCTGGGAATAATTCTGTGGTATAAAAGCAGAGAGCTTCTTTCAGTGAAAAATTTTCTTCAACCCTTGGGAAAATTGTAAAAGCATGGGCTGCATCATATGCCATTAGAATAGATGTCAGTCTCACTGAAAGGAAGAAGTGGATAATAGGATTAACATTCTATTATCACAGGTGATGATTTAGCAGTCTCAACCTCCCATTTCCTCCCTTCCATTATCGTATAAGGCAATTTTAATCAATGTTTACATTATTGCCTATGTAAAATTGAAGAGTCAGATAGTGTTTGGTACTTATTTCCTTCCTAGCATCACTTTTGTTTTCTGGAATCAATAATTGTCTCATTTCCGCCCCACCCCCACCCCCAGTATAGTTTTCTAATAACTGATTGTGGCTTCAGTTGCTCAGCTAGACCTGTCGTCTGATTGCCAGCAGTTCTTTTTTCCCCAAAGCCCCAAGCATCCCAGGTAACATTTCATTTTCCATACCACCCGCCCCCCCCCTCTCTCTGAAGCCTTCATTTCCTCTTGCTCCAATCTACAGGGTGTGGGGACACTTTTGTCTTAGAACTCATTTTTGTGTGTGTGTGGCGGGGGGCCCACAGCACTGCTTGTGGGATCTTAGTTCCTAGACCAGGGATCGAACCCAGAGCTCTTGGCAGTGAGAGAGCAGAGTCCTAACCGCTGGATCTCCAGGGAATTCCCTTAGAACTCACTTTTGAAATTTCTCTGTGTGGGATTTGCTATTTCAACCATGGGCTTTCTTTCCCTTGTTTTTCTGAAGTGCATTATCCAGCAATTCCCCAAAGAGAGGTGCATGGCAGACATTCTTCTTGAGTCCTTACCTGTGCACATGATTGATGGTTGGTTAAAAACTTCTAGGACACAAAAAATTTCTCCCTCAGGTATTTGAAGGTATCATGTCCTAAAACCCACTGTTACGTTGAAGAAGCCTGTGCCATTTAGATTCATGCTCCCTTCTAAGTGAGTCTAACCCCCTAATCTTACCGACACACCCACAGCCTGAAGATTTGAAGGGCTTCTCCTTGTTTTCATTCCTATACCCAGACCCTCAGCTACCCATACGTTCTCTCGGAAGGTAACCACTGTTACTGTTTTTTAAAATTTGGGGGTATTTTCCAAGAGACACTGCCTGCGTACACAAGTAAATACACTTATATAGGCCCCTCCTTCACTTTCCACTTCAATTTTATTTTTAAAATTTTTTGGAGTATAGTTGCTTTACCATGCTGTTTCTGCCATACAGCAAAGTGCATCAGACACAGGTATACATATATCTCCTCTTTTTTGGATATCCTTCTCATTTAGGTTACCACAGAGCATTGAGTAGAGTTGCCTGTGCTACCGAGTAGGTTCTCATTGGTTATCTATTTTAAACACAGTATCAATAGTATATATACGTCAATCCCAATTTCCCTATCTCTCCCTCCACTCCTTTCCCCCTTGGTATCCATACCTTTGTTCTTTACAACTGTGTCTTTACTTCTGCTTTGCAAATAAGATCAAGTATACTATTTTCCTAGACTCCACATACATGCAATACAGTGAACAAATACAATATTTGTTTTTCTGACTTACTTCACTCTGTGACAATCTTTAGGTTTATCCATGAGTATGTTACTGGGATTGCATTCTCTGCTTTAATTTCCAGATGTTTCAAAAGGCCCAGCATCAATGTGGCTGGAACCGACTTTCACAATCAATATTTCAAATATTGAACTTTTTTTTCTCCTAACAAACCCAAGTATTTTAAGCTCCCTGCAAAATGGGAAAGACAGATGAATTTTCCTGTACCAATAATGCCTGGAAACTGGTAGCAAGATGTAGGGGGATGCACTGTGCTGGTGAGTGAGAAAGACTGTCAAGGAAGCAGGTGCAGAAGCCCAGCACTTGTAGAGTTAAGAGAAACCCGCACTTTTATCTTTTCTCATTTTCTCCAAGATTCTAGCCTCACTGCTACTAGTCAGCTTTACTTTTTAATTTTTATATTGGGGTATAGTTCAATGTTGTGTTAGTTTCCAATGTACAGCAACGTGATTCAGTCATATATATACCCTTTTTCAAATGAGTGTCCCATATAGGTTATTAAGTTTACTTTTTCTTGAAGTGACAACCTGGATGTATGAAAATACTGACAAAAAACTTACAAATAATCAAAAGATACAAATACCCAGAAGCAGTCAGGAAAGATTCGGGTTTCAGAGAATTGGCCCAGTCATTCCATCAGCTACTGCAGAGCTATAATTTATTTATTATCTATTGATATTTTATACACACTGAACAGAAGGAAATGCTATTCAGGAAGGAATTGATACTGGTCAAGAATCCTTCTCTGACCCTTTTCTCCATCTGAGGACAGCCCTTGTCCTCTCTGGCCACAGGGGTGGCATGTGACCAGAGCCGGGCCAAAAACAGAACTTCACGCTTCCTTGACCGCGGGGACTGGCCCAACAAATGGGTAATGAGCCAGTGCAAGTCACGGAGTCCTTCCCCTAGGAGTTTCCAAACTGAAGCTGGAAGAACCAGCTTTCCCGGCTCGTGAAGAGCTCACAGCTGCCCATAATCATGTCCTGCACCATGTGAAGAAGCCAGTCTGTCATGGAGGCTTGGACTCAAAACAAGAAAAGACCAGAGAGGTGTCTGGGGTTGAGTTGATAGGATCCAATTCTTCACTCCTGTTCACAAGCCTGACTTCACCTTCATCCATCTCAGGTTGGTTACATTTGCCAACCAACTTCCTTTTTTGCTTACACTAGTTTTGTCACCTGCAATAGAATATATCTTATCTATTTAGCCCCAGCTCTGGACTTCCCTGGTGGCTCAGACAGTAAAGCGTCTGTCTACGATGCGGGAGACCCAGGTTCGATCCCTGGGTTAGGAAGATCCCTTGGAGAAGTAACTGGCAATCCACTCCAGTACTATTGCCTGGAAAATCCCATGGACAGAGGAGGAGCCTGGTAGGCTACAGTCCATGGGGTCGCTAAGAGTCGGACACGACTGAGCGACTTCACGATCATGATCTATATACCTAAGTGCTTACCCAGAATCTCCCTCTGGATGTCCCTTGGTACTTCAGACTCACACCTACAGTACAATGCATCGTTCCTCCCATCCTCCCTCTACCTACTCCATTTCCTGTATTCTATCTTCCTGGTTATCAACTTAGCCACTGGCCAGCTGCCCAGGCCAGAAACCTCCAGCCCCACTGGGTTTCTTCCTTTCCACCTGATCCCCATCCCTCAGGACCTAACGGGTCTCTAAGTTCTTTTCCTCTTTACAAATATTTCTTGTATCTGTTCCTCTGTATTCTACTACATTTGAGACTCCTGTGGCCTATTTTCTCCTTTCCCTGTGGTGCTGAAAAGGCCATCTCAGAAGGCTTACTCGGTGTATTGTGTCTGACGAATGGGGTATGCTTCTAATAAAATTTCCTGGGACCTTTCTAGTCCCAGGTGATTGGTCTAGAGAATTTTACCCTAAAGTCTGGTCGATAACATATAAGGATGGCAGGAGAGCTTTCAAGAGAGATATGGAAGATTAATTACAACAATCAGGTCCTCTTCTATGAGGTGATCTGAATCTGAGACACCTAGAGGGCTACTCAGGGGCTCCAAACAAAAGCTGAACATTTACAGAGAAAGGACAGCGGTGATGAGAAGAAGAATGTAGAGACTCTTGAAAAACTAGGAAATGGGTAAGCAGAAGGTATGAGTAATCCACAACCTATGGGTGTACTCAATAGAGGGTAAAGTAATTGACTGGAGTGATAGAAACAAGAAGAGCAAAATTATCATCATGGTTGGGGGCAAACTCTCTAGTAAGGAAGCAACAAAATTATACTAGTCCTGGCCCCGACCACCACCTGCTTTTCAATTGCTCATTGTGTATACTCCAGCCTGTGTGGCTGGAGGACAGCACATTGGTTCCAATGAGTTTCTGTGTTCCCATGAGATGCTTTTTATCCTTATGACCTCAGCCCACAACACTATACAGTGTAGTGTAGTCATATAAATTAATTCCCCAGCCACGTGATGTTTTGCTCTGTTAATGTGCCTACATTATTTCCTCCAACTAGAACAATCTTCTCATGTCCCAAAGTGTTAGTTGCTCAGTCATGTCTGACTCTATGGGACCCATGGACTGCAGCTTCACCAGGCTCCTCTGTCCATGGGATTCTCCAGGCAAGAATACTGGAGTGGACAGCCATTTCCTTCTCCATGGGATCTTCCTGACCCAGGGATTGAACCTGGGTCTCCTGCACTGCAGGCAGACGCTACCATCTGAGCCACCATGGAAGCCCTCTCATGTACAAAATACCCCTAAATTTGTCACATGGCTGCACTGCTGCTTACTTTTCAAGACTGGGCGTAGGCTCCTCTAAGCAGTTTTCCTGGAGAAGGCAACGGCACCCCACTCCAGTACTCTTGCTGGAAAATCCCATGGACGGAGGAGCCGGGTAGGCTGCAGTCCATGGGGTCGCTAAGAGTCGGGTACGACTGAGCGACTTCACTTTCACTTTTCACTTTCATGCATTGGAGAAGAAAATGGCAACCCACTCCAGTGTGGCAACACACTCTTCCTTTACTCCAAACAGACTTACTGCTACTGCTATATTGTAACCGTGTGTCTCCACAAGCAGATGAGCTTCTGATGAAAGTGGGATGCTGCTCTGTTTCTCTTTGTATCCCTACTGCTGGCCCAGGATCCACACAAAGCAGATACTTAGTGGATGGTATTGTTTTTGTTAGAGGTACATATATACAATGGAATATTACTTGGCCATAAAAAGGAACAAAATTGGGCCATTTGTAAAGATGTGAATGGACCTAGAGGCTGTCACAGAGTGAATTAGGTCAGAAAGAGAAAAACAAATAATGTATATTAATGCATATATGTGGAATGTAGAAAAATGGTACAGATGAACCTATTTGCAGGGCAGGAACAGAGATGCAGATATAATGGATGAATAGACACAGGGGTGTAAGGAGAGGGTGGGGTAAATTGGGAGGGTAGCACTGACATATATACACTACCATGTGGAAAACAGCTACTGGGAAACTGCTATATAGCACAGGGAGCTCAGCTCTGCAGGAAAAAATATAAAAGATAAAAAGAGAGACAAAAGAGGTAGGGATAGAGATCCATCCCGGGAATGGAGGCTTAAAAAAGAGAGGTTTCCAAACACCGGGAAACTCTCTCACTGGCAAGTCTGTGGCAAGCCTTGGAACCTCAGAAGGCAACATAACTGAGGAAAAATAAATAAATAATTAAAACCCACAGTTTACGTGCCCAACGGTAACTCCCATAGGAGAGGCAGTGCAGACACCTATATCCGCTACTAGCAAGCGGGGCCTGGGCAGGGAGGCGCTGGCTGCATTGCTTAGGGTAAGGACTGGGCCTGAATGCCCCGAGGACAATCTGACGGAACTAACTTGAGATAGCAAACCAGACTGTGGGATAGCTATCCTGCAAAAAGCCCTAATCTAAGACACCGCCAGGCCCGCTCACAGAACAAGGACTGAGCAGAGCTAGCTGGCTGCGGACTGGCCCATCCCCCACTGGAGACAGGCAGACGAGGGCAGCCAGAGCCAGAAGGGGGCAATCGTGGCCCCAGAGTGGCATCATCAACCAAATTGCAAGGGGGCTTCGTTGCTAACCAAGACTTCTTGGGATTCTGGACGGTCAACATCCGCTGGGAGGGTTGCAGCCAGAAATCAGCTCCCCAGGAGACACAAGGCACACCTGAGAAGATGTGCTCATTGTACACCCAGAAAACCAAGCAGCAGGGACGGGGGAGGCGATAAGTCGCAGCCTTCAACTGGGGGTGACCGCGCTCACCAAGCACTTGGTCACCTGAGCTGCTTGGACCTGGGAAGGGCACAAAACGCAGGCCCAACAGAGTCTGCCTTTTGGAGCCTTTGTGGAGTACCCGGGTACCTGAACCTGAGCGACTTAGACCTGGGAAGTGCATACAACCCAGGGCCGGCCTGAGACAGTTCCCAGCAGAGCAACCTAGAGCCTAAGCAGTGTAGACAGGGAAAGCACACACGCTGTGAGTGGGGGCAAACCCAGTGTGGCTGAGACACTGCGAGCACATGCCAGTGATTTGTTTGCAGCAACCCTCCCTCCCCACAGCACGACTGAACAAGGGAGCCTAAAAAAGTGATTACCACCGCCCCCTTGTGTCAGGGTGGAAATTAGACACTGAAGAGACCAGCAAACAGAAGAAGCTAAAACAGAGGGAACCACCTTTGAAGTGACAGGTGCAATAGATTAAAACCCTGTAGTTAGCACCGACTACATAGGAAGGGGCCTATAGATCTTGAGAAGTATAAGCTGAATCAAGGAACTATCTGAAAATTAACTGACCCCACTGTCCACACCACAACCAGAGAAAGTCCTAGATATATTTTGACTATTATCATTTTTTAAATTAAAAAAAAATTATTTTTAAGTCCTCTATTACTCCTTTAATTTTCATTTTTATAACCTATTACTTTGCAAAAAAAGACCCTATTTTTTAAAGCAAACTTCATATATATATATTTTATACTTTTTGTGACTTTGTTTTTTTCTTTAATATTGTATTTTTGAGAACCCAACCTCTACTCTAGATTTTTAATCTTTGCTTTTTGGTATTTATTATCAATTTTGTACCTTTAAGAACCCAATCTTCAGTACCCATTTTTACTTGGGAGCGAGATTACTGGCTTGACTGCTCTCTCCCCCTTTGGACTCTCCTTTTTTTTCCACCAGGTCGCCTCTGTCTCCTCCCTCCCCCTTCTCTTCTCTACCCAACTCTGTAAATCTCTTTGTGTGTTTCAGATGGTGGAGAACACTTAGGGAAGTGATTACTGGATAGCTTGTTCTTTCCCCTTTTGATTCCCCCTCTTCTCCTCCTGGTCACCTCTATCTCCCTCCTCCCCCTTTTCTTCTCCATGTAACTCTGTGAACCTCTCTGGGTGTCCCTCACTGTGGAGAAACTTTTCATTTTTAACCTAGATGTTTTATCATCGGTGCTGTATAGATGGAGAAGTCCTGAGGCTACTGTAAGAATAAGACTGAAAACCAGAGGCAGGAAGCTTAAGTCCAAATCCTGAGACCACCAGAGAACTCCTGACTCTGGGGAACATTAATCAATAGGAGCTCATCAAACACCTCCATACCTGCACTGAAACCAAGCACTACCCAAGGGCCAACAAGTTCCAGAGCAAGACATACCATGCAAATTCTTCAGCAACACAGGAACACAGCCCTGAGCTTCAATATACAGGCTGCTCAAAGTCACACCAAACCCACTGACATCTCATAACTCATTACTGGACACTTCATTGCACTCCAGAGAGAAATCCAGCTCCAGCCACCAGAACACTGACAAAAGCTTCCCTAACCAGGAAACCTTGACAAGCCATCCGTCCAACCCCACCCACAGCAAGGAAACTCCACAATAAAGAGAATTCCACAAACTGCCAGAATACAGAAAGGCCACCCCAAATACAGCACTATAAACAAGATGAAAAGGCAGAGAAATACCCAGCAGGTAAAGGAACAGGATAAATGCCCACCAAACCAAACAAAAGAGGAAGAGATAAGGAATCTACCTGATAAAGGAAGCTCAGCTCTGTGTTGACCTAGAGGGGTGGGATGGGAGGCTCAAGGGGGAGGGAATATATGTATAGTTATAGCTGATCCACTTGTAAAGCAGAAACTAACACACCATTGTAAAGCAATTATACTCCAATTAAACAAAAAAAATTCCAAGAGGATAAAAAGAAAGAAGAAAAAAAAAAAAAACTTGTTTATAGACTCGTTCAGTAACCAAGTTTAATAACCTTCCATTATCTAGTCCTCTTTCACTAGATCCACTTGCAGCCTGAAGTGTGCTCTGGTACCTTAGAGAAAGACAATGGTTCCATGGCTTTGTGTATGGGATCCCCTCAATTTGGAAAGCCCTTCTCATCCCTGTCCCCTAATTCACTGTGGTTTTAATTTGCATCTTCCTCATGATTAGTGATGTTGAACATCTTTTCATGTGCTTATTGGCCATTTGTATATCTTCTCGGGACAAATGTCTTATCAAGTCCTTTGCTCATTTTGGGTTGTTAGTTTGTTGTTGAATTCCCAGTTACTTTGTAATATGGAATGGTTTCATGAACACACCAGATCTCCAGAGTTTAGAATGATATGAAAATGCTAGAGGCCTTGGGAAAAAGGTGCTTCCCTGGTGGCTCAGCTGCTAAAGAATCTGCTGGCAATGCGGGAGACCTGGGTTCGACACCTGAGTTGGGAAGACCCCCTGGAGAAGGGAACGGCTACCCACTCCAGTATTCTGGCCTGGAGAATCCCAAGGGTGGACACAACTGAGCGACTTTCACTTTCACTTTGGGAAAAGGAGAAGGAAGAGATGAGGTTGTCAAAAAAAGAAAAGTTTTAATTAAAAGAATTTTTTAAAAGTCTTAGAAAAGAGAAAAGGAAGCAGACTTTCAGGATTCTGAGCTCATTTTTGTACTGTTATTTGGCAACCTTATGGGTTAAATAAGCAGTGGTGGTTTACCTTAGAACCTAACCACTATTTAAAAACACTATTTATATAAAAATGCTCTTATAATATTCTAATCTTAAAAATCTTTGGTATGTAATTCATATATATTTTGATGATGGTAGTGGTTTAGTCACTAAGTTGTGTCTTGCAATCCCATGGACTGTAGCCATGTAGGCTCCTCTGTCCATGGGGTTTCCCAGGCAAGAATACCTGAGGAAGTTGCCATTTCCTTCTTCAGGGGATCTTCCCAACCTAGGGATTGAACCTTGGTCTCCTGCATTGCAGGTGGATTCTTCACCAACTGAGCCACTATATACTAAAACCTAAATTAGTAAAACATATTGCTTGTACTAATGGATTACAGAAATAAATATTTATATACAATGACTTTAATTGGGAATTTAATGCTTTTCTATTACCAAACGTTGATTTACATAAATCACTTGTAGGATGCCATTATTAAGAAAATACATATGATAGAGGAACAGAATTGATATTTAATCATGATTGAGAGAAACATGAAAACAAGCCTCTAATCTACAGATATAGACAAAGGTTGTAGAAAAGGAAGGATGACATTGACATCTGTGCTGTTAACTGAAGCAGATGGGGAAAAAAAGAAGTATTGCTGACCACTGGTCATAGATAAATAATCTCTAAGAATAATATCCAGTTTAAA
Organism: Bubalus bubalis; assembly: GCF_019923935.1. Classification (NCBI taxonomy): domain Eukaryota; kingdom Metazoa; phylum Chordata; class Mammalia; order Artiodactyla; family Bovidae; genus Bubalus; species Bubalus bubalis. The sequence continues at coordinate 47,832,110 of NC_059171.1, read as the reverse complement.
TGACATAAAATTTATTATTTTAAAAGAAACCGTTACTTTGTTTATTGAAAATGGATAAACTATTGGATTTCTGCATTTTTGGTAAAATGTTATAAGAGCTTGGTTAGATAAATAGCTAATATTGTAGGTGCAAAATGTGATTTACACATTTTAGAATAGATATAATGTTATTTAAAAGTATATCTAGGGTTATTTTCAGTGTTCCACAGGCTATATTCTCTGTAAATAATTCATAGTTAACAGAACATCTCATTCTCCAAAATCAAAACAACATAATCTTTCATTAAGCTGAAACTAAAGATGAGCTTTCCATTTCTTCTCAGGATCTGTGTTGCTAACTGTGGAAAGAAAATTACAGAGTAAACATTTAACAACAGACAAGCAAAATCACTGGATTTTAAGTTCTCTTGTAACTAGAAAGAGCATTAATTCCTAAAAATTTTTGTTGCTCAATATAAAGTTGGGGTTTCTCTTGCGGTGGGGGTGGGGGGGTACAAATAACGTTGCTAAAACTTCTACCCAGGACCCAACTTTGCACGTCTTGCTTTTTAAGCAGCAAACTTCTAAGATTATTAAGTTGACAAGTCAACACTAGTGAACAATTACAGAATTACTGCTTTAGTATCTTTGAGTTTACTACCTTTACTACTGCGAAACCTTTGGCTGTTCCCAAATCTACATGTAAACTTCTTTGTGGTCACTCTGGCAAAGGCGAAGTTCTCTTCCTGCTACATTCGGGTGGGTGAGGACTGGAGCCCCCACGCAGGGCTCTCGCTCCTGTGGGAGCTTTTGTTCTAATTTGTCGTTCCCTGGCCTTTCGCTACTGACCCTTCCTAATGACTGTCTCTCCCACCCACAGTGACATTCAAGGGAGAACTCTGGTAGGTGGTGTTTTTCCTCAAAGGAAACTAGTTCATTTGTTAACAAATATTTTCAGTGCTCCAAATAAAAAAAATTTGGAAGAATACTTACCTATTTTTCCTTCTTTTTCTAATTTTTTCAAATGTAGCAAGACATTATGTTGGGCCATTTTATGTAAATGCTCGGGAGTATCCTAAAGGAAAGATGAGAGTATTTTTAAATTTTTAATTTTAATTAATTTATTTCTGGCCACACCACACAGTGTGCAGGACCTTAGTTCCGAACTCTCACCCTCTGCAGTAGGAGCACAGAGTCCTTCAGACTGGGCCGCCAGGGAAGTCCCTACAACATTTCTTTTTCAAAAAAATAACAGGGTTAATCTTTTTGAAACTTTTAAAGAAAAAAGACAAAAGACGACAGTCTTTTTTGTTGTTGGGAGGTACTTTTTTAAAAAAATATTTTAACTGAAGGATAACTGCTTTACAAAACTTTGTGGTTTTTCTGTCATACATCAAGAATCAGCCATAGGTACATCCATGTCCCCTCTCTCTCAGACCATGCTCTCATCTCCCTTTCCATTCCAGCCTTCAGCCTGTCACAGAGCCCCTGTTTGAGTTCCCTGAATCAGATAGTAAATTCCCATTGGCTATCTGTTTCACACATGGTATTGTAAATTTCTATATTACTCTTTCCATACATCTCCCCTTCTCCCTCCTCTCCTCCCACCTTGTCCATAGGTCTGTTCTCTATGTCTGTTTCTTCACTGCTACCCTGAAAATAAATTCATCAGTGTTGCCTCTTCAGATTCCACATATATGTGCCAATATATGATATTTATATTTCTCTTTCTGACTTACTTCATTCTGTATAATGGGCTCTAGTTTTGTCCACTTCATTAGAACAGATTCAAATGCATTCCTTTTTATGGCTGAGTAGTATTCCATTGTATATACGTACCACAGCTTCTTTATCCATTCATCTGTCGATGGACATCTAGGTTGCTCCCATGTTCTAGCTATTGTAAATAGTGCTGCAGTGAACACTGGGATACACGTGTCTTTTTCAGTTTTGATTTCCTCAGGGTATATGCCTAGGAGTGGGATTGCTGGGTCATATGGTGTTTTTATTCCTAGCTTTTTAAGGAGTCTCCACACTGTCAAGAAGATAGCTATAACTCTAGGTTTTTATATAGTAATAACCAAAACTATTTCATCCTATATATGTCTCACTTTGGGTCACTGCTGCTGCTGCTAAGTCGCTTCAGTTGTGTCGACTCCGTGCGACCCCACAGACGGCAGCCCACCAGGCTCTCCCATCACTGGGATTCTCCAGGCAAGAACACTGGAGTGGGTTGCCATTTCCTTCTCCAAGGCATGAAAGTGAAAAGTGAAAGTGAAGTCGCTCAGTCGTGTCTGACTCTTAGCAGCCCCATGGACTGCAGCCTACCAGGCTCCTCCGTCCACCGGATTTTCCAGGCAAAAGTACTGTATAATTCACTAGCTTGTTGTATTGTTTAGATTCCACATTACAAGAGGTAACATACACTTATTTGTCACATACACTATTTGTCTCTTTTATTCTTTAAGAATTTTTCAAAGTCAAGCTTCTTAACTAAATTGACTATCTCCATTTCTCAGCTCCCTGAAAATGTTTTGTTTAGGTCATCAAATTACATTTTAATGAAAATTCAAAGAATTCTTTTAAGTCCTCATTTTACCTGAAATCAGCAGGCAAGTCTCTCCTTTTGGAAGAGCTCTTCTCTTTTCCGTTCCCTAGGTTATCCTACCTTTCATCATTTTGTCTTCATTCTGGATATTCTTTCCGGGATTTCTCTTTAACACTGATGTCTACAATGAATTGTATCACTGACTCTCTTTCTCTTTTTACTCAATCAACTTGCCACTGCATTAAAGATTCCCAAGTAAAAACCTCCAAACCCAACTCTTCTTGACGCTCCAGCACCATGTATTATATCCACCAGCATGATTTTCTAGGTCTAATTATGCAACCCCCCTGGACTAAGATCTGTGGTGGTCATTCTCAGTTTATAGGCTGAAGCCCACATTTTTTAGCATGGCAACCAAGGGCTTCCTCTGACCCACCATGCCTGTCTTTCCTGCCTCATATCCTGGGACCCCCTCCCTACCCACCTGCAACATGCATTCTGTGCTCCAATAACACACATTTTTGGGGGGGGTTTTCAAACACATATAAGGCTTTTATGACCCCCAGTGTTTGAACACATCTTTCCTTCTATTTAGAATGACTTCCCTTCTCCTGTATCTGGCCTGGGAAATGCTTACTCCTTCTTCAAGAAGCGATTCAATCATTACGTTTCTGAAGGTGTTCCAGACAAGTCTCATGACCCATTATCTTCACCAGGTAGGACTGCCTTCTCTTTCCTTTGTGCCCTCAATGTGCTGTGTATGGGCCTTGGAGGGAAGCTTGGTGTGATAGAAAAACACAAGGTTTGAGTATCTAACTTCTGACATTTGAGTATGTGACATCTCCGAGTTTTGTGCCTTTGGAAAAGTTACTTAGCTCACACTTTTGAAGTCAGTTTTTAAATCTATTAAGTTGGAATAATAGTATCTTTATGTAGTGAAAACTTGGGGTACAGGAAATTAAGTACCCCAAAATACAAGTGTAATGTGAAGCATGTAGTACTGTGTCTAACACATAACATGCTCAAAAAAATGGAAGCTATTATGAACATGTCTGTTTTTGCTAAACCCCAAGTTCTTTAAGGGGAGAGATCTGTAGTCATCTTAGTATCTCTGCACCTAGTCCAGGGGCACAAGAAAACTTCAGTAAATGTTTGTAGAAAGAATAAATGTCTCCACAATATCTAATGCTGTTCTATATGTAACAGATGCCGTACACATATGCACAGTGAACACATCCCTGAACACACCTCTAAATGCAGAACCAGCATTTCTGAGTCAAGCACAGTCACTGGCTGACTCATCTGCGAGGGTTAATCAGAGAGTTCTGCAGCCTGTACTTGGGTTAGAAAACACTACCCATGTTTCAATTTCAACGCATAATCTAGAATGGCTAAACTCTAGGAAGTGAACTCTTTCACAGAATTTAAATATTTACACTTCCCCTTTGCTCCTGGCACTTTTTATCTTCAGTCCTTTGAATCATTCTTTCCTCCCTCTAAACACAAAGCACAATGAGTGTGATTTAACTGGTTTTTGATAACTTAGGCCTATGGGGCATCGGGACATTGCTGTCATTCAATCGCTAAGTCCGGTCCGACTCTTTCTGGCCCCACAGACTGCAGCACACCAGGCTTCTGTCCTTCACTATCTCCTGGAGCTTGCTCAAAGACTCATGTCAAACTCAGTGATGCCACCCAACCATCTCATCTTCTGCCATCACCTTCTTCTGCCCTCAATCTTTCCCAGCATCAGGGTTTTTTCCAATGAGTCAACTCTTCACATCAGGTGGCTGAAGTATTCGAGCTTCAGCCTCACCATCAGTCCTTCCAATGAATATTCAGGGATTGACTGGTTTGATGGGACATTAAAGACCTTTACTAAATGAAACTCACTCAGGTTCCTTTTCAAGCTCATCTTTAGTTACACTCTCAGGTATCTTATGGCTGTATAGGTTATGGCAGTGGGAGTCTTAAAACCCAGATAATCTTACTACATTCTTAGCCCCTAAGCTATACTGCCTACATCAGTTATCTAATATACATTTGCTGAGAAACTGAATCCTATGGATGGATTGTCACATGCTGCTGTTAAACAAGGATGTGCTCAGAGGCCACTGTGTGAGGGGCTCTTTCTCTACTAAATGACTTTCCTCATGCTCTTCTTTGAGGCCTTTCTCCTTTTAATCCATTGGGCTTCCCTTGTGGCTCAGCTGGTAAAGAATCTGCCTGCAATGTGGGAGACCTGGGTTCAATCCCTGGGTTAGGAAGATCCCCTGGAAAAGGGAAAGGCTACTCACTCCACTATTCTGGCCTGGAGAATTCCATGGACTATATAGTCCATGGGGTCACAAAGAGTTGGACATGACTGAGCGACTTTCAGCTTCACAGCCACTGCTACTAATTCTCACTGCTATTAGCCAGGATCTTTCTCCAGCAGATCACCCCTTCTCACTCGCTGCCGAGTAGGACACTAGATAATCAAGATGGTCAGAGTAATATATTATTGTTGTTAGCTGCTCAGTAGTGTCTGACTCCCTGTGATTCCATGGACTGTAGCCCGCTAGGATCCTCTGTAGCCTGACTATGGAATTTTCCAGGCAAGAATACTGGAGCTGGTTGCCATTCCCTTCTCCAAGTAAAACATAAATCATAACAAAGCCTCATCACCAGGCTGTTGGCAATGATCTCCTACAGAATGAAATATGAAAGGCTTAATAATGGCTCAGAAGGGTTATTCTGTGGGCCAGTGTTTATCAACTTCTGCGTTCTAGAAACTTGAGAATTGATAATCTCAAATCTATACAAGTGACTAATATTACTTAAAAAATTAACAGACTCATTCTGCTCTAAGATGTGATGAGTTTACCACAGTAATAGTCTAGTGAATAGATTCTTCTATTAAAATTGTGGCTATGTACAAATGAGATAAAAATTACCTTGTAAATACTTTTTACAAGTTCCATTGCTGTGAATGACTTTTCAAAGTTCTCATGAAATACTGTAAGAATCTGCTGTTCTCGGATGTTTCTGTGAGAAATGTATTGTAGAATTTTAGCTTCAGCATTATGGATAACTGGGCCATGTCCTGAATCAGAATAATTATAAAAATTATTTCAACCAAATAAAAAATTTTAAGTACAACTGAAGTTAATTCACTCTACTCAAAAAATATTTCATACAGTATACTGGAAAGGCACACTAAATATACAAGTGAGTATTATTTGGAAAACTATACAGGTAATAAGATAATTACATACCAAGCCAAAAAGTATTAGAGAATTATGTCAAAATCTATATAAAATATTACAGTGTTTATTAGAAAAAAGAAGAGTAACAATTAAAAGAAAACAATAAAATTAACAATAAAAATAGTAACCACAACAGTAACAACAGATAGTATTAACAGTGTTCATTATTTGCCAGTTGTTGTTCAGTTGCTGTGTCCGACTCTTTGCGATCCCGTGGACTGTAGCATGTCAGGCTCCTCTGTCCTCCACTATCTCCCAGAGCTTGCTCAAATTCATGTGCTTGAATCGGTGATGCCACTCAACCATCTCATCCTCTGCTGCTCCCTTCTACTTTTACCTTCCATCTTTCCCAGCATCAGGGTCTTTTCTAATGAGTCAGCTCTTTCCAACAGGTGGCCACAGTGTTGGAACTTCAGCTTGAGCAACAGTCCTTCAATGAATATTGAGGGTTGATTTCCTTTAGGATCGACTAGTTTGATCTCCTTGCTGTCCAAGGGCTCTTAAGAGTCTTTTCCAGCACCACAATTCAAAAGCATCAATTCTTCGTGGCACTCAGCCTTCTTTATGGTCCAACTCTCACATCTTTACATGACTATTGGAAAAACCATAGCTTTACCTATATAGACCTTTGTTGGCAAAATGATGTCTCTGCTTTTTTTTTGTCTCTGCTTTTTAATACACTGTCTAGATTTGTCACAGCTTTCCTTTCAAGGAGCAAGTGTCTTTTAATTTCATGGCTGCAGTCACCATCCACAGTGATTTTGAAGCCCAAGAAAATAAAAAGTCTGTCGCTGCTTCCATTGTTTCCCCAATATTTGCCATGAAGTGATGGGACTGGATACCGTGATCTTAGTCTTTTTTTTTAATGTTGAGTTTATTTGCCAGATACTGCTCTAAATGCACTTTATTCTTACAAGAATCCCATGAAGTACGTATATTTATTCTCCCCTTTGAACAGCAGAAACTGAGGCACAGGAAGGGTAATTAATCTGCCTGCAGTTACATAGCTAAGTGGAGCTGGGATTCTGACTTAGGTGCTTTTAACCACTCTGTGTTCTTAACCACTATGCTTATCAAAGATTGAAAAGTGGATTATATAAAGTAACTTCATGGAAGTGATGAAGAGCCATTAAAAATTCACAAGGACCACAGGAGAACTTTGAGTCTTATGTACAGGCTAGCAGTTCAGAAACACTGATAACCCAGATAAAGTCATAATGAAAATTACCTTCTCTTAAAACAGTGAAAATGAATGTATTACACCAATCTGCAAGAGAGGTTTTTTTAAGATATTTGAGAACAATCACCAGGAGTAGGGGCTTCCTTGGTGGCTCAGTGGTAATGAATCTACCTGCCATTGTAGGGGATGTGGGTTCGATACCTAGTAAAGAAGATCCTTTGGAGAAGAAAATGGCAACTCACTGTAGTATTCTTGCCTAGGAAATCCCATGGACAGAGGAGCCTGGTGGGCTACAGTCCATGGGGTCCATGACTTAGCAACTAAAGAGCAACAACAAGAAACCAAAAGTAGACTGACCTGTTATATAAAGAGCTCAGGCTTTATGATATGGACTACCATTTACTAGCTGTATGGCTGTGAAAGTCTCTGAATCTTGGAGCTTATTTCTTCAGCTATCTGCTTCACTGAGTTTTTGTGAAGACAGCTTTGTGAAGGTCCCGACACTGTACCTGGCAGGTAGGGCAGCAGGCTTCAATATGTGCTAGCTATGGCTATGGCATACCACTGAATAAGCCAGTTCACTGGATTCACTAAAGCCAACACTCCAAGAACCTGTACCCTCTCATTAGCTTTGCTCCAATGTGAGTGCATCAAACGTCTACTCTCTTCTCTTTCAAAACAGTTGTCAGCCTCTGCTTCTTTGATGTCATAACATTAATCCAAAAGCCTAGTCCCACCAACTGTATGTTTCCCACCCCCTGTATGTTTCCCACCCCTCAGCAGTGAGACCTCATGAGAGAATATGAAGGTATTGAAGACATTGTATTTACAGATCTTTTCATGGTTCTCTGGCTAGGAACAAGTTAGAAGGACTTATAAGAGTCAGTAATTGAGTCTCTTTTCCCTCCTGGGGCCTTCTGTTGGGTCCTGTATCTTTCTTAGGTTTTAAGAGGGAGGGGATTTTCATACTGTAAAGCAGGGCAGTGATAGCTGATACACTAATAATAGGTATTTTTTTTTTTTTTCCTGAGGAACTGAAATAAATGTACAGTCTCACAGTTAATATGGAAAATATTGATTTCCATGCATGCATGCTTGTTACTTCAGTCGTGTCCTTCTCTTTGCAACCCTATGGACTATAGCCTGCAAGGTTCCCCTGTCCATGGGATTTTCCAGACAAGAACACTGGAGAGGGTTGCCATTTCCTTTTCCAGGGGACCTTCCTGACCCAGGGACCAAACCCATGTCTCTTAGTCTCCTGTATTGGTAGGCAGGTTCTTTACCGTTAGTGCCATCCGGGAAGCCCCACTGATTTCCATAATGTGAGTTAAAAAACTAAAGCTCAGAGGTCAAATGTTACTTGGTCACATGGCTAAAATGCTGTCCACAATAGAAATCAAGTTAACAAAACTAAAGATAGCTCATGAAATGAAAACATTTTCTGGTCCCAATAAGTTTATTTTCTTTGTTTAAGAGTTCTATTAACAGCTGGGTAGATGTTAAAAAATAACGCTATCTTTAAAAAAAGTTATTAATACAACTCTCAGTCTTCTTTTTAATTGCATTGCTAGACAAGACTTAGGGGTGTAATTTAGAAAGAAGCAGTTTATACATATCTCTTCAAGGCTGAAGACACACACAGACAAACCAAAAGGAAATCTTTCTCATCATTTGAAACAAATGGTTTGCTAGGTTAAAAGAATGACCCACCTGGATATATAACTTTAGCTTTGATTTTTAATAACTCTTTCAGGGAGTTCATATAATCATAGAGGTCTTCAAATACAGTTGTTCCTTCCCCTAGGATGCAATCTCCAGAAAACAGAGCATTTTCTTCTTCTAAGACTAGAGCCATATGATCATCAGTGTGGCCAGGTGTGTATATAACTCTAGTTCAAAGAAGAAATAGTAACAGTTGGAACTCGTAGGCTTGGAAGAAATTTTGAGACGTAAATTATTCTCTCCTTCTTTATGGACAAGACACAAATAAATGTCAACACATTTTCTGAAAAGAGTGGAGTCTTAACCACTGGACTGCCAGGAAATCCCCTACATGAAGGTTTATGACCATACCAATAATATACCAGTTAAAGAACTAAGTCTAAATAATTTGTTCTGCAGAGTACTTTATTGCCAGCCACATACAAGCAACCCTCTCTAGTAGTCCTTTTTTTCTGTTATTACTACTGTACTTTGAATTGTATATTTTGAATTACTGCATATTTCACGTTGTTTTCTTGTTTACCATTCGACCTCACAAGGCTATGAACTCTGAAAGGCAGGACTCCTGTCTAATTCTCATCTTTATATTCCCAATGCTTAGCACTCAGTAGTAGCTAATATCAATGTATTGCTTTCCATGTGCCAGGCACTGACTTCAGGAATTTACAAGCATTATACACTTAATCCTTCCTACTAGTAATGGGGTGGGTACTATTAATCTCTCCATTTTCTATTTTAGATAATGAAATCACAAGAGATAGCAAAAAATATCTGATGGAATAAGATTTAAATTATGTTTTATTTAGCTTGAGAGGTTAATTATCCTTCTTTTTAAAAATACAACTTTATTTTTTGGCTGCAAAAACAGAGCTCTGTTTTGATTTTTTAAAAATTAATTATTTTATTTTTTCAGCTGCTCAATGCAGCATGAGGGATCTTAATTCCCTGACCAGGGATCAAACCCATGCCCTCTGCAGTGGAAGCATGGAGTCTTAACTACTGGACCGCCAAATAAGTCCTTCTCTTTGCCTATTCTAAATAGTATTGCATTTTATGTGCCTGGAATACTTTAGATAATTTTTCTCAATAATGGACTTTTTGGGGGGGAAGATAGGGCAGATATAATTGCATATTTGCATTTACTCTACAGGAATTGAGAGTGTGTTTCTGGTTAAGACTGGATTGAACACCTGCATCTCTTCTTTTCCTCCTAAAACATCAATAAAATTAGCATAAAGAGATATGTGAAAAATGGCATAAACCCGTAGGAGTGAGGAGAATGGACCATATCATTAGAATTCTAGAAGCTAAAAGAAGACATATGAGTGAGAAATGACTTATTAGATGAGAGAAAAACTGACATCTAAGCTGGCAGAGGTGAAAGCTGAGACCCAACCAGATTCACGGTGCCGAAGTCTCCAGTCTCTGGATGTGGGGCACCAGAAATCTAGAAGTAGAGGAGGGAGCTGAGATTAAAGGAAGAAAGATTGGTTGAGAGTGTATTTAACAAACATTCAGGTCTTCAGATTCCCCTCTTGTTTGGAGCAGCCTGACAAGCACTCCAACCCCACTGAAGGCAAAGACTGGAGATTTAATCTTCAATGAGGGAAACTTCAACGAGGGTGAAACACAGACCCTCGTTTAGGACATTAGTGGGGCTGTTTTTCTTTGTGGCTGTGGTAGCGACACTGACAGAGGTAGCGACACTCTTCTAAAAACAGGAAGACCACATAAACACACATGGATCCCCAAGCCTTCTTCCCACACTCAGCTTCCACACTCAGCTCCTGTAACGCTGGCAGCCAGGCCTTTACTCTTCATGAAGATGACAAGAGTCTTTGCTGGGACACACTCCCAGCTCAGGAAGAAAGACTCTGATTCCTATGTTGGAAGTTCCCCAACTAAACAATTCATCCAGATGACGCCACAGCATGGCGCACAACCTACAGGAGCCCTCTTACGTTTTCAGAGCTCCCAAACAGCTGTCATCTCCCTTAGAAGACATCCTGGAGGAGGGCATGGCAACCCAGTCCGGTGTTCTTGCTGGGAGAATCCCCACGGACAGAGCACCCTGGTGGGCTACACTCCACAGGGTCACAAAGAGTCTGACACCACTGAAGCGACTGTGCACACATTCACCCTTAGAAAACACTGGTAAACACCAGATCGCCAGACATCTGAAGAGAGCCTTTCAAACTGAGGAGAGCAAATAAATTTAGAGGCTACAAGCAAACCAATTTAGAGGCTACAAATTATAAGGAAGAAAATTTCCAACAAAAACAAAAACACACACAAACCTCCCTTCCACAGCCACAAAGAAAAACAGCCCCACTAATGTCCTAGGAGAGATAAGAAGTTGCAACAATGAAACAAGAAAGAATAGTATGAAAGGAGCATTTATGGAGCAAAAAGATCTCCTGAAAACTAAAAATGTGAGAAGAGAAAGGGAAAAATAGGATTAGGAGATAAAGCTGATAAAAACCTCCCAGAAAGTACAGCAAAAAGGCAAAAAAGACAGAAAACAGGAGAAAAAAAAAAAAAGTTAGGGGATGAGTCTAAGCGTTCTAACAAAACAGGAGGGGTTTAATAAATGAAACAGGACAAAACAGATTCGAGAAAACATCAGTGAACAACTTCAGGAAAATTGTTAGACCTGAAGGACACATGTTTCCAGACTGAAAAGGCCTTTCAAGGATCCAGCATTATAAACTTCTTCCAAGGTATACCACTGGGAATTTCCAGAACATAGTGAAGAAGAAAAAAAAAAAAGAAAGAAAAAAACCAAACAGGTGGTCAAAAAAGTTCAGCAATCTGAAAAGTTTTAGATTTCTCAGTCTTGATACTGTATTAACTAGAAGACAATGAAATCTTGCATATGAAACCAAGAAGTAAAAAAGATTTTCAACCTGGAATTTACAAACAGTGCACTTTAAGTCAAGTTGGATTAAACAGAGACATTTTTAGATATGAAAGGTCTTAAAAATGCACTTTCTCAGAAAGCTATTGGAGGTAGGCTCCACCAAAACAGGAGTATCAAGAAAGAAAATTATGGGGTATGGGGACAGGTGATCCAAGACTGGAGGGAGGCAAGGGGAAGCCCCAGGTGAGCATGAAGGGAATTCTGGGAGGATCATAGAGTCAGCCTGGAAGAGACCCATCCGGGACAGCAAATTAGGAGGCTCTGAGGGAGGTTCATCCAGAACAGGGAAGTGCGAGAATCCCAGATACATTTAAACATTCTGAGAGAACATTTATATAATTGGAGTTGAATTAATGATAAGTATATAGAAAATTATTCAAGTAATAAAACAACTATTAACTGCAGGAAAGCAGGAAAGGAAAATTAAGCACAGTTTACTACATGGTTCAGCTGTAAATAGTATCTATAGTCCTAGTAAGGTTAACATTGAGTACTGAGCTAAGCAAAATTATGACCCCAGAAGACTGGGAGACAGGAATGGAGCCCATAAATAAGAGAAGTGGGAAAACCAACTCTGATTTTTTTGAGTGGGAAATTAATTAAAAAAAAAAAAAAACTAAATGGTAAAGTCAAGATGCAGCAAAGGATCAAACAAAATTTGTTACTGTCACTGCTCCACCCTCTTTCATTTTTTCTCCCTAGAGGTGTCCATTTTCGCCCCTTTGGCTAATTATGTATGTCATGTGCCTGAATTTTTTTTTGAGTGTGTGTGTGTCTGTCTGGCCTAAAAAAGCTACCTACCGAAGGTAATTCTGCATTCCTCTCTGCTTCAAGACCTTGAAAAGCCTACCTAATGGTCTAATAAACATATTTTCAAGTTTGGTTTTTAGATTCTAGCAAGTTATGATGAGTAAACCTTCTGGACTTCCTAGGTGGCGCTAGTGGTAAAGAATCTGCCTGCCAAGGCAAGAGACATGAGACTTGGGTTCAATCCCTGAGTCAGGAAGATCCCCTAAAGGAGGGCATGGCAACCCACTCCAGTATTCTTGCCTGGAGAATCCCATGGACAGAGGAGCCTGGCGGGCTACACTCTGTAGGTTTGCAAAGAGTTGGACACGATTGAAATGACTGAGCATGCATATGCAGGTAAACTTTTTTTAAATAAAATAAGTTAGATTACATTACTTTTTAAAGTCCGAAGTGAAGTGAAGTCGTTCAGTCATGTCCGACTCTTTGCAACCCCATGAACTGTAGCCTACCAGGATCCCCTATCCATGGGATTTTCTAGGCTAATCTAGAATTAAAAAGAGAATCTATAAAAAATATATAAACAAGTTTAAATTATATGTCTTATTTAAGCTTAACTCACAGGACCATATTACTAGTAAGCAACAATGAAGCTTCACTAACAAGATGTGTAACTATTAGCAACTAAAGGCTCAGTATTTTTATGGACTACCTCTAACAAACATTTAAAAGTCAGACAGTTTCACTGTAATCTATGCCAGAGCATAGGTAAAGAAGGAAAACTTACGACTGCCAAACCTGATAAGGCTGCACAAAAAGAAAATTAACTACCCAATCTCATTAATGAATATTATTATAAAAATTTTAACCAAAATATTAGGTTGGCCAAAAGTTCATTTGGGTTTTCCCCATAAGCTGGCATGAAAATACTTGAATGACCTTTTTGGTCAGCCCAATATTAACAAACAGAATGCAAAAGCAAATTTAAAAATAACATAGTGATCAAATAAAGTTTATAAAAAATGCAAGGGTGTTTCAATATTATAAGATCCCTGATAATAATAATAAAACTATGGAGAAAACTAATAAGACCACTGCCCTAGACACTGCAAAGATGACAAAATTCAAATCGTAACAGTATTTAAGAAAATTGACACTACTCTAATGACATTAATGATAAATTAATAATAATTAGATGTCAACAAAGGAGCCCAAAATGCAGTACTTGGGTGCAATCTCAAAAATGACAGAATGATCTCTTTTCGTTTCCAAGGCAAACCATTCAATATCACAGTAATCCAAGTCTATACCCCGACCAGTAACGCTGAAGAAGCTGAAGCTGAATGGTTCTATGAAGACCTACAAGACCTTCTAAGACTAACACCCAAAAAAGATATCCTCTTAATTAAAGGAGACTGGAATGCAAAAGTAGGAAGTCAAGAGATACCTGTATAACAGGCAAGTTTGGCCTTAGAGTACAAAACGAAGCAGGTCAAAGGCTAACAGAGTTCTGCCAAGAGAATGAACTGGTCATAGCAAACACCCTCCTCCAACAACACAAGAGACGACTCTACACATGGACATCACCAGATGGTCAATACCAAAATCAGACTGATTATATTCTTTGCAGCCAAAAGATGGAGGAGCTCTATAGAGTCAGCAAAAACAAGACCAGAAGCTTACTGTGGCTCAGATCATGAACTCCTTATTGCCAAATTCAGACTTAAATTGAAGAAAGTAGGGAAAACCACTAGACCATTCAGGTATGGCCTAAATCAAATCCCTTACGATTATACAGTGGAAGTGACAAATAGATTCAAGGAATCAGATCTGATAGACAGAGTGCCTGAAGAACTATGGGAGGAAGTTCCTGACATTGTACAGGAGGCAGTGATCAAGACCATCCCCAAGGAAAAGAAATGCAAAAAGGAAAAATGGTTGTCTGAGGAGGCCTTACAAATAGCTGAGAAAAGAAGAGAAGCTAAAGGCAAAGGAGAAAAGGAGAGATATACCTATTTAAATGCAGCATTCCAAAGAATAGCAAGGAGAGATAACAAAGCCTTCCTCAGTGATCAATGCAAAGAAATAGAGGAAAACAATAGACTAGGAGAGACTAGAGATCTCTTCAAGAAAATAAGAGCTACCAAGGGAACATTTCATGCAAAGATGGGCACAATAAAGAACAGCAATGGTATGGACCTAACAGAAGCAGAAGATATTAAGAAGAGGTGGCAAGAATACACAGAAGAACTATACAAAAAAGTTGTCATGACCCAGATAATGACGATGGTGTGATCATTCACTTAGAGCCAGACATCCTGGAATGTGAAGTCAAATGGGCCTTAGGAAGCATCACTATGAACAAAGCTAGTGGAGGTAATGGAATTGCAGTTGAGCTATTTATTTCAAATCCTAAAAGATGATGCTGTTAAAGTGCTGCACTCAATATGCCAACAAATCTGGAAAACTCAGCAGTGGCCACAAGACTGGAAAAGGTCAGTTTTCATTCCAAACCCAAAGAAAGGCCATGCCAAAGAATGTTCAAACTACTGCACAATTGCACTCATCTCACATGCTAGCAAAATAATGCTCAAAATTCTCCAAGCCAGACTTCAACAGTACGTGAACCGTGAACTTCCAGATGTTCAAGCTGGATTTAGAAAAGGCAGAGGAACCAGAGATCAAATTGCCAACATCTGTTGGATCACTGAAAAAGCAAAAGAGTTTCAGAAAAACATCTATTTCTGCTTTATTGACTATGTCAAAACCTTTAACTGTGTGGATCACAACAAACTGTGGAAAATTCTTAAAGAGATGGGGAGGGAGGAGGGTTCAGGATGGGGAACACAGGTATACCTGTGGCGGATTCATTTTGATATTTGGCGAAACTAATATTGTAAAGTTTAAAAATAAAATAAAAATTAAAAAAAAAAAAGAGAGATCACCTTACCTGCCTCCTGAGAAATTTGTATACAGGTCAAGAAGCAAAAGTTAGAACTGGATGTGAAACAATAGGCTGGTTTCAAATCGGAAAACGAGTACGTCAAGGCTGTATATTGTCACCTTGCTTATTTAACTAACATGCAGAGTACATCATGCGAAATGCCAGGCTGGATGCAGCACACGCTGGAATCAAGATTGCAGGGAGAAACATCAATAACCTCAGATACACAGATGACACCACCCTTATGGCAGAAAGCGAAGAAGAACTAAAGAGCCTCTTGATGAAAGTGAAAGAGGAGAGTGAAAGAATTGGCTTAAAACTCAACATTCAGAAAACGAAGATCATGGCATCTGGTCCTATCACTTCATGGGAAATAGATGGGCTAACAATGGAAACAGTGAGAGACTTTACTTTTTTGGGCTCCAGAATCACTGCAGATGGTGATCGCAGCCATGAAATTAAAAGACTCTTGCTCCTTGGAAGAAAAGCTATGACCAATCTAGACAGCATATTAAAAAGCAGAGACATTATTTTACCAAAAAGGTCCATCTAGTCAAAGCCATGGTTTTTCCAGTAGTTATGTATGGATGTGAGAGTTGGACTGTAAAGAAAGCTGAGCACCGAAGAATTGATGCTTTTGAACTGTGGTGTTGGAGAAGACTCTTGAGAGTCCCTTGGACTGCAAGGAGATCCAACCAGTCAATCCTAAAGGAAATCAGTCCTGAATATTCATTGGAAGGGCTGATGCTGAAACTCTAATACTTTGATCACCTGATGTGAAGAACCAACTCACTGGAAAAGACCCTGATGCTGGGAAAGATTGAAGGCAGGAGGAGAAGGGAATGACAGAGGATGAGATGATTGGATGGCATCACTGACTTGATGGACATGAGTTTGAGTAAGCTCTGGGAGTTGGTGATAGACAGGGAAGTCTGACATTTTGCAGTCCATGGGGTGGCAAAGAGTCGGATACGGCTGAGCGACTGAACTGACTGACTGAGATGATACCACTCTAATGGCTGAAAATAAGGAGGAACAAAGAGCCTCTTGATGAGAGTTTGAGAGGAGAGTGAAAAAGCTGGTTTAAAACTCAACATTCAAAGAACTAAGATCATGGCATCCAGTCCCATCACTTCACGGCTAATGATGGGGAAAAGTGGAAACAATGGCAGAATTTATTTCCTTGGGTTCCAAAATCACTGTGGGCAGTGACCACAGCCCTGAAACGGAAAGACACTTCCTCCCTCGAAGAAAAGCTATGACAAATCCAGACAGTGTACTAAAAAGAAGAGACATCACTTTGCCAACAAAGGTCTGTACAGTCAAAGCTGTAGTTTTTCCAGTAGTCCTGTACGGATATGAGAGTTGGACCATAAAGAAGGCTGAGTGCTGTGACAAATTGATACTTTTGAACTGTGGTGCTGGGGAAGACTCTTGAGAGTCCCTTAGACAATAAGGAGATCAAATCAGTCAATCCTAAAGGAAATCAATTCTGAATATTCATTAGAAGGACTGATGCTGAAGCTGAAAGCTCCAATATTTTGGCGACTTGACGTGAAGAGTCAACTGACTGGAAAAGACCTTGAGGCTAAGAAAGATTGAAGGTAGAAGGAGAAGGGGGCAACAGAGGGTGAGATGGTTGGGTGGCATCACCGACTCAATGTACATGAGTTGAGCAAACTGTGGGAGATAGTGAAAGACAAGGAAGCCTGGCGTGCTACAGTCCATGGGTTGCACAGAGTCAGACATGACTTAGCCACTGAACAAGAAGAAAACAGAAATGAGTATAACTTAGAATGATTTCTCCCTTACCAAAAAAAAAAAAAAAAATCAAATCCTTATGAAAAATTCTGCTAAAAATGTAATAGATATAAGGTACAAGAACATAAGCTACTAGTGTAAGCGGAGCAGTTACTTTTGAGAGGCATTAAGAACTGACATTAAGAACTATTATGCTTTTATAGTTTCTAAGTATATGTTTTATATATTGCAAACAGTTACATTTTTATAGTCGCACCAATGTCAAGTAATTAAAGAGATGTTAGAAATCATCTCTGGTCCGATTAAACCTGCTGCAACCTGTTAATGAAAGTATTCATGTTATATGAAAATGATTCCAGTAGGTATATTTCTAGCAAATATAAAAATATGTGAAGACAGTCTACAGAATGGGAAAACATTTGCAAACCATATATCTGATAAGGAGTTAACATCCAAAATACATAAGGAACTCAAAAAACTCAACAGCAAAAAAAAATCCAATTAAAAAAATGACCAAAAACTTGAATAGACATTTTTCCAAAGAAGACAGATGAAAGACCAACAGGGACATGAAAACTGTTCAGCATTATTGGTCATTGGGGAAATCCAGATTAAAATCAAAATAAGATGTCACCTCATGCCCGTCAGAATGGCCATCAACAACAACACAAGAGATACGTAGTGCTGTTGTGTGTGTGGAGAAAAGGAAACGCTTGTGCATTATTGGCAGGACTGTAAATTGATACAGCCACTACAGAAAACAAGATGGAGAACTCTCGAAAATTAAAAATAGAACTACATATCACCAGCAATTCTACTCTCAGGAATAGATGCTCAGGAAATGAAAACACTAACTTCAAAAATATCTGTAGCCTAATGTTCACAGCAGTGTTATTTACAATAGCCAAAACATGGAAACAACCTAAGTGGCCACTGATGGATGAATGGATGAGAAAGCTGTGAAACACACACACATATACACACAATGCAGTCTTATTCAGCCATAACAAATGAGGAAATCCTACCATTTGGGACAACGTACATGGACCTTGAAGGCGTTATGCTAAGTAAAATAAGTCAGACAGAGAAAGACACATACAACATGATCTCACTTATATGTGGAATCTTAAAAAAAAAGAACCCACCAAACTCACAGAAAAAGAGATCAGGCATGCAGTTACCAGAGGTGGAGGGTGAGAGGAGGGAGAAATGGAGGAAAGGTAGTTAAAGCTACAAATTTCCAATTATAAGATAAGTCCAAGGCATACAGTGTACAACAAGGTGACTAAACACTGCTGTATGATCTATAAAAAAGCTGTTAGGAGAATAAATCCTGAGTTCTCATCACAAGGAGAAAATTGTTCTTTTTTTTTTTTTATTCTTCTTTCATTTCTTTTTATCTATATGAGATGATGGATGTTTACTGAACCATAATACATGTAAATCAAACCACCATGATAGTGTCGGTGTGTATCATATCTTACAGACAATCCTATGAATAATCACA
Organism: Bubalus bubalis; assembly: GCF_019923935.1. Taxonomy (NCBI): domain Eukaryota; kingdom Metazoa; phylum Chordata; class Mammalia; order Artiodactyla; family Bovidae; genus Bubalus; species Bubalus bubalis. The sequence goes on along the minus strand of NC_059171.1, from coordinate 47,813,554 downwards.
ATAAAATGCATTTATGAACAGACCCTGTGGTTTTTTTAATTGAGAAAGACTCATTTGGAAAACCATTCTTTTCAGAGTCTGCAAATTGCCTTTTCTGTCAATGTGCTTGCAATGCCTCCTTCTCCACCTGCTGGGTTGAGGGAGGTGAGCATGGCGACCTTGAAAGCAAGGACTGAGGGTAATGGAATCACAAGATGGAAGGAGCTTGAAACCTCACTTGCAGGAGGGCCCCTCACTAATCACTACCCACTTTTGGATGTTCTGTGACTGAGAAGTAAACTTCTTCCATGTTTTAGCCATTACCCATTTCTGGATTGGTTGACCACAGCAACTAGAATTAACTAATATTAATTAGTGAAGCTAAGGAGTTGATTATGTGAGGTACTTACGTACAAAAAAACCTTAAATTTAGTATGTGCTATGACAAAACAATAAAGGTTATAGGAAAAGTTAGGAGAAGGAGCAATGAATTTTGCCCAGAAAGGGTTCTTAAACTAAGTACTGGGTGGATTAGGTTTGAAGAATGAACAGATAAGAATCTGTCAGGGAGACAAGTTGAAGAGAAGGGGTGATGCCTGGTACAGGGGATGGTACGAGCCAAGCCATGGATGCACAGAATGTCCTTGTAACTGTGCCTATGAGGGCAGAGATGACAGCGAAGACCAGGAACCTGTGGGGCCAGACTGTGACACATCAGGGGAACAAACATTATCTTGTGTGCAGGGAGCACTATTCCATGTTCCAGGTGACACGGGGTACGAAGGGTTAGATTAGGAAGACAGGAAGATTGAGTAAGAGGTAGTGGTTGTACACATGGTGAAAAAGAGGCTGCACTGCCAAATATTTCTGAGGTTAAAAACTAACCCGATTAAATGTAGCAGGCGAGGGTGGGGAGGGGAGAAGGAGGAACAATAAGAGTGAAGAGGAGTCAGCTTCTATCTTAGCAAAAAAAAAAATTTCTATAAAGTACTAAGAAAAGTAACTATTTTGAAGTCGGAAAGCAAGTACAGTTTGGGGGGGAGAGAAAACCAGAATTAGTTCAGCTTTAAAGTTGAATCTGAAATACCCTTTCAAATCCCTCAGACAGGTCTCAGGAGAGATGAGTCTGGCCTGAAATGTGTTTACTCTAGGGATGGGTCAGCCTTTGGAAGTGAGAGCATGAGAGAGCTCTGAATTTACCTAATGGGATGATCCCTAAATCACCCTAGCAGGAAGCTACTCCATTTTTTAAAATTTAAATTTGATTTATTAAAAAAGGTCCTCAATTAATTCAAATAAACAATTTTAGAAAGGTAGACTGAGTGAAAAGTCTTTTCCTCTGCTTATCAAGCAACCTGTTGTCTCTTCCCAGAGAAACCAATGTCAGCACATCTTCTGTATCCTTCCTGAGGTATCTTCACTCAGACAAGCAAATGTGATGAAATCTCCCTTCTCCCACTTTTGTAACACATAGGCGTAGATCCCCACCCTGCTTCCCCAGCTCACGGACACTGACTTACCTTAGTGTGGCACCTTCAGTCTTAATTATATCTCCATCTTTCACATAAACATACTGTTGCTCTCCGTTGCCTATAATTTCTTTTCTCTCAGGATTCCGTGGGAGTTTTTTAACGCAATAGGTAGTGTCTAGTCACAAAACATGTAAAATATATGAAGTCACATTTTAAGTGATAATTCAGCCTTTTACAAGATCAACTTCCATAGAGCCACAAACACTTGAGTAAATTAACAGTAAGAGGCAACAGAAATTGGGATGAATTACAGCAGCATACCTCTGAGATGGTAACTATTTTTTCCCACCTTAACAAAGAGATTTTTATTCTATCATACCCTTTCAGATCTACATAAAAGCCTTTGTGTTTTTCTAGTCATTCTTATTTTTATACAAAATTTGGAAATAGCACTTCACAGTCAAAGCTAGCTTTGAGATCAAGATGGGTACTGAATACTGTATAGCACCAGGAACTCTACTCAAAGCTCTGTAATAATCTATACGGGGAAAGAATCTGAAAAAGAATAGATATATATGTGTGTGTGTGTGTATATATATATATATATATATATTTATGTCTGTCTATCTATCTATAAGATCCCCTGGAGAAGGAAATGGCAATCCACTCCAGTATTCTTGCCTGAAGAATCCCATGGACAGCGGAGCCTGTGGAGGTGGGGGGTGGTGCTACAGTCCATTGGGTTACAAAGAGTGGGACACGAATGCATGCATAAGTGAATTACCTTGCTGTACACCTGAGACTAACACAACATTGTAAATCAACTATACTCTGATAAAAAATAAAAATTTAAAAGAAAATGGGTGTTTAAGGAGCAGCAGTACAGAACCCAGGAACTTTTTTCTATCTAAGTGTCTGTTGCTGCTAAGTCACTTCAGTTGTGTCTGACTCTGTGCGACCCCATAGATGGCAGCTCACCAGGCTCCTCTGTCCACAGGATTCTCTAGGCAAGAATACTGGAGTGGGTTGCTGTTTCCTTCTCTAATTTAAGTGCCTAACAAAGTAAAAGAGATATGGCATCATGGCAGAACTTAATACAATTCAGGTAACAATAACCTCCATGTCAAATGGAGGATCACACAGGGAACTTGGCAACAGTATTAATATTTTCCTGGGTTAGATGCTGAACATAAGGTTCCTTCTGTGAATGCTGAAAGGAAGCCCCAAACTCAGGGCTGAGATATGAAAACATTAAAATCAATGTAAACCACAGTACCCTCCCTGACACAAAGACAATCAATTACTTAACCAATCAACACCTGAGTGGGCAATCATATAACCAGTATATCACGTATAGTGAATACAAGCACCATGATCCCAAAGTGCTTAAAAACTGCCATAGTTGGGGAAATAAAACACAAACAGGCAATAATTAGAGGACTACACTCAGGCCTATTTTATGGATATACTAAATGGACAATGCAGCTAACAAAAGCAACAAGTGTTTAGAGAAAGGAGCGACAGTTAGGAAGGGGTTCGTAGACACGACAGAACTTGAGGTGTGACTTACAGGATGAGTAGGATGGGAAAAGGTTCAGAGAAAGACTTGTGGGGAATGGTGCTAGTAAAGGCAGAGAAACAAGGATGAGCTCTGTGCATGTGCCAAACGTGATGCTGCCTACTTGTCTAAAGCAAAACACTGGCTGGGAAATGTGGAGGGAAAGTGGGGTAAGTGAGACGAGCTCAGATCATGGAGGGCCTTAAAGTGCCCTTCACAGAACAGAAGGATTTAAACTTCACTGTATGTGGCTATGGAGAAGGCAATGGAAACCCACTCCAGTACTCTTGCCTAGAAAATCCCATGGATGGAGGAGCCTGGTGGGCCGCAGTCCATGGGGTCGCTAAGAGTTGGGCATGACTGAGCGGTTTCACTTTCACTTTTCCCTTTCATGCACTGGAGAAGGAAATGGCAACCCACTCCAGTGTTCTTGCCTGGAGAATCCCAGGGACAGAGGAGCGTGGTGGGCTGCCGTCTATGGGGTCGCACAGAGTCGTACACGACTGAAGCAACTTAGCAGCAGCAGTATGTGGCTACTGTACACTCTTTAGTAAGAAAATGAAATAGTGTTAGCAGGTAGATAAGTATGATGGCTGTAGGCATGGAGACTGCAGGGGGAGAGATCACAAAGATGGGGGTTGGTGGGGGGGTGGGGTGGGGGTGACTGCAATAAACCCGCTGAAAGATAGTGAGCATCAGGGCTAGGGTGGCATCAGTGGAAATAAGGAAGGAGAAAAAAACATTCTGAGGAAAATTGACAAAGGATAGAAATCTGGCTGGTAGGGAGGAGAAAGAAATACCATAAATATAATAAAAAGAAAATAAAACAACAGCAACTAGACCTTCCCTCTTCTCAGCTCCAAACTCCATTACTTTGCATCTTAAGAGGCAGAGGCAAAAAACAGTATGTCATGCTGGGAACTGACATTACACAATAAGGCTGTCTTCATTCTAGAGTGAGATAGTGAGGCTTTTTTGTTTTTATTTTGTAATCTACACAATTTTGCCTTTCAGTGAAGCAGTGGAGATAGTTTATCTCTAGTTATGAGATCTTTGGCAGACGACCCCTCTAAAAAAACTCATAACTATCTCAAAATTACAAAACAAATGTCATATGATAAAATAAGTCTGTATCATAATGTGCCAATTTGAAAACACATATCCTATTCACAACAGCAAACTATACAGGCAAGATGAAGACAGGCATGCTGAAAGCAACCATATTATTATTGAGATGGAATTCACATACTATAAATTCGACCCTTTTGAAATGTGCAACTCACTATTGTTGTTAGGTTTGTTTGTTTGTTTTAAAGTATATTCAAAGAACTACACAGCATAAGCACTATAAAATTTTAGAATGTTTTCAAATCCTTGTACTCAATGGTATTCACTCCTTCTTCTTTCCTTCTCCCTGCTCTTGGCAACAACTTATCTACTTTCTGTCTCCATCACATAATTATTTAAACAGGAGGAAACCCTCAGTCATTTGTTAAGGTTTATGGATTATAACAACATTGTTGATGCTAATTATTTAAGCTGATACAAACATGTGATATTGCTCATGTATAATACTTTCTAATAAAAACACATTCTAATTGAAAAGCAGGAAGCAACTGTTTGACTCCTAAGACTTGGATGTTAAACACATGGCAAAGGCCCAACCTCAGCTGCAAAATAATAATTATCAGATAACAAAATATATTTTATAAGATTTACCCCAAACCAAACCAAAACACTCAGACAGCCCGAGGCCATCTAGTTCTCATGTCTGGTAAAATTCTGGTTCCCTGTAAGCCACTGCTAAGTCGATTCAGTCGTGTCCGACTCTGTGCGACCCCATAGACGGCAGCTTAGCAGGCTCCCCTGTCCCTGGGATTCTCCAGGCAAGAACACTGGAGTAGGTTGCCATTTCCTTCTCCAATGCATGAAAGTGAAAAGTGAAAGTGAAGTCGCTCAGTAAGTGTCCAACTCTTCATGACCCCATGGACTGCAGCCTACCAGGCTCCTCCATCCATGGGATTTTCCAGGCAAGAGTACTGGAGTGGGGTGCCATTGCCTTCTCCGCACTCTCAAGCAGGACCATCTAAATACCAACACAGCAGGCTCTGCTGCTGCTAAGTCACTTCAGTCATGTCCGACTCTGTGCGACCCCATAGACAGCAGCCCACCAGGCTCCCCCACCCCTGGGATTCTCCAGGCAAGAACACTGGAGTGGGTTGCCATTTCCTTCTCCAATGCATGAAAGCGAAAAGTGAAAGTGAAGTCGCTCAGTCGTGTCCGACTCTTTGCGACCCTATGGACTGTAGCCTACCAGGCTTCTCTGTCCATGGGATTTTCCAGGCAAGAGTACTGGAGTGGGTTGCCATTTTCTAGGAGTTCCCAAATCACATACTCATTGTATTTTACATTTTGTAAGCAGTCTGCTTAAGAGGCAGTCTTCCCTGGTGGCTCAGATGGTGAAGAATCTGCCAAGAATGCGAGAGACCCAGGTTTGATCCCTGGGTTGGGAAGATCTCCTGAGGTAGGGCATGGCAACCCACTCCAATATTATTGCCTGGAGAATTCCCATGGACAGAGGAGCCTGGTGGGCTGTAGTCCATGGGGTCATAAAAAGTCGGGCACAACTGAGCGATTAACTTATCTTCCCATAAAAATCTTATAAATGGCATTCATAATTTTGGTGTGTCCTGTTAGAAACATAGGTTATTAGCACTGTAAAGTAGCTGAAAATTTTCTGCCATGCTAACAGTTAAACAAAATTATAAAAAAATTTAAATAATTAAAATATGGAACAAAAAAAGTGAAATGGAACAAAAATGATAGTGATTAGCAATTGAGAGAATGAAGAAATGTATGGAACTTTGGGGAGGAGACCCTGAAAGTTACCTCTGAACAACTGTAGTGCTGAGCAACTCAAGGTCTGCGTGTAGCTGGTCAGGTTTCCACAGAGTTCAGAATGAAACACAAGCCACGTCTCAAACAAGCACTAAAGTTTTTGTGGATATAAAGCTGTGTCAAATTTCTCCTTTTAAATCAACATAATAGTTAATTTATTAAATAAATATTATTTTGTAGGGAACTCAAACCTATTTTCATGTTTAATTTGAAGAAAGTGGGTCAGATGGCCATCAATAGGTGAATGGATACACACAGATGGTGGTATATTCCTGCCATGAGTTACCATTTGGCAATAAGAAAGGGACAAATTACTGACGCATGAAACACAGGTGAATCTCAGAAACAAGATGTGGTGTGAGAGAAGCCAGACAAAGAGTGGTTCTGTATTCTTCCATCACAGGAAACTTCAACACACACACAAAACCAACCTACGGCGAAAGGAAGCAGATGTGTGGCTGCTGAGGGCGGAAGGGGAGTCACTGCAAACGACCTTTGGCAGATCTTTTTGGGGTGTTGGGAGAATTATCTTGACTGGAGTGGTCACATCAGTGTTTACCAAACTCTACACTTCAAATGGGTCCATTTTATGTATGTGAATTCAAGCTCAATAAAGCTGATTCATGAAGGAGAAAAAGGGGGCCATAAATATTTTAATTCATCACCTTGACCCTCACGTTAAAAGAACTGACCAGAGATAATTAAGGGTCCTCAGTATAGTTTTTTAATTTGCAAAATTTAACGATGGATAAGAGAAAGAAAGGCGAGGACACATCTGACTAAGAAAGAATAATTTACTGCAGTGGACAGTCCCCTTGGATTGGAAGAAAGGAAGTGAGCAGTAAGACAGTCAGGTTAGACAGGTTTTCACAATCAGCATCCTGGTGATATTGGTGCTGGGCCTGAGAATATCTTGGTGTCCCAATTAGTCTCAAGGCCTAAAAAGATAGTAATACAAATACTACTAGTTGAATGCTACGTGCATCCCTTGTGTGAATGAACTTTCTCAACTTCCTTGTCTTTCCAGTGCCTTGGACAGGCCAAGCACAGTCCTGTTACAGTATCTCTGGCCCTGTAATGCCCTCAGCCAGGTAAGCCCTGCTCTCAGACACTGTACGGCTCACTGCCTCTCCCTCCACCCTGGATATCTCTGCCACCGCCCCCCTCGGCTTTACCCTTTCTCCCCTTGCTTTCGTGTCGTCGCTTTACTTTTCTTTGTAGTACCTGTCACCATCTGATCTATGATTCATTTACCATTTACCTTCCCTGTGAGAATAAAGCTCCATGTTTTGTTCACTGCTAGGTTCCTTATGTCAAGAATAGTACCTGCATATAGCAGTCACTCCAGTGTTTGGGAAAGGAATGGATGGATGGATGAAACTATGTGTGTGATGGTGGGATGAGGGAATGAGAAAGATGGTGAAGGGTCAGTACGTAAGAGGTTTCAAGGACAGAGAATTACCAATATGACACCCCTTCCCCAGTAGTTCAGTTTATCACGGTGATTGCCTTATGCTCTGGAAGACATATGGGTAAGAACACACCCACCTCACAGTACTCAGGCCACGTGATGGGCACAGTGCCGGGCACACAGTAAACATTCAACAGTAGCTGCTTGGTATTTAATCTGAAATAGTAAGTGTCAAACAAACTAAATTGAAACTGACCTTTGTTACCGGGCAATGGGGAAAAATACCAGGTAAAAGAGATCAGAGGTAGAAAATAGGACTTTTCTTTCCTTCTTTGTTAAAACTGGGGCTAGTTTTCAAGTTACAGTAGTTTCTGAAAGTACCATTTAATTATGGGGTATTCAGTAAATGGTTTACTAGCTTACTTAGCTCTGTTAACTGAATTAAATGATCCTGAAAACACAGTTTTCTTCAATGAGCTTAATGAATATTTTCTGTTTACCATTATTGATGCCTTTACAAATATCTCCTATGCCTCCAGTATGATCACGGTGCCAATGGGTCACTATGATTTCCTGGATGGCTGTGTTAAATTCCGTCAGAGCCTGCTTTAAACAGCTGATATATTCTGGGATTGATGGTTCTCCAGTGTCGATGAGGATCCTCCTGAAAATTAAATAGAAGATAATCACACAATCAGAACACATAGTATCAATATATTTCTCATGTAGATAATTTACAGTACTTGTAAGAAACTGCATAAATTGCCTTGCTTCCAAAGTGCTTGAAAACCAGATGCACATAAGCTTAACTATAATCATCTCACCTTAAGATTCTTTGAAAAAACTTAAAGCTAAATGTGAGTCTCAACAAGGAATAGCAATGATATTGAACACTTACATAGCATTTAAAAGAAATAAAAATAAAGCACAGTTTTAAGGATCGTACATGTTTTTACAACTGTATTCCTTGTAACAAACTCTGAAGGTAGGCTTTTCATTATTATATCCAGAAATTAAGTAACTGGCCCAAAGTTACTTTGCAAAGAAATGGCAGAACCAACATTCAAGCCCAGGTATTCTGATGCCAGAATATGCATTTTTATTCACTCTGCTCTCGAGATTTTTTACAGCATCCTCAAATGTCTGAGCAATAGGGAAGAAGCTGATTCAGTGGTTTGCCTAAGGAAATCTAGTCTTCTGCACTATATACAAAATGAAGTACTGGGGTTTCCGTATGTGAAAGTGAGGGCAGCAGGGGAGCAAGGGGTGGGGGTGGGGGATGTTTGAGCTGTTTCCTTCCTTTACTCAGACAACTTACTTTTTCTGCTTGTGGTTCTGAACCCTCCTTCTGCTTTGTTTGCCCTTCCTCCCTGTTTTATCAACCTGAATAGTCACTGGAAGGATTGATGCTGAAGCTCCAATACTTTGGCACCTGATGCAAAGAGTGGACTCAATGGAAAAGACCCTGATGCTGGGGAAGATTGAGGGCAGGAGAAGGGAGCAACACATGATGAGATGGTTGCATGGCATCATCGACTCCACGGACATGAGTTTGAGCAAACTCCAGGAAGATGGTGAAGGAGAGGGAAGCCTGGCGTGCTGTAGTCCACAGGGTTGCAAAGTCAGACACGACTGAGTGACAGAACAGCACTGTTTCATAGGGGCAACAGTCTTTCTCTCTGAAGTTCTTTTGAAGAAATAATGGCGATATTTTCCTCCTCCAATTCACCAACTTCTTAAATTCATGCTGTTTCACAAGAATCCCTCCCAAGTTGAGGCTGGGGGAGACAGGATTCATCTTGATGAAAAGTCTCAGTTATTCATTTGTGCATTAATTCCTCAATAACTGTTTATGAATGATCTACTATGTGCTATGCTTTTCTTGTTGTTTTTTACATTTTTTTTTTAACATCAAAAATGTGCTATACTTGTCTTGCAAGGCAAAAACCCATCTTACCCTGGAAAAACAACCTGAGTTTATATATTAATGATATGTCTTCTGTGACTTCTGATGTTGACTGAATTGCCACACTGGAAACTTCTCCTGACAGTGATGACTGGATTAAAACCTTTAATTATACTATCCTAGACTTACTCTTGGCATCCCACTCCAGTACTCTTGCCCGGAAAATCCCATGGATGGAGGAGCCTGGTAGGCTGCAGTCCATGCGGTTGCTAAGAGTCGGATACAACTGAGCAACTTCCCTTTCACCTTTCACTTTCATGCACTGGAGAAGGAAATGGCAACCAACCCACTCAAGTGTTCTTGCCTGGAGAGTCCCAGGGACAGGGGAGCCTGGTGGGCTGCCGTCTCTGGGGTCGCACAGAGTCGGATACGACTGAAGCGACTTAGCAGCAGCAGCAGATTTACTCTTCACTGGTCACATCAAATAATAAATTATATATTCATTTTGGGAGCTATCTGATGATTTATGGTATCTACAAGTCTCTAAGAGAAAACAAAGCTATTGTTACGTGTGTATTTTTTCTGCCAAGTTCATAGGACACCCTTAATACACTACATGAAACACTGCAGGCACTTAGGCACTTTTCTACTATGAATGAATGAAATCTTTCTTTTTTCTGTTTTAATCAAATCCCATTTAAAACAGTAAGAAATACTATGTCTCCAAAAATTAAAAAAAATACCAGAGTGTTTTATTAAAGCACAACTTAATCAAGACTAAGTTGTATTAATACTTTACAAACAGGACCTCATTTTATTAAGCATCCTGCAAGGAAAAAAGGAAGTTTCACTTTTCACCTACATATAACAATGTCTCTTGAAATGTCACTTTGAAGTTCCTCCAAGGACTAGGGCCTGTTTCCTCATCCTTTGAGTATGGATGTACACTGGGTTTTCCTATGGCCAATGGACTGACATGAAAGTGATTGTAAGCCTTCGCCTCTAGGTCTTTACATACTTCCTCTCATTCCACTGTTGCTGCTGCTGCTGCTAAGTCGCTTCAGTCATGTCCGACTCTGTGCGACCCCATAGACGGCAGCCCACCAGGCTCCCCCGTCCCTGGGATTCTCCAGGCAAGAACACTGGAGTGGGTTGCCATTTCCTTCTCCAATGCATGAAAGTGAAAGTTAAGTCGCTCAGTCGTGTCCAACTCCTAGCGACCCCATGGACTACAGCCCACCAGGCCCCTCCATCCATGGGATTTTCCAGGCACGAGTACTGGAGTGGGGTTGCCATTGCTCATTCCACTGGAACCCTGCAATCAGCCAGTGAATACATTAGGCTAGCCTGCTGCAGGATAAGTGACCAAAACACAAAAATAAAAACCATAACACTACTACTTTGGCTATGTGGGGAAGAATGGATTGAACAGGGACAAAAGTAGATGCAGACAGGCCAGTGAGAGACTACTTTAAAAGCCTAAGCAAGAGTTGTACTGGCTTGGACAGGTTAACAGCAGTGGAAATGTTGAGATCTTTATAATGGCTTGGATATGTGTGTGCAGGAAGCAGAGAAAAGTGGTCAAGGAGGGTACTTAAGTACTTAACTTGATTATATATGCGGATGGTTCTGTTTACCAAGATTCAGACAACTGGAGGAAGACAGGCAGTTTTGAGTGGATTTGAGGTATCCAATTAGAGATTTAAAAAAGCAGTTGGCTACCCTTGTCTGAAGATGAAACCTGGATTTGTCTACAATGGAGCTATAAATTTGGGAGTTACTAATGAATACAACAGGTGAAGCCCAGGAAGTAGTCAAAATCCCCTGGGTAGAGAATACAACAATGAGAACAGAAGAAACAGGAGGACTGTCTCCTGAGGAACTCAAAAGCTTAAAATATCTGGTAAAGAAGATGATTCTATAAGGGAGATTGCTAGAGAGTAGAATAGCTAGAGGGGTGAGAGCAAACCAGGAGAAGGCCGTGTCAATAAATCAGGGAGTGGTCCACAGCATCAACTGATACTGAAGTTCAAATAAGATGGGAATGGTAAAATGCCACTGGGTTTAGTGATACAGGAGCCACCAGTGATCTTAGTGGAATAGATGGATCTCATTTATCAGGATCACCTGGACCCAATTACTATTCATTTCTAGCCACCTAACATCTACTTGATACAGCAGAGCAGCAGCACCTGCACATTAACTTATCATAGCTCGGAGGCATGGGCTCAACATCATCTCTCTCGCTCTCATATTCCACTGGCCATTCATAGTAGTCTAAGTAGTGGACATCAAAGACGGTGAATCTGTTCTTCTCTCAATCGGCTTCAGGTTCCTCACGTCTTTTAGCACCAGCACTTTGCCACGCTGAGTGTGATTCCAGTGTTTAAAGATACAGTATGGATTTTTCATACAACATCGAACCCAACCCCCGCCAACTTCTTCATCTGGTTTTGAAACAGAACCAGCCATCTGTTTCATCGCTGGAGGAAAAACAGGCTGTGCTGAACTTATTGAGAGACAGTACACTGATCTCTTATGTTGTGTTTTCCTGAGAGACTTCCCAGAATAATTTTGACTATATGCAATTTTAATCTTAGGTACTGACTTTAGAACTCATTTAAGATGACACTGAAATGCTAAGAGCATACCTATGGACTGACTTCCTGGGGTGAGTGAGTCTAAGCCAACCCCGACTCTATGCTAGATATCAGGTAATTTTTTTTTCTGCTTAATTTTCTGTTTGCCTAGACCCCGGAGGCAGCTTAAAGGTCTGACTCTATGTCATTTATCCTGGACTCAACTTTTTGCTTTCTGCTAGATGGTCAATACTTCCAGATTCTCTAAGCTGCTGTTTCTAAAATTGTGATTTACCAGAAAAAAGCAAATACAGTGGATACTTCAAATGAAAACCCAATAAACTATACTTATTAAATAAACTGTTTAGTAATCAGCTATATTTTACTAATTGTAACACATCTAGTTCATGGCAAATAGATGGGAAAACAATGGAAACAGCGAGAGACTATATTTTTTGGGGCTCCAAAATCACTGCAGATGGTGACTGCAGCCATGAAATTAAAAGACACTTGCTCCTTGGAAGAAAGCTATGACCAACCGAGACAGCACATTAAAAAGCAGAAACATTACTTTGCCAACAAAGGTCTAGTCAAAGCTATGGTTTTTCCAGTAGTCATGTAAGGATGTGAGAGTTGGACCATGAAGAAAGCTGAGCACCAAATAACTGTTGCTTTTCAACTGTGGTGTTAGAGAAGACTCTTGAGAGTCCCTTGGACAGCAAGGCGATCAAACCAGTCAATCCTAAAGGAAATCGATCCTGAATACTCATTGGAACGACTGATGCTGAAGCTCCAATACTTTGGCTACCTGATGTGAAGAACAGACTCATTGGAAGAGACCCTGACGTTGGGAAAGATTGAAGGCGGGAGGAGAAGGGAACGACAGAGGATGAGATGGTTGGATGGGATCACTGACACGATGGACATGAGTTGGTGATGGACAGGGAAGCCTGGCGTGCTGCAGTCCATGGGGTCACAGAGAGTTGGCCACGACTGAGTGACTAAATTTAACTGATGAACACGTCCAGACTGAATAATTAAATTCTGCGCTCAAGGTAAACTATATCTTATTTTCAATTTTTATTATCTAGAGTAAGGACTACACAAAGATTGCTCAATGCACTTACGGTGCACTAAATGGCATGTCACCGTTTCTGCATGAGACCACTAAAACAGAATGCGTCTGAACAAGATAAAAATCTTGGAACTACAGACAGGTTATTCCATTCGCAGAATAATTTAAAATTGTTAAAAATATTTAAATTAAGGCCACACAACAGTAACAAGAAACGAAGTTAGCTCTTCTTTCCCCAAGCTAGCTAGCTTTTTCCCAGACTCGAGCAATTTGAAGCAAGGAAATCCTGCTGTCCGCTATCGAGTTAAGACAAAAGGCCTTAATACAACCACTCGCTTTTGCGAACGGAAGTCAAACTCAGGGACAAACACCAGTGAAAGTCAGGTGAGGAAAGTAAACGCGTTCTTGGATTCTTAACTCCAAGCGATCCTAGTGTCTCAACAGCTTAAACAACCTCACTCTGGCTTTCAAAATCAAACAAAGTAAATTGGGTCTCGAAAACAGGAAACATACCCATTTTTCCTTAGCCATTTGTAAGTTAAGACAGTTGACTACCCCGGGAGGAAGTGATTTAGGGGAGGGGGTGTCCGAATCGGGGTGGGCTGGGGCAGGACCCCACGGCGCAGGCTGCGGGCGCACAGCTTCTCCGCCCGCCGCGAGCAGTCCCCGCAGCCCCAGCTCCGTGCGTTCCGCAGGCCGGTATGTATGATGGCGAGGGTGGAGAAACGTTTACCTGGGGCCGGTCCCCACCAGGTAGGTGTTGGTGCCCTGCAGGGTCATGGGACCCGGGTTACAGCCCAGGACGCGAATCACCCGACTGGACAGCCGTTCTATGCGCTGCAAGGTGGCAGCCATCTCCTCGTCTGCCGCTCGCCGCCACAGAGCAGGCGGGACCGCCCAAGCGCGGAACCAGCAACAAGGCCGGGGGCGGGGCCGGCGGTCACCTGACACCGCGCGAGTGGAGTGGGGCGTGGACCCGTAGTTGTGCCGGGGGCGGGGACAGAGGTCACGTGGTGCAGCACGAGCGACGTGGGAGGGCCGGGGAAATCAGCCCCGGTGCCGTGGGCGGTGCCGGAGATCACGTGTTGACGCGCGAGCCCAGCGGGTGGGGGAGTTGCTGATGTGCGGTGAGGCGGGGCCAGCGGCACGTGACTCTGGCGGAGTTTCGTGGACGGCAGTGCGAGGTTGTTCGCTGGCACGAGGCACGCGGCGGCCTGAGGCGAGACTGGACTCCGGCCCTTGCGTGCTGCCGCCTGTCACAGAGCCTGGTGGTTTCGCAGGAGTTTGCTTTCAGGCAGGCTAGTTTGTTCGACTGCGAAAGACACATTTTAACCTGGGAAGTCTTGTGATGGAGCAAGGGGCAGGCAGGTTTCGGGTTAGTTACAGAGCACGGAATCCCGGGAAGGGTAGCTAGTCGGGTTTTCAGGCGAGGGTGGGTGTGGGTGTGTGAGGAGGAACTGGTTTATCTTTTATAATAAATAGCAGTAAGGGAGGTTTATTTAGCAGTTACTGCTGTACCGAGTGCGTTTTACAAACGTTCAGTTCAGTCGCTCAGTCGTGTCTGACTCTTTGCGACCCCATGAATCGCAGCACGCCAGGCCTCCCTGTCCATCACCAACTCCCGGAGTTCACCCAAACTCATGTCTATCGAGTCGGTGATGCCATCCAGCCATCTCTTCCTGTGCCGTCCCCTTCTCCTCCTGCCCCAACCCCTCCCAGCGTCACGGTCTTTCCCGATGAGTCAACTCTTTGCATGAGGTGGCCAAAGTATTGGAGTTTCAGCTTCAGCATCAGTCCTTCCAGTGAACACCCAGGACTGATCTTGCAGTCCAAGGGACTCTCAAGAGTCTTCTCCAACACCACAGTTCAAAAGCGTCAATTCTTTGGCGCTCAGCTTTCTTCACAGTCCAACTCTCACATCCATACATGACCACTGAAAAAATCATAGCCTTGACTACAATCTCATTTAATCTTCACAATGTGAAGAGGAAGGCAATATTTTTATGTCCATTTAACAGACGCAAAACGGAGGTTTGGAGACGTGCCCCAACCTTGTACTGACACCCCACGCACCCCCTGCAGTGGGTTCAAGGAGCTCCGCTCCCTTTTGTGCCACTTGCAGTATCCCACCAACCCCAAGACTAGGGGAGGACGAGAGCGCGTGTGTTGGGGGTGTGCTCTTGGTGGAAGATTGTGTCCAAGACATAAAGGACTTATTTTTCTTTGTAAGGGTCCTTTTCTAATATGCTGAGCAGTTAACCACCCCAGTGTTAACTAACCCTTCCCATATTAAAAAAAAAAATCCAGTTACTGTTTTCCTAAAAGGGAGTGCACAGATCTCATGATTAGTTTCATTCCCTCCTGGGCCGTGAAATTAAAAGATGCTTACTCCTTGGAAGAAAAGATATGATCAACCTAGATAGCATATTGAAAAGCAGAGACATTACTTTGCCAACAAAGGTCCGTCTAGTCCAGGCTATGGTTTTTCCAGTGGTCATGTATGGATGTGAGAGTTGGACTGTGAAGAAAGCTGAGTGCCGAAGAATTGATGCTTTTGAACTGTGGTGTTGGAGAAGACTCTTGAGAGTCCCTTGGACTGCAAGGAGATCCAACCAGTCCATTCTGAAGGAGATCAGCCCTGGGATTTCTTTGGAGGGAATGATGCTGAAGCTGAAACTCCAGTACTTTGGCCACCTCATTTGAAGAGTTGACTCATTGGAAAAGACTCTGATGCTGAGAGGGATTGGGGCCAGGAGGAGAAGGGGACGCCAGAGGATGAGATGGCTGGATGGCATCACTGACTTGATGGACATGAGTCTGAGTGAACTCTGGGAGTTTGTGATGGACAGGGATGCCTGGCGTGCTGCGATTCATGGGGTCGCAAAGAGTCGGACACGACTGAGCGACTGAACTGAAAAGATGTGGAACACGTGTGATATCCTAGCCCATGCCTTTTTCAAAAGAAATGATAAGTTGACACATTAGATGCTAGTGGTTCTAAAATTTAGGCATTTTTAAAGATAATTATTTATTTTTAATTGGAGGATAATTGCTTTACAATATTATGTTGGTTTCTGCCATACATTAACATGAATGCCCCATAGGTACATACATGCCTCCTCCCTCTTGAATCCCCCTCCTACCCCATCCCACCCCTCTAGGTTGTAGGGCATGCATTTTAACATCCTTTTTGGCAGGTGTTTCTGGAGAAGGGACTGTTGCTCTGTATGCAGTACAAATCAAAAGTTTAATATTCCAGATTTCTTGAAAACACACCTGGAATGTGTGGCAAATTTCTTTCCCTGTGTCTTTAAGATGTACTTTTAATAGAAAAATGTTTCAAAAACCTTCATTGAAACAATCATGTGAATTATCCCCTTTGCAATGGGAAGGCAAGCAACAAGTCCTTTAAAGACGGCTTGGAATAATCATCAAAATTCCCTATATCAAGTATTTTCAACTCAACAATATTTATTTGTCTGTTATCAGTAGCTCTTCCAACAAGAAGCTGGCTTCCCATTTTATTTTTTTAATTTTTTATTTTCAAATTTTATTTTATTTTTAAACTTTACATAACTGTTTGGCTTCCCATTTTAAAACCTCTCCCCTGGAAAGTCAGCAAACCTTTGAGAAGAGAGTGGAACTATTTTCGTGGGCAGCTCCACTTTCTTATTCCTTAACTTTTTTTTTTTTCTCTCGTGAACTAGAATTTACCTTGTTCCTTCCATCTCAATTTCATTTAGTTCCTTGCCAGGGTCTTCATTTGGTAGATGAAGAAATGGGCCCAACAAATAATTTAAAAGTGACTTGAGTCATAGAAGAAGACGTTAGACACTAGTAGAAGAGCAGAACAGAATGTAGGCGATGAACTTGGTTTAGAGGAGTTTAGGTTGAGGTCATTGTGGAATATCCCCATAAAGAAATCCACAAATAGTTAGATGTATGGCTTGAGCTAGGAAGAAAGAGGCTGCAGATTCAAAACTGAGTCTTTGTGAATATCAATGTAACTTGAAGTTTTAGTTCCCAAGAAAGAAGACCAATGATTTTTACATTCTGTTCAGTTACAGTTACAATAATTGATCAGCTACCTCTAGCATGTATTGTCGTTGATGTGTGGGAATGTGTGTAAAAATGAATAGGATAGCTTTATAGAGGCTTATAACTAAAAAGGAGATGTACATGATAATATTTTAAAGCATATTCAGGTGAATCCTATAGAAGTATAGTGAACTTGATGAGATTGCTAGAAGGAAGGAGAGAAATTAGGATGATTTGAGAAAGCTTAACAGTAGTGGATGTTAGCTGATTCTTAAAGGATTGATATAACTTTTATCAGGTAGCTGGAGGAAGAAGGGCTTTCTGGACTGTAAATAACCTTGAGCAAAGGCTTGGAAATAAGAACTGTAATATTTATTTTGGTAATAGAAACCAACGATCATATGTTCTTGGGCCATAGGGTTTGAGAAGGTATAAAATTTGAAAAATTAGGTAGGTAGGGTTCCATTGGAGAAGGCAATGGCACCCCACTCCAGTACTCTTGCCTGGAAAATCCCATGGATGAAGGAGCCTGGAAGGCTACAGTCCATGGGGTCGCTAAGAGTCGGACACGACTGAGCGACTTCACTTTCACTTTTCACTTTCATGCACTGGAGAAGGAAATGGCAACCCACTCCAGTGTTCTTGCCTGGAGAATCCCAGGGACAGAGGAGCCAGGTGGGCTTCCATCTATGGGATCACACAGAGTCGGACACTACTGACGTGACTTAGCAGCAGCAGCAGCAGCAGGGCTCTATTAATGATACGTTGTAAATTCTTTATTAGATCATTTCAAATTCAGGAATCTTTCCCTTTCAAACATAAATTGTCCACTTAGATATGCTGTGAGGCAAATCGTATTTTTTTAAAAAATTAATTGATAATATAGTAAAAACTTGTAAACTCATCAGCCTTAAAAGGAACCATGTAATTCCTTCCCCCAAGGTGATAGTTTTTAAAAAAAAAAGGATGTACTATGATCACAATGATATAGACTCTTATCACTGGATTAGAATATCGCACATATGACTAACAGGTGATTTCAGTTTCATTTTGGTTTGGATCTTAAAGGTTTGCTGCTGTTGCTGCTGCTAAGTTGCTTCAGTCGTGTCCGACTCTGTGTGACCCCATAGACGGCAGCCCACCAGGCTCCGGCGTCCCTGGGATTCTCCAGGCAAGAATACCTAAAGGTTTACACACTCCTTAATAATGCTTATTTTCCGTGAGGAAGAAAAAAAAAATTCCCAGGATGAAGATTTTCCAGAAGGAACTTTGAATTAAAGAAGGCTTTTTATATATGACAAGTAAGTCTATATATTATGTGTATTAAATTTGAATGACAGGTGAACATTTGCTAGTTTGTACTTCAGGTATCTTCTTTATTGCAAAGAGAGAAAGAGAGCTGTACAGTGGGCAAAGTTTATGTATTTTGGCTGGCAGCCTGATAGTCACATAGGTGGGTTGACCTCTGAATGAGAAACTGGATTGAAACGCCTATTAGGTCAGTCAGTGTTCCGAATTCTCTAAGTGAAGTGAAATTTTGTAGATTGGCATTAGTTCTGATAAGGTGGTATTGGAACAGTGATCAGTTGTAGGGATAAAGATGAAGATCCTTCATACAAGTTATCCGACTATGTGGTTATTGAAGGAAGTGCAGGCCCTTTTTTATGAGAGCTGCTATATTTATCAAGTACTTTGCCGTGTAGTTTTCTTTCCAGTTGGCATTATGTTCTGCTTCACTAAATTGGGAATTTAAAAGTTGCCAGATCAGATTAGTTTATTGAGTCTGATATTCTGCCAATAATGCAATTTCTAAGTTTCTTAGAAATTATTTTTTCCCATATTGTAAATCTTGATTCAAAATGGCTAGAGTTTTCCTTTTCCATGCCAGGTAAAGTAAGCTATCTTTGTGGGAGAGTGTTTAAGAATTGTGCACAAGGAGGTCTACCTCGTTTTATTGCACACTTTATTGTTTTATTTATTTCTTTACTTATTGTCACTTTATTACACTTCTCAGATATTGTGGTTTTTATAAATTGAACGTTTGGGCAACCTGCATGGAGCCAGTCTACCAGTGCCATTTCCGCAACAGCATTTGATCTCTTTGTGTTACTGTGTTCGATTTTGGTAATTCTCACAGTGCTTCAAACTTTTTTTTTTATTATTGTTATGTCTGTCATGGTGATCAGTGATCTTTTACAACTGCAAAAGGATTTTGTCTTGCTGAAGGCTGAGATCATGGTTAGAAGTTTTTTAGCAATGAAGAATTTTAAAATTTAAGTATATACAGTTTTTAGACATAATTGCACACTTAATAGACTACAGTATAGCTTAAACATAACTTTTGTATGCACAGGGAAACCAAAAACTTTGTGTGACTCACTTCATTGTGATATTTGCTATATTGTGGCAGTCTGGAACTGAACTCATAGTGTCTCCAAGGCATGCCTGTACATTAAAATTAGTTTACTCATTAGAGATAACTCACACAAATACCAACATCTCTAAGCCTTGGTTTATGATCTATAAAATGGGCCCAATGATAATCTTAAAGAAATTTGTGAGAATTAAATAAAGTTTGTAAAACATTTCACACATAGTAAATACTCAGCGTCTATCAGAATACTATCTATTCTTCTACTATGGGCTTCCCTAGTGGCTCAGACGGTAAAACATCTGTCTGCAATGCAGGACACCTGGGTTCGACCCCTGGGTTGGGAAGATCCCCTGGAGAAGGAAATGGCAGCCCACTTCAGTATTCTTGCCTGGAAAATCCCATGGACCCAGAGCCTGGTAGGCTACTGTCCATGGGGTCGCAAAGAGTCGGAGACGACTGAGCGACTTCACTTTCACTCTTTGTATTCTTCTACTATATATGGAAATATTTTTTTTCCCTCGATAGAAAGCTTAGGAAATTGCATTTTTTTAGGTGATGTTAAACAGGACTTGGATACACATTAAACACATCCAATATAATCATGTTAAAAAATCTGCCAACATTTTGGGGAATTTTGTTCCACGTACTCAAAATCTAGTGCATTAGACTTCTGAACTTGCTGTTCCTTCCACCTGGCAAGCTTTTTCATATGACAGCAATATGGCTAATTTCTTTACTCAGATGCCATCTTCTTAGTGAGGGCTGCTCTGACCATTCTAATTAAAATTACAACCTGTGGTGCACCTGCCTCTACTCCAACTCCTGATTTTCCTTAACATACTCTGTTCTTTCTGTAGCACTTATCACCTTCTAATATGATGTCTAATTTTACTTATTTTTATTGTTTGATTATCTTTCTGTGCTAGGATGTAAGTTCCACAATGGCAGGGATTTTTGTTTCTTTTACACATGATATATCTCAAGAGCTTAAAATAGCACATCATAGGTTTAAGTAAATATTTAATTAAACAGAACTTTTTGATGAAATCTCATCCTGCTAAACTCCATGCTTAAAGTGACATGACATCTTTCATTTAAGATAAGAAACCCGCTGCAGGGAAATTCGTGCCCTATTAGATTAGAAATACTCAGACTTAAAAAAATTTTTTCCCATCCTGTTGGCCACAATATTCTTGGTAAGAAAAGTAGCAATAATGAGTGTTTTCTTTTACTGTAAGAACAGTGAACTATCTTTTAATATTATTCTGAAAACTTTTAAAGAAAATACTTACAAGTGCTAAAATGACAGGAACACTGCTAAGTATTAGATTGTGTGTGTTTTTTTAAATAACATCTTCCCCTCCTAATTTTTAAAGTAATAAATATTCTTTATAGAATATATAGGGTGTTAGTCTACTCAGGCTGCCTTAACAGAATCCAACAGATTTGTGGATTAAACAATAGAAATTAATTTTTCCCACAGTCTGGAGACTGGAAGTCCAACATTGAGGTGCCAGCAGGGTTGGTTTCTGTTGAGGCCTCTTTCTTTAGCTTGCAGATGGCTCTTTTCTTGCTGTGTCGTTTCTCATAAGGACACCACTCCTATTGGGTTAGGGACCCATCCTTGTGACTTCTTTTAACCTTATTCCCTCCATAAAGGCCTGTCTCTAGGAACAGTCGCTTTGAAGGTTAGTAAGTCAACGTAAACAGTGGAAACAGTGTCAGACTTTTTTTGGGCTCCAAAATCACTGCAGATGGTGATTGCAGCCATGAAATTAAAAGATGCTTACTCCTTGGAAGGAAAGTTATAAGCAACCTAGATAGCATATTCAAAGGCAGAGACATTACTTTGCCAACAAAGGTCCGTCTAGTCAAGGCTTTGGTTTTTCCTGTGGTCATGTATGGATGTGAGAGTTGGACTGTGAAGAAGGCTGAGCGCCGAAGAATTGATGCTTTTGAACTGTGGTGTTGGAGAAGACTCTTGAGAGTCCCTTGGACTGCAAGGAGTTCCAACCAGTCCATTCTGAAGGAGATCAGCCCTGGGATTTCTTTGGAAGGAATGATGCTAAAGCTGAAACTCCGGTACTTTGGCCACCTCATGAGAAGAGTTGACTCATTGGAAAAGACTCTGATGCTGGGAGGGATTGGGGGCAGGAGGAGAAGGGGACAACAGAGGATGAGATGGCTTGATGGCATCACTGACTCGATGGACGTGAGTTTGAGTGAACTCCGGGAGTTGGTGATGGACAGGGAGGTCTGGCGTGCTGCGATTCATGGGGTCGCAAAGAGTCGGACACGACTGAGTGACTGAACTGAACTGAGCTGAACTGAAGTCAACATATGAATTTTGAGGGGAAACTGTTCAGCTCATAAATATAGAAAAGAATGAAGAACAAATCATCTATAATACCATTAATTTCCCAGATAAAACTACTGTTAACATTTTTCCTATTTCTCTAGTCCTATTTCCTTTACATTTTCAAAGCTTTGAGATTATAACAGTATTTTTTCCACTTAACATTCTTTAAAGTGAAGTCAAAGACTGCACACTCAGATGCTTACAGGTATCAGGCAGACAGGCAAAGTAATAATGGTAACTAACAGTTATTAAGCCCTAATTGTACCAAGTACTTTTCTAGAGGCTTGTATGTGTTATATATATATTACCTTTCTTAACCTTAACAACAACCCTCTGAGATATATACCATTATTATCTCCATATTTCAAATGAAGAAAATAAGGGATAGGGAGGTTAAAAGAACATATTTAAGGATACACAGTTATTAGATAGCTGCATGGGCACTGAGACCTCACTGTTGAAATGACTAAAGTGGGGTAACTGGGTACTCTGGTGAAATTGAGAGAGCCTTTGCCATCTAGGGTGGGTACTCACTGCTCATGAAGAAATGATAGTCTACTGTAGCAGATCTTTGAGTTCTTTGATAGCAGTGAAAACTCTGGATTTTTATATGAAATCTTGGCAATTCGTTAGTACAATTAAAGAAATCCCTGTTGAGTTGAACAGATGTCATCTGCAGATTGCATTCATGTTTATAAAATAGGCTTCATAATAGTAGTATCTACCTTCTAAGTTTGATGTAAGATTTATATGAGGACATTTTATTTGTAACATATAGGTCAATGCCTGGCGTGTAGTAACTGTTATTAATATTTTCTCCAGTCATCAAAAATCTTAATAAGTATCATTTACTATTGTTTTTGTTTTAAGAAATTATAAAACACATTAGCGCATATCTGTTGTAAAAAACTCAAACAATATGAAAGAATATTTAAAAGATTGAAATTGCATTTGCTTCTCACTCAGCTCCTTTCCCCTCTCCATGTGTATTAAGAAAGCATATACTGCAACATGCTATATTTATCCTTCTGGTACTTGCTTCTTTCATTTAATATGTCTTGGAGACCTTCTGAAATCAGTTTATATGAAGCTACTTACTTCTTTTTAAAGGTTGCATGGTATATTCTTTAGTATGAAGGTACCATAATTTATTGAATTAGATTTCTCAATTTTCATTTAGGTTGTTTTCAATTTTTGCTGTTTTAAAAAAGGTTCTGCAAAGAGCATATACCTTTGTGCATGTTTTTAAATATTTCCCTAGGCTTGATTCTTAGATGGAATTGCTGTATCAAAGCACATTAAGAATTTTCACAACTGCTGGACCTTTGTTAAATATATTTTTAGTAGCTTTGTAATATTCTACTTTATGAATCTACCATTATTTAATTCTTCCTGTTGACACATTTAGATTATTTCCAATTTTTTGTCACTGTATATAGTCCTTTAGTAAATATATTTGTGAGTAGGTTATGTTTTTTAAAAAGAAAACAGTCTGAGAGGAAGTTGTCAACTATTAAGTATATTTCTAACACTTTACTTTCGCAAAGCTATATATTGTAAGAAATGTATTTAGTGGTAATATATTACTTTTAGAAAAAGTAGAGCTTTGATAAAGTCATGGCCTAGGATTTTTAATGTTAGAATTGAGATTTTTGGAATTTTTTATGTTTTATTTTAGGTGTTGTCATCTGTAATGAAGATCACTGTGAGACAAGATTGAATAAAGCCTAGTAACAACTGGACTAGAGGTTTAGAAGAGAAAGTTAAAATTAGTCACTTTGGTTGTAGTGTTCCTATTTCATAATGTATATTCTTTAAAATATTTAGGGAGTGGAAATTAAAATTCAGTGCTACACCAAAGAGTGCACTAATATTTGTTTTTTTTCTTTTTGTATGAGAGGAGGAGGTAAATAACCAAGAGATACAGTGATTCATAATGAAATATACTAAGTTTAATTTTATGATGTCAGTCCTTGGCATTATGATCTATGTTACTGATTTAATTGTGGACATCTGGGTGTCTGTCAGATTTTTTCATGAAAGACAGTATGTTTTTGGTGTTTTAACAGTAAGCTTTATGCTCTTTGGAACACTTGTGGTCCAGTGTTTTAGTTATTCTTGGTTCAAGGCTGATTTAAAAGAAGCAGGCCAAGAAAGCCATCATTGTTTTCTTCTACTTCATTGCTTGCAAGGAGGAGTTTTTACAAGGTGAGCATATACTTTTGATCTTTAATACTGTTATTCTGTGATTCAGACAGAAGCTACTTTCTGTAATCTGGTTAGTGAAACATACAAAGTTACTCTATTTGCATGTAGGACAAAGGTTACTTGCTTCTCACTAGCAATGCTTGCATGAGTCATTGTACTGTCAGAATTTTCCAGGTTCATTAATAGAATGTTTTAATTTACCTAATTAAGTTGCTTTTTCTAATGTATTATTACATTTTTATGAGAAAGAAGAAGACTCATTTCTATGTCTTGTGAATCTTTTCTCCTCTATTTTATATTTTAAAACTGATTATGTAAATACAGCCTATCACTTGCAACTCTAATAGAAAGCACTTTTTAAAGTAACTTGTACTATTGATTTAATGAGATGAAATTTTCACTGCAATAGTGCAGTAGCCATGTGGTTAGCTAGGTACAGAATCACTCAGAACTAAAAACAAACTTAAAAATCATGTTGTTTAAAACCTATTTTATGGTTAAAGAAAGTAGAATCTAAATGAGCCCTGAGAATTCTATGATTATCCATATATCTAATTTCATATGACCTTTTCTTTCATTATCTTAAGAGATATAATTCTGTTCAAAGCAATATATATATTAAAGGTAAGGAGAAGAATTAAAGACAAATATTAAGAAGATAATGTACTATTTTGTTACAGTTAGGTTTTGAATTTGAGCTATTTTAATAGTCATCTTTCCTGAGAAAGATTTTAGTGGTAGTAGAATTCTAGGTAAATAGTTATTTTCTCTCTGTATGTTATGTTCTCTCATCTTTTTGTTTCCATTGTCATTATTGAGTAGTTAGATATCAGTCTTGCTGTTGTTCTTTAAAAGGGTTTTGTTTTCTTTCCCCTCTGGCTGCTCTTATGATTTTTCTCCTTATATTTGGGTTTCTACAGTTTATGATATATCCATGTGAAGAATTTATTTTTAATTCTTTCACTTGGGATTTGCTTGCTGTCTTGATTCTGTGAATTATTAGCTTCCATGAGTTCTGCACAATTCTCAGCCATTATCTTTTCTAACATTTTCTTTACTGTATTTCTGTCTCTTTTCCTTCTGGACTCCAAACAAATTTAAGATAGATTTTCTTGCTATATCCAACATGACTGTTACTGTTAGATTGTTTATCAGAGATCTTTCTTGTTTCCTAAGATAAGTCTGTATTGCTATAAACTTCCCTCATAGAACAGCTTTTGCTGTATCCCATAGATTTAGTATCATTGTGTTTTCATATTCATCTCCAGGTATTTTTTGATTTCCTCTTTGATTTTGTCAGTGACCCATTGATTGTCTAGTAGCATATGATTTTTGTTTTTTATGCATTCTTGTAGTTGATTTCTAGTTTTATTCCATTGTGGTCAAAAAAGATGCTTGATATAATTTCAATACTCTTAAATTAATTGAGACTTGTTTTGTTGGCTTGTCCTGTGATCTATCCTGGAGACTGTTTGATGTGCACTTGAAAACAGTGTGTATCTTGCTGCTTTTGGATGGAATGGTCAATATATAATCTATTAAGTCCATCTGGTTTAATGTCATTTAAGACCAGTGTTTTCTTACTGATTTTCTATCTGGATCTTACATCTCTCCCCTGATGTAAATGGGTGTTGAGGTCTACTAGGTCAGTTTCTCACTTTATGTCTGTTAATATTTGCTTTATGTGTTTAGGTGCTCCTATGTTGTGTATTATATATTTACAATTGTTATCTTCTTCTTTGATTGATCCCCTTATCATTATGTAAGTCCTTTTTTGTCTCTTGTTACATAGAGTCTTTGTTTTAAGGTCTGTCTTGCCTGATATAAGTATTACTACCTCAGCTTTCTTGTGATTTCCATTTGCATATAATACTGTTTCCTGTACTTTCTCTTTCAGTCTATATGTCTTTAGCTCTGAAGTAGGTAGCATATACAGGTCTTGTTTTTGTGTCCATTCAGCTACTCTGTGTCTTTTGACTGGAGCATTCAGTCAATTTATATTGAAAGTAATTATTGTTAGATATGTCTTATTGCCATTTTGTTAACTGTTTTGCAGTTCTTTTTCGTTTTCTTCTTCTTTTGCTCTCTTCCTTTGTGATTTGATGACTGTCTTTAGTGTTATGATTTGGTTTCTTTCCCTTCTTTTGTGATTCTATTATAGATATTTGTTTTGTTATTACCATGTGAAAGTGAAGTCGCTCAGTCTGGTCCAACTCTTTGTGACCCCATGGACTGTAGCCCACCAGGCTTCTCTGTCCATGGGATTTTCCAGGCAAAAGTACTACAGTGGGTTGCCATTTCCTTCTCCAGGGGATCTTCCTGACCCAGGGATCGAACCCCAGTCTCCTGCATTGCAGGCAGATGCTTTTACCGCCTGAGCCACCAGGGAAGTCAACAATCTGTTTATCATACTGATATGTGATTATTTTAAGTTGATGATGTTTTAAGTTCTAACAGTTTGTAACAACCATGCACTTTTGCTTCCCATCACCCATATTTACTGTTTTTGATTTCATATTTTAGATCTTTTTGTTTTGTGTGTTCCTTAGATACTTATTATGGATATAGATGATTTTACTCCTTTTGTCTTTTAACCTTCCTATTAGCTTTATGAGTGGTTGATTTACTACCTCTACTGTATATTTGCCTTTACCAGTGAGATTCTTCCTTTCATAATTTTCATATTTCTCGTGGTGGTCTCTTCTGCTTAGAGAAGCTTCCTTAACATTTTTTATAAAGCTGGCCTACTGGTTCTAAACTCTTTTAGCTTTTGCTTGTCTGTAAAATTTTATATCTCTCCTTCAAATCTGAATGATATCCTTGCTGAGTAGAGTATTCTTGCTTATAGGTTTTTTTCCTTTCATTACTTTGACTATATGGTGTCACTGCCTTCTGGTCTGTAGAATTTCTATGAAAAAGGCAGCTGATAGTTTTACAGGAATTCCCTTGTACATGCAATGGAGATTCTACGTTCTTACTGATTTTTATGCTTAGTAATTAGAGATATTGGAATAAGTAGATAGTCATTTGGAAAAAATAAGTAAATTATAAGTGGACCTTCACACAAAGGTCATACTTAGCTTATGCTCTAGCATGGTATGTGATCTTGAAAAGAGTTTAGCCTGTTCTGTAATGAAGGTGAAATCTTTAGAAATATATTGGTAGAAACATAGAGATGGGTACAGTATTGGGAGAGTTTTAAAATGTTGCAGTTTATGTCTTCAGTTTCTCAGTCTTTGATATGACAGGACATGGGCACTAACTCCTCCTAATCAGAAGAAAATCTGAAAGCATAAACTGGAAGAATTTTGTTTCCAGAGAGACACTAAGCACCACCCACCTGCAACCCCCAACACCAAACCCAAATCACAAGGACAAGAAAACATATTTTTTTCCCATTTGCCATTTAAATGAATAGACCACAGATTGTAGAAATTGACTAGAATGGAAATAAGAGGAAGTAATAACCAGTATATGCAACATAAGAACAGTAAAAGTTTTGATTCAATTTACAGTTGGGATAATTTAAGGTTGCATATTATAGATTGTACAGCTAGGTAAAATACCAGACACCAGGATAAATTTCAAATGACTCAAATATTTAACACAAGAAATGTACTATTAGAAAACATAGGAAAATTCCTTTATAGCCTTGAAATGGAGAGCCTTTCTAACCATAACTCAAAATCCCCAAGCTATAAAAATTATAGATTTGACAATAAAAATTGCACACAATAAATAAAAACAAAAATATCCCAACAAATAAAAGCAAAGCAAAAAGGAAAACAGTTTTCATAGGGGAAAATATTTGTAATTTTTAATAGAAAAAGACCTAGTCTTTTAATATTTAATGAGCTTCTGAAGTCAAAGAGAAAAAGGTCATCCTCGCAGTTGAAAAATGGGGAAAAGAATGAGGATATTTTAGAGAAGAGGAAATGCAAATGGCTCTTAAGTTGTCTGAAGGATACTATACCTCATTCATAATTTAAACACTGCCAATTAAAACTTCACTGAGATACTTTACCTACCAGATTGGCGAAAATCCAAGTGATAATACACTCTCGTGGTAAGGTATGGGAAAACAGGTATTCTCATACTTTGTTGATGGGAGTATGGATTGATACAATCCATACGAGTTCATAAACAGTTTGAACATATTTCAGGTGCACATACCTTTAGGCCAGAGGTTCCTCTTCTGGGAATTTATCATACCTGCATACATGTAAAATGACATATGCATAGCTTTTCAGTTGAAGTATTGTTTATAACAGCAAAATACTGGAAACAATTGAAGGTCTGTTGGTAGAGTTTATAGTATATCTATGCAATGTCATACTACAATAACTATTACAAAGAATGATAAAGTACTTTATATACTGAAATGGCAAGATCTCCAAGATGTACTTTTAAGTGAAAAGACAGGGTACAGACAACAGGTATGATATAATACAGTCTATTTTTAAAAGGTGGTGAAAAGGCATATTTACATGTGTTTGTATATGCATAAAGAAACTCTTCACGATGAAAAAAAGGATCTTCAACCAAGATAATCACGATGGTGTGATCACTCACCTAGAGCCATACGTCCTGGAATGTGAAGTCAAGTGGGCCTTAGAAAGGATCACTACGGACAAAGCTAGTGGAGGTGATGGAATTCCAGTTGAGCTGTTTCAAATCCTGAAAGATGATGTTGTGAAACTGCTGCACTCAATATGCCAGCAAATCTGGAAAACTCAGCAATGGCCACAGGACTGGAAAAGGTCAGTTTTCATTCCAATCCCAAAGAAAGGCAATGCCAAAGAATGCTCAAACTACCGCAAATTGCACTCATCTCACATGCTAGTAAAGTAATGCTCAAAATTCTCCAAGCCAGGCTTCAGAAATACATGAACTGTGAACTTCCAGATGTTCAAGCTGGTTTTAGAAAAGGCAGAGGAACCAGAGATCAAATTGCCAACATCTGCTGGATCATGGAAAAAGCACGAGAGTTCCAGAAAAACATCTATTTCTGCTTTATTGACTATGCCAAAGCCTTTGACTGTGTGGATCACAATAAACTGCGGAAAATTCTGAAAGAGATGGGAATACCAGGCCACCTGACCTGCCTCTTGAGAAACCTATATGCGGGTCAGGAAGCAACAGTTAGAACTGGACATGGAACAACAGACTGGTTCCAAATAGGAAAAGGAGTATGTCAAGGCTGTATATTGTCACCCTGCTTATTTAACTTATAAGCAGAGTAGATCATGAGAAATGCTGGGCTGGAAGAAGCACAAGCTGTAATCAAGATTGCCGGGAGAAATATCAATAACCTCAGATATGCAGATGACACCACCCTTATGGCAGAAAGTGAAGAGGAACTAAAAAGCCTCTTGATGAAAGTGAAAGAGGAGAGTGAAAAAGTTGGCTTAAAACTCAACATTCAGAAAGCTAAGATCATGGCGTGTGGTTCCATTACTTCATGGGAAATAGATGGGAAAACAGTGGAAACAGTGTCAGGCTTTGTTTTTTTGGGCTCCAAAATCACTGCAGATGGTGATTGCAGCCATGAAATTAAAAGACGCTTACTCCTTGGAAGGAAAGTTATGACCAACCTAGATAGCATATTCAAAAGCAGAGACATTACTTTGCCAACAAAGGTCTGTCTAGTCAAGGTTATGGTTTTTCCAGTAGTCATGTATGGATGTGAGAGTTGGACTGCGAAGAAATCTGAGTGCCAAAGAATTGATGCTTTTGAACTGTGGTGTTGGAGAAGACTCTTGAGAGTCCCTTGG
The DNA here is from genome assembly GCF_019923935.1 of Bubalus bubalis. Lineage (NCBI taxonomy): Eukaryota > Metazoa > Chordata > Mammalia > Artiodactyla > Bovidae > Bubalus > Bubalus bubalis. Next base: position 47,783,923 of record NC_059171.1, on the reverse strand, counting down.
ACTGCAAGGAGAGCCAACCAGTCCATTCTAAAGAAGATCAGTCCTGGATGTTCTTTGGAAGGAATGATGCTAAAGCTGAAACTCCAGTACTTTGGCCACCTCATGCGAAGAGTTGACTCATTGGAAAAGACTCTGATGCTGGGAGGGATTGGGAGCAGGAGGAGAAGGGGACGACAGAGGATGAGATGGCTGGATGGCATCACCGACTCAATGGACATGAGTTTGAGTGAACTCCGGGAGCTGGTGATGGACAAGGAGGCCTGGCGTGCTGTGATTCATGGGGTCGCAAGGAGTCAGACACGACTGAGTGATTGAACTGAACTGAACTGAAAGAAACTCTGGAAAGGGTATACATAAAACGAGTAACCATGAATTCTTATGGTCATGGGGGAGGGTGAAGACTGGGTAGTTAGGTCATAGGAGTGGGATCAGTTCAGTTCAGTTCAGTCGCTCAGTTGTGTCCGACTCTTTGCGACCACATGAATTGCAGCATGCCAGGCCTCCCTGACAGTGTTTGCAAAAAGTTGGTAACTTCTTTTTTGATTTTTGATTTATGTGAATATTTTACCTATTAAAATAATTAAAGAAGAAAAGGAAAAACTGAATTAGGTTTGCTATTACTGTTAAACAGATACTTGATAAATAAACATTTTCCTCTTTTTGTCTTTCTTTTTCTTTGTGTTTTCTTGGTGGAGGAAGTGGCCCAAAACAGACATGAATAGTGAGAAATAAGCAGAAATTAAAACAGTTCTTAAAAGTGGCCAAATTATCCAAGGATTTGTCTAAACTAAGTATGCAAAAACATGAAATATACTAAACTACAGATTCATTTCCCTACAGAATAGATAAATTGAGTTTTTGTTGGTAGATGAAAGACAAGGAATGTCAACATAAATTCTTTATTCGGTGTAAGTGTTTTGCTACTAAGTGTGTTCTTACTGCTTAGTGGTCTGTGGAGTAGAACGATTCATTTTCCAGAATATAAATTATGTGACACTTTTGTATTTCTATTTTATGTATGACTTGTGATAATATCTTTTTCTTTGCCAAAGGAGACTTTTTCCTTTGATGGATATATGAAAGGAATTTGTTTTATTTACAATATGGAAGTTATTATCGCTCTTTTTAAAAAGCTGGTTAAAAAGTTCAAATTGTGTGAAAGAGAGTACAATGGGAGAAGAGTTTCAATTCCTCCCCAGGTCCCTAGGCCCTTCTTTAAGGGGTTTCTTAAAGTGTGAAAGTGAAAGTCATTCAGTTGTGTCAGACTCTTTGCAACCCCATAGACTATAGAGACCATGGAATTCTTCAGGCCAGAATACTGCAGTGGATAGCCTTTCCCTTCTCCAGGGGATCTTCCCAACCCATGGGTTGAACCCAGGTCTCCCACATTGCAGGTGGATTCTTTACCAGCTGAGCCACAAGGGAGGCCCAAGAATGCTGGAGTGGGTAGCCTATCCCTTCGCTAGCAGATGTTCCTGACCCAGGAATCGAACCAGGGTCTCCTGCATTGCAGGTGGGTTTGCGAAAGCCCGAAGTTTCTTAAATGGGCATTAAATAGTTGAACATTTTTTCCTTACCTATTCTATTTAAAGCTCTTTTGGAGAAGGCAATGGCACCCCACTCCAGTACTCTTGCCTGGAAAATCCCATGGACGGAGGAGCCTGGTGGGCTGCAGTCCATGCGGTCGCCAAGAGTCGGACACAACTGAGCGACTTCACTTTCACTTTTCACTTTCATGCATTGGAGAAGGAACTGGCAACCCACTCCAGTGTTCTTGCCTGGAGAATCCTAGGGATGGGGGAGCCTGTGGGCTGCCGTCTATGGGGTCACACAGAGTCAGACACGACTGAAGTGACTTAGCAGCAGCAGAGAGAGGTCATCTGGTAATGTTCAAATTTCCTAGGGTGCAATATATATGAAACTTGAGAGTCTGGGCCCTTCAATCCCTAAATATGTGGGGATTTTCCTAGATATGTTATTATTGTTGATTTCTCATTCAATTTTATTTTGATCAGAAAACATAATTTGTGTGATTACAGTCTTCTTTAATTAACTGACTTATTTCATGTCTCAGCACAGAGTCTAACTTGGTGAATATTCCATGGGCATTTGAAAAGAATTTGTAACTTGCTTTTGTTGAGTGTCCAACTTTTTGAGATCCCATGGGCTGTAGCCCACCAAGCTCCTCTGCCAGTGGGATTTCCCAGGCAAGAATACTGGAGTGGGTTGCCATTTCCTTCTCCAGGGGATCTTCCTGACCAAGAGATTGAACACTTCTTCACTGCATGCGGATTCTTTACCACTATGAGCCACCTGGGAAGCCCCTCGTTGAGCATGCTGCTGCTGCTGCTAAGTCGCTTCAGTTGTGTCCGACTCTGTGCAACCCCAGAGACGGCAGCCTACCAGGCTCCCCTGTCCCTGGGATTCTCTAGGCAAGATCTCTGGAGTGGGTTGCCATTTCCTTCTCCAATGCATGAAAGTGAAAAGTGAAATGAAGTTGCTCAGTCATGCCCGACTCTTAGCAACCCCATGGACTGCAGCCTACCAGGCTCCTCCATCCATGGGATTTTCCAGGCAGGAGTACTGGAGTGGGTGCCATTGCCTTCTCCACTCGTTGAGCATAGTGGTCTATTAATGTAAATTACGGCAGTATGTTGATAATGTCAAATTAAAGTCGTCTATATTCTCACTGATTTTTTTCTTTTGGCCTACCTTTTCTTTCGTTTACTGAGAGATGAGTGTTAAAATGTTCTAAGATAGTGAATTTATCTTTTTCTCCTTGTACTTTTGACAGTTTTTGCTTCATGTGTCTTGAAACTCTATTATTAGGTATATTCAGATGTGTTCTGGAAACATTGATTCTTATATCATTATGACATGATCCTCTTTATCTCTGTAAATGCTCTTTGATTTGAAATCTATTTTGTCTGGTATACTGATATAGCCATACTAACTATTTTTTGTGATTGCCCTTCAAACTGTCTGTATCTTTATGTATAAAGAGTGAAAGTGAAGTCGTGTCCAGCTCTTTGCTACCTCCTGGACTATAGCCTACCAGGCTCCTCAGTCCATGGAATTTTCCAGGCAAGAATACTGGAATGGGTTGCCATTTCCTTCTCCAGGGGATCTTGCCAACCAAGGGATCCAACCCAGGTCTCTCGCATTGCAGGCAGACGCTTTTTTACCGTCCGAGCCACCAGGGAAGCTCAAGATGTATAAAGACAGTCTCTTCCAAATCACATAGAGTTGAATCTTAATTTTTTTATACAGCTTGACAGTCTTTTATTAATTGAAGTATTTAATCTATTTCCATTTCATCTATTATTGCAATTATTGATATAGTTGTTTTCTGGGCCTACATATTGTTTTCTTTTTATGTTTTCTGTTTGTGTTTATTGAGCTTTATGTTGTTTTTAATCAACTTTGGAAAATATTTTTGGCCAGTATGTTGTAAAGTTTTGTTTTTTTCCTGTCCCATTTTCTCTGTTTCTTTTGTGACTTCAATTGCACCTTTGTTATGAGCTTCTGTTAGTTTTTTTTCCTAATTCTTTCTCTCTGTGTTTTGTTTGCTAATTGCAATATCTGGGTCATCTGTTGGTATGTTTCTATTAATTAATATGTTTCTATTACCTGGTTTTCTCCTTTAGCATAAGTTATATTTACTCTTGATTTGCATTAAGAGTAAATTTTTTTTACTTGAGTAAAAAAAAATTTACTCAGGTAATTTTTTTTTATTGTGTAATGGGCATTGTGATTGATATCTTGTAGTGACTGTAATTTCTGTTATCTTCCATTGAAGAGAAAGCAAATAGCTAAATTATTGGCAAATTACCTTAATGTATTACAGAGGCTTGGTTTAAGCTCTATTAGGGAAGGTCTGTTTTGCTTTTGTCCTTAGTCCTAAGGAGAGTCTAACAGACCTGAAATATGGTCTTTACTTCTAAAACGTGGCCCTTTTGGGGTTTCAGTGAGATGCCTGAAGTGTTTACCAAGCTCCTTGAATTTGATGGATTGCAGACTCCAGACTCTTCCTTACGGTAAATAGCTGCTGAAATCTCTGCCCAGCTCCCATTTAGACATTGTTCCTCAGTTCCATGGAGTCTCATCCTATGTGTACATAGTAAGGGTTTGACCGAGGATTTAAGGAGAGTATATAGAGATTTAGGGTTTCTTTTACTCTGTGGCTCCCTCTTTTCTGAGGTCCCTCTTAATTTCTAACCACTCTGGCAGATTCAACCTCAGTCCTCTGACTCTTTGAGCCAATAATAATTTGACTTTCTGCTTGAACTGTGTCTGCTTTGTGCTGTTGGACTGTGCAATGCTGTTAGAGGAAAAGCCACATGTGCTTCTCATGTGGTATGGTTCCCTTTTCTTAAGGGTTAAGTGACCTCATGCTTCTTCCTGCTTTTGGTTGCTCTTTAGTGACTTGTTATCTTTAATATTTTGTCTATAATTTATCATTGTCATCAGTAGGAGGGTGAGCTTGATGCAAAGGAATCCATCATTACTAGAAGCTGTTGCCTCTTTATCTCAAATAAAATAATACATTGTGATAAAATATGCCAAGAAAGCTCCTTCTGTTTATTTTTCTTTGGCCTCTTCATCATTTATTCCATAAAACTGAAACAATATCCTGTTGATTAAAAAATTATATTCATACTCCCCTTAGCATGAAATTATCCTTAGATAAGCAGAACTTTGTATACATTTGCCACTAAGTGCTACAGATTTGGACTTCCCTAAAGTCCCTGGAAATATTAATGTGCACATCTGTGAACAGCCTCATCTGTTTTTTTTTGTTTATTTTAACAGGCACTGACATAGCACTTAACATGTGCCAGTTTCTGGTCTAAGCATTTTACATGTGTTAGTTCCTTTAATCCTCATATCAACCCAATGAGGTAGGTATGATGATTACTCCCTTTTTCAGATGAGGAAACTAAAACATCACTAGGAAGTATTGGAGCAAGGATTTGAATCCAAGCATCCTGGGTTTTTTAGAATCATTACTCTTAATCACTGTACTCTGCTAGCTCTCCCACTCTGTGCTGCCTATATTAATTTGCTCTGAGCATGTACCTATAATTTTTGTGTGTTTTTCAAGTTTTTCAGTTAGTGGTATCTATCTTCTTGCTTTAAAAGGATAGATACCTTTAAGAACAGGAACCACATACTGTATTGCTTATTAGTCTTACATAATATACATACAGGAACTCCTTACTGTGCCAGATACCCAGAAAAGACTCAAACACAAATTATCTTATGAATCTGGCGTGTAAATCCTGGACAGTGTTAATCATTTTTTCCTGTGCTTTTACAATGTATCAATAGTATTTATATTTCTGTTGAGTGGTTATTTCTTCTGACTCTTATTGCAGCTAGCAGTTTATAGGCTTGATCTTCCTACTAGGCTCTAAGGTCATTGAATGTAGAGGTCATGTCTTCATCATTTTTGTAGACCCTCTACCCTGGCATCTAGTCCACATGGAATATAATGGACTATGTTATTCTAAAACTTTTATGGTAAAAATATACTTTTATTTGCTAGGTGAAGAATCTTTGCATATTCATATATGTATACATCATGTTTACAATCAAAATATATTTATGTCTTTCAACTTTTCAAAGCCTTTTCATATCTACTGTCTCTTTATGGAAAAATTGTCATGAGTTTTTCATTTGTTCATTCCTTCAGTAAATATTTTCTTAGAGCCTGCTGTGTCCCAGGACTGTTCTAGTTGCTTAGGATATGGCAATGAACAAAACAAAGTCCCTGCTTTCATGCAGATCTCATTCTTGTGAGAAGGTACAAATAAAAATATATAATGCGTCAAGTGGTAATAAAGAAAAATAATAGGATAAAGAGAATATGATGGATGGTGTGATCTGGAAAGATATCAGTAAGGACATGGCATTTGAATAGAGACCTGAATGAAGTTAAGGATTAAGCCTGTAAAATCTCTGGGGTTTAGAAGAGTTCCAGGAAGAGGGAGTAGCAAAGACCAAGGACTTTAAGTTGGGAAAAAAAGCACGAATAGTACCCTGGAAGTGTGGGAGACTTGAAAGGGAAAGACAGTGTTATAGTGTGTGTGGGAGTAAGATTACAGGGGATCTTGTAAGACGGGGTAAAGACTTTGTGTTTTATTCTAAGTATGATGGAAAGCATTAAAACATTTTGACTGAAGGGATAGCATCTGGATTATGGTTAACAGATTCAACCTAGATGCTTTAGAGGGAGCAAGAGTAGAATCAGAGAGACCAGTTATGAGGCTATTGAAGTAATCCAGGCCAGAGACATTGGCTGCTTAAACTAGGATGGAGGCAGTGGAAGAGATATGTGTGTAGATTTGGATATATTTGGAGTTTGAGCTAAGAACCAAGAGAACCTGCTGGGGAAATTTTATAGTGTGTTAGAAAAAGAAAGAAATTGGAAAGTATTCCCCCATTTTGTTCTGAGCAACATGATGAATATTAGTGCCATTTACTGAAATGGGAAACATTGACAGAGCAGGTTGAAGCAGGATATATATATCACTGTTGTAACTTTATATATGAGGAAACTGAGGTATAAATGAAGAATTTTGATAAGCTTTGGGCTAGAATCCTGATTGTCTTATTGCTAGCCTCGGCTATTTTAAAAATAATTGTTTCAATTATTTTTTTCATTAATTTTACTTGAATGATGATAACTCATGTTAATTTAAAAATTCCTTGTAAAGAAGAGCCCGAGCAAGGATGTTTTAGGAGTCTTTGAAGTTTTATGTATTTTTCAGGATGCTGATGGTCACAGAGACTAATACTTTGTAGATTATGGAGTACAGATGACCCTTGAATAACATGGGTTTGAACTGTGTGGGTTCACTTATATGCAGATCTTTTCAGTAGTAAATATTACAGTACTACCCAGTCCACGGATGTGGAACTGAGGATACAGAGGGCCAACTACCAACTATCGATTATGCATGAATTTTTCAACCGCACACAGGGTTGGTGTCCCTAACCCCATGTTGTTCAAGGGTCAAGTAATTATTTGCTAGATTAAATTGAAAGAAGATTCAGTCTTATCTTCAACCTTGACATATTCATAAGGGCATTATTAATATCTGTCATAATTAAGATAAATTGTATGAAATGGACATTGCAGTTTGTCTTTCAGAAAGTAGTGGTTAGCACTAAGAATCATAAAGATCTGGACTCCAGGTCTGCTCCTGACACTCTGTGTATCTTTCAGCATATCATTCTAGTTCTCAGTCTTACTTTTCCCAGCTGCTAATTGAGAATAATACCTACTCATGTCTCATAATTATTTTGAAGATGAAATAAGATCATGTATGCTTAACAGTGCTAGCACTCACTGACACATCAAACATCCAATAAAAACTGTGGAGTCTTGAATCTCAATACAACTACTATGAAATGTTTACAAAATTGTAGCAGATAAATTTTGTGGGAAAATTCTATACTTAAACACATATTGCTTTTTTTTTTCAAAATTATTATGTATATGAACACACATGAAGCCTCTGTTACTGAAGATAAATGTTCATGTTTACTTTACAGGTATTGGTTTGCCTTGAAACAAGGTTATCAAGTGGCTTTCAAGTATAGCAGCAAAACTGAAAACTTCGTGGAAAAACAGATTAATGATAAGGTGACAGATTTGAGCATGCTAAGGCTGTTTGAGACCTACCTGGAAGGTTGCCCACAACTTGCTCTTCAGCTCTACATCTTTCTGGAACATGGTCAAGCAAATTTCACTCAGTGTAGGTCTTTCTTAATTCTTTGTGTTAGATGGATGCCACTGATATCTTATGTCAACTGTGTAACTCTTTGGCAGGTTTTATATTTATTTTTTATCATTTTTTAAAGTTATTTGTTATTTTTGAAAAGAAGTACATAGTTCAAATATCAAAAAGTATTTAAAGGTGTACTGTCTCCCTCCCATTCTTCCTATTCCTTCTCTTTGCCTAAAATGAAACTACTATTAGATTTTTAATGATTCTTTCAGAAAAAATTTTTTTCAGAGCCTATCTTTATTCTTTTTTTTTTTTTATAGAATGGTAACATGAAAACGATCTTTGTTGTTTTTTTTACTTAACGCATGTCTTGCAGATCTAAACATATTGGTACAGAAAGAGTGCCCACATTTTATTTTTATTATCTGCATAGTTTTACAAATTATAGATGTATCCTGAATTATCTAACAAGCTTCTTTATGTTAATTTAGGTTGTTTCTAATATTTTACTGTTGGAAAAAAATTCTGCAGTGAATAATCTTATGTATGCATCCTTTTGCATGTGTGAAGTTTATCCATAGGGTAAATTCCTAGAATTAGAATCATTGTGTACAAGTGCACCTGCTACAAAACGAATGTTGGCTTTGCAAATTGGTCAATATGTTGCTCTTTTATAGCAGATTTTCTCATGGTTAAATGTACATTTTAAAAGGACAGTTTGGTATTTCTATTAAAAATATTTTAATAGTTGTTTATTTTGAGATGTTAAAAAACGAATTATTTGCTAAAAATAGTTGCACTTTTCATTAGTGATGAGGGTTCCATGTGGTTTTGGATTCACCTCAGAGTAGTAGCAGATTGTCCTCTCCCTTGGAGTTTTCTCTATGCTAGATTTTCTTGTAAGATGAGTTTATTCTCCTAAACAGTCTTCCTGTTTCCAGTTTCCCTCTAGATGTAGTCCTTTCTAATATTTTCATATTTGTTAGTGTAACATTGAAATGAGCCTACAGCATATGAGATCTCTTTTTCCTTGGGATGCCCAGAATAGTTGTATATTATATAGTCCTTGAAGCTAAAAGATCAACATTTAGAGCTTACAACCTGTACTTTGGTAGATAACTGTGGCTGCTTCTGTGTGGTGGGATTATGAATGATTTTACTTATTTCATCTTCTTTATATTTTTCTGAATTTCAAAATTTTTATAGTAACCATGTTTTGATAATCAGGAAGAATAATTAAAAATGTAAAAAAAAATCAATTTGTGTATAAAACGACTTCAGAAAACTGAGCATATTCTTTTATCTTTGTTCCTTCCTGAACTCATGCTAAAGAGGAAAGTAAAGGAGTGAAAACAATAAAACTCATAAGGATGAAGAGAATGCAGAGTAGAATAGCAGACTAGAAATATCGGTAAATATTTAGAAGATGGAAAGCAGATGGAAAACTTGGGTTATTCAAATCAGTTCCACCACCACCAAAAGGCTAAATTATTTGAATCAATTCTCCTCCTGAAATTATCTGAAACAATTGGGTATATAGTTTCAAAATTCTTCATAAAAGCTTAAAATAATCCAATACAACAGGCCAAAATATGCATGAAAGTGGGAGTGCAGCAGGGTTGAGTAGTACTGTGAAGGTATTTACACTCTGAGGAGTTTTACAGAAACGTATACACAGCAGATTCAGTTTTGATGGCTTCCCAGAGTCCGGAGGACTGGAGACAAAACTCAGGGTCCTCACAAGGGAAGGATATTTAGTAGAAAATCCTACATGTAAAGCTGATATGCCAGAAGGCACCCTTCCTCTCCTCAGGGTAAAAGTTAAGCTACCTACTTCTAAATGAAAATTGACTGCATAAACAAAAATAATACTATGTGGCTAAGGAAAAGAATGAAAATACAAGACAGAAATAAATACAAGACAGGTAGAAGATGAATGGAGTTAAACTGTCTTAAATGCCTTATACAGTTCAGGAGAAAGGTAAAGCAGAAATGAATCTGGGCTTTTTAAGGTGTAAAATAATTAGACCCTAGTTTTTTTTTTTTAAAGAATATATTATTAGGAAGACAAAATTAGATATTATGTTAGTCTGCTTGGGCTGCCATAACAATACCACAGACTGGGCAGCTTAACCAACAGAAATATATTTTCTCACAGTTCTGGAGACTAGAAATATGGGGCCCAGTCGGGTTGATTTCTGATGAGGACTCTTTGGGTTGCAGATGGCCACCTTTTTGCTGTGTCCTCACATGTCTTTCCTCTGTGTATGGAGAAAAAGTGAGATCGCTGGTATCTCTTTCTCTTCCTACAAGGATACCAGTCCTGTTAGATTCAGGCTCCACCTTTATGACCTTGCCAAACCTTAATTATCTCCCTAAAGGGCCTATCTCAAAATGTAGTCACATTGGGGGTTAGGGCTTTAACATGTGAATTTTGGAAGAATATAATTCAGGCCATAAAAGGTATGAAAATAAGCATTTTTTAAAATATAAAAAATAAGTAATAGCAAATTATAGGGATAAGAAATTTGACCAATACCACAAATTTCACAATAGAAAGAAAAGTAATATCTTTTTCTTATTTTAATGCTCTTTAATACAAATTTTTAGTATCTGATTGGCTTTTGATTTGATAATGATTTTATAATTTCTGTAGAAAAGAAAAATTCAATCTTTTTTGTAGTGCAGTTAACAGAAATTTTATTTTTTAATTTAGAAAAGTTTCTTTCAACTTCGCAAATTATTGATAATGTTATATGTATATTTTTGGATTATTGTCACATTTGAAACGAACTCTACCGATTTATTCAATAATTGATTTAAGATCAGGGTATATCAAGATTTTTTTTTGAACTGATTTTAAATACTGTTTGAATTGACAACACTAATTTATTGTTGATGTCTAATTTAGTAAATAGTGGGAGTCTTGTTTTTTTCAATAATTTGTCAATAATGTTGAATCAGAAGAAGTTAAAAATAATCTGTATAGATGTAATTGGGCAAAGTCATTCCATACTGAGATAAATGCATAAACAAAGGCATGGTTTGGCAAAGACAAGGAAATTCAGTTTGGATAAAGTGTAATGTACAGATTAGATTAGCAAAATGGGCAGAAAAAGTATATTGGAAACAGGTAGGTAAGCAGGAAATGGAAAATAATGTCAAACAAATAGTGTCAGGTGGACAAGGATAGATAATCATGCCTTAATGTTAAGGAATCAAAGACCTGTTGATGGCAGCGTAGTGAAGCGTTAAGATAAGGCAAACTGCTTGAAAATCCTAGATCTGTTACTTACTCATAATTATCCAAGCAAATTTTATAAACAAATCCTCCTAAACCTAAACTCTTCTCAACTCGATTTCCTTTTAGCTAGAGCCCCCAAATGATGACAGTTGCTTCAGTACGCTTAGGGAAAAATGTGTAAGAGGGAAAATAGGAGTAGAAACAGGGAATTTAAGCAGTTACAATTAAAACATCTTATTTTTCCAAATTTTATAAAAGTATATGAAAAGTGAACACATTGCCAGGGCTTTGCCAGGCTTGGAAGGAGTCTGGGCAAGTGTGGGTCCCTGAAATTTAAGCTTCATTATCTTCATGATAAATCTTCCTGTGAGGTAGAAATTTTGATTAATTTTAAACTTTAATAAGTTTAGTATACAGGTTGTAATTTCTAGGGAAGCCTTCAAAGAATAAAAGCAGTGTATCTCTGAAGGACATGTGTTACTAGATTGAAAAGTTGATAAAATGGCCCACACCAAGCCCATCATTATAACATTTCAGAGACTTAAAGATTTTAGAAGATTTGAAAGAAAGTAAAGATTGTTTAAATATAGAGAAAGTGAATAGCTTTGAAATTCTTAACTGTAACACTTGAGATTAGAGTTTAAAAGATAAATGACTTCAAAGTTTCATTGGAAAACATTTTTAAACTTTGAATTTTATTTCTGTTGAAACTGTATATCAAACATGGAGGGTAGAATAAAGACATTTAGAGACATTCATGCTCAAAAGTTCAGCTTAAGTGTAGCTTTTCTCAGAAATGTCTGGAGAATGTTTGATCCAACCATGAGAATGAAGCAAGAAAGAAATAATGAGAAACAAAATCAACAGTGAAGAAAGGTAAAGGCAAGTTCTGGGAAGACAGGGAAGCAAACCTTGACAACAGCTACCTTTGACCATAAAGATCATATTATTATTTAAAAAAAAGCTAATAGATGTATCTGGGGAGTTTAATTAATTTGAAGAGTTTGCTAAAAAATATTTATGAGTCATGAAATAATAAGCAAAGTAAGGAATAATGAAATGTTTTAAAAATATTGCATTGTATACTTGAAAGTTGTCATGTTGACCTACCAAAAATGTCATGGGGGGATGAGGTATTAACTAACCTCATTGTGGTCATCATTTTGTGTATATATGTATATCAAATCATCACATTGTAAACTTGCATGTATATTAATAATATCTCAGTAAAGCTGCGGAAGTTTTTAAAATTAATAAAATACTTCAACAACAAAAGTTCTAAAAGGAAAAGAAATATAAGCAGAATGTAGTTATTTGGCTGAGCAGCTTTTAAATCAATAAGCAGTGTCTAAAGTAGATGAATTTAAAAAACAGCATAGTATGTGTTTTATTTAGAAATAGGGCAATAATATCAGAAGACTTGATAGTGGTTTTTTTCTGAGGGTCCCTACTGAGAAGTGAGAAGGGGCAGAGCAAGCTACTGCTTTTTTCTTATAAGTTCTATGGCATTTATTGATGTTTAAAAATGAAGTATATGTACTAGATTTGGTAGAAATTAAAACCAGTTATAAAAAAGACACCACTGAAGGGCAGTTTAGGGGAAATGATGTTTTAATTCATATTTTTGAATTAAAGAAGAAAGAAACGTCCAACTAATTAGGGCAGTCTGGAATGCTATATGCTAAAACCAGGAGAATGGACAAAGTCATTTATAATCCTCTTCAATAGATAGATCTGTCTTAAATCTGCCTTTCTTTCCTAATATATTGACCTCCAATGAGCTTAAATGGGAATGATGAGCATTCTATATTCTACTCTAAATTACTTCCTTCTAATTTCCCACTATCTTTGCTTTCAGTTTTAGGTCCCCAACTTTGACGGTGGGATAATGACATGTCTTTCCAAAGTAGTAATTAGCTTGCTTTTCTGCCTTTTTTTTTTTTTCTTCAATAACTTTTTTTTTTTCACACATGATATTACACATGTTTCAATGCCATGCTTTTTGATGGGATAAAAAATGGGCTAAAGATGTAAAACCTATAGAAATTTATAAGTTTTAGATCATATTTGTTCATTTGATCTATCATCTTAAAGACATGGGAAACTGAGCTGTTAATACCTCATGCTTATGTTAAAATTTCTATTTAACCTCCTTCCCTGTCTTCCTGCTGTTTTCTTTCTTGGCTGCCATTTCTCAGTGAATTAGGTTTATGCCCAAGGCCAAAGTCAAAAAGACTGGAAAAGCTAGGACTATAACTAGTCTCTTAGAAAACTTCCGTAGTATGCAGTTTGCATTGTACCAGGTGCTCAAGAAGATTTGTCCAGTGAATTTATTCACAGTCTGGTATAGTGGTTAAGTACACCAACTTTGGAATCGGGCAGATTTCAATTCAAATCTCACCTCTCTGCAACTTGCTGGCTGTGTGATTTGGGTCAAGTAATACATATATTCTCTAAGCCTCAATTCCCTCATATGTAGTACAGAAATATTAATATCTATTTCAAATGATTAAATGAGATGAATATATAAAGTACCTGAATTGTGTTTGTGGCTGTGTATATACAGATAAAACATGTATGGTGTATAATAATATTGCTATTATTATTCCTATAACTGCATCTTTAAAAATTTTTTTGTTTTGTAGATGCAGCCATCATGGTCTCTTGCTGTGCTGTTTCTTGGTCGACTGTTGATTATCAAATAGCTTTAAGAAAATCCTTGCCTGATAAAAACCTCCTTAATGGACCCTGTCCCAAGCTTGTATATCTCTTTTACAAGTTGTTTACATTATTATCTTGGATGTTGAGTGTTGTGCTTCTTTTATTCTTAAATGTTAAGATTGCTTTCCTTCTACTGTTTTTTCTTTGGATTTTAGGTATATATTGGGCATTTAAAAAACAAACTGATTTTTGTGTTTCCACAAGTATGGAAATCCTATACAGGATTGTTGTTGGATTCATTCTTATCTTTACATTTTTTAATATTAAGGGACAGAATACCAAATGCCCAATGTCTTGTTACTATATTGTAAGGGTATTGGTCACATTGGGGATATTGATTGTGTTCTGGTTTTACCCACTCTCTATTTTTAATGCAGACTATTTTATACCTGTAAGCATTACTATAGTTCTTTCTCTTCTCCTTGGAATTATTTTTCTTCTTGTTTATTATGGGACTTTGCACCCAAACAGAAGTGAAGAGACAAAACTGGATGAAGTTGATGGAAAACCAATTCAAAGAGATTGCAGAATGAAGTATTTCCTCATGGAATAAGCTATTCACTTAAGAGATATGTTTTCTTATTTTTTATTTCATTGGTTAGTAAAGAAAAAGTTTGTGTATGTGTGTGTTGTTTCTTATTTTTGCCTTTCTTAATTTGAGACCAGTTCTAGTACATTAATTATGAATGTTAGACAGTATAATAATGTTTTTATTATTTAATTTTTCTCTATTGCCTTGTAAAGTTGCCATCTTGAGCCTGAACTGAAAGAAAGGGTCTAATTCTCATAATTAGAAGGTAGAATTGAATTGCCTCCAACTTTTCCCTCATTGTTTCTGAGCTAAAACTGGCGTTTGTCTTCTTTCCTCTATTTTCTTCATCCAGTTATATCTATCTATCTATCTATCTATATATCTTTTTTTTTCAGTGAGTTGGAGACAGATTGAGTAGAGGAAAAGGAAAAGGAGGGAAGAGGAAGAAAACAAAACAGAAAATTAATCATTTAACCCATCTTAACCATTTTTAAGAATATAGTTCAGTAGTGTTAACTATATCACTTTGTTGTGCTGCTCTATTAACATTTTTATCTTGCAGAACTGAGACACTATTCCCATTGAGCAATTTCCCATTCCTCTCTTTCTCCCTGGCAAACACAATTCTATTTCCTATTTCTATGAAGTTGGCTATTGTAGATATTGCATATGAGTGAAATCATAAAGTATTTGTCTTTTTGTGACTGATTTCACTTAGCATAATGTCCTCATGGTTCATCTATATTGTACTGGGTGAGAAGACTTCCTTCTTTTTAAAGGATGAAAAATATTCCATGGTATATACATATATGCTACATTTTTTTTATTTATACTTCATTGGGTTCCTTTTACCTCTTGGATAATTTTGAATTGTTTCCTGGATACTATGAGTATCTTTAGTTCCTCTTGATTGTCTCTTAGAGGAATTTTTTTTTTTTTCTTTTAGAAACTTAAACTCTGAACTCTAAAGAGTCTTTATTTGGTTAGTCTTCAATGTACTACTTGGGAGTCTGCACCTCACGTATATATAGTTCAGTCAGTCAGAGATTTGGGAAGAGTTAATACATGAAATGAGGCTTATGTTGGCTGTCTCCTTTTTACGATTTTCACTGTCACTCTTCAGTTTCTGTGGTCACTCCATACTCTGTCCTCTGGGACTTTAAGCCATTAAGACTGCAGCTTTTCTATCTCGGTTTGTATATACACAGTGTGCTGACGGGGGTCTATCTTTACTCAGTGCCATTCCTTCTTCAGAATGTTGACTGCCTTCCAGTGTCAGCCTGTTTTTTTTCCAGGTAGTTGTTTTTTTTTTTTTTTTCATGTTTTATCCAGAGTTTATAGCGGTTTTTTTTTTTTGAGAAAGGGTTTAAGCAGTAAGAGTTATACCCATCTTTTTATTAATCAGTACCATTTTTAAGTCTTTCTGTAATGTTTGCATTTTTTTCTGAGATTTGCTGAAACATAATGTGTAAGTTCCTTTTGTTTAACATGGTACTGATTAATAAAAAGATGGGTGTAACTCTTACTGCTTAAACCCTTTCTCAAAAAAAAAATAACAAAAAAAAAACCCGCTATATTTAAGTCTGTGCAGCCATGAAATTAAAAGACGCTTACTTCTTGGAAGAAAAGATCCAATCTCATACTTATGACCAACCTAGATAGTATATTGAAAAGCAGAGACATTACTTTGCCAACAGAGGTCCGTCTAGTCAAGGCTATGGTTTTTCCAGTGGTCATGTATGGATGTGAGAGTTGGACTGTGAAGAAAGCTGAGCGCTGAAGAATTGATGCTTTTAAACTGTGGTGTTGGAGAAGACTCTTGAGAGTCCCTTGGACTGCGAGGAGATCCAACCAGTCCATCCTAAAGGAGATCATCCCTGGGTGTTCTTTGGAAGGGATGATGCTAAAGCTGAAACTCCAGTACTTAGGCCACCTCATGTGAAGAGTTGACTCATTGGAAAAGACTCTGATGCTGGGAGGGATTGGGAGCAGGAGGAAAAGGGGATGACAGAGGATGAGATGGCCTGGATGGCATCACTGACTCGATGGACGTGAGTTTGAGTGAACTCTGGGAGTTGGTGATGGACAGGGAGGCCTGGCATGCAGCGATTCATGGGGTCGAAAAGAGTTGGACACGACTGAGCGACTGAACTGAACTGAACTGAACTATCCTTATATAAGGACTTCTCTGGTGGCTCAGATGGTAAAGCGTCTGTCTACAATGAGGGAGATCCGGGTTCCATCTCTGGGTCGGGAAGATACCCTGGAGAAGGAAATGGCAACTCACTCCAGTACTATTGCCTGGAAAATCCCGTGGATGGAGGAGCCTGATAGACTACAGTCCATGGGGTCGCAAAGAGTCAGACACGACTGAACGACTTCACTCACTCACTATCCTTATTTATCTGACCCTCACAAAAAACTGGGCAATATAGTTATCATTATCACTACCCTTTAGCTGACTTCCCTGGTGGCTCAGACGGTAAAGTGTCTGTCTATAATGTGGGAGACCCCTGGGTTAGATCCCTGGGTTAGGAAGATCCCCTGGAGAAGGAAATGGCAATTCACTCCAATACTATTGCCTGGAAAATCCCATGGACAGAGGAGCCTGGTAGGCTACAGTCCATGGGGTCTCAAAGAGTTGGACACAACCGAGCGACTTCACTTCCCTTACCCTTTAGCTGGGAAAAGCAAACCTCATAGAATTTAAGTAACTTGCCAAATTTCACACAGATCCAATCTCATACTTTTGAACTCCTCTAGTTTGCTTTCATTCTATTCTTTATCTGATAAATAGGTGAACTGACCCATCAACAGCCTAGAGCTATAGTAAATTACACATGATTTGTAAAAACTATTATTAAATTATTTATTTGCCAACAAAACAACTTTTTAAAAGTTTGGTTCCAATATTTGTTGGCTCTAGTTTGGGATGGGGCTTAGGTTGTGTCACTGATTGAATAATTTGACTAACAATACATGTAATGGAAAGTGGCAATTTATGTAATGGAAAAAATGGGTAGAAAATAATGTACATCTACTGAATATTGCATTGATTTTATAGTAAATATTGATTTGCTATAAATGAAATCAATATTGATTGATTTTATAGCAAAGAAACAAATGGGTTGATCCTGGATCCTGGTCAGATGTTTTGGCTAGTTAGCAAGCTCTTAAAATGAGCTGTTAATATCTAATTATTTTACCTTTATTCGTTTTATCTTATTTTCTATAACATTCAGCCATAGATTTATAGCACTTTTAAATCCCCCCTCAATTTAGTGTTAGCTTTTTCTAGATTATTCTGCACATATGAAGGGCTTTTGAAAATTTAGAAAAAGCATAGGAATAATTATGAGCAATACTCACAAAAAAGCACTCATGCACTGTCCTAGTTAGAGTTCTCCAGAGAAACAGAACCAGTAGGATATATATGGAAACATGTAAGAGGGGATTTCTTGTAAGAATTGGCTCACATGGTTGTGGAGGCCGAAAAGCACCACCATCAGCCATGTACAAGCTGGATAACCATGAAGGCCTGTGGTGTAATTCCACCCAAATCTGAAGGCCTAAGAATCATGGGGCTAATGATTTAAGTGCTGATCTGGGTCTAAAAGCTTGAGAAACAGGAGTCCTAATGACTGAAGACAAGTGGTGATGGATGTTATAGCTGGACCAGAGAGAGTGAATTTGTCATTCTTCTGACTTTTGTTCTATTTAGGCCCTCAACTAACTGGATGATACCCACCCATGCTGGGGAAGCCATTTGCTTTACTCGGTTCATCAAATGCTAATCTCTTCAAGAAACACCCTCATAGACTCCCAGGATGTCTTATTAGCCATCTGGCACACTTAGCCCAGTTAAACCATAAAGTTAACCCTCACACACACCTTTATACTTTCACATTTACTGCAACTACAGATAGAATGCTTCCCTTAGATTGCCTGCTGCTGCTGCTAAGTCGCTTCAGTTGTGTCCAACTCTGTGCGACCCCATAGACGGCAGCCCACCAGGCTCCCCCGTCCCTGGGATTCTCCAGGCAAGAACACTGGAGTGGGTTGCTATTTCCTTCTCCAATGCATGAAAGTGAAAAGTGAAAGTGAAGTTGCTCAGTCGTGTCCAACTCTTAGCAACCCCATGGACTGCAGCCTACCAGGCTCCCCCGTCCATGGGATTTTCCAGGCAAGAGTACTGGAGTGGGGTGCCATTGCCTTCTCCGATTAGACTGCCTAGTGGTTCTCAAACTTTAATGTGCATCAGAATCACTTGGAGGGGCCATTAAAACATCCTGCTGGGCACCATCCACAGAGTTTCTTTTTAGTAGATCTTAGGTGGATTTTGAACCCCACTCCAGTACTCTTGCCTGGAAAACCCCATGGATGGAGGACCCTGGTGGGCTGCAGTCCGTGGGGTTGCTAAGAGTCGGACACGACTGAGCGACTTCACTTTCACTTTTCACTTTCATGCCTTGGAGAAGGAAATGGCAACCCACTCCAATATTCTTGCCTGGAGAATCCCATGGACGGGGGAGCCTGGTGGGCTGCTGTCTATGGGGTCGCACAGAGTCGGACACGACTGAAGCGACTTAGCAGCAGCAGCAGCAGCAGCAGGTGGATTTTGAACTCTCTATGTCTAGGAAGTTCCCAGATGTGGCTAATGTTGCTGATCTCCTCAGCTTTGAGAACTGTTGCTGACTTCTGAAGGCTATTATCACTGTTAATAACTAGTTTTAACATAGCCACTAGAGGGCAGTGGAACCATAGAAAAATTAGATGTGCAATAGAGTCCCTGGTTTATGCTATCAGCTACAGTTTTGCCATAGGCTGTAAGAAAACTAAAGCCAAACATTAATTTCCTGTACAATATCATGAGGCTCATTCTCAACTGTAATATAAATAAAACTTGTCTTTGTGGTTGTGAGGGTCATAGAGATACAGTGCAGTTCTAACTCTGGCTGATGCTTGTATTGTAATCACAGTAAATTAAAAACTGGACTTTCCTAAGTGGGCATTTGCATATATATCTAGTAGTATTGAGGGTTAACATGAACAATTTGTGGTTTCCCAAAGAGGTGGCATTTTGATAATAGGTTTAGTTGCTGCTGCTAAGTCACTTCAGTCGTGTTTGACTCTGTGAGACCCCATAGACAGCAGCCCACCAGGCTCCCCCGTCCATGGGATTCTCCAGGCAAGAACACTGGAGTGGGTTGCCATTTCCTTCTCCAGTGCATGAAAGTGAAAAGTGAAAGTGAAGTCGCCCAGTCGTATCTGACTCTTAGCAATCCCATGGACTGCAGCCTACCAGGCTCCTCCGTCCATGGGATTTTCCAGGCAAGAGTACTGGAGTGGGTTTAGTTACGAAGATAATTCTACACTTAAATAGTATTTATTGTATTGATACATGCACTTTTTATTTTGTGAAAGTGAGACCTAAGTACTTTTAAAATTATTAAACCTAGTATACACTAAACTCAAAGAACATGAAGATTTACAGACTATCAGGAATTTGTAATTCTTTTCTCCCAGATGTATTGTTTGATAGTACAAAAGGACTAGAGAAAAATCAAAAGATACAGTTTGCAGGGTCCTTGTTATATTGTCTTTTGCTTTGGAAGCCCAAAGGCCTGAATTTGATTTCTTGCCTTGTAATTATTACCTGGATGACCTTGATGATTTAATCTAAGTCTCAATTTCTATATATGTAGAGAGAGAATTACATAATACAGCTATCTCTCTGGGTTGTTGAGAAAAATCAGTGAGGTACTATTTGTGATAGTGTTTTATATATTGCAACTATCTTTGAAATTTTGTATTTTGACATACTTCCACCAGCATGCAGTATATTTTGAACTTGGTTTTGATGTCATTGAAGAAGGACATGGCAACCCACTCCAGTACTCTGGCCTGGAAAATCCCACAGATGGAGGAGCCTGGTAGGCTACAGTCCGTGGGGTCGTGCAGAGTCGGACATGACTGAGCAACTTCACTTTCATTTTTCACTTTCATGCATTGGAGAAAGAAATAGCAACCCACTCCATTATTCTTGCCTGGAGAATCCCAGAGACAGAGGAGCCTGGTGGGCTGCTGTCTATGGGGTCTCACAGAGTCAAACATGACTGACTTAGCAGCAGCAGTTGATGTCATTATTATACCATTGTAAAATTGCTCCTGGGCTTCCCTGGTGGCTCAGTGGTAAAGAATCTGCCTGCCAATGCAGGAGATGTGGGTTCGATTTCTGGGTGGCGAAGATCCTCTGGAGAAGGAAATGACAACCCACTCTAGTATTATTTTTTTAATTATGAAAGTGTGATAACACATTTACAGGAAACTTGGAAAATACAGAACAAAGTTACATATGGTTCTACTATATATTACAATGATTTTCTTAAGTAGATAAGATTTTTAGTTGGAGTTTTATATCAAACTCTCAAAAATTAATAGAGTGAATAGACAGAAAAGTAGAAGGATATAGTAGACCTGAAAAGCTCTGTGAACCAATTCAACGTGATTAAGATTGATAAGAATTTTCACACAACAGCAGGATACAAATTCTATTCAAGTTCCCATAGACTATAAGCCAGAAGACACTGGAACATATCCAGAGACGTAAAACAAGGTGCAAAAATTTCATGGTCTAAAGGTATTGAAATCATATAGTCTGTTCTCTTATCACTGTGGAATTATGTTAGATCAATATCAAAAGATATTTGAAAGTAATCTACATTTTTTCAAGTGCAGTGTGACATTTACCAAGAGAGGTCTTTGACTTAGCCATTGAAAGCCTCAATAAAGTTGACTGAAAAAACACAGAGGGTGATTGCAGAGAAGGAAGCATTTAAATGAGAAATTAGTATCAAAATGAAAAATTACTATCAAGGATACTTAGAAAACCTCATATATTTGGAAATTAAATGTTCACTTTTAAATATGGGTATATCTAAAAAGTCATAAGGGAAATTAGAAAATATTTTTAATAGAATAAAAATGAAAAGAGAATGTATCAGAATTTGTCATATGCAGCTGATGCAGCTGTGTGCTGCCCTGCTGCTGCTGCTACTGCTAAGTCGCTTCAGTCGTGTTCGACTCTGTGCGACCCCATAGACGGCAGCCCACCACGCTCTGGGATTCTCCAGGCAAGAACACTGGAGTGGGTTGCCATTTCCTTCTCCAATGCATGAAAGTGAAAAGTGAAAGTGAAGTCGCTCAGTCGTGTCCAACTCCTAGCAACCCCATGGACTGTAGCCCACCAGGCTCCTCCGTCCATGGGATTTTCCAGGCAAGAGTACTGGAGTGGGGTGCCATTGCCTTCTCCGGTGTGCTGCCCAGTGCAGCTAAATACAGTCTCACGCTAGTACTCTTTCCCTGGAAATCCCATGGACAGAGGAGCCTGTAGTCTTATTGTTCTTCTGGACAACAGAACTATGATTGCTTTAAGATTAAACACAAGTTTTACCTTTTGTGTTTGTGTCTAGCAGTATGCACGCTAACTAGACTATAAGCTTGTGATTGTATTTCTATGCCCTTCAGAGGTCTTTGTATAGCATTTTGGGGAGTTTCCAATAGCAACGAGTACTGTTAATTTTTGTGAACCCCTGGAAAAGTGAATATATCTCATTCTATAGACTACTAGGAAAGTCATCTGATTCCTGTTTGGAGCATGAATCAGTCCATCAGTTTGAGGGTTGTGTGTTCAATTCAGTGGTAGGATAAGGCTTAGTAAATACCTGTCTCTTAACTGATTAATCACCACTCCAAAGAGTGATTTGTGTTTTTTGGTGGTCTATGGGCTTCCCTGGTAGCTCAGAGGTTAAAGCGTCTGCCTGCAATGAGGGTTCGATCCCTGGGTTGGGGAGATCCCCTGGAGAAGGAAATGGCAATCCACTCCAGTACTCTTGCCTGGAGAATCCCATGGACGGAGGAGCCTGGTGGTCTACAGTCCATGGGGTCGCAAAGAGTCAGATATGACTGAGTGACTTCACTTACTTACTTATGGATGAAAAGCAGTTTTTAAAAAATTTGTGGGAATATTACTGTTGTAGTCTGTGTTTTTTTTTAAAACAGCTTTATTGAGATATATAAGTCACATACAATTCACCTACTAGAAGTGTACAATTCAGTGTTTTTTACTGTATTTACAGACATGTTCAACCATTCAGTTCAGTTCAGTCACTCAGTCATGTCCAACTCTTTGCAACCCCATGAATTGCCATCACCAACTCCCGGAGTTCACTCAAACTCACGTCCATCGAGTCAGTGATGCCATCCAGCCATCTCATCCTCTGTCGTCCCTTTCTCCTCCTGCCCCCAATCCCTCCTAGCATCAGGGTCTTTTCCAATGAGTCAACTCTTCGCATGAGGTGTCCAAAGTACTGGAGTTTCAGCTTTAGCATCATTCCTCCCAAAGAACACCCAGGACTGATCTCCTGTAGAATGGACTGGTTGGATCTCCTTGCAGTCCAAGGGACTCTCAAGAGTCTTCTCCAACACCCCAGTTCAAAAGCATCAATTCTTCAGCGCTCAGCTTTCTTCACAGTCCCACTCTCACATCCACAACCATTACCGCAGTCAGATTTAGAACATGGGGGTCACAAAAAAGTCAGACACAACTTAGCAATACAACAACAGCAACAACAACATCTTTGGGGAAATGTCTATTTATATCTTTGCTCATTTTTTAGATTGGGCCATTTGTCCTCTTATTATTGATTTGTCCTCTTATTATTGACTTATTATTGACTTCATATACTGTAGATTCAAGTCTCTTAATCAAATACTTGATTTGAAAATATTTACTCTCATTCTTTGATGATGTCTTTTGAAGCACCAGAGTTTTGAACTTAATAACATATAATTTATCAATTTTTCCCTTTGTTACTCATATTTTTGGTGTCATACCTAAGACTCCTTGCCAAATCCAAGGTCATGAATATTTGCCCTTATGTTTTCTCCTAAGAATTTTATAGTTTTGTTCTTACCTTCGTGTCTTTAATCCATTTGAGTTATTTTTTGTACATGGTGTGACATAAGAATCCAGTGTTATTTTTTTGCATGTGGCTATCCATTTGTTCCAGCACCATTTATTAAAAACTCTTCTTTCCCCATGGACTGGTTTTTGCACCCTTGTTGAATTTTAGAATTGGCTTGTCAATTTCTATGAAGAACTCAGTTGGGATTCTGATAGGGATTGTTTTGAATCTGTAGTTTAGTTTGGTTAGTATTGCCATCTTAACAGTGTCTTCCCGTCCTTAAATGTTGGATGTTTTCCATTTATTTAGATATTTAATTTCTTCCAATAATGTTTTATAGTTTTCAGAGTGTGAATTTTATACTTCTTTTGTAATTTAATCCTAGCTATTTCTTTATGATGCCATTGGGGTGGAATTGTTTTCTTGACTTCATTTTAGATTGTTCATTGCCAGTGTATGGAAGCACAACTGATTTTTGTGTATTGCTCTGAAATCCTGCATCTTTGTTAAATTCATTTATTAGTTCTAATAGCTTTTTAGAGGTACCTTAGGACTTTCTATATACAAGAACATGCCCATCTACAAATAGAGATAGTTTTACTCCTTCACATTTGGGTGCCTTTTCTTTTTCTGTGCTTAGTCCCCTTGGCTAGAACTTCCAGTACCATGTTGAATAGAAGTAGTGAGAGCAGACATCCTTGTCTTGCTCCTCATTTTAGGGGTTAAGAGGTCAGTCTTTCACCGTTAATTATGATGTTAGCTGTGGGTTTTTCATAGATGCTGTTTATCAGATTGAAGGAGTTCTCTTCTATGGCTGGTTTGTTTAATATTTTTATCATAAGAGGGGGTGACATAATTTTTGTCAAATTTTTTTGAGAAGATTATGTGGTTGAGATGGTTATGTGATTTTCGTTTTTTGATCTATTGATATGATTTATTATATTAATTGATTTCAGATGATAAACCTATCTTGAATCTTTGAAATAAATCCTGCTTGTATTTTCAGCCATGGATCATGGATCTTCTGTTTCTTCTCTTTCTGGTATTGCCTTTATCTGTATGTTGGTGTGCTTAAGGATTTCTCACGTTTCTCCGAGGCTCTGTTTATTTTTCTTTATTTCTCTGCCCTGTACTTTGGCTTACATAATCTCCATCAATCTGTCTTCAAGTTTACTAGTTCTTTCTTCTACCAGTTCCAACCTATTATTGATCCCTTCTAGCAAACTTTTTTTTGTTATTGTACTTTTAACTCCAGAACTCCATTTGATTCTTTCTACTGATATTCTCTATTTACTGCAACATTGTTGGTACTCTTTTCTTCTTTATATATGATTTTCTTTAGTTTTGTGAAGATATTTATAATGGTTATTTTGAAAATTTTTATGTTGAATCAGGCATCTGGTTGCTCTCATAGGAAGTTTCTGTTGCCTACTTTTATCTTTTTTGGAGTGTTAGTCGTAATTTCCTGTTTCTTTGTATGCCTCATAATTTATTTTGGTACTTAGACATTTTAGGTAATATATTGTAGGAGCTCTGGGCACTGGTCCCCTCATTCTGGGGCTTGTTGTTGCTGTTTGCTTGTTTATTTGTTTAATGATTGGCTGGATTATTTTAGTGAAGTTTATCCTCTGTCACCCTCTACCCCCAGTATTAAGTCTCTGACGCTTCTAGGAACAAACTTAGGTTTTCCCAGTCATGTTGGGGGGACAGCAGCACTCGTAGAATTTTTTCCACTCTGGCCCTGACCACACTCAGCTGTTAAAACTCTGTTAAGTGTTGGGTGGTTGCTCTATTAAAAAAAAAAAAAAAATTATGCCCTGGGGCATAAATTCCTCTACAAATGAATCCAATCAAATTATGGCTTTTTGGACAGAATAGTTTCTGAAATCAGTGTTTGATATTTGTTCTGACCTTAGGAAGACTCCCCCCAGATGTTTTAGTCCCCAGTTTTCTCCCACAAATTAAATTAGCCAGCCTACAGTCTAGGTTTTTTCCTTCATCACACACACAAATCTCCCAGTTGGCTTTCGCCACATTCTCCACTGTTCTTGAGAGTGCTCTTTAGGTTAAATTTCTCCAAGTTGTGTTGCAAATGAAGTCAGTTTCTGTGGGAAGGGATCGGGAGCTACTTGTTTTATGACTGCTTCTTTCCTCAGGTAAAATCTCTGACCCAGGACTCTGGAGCTAGAGGTGGGGACAATGGCAAGCTTCTCTCTGTGTGATACCCCCATTATAGAAGCTTCAGTTCCACAAGTAGGATTTGGATGAAAGTAGGGAGCCCCCACCTCTTGACTGCACTTGCCTGAGACAGCTGGTGCAAGATGGGAAACACTGAAGTCTTGCTAAGTCTCAGGAAGAAGTCCCTAAGAGGGAGCCCCATATTCCTGGCTGCAGGAGCCTTTGAGTGGAGTGTCTGCCTCATTGAGCTGGGTGTGGAGTAGAGAGAGTGGTCTTGATTCAGATAACACAGACTCTCACCTTTCTTACAGAAACTTTCTTAGGTATTTTTGGAATAGATGTTTCTCCATTTGTTGTTTACACTTACTATCATTTCCAGAAGTTTTACTTGCTTACTTTTTAATAATTCTCAGTTTCCCTAGGGAGTGATTCAGCGGAGCTCTTCTTGCTGACATGTCATTATTCACAGCAGTGTGTTGTTCTTGACAACTGTCCACTAACCTAACATTAAGAAGATTCATACAACTCAAGTCAGTGAGTTTAAAATAAGAAAAATCTCTTGATTCATTGTGAGAATTCAAGGCCCTCCAGGCACCCATGTAAACATAACTCTTCTTTGAATGGAGTTGCTCAGATAATTTGAATCCAGGATGCTCTAGGAGACCCAGCTCCCAGTTCAGTTCTTTCTATCTTTCTAAACACTTTTCTGTGATACAGAAATCTGTATGCAGGTCAGTAAGCAACAGTTAGAACTGTGCATGGAACAACAGACTGGTTCCAAATAGGAAAAGGAGTTCGTCAAGGCTGTATATTGTCACCCTATTTATTTAACTTATATGCAGAGTACATCATGAGAAATGCTGGGCTGGAGGAAGCACAAGCTGGAATCAAGATTGCCGGGAGAAATATCAATAACCTCAGATATGCAGATAACACCACCGTTATGGCAGAAAGTGAAGAAGAACTAAAGAGCCTCTTGATGAAAGTGAAAGAGGAGAGTGAAAAAGTTGGCTTAAAGCTCAACATTCAGAAAACGAAGATCATGGCATCTGGTCCCATCACTTCATGGGAAATAGATGGGGAAACAGTGGAAACAGTGTCAGACTTTATTTTTGGGGGCTCCAAAATCACTGCAGATGGTGATTGCAGCCATGAAATTAAAAGACTCTTACTCCTTGGAAGGAAAGTTACGACCAACCTAGACAGCATATTAAAAAGCAGAGACATTACTTTGCCGACAAAGGTCCGTCTAGTCAAGGCCATGGTATTTTCAGTGTTCATGTATGGATGTGAGAGTTGGACTATAAAGAAAGCTGAGTGCTGAAGAATTGATGCTTTTGAACTGTGGTGTGGAGAAGACTTTTGAGAGTCCCTTGGACAGCAAGGAGATCCAACCAGTCCATCCTAAAGGAGATCAGTCCTGGGTGTTCATTGGAAAGACTGATATTGAAGCTGAAACTCCAGTACTTCGGCCACTTGATGCAAAGAGCTGACTCATTTGACAAGACCCTGATGCTGGGAAAGATTGAGGGCAGGAGGAGAAAAGGATGACAGAGGATGAGATGGCTGGATGGCATCACCGACTCAATGGACATGGGTTTGGGTGGACTCTGGGAGTTGGTGGTAGACAGGGAGGCCTGGCGTGCTGTGGTTCATGGGGTCGCAGAGAGTCAGACATGACTGAGCAACTGAACTGAACTCCGTGATACAGTGGTAACATGTTTTTGTCTTTCACAGATCAGTTCAGGTCAGTTGCTCAGTTGTTTCTGACTCTTTTTGACCCCATGGACTGCAGCACCCCAGGCTTCCCTGTCCATCACCAACTCCCAGAGCTTGCTCGAACTCATGTTCATCGAGCTGGTGATGCCGAACAACCATCTCATCCTCTGTCGTCTCCTTCTCCTCCTGCCTTCAGTCTTTCCCAGCATCAGGGTCTTTTCTAATGAGTCAGTTCTTTGCATTATGTGGCCAAAGTAGTGGCACTTCAGCTTCAGCATCAGTCCTTCCAATGAATATTCAGGACTTTTACAAATAGCAGCTATATTTAGACTGTGTCCTTTTAAAGTCAGTCTTAATGACAAAATTTCTTGGATTTAAGATTAGGGTAACTCATCAGTTAGCCTTTTGAGTTGCACTCACCCATTTGTTTATATTATGAGCAATAGCCAAGCTAGCAGGCATGGGCAGTGCAGTTCAAGAGTAACAGCAGAACACTGCACGTGTGACCTTACCCTATTGGCACTTCACGTGGAGCTGCCTGGTTGGTGGAGAGGCAAATCCCTGATGTGCTGGCCTGTGTTACCTGTGATTGTTAGTGATGGATAATGCAGAGGCCTGTCTAGCAGTCTGTGATAGGCAGAGATCCCTGAGTTTCTACTGCTGGATAGTGATGTGTAAACAAAAAGGGCAGAAGCCCCTCTTTAACTGTACCATATAGGAAAACATCATATTTCTATCACAGTGTATACTCAAATATCTTAAATCATATGTTATCATTCTCTCTACAAAGGAAAAGATACTTTGCCTACACAGGAAGCAAAACTGTCAGCTATGGACTTATATAACAAGGAAAGTTAAATAGTTTCAACAAATTTGGCAATATTGATAAGAGATGGAATTCTTAGATTTATGAAAATCACTGAGATCTGATTTTTCTGCATCTTTCACTGAGATTAGAAAATCAAACATCAAGAAAATTTCCCACTCTTGGCTATAATATGCAAATGCCTGCTTTAATTAGTACATTTGGGCTATACAAGGACTTCCAAAAGTCTTTAGAGTTAAAAGTCTTTCCAATTTTCAGCTAAAATGGGTTTGTTGTTCTGCCATTGTTGTCTTGTCAACTGTTTTCTTTTTGGTAATGAAAAAGATAAACTTTTTTTCATGGCATTTTTCATCCCCTTCAGTTTCATGCAATATACAGCTGAATGCACTGTGGTCTAGGTACATTAAGCATTGTTAATAGGATTCATTTTTTCAGGAATATAATAACAGGTATTTTTAAAAGGGACTAAAGGGCAAGGAAGAGAAGGAAAAAAGAAAAAGGAGTCACTCTTCTAAGTACATAGTTCGGTCATGGGATGTATGCAGATGAGTTTTTTTCCCTTTTTATCATGAGGAGTGTTTGAAAAGCACCTATCTGATAGTCCATGCATCATTCTTGATCTTATCATTTTAATTCAACAGTAAATAGAAAACAAATGCTTTTTTTTTCCTTGAAGGTATGATCATGACATCTTGCAAACACATTTTTGTTAAGTTAAAGGTAATAGGCTCTATTTTTCTTCTGTCATTGTGTCAGGGAGAGACAGCATTCCAAGGAGTCGTTTTAAATACCCTATCTGTATGCACTGTGACATCTGATGGCATTGTTGAGCTCACCTGATGGACCACAAAGAACCCTGATTTATGAACCCATAATTGGGTTTCCAATAAACATTTGTCAAAATAATGTATTAGTTCAAACCAAAGCCTTCTTTATTTATTCATATAAAAGAGCACTTAACTTTCAACAAAGAATTGCCTATCATCAAAAACACTCTATAAATGAATCAAATTTATGAAGACACGGTTCTGGAGAGTGACTGCTCAGAGACTACAGCTTATTTTAACTCTTTAGAGGACTAAGTATTCTAACTTGCTGGTTTTCACCACATTCCTTCATATTTTTAAGTTCAAATAAAATATACTTCAATGTTTACTTGTCAAGGTACTTGTTACAAAATGAATCTAGTGACTTAAAGATTTATTCAATTATGAATCTTTAGCATGTATCATTTTATAGCTATCTCAAATTCTGTTATGAAAACATATTTTTATCCATTCTTACTCAATTTACTTCTAAGTAAGAACAAAACATACACTGCCCTCATATTAGTTTGTCAATTGCTAAGGTTTCTGATAAAGATCAATGATCTTTATTTTAAATTTTACTTGTTTACTCTTTAACAGATTAGTCTTTGTTTCCATTGGAGTTTCATGTCAATAAGTAAGATATGTAATTTACACAGCATATATGTCTTGTATCCTTAACTTTAGAGACTATATTATTACAGATTACCTTATGAAGCATTGTTTTAATATTTTATAGTCACTATCTTCTTTTTTATTGTGGCATAATATACACAACATAAAATTTACCATTTTAACCAGTTTTGAATATACAATTTAGCGGCATTAAATACTTTATAATGTTGTACAATCATAATCAGTATCTATTTCCAGAACATTCTCATTATCTCAAACAGAAACTCCGTACCCATTAAACAATAACTCTTCATTCCTTTCTCCCCTCCAGCCAGCCTTGATAATATTTATTCTATTTTGTTTATGAATGTGACTAGTCTAGGTACCTCATATGGTTGAATCATATGTTTTTACTC
Organism: Bubalus bubalis; assembly: GCF_019923935.1. Taxonomy (NCBI): domain Eukaryota; kingdom Metazoa; phylum Chordata; class Mammalia; order Artiodactyla; family Bovidae; genus Bubalus; species Bubalus bubalis. Next base: position 47,754,164 of record NC_059171.1, on the reverse strand, counting down.
TTGTGTCTGGCTTATTTCACTTGTAATATTTTCAAGGTTCACCTATCATATTGTAGCATATATCAGAATTTTTATGGCTGAATAATATCCCATCATATGTATACACCACATTTTGTTTATCCATTCATCTGTCAGTGGACACTTGAATTGTTTCCACTTTTTGACTGTTGGGAACTTTTGCTACTGTGAACATTCATGTACATTTATCTATTTGAGTCACTATTTTCAGTTTTTTTAGAGTGGAATTGCTGAATCATAATTCTGTTAAAACGTTTTGAGGAACCTTACTCTCCCCTTTAAAAAATTTATTAAAAGTGTCATTCCTTATGCTAAATATTAGAGTCATCTTCAGTCATGATATTATTTGAAAACATTAGTGTATAAACAGTGTATAAACAGGTTAAGTCAGCTGTTCACATTAATAAGTATTTAAGCAAACAACATTGATGGAGGGGCTTCCCAGATGGTGCCAGTGGTAAAGAACCCACCTGCCAATACAGGTTAGATGGAAGATACATGGGTTTGATCCCTGGGTTGGCAAGATTTCCTGGAGAAGGCAATGACAACCCACCCTAGGATTCTTGCCTGGAGAATCCCCTGAACAGAGGAGCCTGATGGACTACAGTCCATGGGGTCGCACAGAGTTGGACATGACTGAAGTGACTTAGCACGTACACATGCATGATGGTGTTCCATGTAGAGTTCTAGCCACTGAGATCACAAAGATAAATAAGATAAGGTCCCTGATCTGAAGGGATCCTTATAGTCCCCGAATCTTAAAAAAATTCAGTCACTAGCAATAGGCTCAAGTCTGCTGTACAATTTGAAGAGCTTTATTTATTTGAGTTATGAAGCAGAAATAAGTTTTCATGCTCTTATTTTTTTAAAGAAAATATAGAGGCACTATTGAAATTTTGAACCAAATGTGGTAGAGTTTTGGTAAAGAAAGGTTGATCCTGAATTATTTTGTGATTGGAGGATGTGAAAAGGGATTTACATGAAGGAGTCTCAGCCTGGGATTTGTGAGAAAGAGATTAGCGAGTGAAAATTATTAGACATAAGGTAAACTAAAGGATTCCCTTTGGTATATACTCTGCCTATAATTTGGGGGAAAGGTTAATACATATTGGGGTGGAACATGGTCCACCGCTACTTCTGAAGAATGGTGATTAATTTTGAAGTGTTTTGAGGCAGTGGTCTTGCTCATTTATAGCTGGTCATGGGACCTTCTGGGCCTTTGCAGGATAGAGCAAGGATCATCCAGCTGAAGTTCTTTAAGAACGTATGGGTATCCTCTCAGTTTGTGCTCTGCTCCTTTTTAGCATTTCTAGAGGTTTGGACTTGAGGTCAGAATCACCCTTGTAGGCTTCACCTGAAATAGAATTTGAGAGTTCATGGCTGACTGCTCTGGCTCTTGGGAAGTCCCAGTACTGTTTTCCTTCTGTTTATAATAAATAATTTTCATCAACAGTGCATGTATTCAATTTACAGGTGTTTGACCTTTTTAGCCTACATGGAAATTTCAGATTAAAAAGCAGATCTAGAACTTATTGAAGAAAAAAAGAAATTCTTTCCTTCTGCCATCTTATAGTAGATGAAAGTCCAGTGAGCTGTCTCTGACTCCTGTTTGAAGCACAAATGCAAACAGTGGTGGTGCTTCACCTTAAATTCATCTTCAAGTATATTGGGGAAGGGAACTTACACCCTGGCCTTGAGTTGATCTTGAATATACACTGACTGATAATTGATGAGCTGGATTTGCTGCTGCTGCTGCTAAGTCGCGTCAGTCGTGTCCGATTCTGTGTGACCCCATTGAAGGCAGCCCAACAGGCTCCTTTGTCCCCAGGATTCTCCAGGCAAGAATACTGGAGTGGGTTGCCATTTCCTTCTCCAATGCATGAAAGTGAAAAGTGAAAGTGAAGTCGCTCAGTCGTGTCCGACTCTTAGTGACCCCATGGACTGCAGCCTGCCAGGCTCCTCAGTCCATGGGATTCTCCAGGCAAGAGTACTGGAGTGGGGTGCCATTGCCTTTTCCGGAGCTGGATTTAGTGGACACCAATTCTGGGTAATACATTGGCATTTGCTTCTGAAGTCTGCAATGGATTCAACTCCTGCTGTAAGTTTAGACTCAGCTTGGTCAGGACCTGGTGGTTCATCCCATCTGGCATGGCTTTACTTCACCTTTCACTGATGCTTCATTGGTCTCAAGTCTCTGCCATGAGCTGCCGAGAACATTGACTATCTCCTTATCCTCTTCTGTGGGTCTCTTGGTTCCTCAGCATTGAAAGCCCCACCATGACTGCTATCCTGTTAACTTCTTGCCTAAGGAACCTGTGGAAACCTTTGGGTTTACTCCACCAGATGAGAGATTAGGAATGATAATTAGGCATCTTTCTTTTTTTAAACTAGGCCTCTTTCTGACTATCTGTTTCTGCCTTCTTTACTCTGTGGGGGATGTTTTACTTCTTTACTCTGTATTAGCATAGTGTTGCCTTGCATAGTGGTTTTGTTCCTGAGACCCAAGAGCCCCTTTGCCTTCAACGTTCCTTTTATCTTACCTAATAGTCCACCCCGCATCCTCCCCCACTTCAGCCTGGAAAGTATGGGTAGGAAATACTTTTCTTCTGCTGCTTCCCTTCTCTTCTGTCTTCCTTCCTCTTCCCAAAAGCCACTTGCAAAGGAAGAAATAGGTTTTCACACTTCTCATTGTCTTATCTGTACTTTTCTTCTGTAAAAATCTCTGATCAAGTCAGCCAGATCTGCCTCTTCACCCATAAAGGAATCTTAAAAATCTTTTTTCTCTCACACAAAGCCTGACTTTGAAGACTATTTCCTAAGCTTGTTGACTTGAAAACTCTATTTGGTGGCTCTAGTGATTATTTACTTTTATTTTCTCTTCTATATTGATGCTGCAGCAATCCTAACCTCTTTACCCCACTTCCCAAGGAAGATGGATACTTCATGATATCTAAATAGTATGCAAAAGAGGAAAGCCTGGTAATATACTTCAAAAAATGTTACATGTGCTATCTATGGATCAAGAGGCTGTTTTAGTTCATCTGTCTTGCATGTGACATTCAGTTCAGTTCAGTTCAGTCGCTCAGTCATGTCCAACTCTTTGCGACCCCATGAATCGCAGCATGCCAGGCCTCCCTGTCCATCACCAACTCCCGGAGTTCACTCAGACTCACGTCCATCGAGTCGGTGATGCCATCCAGCCATCTCATCCTCTTTCGTCCCCTTCTCCTCCTGCCCCCAATCCCTCCCAGCATCAGAGTCTTTTCCAATGAGTCAACTCTTCTCATGAGGTGGCCAAAGTACTGGAGTTTTAGCTTCAGCATCATTCCTTCCAAAGAAATCCTAGGGCTGATCTCCTTCAGAATTAGCCTATAAGTAAAGATAGGGTTAGAATAGCTGCAAAGAAAATGTGGCCTGGGTTGATTGATATGTAGGCTGGTAGTACCTAAAATGTCCTTTGACTGTATCCACTAAAGATAGTTTATACAGTGACCTTCAGATCATCCATTCTCACTTGTCAAACCCTGTTTCCTAACGTTTGGATAAAGCAAATGGCTCAATCCTGCTGTAGCATGAATCTTTCAAGACCTGGCAAAAAAAGAATTTTGAATATTGGCAGATCTTTGCAAGATAATTTATTAAAAATAAATAAAAGTTGATTTATTTTAAAAAGCCAAGAAAATACATGTTTTAGATAAACAAAGTAAAATATACAAAATAAAATTTTGTCACCTGCCTTGTGTAATGTTAAACACTTATAATTAGACTTTATTTAAGATGGTCCAGCCAAGCACCAAATTATTCTTGGCAATCTAATGCTGTAATACCATGAGAATGTCTTTTTTTGCATCATTACTGTATGTTTTCTCTACCAGACTATAAGCAACTTGAGAGCAAGACTGTGTCTTATTCACTTTGTTAATCCCAGGCTCTAAAGTGATAATTGGAACATTGTAAATATTAACACGTATTTACTGTCTGGATCTTTGCTGATCTATGAACAAAACACTTGTAAATGAGAACAAAAAGCCAATTATATATCTCTTTTTAGTGTTGTATGTTTGGGACAATACTCCATGACAGGGGGGAACCTAATAATTTGAGTTTTAACTTGTATTGACCCCGAAATGAATTTGAATGGCCCAATTTAATACTAGTCAGGGCTTATGGTGAAAAACATATTTCTTTGCAATCTAATCTAGCTTATAACATCATGAAATGCCTTCATTATCACAGCCTTCACAAGCTAACAAGCTAGGAATCCTAACTTTTATGAATTGATAGGAGTGTAAAAACACACAAGGTTTCATTTGATATACTACAAGTACTCTTGATTATGATGTCTCCTGGTCATAATATCATACTGAAATACCATGGCAACTTAAAAAAAATATTTATACAAATGTTAAAAAATAAAACTAAAAAACTTTGTGAGATGAATAGCAAAAATCAGCCCTTTGATTTTTAATTTATGGCTTGCAAGTCTTTGCCTTTTAGGACTTGAAAATGTTTCAGTTTTCACCATTTATAGCCAGGTATGAAGTAAGGGGAATACTTTGGTATTGAAAGTTTAAAGAATTTTAATGGCAAGAATAAAGCATTGTTGGTTCCAAATGAACAAGTGTTTTGAGAATTGTTATTGTTTTATATAAAAAAAGTTATTTGTGCATGTAAGAGAAACACACTTTTGTGATAAACCTATTACATTGTCATTGTGCTATAACAGAAATCTTGTTACTTTGTAAAAAGCCCCAATATTATGATTACTGAGTGCTCAGAAATGTTCTTTGAGTGGTTGTAAACAGATCTGATCAATGAGGTAAGCAGTTCATAAATGTCTTTGAGGGATTTTTAGTTTGGGTTGCCCAACTGAAAAAGGAGTATTATTTGGCATGTCTATGGATATAATGGTATGCTAGGCAGCAGGTCTGTGGCTTAATTTAGCCAGAGAATGTACATTAACAAATTGGCTCTGTCAATGATGGATTATGCCTGAAAGAAGTTAACTGAATGCAATCTACTGGCCATGGTCATAGAGCAACACAGGTTTTTTTCTTCTTCCCATCAGGCTGACTTTTCTTCTGGCTCAGCACTTAACAAGCTCCACATGCAAAACTGGATGATCCTGGTTGTTGTAAAGCAGCCTCAATGTGTGCATTTTGGGAAAGGGAAGAAACACTTAGATTACATTTTTTGTGTTAATCTTTTGGAATGTGTGTGGATCAGACTCTGGGAAGGAGATGGATAGCTTCATGGTGAAATGTTGGCATACCATTTCTAGCTTCCATTTGTCAGCTAAAAAAGGGGAAGTGTTCTGGGTCAAAAACAGTGATTTATTTGCTACTTACAAAGAAAATGAATGGACAAACATGAGTGTGTCATTGTAATATTTGGACTTAAAGGCCACCATAAAGTCAAGCCACTTAATTAGTCCTTAAGCCAGTTGGTTGCAGTTAACTCTTCATTTCTTTATAATTTTTGTTAGGTTTAGTAAGAAGGCAGAGTATGGCTGTTAGTATGGGGTCACCTTTATGTAGAATAAAAATATGGAGATTTAAAATTTAGAGCAGTGGTTCAGTAGAAATGACTCCATACCATTCTTTGGGCACTCTTTAATCATACTTTTCAATTTTTTTTTTTTTTTTTCCAAATCTCAAGCATCTTTATCTTTTTTTTCTTTTTTTTTAAATTTAATTTAATTTTTTAAACTTTACATAATTGTATTAGTTTTGCCAAATATCAAAATGAATCCGCCACAGGTATACATGTGTTCCCCATCCTGAACCCTCCTCCCTCCTCCCTCCCCATTCCATCCCTCTGGGTCGTCCCAGTGCACCAGCCCCAAGCATCCAGTATCGTGCATCGAACCTGGACTGGCAACTCGTTTCATACATGATATTTTACATGTTTCAATGCCATTCTCCCAAATCTTCCCACCCTCTCCCTCTCTCTCAGAGTCCATAAGACTGTTCTATACATCAGTGTCTCTTTTGCTGTCTCGTACACAGGGTTATTGTTACCATCTTTCTAAATTCCATATATATGCGTTAGTATACTGTATTGGTGTTTTTCTTTCTGGCTTACTTCACTCTGTATAATAGGCTCCAGTTTCATCCACCTCATTAGAACTGATTCAAATGTATTCTTTTTAATGGCTGAGTAATACTCCATTGTGTATATGTACCACAGCTTTCTTATCCATTCATCTGCTGATGGACATCTAGGTTGCTTCCATGTCCTGGCTATTATAAACAGTGCTGCGATGAACATTGGGGTACACGTGTCTCTTTCCCTTCTGGTTTCCTCAGTGTGTATTATACTTTTCAATTTTTCTTTGCATCACTCAGACGTTGGACACATGTCACCTTCAATAGCGCATCTCTTCTTTGAGGGTCTACCTCTAATTTCATAGTTGATGGAAGTTCTCAACTGATGATATACCAGCTTTCTATATAAAAATTGAAAACAAATCCTTACATTTCTAAGAAAAATAGCATTTGGATTGAATAACCAATCCATTTATTACTTATCGGGCTAGAATACGCTTCAGTAACAAAGAATGCCCAAATTTCAGTGACTTAACAATACAAAAATTTAACTTTCACACTACATGTCCACAAATAATGGGCAGAATCTTTGACAGAACTTCTGTCTAGACAGATGCTTTCATGATTACTTGGAAAAGGGAACATGTTAAATCACGTCCTGGCTCTTAAAGCTCTCGCTTCATGTTGCTGCTACTGCTGCTAAGTCACTTCAGTCGTGTCCGACTCTGTGTGACCCCATAGACGGCAGCCCACCAGGCTCTCCCATCCCTGGGATTCTCCAGGCAAGAACACTGCAGTGGGTTGCCATTTTCCTTCTCCAATGCATGAAAGTGAAAAGTGAAAGTGAAGTTGCTCAGTCGTGTCCGACCCTCAGCGACCCCATGGACTGCAGCCCACCAGGCTCCTCCGTCCATGGAATTTTCCAGGCAAGGGTGCTGGAGTGGGGTGCCATTGCCTTCATGATTACTTGGAAAAGGGAACATGTTAAATCATGTCCTGGCTCTTAAAGCTCTCACTTCATAGCCATTCACATTTTATTGACCACAGTGAAAGTGTTAGTCACTCAGTCATGTTCCACTCTTTGCCACCCCATGGATTGCAGCCCGCCAGGCTCCTATGTCCATGGAATTCTCCAGGCAAGAATATGGGAGTGGGTTGCCATTCCCTTCTCTAGGGGATCTTCCCAACCCAGGGATTAAACCCAGGTCTCCTGCATTGCAGGCAGATTCTTTACCATCTGAGCTACCAGAGAAGCCAAAGCAAATCAGTATTTGCCTACTCCAAAGTCTCAAAGATTTTCTCCTATATTTTCTTCTAGGAGATCTGTAATTTGCATTTAGGTTTGTGAGCCATTTTGGATTATTTTGGTCTGTGGTATGAGATAAGGATTGAATTTTCTTTCTTTCCAGATGGATTTCCAGTTGTTCCAGAACAATTTGTTGAAAAGACTGTCCTTTCCCCATATAGTTATCATAGCACCTTTGTAAATAATAAATTGACTATCTATTTGACTGTCTGTTCTAAACTATTACTGGGCTGTCTCTCTTGGTCCATTGCTGTATATGTCTGTCCGTAGGCCAGGGAATAGTGTTTTGATTACTGTATCTTTAAGTTTGAAATAGGAGAAGGCAATGGCACCCCACTCCAGTACTCTTGCCTGGAAAATCCCATGGACGGAGGAGCCTGGTAGGCTGCAGTCCATGGGGTCGCAAAGAGTTGGACACGACTGAGCGACTTCACTTTCACTTTTCACTTTCATGCATTGGAGAAGGAAATGGCAACCCACTCCAGTGTTCTTGCCTGGAGAATCCCAGGGACGGCAGAGCCTGGTGGGGCCTTCTATGGGGTCGCACAGAGTCGGACACGACTGAAGCGACTTAGCAGCAGTAGCAGCAGCAAGTTTGAAATAGATAGTCTTAAGTCCTGTAACTTTGTTCTATTTCAGTATTGTTTTCACTGTTTTAGGTCGTTTCAGTTCAGTTCAGTTCAGTTGCTCAGTCATGTCCGACTCTTTGCGATCCCATGAACCGCAGCACGCCAGGCCTCCCTGCTGCTACTGCTAAGTCATGTCAGTTGTGTCCGACTCTGCGCGACCCTGACGGGCGCCCACCAGGCTCCCCCATCCCTGGGATTCTCCAGGCAAGAACTCTGGAGTGGGTTGCCATTTCCTTCTCCCATGCATGAAAGTGAAAAGTGAAAGTGAAGTCGCTCAGTCGTGTCCGACTCTAGTGACCCCATGAACTGCAGCCCACCAGGTTCCTCCGTCCATGGGATTTTCCAGGCAAAAGTACTGGAGTGGGGTGCCATTGCCTTCTCCGAATTTCATGCTAAGATATATAAATACAACAGATTGGTATATATTGGCCTTAGACCCTGTAAGCTTTCTAAATTCACTTATTAAATTTTAGTACCTTTTTGATATGTATTGATGTCTTCTATGTATATAATAATTTCTTTTTCATGGTAAGATAGTTTACCTCTTCTTTTTCAAGTAGTATGCCTTTTATTTATTTTCTTTCATTATTTCACTAGTAGGACCTCAACAGTGTTGAACAGAAGTTGTCAGAGCAGATATATGCCTTGTTTCTGATCTTTGAGGAGAAAATATTGTCTTCACTATTAAGCATGATGTTAGTTGTGGGTTTTTTAGTAGCTATAAATCTTTAGTAGATGCTTTTTTTTATCAAGTTGAGGAAGTTTTCTAGTCCCAGTTTTCTGAGATTTAAAGCTTAAGATAGGTATTAAAGTTTCTTAAGTATTTTTTATGCATTGATTTGAGATGCTCAGATGTCTTTTCTCCTTCATTCTTCTAATATGATGAATTACACTGATTTATTTTCAATTTATTTTATTTATCAATTACATAAATCAATTGATTTATTTTATCAATCTTGTATTCTCAGGAAAACCCTATTTGGTCATAATGTATACACTTTTATGTATTGCTGGATTTAATTTGCTTATATTTTATTAATATTTTTTCTTCTATGTACATGAAGCATATTAGTCTTAAAGTTTCTTGCCATGTCTTTGCCTTTTATTGTTATTGGGGAAAGACTTGTCTCATAAAATCAGCTTGTCTCATAAAATAGAGGCGAGGTCCCTCCTCCTCTATTTTTTAAGAATTCTATCTACAGAACTAATATTATTCCTTTCTTGAGTATTTGAAGTAATTCACCAGTGAAGCAATCTGGACCTGGAGTTTTATTTATGAGAAGAGTTTATTCTGATTTATTTTCTCTAGTTGATAGGAGGGCTATTCAGATGTTCTATTTTTTCTAAAATCAGCTTTGGTAATTTGTATCTTTAAGGAATTTGTCTATTTCATCTAATCAAAAATATTTTGCAAAAATTGTTTTACAATAGTATCTTCTTTTAAGTATCTGTAAGATCTTAGTGATTTTCCTTCTTTCAATCCTAGTATTAGTAATTGAGCTTTCTTTTTTTTAAAACCAGAGATTCTTTTCAGTTTTGTCAGACTTCTGAAAAAACTGGCTTATATTTCATTGAAGGAAGAGAGGGATGAATGGATGAGATGCAGGGTATTTTTAGAGTAGTAAAACTATTATATATGAAACTGTAATAATGGATACATTTCATTGTGCATTTGTTAAAACCCATAGAACTTGTACAACACAAAACAGTAAACCTTTCTTCCTTCCCCTAGAACCCTTGGCAATCGTTGATATTTTTACTATCCCTTTTAAGAAATGTCATGTAGTTGATCCAGGGTACAATCAAGGCTTATGCAGTACATTTTCTTATTATGTCTCTTTAGCCTGTTTAAGTCAGAACTGAACTTTTGCTTTCGTCCATCCCAACTCGACCATGACATTGATGGAAGAGTTGCAGAAGAGTTTGAGCCACAGATGTAGAAAACGAACTAGTAGTTGCTAGTGGGAAGGACGGGGAGAGGCAATATAGGGGTTGGGGAGAGGGAGGTACAAACTAGCGTGTGTAAGATAGGCTACAAGGATGTGTCGTACATCATGGGGAATATATCAAATACTTTATAATAACTGTAAATAGAGTATAATCTTTAAAAATTGTACATAAATTAAAAAAAAATAAGGGAATCTCAAAAAGAAAAAAGTCCTAGAAGAAAACATAGGCAGTATACTCTTTAACATTAATCTAAGCAGGTTTCTTTTTTTTTTTTTGGATCTGTATTCTCAGGCAAAGGGAACAAAAGTGAAAATAAGCAAATTGGACCTATTCACAATAGCCAGAACATGGAAGCAACCTAAATGTCCATCCACAGAGGAATTAATAAAGAATGTAGTATATATATATGATGAAATATTAGTCATAAAAATGAATGAAATTGGGTCATTTGTAGTGATCTGGATGGACCTAGAGTCTGTCACAGAGTGAAGTTAAGTCAGAGAAAACCATATATTAACATATATATGGAATCTAAAAAAAATAGTACAGATGAACCTGTTGAGGGGCAGGAATACAGATGCAGATGTAGAGAACATACATGTGGACATAGGATGGGGAAGGAGAGGATGGAACAAATTGATAGAATAGCATTGACATATATACACTATCGTGTATAAAGCAGATAGCAAGTGGGAAGGTGCTGTATAACATAGGGAGCTCAGCTGAGTGCTCTGTGATGACCTAAAGGGGTGGGATGGGGGTGGATGGGAGGAAGGCTCAAGAGTGAGGGGTTATGTATATACATATAGCTGATTAATACTGATGTATGGCAAAAGGCAACACAACATTGTAAAGCAATAATACGCCAAAGCAAACAAATAAAACCTTCTCAAAACTAAAAAAACTTTTACACAGTAAAGGAAACTATCAACAAAATGAAAAGGGAACTTACTGAATGGGAGAAACTATTTGCAAATGATATGACTGGAAAATATATTAAGAACTCATACAACTCAAAAAAAAACAAAAAACCCAATTAAAAAATGAGCAGGAAAAAAAAAATGAGCAGAGGAAAATGGATAGGCATTTTCCCAAAGAAGACATACAGATAACCATAGGCACATTAAAGATACTCAGCATTATTAATCATGAGGAAAATGCAACTCAAAGCCACAGTGAGCTACCTCATACTTGAAGCCACTATGGAAAACAGTATAGAGGTTCCTCAAAAATTTTAAAATAGAACTGCCATTCAACACAGCAATTCCACCCCTGGGTAATTATCTGAAGAAAATGAAGACAGTAATTTGAAAAGATATATGCACCGCAGTGTTCACAGCAGCATTATTTACAATAGCCAAAATAGGAAGCAATGTAAGAGCTTGTTGACAAGTGAGTGGATAAATAGGATGTGGCACATATATACAACAGAATATTACTTAGAAGATTATATCATAATACATAATATATAATAAATGATTAAAATAATATATAATATTATATAAAAATGAAATCTCAGCCATTTGTGACAACATTTATGGTCATGGAGGGTATTATGCTTAGTGAAATAAGTCAGATTGAGAAAGACAAAGGATGTTTTCACTTATGTGTGGAATTTAAAAAACAAAAGAACTAATATAACAAATCAGAAATGGACTCATAAAGAAAAAAACTAGTTGTTACCACATAGGAAGGTGTGAGGGGAGGGGGAAATGGAAGGGGATTAAGAGGTACAAACCACCACTTATAAACTAAGTTGCTGGGATATAATATACAGCACAAGGAATATAGTATAACAAGTGTATGATGTGTAATCTGTAAACATGTTGAGTCACTATGTTGTACACCTGATAATAATAGTGTAGTAAGTCAAATATATGTAAAAGACTATCTTTTTTCATTTATCATAATCCTTTAAGACTTATCCAGGCATCAGTAATTTGTTATTTTTAATGCTGAGTAGCATTTTATTGTATGGATATACCACACTTTACATTGATGGACATTTGACTTGTGTTCAGTTTTTGGCTTTTCAAATAAAGCTATTTTGAACATTTGTGTACAAGTCTTTGTATAAACATATATTTCCTTTCCCTTGAGTAAATCCCAATGAGTGAAATGGCTGGCTATATGTATTTAACATTTTAAGAAACTGACAAACTATTTTCAAAAATGATTATATCATTTTATATTTTTACCAGCACTGCATGAGATTTTCAGTTGTTTCATATCTTTGCCAACACTTGGTATGTTCATTTTGTTAATATTAGACATTTTAATTGTTGTACAATGATCTCTCATTGTGATTTAAATTTGTGTTTTATTAATGATTAATAATGATAAGCATCTTTTGATATGCTTATTTGTCATATATCTTGTTTGGTGATGGGCCTGTTCAAATCTTTTGTCTACTTGTGTTGAATTTTGAGAGTTCTTTTTGTATTCTGAATACAGTCCCTTATCAGGTATGTACTTTGTAAAGGTTTCTTCTCAGTCAATGGCTTGTTTTGTTATTCTCTTAACAGGGTCTTTTTGAAGAGTAGAAGTTTTAAATTTTGTTGAAGTCCAGTTAATCAATTTATTCTTTTATGGATCATACTTTATGTTTCATATCTAAGAAATTTTAGCCTGATCCAGGGGTCAGCAAACTATAACCTATAGTGCAAATATGGGCTGTTGATTGTTTTATATGATCTGCGGTCAAGAAATTTTTAATAGAAATTTTTGAGATAACTATAAGTTCATGTGAAATTATAGCAAACAATAAAGAGGCATGCATATAAACTTTCTCTAATTTCTCCCAGTGGTAGAAGTTTGCAAAACTGTGTAGTTTAATATCACATCCAAGTTATTGACACAATCCACAAACCTTATTCAGATTTCTGCAGTCTTTCTTTTACTCATTTGTGTGGGTAAATACTTTAACATTTTTAAATGGTTGGAAATCAACCATTTCCAAATCAAAAGTGTATTATTTCTCAATATATGAGTATTATATGAAATTCGCATGTCAGTGTCCAAAGTAAAGTTTCATTGGAACATTTATTCCTTTATGTATTATCTGTGACTCTATGATAACAGAATGGGGTAATTGTAACAGAAGCTATATGTGATAATCCCATTACCTTCCACTGTTGCTCAATGCCCTATAAATTGCTGTGATGCTGTTATAATGCTGTTGACAGCATTTTGTGTATCACATATCACTGTACCATGACATTATATTTACTTTTTCATCACCAGGGCATTCCCATCATGTCACATCAAGAAGAGAAAACTAGACTTTAAATATCATGCTTTTAAGGCACAGTAGAGTTTAACCATTTAAATTAATAATTTGTTAACAAATTAGGTGGTGAAGTATTTATTTATTGTGGAATGACTCAACAGCTGTGCTGAAAGAATGTAATATATGTACATTGATATTACCAGACTATTCATCATGATATTCCCAACACATAGGACAGAACAATCAGGAAAAATTAGAAATTTTCAATGAAATATATCATCATAGTAAAATTTTTTTCCAAAAATAAAAAGTGAGGCTGCAACCAAAACAAGCTTTCAAGTGGTCCATTTGTTAGCCAAGCAAGGATTTCTAATGGTGAGTTAATTAAATCTTGTTTGCAGCAACTGAAGAATAAATGTGTCGAGGGAAAACGTTTAAGATTATTAGTTGTTGGGCAAAAGTGATTCCTCAAAGAGTTAAAGACATTAGGAGGGACATCAGTAGTCAGTTTAAAATGAAGGCAAATGATTTCAAGTTCATTTCCTTGGCTCTTGATGAATTGAAAAATGTTATTGATATTCCTTAACTGTTACTGTTTATTCAAAGATTCAGGGCTTCCTTGGTGGCTCAGTGGTAAAAAATTTGCCTGCAATACAGAAGACGCAGGGGATGCAAGTTCCGTCTCTGGATCAGGAAGATCCCTGGGAGCAGAGCATGGCAACCACTCCAGTGTTCTTGCTTGAAAAATCCCATGGACAGAGGAGCCTGGCAGGCTACAGTCCAAGGGGTTTCAAAGAGTCAGACATGACTGAAGTGACTGAGCACAGCATTCAAAGAATCAATACAAAGTGATTAAGTATTAACCCAATGAAAAGTCAGCATGGAACTACTACAGGTGAGAATATTTTCAAGTAAGTTATGAAAACATTAATTTAGTACAACCTGAAGGGTGGTATTTGCTAAAATGTGTTACATCTGTTAGTGGTAAAAATGTGAATGAAGCAGGAAAGATTTGGTTGAACAAATGAACATAACTTTTGAAAATAAAACTTGTTTAAAGCCCTTGGTTATTTAGTGGTTCTTTGCAGGAAATATTAATATTTGAATCTGTTATTTGTTTTTGAAACAGTAGTTTTAAGAGTAGGCTTCACACACTCTCATGGGCTTCAATTGTGCGTTCTGTGAATTTTTATCAGAAACAGAAGCAGAATATCCTAGCTTGCCCTTCCACACAGAAGTTCAATGATTTAGCAATGGTAGTAATCCATTGTGATTTTCTTGAATTAAGGGCTAACACTGAAATTTTTCTGAAAGCAAAAAACCTCTTTGAATTGTTACTATTTGAATGGCTTTAGAAATTAGCTTTTGCTGCAATTTAACAAAGTTAATGTACTTACTCCAAAATTACAAGGAAAACAGTGCATACATGAGTAAAGTATAAATGAGGCAAAGTCAGTTTGATTTTTGTTTCTTGAATCTCAAGTAATGTCAGACTTCTTTATACAGTTCCTATACTGTCCAGTGTTAAAACAAGAAATGAGACCTTTGTTCCTATGCAGATTTGTAGTAGGTATCTTTTCCAGAAGCATTTTTAAGACTATAATGCAAAGGCAAGGGAAATTCCATATTTCAAAATCCATTTAACTTAGTGCAAGTAACCTTCACTTAGAAGTAATCTGCAGTGTAATGACATGCTGAAAGAAAAATATGAAGAAAAGAATCTAGCAGAATTATGTAAATGCCTTCCAAGTGATGAATATTCATAATTAAAATCATATGATTATGGATTGCTATCAGTATCTGGTAGTACCTATGTGAAAGACATTTTCAAATATAAAAATGTGTGAAATCTAATTGTGTGTGCTCAGTAGCTCAGTCGTGTCCAACTTTTTGCAACCCCATGGAGCCCACCAGGCTCCTCTGTCCATGGAATTCTCCAGGCAGGAATACTATAGTGTGTTGTCATTTCCTGTGCCAGGGGATCTTCCCAACCCAGGGATCGAGCCCTTTTCTCTTGTGCTGCCTGCATTGTAGGTGGATTCTTTACTACTGAGCTACCAGGGAAGACTGTATAATAAAATCTCATTACAGATTAGCATTAAAATATGTACCTTTGCAATTTATTTTTTTACATTAATTTTTTTATATTGAGATTGAACTCACATATCATAAAATTCATCATTTTAAAGTGTATATTTCAGTAGTTTTTAGTATTTTCAAAAGGTTGTATAATTACTGTTTCAGAAAGTTTACATCAGCAGCAAAAGCCCATACCCATTTTGTTGTTCTTGTTCAGTCGCTAAGTCATGTCCTACTCTTTGTGACCCCATGGGCTGTGGCACACACCAGGCCCCTCTGTCCTCCACTATCTCCCAGAGTTTGTGCAAATGCATGTCCATTGAGTTGGTGATGCTATTTAACCATACCCACTAGCAGTCACTAATTACCTCCTTCCTCTAACTGCTATTTACTTTCCTCTCTGTATGGATTTGCTTATTCTGAACATTTAATATAAATTAAATTGTTTATCTGGCCATTTGTCTGGCCTCTTTCCCTTAGCATATGTTTTCAAGGCTCAGCCAGTTGTAGTAAGTTTCAGTACTTGTCATTTTTATGGTGAATTCCATTATATGGATACTCCACATTTGTTTATCCATTTACTAACTGACACAAATTTGAATAATTGATAGAAATTGATTGAAAGTTTCTACTCTTTTTGCTATTATGAATAATGCTCCTATGAGCATTCATGTACAAAATTTTGCTTGAACACATATTTTCAATTATCTTGAGTATATACCTAGTTGTGGAATTGCTGATTGTCATGGGTTGAATTGTATCCCTCCTCACAAAGGCCATGTTGTGGTTCTAACCTTTGGTGTCTTTGCTATGACCTTATCTAGAAATACGGTTTTTGCAGCTGTAATAAAATTAAGATGTTGGGTTAAGGTGGATTCTAATCCTATGATAGATGTCCTTATAAGAGGAGTGCCAAAGAATCAACACTTTGGAATTGTAGTGCTGGAGAAGACTCTTGACAGTCCATTGGACAGAATGGAGATCAAACTAGTCAATCCTAAAGGAAATCACCTTGGATATTCATTGGAAGGACTGATGCTGAAGCTGAAGCTCCAATCCTTTGGCCACCTGATGCGAAGAGCTGACTCATTGGAAAAGACCCTGGTGCTGGGAAAGATTGAGGGCAAGAGGAGAAGAGGTTGACAGAGGATGAGATGGTTGGATGGCATCACTGACTCAATGGACATGAGTTTGAGCAAACCCTGGGAGATGGTGAATGACAACAAAACCTGGTGTGCTGCAGTCTATGGGGTTGCAAAGAGTTGGACACAACTTAGCAACTGAACAACAATAAGAAGAGGGGAATTAGGACATACAGAGACAGACATACATAAAGGGAAGACAGAAACAGAAACTGGAGTGATGTACCAACAAGCCCAATAATGCTAAAGATACTGATAACCACTGGAAGCTAGAAGAAGCAAGGGGGAATCTTCCCTAGAATCTTTAGAGAGGGCATGGTCTGAAATCACAGCCTGATTTTGGATTTCTAACTTTAGGATCTGTGAAAGAATAAATTTCTATGGTTTTAAGTCATTCAGTTTATATTAATTTGTTATGGAACCCCTAGAGGGATTAATACACTGGGTCATATGATAATTCTATGTCTAACATTTTTAGGAAATGTTAATCTGATTCAGTAGTAGCTGTGCCATTTTACAATGCCACTAACAGGATATGAGGACTCCAGTTTCTCTACATCCTCACCAACTTTTTTTTTTAATTGAAGTCATCCCAGTGAGAGTGGTAGCTGGTGATTTTAATTTGCAGTTCCCTAGTGATCAGTGATTCTTAATGATCTTTTCAAGTGCTTGTTGGCTACTTGTGTATCTTCTTTGGGAAAATATCTATTGAAATTCTTTGCCCATTTTAAATTGGGTTGAGGTATAAGTGTTCTTTGTACAACCTGGATATTAGATCCTAATCAGATATATAATTTGCAATATTTTCTCTCATTCTGTGTATTGTATCTTCACTTTTGATGTACAGAAGTTTTATGTTTTGATGGAGTCAGTGTAACAATTCTTTATTTGACTGTTATTTTTGTTGTTATGTATGAGAAAAACATGCCTAATGCAAGCTCATGATGACTTACATCTATGTTAGAGTTTTAGAGTTTCAGCTCTTATATTTAGGTTTTTGATTCATTTTAAGCTAATTTTTGTGCATGGTGTGAGGTATGGGTCTGAATTCATTCTTCTGCATGTGGATATGCAGCTGTCTCAGCACCATTTGTTGAAAAAGTTATGTTTTCCTCATTGACTGTTCTTGCATCCTCATCTAAAACAATTTGACCATAGATGAATAGGTTTACTTCTTTTTCTTAAATTGAAGTATAGTTGATTTACAATGTTGTGTTAGTTTCAGGTGTACAACAAAGTGGTTCAGTTATACATACACATATCTATCTATTCTTTTTCAGATTCTTTTCCATTACAGGTAATTCTAAGATATTGAACATAGTTCCCTGTGCTATAGGTCCTTGTTTACCTATTTTTTTCCCTTTTTTAAAAATTTTATTTTATTTTTTAACTTTACAATATTATATTGGTTTTGCCATATATCAACATGAATCCGCCACAGGTATACACTTGTTCCCCATCCTGAACCCTCCTCCCTCCTCCCTCTCCATACCATCCCTCTGGGTCGTCCCAGAGTGCACCAGCCCCAAGCATCCAGTATTGTGCATCGAACCTGGACTGGCGACTCGTTTCATATATGATATTATACATGTTTTAATGCCTTTCTCCCAAATCATCCCACCCTCTCCCTCTCCCACAGAGTCCAAAAGACTGTTCTATACATCAGTGTCTCTTTTGCTGTCTTGTACACAGGGTTATTGTTACCATCTTTCTAAATTCCATATATATGCGTTAGTATACTGTATTGGTGTTTTTCTTTCTGGCTTACTTCACTCTGTATAATAGGCTCCAGTTTCATTCACCTCATTAGAACTGATTCAAATGTATTATTTTTAATGGCTGAGTAATACTCCATTGTGTATATGTACCACTGCTTTCTTATCCATTCATCTGCTGATGGACATCTAGGTTGCTTCCATGTCCTGGCTATTATAAACAGTGCTGTGATGAACATTGGGGTACACGTGTCTCTTTCCCTTCTGGTTTCCTCAGTGTGTATGGCCAGCAGTGGGATTGCTGGGTCATAAGGCAGTTCTATTTCCAGTTTTTTAAGGTTACCTATTTTATATATAGTAGTGTGTATACCTGGAGAAGGCAATGGCACTCCACTCCAGTACTCTTGCCTGGAAAACCCCATGGATGGAGGAGCCTGGTAGACTGCAGTCCATGGGGTCGCTAAGAGTCTGACACAACTGAGTGACCTCACTTTCACTTTTCACTTTCATGCATTGAAGAAGGAAATGGCAACCCACTCCAGTGTTTTTGCCTGGAGAATCCCAGCGACAAGGGAGCCTGGTGGGCTGCCGTCTATGGGGTCACACAGAGTCGGACACGACTGAAGTGACTTAGCAGCAGTGTGTATACCTCAGTCCCATTCTCCCAATCTACTTCCCTCCCCAAAATTTCTTCTCAAATTAATTTTGGTAATTTGTGTCTTTTAATGAAATCTTCCACTTTTTCTAATTTATTGACCTACAACTGTTCATTGTATTCCCTTATAGGTTTGAATGGTTAATAGTAATGTTTCCCCTTTCATTCATAGTTTTAATATTTGAATCTTTTTTCCTTTTTTAAACACCTGTCAATATTGTTTAACTTTTCATAAAACCAATTTTACATTTCAACTTTAGAATCTCTATTTGATTGCTTCTTATTATGTGGATTTTTTTATTGATAAGCCTCTATTCAATGAAACATCATTTTAATTCTATATTTCTTTAGGCATTATCTTCTTATTCCTTGAACATTTTCAGCATAACTGATTAAGTCTTTAGTTTGTCCAGTGTCTAACTTCCTCAGGGACAGTGTATATTGACAACTTAA
This sequence comes from Bubalus bubalis, assembly GCF_019923935.1. Taxonomy (NCBI): domain Eukaryota; kingdom Metazoa; phylum Chordata; class Mammalia; order Artiodactyla; family Bovidae; genus Bubalus; species Bubalus bubalis. Next base: position 47,734,941 of record NC_059171.1, on the reverse strand, counting down.
TCCTGAGTTTGTATAATTCTTTCTTGTCATTTGCATGTCTTGTAATTTCTTGTTGAAAACTGGACATTTCAAATAATATAGTGTAGCACTCTGAAAATTAGGTTCTGCTCCATCTTCAGGATTTAATATAACTGCCACTTGTTGAAGCAGTTTTTTGTTTAGCAGCTTTTCTGAGAACTAATTTTGATAAGTTTCTATCTTTTTTGTGTGTGTGCCCACTAAAAGTTTCCACTGGTTAGCTTTGTGGTCAGGTAATGATTTAACAGAGATTCCTTAAATGTCTGGAATTGTAAAGTCTCTCAGTATTTTTCAAGAGACTATAGGCACTTTTTAAAGCAGAGACATTACTTTGCCAACAAAGGTCCGTCTAGTCAAGGCTATGGTTTTTCCAGTAGTCATATATGGATGTGAGAATTGGACTGTGAAGAAAGCTGAGCACCGAAGAATTGATGCTTTTGAACTGTGGTGTTGGAGAAGACTCTTGAGAGTCCCTTGGACTGCAAGGAAATCCAACCAGTCCATTCTAAAGGAGATCAGTTCTGGGTGTTCTTTGGAAGGAATGATGCTAAAGCTGAAACTCCAGTGCTTTGGCCATCTCATGCAAAGAGTTGACTCATTGGAAAAGACTCATGCTGGGAGGGATTGGGGGCCGGAGGAGAAGGGGATGACAGAAGATGAGATGGCTGGATGGCATCACCAACTCGATGGACATGAGTTTGAGTGAACTCCGGGAGTTGGTGATGGACAGGGAGGCCTGGCATGCTGCAATTCATGGGCTCGCAAAGAGTTGGACACGGCTGAGTGACTGAACTGAACTGATAGGTGCTTTTTGAGGCATGCCTTCAATACTCAGCCAAGAAGTTTACACTCTACCTTATACTTCATTTCCTACTTGTACAGAGTCTTAAGGTTAGTCAGAAGTGAGAGGTTAGGGCATTATCAGGTCTTGTATTAGCATATTTACAGCAGAGACATTACTTTGTCAACAAAGGTCCATCTAGTCAAGGCTATGGTTTTTCCAGTGGTCATGTATGGATGTGAGAGTCAGACTATAAAGAAAGCTGAGTGCCGAAGAATTGATGCTTTTGAACTGTGGTGTTGGAGAAGACTCATGAGAGTCCCCTGGACTGCAAGGAGATCCAACCAGTCCATCTTAAAGGAGATCAGTCCTGGGTGTTCATTGGTAGGACTGATGTTGAAGCTGAAACTCCAATACTTTGGCCACCTGATGTGAAGAGTTGACTCATTTGAAAAGACCCTGATCCTGGGAAAGATTGAGGGCAGGAGTAGAAGGGGATGACAGAGGATAAGATGATTGGATGGCATCACTGACTCAATGGACATGGGTTTGGGTGAACTCCAGGAGTTGGTGATGGACAGGGAGGCCTGGTGTGCTGCGGTTCATGGGGTTACAACGAGTCGGACATGACTGAGTGACTGAACTGAACTGAGAAGTGGATCTGCGCAGTTCAAACCCATGTTTAAGGGTCAAATATAAATGCAAACATTTTGAATGGATCAGACAGGTCAAATAATAGTTGTTTGGGAATGAAATCTGTTCTGCTCTCACTGGGCATGTGAGCTGTGAATTTTTTCAAGACTGCTGCAGTTCTGGGTATGGGACTTGTACAAGTTAAAACAAAGCTTAATTTTTCACTGAGATTTAGATGTTTTTCTTGATTAAATGTTGCCTGGATTGCTGCAAGCCTTTGATTAATTTCCAGAGTTATGAAAAAGTTTATTTTGACAATTTTTACCTTTTTTTTTTTTTTTTTTTTTGCTGCTTTTATGGAGGAACAAACTTTTGGAGGTATTTACTCTGCCAGTTTTCCTGATGTCACACTGTAATCAATTTTGATGTTAGGAAATACTAACTTTGACCTCCAACTACATGAAATATTACCCTCGTGAAAGAATTGCTTTGTTCATATTCTTATCAATATAGAGGGCCTTTATTACAAATAAGTTTTACTTTGTTATTTAGTTCCACTAAACTTGTGGACATTTTTTTCTTTCTTGTTATGTAAGTGCCTCTCGAATATCCTCATTTTTTCTTCTTGGTCCAGTGCTTAAAATATTTACTCTCTGGCCCTGTATAGGAAAAATTTTTTGGTCTCTGGTCTAATCCAAGATCCAGAGATTTTCTCCTATGTTTCCTTGAGAAATTTTATAGTTTTAGGTTTTAAATTTAGGTCTATGATCTATTTTGAGTTAATTGTTGTATACACTGCAAAGTATGGATCCAGATACATTTTTTCTATATCAATATGCATTTTTGTCAAAAATCAGTTGTCTATACATATGTGGGTTTAATTCTGGATTTTTACTCTTTTCCATTGATCTGTCTTGTCTTTATACCAATATCATGCCTGTTCTGATTACTATAGATTCGTATTAATTCTTGAAATCAAGGAGTATAGGTTCTTCAACTTTATTATCACTTTTTTCAGATGTTTGGATATTATAGATCTTTAACATTTTTATACAAAATTAAGAATTAGCTTTTCAATTTCTACATGAAAGTCTTGCTGAGATTTTGATTGGGTTTGTGTTCAGTTTACAGGTCAATTGAGAAGAATTGGCATCTTAACAAAACTGGACTTCTGGACCTATGAACAAGGTGTATCTCTTCATTTATTTAGATCTTTATTCTCTCAGAACATATTGCTTCTAATTTCAGGCCCTTAGAATTTAAGAACTACACCTACTAAAGTGATAAGTGGGAGCACATGAGCTCTGACCTGTAGGCTTAGGTTACCTGCTTTTTAATTCTAGCTTCACTATTTATTAGCTATGTGATCTTGGGGAACTCGTTGACCCCACTTTGCTTCAGTTTACCATTTATAAAATGGAGGAGTCATGGTGTGATAGTACTTATTCATAGAACTAATATGAATTAGTATATATATATATATATATATATATATATAAATCGTTTAGAACACTTTCTGGCACAGCACTATGCAAAGATTAGCTTTTGAATGCTCTCATAAGGAACTCTTATATACATAATTTAACTTAAACTTTTACTGAGGGATGAGTATGCCTAAAACTTTCTTATTGCATTCTCGTGTGCATGTGTGCTCAGTTGCTTGTCGTGTTCGATTCTTTGTGACCCTGAGGATTATAGCCCACCAGGCTCCTCTGTCCATGGGATTCTCCAGGCAAGAATACTGGAGTGAGTCGCCATGCCCTCCTCGAGGGGATCTTACAGACCTAGGGACTGAACCCACGTCTTCTGCCTCTCCTGCATCGTGGGTGGGTTCTTTACCGCTGAGCCACAGGGGAAGCCCTCTTATTGTATGCTAAGTAAGTTGCTTCAGTCGTGTCCGATTCTTTGTGACCAGTCTGTAGCCTGCCAGGTTCCTCCGCTTGTGGGATCTCCAGGCAAGAGTACTGGAATGGGTTGCCATTTCCTTCTCCATCTTATTGTATAGGGACAAGTAAAAATGAAAGATATATAGCAAGTGGCAATAACTGCAAAAATGTTTTCTGGTCAGCACAATCTTTGAATTCATAGGGTGGTAATAAGGCTAAGTGGCAGTAAAGTCCTTTGAGGCTTGTAAATATAAACAGTTTTATAATAATAATAGTTTACATTTGTAAAGAGCTTTTAACTACTTTCATGTGTATTATTTGAGCAAATGATGACTGCGAATGGCCTTTTTCCCCTGTGACTGGCTTTTAAGCTATTACATAACAGAAGAGAAACTCTAGATTGCTAGCCAAAAAATATGAGCTAGACTATTTCTCGTTTTGATTTTAAAAATAAGTACATACGAACTTCCCTGGTGGTCCAGTGGTTAAGAATCTGCCTTGCATTGCAAAGGGCACAGGTTTGATTCCTGGTTGGGGAACTAAGATCCCATATGCTGTAGAGCAGCCAGTTCCACACACCACAACTTCTGAGCCCGAGTGCCAGCATAACACAGCAAAGATCTTGTGTGCAGCCACTAGGACTCAATGCAGCCAAATAAATAAATAATAAAATAAAATAAGCACACAAAAATCCTTAACTTTAATGAGTGCTTTGTATAACTTTAATGATTGTATAACTTTGTATAACTTTAATGAGTTCTTCCCTCATAGCTCTGTTGGTAAAGAATCTGCCTGCAATGCAGGAGACCCTGGTTCGATCCCTGGTTTGGGAAGATCCCCTGGAGAAGGGAAAGGCGACCCACTCCAGTATTCTGGCCTGGAGAATTCTGTGAACTCTATAGTCCATGGGGTTGCAAAGAGTCGGACAGGACTGAGCAACTTTCACTTCACTTGTACATAACAATAGACTGTGATTTATAATGTATGTAGCATAGTGGTTAAGAGTACAAGACTCTGAAGCCTGACTCTTTGGGTTCAAATATCTGCTCGTCCCTTTCTAGATGTATATGTGTGGACAAGTTACATAACTTCTTCATGACTTGGTTTCCTCATCTGAAACTAAGGATAAATAATAGTACTAACTTATAATCTTATAGTACTAACTATAAGATTGTATGATGATTAAATGAATTAACATATATAAGATATGTTTATGCTCTTAGTTACATCTACTATTTATTATTATTAGTAGTAGCAACCATAGTAGCATTTTGTTATTATTGCTATCTATTTTTAAAATTTATTTATTTTATTTTTATTTTTATTTTTTTTTACATTTTTTTTTAAATTTTATTTTATTTTTAGACTTTACATAACTGTATTAGTTTTGCCAAATATCAAAATGAATCCGATTGGAGGATAATTGCTTTACAATATTGTATTACTATTATTTTTTATTTTACTTTAAAATTTTACTGGAGTATAGTTGATATACAATGTTGTGTTATTTCAGGGGTACAGCAAAGAGAATCAGTTATGCGTATACATATATCTAATCTTTTTAAGATTCTTTTCCCATCTAGGCCATTACAGAATAACAAGTAGAGTTTCCTGTGCTATACAGTAGGTCTTTATTAGGTAACTATTTTATATATACTTTATATATAAAGTAGTATATATATGTCAATCCCAAACTTCCAATTTATGTCTGTTTTTTTTCCAAGGAAATTACTCACGTAATTTATTCCAAGTAGAAAAAACATTTTCTCCATAATTCACATCCTGTTTGCTACACATTATATTAAGATGACCATATCACATCTAGAAAGCTATATACATTGTCCAATGATGTATCTAGTTTCTTTTCAGACATTTGGTATAAGAAAAAGCAAAGTATACCTTGGCTAAGTTTTTATTCCCCAGGGGCAAAGTGAGTCTTAAATATATATGCTATTAAACACATGCATCAAGTATAGAATCCTTTTGGCCTTGATGCAGAAGAAATTAGTCCTTAAATGTCTTTTAAATACAGTATGTCTATTACTTTTTAAATAATTTTTTGGCTCAACTCTATCCCCACTGGGCACAGATTCTTGCTCTTTCAGTTGTATTGGATCATATGAAGTTGTCATTTTTGTAAGTGAGAAATGTTTGAATATCAGAAATTTCAAAATGTTCAACCTCATACATAATAACATGTAACATCATAGGACAGCTACAGTTATAGAGGTGTGTGTGTGTGTGTGTGTGTAAAAGGTGGGAGGGAGGACATGGAAATTTGTAAGCATGACAGGGAGGCCTGGCGTGCTGCAATTCATGGGGTCGCAAAGAGTCGGACACGACTGAGCGACTGATCTGATCTGATCTGATCTGATACCCCTTGGCATACCCCAGCTAAAAACCTCTATGCTAGCCTGTGGTTTTAGACACTCAAAATCAAACACAGTTGCCCTAGTGGGCTTTCCTACTTCCACATTAATACAGAAAATAACATTTTTTTAATTATAAAATTAATGCTTGCTTCTTATGGAAAATATAGATAATTCTCAAAAAGGAAAAGAAAACCATTTATGGTCCTATCCATCAAGATAACTGCAACTAACCCTTTGGTATATATACATCCAAACTGCATTATTATCATAGGGTTTACTTTCTTAAAATATGTGGGATCACACTATATATTTTCTTTGTATTATGTTTTTTATTCAGGTTTAAACATTTCGAAGAAAATAAATTTTGGTCTTCTGAGGTTCTCAGCTCCATAGGTTTACTAATTATATGGCCAAAGGTAAGTTTTATTGCCTTTTTATGCCTCAGTTTCCATAATCTGCAAAATAAGGTGATCATTAAAATAAATTAAGTAATATTGTGAATGTAAAGTCTTAGCATACACCTGGTATAACATACACCTGGAGTATTGCTGTTATTGTTAGATAAAAATTGGGAAGTAATGTAGAAATATAAGGTATAGTAAAGGCAGGTGGTAGATACATTTTCCATGGATAACAAACAGGACCAAGGAGTTACAAAACATACTTTTCTCTCTAAAACATGAGAGTTTTACCTTAAATGGGAAAAGAATTTGAAAAAGAATAGATACTTGCATATGTATAACCAAATCACTTTGCTATACACCTGAAACTAACACAACGTTGTTATTTAATCAGCTATATTACAATATAAAATAAAGATTTTAAATATAAATAAATTGGAAACATTAAAAATCAATAAAAATATTTCACTTAAAGGTGAAATATATAAAAAAAAGTTTTTACATAGTAACTGAACCTAACATGCCTGGCAAATTATACCAATGTAAAAGCTAAATCCATTGGTTAATCAAATATTAGGCGTTAGTTATTTCAATTTGCACAGAGAAAGTGAGATAGATACTCCTTTAAAAATGTTTGGTGGAGGAAAAGTATAGGAGCAGAGTCTGTTGGGGCACTCTTGATAGGGAACTGAAAAGGTGATGTGAGGTCTGTACCAGGCCATCACGATTGTGAAGGAAGCTAAATGAGGAAAGAGGGGCATGGATGGGAGAGATCTTGTTCAAGATATTAATATCAATAGATTCAGAGGCTTTGGTTTCCCCCAAAGGATGGAAACAAGTCTGGTTCTATGCAAGGATCTCTTCTGTATATTCCAATCCCAGGGCAGATATTTGGGTAGTAGAGAGGGGTTTATGATAGAAAGGTGGAGGGTTGATAGATATCCACTCTAGAAGCCAGTTGGTCTTAAAAATATGAAGAATTTCTAAGAGAATAATAACGACTGATATTTACTGAGTGCTTTGTAAAATGCACCATTCTAACTCATTAGAATATGCTTAAGAAGTATTGATTTATTTAATTTTCACTTCAGTCCTATAAGGTAGCTATTATTGTTGTCCTTATTTTCAGAAGAAACTAAAGGACATATAGGTTAATCCACTTGCCCAAAGTTACATGTTAAGTTTAAAAACTTCAGTAGAAACCATGTAGTTTGGTTCCAGAGTCACACTCCAGACCACTGTGCACACTGCCTTTCAAGAGTTTGAGGGGTCCTCTGAAGGGGGTTATAGGGAAGGTATGTTTCAATATGGTTTCAGGATTATGAGTTTGAGGATGATGGTTATGGCAGACTCTACTAGTTGCCCAGCCTGTTATCAATTCTTCTCTTCTTCCTCAGTAATAGAGAGCCATTATTAACTGAGCATATTTCTGCCCAGATGTAGAACACAGAACAAAATTGAAAATATTTAACTTGAAAAAAAAATTGTTACCTTGAAGCTAGATGTGGCCATGTTGACCAACTTCTAAGCCAAATAAATATGAGTAGAAGTCTTGTATGAGACTTAAAAGAGTCATTAAAAGGGAGGAGTTATGCTGTTAGTGTCTTTCTTTTCTCTTACTGATCTCTTGAAATACATGTGATGGCTGGAGTTCCAGCAGATATCTTGCATCATGAGGTGACCTCGAAAATTCAAGGAATGTGTTAAGGTTGGCAGAGTGACACTGTGGAACCCTAGAACAGCTACAGGACTGCTACTTCTGCACTTCATTTACAAGAGAGAGAAAAACATTTTAATTTTGTTTAAGGAATGTTATCTTGGTGTTTTATGTTAGATGTAGTTGAGTCTAATCTTGAAAGACACAGGAGGGAATAATATTGATAAGGCACAAATCCACTATTACAGGGTGTTTCTGAGACTGATCAAATGAATTAACCTCTACTTGGCCTTCAGTCCTCTCTACCCCTTGACAGCTTTTCTTACATTAATTGACTTCTAAGTGTTGGGGTTCCTCAGGTCTTGGTTTTAGGTCCCCTTCTCTTCTCTGGATATTTTCTTCCTAGGTCATATCTATTTACATGCCTTTATATACTCTGTTGGTGATTTTCAACTTTACGTCTTCAGCATAGACTCTTCTCAGATACATATATATATATATATATATATATATATATATATATGCCTATTTGGTATTTCCTCTTGGATTTTTCACAGGAATTTCAAAGTTAATATGCCTCAAATGGATTTTTAATCCCCACCCCACCTTGCCATTCTGGCTGATACCTGTTCTTCCTTCGTTTTCTCCCAAGTAAATGGCACCATCATTCAAGCCAGAAACCCAGGAGTCATTGGTGATTTGTCCCTTCCCCTCAACCTCACCATCTTCCTTCAATCCATCAGTAAGACTCTCCAAGTCTTATTTCCAAAGTATATCTTGAATGTGTTTACATTTCTCCATCTTGGCTTCCATCATCTCAGCCTATGCACTATCATTTCATGCATAAACTACAATAATGGCATCAGACTGGTGTTTTTCTTCTTGTCTCATCTCCTTGTAATTCATTTCCACATTCAATGAGGAGGGCAAATGGCCTTTTAAAACTGTAAATAGGTTTATGTCTGCCCCTTAAAATACTTGACTGGCTTCCCATTTTATTTGTAAATAAAATCGAAACTGTCATGTATTACGAGGTCTTACATATTTTATGATACTTACCTTTCTAATCTCAGTGTTCTTCTCTGCTTATTATATGCCATCTTCTGTGGTCTCCTCTCAGGTCTTTAGATGCTGTTCTCTTTTATGCTTTAGCACTTTTGCTCAGGGCATCTGCTTGGAATGCTTTTCAATGTAATTTTTATGTGATTATCTCTATTTCAGCTTAAATCTGCAGAAAGTCCTTCCCTGATCAACCTAAAAATCATTCCCCATCCACCTACTGTTACTTTCAACTACAGTGCCTTATCTATTTATTTTTCTTTTGGAGTACCTTTCTTATATTATAATTACATTCTTTTAATTTAACAAGTTACCTGTTTATTGACTGTCTCTTACCTAGACTATAACCTTCATGAATGAGGAGATTATCACTTATTTATTGTGATAAAGCAACAGTTAAACTACGACTATTTCCTACCATGTAACTAATGTCTGACACTGTTTATTAAATGAGTGATAAAATGAAGCTACCTAAAGATTCTCAGAGATTCTGGAGAAATCTGTGAAATCTAGGGGGTAAATGGCCATATGTATTGGAGGCATTAGACAACATTTGTGCTGGGTCATACAAAATACATTTGATTGTCTGGGACTTCTGTTTGCATTAAGTTGCTATAGGCAAATGTAACTGGGGGTTGAGTGGTCTTAGAGACTGTGCCGTTTGACATACCTCTGCTAAGTCATTACTGGAGAATTAGGCTACACACTGGCCTATTGACTGTGTGGTTGTAGTTTGGCAAGGCCAAGGCCATGCTGGCCATCTGTGTCTTAGGTCCTTCTTTCGGTCTGGAATGGTGAGACAAAAACACTCCTGTCTTTCTGAAGCTGATGAAGAACAGACTTCTTCCCTGGAATGGGGCCGAACGGTAATGTGCCTCTAAGGACTGCACTGAGTAAACCTTTAGAGCAAGGTACAGTCAAAACCGATTAAAATCACACTATTTCATAACACTGCTTACAGGCAAAGACATATACCAGGAAGCTGTGAAGAAAGAGAGCTGGCTGTCCAATCAACAGCAGCTTGGATCTGTTCTCTCACCCCTTGAGCTGTTTGTTCAGCACTGCATGGAAACAGATTTCCTGGTTCATTTGCCTATTACACATTCAGCTTCCCCTACCCCGTGTCTGACTTATTGATAAGATTCCAGTAGAGGTCTAAGAGTTTCCCACATCAAGATTAAAAGTTGAGATAACACTTTTGTTTCTCTGTTGCTTCCTTGAAAGGAAATGTTTAGGGGTATCTTAGGAAAATTGAAAAAAAGAATCATACCTCTTAGAAGTCTTTTGTATGTTACTAACGCATAAAGAATTGCCATTCTTTCTTTGAGAAAGTGGACAATATTTCCAAGAAGCTGTTCACCAGTGTTCTAATATTCAATCTTTTCTGAGTGGTGATGGAAGGAGTGTTGTTCCTGGAATTCAAAGAAGGGTTCAAATTATGACTCTGTCACTTAACAATTTGAGGACTTTAGGAAAGTCACTTAACATCTCTGAGCCTCAATTTCCTTAAGTAAAATAGAAATAACAGCTGCTCTACCTAACTCACAGACTTGTTTTAAGAATCAAAATAATGGATGTGAAGGTACTCTGTATCCTGTAAAGCTCTTTGCAAACGTAAAGTACCATTGTCCTTGCCAAGACTTTTTTTCTCTCCTTTCCTTAAATAAAATGTTGGCTTTCTCCAACCACTAGTTAATCATTCCTCTAAGGCCATACTTTTTTTTTTTTTTTCAGGCAGAACAGGTGTCAGGCTCTATGATGAGATTTGGAGGAAAGTGGAGAAGAAACCCTAGAGTCTTGCAGGTGACCTGCCAGCCTTCAAAGAAAGGAAAGTTGGTTCATATAAAAACCTTTTCCTTGTCATATCTCTTCTACCAAGGCCCCTAAGGAAATACAAATTCTGATATAAAGCATATACTTGGGAGAATATTGTTAGTATATATTTATTAAAGGGGGATTATAAATGCACTCATTTAATAGACTTAATCCATTACTTCATTATAAAGGAAAACATATATCAACCTGATTAAAAATAAGTTTAATTTATTGTATTGCATAACATTTTTGCTATTTTTCCAAACAACAGAATTTTGATTAAAAGCAATCATTTTCCTTCTCTAAATTTCATCAGAACAGTTTTAATAGTTTAATAGTTTAATGTCCTTTATCTTAACTGTCCTAGAAGGTCTTGTCAAAATTATTTCATATAGTTTGGGAAGAACAGGAATATTTGTGACCATGAGTAATACAAGTAGAAGATGAAAGACTCTTTTCTTTATATTTGAATCTGCTAACTTCCCCCAAACTATTACACTATTTGTATTTGCCTCAAAACTTAGGAATATACTCTAGTGAGTATATTTTTTGTAATGAGTAATTTAGTATGTTAAATAATATAATAATTCATACTAAGAGGAGAAATGAGGAATAGATTAAAATTTTGGCAGCAGGAATAATCACTTTAACTTAATAACTGCCCAGGACAGTGAAATGAACACTTTCAGTACTTAGTTGTTGGTTCTGAGTAGTAAGTTTAGCTTTAGTAGCAAACATGAATTCTTTCCTTCCATCCCTATCCCCACCCCACCCAGATTTAAGGTTTTATCTATTTTTAAAATGTAAACAGAGCAGACACCTTACCCACAGCCCCAGCACACACACCCAATGAGAAGAACAAGTTCCTAAAAAAACTCTTTGGTAGGAAAATTCACCCTTTAAAAATATAAGATATTACCAGATAAATTGAATTAGAAAGCTTGAAGTTTTTAGTACATGAAATAAGGAGAACAGTCAGTAGTATTTCAACCCTTTGATATGAATAATAATAGATACTTTACCATTGATTTCCATTAATCATTGCTTGCTGCTAGAACATTTTCAGGATCTCTATCTGCTAGTTTCAATGAGAGATTTAAAAAATGTCCAATTTACCTTATGGGGATAATATATATACTAAGGGTCTATTTCTTTTGTAGTCTAATGTTCTGTCTGGATCCTTTTGAACTTTATGATCCAGAGTTGTTGACTCTAGTTTCCCAGACAGTTGTCTTAGAAATGCAGCAAAATTAGGGATCTGACATTTATCAAGCTTTGGGTAGCCTTTATTTTACATATTTGGCCTAACTAAATAGATATTTCCTAAATTATGAATTAAATTGAAAATTCAATACCTTGGTCCTAGTCACTGCAGTTTGCATGAAAACACACCACCAGCTTTTATGTGAATCTCCTTTCCTCCTTACCAATTGAAGTTGCTCAGTCGTGTCTGACTCTTTGCCACCCCATGGACTGTAGCCTGCCAGGTCCTCCATCCATGGGATTTTCTAGGCCAGAATACTGGAGTGGATTGCCATGTCCTTCTCCAGGACATCTTCCCAACCCAGGGATCAAACCCAGGTCTCCCACATTACAGGCAGACTCTTTATCATCTGAGCCACCAGGGAAGCCCTCCTTACCAAAGTAGAGTGCAATTCCAAAGCTGAAGGGTACTTTTCCTTAGCTTCCTTTATCCCTGGAGAAGGGGCCAATGCAAAAAATTCTACAGTTTCTCTGCCAACCACTCTATTTTTCTATTCCCAATCACTAGTTCCTTCTTTTTCTACTTATCACTAATAGAAATGACTTACAATTTAAATACTCAGGAACTCAAATTGGTTGCTAAAAGTATATGTATACAGGAGACTAGAATTTCTTTTAAGAAAAGATTGTTGCTGGGAAAAGATTCTTGTGCATGGGTGAAGATATTTTTATTTAGTATTTAAAGATGTTTGCCTATCTCAGTGAGGTAGGTTTATGAGTCTGTCCCATGAGAGAAGTTTTGGATGAGGATGGGGTGGTGGTACGGGATGGGGAAGAAAGGTTGAGTCCTTGACCAAGTACATGGGGGTTTAAACAAAGGAGTTGGGGTGATGGTGAAGGAAGAGCACTAGAGATGCTGAAGATAAACTTTGTCCATCTCACTGTTAGGGGAAACACACTGACTGAAACCATCCACCCTGGCCAGGCACCATAGTAACCATTTGCATGAGTTATTGTATCACACAGGGTTCTGGTAAGGAACACAGAACTAACAAGCCACCACCAACCAGAAGAGTTCACAAAAGGTCAAAAGAAGATGCCACTGTCCTAGCACCTCCCAGAATCCTCACTGGCATCCGTGTTGGCTGAGTAATGTGTATGCCACCTGAAAGGACCCTGAGTCAGACTGAGTGGCCAAAGACAACCCAGAAACTAATCCCATCACCATAAAACCAGAGACTGCGAGCCATTTGGCAGAGCAGTTCTCCTTGGTTCCTTTACCTTCCTGCTCTCTGTTTAGGCCTTCCTTCCCAATAAATTCTCTTGCTTTGTCAGCACGTGTGTCTCTTTGCACAAGTCATTACTGAGTGTTAGACAAGAGCCCCCTTTTGGGTCCTGGAAGGGGGCCCCTTCCTGCAACATTACTACTTTCCCTAAAGTAGAAATAAGGTCTCCATTCTCTAAGAACTTGAATTTCAGTTTCTGTAGCAAGAATTTATTGCAGTGGAATTGTGAATTACTAAGACACATTATCAAAATAATTTGTAGCCTTTTGAGAATTTTTCTAGTGAAAAAAGTTAGAGCACAGTATTTTTTAGAGGTAGATTGGATTAACTATAATACCGCAGAGAACACTGGGAAAAGTGAGCTATATGACTGTGACTCTGAGATAGTGACTAAGGAAATACAAAAGATCATTTTCATTTAGGAAAAAATAGACCATTTTCATCCATGATATCTTTTAGAGAAGGAATATCTGAATACTTGGTTAGCTTCATCCTTTATTATTACCTCTTTTAATAGCATGGTATCTGGCACACAGTAAATAGACAAGACTTATATGTTATCTTTAGCACAACTATAAGCACAAGATTATTATTTTCAGTCTAGAATCTAGAGAAGTTAAGACCTGTGTCTGCTTTTCTCTCTCTCTAATTTTTTTTTTTTGGTTAGGTTTTAAAACTCTGTTCTTAGCTCTCTATTTCTTAGCTTAATAATCTTATTTTCAAGTTTTTTGTTAGCATTGTGTTCTTTTGTTAGGGCTGCCATAACAAAATACCACAAACTGAGTGGTTTAAACAACAGATATTTATTTTCTCACAACTCTAGAGGCTAGAAATACATGATTCAATGTTGGCATATTTGGTTTCTTCTGAACCTTGTCTCATGATGTACTCTGCATATAAGTTAAATAAACAGGGTGACAATATACAGTGGAAACGGTGTCAGACTTTATTTTTCTGGGCTCCAAAATCACTGAAGATGATGACTGCAGCCATGAAATTAAAAGATGCTTACTCCTTGGAAGGAAAGTTATGACCAACCTAGACAGCATATTCAAAAGCAGAGACATTACTTTGCCAACAAAGGTCTGTCTAGTCAAGGCTATGGTTTTTCCTGTGGTCATGTATGGATGTGAAAGTTGGACTGTGAAGAAGGCTGAGCGCTGAAGAATTGATGGTTTTGAACTGTGGTGTTGGAGAAGACTCTTGAGAGTCCCTTGGACTGCAAGGAGATCCAACCAGTCATTCTGAAGGAGATCAGCCCTGGGATTTCTTTGGAAGGAATGATGCTAAAGCTGCAACTCCAGTACTCTGGCCACCTCGTGCGAAGAGTTGACTCATTGGAAAAGACTCTGATGCTGGGAGGGATTGGGGGCAAGAGGAGAAGGGGACGACAGAGGATGAGATGGCTGGATGGCATCACTGACTCGATGGACAAGAGTCTGAGTGAACTTTGGGAGTTGGTGATGGACAGGGAGGCCTGGCGTGCTGTAATTCATGGGGTCGCAAAGAGTCGGACACGACTGAGCGACTGATCTGATCTGATCTGATTTGAAGCTTGTCTCCTTGACTTGCAGATGGCTGCCTTCTGGCTGTGTCCTCATATGATCCTCTCCTGGTGTGTATGTGTATTTTCTGTGTCCTAATCTTTCCTTCTTATAGGACGCCAGTCATATTGGAATTAGAATCCACTGCTATGATCTCATTTTACTTTAACTACCTCTATAAAGTATCTATCTTCAAATACAGGTTTGAGGTATTGGGGATTAATACTTTAATACATGAATTTGGGGAGGAATTAATTCAGTCCATAATAACCACCTTGAGCAATGCCTTTTACTGCTTCAGGAGTTCAGATAGAACTCCTCAAAATAGGCCTGTGTAAAAGACCAAGACAAGGACTATGAAGATTTGTTAAGATGATCATATCCTCTTGCCAACTACATACCAAGGACCAAAAGAAATTGAGCACCAAGTCTAAATAAAGTTATATATTCTCATTCTCTCACTCTTTCTCATTCTATTTAGGAGCCATGGGCAAGCATTTACACCTTAGAATACTAGGAAGAGCAAAAAAATGTGTTTGGTGAATATCTATGATTACATGAAGAGAACTTTTTTTATAGTCTTCTTGAGTTGTGGTGTGTGGTCTTAGATTTTGGTGGGCTTGGTTTAAATGAAGAATCACTTCTTGAGAGATGTAACTCTCAGGTACAAGGACTCATTAGAGCAACAAATACTAACTAGTATTAATAGAGATGTTAATCATAGTCACTGAGGTCCTGCAAGATTTCAGTCCTTTCTCAACCCTCTTAAGAAGGTTAAAATATTCAGTATACATGGCTTCAGTGGCAAGAGGATTTAATTTTGAGTTGAATCAAGTTCCACATTCATCATAGTTCTCTGAATTCTTCTTTGTGTGGCTCTCTGAAACATGGAGATCTGATCTTTGACGTTTTTCTAGAAGTTCTCTTTCCTTTGTTTGAGTTATTTGGTGAATGATAAATTGTTAACCTATAGCTCTTCCCCTGTTCCCCTCCCACCTTGCCCTTATCCATTACTGATCATATCCTCAGGCATTTCCCCTGCTGGAGTTCTCAACTGGACTTGGTCCATTTTCTTATCCTTACCTCATTGAATGGCCTGCTCAGATATCTTGAAAATTTGTTAGCTTGCATTCTTCTCTGAATGCAGGGAGATTTATTTCCTCCTTTTATGTCTTCCCTCAAAGTTTCCCTGAAATAGAATGTTTTAAGCTCATATAATTCTGTCACAGAATCCTGAAAAGTTAGATAACTTTGGGAAAATTATCTTAAGGTTCTAGTAAAAAGGAGCTTCTCTTGAAGATTGACTCACTGGTTCTGTCTTCAGCTCCTGAAAACACCAAATTTCTATAGTTCTTTCATGGGACCACCCCAAAGAGCTTCTTTTGTACAAGATTCAGTCACTTTTGTGTCTTTTATTTATTTATTTATTTTTTGCAGAACCAAGTTTTTTTTTTTAAACTTTACATAATTGTATTAGTTTTGCCCAAATATCAAAATGAATCCGCCACAGGTATACATGTGTTTCCCATCCTGAACCCTCC
Organism: Bubalus bubalis; assembly: GCF_019923935.1. Classification (NCBI taxonomy): domain Eukaryota; kingdom Metazoa; phylum Chordata; class Mammalia; order Artiodactyla; family Bovidae; genus Bubalus; species Bubalus bubalis. The sequence continues at coordinate 47,718,745 of NC_059171.1, read as the reverse complement.
TCCCTCCTCCCTCCCCATTCCATCCCCCTGGGTTGTCCCAGTGCACCAGCCCCAAGCATCCAGTATCGTGCATTGAACCTGGACTGGCAACTCGTTTCATACATGATATTTTACATGTTTCAATGCCATTCTCCCAAATCTTCCCACCCTCTGCCTCTCTCACAGAGTCCATAAGACTGTTCTATACATCAGTGTCTCTTTTGCTGTCTCGTACACAGGGTTATTGTTACCATCTTTCTAAATTCCATATATATGCGTTAGTATACTGTATTGGTGTTTTTCTTTCTGGCTTACTTCACTCTGTATAATAGGCTCCAGTTTCATTCACCTCATTAGAACTGATTCAAATGTATTCTTTTTAATGGCTGAGTAATACTCCATTGTGTATATGTACCACAGCTTTCTTATCCATCCATCTGCTGATGGACATCTAGGTTGCTTCCATGTCCTGGCTATTATAAACAGTGCTGCGATGAACATTGGGGTACATGTGTCTCTTTCCCTTCTGGTTTCCTCAGTGTGTATGCCCAGCAGTGGGATTGCTGGATCATAAGGCGGTTCTATTTCCAGTTTTTTAAGAAATCTCCACACTCTTCTCCATAGTGGCTGTACTAGTTTGCATTCCCACCAACAGTGTAAGAGGGTTCCCTTTTCTCCACACCCTCTCCAGCATTTATTACTTGTAGACTTTGGATTGCAGCCATTCTGACTGGTGTGAAATGATACCTCATAGTGGTTTTGATTTGCATTTCTCTGATAATGAGTGATGTTGAGCATCTTTTCATGTGTTTGTTAGCCATCTGTATGTCTTCTTTGGAGAAATGTCTATTTAGTTCTTTGGCCCATTTTTTGATTGGGTCATTGATTTTTCTGGAGTTGAGCTGTAGGAGTTGCTTGTATATTTTTGAGATTAGTTGTTTGTCAGTTGCTTCATTTGCTATTATCTTCTCCCATTCTGAAGGCTGTCTTTTCACCTTGCTAATAGTTTCCTTTGATATGCAGAAGCTTTTAAGGTTAATTAGGTCCCATTTGTTTATTTTTGCTTTTATTTCCAATATTCTGGGAGGTGGGTCATAGAGGATCCTGCTGTGATGTATGTCAGAGAGTGTTTTGCCTATGTTCTCCTCTAGGAGTTTTATAGTTTCTGGTCTTACGTTTAGATCTTTAATCCATTTTGAGTTTATTTTTGTGTATGGTGTTAGAAAGTGTTCTAGTTTCATTCTTTTACAAGTGGTTGACCAGAGTTCCCAGCACCACTTGTTAAAGAGATTGTCTTTAATCCATTGTATATTCTTGCCTCCTTTGTCAAAGATAAGGTGTCCATATGTGCATGGATTTATCTCTGGGCTTTCTATTTTGTTTCATTGATCTATATTTCTGTCTTTGTGCCAGTACCATACTGTCTTGATAACTGTGGCTTTGTAGTAGAGCCTGAAGTCAGGTAGGTTGATTCCTCCAGTTCCATTCTTCTTCCTCAAGATCGCTTTGGCTATTCGAGGTTTTTTGTATTTCTATACAAATTGTGAAATTATTTGTTCTAGCTCTGTGAAGAATACTGTTGGTAGCTTGATAGGGATTGCATTGAATCTATAAATTGCTTTGGGTAGTATACTCATTTTCACTATATTGATTCTTCCAATCCATGAACATGGTATATTTCTCCATCTATTAGTGTCCTCTTTGATTTCTTTCGCCAGTGTTTTATAGTTTTCTATATATAGGTCTTTAGTTTCTTTAGGTAGATATGTTCCGTTGCAATGGTGAATGGAATTGTTTCCTTAATTTCTCTTTCTGTTTTCTCATTATTAGTGTATACGAATGCAAGGGATTTCTGGGTGTTGATTTTATATCCTGCAACTTTACTATAGTCATTGATTAGTTCTAGTAATTTTCTGGTGGCGTCTTTAGGGTTTTCTATGTAGAGGATCATGTCATCTGCAAACAGTGAGAGCTTTACTTCTTCTTTTCCAATTTGGATTCCTTTTATTTCTTTTTCTGCTCTGATTGCTGTGGCCAAAACTTCCAAAACTATGTTGAATAGTAACGGTGAAAGTGGGCACCCTTGTCTTGTTCCTGACGTTAGAGGAAATGCTTTCAATTTTTCACCATTGAGGATAATGTTTGCTGTGGGTTTGTCATATATAGCTTTTATTATGTTGAGGTATGTTCCTTCTATTCCTGCTTTCTGGAGAGTTTTTATCATAAATGGATGTTGAATTTTGTCAAAGGCTTTCTCTGCATCTATTGAGATAATCATATGGTTTTTATTTTTCAATTTGTTAATGTGGTGTATTACATTGATTGATTTGCAGATATTGAAGAATCCTTGCATCCCTGGGATAAAGCCCACTTGGTCATGGTGTATGATCTTTTTAATGTGTTGTTGGATTCTGATTGCTAGAATTTTGTTAAGGATTTTTGCATCTATGTTCCTCAGTGATATTGGCCTGTAGTTTTCTTTTTTTGTGGGATCTTTGTCAGGTTTTGGTATTAGGGTGATGGTGGCCTCATAGAATGAGTTTGGAAGTTTACCTTCCTCTGCAATTTTCTGGAAGAGTTTGAGCAGGATAGGTGTTAGCTCTTCTCTAAATTTTTGGTAGAATTCAGCTGTGAAGCCATCTGGACCTGGGCTTTTGTTTGCTGGAAGATTTTTGATTACAGTTTCAATTTCCGTGCTTGTGATGGGTCTGTTAAGATTTTCTATTTCTTCCTGGTCCAGTTTTGGAAAGTTGTACTTTTCTAAGAATTTGTCCATTTTTTCCAAGTTGTCCATTTTATTGGCATATAATTGTTGATAGTAGTCTCTTATGATCCTTTGTATTTCTGTGTTGTCTGTTGTGATCTCTCCATTTTCATTTCTAATTTTATTGATTTGATTTTTCTCCCTTTGTTTCTTGATGAGTCTGGCTAATGGTTTGTCAATTTTATTTATCCTTTCAAAGAACCAGCTTTTGGTTTTGTTGATTTTTGCTATGGTCTCTTTTGTTTCTTTTGCATTTATTTCTGCTCTAATTTTTAAGATTTCTTTCCTTCTACTAACCCTGGGGTTCTTCATTTCTTCCTTTTCTAGTTGCTTTAGGTGTAGAGTTAGGTTATTTATTTGACTTTTTTCTTGTTTCTTGAGGTGTGCCTGTATTGCTATGAACTTTCCCCTTAGGACTGCTTTTAAGTCTTTTAAACAAATTGCACAGCCATGTCTGTGAATGTCATTGCTGTCTGCTAGAATTTTAATAAATAAGCCATGGGGAAATCTACTAGACACCTGGAAACTTAAGGATCCTTTGAAAATTGATTATTCATTTGTGGGATCTATGGACATGCTCTATTAACTATCCACTTCTTTCCTCTTTCCTCCTCCCCTGCAATGACCATGCTGGAAAATGGAATTTTAAAAGAGATTTAAGAATGAATTGTACTTCCTTCAGAAAGGTCCAGTTTGTTCTATTGCATATGCGTGTGTGTGTGTGTGTGTGTGTGTGTGTGTATATATATATGATTTATTTTGTAACTGATTTTTAAATTATGGCATATAATAGAATAAATAATTTAGGAAAAATTAGACCTGAAAATAGCTAAATATATGTTGATAAAAGTACATTTCTATTACACTTATTTTGGGTCTTTGTTTTCTAAGGGAAGACTGTATTAGCTGTGTGTAGGACTCAGGCATTTGTATAGTAAATTCTCAGTTGTTAAATTTTACTCCCATTTCCCAAGTTTTGACTGGGTCTTGAGTCAAAACTGAGGGTGGACTATAGGAATCATGAGATGAAATTTGAACTAACTAGTTTTGTGTAGTGTCAGAAGCTTTGTAAAAGGTTTTTTGTCTGTCATCTATCATCAGCAAAATTAAACATTGACTTCTTTTGATTTTTCTATTATTTTTTTCATTGTTGAGCATTCTTCATCCAATGACATATTAGATAACATAAATTTTGCCTTATTTTTGATAGAAGACAGCAGTAGAGCTTAATTTAAGTCAGACAAACTGGCTTAAATGGTTCTTATATTTAAATTATGAGAAATTTAGAAGCATGGAAACTTTCCTTCTTCTACCAGTATTAAGTCTTTTATATTTATTTATGTTATTTATTTTAAGAATTATAATAGTTCAGGCTGGTTGATTTTGTAGGCTTTCCATTGCTTGTATGTAGATCTTTTTCTGCTACAGCTAATTTGATAAACTCTTCAGGTAACATTGCTGTTCTAGTCTCAAATGATGTGTCAGTAGAAATGGAACTTAACCATTTGAAATGTTGACATAAGTAAAGGATTAGCTTCTTTTAAGTAAAAATGTTCATGTTATAACATTAAAATGAATAAATTTGTAGTGATATAGACATATACTATTCTAAGTGTAGTTTAAGAAGAAAAATAATTCCTTGAAGCTATTTTTTCAGACCATTTTAAAAAAGGTTAACAAGTAAAACAGTGTGGGCCACAGACTCATAATATGTAGCTTCTCTAATAGTGCCTCAACTCTTAAAATTTGTTGGACATAAAAGCGGTGCTAATTTAATTGGTAACTGTGATTGAGTAAATCTACTGTAAAAATGGACTGTGTTCTGGTTTTTAACATGATACCATAAAAGTCATTTGAGAACTGCCTCTGTGGAACATTAAAGTCTCTTTGATGGAATATTTATTCCATGATTAAAAACTATATTTATACATACATATACACACACATATATGTATATGTGTGTGTATATGTATGACTTGTGTTTTCTATTTGCATGAATAGCTGTAAAATTTACTTCTTAGAAACTGATAAGCAGAAAAGAAATATAGTATGACACAAACAAACATCAGCCAAATCTATATGTGAATGTGGTTACCCAAAATTAAGATCCAAGATTATCCAATGCTCTTTTTAACTTCCACCCTGACATTTTCCGGACATATGTAGAGAGAAGAGAATTAATATCTAAGAGACTACTGAGTGTAAGCATTTTACATATGGTACCTCATTTAATTAGAAGAGTTAATCTGTTAGCTGTATTGTGAGATCTTGAAAATATTCCTCGGGCCTTCTATTAGGCTGTAGTGTATTTTCATATGTCACTTTAGCAATCAAAGATACTTCTTTTAAAGCCAAGAAGTTCATTCCTTGGCATCCACATACACTGTAATTAGACCTTTTGCAAAATGCCAAAAATCTATGACAGTTTAAGCAAAGTCCAGAGAAATGTCAGCACTCCTTATTAATGTATTTGTTGAAAAAAAGGAGTTCATTTTCAAATTGTTAATATGTATGAAAATATGCCAAGAGAGGCAAGGTTTTAAGCAGGTAAAATAAAAATTGCTTAATTCAGAGTTAATCTGGAATTTAAACTGAACCTTTCATTTTTATCACAGTACATACTTATTAAAATGTCAAATTCTGTGATCCCATTTTAATAATTTTTATAATCCAGTGAACACCTTATTTATAAATAAAAATCACTTTATACTTTTATAAGGCTTTTTGCACAAGAATTTTGTTATTATTCATAACAATGCCATAAAATAGAAGTGCAGGCATCATATAAGACAGTTTATAATATGTAAAGTGGGAGCAATTGACTAAACAAGTTAGGATTTGTTTCAACTTGGCCATTTGGCAATTTTTTTTTTTTTTAGTTGCGTGGCAAGTTTTGAAAGAATTGACCAAGTTTGCTATGATTTTTAAGGGTTTCATACAGCACACTTTTTGTTTTGTGGTGAAGTCTTCCATCTTCAAAGAAGATGGAGATTAATGGAAAGTTTTTTATGAATAAAAAAGTAAATTCCAAGTAGACTTGGATTTTAGATGCATGATTTAACTGTAAAACCAGCAATTGATATATCCCTTTGTTCACAGTTATGCAAACGCATGATTGGTCTCCCTTCTGTAGCTTTAGTATATGTGAGAAAGAGGACAGCACTGGGGATACTATATGGAGATTGGGACAAGAGCTTTCAAGGTTTGGATAGGAGCTTTGGGCTGACCACCTAAACATTTGATTTAATGCATAAGGACTTGTGGGGAATAGGAATAGTGGTTAGAAGAATAGAGTCTATAACAACCATCATGGTTACATTATCCCTAATGATGTTATCCGTTGGGTGACTAAAGAGTCCTGAGAATAAAGATCAAGTTCCCATTCTAAGGTCTTTACATACATCAGTTTTTCCATCTCTACTTGTTGCTTCTCCACAATTTTTAGTTGTCTCCTTTTAGAAGAATTAAACTGTTTTCATTGCCAATGAAGTTCAATCTGTTTCTATACGAGAAGGATAAATTCTCCTATTGAAGACCACCATAGCTTTTACCAATATATGGTATATATGACATTTCTTTGGCACTTACTATCACAAATTCTGGTGTAGTGGTTTATCCTTGAAATAAAAAGAGTGGAATTTATTTTCCAAGCATGAACTAAATCCTAGCTCTTCTGCTTAACAGATGTTTGACCTTCTGTAAATTACCTAATCTTTCTTTGCCTCCATGTCTTTATTTGGGATAAAGAAAATAATAGGACTTCTGTCAGATTAAACAGGAAAATACAAGTTAGGCACTTTAGACAATGAGCACTAATTAAATGTTGGCAACAGCTATTATTGTTGTTGATCTTGCATATTTTATTGGATACTTTAATTTCCATCCATCTCTGTGGGGTCTTTTGGGCTGATCTCTGGGTTAGAACATCCGCTGGATCCGCTGGATCATGGACAAAGTAAGAGTTCCAGAAAAACATCTATTTCTGCTTTATTGACTATGACAAAGCCTTTGACTGTGTGGATCACAATAAACTGTGGAAAATTCTGAAAGAGATGGGAATACCAGACCACCTGACCTGCCTCTTGAGAAACCTATATGCAGGTCAGGAAGCAACAGTTAGAACTGGACATGGAACAACAGACTGGTTCCAAATAGGAAAAGGAGTACGTCAAGGCTGTATATTGTCACCCTGATTATGTAACTTCTATGCAGAGTACATCATGAGAAATGCTGGGCTGGAAGATGCACAAGCTGCAATCAAGATTGCTGGGAGAAATATCAATAACCTCAGATATGCAGATGACACCACCCTTATGGCAGAAAGTGAAGAGGAACTAAAACGCCTCTTGATGAAAGTGAAAGAGGAGAGTGAAAAAGTTGGCTTAAAGCTCAACATTCAGAAAACGAAGATCATGGCATCTGGTCCCATCACTTCATGGGAAATAAATGGGGAAACAGTGGAAACAGTGTCAGACTTTATTTTGGGGGGCTCCAAAATCACTGCAGCTGGTGATTGCAGCCATGAAATTAAAAGATGCTTACTCCTCGGAAGGAAAGTTATGACCAACCTAGATAGCATGTTGAAAAGCAGAGACATTACTTTGCCAACAAAGATCCATCTAGTCAAGGCTGTGGTTTTTCCAGTAGTCATATATGGATGTGAGAATTGGACTGTGAAGAAGGCTGAGTGCCAAAGAATTGATGCTTTTGAACTGTGGTGTTGGAGAAGACTCTTGAGAGTCCCTTGGACTGCAAGGAGATCCAACCAGTCCATCCTGAAGGAGATCAGTCCTGGGTGTTCTTTGGAAGGAATGATGCTAAAGCTGAAACTCCAGTACTTTGACCACCTCATGTGAAGAGTTGACTCATTGGAAAAGACTCTGATGCTGGGAGGGATTGGGGGCAGGAGGAGAAGGGGACAACAGAGGATGAGATGGCTGGATGGCATCACCGACTAGATGGACATGAGTTTGAGTGAACTCCGGGAGTTGGTGATGGACAGGGAGGCCTGGCGTGCAGCAATTCATGGGGTCGCAAAGAGTCAGACACGACTGAGCAACTGAACTGAACTGGGTTAGAAAGTAGTTCTTTTGGACCAAGGAGTTGAGTATTTTTTTTAAACTATTTGATATGTATTATTAAACTGTTTTTTCAAAAGATTCTACTAGTTTATGTTCCCAAAGGACTTGTGAAAGTTTCTATTTCACCTGTACCAAGATACTATTATTACAATTTTGAATTTTTGCTGAGTTATACTCAAACATGATTACCACATTATGCTTTTGATTTTAATTTCCTTGATGATTAAATAGATAAGTCTTAAAATGAGTTTATTTGTAAAAGGTCCTTGTCCTGTTTTTCTTTGCAATTTTATTGTTTTGCTCATCTAGTTTTATGAGACCTTTGTTTAAGGATATTAGCTTTTGTCACATTTGTTGTAAAGATTCCTTCCTTTTAGTTTTATATTTCATATGTATGGAAATTTTGTTTGTATAGTGAAATCTGTTGATATTTTCCCTTGTAATTTCTTCCACTGAAAAGCTCCCATTCTTAAGATTCATGAAACCTGCTGGTTCAGGCTAAGTCCTGATTAGAGTAGTACAGAGAATTGTTTGCTCATCGGTTTCAAGGACTTGGGGTTATTTATTTGTGTGAGCTTGAGAAGTCACTTACTTTTACTGTAATTAAAACATTACCAATTATCATAGCAAAAGTTTCCTACTAAATATAAATTTATATTTATATAAACCGACTAGATACCCATCGTCTGTTGATAGCGCACATTATAGTTTACGGAACACTTCTAACATGCATTCTATAATTTTATTTCACTCCTCACAACATCTTTACAGAAGAAGATGGATATTATTATATTTCCAAATCTCAGAAAGGGTTGGATTTTCTAAGGTTATGCACCTAATAAACAGCAGAATTTGGACTTAGGTAATATACCAAGTAACTTTTTAAGGACCTAACTTCTTTGGATTTTAAAATTCCAAATTCTTGCAGTTTCAGATACCGCTAGAAAAGAGGAAAGGAAACATTTGTTGAGCTAATATTTATATTTGAGCCTCTACATTAAAGTATTCTTCAATTTCTTTTAAATTTCCCTTTAGCACAAACTATATCATTTCCTATTAGTAAATACGTCTTTTCATTAATCTCATCTCCATGTTCTAAACCCCCCCCTTTTTTTTTCTTAAATCATCTTTCGCTAAGGTTGCATTTTTACTCCTTAGCAATCAGTGCTGATTTTTTTTTTTTTGCCAAATTAGACTTCTTTCCTTTTCCTTCCAAAGAAAAAAACCTATGTTTGGCTCTCATAAACATTTAGATTCAGGATGCTTTACATAATCATTATCTCTTTTAATTTTCAAAATAATGTATAAGGTTAATATTATTAGGTTTTCCATTTTACTGGTAACAAAGAGACTTAAACAGATTACTTGACTTGCTTGAGGCCTCACACCTAGTAAATATCCATACTTTAAACCAGGTATTTCCCTGCTGCATCCTGCCGCCTCCCTGGCAGGAATGACTGAAATTCTTTTCACCTGTTATGATCCCAGAAGCACTTTTTCTTATGTGTCTGAGCAGCTGTAAATGCACTTCTTGGTTCCCATCCCATAAACCTAATTCCATCTCAGGGTCATTCTGCACAGCTTGACTTACACATAAAAATTAACTTTTAAGAGGTTTACTTTAGCTTGATAGCCATCTATTCACTGATCTAGAAAGCAGGTATCCTGAGTGCAATTTCCTTTCTATAAATGAATACATTGCTCCACTCTTCTGTGAGCTCATTCTTATAGAGTATCACATTTGCATTATTGTTCCAGACTAGATGAGGGCATACCAACCTATAGTTCTCAAACTCTCTTGGTCTTCGAATTTCCATAAACAACTGAGCCTGGGCATTCAGAGGACCCAGACATTGATTTTTTTTTTTTCTCATTTGGAGGAAAAGTAAAAGAAAAGAGAAATAGAAAGTACTTGGCAAAAATAATCACAAATTGATCTTGGAGTGGAAAAAAACATTTGCAGAAAAAGATGAAAAGGGCTGAATTCCCACAACACAGACGAAAGATGATTGAAGGGAAAAGTCTTTACTAACAGAGATGATATTAAAAAGGAATTCTGCTGAGAAAGTTTAGTTGTAGCAGAATGTTTAATACAAATTGTGTGTGTATATATGTGTGTATATTTGAACTTGGAATGCTGTGTAACCCCTGAATTGTTCCTATTAATATTACTAGCTAACTCTTTTCCTGTGTGCTCGACAGTTAACTCATTTAGTTCTCAAAACAATCTTGTGAGTAAGGTACACTTTTTTCTGTGCTTTATAAAGATTTAGAGAGGTTAATAACTTGCTCAAGTTCACAGGACTGGTAAGTTGTAGAAATACTGAACAAATGCTTAATAGCGCTTACCATGCTCTGTAATTATTTATATGCTTACTATCTGTCTCGTCCAGTAGAACGTAAGTCTCAAGAAAGTGAAAGTGTTAGTTGCTCAGTCGTGTCCAACTCTGCAACCCCATGCACTGTAGCCCACCAGGTTCCTCTGTCCATGGAATTCTCCAGGCAAGAATACTGGAGTGGGTAGCCACTCCTTCTCTATGGGATCATCTTGACCCAGGGATTGAACCCAGGTCTCCTGCACTGCAGGCAGATTCTTTACCATCTGAGCCACCAGGGAAACCTATGTCCCATGAAGGGAAGCCAATCTTCCCCTCTTCCTCTTATCTTTTCACTGTTTCTCAAAGCAATTTAAACAAAAGGGAAAAATCATATAATACTTAAGACATGCAAAAAATTGAAAAAATAATTCAATGGCTATTCATAGACTTGCCACTAGATTAAAGTTAAGACATATCACCAGATGACAGTTGAAACACTCTGCATAGCTCCCGCAAATGCACTTACTTCCCCAAAGTAACTGCATATTTCTCTTTTAAAAATTTTGAACTTTTATAAAAATGTTCATTTATTTATTTATTTTTGGCTGTGCTGGGTCTTCATTACTGGGTGGGCTTTTTCTCTGATTGCGGTGGGCAGGGGCTACTCTCTAGTTGCAGTGCACAGGTTTCACATTGCCATAGCTTCTCTTGTTGTAGAGCATGAACTCTAGGTGTGTGGGCTTCAGTAAGGTGCCACACACGGGCTCAGGAATGCCGGCTCCCCGACTCTAGAGCACAGGCTCAGTAATTCTAGCACAGGGGCTTAGTTGCTCCATGGCATGTGGGCTCTTCCTAGATCAGGGATCCAACCCGTGTCTCCTGCATTGGCAGGTGGATTCTTTACCACTGAGCCACCAAGGAAGCCCCATATGTATATATTGCTTTGTAACTTACTGTTATGTATGTGAGATTCAACTAGGTTGATATATGACACTTTAGTTCATTCATTTTCACTGCTACACTCTATTCTATTGTCATAATTATACCAGTATTTATCCTTTCTCTGCTGGTGGACATTTAAGTTGGTTCCATTTATTTTAATGTAGTCCAAAGTCATCTTAGCTTTTCAATAACCAACTCACACTGTTAATTTTTACATGTACTATCTCTAATCTGTGATTTTCCCATCTGGTTTCAGTTCATTTTCTGAAAAATTTTAATGTAAGGCCTTGTATTTTGCCCCAATTTATTTCACATTTAGATTTTTGAGGTGGATTTTTCACTTAGAAATTGATCTTGTTAAATCTAGCTTCATATAATTATTCAGCTTGTTAATTTTTTTTTGGATTGTAGTTGGATCACCTCATATTTTAACTTGCCTTCCATCTTCATGTTATTCACACATTTGATAAGCAATCCTTCTATGTAGTCATTTAAGCTATTGATAAGAATTATGTTGGGTAGGATAGGAACTGTTATACAATGAAGCAGAATCTGCAATTAACCATGCAGTTGTTTTCACTTGCCACAGATCAGAGCAAGACTGGTGAGTTTATTGTTTAGATCTCGATTGGAGAAGGTAAAACATATGCTACTTTAAACGACCACAGATTTAAGAAAGATCCTAGGATTGAATATCTTGATCTGGATTCTTTCCCAAGTAGGATCCTTGACTTGGATTAGTTGATCAGATGCTTGAGTGAGAATACAGGGAGACAGAGTCAAGGAAAGTCATGCTGGTGTTTTTCATCTTAGAGCTAATCCTAGTATGATCACATCATTTTGTTTTTTTCTTTTTTTACCTGTTTCTACGGTTTGAATTTAAGGTTCTTACATCTGTCGACCACAAGGAGGAGCTATGGCCTAATAAGGGAGAGGCTTGCTTCTTCATGCTGGGAGGGGCAACTCAGAAGATGCTTTCTCAGAAAAGGGGACATAGCTTGGAAAATTATAAAAAATGATATTCATATAAGAACATTTAAATGTGTAATCTAATCTTTATTTTCAAAAGTAAAAAAATGAGGCAATTAATTGTGATTAAAATAAAACTACTTCCATTAAGAAAAAAGTGTTTTCTTTTTTTGGCTTCTTTGTTGGCTCAGCTGGTAAAGAATCCTCCTGCAATGTGGGAGATCTGGGTTTGATCCCTGGGTTGGGAAGATCCACTGGAGAAAGGAATGGTTACCCACTCCAGTGTTCTGACCTGGAGAATTACATGGACTGTTTTCTTTTTCAACTAGTTAGATATATGGAACAGACCAAACAGTTGGCTTATTCCTCAATTGTTCACCCAGAACCATAGGCTTTAGAGTGAAGAGGAATCTCAGATCACCTGGTTCACTCCTGTGCCTTTAGGTATTTGGGTATTAAGAAATAAAATATGGGCTCAATAATCATGCCCTGGTGGCTCAGATGGTAAAGAATTTTCCTGGAAGGCAGGAGACCTGGTTGATCCCTGGTTTGGGAAGATCCCCTGGAGAAGGGAATGGCTACCCACTCCAGTATTCTTGCCTGGAGAATTCCATGGACAGAGGAGCCTGGCAGGCTACAGTTCATGGGGGTCACAAAGAGTCAGACATGACTGACTGTTACTTTCACTTTCAAAAATCATGTGTTGAATGAATGAAGGAATAAACGACCATTCATTAATGTAGGCCAGGTAGGCTAATTAAGTTGACCAAACAAGTAGTCAGCCAATGGGATAAGGATTTGGGAAAAGGAGAGATACCACACCAAATCCCAGGTTTCTAATTCCTTGGATTATACTTCATATACAAATCATGTTGTCCCTTTTGCATTTACCGCTTAAGTATAGTTTGAATGTAAGTTAACAAACCATTTTCAGCCATATTCAAAGATGCAGTAGTCTGCTTTGGCGATAGTGATTTTTCAGCCATTATCCATATATAAATGAAGGCTGACACAATCCACATGTTTTGGGAAGTCACTGAGATTCCTGCATTAGATGTCACTTTAAAATGGTTGCCCTCAAAGATTCTTTTCACTGCCAATATTTTGGTTTATGTAATTCTATTTATTAATTTAAAGAAAACATTTTATTACAGATAATTTTAAACACAGAGATAAGTAGAAAGAATTTTACAGTGAATACCCATATTATCTACCATACAGATTTTATCATTAACATTTTGCTACCATTGTCGTATAACATATCCCATTTCTCTGTCTTATTTTATGGTGCATTTCAGAGTAAATTGTTGACATCAGTATGCTCAGCATGTATAATTTATAAGTAGAGTTCAACATTTCTTTCATTCTTTTAGGTAAAATTTTCACCAAAAAATGCAAAAATCTTAAAAAAAAACTTTCTATTTTGTATTAGGATATAGCCAATTAACAAACAATATTGTGATAGTTTTAGGTGAACAGGGAAGGGACTCAGCCATGCATATACATGTATCCATTCTCCCCCAAACCCCACTCTCATCCAGGCTGCCATATAGCATTGAGCAAAATTCCATGTGCTATACAGTAGGTCCTTGTTGGTTATCCCTTTTAAATATGGCAATGTGTTGATGTCCATCCTGGACTCCCTAAATATCCCGTCTCCCCAACCTTCCCACGGGAACCATAAATTTGTTCTCTAAGTCTGTGAGTCTGTTTCTGTTTTGTAAGTTCATTCATAGAATTTCTTTTTAGATTCCACATGTAAGGGATGTCATATAATATTTCTCCTTCTCTGACTTACTTCACGCAGTATAACACTCTCTAGGTCCATCCACGTTGCTGCAAATGGCATTATTTCATTCTTTTTAATGGCTGAGTAATATTCCATTGTATATGTGTACCACATCTTCTTTATCTTCTTCTGTCAGTGAATACTTGGGTTTCTTCCATGTCTTGTCTATTGTAAACAGTGCTGCTATGAACATTGGGGTGCATGTATCCTTTTGGATCATGTTATTCTCCGGGTATATGCCTAGGAGTGAAAATACTGGATCATATGGTAGTTCTATTTTTAGTTTTTTAAGGAACCTCCATACTGTTCTCCATAGTGGCTATACCAATTTACATTCCCACCCACCGTGTGGGATGGTTCCCTTCTCTGCATACCCTTTCCAGCATTTATTGTTTATAGATTTTTTGATAATAGCCTTTCTGGCTGGTATGAAGTGATATCTCATTGTAGTTTTGAACTGCAAAAAATGCAGAAATCTTAAGAGAATATTTGCTGAATTTTGATAAATGAATACACCCGTGTAACATAAACTCCTTTCAGATATAGAGCATTATCATCACTCTAGATGGTAGAGTGACCCTCATGTCACATCACAGAAAATCCTTGTCTCCCACCTGGAGGTAACCAAGGTAACCACTGTTTCTTTTTTAAAGATTAGTTTTCCAGTCATGAACTTCATATAAACAAAATTACACTATGTACTTTTTGTGACTGGCTTCTTTTGCTTAACATACTGTTTTTGAGATTCATCAGTCTTGTTGCCTGTATCAACAGTTTGTTCCTTTTATTTCTTACTGGTATTTCATTGTATAAATATACCACCAGTTTTTGGTTTTTTTTAATCCATTCTCCTATTGATGGATACTTGGTTTTTTCCCAGCTTTTAGTCATTACAAATAAAGTTACTATAAACTTTTTTTTTTGTACCAATAGTTGTACTCAGGGAACAAACACTTACTGAATACTTGGTATCAGTCATTCTGCTGAATGCATTCCCATCATTGTTGGATTTCACAGTCTCCTGACAACCTGCCAAACTGTTACAATTATCCCTACATTAGAAATGAGAACACTGAGGTTCAGGGACATTAAGTAATTGGCTCAAATTCATACATTCAGTGAACAAAACCAAAACAAAAGTGGGAGTCCAAAGCAGTCACATCTTTCCTTGAAGCCCATGTGACCTCAAAGATAGAGTGTTCTCTCTCTGATACTCAATTTGTCCTGGTCACAAAGTTAGGAGTAGAGTGGTTTGTAACTCTAGGTTGGGCCGTTCTCTCTGCTGCACCCTGCTGCTGCTGCTGTGTGGTTTTAGTTTGTCTCTTCCTTACGCCCTCTCCAAAGGTAGAGAAAACAGGTCAAGGGTTTGCTCTTAGTGAGACATTTTCAAATCCATGTGATTGTGACCTTGTGTACTCCTTGTCGCTAGACTAAATCCTGGGATAGCAATTCCTTTCACCTTTGCTTACAGATCATGTTTTTAGCCTCTAATATTTTTGTTTATCCTTGTTAATTGTGATAAAATAAAACATATAATATAATTTGAGCAGATTAACTATTTTTAGTGTAAAGTTCAGTAGTGTTAAGCATATTCACATTGTTGTGAAACAGATCTTTAGAACTTATTCATCCTGCAAAACTGAAGCTCTGCTACTCATTAAATTCTCATTTTCCCTGCCCCCAAGCCCCTGGCCACCACCTTTCTATGAATTTGACTATACTTCAGAAACCTCATATAAGTGGAATCATACAGTATTTGTTGTAATCGTACAGTATTTTTATTGTATAATGTCCTCAAGGTTTATCCATGTTGTAGCATGTAACAGGAGTTTCTCACTTTTAAAGGCCACTTACCTTTTAATTTTTTTCACCTCCTGTTACTTTACATTAAAGAAAAGAGCACAAACTTGTCTATTCTGAGATGCTATTTCCTGATATAGAGATCCTGCAATATTCTCAAAGAGAAGTGTTGCTCTGAAGAATGAAATGTGGGTGAAATAATATGACCTGATTTCATATTTCTTAAATTCAATGACTTGAATATATACTGGGCAAATAGTGAAATTTCATGGTCTAAAATCCATATTCTGTGTCCCGCAGGACTGAATTTTGCTTGCATAAATGTACCTAGAATATAAAGAAGTGTGCTTCCAAAGAATTTCACAAAAAAAGGGAATTTTAATCTTGGTTTTGAAGGCTAAATTTACAGCTTTGTGCTTGGAAGCTAGAGTTTCTTTCTCATTTCTTTTTATATACTACTTAGAAATATGTTCCCTGAGAGACTAGGACTCTCAGGAGATTTTAAGACTTGGTCTTTAAATATGTGCTCAGATAAACCAACGTAGTACATTTATGTCTATTTTTCCCAAGCATGGGAGTTACAATCCCTTTAATGAAATTTTGTTAGTACTTGCTTTATCACAAAGACTGTTTTATCTGCAGGATTTTAGTGTACCATTGGACAAAAACTGATATTCCAGTGAAATGTGTTTGTCATCTATTTTGTTTCTCTTCTATTTGTTTTCAGAGATACCTTGCTCACCTTCCTCAGGAAAATTTTATATCCATCTAATCAACAGAGAAGACAGTATCTTTCCATGGAAAGGAAACTACCACTTGCTGAATAATTGTGTGTGGTTTGCGGTAAGGCACAGTCCCTAAATTTCAAGGGTCTCTGTCCTTAAAAAGACAGCCACCAGCAGATGGCAATCCCCCTACATGGAATCTCCTTCCCAGACAAATGGCAAGTACCTAAGTCATTGGATATCCCCAGTGAAGTCACATGCCATTTCAGAGAAACCTGATAGCTTTAACTGGGTAGGAACCCATTTAAAATTATCTCTCGGCTATTATCTCATCTCTTCATTCCTCCTGACAGTTCTCCCACTCAGAGTTTTGTGTATATCATCCTAAAGGTCAAGAGTGGCTGCTATAGTGAGTGCTTTGAATATGGTCCCTAGTTTTGGTATTAGGAGCAGATGTTTTTAACAAGCAACTTATGTTGATAGCTCTCCACAGTCACCTTGATGGGGCTATTTGCTGTACTTATGTCTATGACCTCCTGCGCTTGGCCAACCCAATGTCTTGGGATGCTAAGTCTTGAATTACAGGACCTTATGAGCACAGCTCATAAGTTCCTGTTAATTCAGTTCATTGGAAAAGACCCTGATGCTGGGAAAGATTGAGGGTGAGAGGAGAAGGGGGCAACAGAAGATGAGATAGTTGGATGGCATCATTGACTCAATGGATATGAGTTTGAGCAAACTCTGGGAGATAGTGAAGGACAAGGAAGCCTGGCATGCTGCAGTCTGTGGGATCACAAAGAGTCAGACATGACTGAACAACAACAACATGAGCAAAACTTGAGGCAGAGAATGTTGTTGGTTGTTTTATTTAAATAAGAAATGTGGAGCTTTCTCCTCAAGAAAAGGCTGTGATTTTTAATTTGATTGATTGTTTCACTCTCTCTATGCCCCTCCTTTCCTCTGTGGATTAGTGGTTGACTTCTACAATAACTCTATAGTCTATTGCTTACAAAAGTCCCCCTGTACCGTAGGTACTATAATCTTCCAGAAATTGGTTGAACTCTGGAAACTCTGTAAGAAATTTGAGGCCTATGGCTGATGCTTCATCTTTATGCATATCTTAAGATTTATTCTCTTTGTAGGAAATTTTCTATGATCTTGAACTTTTTCCTTGATATATATGTATGAAGATGTTTTTGGCTGCAACAGAAAACCCATCTCAAATTAATTTAAATAATAAGGATAATTGTTATTTTCTATAATAGAAAATGGGGCTTCCCTGGTGGCCCAGTGGTAAAAAAATCTGCTTGCCAATGTAGGAGACATGAATTTGATCCCTGATCCAGGAAGATCTCCTGGGGAAGGAAATGGCAACCCACTCCTGTATTCTTGTCTAGAGAACCCCATGGACAGAGGAGCCTGGCGGGCTACAGTCCATGTGGCTGCAGAGTCTGACATGACTTAGTGACTGAACAACAATAATAGCATAATAGAAAATCCTGAGATAAAGCAATCTACAGGGTTGGTTAATTCAGTGGATAAACAATGTTATTGGACACTGAGATTCTTCTGTATCTCCACTTTGTCATTTTTGACTTTGACTCCATCCTTAGACTTCTTGTGATCATAATATGGTTTCTAGCAATTCAGCCTCATCTAGCATCCTTGAACCCACTACTGGCAAGGGGATAGAAATCAGTATGTTTGACTGGGGTCATTTATACTGGAATGAAAGCTAAGGAGAAATTCATGATGTTTACTATAGTATCTATGGAACTCATTTGTACCCCAAATCTGTTTTTAAGTTCATCTATGCATTGGAGAAGGAAATGGCAACCCACTCCAGTGTTCTTGCCTGGAGAATCCCAGGGACAGGGAAGCCTGGTGGGCTGCAGTCTGTGGGGTCACACAGAGTCGGACACGACTGAAGTGACTTAGCAGCAGCATAAGCTCTTTTAATCTTTGTGAAATTTGAGGAACAAAGTCTTAAAAGAACGGATTCATGTTGATGTATGGCAAAACCAATACAATATTGTAAAGTAATTCAGTCAGTTCAGCTCAGTTCAGTCGCTCAGTTGTGTCCGACTCTTTGCGACCCCATGAATTGCAGCACGCCAGGCCTCCCTGTCCATCACCAACTCCTGGAGTTCACTCAGACACACGTCCATCGAGTCAGTGATGCCATCCAGGCCATCTCATCCTCTGTCGTCCCCTTCTCCTCCTGCCCCCAATCCCTCCCAGCATCAGAGTCTTTTCCAATGAGTCAACTCTTCGCATGAGGTGGCCAAAGTACTGGAGTTTCAGCTTTAGCATCATTCCTTCCAAAGAAATCCCAGGGCTGATCTCCTTCAGAACAGACTGGTTGGCTCTCCTTGCAGTCCAAGGGACTCTCAAGAGTCTTCTCCAACACCACAGTTCAAAACCATCAATTCTTTGGTGCTCAGCTTTCTTCACAGTCCAACTCTCACATCTATACATGACCACTGGAAAAACCATAGCCTTGACTAGACGGACCTTTGTTGGCAAAGTAATGTCTCTGCTTTTGAATATGCTATCTAGTTTGGTCATAACTTTCCTTCCAAAGAGTAAGTGTCTTTTAATTTCATGGCTGCAGTCACCATCTGTAGTGATTTTGGAGCCCAGAAAAATAAAGTCTGACACTGTTTCCACTGTTTCCCCATCTATTTCCCATGAAGTGATGGGACCAGATGCCATGATCTTCGTTTTCTGAATGTTGAGCTTTAAGCCAACTTTTTCACTCTCCTCTTTCACTTTCATCAAGAGGTTTTTGAGTTCCTCTTCACTTTCTGCCATAAGGGTGGTGTCATCTGCATATCTGAGGTTATTGATATTTCTCCCAGCAATCTTGATTGCAGCTTGTGCATCTTCCAGCCCAGCGTTTCTCATGATGTACTCTGCATAGAAGTTACATAATCAGGGTGACAATATACAGCCTTGACGTACTCCTTTTCCTATTTGGAGCCAGTCTGTTGTTCCATGTCCAGTTCTAACTGTTGCTTCCTGACCTGCATACAAATTTCTCAAGAGGCAGCTCAGGTGGTCTGATATTCCCATCTCTTTCAGAATTTTCCACAGTTTATTGTGATCCACACGGTCAAAGGCTTTGGCATAATGAATAAAGCAGAAATAGATGTTTTTCTGGAACTCTCTTGCTTTTTCCATGATCCAGCGGATGTTGGCAATTTGGTCTCTGGTTCCTCTGCCTTTTCTAAAGCCAGCTTGAACATCTGGAAGTTCACTGTTCATGTATTGCTGAAGCCTGGCTTGGAGAATTTTGAGCATTACTTTACTAGCATGTGAGATGAGTGCAATTGTGAGATAGTTTGAGCATTCTTTGGCATTGCCTTTCTTTGGGATTGGAATGAAAACTGACCTTTTCCAGTCCTGTGGCCACTGCTGAGTTTTCCAAATGTGCTGGCATATTGAGTGCAGCACTTTCACAGCATCATCTTTCAGGATTTGAAATAGCTCAGCTGGAATTCCATCACCTCCACTAGCTTTGTTCGTAGTGATGCTTTCCAAGGCCCACTTGACTTCACATTCCAGGATGTCTGGCTCTAGGTTAGTGATCACACCATCGTGATTATCTGGGTCATGAAGATCTTTTTTGTACAGTTCTTCTGTGTATTCTTGCCACCTCTTCTTAATATCTTCTGCTTCTCTTAGGCCCATACCATTTCTGTCCTTTATTGAGCCCATCTTTGCATGAAATGTTCCTTTGGTATCTCTGATTTTCTTGAAGAGATCTCTAGTCTTTCCCTTTCTGTTGTTTTCCTCTATTTCTTTGCACTGATCGCTGAGGAGGGCTTTCTTATCTCTCCTTGCTATTCTTTGGAACTCCTCATTCAGATGCTTTTATCTTTCCTTTTCTCCTTTGCTTTTCGATCCTCTTCTTTTCACAGCTATTTATAAGGCCTCCCCAGACAGCCATTTTGCTTTTTTGCATTTCTTTTCGATGGAGATGGTCTTGATCCCTGTCTCCTGACAGTGTCACGAACCTCATTCCATAGTTCATCAGGCACTCTATCTATCAGATCTAGGCCCTTAAATCTATTTCTCACTTCCACTGTATAATCATAAGGGATTTGATTTAGGTCATACCTGAATGGTATAGTGGTTTTCCCTACTTTCTTCAATTTAAGTCTGAATTTGGCAATAAGGAGTTCATGATCTGAGCCATAGTCAGCTCCTGGTCTTGTTTTTGTTGACTGTATAGAGCTTCTCCATCTTTGGCTGCAAAGAATATAATCAATCTGATTTCGGTGTTGACCATCTGGTGATGTCCATGTATAGAGTCTTCTCTTGTGTTGTTGGAAGAGGGTGTTTGCTATGACCAGTGCATTTTCTTGGCAAAACTCTATTATCTTTGCCCTGCTTCATTCCGTATTCCAAGGCCAAATTTGCCTGTTAGTCCAGGTGTTTCTTGACTTCCTACTTTTGCATTCCAGTCCCCTATAATGAAAAGGACATCTTTTTGGGGTGTTAGTTCTAAAAGGTCTTGTAGGTCTTCACAGAACCATTCAACTTCAGCTTCTTCAGCGTTACTGGTTGGGGCATAGACTTGGATTACTGTGATATTGAATGGTTTGCCTTGGAAACGAACAGAGATCATTCTGTCGTTTTTGAGATTGCATCCAAGTACTGCATTTCGGACTCTTTTGTTGACCACGATGGCTACAGTGCAGCCACCTGTGCTTAATGCTGTAATTAGCCTCCAATCAAAATAAATTAAAAAAAATAAAAAAAAAGAATAGTCTTTCTAATGAAAGATTAATTAAAGCCTTTTATATGAGCAAACATTTTTAGTCTAAATTCACAGAATTTTGTGCAGGTCAGTAACTGAAAAATATGTATCATTATGTCTGTCCTTTACAAAAATTACTCAAGGTATTATTTGATTTGTGAAAGCAGACTTGTGCTTTAATAACCTTAAGGTGTAAAAGAACAACTTCAGATTTTTTTTTTTTAAAGAAAATGTTATGTGTGAAAAATATTCTGTAAGTCTGATAAAATCTTACCATTCAATCTTTATTTTCTGGGTCTTAGTTTCCAACTGTGTAAGAGTAGGACTGGGTGATTTTTCAACTTTTAATAATGATTTAATTAGAAATAA
Organism: Bubalus bubalis; assembly: GCF_019923935.1. Classification (NCBI taxonomy): domain Eukaryota; kingdom Metazoa; phylum Chordata; class Mammalia; order Artiodactyla; family Bovidae; genus Bubalus; species Bubalus bubalis. Next base: position 47,697,244 of record NC_059171.1, on the reverse strand, counting down.
ATATTTCTGCTTATTTAAGCATTTACTTTATTTTTATTGAAATATAGTTGATTTACAATGTTTCATGTGTACATTGTACACATGTGTATATATATATATATATATATATATACACACACACACACATATTCAGATTCTTTTCCATTATAGGTTATTAAGCTTTTACTTAATAAAGAAGTACTTCATCTGATTTCCATGAATTTCTTGGTTAATATAAAAATCACAATATGGTTATACTCTATAACCTATTCAACATTATTTCATTATCTATTTGAGATTTTTAAGGGGGCTTCCCAGGTTGTGCAGTGGTAAAAAATCTACCTGCCAATGCAGGAGACACAGGAGACCCAGGTTTTATCCCTGGGTCAGGAAGACTCCCTGGAGAAAGAGATGGAAACCCACACCAGTATTCTTGACTGGAAAATTGCATGGACAGAGGAGCATGGGGGGCTACAGTCTGTAGGGTCACAAAGAGTCAGACATGACTGAGTGACTGAGCACATACAAGAAGCAATTTAGTTGGTAATAATTTCAAAGTTAAAGAAAAATTGCAAGAACAGCACAAAAATATCCTATATACTCTTCACCTAGAGATCCCATTCAAGTTTCAGCAATTATCCTTTTGATATCTTTTATAGCATAAGGATCCAGGATTACCACCTGCAACCAGTGGTCACAAGCCTCTAAATTCTTTCAGTAATGAACAGTTCCTCAGTCTGCCTTTGATTTTCATATCCTTGACTATTTTCAGGTCACAGATCAGTCACTTTGTAGACTGTGCATCAATTTCAATTTTTCAAATGTTTCCTCATGGTCACATTATCCAGTTTTTGACAATAGTATTATAGAAGTAATGATGTGTTTTATCACTGCGTTCCAATTGGATGGCACATAGTGTTGACTTGCCCCCTTGCTGGATGTGTAAACGCTGGTCACTTGATTGCCATAGTGTCTCCACTGTAACGTTGTTTTTTGTCTTTGTAATTAAGTAAGTGTTTTATGTGGAAATTGAAACTATATAAATACAAGGACCTACAGGGAACTATACTCAAAGTTTTGTAAAACCTATCCAAGAAAAAAATCTGAAAAATATATAAATGTGTATATAACTGAGTCCTTACTCTGCTGTACACCTGAAACTAACACAGCATCACAAGTCAACTATATACTTCAATAAAATTTAAATAAAAAAGAAACTACACAAATACCTTTTTCTCACCTCACCTTCATCCACTAGTTTTAGGATGCATTGATGTATCATGCTTAACTTAATTTTTACCATGATGGTTTCTAAGTGATGTTTTTTCCTAATTCCATCATTTTTCTACATTTAATAGTCAGTGTCATACTATAAGCAGAGCTTCCGTTCTCTCCATTTATTTATGTCAGTGTAGACTCATCAATTGTTATTTTATTCAGTGGTTTATAATCTGTTATTATCATTATTACTTGGCACACTGCATGGCATGTGGGATCTTAGTTCCCCAACCAGGGATGGAACCCAGAACCCCTACAGTGGAAGCCTGGAATCTTAACCACTGGATTGCCCTGTCATTATTATTTTGATGTTCAAATTGACCAGATTTTGCCTAAGGTGCCCCTTCAAGCTAGCTTCTGTGTCTTTTTGACATGTCTTTCCCACTCTTTGGAAGAAAAGTTATGACCAACCTAGACAGCATATTAAAAAGCAGAGACATTACTTTGCCAATAAAGGTGTGTCTAGTCACGGCTATGGTTTTTCCAGTAGTCATGTGTGGATGTGAGAGTTGGACTATAAAGAAAGCTGAGTGACGAAGAATTGATGGTTTTGAACTGTGGTGTTGGAGAAGACTCTTGAGCATCCCTTGGACAGCAAGGAGATCCAACCAGTCCATCTAAAGGAAATCAGTCCTGAATACTCATTGGAAGGACTGATGAAGCTGAAACTCCAACACTTTGGCCACCGGATGTGAAGAACTGACGCTGGGAAAAATTGAAGGTGGGAGGAGAAGGGGACGAGAGAGGATGAGATGGTTGGATGATATCACTGACTCAATGGACATGAATTTGAGTAAACTCTGGGAGTTGCTGATGGACAGGGAGGCCTGGTGTGCTGCAGTCCATGGGATCGCAAAGAGTCAGACACGACTGAGCAACTGAACTGAAGTGAACTGAACTACCTCTTGGTGCTGAAATATGTGATTATTTCCTTTGCTGCTTTTAAATTTGATGTAGTCCTGCTTGTGGGGCTCCCCTCATAGCTCAGTTGGTAAAGAATTTGCCTACAATGCGGGAGACCTGGATTCGATCCCTGGGTTGGGAAGATCACCTGGAGAAGGAAAAGGCTATCTACTCCAGTATTCTGACCTGGAGAATTCCATGGACTATATAGTCCATGGGGTCGCAAAGAGTTGGACATGACTGAGAGACTTTCACTTTCAGTCCTACATGTTTTATTTTTTCTTGCTTTTGCTTTTGGTATCAAATGCAAAAAATCATTGCTAAGACTCATGTTAAGGAGCTTACTGTCTATGTTTTATTCTAGGAGTTTTATGATTTCACATCTTACATTCAAGTCTTTAATCCATTTTGAGTTACTTTTGTGTGTGGCATATGATAAGGGCCCCATTTCATTCTTTTGCATGTGACTGTCTAGTTTTCCCAACGCTGTTTATTGAAGAAATACACATTCCTGTTTTTTATACAGTTTATTCTTTATTGATTAGAAATGAATGAACATGCAGAAAAGTACAAAGTCAAAAAAGAGGGAGTTGTCAAATATTTTACATGTTTCATAATTAGCTTACATCATAAGGAGGAATCTCCATTTATTGATATGCTATTATTTTGTCCTCCAGATTATTAGGGTATCAACTGGCTCTAGGATTTGATTCAAAACTTAGGAACTCAAACAAATCCATTAGTCATTTAGAAAGACCATACATTTCACAAATAGCACTGGTACATGTTACCTTGTGCTCAGTTAGGGGGCCAGGGGTATATTCATGTTATATATTCTTGTCTGCTTTGTCATAAATTAATTGGCCACATATATGTAGGTTTATTTCTGGGCTGTATATTCTATTAATCTTTGTGTGTTACTATGTGGTTTGCTGCTGCTGCTGCTAAGTTGCGTCAGTCGTGTCCGACTCTGTGTGACCCCATAGACGGCAGCCCACCAGGCTCCCCCATCCCTGGGATTCTCCAGGCAAGAACACTGGAGTGGGTTGCCATTTCCTTCTCCAATGCGTGAAAGTGAAAAGTGAAAGTGAAGTCGCTCAGTCATGTTGGAGTCTTCACGACCCCATGGACTGTAACCTACCAGGCCCCTCCGTCCATGGGCTTTTCCAGGCAAGAGTACTGGAGTGGGGTGCCATTGCCTTCTCCAATGTGGTTTAAATGGGACAATTTACTAAAGCACTTAGCATAGTGCTCAAAAAATGTTAGCTATGATTATGATACCCAATTGGAGGGGTTGATTCTGGCCTTCTAACTGCTTTGACTTTCTCCTCTTTTCTTGGATGCCTTTGTTCCACATCATAAATATTTTATCTAATGTTAATAAAAATGGATATATGCAACTCCAAATAGTTGTTGATTAGTAGTATCTGAAAAAATCTTGAGATTTTGGATATTTTAGAGTGATATGATAAATTTAGGATTGTGGAATCTCAGACAGACAACTGTTGAGAGTCAGTATAATGTTTTTAAGGTCAAGGACTCTGGAGCCAAATGGCATGGGTTTCAACCCTAGTTCTCCCACTCCCTAGTTGTGTGATCTCTGACAATTTACTTTACCTCCTTGTGCATTAGTTTCCTTATCTGTAAAATGGGGTTGATAATAAAAATAATTATTTTGTGAGACAGTTGTGAGAATTCAACAAGTTAAAATGTGTGAGTGTACTTAGACTGGTATCAGCACTTAAGAATCTGCCTGCAATGCAGGAGACCTGGGTTCAATCTCTGGGTCAGGAAGATGCCCTGGAGAAGGGAATGGCTACCCACTCCAGTATTCTTGCCTGGAGAATTCCATGGGCAGAGGAGCCTGGTGGACTACAGCCCATAGAGATGCAAACAGCTGGACACGACTGAGGAACTATCATTTTCACTTCACTTCACTTCAAGCACTGTATACACGTAAGCCATTTAACTACTGACCTGTAGTGGCCTTTCCAGGAGCATGGGAGATATCCTGTGACCACAACCAAATCGTGCTTATGTCCCATTGTTTAGATGTCTTTTCCTTTGTTTGTAGGAAGTTGAATTTTTATAGTACACATATTACATATATATTACAATTACATACAGATGACAACTATATTATGTATATAGTTTTCTTATTTATCCATTCTATTGATAGAATATGATTGATTGTGGTGTGGGAGAGACCTTTTCTCTTTAGCCTCATACCCACATGTACAAGTGAGATGAGAGTGGAGGCAAAGAGGATCACTGATGGGATTCATCACAGGATATCTGGATGGTTGAGAAGCAGCAATGGGTGCCTCTACTTTCCTCCACATGACTCAGATGCTTATAGACCCATGGAGAACCAGGTCAGCTGAATTGTTTTGGCTCAGTCCATCTTGTTTGTAGCATAAAACCCCACATAGTATCTCAAATCACTGGTGCTTTTTTTTCCTGCCTCACTGATTCATGCACCTGAGGTTAGAGTTTTATACTTTAGACTTGAAATCACTAGCAAAAGAGATGTTGTTTTTGAAGGGGTATGACAATATTTTGGCATAATACAGGTTTTTTGAAAAATGTGTGTTGTTGTTGTCTATTCGTTTCAGATAAATTGGACCAGTGCAGAGTTAAATGTTGACTATGATTGTTCTTTAAAAACATAGATTGTAATTAATATTGGTTTAGACTTTTCTTAGAGGCAGCATGATGTGATAAAAAAGAACATTTATTCATTAAACAAATATCCATTAAGCTCTTATAAATGCAAGCCAACTGTGCTGGGCAAACAGAAAGCATGTATATACATACACATTGCCTCCCCTACTCTCCAGGTGAAAAGATATTTCTTCTCTTACAATTTCCATCTGGTGGGGAGACAGATTAATCTAAGAATCATGTAAATAAAAAGTAATTATAACTGGAGTAAGAATGTGGTGTTGAGAGAATGTGTATTAGGAGAAATTTATCTACTCAGAGATCTGGGCTCAGATGGTAAAGTCTGCAAGTCTGCTTGCAGTGCAGGAGACTTAGGTTTAATCCCTGGGTCAGGAAGATCCACTGAAGAAGGGAATGGCAACCCACTCCAGTTTTCTTGCCTAGAGAATTCCATGGACAGAGGAGCCTGGTGGGTTACAGTCCATGGGGTTGCAATGAGTCAAATACGACTGAACAACTTTCATTTCTTCTTCATCTACTCAGAGAGGTCATGGAAGGCTTCCTGGAGGCAGTGGCATTTGAGGTGAGATCTGAAGGATGAGCAGGAGATAACACTGCAGGGGCATCAGGGAGAGAAGGAAGGTGAATATTCCATTCAGGGGCCTAGTGTATGCCAAGGTCCGTGGCAGGAGGAAGCATGGATTGTCTGAAGAGCAGAAGGAAGATTAGAGTTGCCTGAGTTCAGAGGCAAGAGGAGTATGGTGTTGTTGTGAGGCTGTAGAGTGAGGTAGGAGCCAGGGTAGTTGGGCCTCATGGGCCACATTATGTACTTGTGTTATCCCAAGTTGGCTGGAAAAGTACCTCTTAGCTGTTGAGAGAAGTTTAGGTCATGGCTTATGGTATACAAAAAAAAAGAAAAAAAATGTTAAAAAGGCTTATAATTAGGGTTTTCACTTTAATACTCTGAATATATAAAAATACAATTTAGTATAAGTATGCTGCTCACAAGATAATTAAAAGACTTACAAAAATTAGTCAAAAAATCAGTAGAGATCAGTAATGGGACACCGATTTGAAGTTGTATGGTTGAGCACCTTCTCCTGATCCTGGCACTATGTCTCTGTGATTCCAAATGTCCTTATTTGGTGGTGGTTGTTGTCTACTTACTCAGTCATGTCTGACCCTTTGCGACCCCATGGACTGTAGCCTGCCAAGCTCCTCTGTCATGAGATTTCCCAGGCAAGAATACTGGAGTGGGTTGCCATTTCCTTCTCCAGGGGATCTTCTGGACCCTGGGTTTGAATCTGCATTGCCTGCATTGGCAGGCGGGTTCTTTACCATCTGAGCCACCAGAGAAGCCCTGTCCTTCTTTGCGGGTAGGGTCAAACTTGAAGTTTGTGGCTTTTCAAGAATATGAGCCTACAGGGCCTGCCTTTATGATAGGCTCTGAATTAGGACTTGTTGAAATGTTGCAAATAATGGAAAGTGATGTAGTCAGACCTGCATGTTGAAAAACAAAAAACACTGGATGTAAACTGAGCTAATTTTAAGGTGGACAGTGAGAATTTGGAAAGATCAGTTAGGAGACCTCTGCAGGAGTCCTGACTAGAGATGCTAGGAGCAGGTGTTAGGGTGATGACAGGAGAGCTGGAAGGAAACAAATGGATTGTTTTGGTCTTTGTTTGGGCTTCCCTGGTGGCTTAGATGGTAAAGAATCTGCCTGCAGTGTGGGAGACCCGGGTTTGATCCCTGGGTTGGGAATATCCCCTGGAGAAGGAAATGGCAACCCACTCCAGTATTCTTGCCTGGAAAATTAGATTGAATATATAGAACAACCATAATTTTGGACTTTATAGAATAATGTCCCCATATTGGTGCTAGAATTAGATCACTTGACTGAAGGTAAGCAAAAATCTCTAATTACACCAATACACTGATTCTTTTTTTTCCATATAATCATGTCTTTCCATGGTCCCATATCTGGATATATTTAAAATTTTCATTTTCCTAACAACTATTTGCTTGTATAAGTGGTCACTTAGATATGGCAATAACACAACTTACACATGTTAATATTTACACTTTGGCTTTGTTTTTAATGCAGAAATTGTCAACCAACATTTATTGAGCACCTACTATGTTCCAAATGATAAAGGATTTTAATCTATGACCTATAAATTTATATTTTTCCCCTCACTGTCTTATAACATTATGGTAATTATGAAAAAGATTAAACTATTCCAACTTAATTTAAATAGCTTGGAAGTTAAAAGTATGAAAATGTAAAAGGAAACAGAAGTTCTTGAATATTGCATAGAAAACGCCCTCTTTTAAGAATCTTAACCTTTTTACCTTGCTTTCCCACTGTGTGCCCAGAATAATTGATTATCCATGAATGATCCTACAGCATTGGAGTGAAAAAGGCAGAAAACAATGGACAAAGATAATGAAATTTCACATTTTGCCTTGGCTACCTTTTTTTTTTTTTTCCAGCTAACCCAAGTTAATAAAACTTCACATAAAAGGCTTTGAAATTTCATCATGGGTTTTGTGAAAGAGGTGAAAGTTGACCTAGAGGCCTTGACCTGTATAACTTGGCGGCTACTGAAAGTCTAGCCTCATAATTCAGAGGTCCAGTGACAGCTTTGCCTATAAACTTCAGTCTTCATTTCACCAACTTTTTCAGGTTTAGTCTCCTTGAAAATGCTTACAAAAGTGAAGGATATCATTTCTCTGCTTGGGATAGGAATGGTGATGTTTATGGAACCGTTTGCTGTCTCAGGGGTAATCTCCCGGATAATTCAGATTAACCTTATCGGGTCTCTAGATACCACATTACCCAGGGTGGATGATCTCCAGAATAACCTTTCCAGATCTTAAAGTTTTAACCCTAGCACCATTTTTTATCAAAAAACTTTCAACAGAAATTAATTGAAAACTATCCAAGTAGGCATACTTATTTCAACCCCTTTGGTCTGACGTGGCCTTCGCCCAGGCAAGAAAACTTAGTATTTTCTGTGAATGATTCTCAGTAGAAAGTGGGACATCCTGATGTCTCCTTCTGTTTAGTTTTTTCACAGGACATTTGTTGTGCATCAAAATGTCTCGCTCCTCATAGTTGTTTAGCTTTTGAAATTGATTGCCTGGAAAAAAGGTAGGATTGCTTTTGTTAGTTCATTTAGTGGTAGAAAGAGTTTGCCTAAAGGGGCAGAGAATTTTCCCCAAGAATTTGTCTTTTGGCCTGACAGCAGAAAGAATCTTTCATTTGTATTGATCAAAGTCTTTCTGTATTTGTGTGTGTATTTGTAGGAAAGAGGGAAGTCAAAATCCCTCCCAAACTGGGATTAACCTTGAAATTTTATCCTGTTCAAGACATCTACATCCTAATAAAGCTTGCTCTTTTTAAATCTAATTTTAATTAGATTAATAAATCTAATAAAAATTAATAAAAGTAAATTGTTAATAATAAATTACTTCTTAGTACTATAAGGCTAGAGCTTATAGTTTCAGTGTAAGGCTATGAATTTTACTGTCTCAAAACCAAAAAGTAGAAAAATGAAATAATTAAGCAGTTGTGATTGAAATGCAGTGAAAAGGTGAGCCCAGGTGGTTCACAGCAGTTTATGTGGAAAATCTTCATCTGATTTGAATGAGTTTAAAGTGGTGGAGCAGAGCAGGGGTGGTTGATAAAACTAATGTCCTATCTATAATGGCTGGAGTACTTCATGGTGGTGGTGGTGGTTTAGTTGGTTAGTTGTGTCTGACTCTGCAACCCCATGGACTGTAGCCCACCAGGCTCCTCTGTCCATGGTGGGTTGCCATACCCTTCTCCAGGGGATCTTCCTGACCCAGGGATCGAACCCAGGTCTCCTGCATTGTAGGCAGATTCTTTACCATCTGAACCACCATGATGTCTGTCAATAAGGATAAACAGAAGGAAAATTCACTTTGCATTTTTCATCTTGAAACCTGGCCTATGCTTCTGAAAGTGAGCTGTCTATAAACCTTTACTCAATGTACATTCATTTGTTTATAAAAATGAGAGTCTGCAAGTAAGCACTTGAGATTGACCATGAGAAAATGTTGGCTGTAGTTGAAGTTTTGTGAAGTCAGTGATGCTGGTTAGACTGCTTTTTCATATATATGGCCAAGGAAACGATTGAGGTTATCTTGTTCAAAAAATAAGAACCTATCACTGATTTACTTTATAAAATAGCCACAAAGTGGCTAAGTGTTCTAAACAAATCATGTATCCTTGCTGGCCTCCAGTTTTCATGTTTTTCTTATTTTATCCTCAGGTCCTAGTATAGTGCTTGGCAGATAATAGGAATAAAAATGATACATGAGATAAATGAGGAAGCTTGGATTGCTAATTTTTAGAATTAGAATTCTAATTTTTAGATTTCTTTTCATTCTAAATTCTGTGATTCAGGTGTAGTAATTTTGTTTTCTTTATTCTTTCAGTGAGGAAAATCATGCCAATGTTTTTGGCAAAGCTTACCATCAGAACTAACTAGTATGATATTTTCAAAGTTATGGAGGTCCTACAGAAAAAGATAACAAGACGACATCTTCTTTCCTTTCAAATAGCTATGATAATTTTTATTAATATTTTGTAAAAAAATGAGAAAAATATTTTTCATTGATCAAATGCCACAATTATGTCAGGTGCCACAGAGAAAATAGAACCTTCTTAGCAAGATTGTAATCTGAATACAATTTCAAGGCACTTGTATTAGTCACTGCATTTAGAAATGACCGCATCCCACTGTTTGAGAGAGTCTGGTCACATATGTTGTAGCACAGGAAAGAGTCAGACTGTCATCAGCCCAGACATGGCCAGAGGGAAGAAAGTTCTCTAAAAGCCTATTCTATTAGTGAGGCTTTAGCATTGCTTTTTATCTTTGTGGTTTGGAATGGCAGCCACCATTTTGTGGTCTCAAAAAATATGGAAGCTAGGTGCTTTGCGTTCCAGGCCTGGTAATTTGCCCTGTGAGGGTCAGTCATCCATTTTGGTTTTCAGTTAATCCACTTTTGAAAAGTTGATAGTAACATTTACACCATCAGTTTGTTGTGGATTCAAAATGAATGACTGTAGAATAATCTGAGAAAGTTATATTTCTATGACAACTATGTGGATATCCCCAATTTTTCAAGTCTGTGAGAAGATCAAAATAATTTAGAAACTCAGATTTACTAAAATATTCCAGGTGGAACTTGGGCCATGTGATTTTATTACTCCTTTTCCTTTGCTAAAAACTTTACTAACAAAAGGAAATAAAAGGAAAATAAGTGCGGGGATAAAAAACAGTGTATTTATCTACTGGCAATGAGAAGTGTGTCATTTGTAAAATCTCCCCAAAGGGTGGTATTTTCTTCCACCATTAGAGTGGCTGATGGAGTGGGTTGCCATGCCATCCTCCAGGGGGTCTTTCCCAACCCAGGGATCGAGCCCAGGTCTCCTGCATTGCAGGTGGATTCTTTACTAGCTGAGCTACCAGGGAAGCACAGTGTATGCTCCAGATTTGTACTAATTACACACAGGGATTCCAAGTAGCAATTTATACCTTACACTGTATGTGTGTGCTCAGTTGCTAAGTTGTGTCCGATCCCATGGACTGTAACCTGCCAGGCTCCTCTGTCTATGGGATTTTCCAGGCAAGAATACTGGAGTGGATTGCCATTTCTTCCTCCAGGGGACCTTCCCTACTTTACTTGTAGAGAAACTGAATCAACAAAGAACTAATGTTATTAATATGGGAAAAACCCAAGAGTCAGATGTTGGGTAATGATTTACACTAATTTTTTAAATTCATGTATTCATTTCCTTAGTCATTCAACCAGTACAGGTACAGCTTCCAGGTACTGAGCTAGGTGATAAGGATTAAAAAGATAACTAGTCTCATGTTTTTAAGTTTAATTTCTTTCTTCTTATTATTTATGAACTTTAACAAATAAGAGGGTTTATAATGGGTTATTCTGATATTTCTGTTAATATGTGCATTTTTATTTATTTATGAAGAAGTTTATTCTTTACCAGAGATCCCTATGAATGGGAAAACCCTTAAATACTCTAATATATCTATAATGAATAGAAATATATACAAATTAAAAAATAATAAGATATTAATACAAAGCATGGTGCTTGTAAGAGTCTACTGCAAATAGAAGAATCTTTTTTAAGGTTGAAACATGAGCTATGTGACTAGAGTATTGACTCTTCTCAAATATTTAAAAATGTGTGAACCATGAGTATATCTTATACGAATTCTTTGCTGCTGCTGCTGCTGCGTCGCTTCAGTCGTGTCCAACTCTGTGCGACCCCGTAGACGGCAGCCCACCAGGCTTCCCGTCCCTGGGATTCTCCAGGCAAGAACACTGCAGTGGGTTGCCATTTCCTTCTCCAATGCATGAAAGGGAAAAGTGAAAGTGAAGTCGCTCAGTCGTGTCTGACTCTAGCAACCCCATGGACTGCAGCCCACCAGGCTCCTCTATCCATGGGATTTTCTAGGCAAAAGTACTGGAGTCGGGTGCCATTGCCCTCTCTGACTAATTCTTTAGAGAGTACTTTCTTTTACTGATAACTGGCTTAATAAAAATAAATGTATTAATTCCAGACCTGAAAAGCCTAGGGCTTCAGACTTGGTCTAATCCAGAGACTCAAATGATGTCAATAAGGTTAAGACTCTCTCTTGGCTTGGCTTTTTTCTGTATTGGCTCCATCTTTTGAGTGGGCTCTTCCTCATGGTGATAAAATGGCTGTTAGAAGTTCTAGAGTTATGTCCTATTTTGCTGACAATTCAAATGGAAGATCATGCCTTTTCTCCAATAATTCCAACCAAAATATAAGAACTGAGTTTCATTGACTCTGGTTGGTATGCCTTGGGTCACATACTCAGACTTGGAGCTGGGTTGATGCCAGTCTCACCCATGCCACAGGAACTGAGAATGAGGAAAATCAGACTCTGTTAGAAAGAGAGGGCATGAATACGGCTATCTGTTATATTACTTTCAGCAATATGTAGTATCTAGAAAGGTCCTGTTTGTCTTCTGCCTTATATCACCATGGCAGGTTCCATTTTGGTCTCTTCTCTCTGGCCCAGTGGACATATTTTCCTCTATCTTGCACATTTGGGTTTGCACATTAGTCTGTCTATGAGACCATGGTTTACAACCAGGGAGTTTTAGAAATGTGAAATCCTTAAGTGGAGAATGTTTCCATTTATAGCAGAAAAATGGCTCAGTGCTATTTGGCCATATGGCTTGCCTTGAATGTGAAGATACATATTCTTATGTCATCGAAATCCCTTGATTTTAAAATAAGATCAAATTTTATAGAGCAGGATATGTATTTTGTGTCCTCATCACAAGGAATTTTTAATATTGCATGTCTCCTTAAAGAAAAAGCATCATGAATTCATATAAATTATATTAGGAACAATTTTTCCTTTGAAAATTAAACTTTGCATCCAACTCGATGGTTATACTTAATCTAATGGATTTTTGAGTGTTCAAAAATAGTTAACATCTGCTAATGACCTAAATCAAATCCCTTATGATTATACAGTGGAAGTGAGAAATAGATTTAAGGGACTAGATCTTATAGACAGAGTGCCTGATGAACTATGGACGGAGGTTCGTGACATTGTACAGGAGACAGGGATCAAGACCATCCCCATGGAAAAGAAATGCAAAAAAGCAAAATGGCTGTCTGGGGAGGCCTTACAAATAGCTGTGACAAGAAGAGAAGTGAAAAGCAAAGGAGAAAAGGAAAGATAAAAGCATCTGAATGCAGAGTTCCAAAGAATAGCAAGGAGAGATAAGAAAGGCTTCCTCAGTGATCAATGCAAAAAAATAGAGGGAAACAACAGAATGGGAAAGACTAGAGATCTCTTCAAGAAAATTAGAGATACCAAGGGAATATTTCATGCAAAGATGGGCTCAATAAAGGACAGAAATGGTATGGACCTAACAGAAGCAGAAGATATTAAGAAGAGATGGCAAGAAATACACAGAAGAACTGTACAAAAAAGATCTTCATGACCAAGATAAGCACGATGGTGTGATCACTCAGAGCCAGACATCCTGGAATGTAAAGTCAAGTGGGTCTTAGAAAGCATCGCTATGAACAAAGCTAGTGGAGGTAATGGAATTCCAGTTGAGCTATTCCAAATCCTGGAAGATGATGCTGTGAAAGTGTTACACTCAATATGCCAGCAAATTTGGAAAACTCAGCAGTGGCCACAGGACTGGAAAAGGTCAGCTTTCATTCCAATCCCAAAAAAGGCAATGCCAAAGAATGCTCAAACTACTGCACAATTGCACTCATCTCACACACTAGTTAAGTAATGCTCAAAATTCTCCAAGCCAGGCTTCAGCAGTATGTGAACCATGAACTTCCAGATGTTCGAGCTGGTTTTAGAAAGGGCAGAGGAACCAGAGATCAAATTGCCAACATCCGCTGGATCATCAAAAAAGCAAGAGAGTTCTAGAAAAACATCTCTTTCTGCTTTATTGACTATGCCAAAACCTTTGACTGTGTGGATCACAATAAACTGTGGAAAATCCTGAAAGAGATGGGAATACCAGACCACCTGCCCTGCCTCTTGAGAAACCTATATGCAGGTCAGGAGGCAACAGTTAGAACTGGACATGGAACAACAGACTGGTTCAAAATAGGAAAAAGAGTACAGCAAGGCTGTATATTGACACCCTGCTTATTTAACTTCTATGTGGAGTACATCATGAGAAACGCTGGGCTGGAGGAAGCACAAGCTGTAATCAAGATTGCCAGGAGAAATATTAATAACCTCAGATATGCAGATGACACCACCCTTATGGCAGAAAGTGAAGAGGAACTAAAAAGCCTCTTGATGAAAGTGAAAGAGGAGAGTGAAAAAGTTGGCTTAAAGCTCAACATTCAGAAAACGAAGATCATGGCATCTGGTCCCATCACTTCACGGCAGATAAATGGGGAAACAGTGGAAACAGTGTCAGACTTTATTTTTTTGGTCTCCAAAATCACTGCAGATGGTGATTGCAGCCATGAAATTAAAAGACGCTTACTCCTTGGAAGGAAAGTTATGACCAACCTAGACAGCATATTAAAAAGCAGAGATATTACTTTGCCAACAAAAGTCCGTCTAGTCAAGGCTATGGTTTTTCCAGTGGTCATGTATGGATGTGAGAGTTGGACTGTGAAGAAAGCTGAGCCCCAAAGAATTGATGCTTTTGAACTGTGGTGTTGGAGAAGACTCTTGAGAGTCCCTTGGACTGCAAGGAGATCAAATCAGTCAATCCTAAAGGAAATCAGTCCTGGGTGTTCATTGGAAGGACTGATGCTGAAGCTGAAACTCCAGTACTTTGGCCAACTAATGAGAAGAGTTGACTCATTGGACAAGACCCTGATGCTGGGAGGGATTGAGGGCAGGAGGAGAAGGGGACAACAGAGGATGAGATGGCTGAATGGCATCACCAACTCGATGGACATGAGTTTGAGTGAACTCCATAAATTGGTGATGGACAGGGAGGCCTGGCATGCTGTGATTCATGGGGTCACAGAGTCGGACAGGACTGAGCGACTGAATGGAACTGAACTGAACTGAATGAACTCATAAGGGGATCTATATGTGTGTGTGTTTTAGTAACTAAGTCATGTCTGACTCTTTTGTGACCCTGTGGACTGTAGCCCTCCAGGCTGCTCTGATACTGGAGTAAGTTGCCATTTCCTCCTCCAGAGGATCTTCCCAACCCCAGCAGTATGAGTTCGCTCATACTGTTCCCAACCCAGGGATTGAACCCATGTCTACTACATTAGCAGGCAAATTCTTTACCACCGAGTCACCTTGCTTCCCTAAGGGGATCTATACAGCATAACAATGGTAAAAAGTTAAAATTTGTCTCTGTTTGATTTGTCTTTTATCACTTTGTGGCTTTTACTACTTGTGCTTTTATTTTGTTTTTGTAATACATACTGGAGACATTTTGAGATCTGGATTGCACTACATTCCAACTATTAATGCAGCACTGATGTGTGATGAATACAAACTTTATTAGTGTATGTATAATAGGAGTCACCATTTTCACCATTTTAATGTGCTAGGCATAATGGTAACAACTTTAACTTTCATAACAAGTCCAAAAGGCAAATATTTCTATCCTCATTTTACATATTAGATGATTGAGGCTTAGATAACTATTTTGATGTTAGCTACAGGGGTTTTGTAGATGCCCTTTATCAAGTTAAGGAAATTCTTTTTCATTCCTACTTTGCAGAGGTATTTTAATCATTAATGCTGAGTTTTATCAAAGGCTTTTTTCTTCCTTAATTAATAGAATCTATGAATTTAAAAAGCTTGCTTAATGGTGAATTATATATATTTGATTGATTCTCAAGTATTGAACTAGTTTAATTTCCTTGGATAAGCCCCAGTTCGCTCATACTGTTGCTTTATATGTTGCTGGATACAGTTTGCTAATATTTTGTTGAGGACTTATGCCTTCATGGTCATATGGACATTGGTCTGTAGTTTCTTTATAATGTCTTATGTCTGGTTTTGGTATCAACGTTATGCTGATTCATAAAATGAGAGTCTTTACTCATTTTTTGGAACATGTAATGTAGAATTGTTGTTCAGTTCAGTTCAATTCAGTTCAGTCACTCAGTCGTGTCTGACTCTTTGAGACCCCATGAATCGCAGCACGCCAGGCCTCCCTGTCCATCACCATCTCCCGGAGTTCACTCAAACTCACATCCATTGAGTTGGTGATGCCATCCAGCCATCTCATCCTCTGTCGTCCCTTTTTCCTCCTGCCCCCAATCCCTCCCAGCATCAGAGTCTTTTCCAGTGAGTCAACTCTTCCCATGAGGTTGCCAAAGTACTAGAGTTTCAGCTTTAGCATCATTCCTTCCAAAGAACACCCAGGGCTGATCTCCTTTAGAATGGACTGGTTGGATCTCCTTGCAGTCCAAGGGACTCTGAAGAGTCTTCTCCAACACCACAGTTCAAAAGCATCAATTCTTCAGTGCTCAGCTTTCTTCACAGTCCTAAAATTTTTGGTAGAAATCTCCAGTGGAACAATCTGGGCCTATAGTATTCTTTGTGGGAAGGCATATATTTCTGCTTTATTGATTATGCCAAAGCCTTTGACTGTGTGGATCACAATAAACTGTGGAAAATTCTGAAAGAGATGGGAATACCAGACCACCTGATCTGCCTCTTGAGAAATGTGTATGCAGGTCAGGAAGCAACAGTTAGAACTGGACATGGAACAATAGACTGGTTCCAAATATGAAAAGGAGTTCGTCAAGGCTGTATATTGTCACCCTGTTTATTTAACTTATATGTAGAGTACATCATGAGAAACGCTGGACTGGAAGAAACACAAGCTGGAATCAAGATTGCCGGGAGAAATATCAATAACCTCAGATATACAGATGACACCACCCTTATGGCAGAAAGTGAAGAGGAACTCAAAAGCCTCTTGATGAAAGTGAAAGTGGAGAGTGAAAAAGTTGGCTTAAAGCTCAACATTCAGGAAACGAAGATCATGGCATCTGGTCCCATCACTTCATGGGAAATAGACAGGGAAACAGTGGAGACAGTGTTAGACTTTATTTTTCTGGGCTCCAAAATCACTACAGATGGTGCCTGCAGCCATGAAATTAAAAGACGCTTACTCCTTGGAAGGAAAGTTATGACCAACCTAGATAGCATATTCAAAAGCAGAGACATTACTTTGCCAACAAAGGTCTGTCTAGTCAAGGCTATGGTTTTTCCTGTGGTCATGTATGGATGTGAGATTTGGACTGTGAAGAAGGCTGAGAGCCGAAGAATTGATGGTTTTGAACTGTGGTGTTGGAGAAGACTCTTCAGAGTCCCTTGGACTGCAAGGAGATCCAACCAGTCCATTCTGAAGGAGATCAGCCCTGGGATTTCTTTGGAAGGACTGATGCTGAAGCTGAAACTCCAGTACTTTGGCCACCTCATGTGAAGAGTTGACTCATTGGAAAAGACTCTGATGCTGGGAGGGATTGGGGGCAGGAGGAGAAGGGGACAACAGAGGATGAGATGGCTGGATGGCATCACTGACTCGATGGACGTGAGTCTGAGTGAACTCCGGGAGTTGGTGATGGACAGGGAGGCCTGGTGTGCTGTGATTCATGGGGTCGCAAAGAGTTGGACATGACTGAGCGACTGATCTGATCTGATCTGATCTGATTCATTCTATAATAGATATGCGAATATTCAGGTTATCTATTTCTCTTTGAGTGAGTTTTGTTCATTTCTTTCTTTCAAGGCACTGGCTCATTTGAGCTTCAGTCAGTTCAGTTCAGTCATTCATTTGTGTCTGACTCTTTGCAACCCCATGGACTGAAGCATGCCACACTTTCCTGTCCATCACCAACACCTGGAGCTTGCTCAATCTCATGTCCATCCAGTTGTTGAAGCCATCTAATCATCTTATGCTCTATTGTCCTCTTCTGCCCCTGCCTTCAATCTTTCCCAGCATCAGGGCCTTTTCCAGTGAGTCAGTTCTTTGTATCAGGAGGCCACAGTATGGAATTTCAGCTTCAGTATCAGTCCTTCCAATGAATATTCAGGCTGATTTTCTTTAGGATGGACTAATTTGATCTCCTTGCAATACAGAGGACTCTCAAGAAGCTTCTCCAACACCACAGTTCAAAAACATCAATTCTTTGGCACTCAGCTTTCTTTATAGTCCAACTCTCACATACATACATGACTACTGGAAAAACCATAGTTTTGACTAGACAGACCTTTGTTGGTAAATAACGTTTGCTTTTTAATATGCTGTCTAGGTAAACTCAGCAGTGGCCACAGGACTGGAAAAGGTCAGTTTTCATTCCAATCCCAAAGAAAGGCAATGCCAAAGAATGCTCAAACTATCTCACAATTGCACTCATCTCACACGCTGGTAAAGTAATGCTTAAAATTCTCCAAGCCAGGCTTCAGTAATATGTGAACCGTGAACTTCCGGATGTTCAAGCTGGTTTTAGAAAAGACAGAGGAATCAGAGATCAAATTGCCAAAATCTGCTGGATCATCAAAAAGCAAGAGAGTTACAGAAAAATATCTATTCCTGCTTTATTGACTATGCCAAAGCCTTTGACTGTGTGGATCACAATAAACTGTGGAAAATTCTGAAAGAGATGGGAATACCAGACCACTTGACCTGCCTCTTGAGAAACCTATATGCAGGTCAGGGAGCAACAGTGAGAACTGGACATGGAACAACAGACTGGTTCCAAATAGGAAAAGGAATATGGCAAGGCTGTATATTGTCACCCTGCTTATTTAACTTATATGCAGAGTACATCATGAGAAATGCTGGGCTAGAAGAAGCACAAGCTGGAATCAAGATTGCTGGGAGAAATATCAATAACCTCATATACGCAGATGACATCACCCTTATGGCAGAAAACAAAGAGGAACTAAAGAGCCTCTTGATGAAAGTGAAAGAGGAGAGTGAAAAAGTTGGCTTAAAACTCAATATTCAGAAAACTAAGATCATGGCATCTGGTCCCATCAACTTTATGGGAAATAGATGCAGAAACAATAGAAACTGTGACAGACTTTATTTTGGGGGCTCCCAAATCACTGCAGATGGGACTTCAGCCATGAAATTAAAAGACACTTGCTCCTTGGAAGAAAAGCTATGCTATGACAGACCTAGTTCAGTTCAGTTCAGTTCAGTCACTCAGTCATGTCCAACTCTTTGTGACCCATGAATTGCAGCACTCCAGGCCTCCCTGTCCATCACAAGTTTTTCCAAACTCATGTCCATCGAGTCGGTGATGCCATCCAGCCATCTCATCCTCTGTTGTCCCCTTCTCCTCTTGCCCTCATCAATCCCTCCCAACATCAGAGTCTTTTCCAATGAATCAACTCTTCACATGAAGTGGCCAAAGTATTGGAGTTTCAGCTTTAGCATCAGTCCTTCCAATGAACACCCAGGACTGATTTCCTTTAGGATGGACTGGTTGGATCTCCTTGCAGTCTAAGGGACTCTCAAGAGTCTTCTCCAACACCATGGTTCAAAAGCATCAATTCTTCGGCACTCAGCTTTATTCATAGTCCAAATCTCATATCCATACATGACCACAGGAAAAACCATAGCCTTGACTAGACAGACCTTTGTTGGCAAAGTAGTATCTCTGCTTTTTAATATGCTGTCTAGGTTGGTCATAACTTTCCTTCCAAAGAGTCAGCGTCTTTTAATTTCATGGCTACAATCACCATCTGCAGTGATTTTGGAGCTCAGAAAAATAAAGTCCGACACTGTTTCCTCTGTTTCCCCATCTATCTGCCATGAAGTGATGGGACCGGATGCCATGATCTTTGTTTTCTGAATGTTGGGCTTTAAGCCAACTTCTTCACTCTCCACTTTCACTTTCATCAAGAGATTTTTAGTTCTTCTTTACTTTCTGCCATAAGGGTGGTGTCATCTGCATAACTGAGGTTATTGATATTTCTCCCGGCAATCTTGATTCCAGCTTGTGCTTCCTCCAGCCCAGCGTTTCTCATGATGTACTCGGCATATAAGTTAAATAAGCTGGGTGACAATATGCAGCCTTGATGTGCTCCTTTCCTAGTTTGGAACCAGTCCTTTGTTCCATGTCCAGTTCTAACTGTTGCTTCTTGACCTGCATACAGATTTCTCAAGAGGCAGGTCAGGTGGTCTGGTATTTCCATCTCTTGAAGAATTTTCCACAGTTTGCACAGTCAAGGGCTTAACATAGTCAATGAAGCAGAAGTAGATGTTTTTATGAAATTCTCTTGCTTTTTCCATGATCCAGTGAATGTTGGCAATTTGATCTCTGGTTTCTCTGCCTTTTCTAAGTCCAACTTGAACATCTGAAAGTCCTTGGTTCATGTACTGTTGAAGCGTGGCTTGGAGAATTTTGAGCATTAATTTGCTAGCATGTGCTACTGCTGCCGCTAAGTCGCTTCAGTCGTGTCCGACTCTGTGCGACCCCATAGACAGAAGCCCACCAGGCTCCCCCATCCATGGGATTCTCCAGGCAAGAACACTGGAGTGGATTGCCATTTCCTTCTCCAATGCATGAAAGTGAAAAGTGAAAGGGAAGTCGCTCAGTCGTGTCCGACTCTTAGTGACCCCATGGACTATAGCCTACCAGGCTCCTCCATCCATGGGATTTTCCAGGCAAGAGTACTGGAGTGGGGTGCCATTAAGATAAGTGCAATTGTGCAGTAGTTTGAACATTCTTTGGCATTGCCTTTCTTTGGGATTGGAATGAAAACGGACCTTTTCCAGTACTGTGGCCACTGCTGAGTTTTCCAAGTTTGCTGGCTTATTGAGTTTAGCACTTTAACAGCATCATCTTTTAGGATTTGAAATAGCTCAGCTGGAATTCCACCACCTCCACTAGCTTTGTTTGCAGTGATGCTTCCTAAGGCCCACTTGACTTCAGATTCCAGGATGTCTGGCTCCATGATTGTACCACTCTGGTGATCACACCATTGTGGTTATCTGGGTCATGAAGATCTTTTTTGTATAGTTCTTCTGTGTATTTGTGCCACCTCTTTTTAATATCTTCTGCTTCTGTTAGGTCCATACTGTTTCTATCCTTTATTATGCCAATCTTTGCATGAAATGTTCCCTTGGTATCTATAATATTCTTGAAGGGATCTCTAGTGTTTCCCATTCTATTATTTTCCTCTATTTCTTTGCACTGATCACGGAGGAAGGCTTTCTAATCTCTCCTTGCTATTCTTTAGAACTTAGCATTCAGATGGGTGTATCTTTCCTCTTCTCCTTTGCCTTTAGCATCTCTTTTTTTTCTTAGCTATTTGTAAGGCCTCCTCAACCATTTTGGCTTTTTGCATTTCTTTTTCTTTTGGATGGTTTTGATCACTGCCTCCTGTACAATGTTGTGAGCCTCTGTCCATAGTTCTTCATGCACTTTGCCTATCAGATCTAATCTCTTGAATCTACTTGTCACTTCCACTGTGTAATCATAAGGGATTTGATTTAGGTCATACATGAATAGCCTAGTGTTTTTCCCTACTTTCAGTATTCTTCTGAGAGAATACTGTAGTCAAAATTTTGTTCTCCTGTATGTAATATTTTAGTTTTCTGTGGCTTCTTTTAAGATTTTAAAAATTTATCTCTGTTGTACATAAATTTGTTGTTATATGTCTGCGCATGCTTTTGTTTGCGTTTATCCTATTTGGGATTTGCTGAAAATGGACTCATTTCAAACTGGAAAAGGAGTACATCAAGGCTGTGTATTGTCACCTTGCTTATTTAAATTATATACAGAATACATCATGAAAAATGCTGGACTGGATAAATCACAAGCTGGAATTAAGATTGCTGGGAGAAATATAAACAATCTCATATATGCAGATGATACCACTCTAATGGCAGAAAGTGAAGAGGAACTAAAGAGCCTTCTGATATGGGTGAAAGAGGAGACTGAAAAAGCTGGCTTAAAACTTAGCATTCAAACAACTAAGATCATGGCATCCAGCCCCATCCCTTCATGACAAATAGAACAGGAAAAAGTAGAAACAGTGACAGATTTTATTTTCTTGAGCTCCAAAATCACTGCAGACAGTAATTCAGCCAGGAAATTGAAAGATGTTTGCTCCTTGGAAGAAAAGTGATGGCAAACCTAGATAGAGTATTAAAAAGCAGGGACATCACTTTGCCTACCAAAGTCCATATAGTCATAGCCATGGTTTTTCCAGTAGTCAGGTGCGGATGTGTGAGCTGGACAATAAAGAAGACTGAGTGCTGAAGAACTGATGCTTTCGAACTGTGGTGCTGGAGAAGACTCTTGAGAGTCCCTTGGGCAGCAAGGAGATCAAACCAGTCAATCCTAAAGAAATCAACCCTGAATATTTATTGGAAGGACTGATGCTGAAGCTCCAATAGTTTGGCCACTTGATGTGAAGAGCCAACTCATAGGAAAAGACCCTGATGCTGGGAAAGCTTAAGGCAGGAGAAGAGGTTGACAGAGGATGAGGTGGTTGGATGGCAAACCCAACTCAATGGATAAGAGTTTGAGCAAACTCAGGGAGATCATGAAGGACAGAGAAGCCCAGCATGCTGCAGTTCATGGGGTCTCAGAGTTGGACACGACTTAGTGACTGAACAACAACAGCAACAAAAGTAATTTATTTTGGTGCACAGGTCTATGAGCCTTGACAAATGTGTAATTTGTAGAACTACCACCACCAGCAGGATCTCGTTTTTTCACACTTCCCAAATTCCCTTTGTGCTGCTCCTTAGTTTTCAACTCTTTCTGCATTTCCAATCTTAGCAACCAATGATCTGTTATCTATCTTACAGATTTGCCTTTTCCAGAATCATATACAACATTTAAAAGTGGAAATAGGAGACATACTAACGCATTTCAGTCATCATTTCCCATGACCATCTCTATGTTCTGGTTGCTAGAGATCTAGGAGGATTCTGTTTGAAATTCCAGGACTGTTTCATCCCTGTCTAATCTCTGTGGACTCATAAATATTTTCTCACAGAGTTAGTAATCTTAGATCTTTGGTCAAAACATTGTTATGTTGTTTTGCATAAAAGTTTGTTCAGTTAAAAACAGTTAATAGTGATAAGGTAGATGATACTTCCTATTTTACATTGCCTTTTCAAAAATCAGACATGCCTTTATGACAGTCTGGACTGAAGCCATACCCGTTGCCATGACTTAGGTCTTCCTATATGTAGAAAGTACCTGACTTAAATACACATGTAGTTGTGTATTTAAAGTCCCTCTCACCTTCTCTTTCTCTTCCTGTCTCCAAACAGTATATATATGCTGAAAAACAGCAGAAAATTTGATGAGCATAGCAGATTGGGAGGGAGACATAATTTAACTAGTATCAATTCTTGTCACAGTGTAGAAATGGTTAACCATTATTGATATCTAGACATACCTTAGACACCAAAATAATAATTTCTGAAAGTTTGTTACTTTTTATTATACTCAAACATGACTTTTAACTTGATTCTGTTTTGATCTCTATCATTTATTATAATATCACATCATATTTATTCTTTGCTTTGTCAGTTTTACAAAGGCTCTTGATCAAAAATAGTAATATTCTGATATAACCTGATCTGATTTGACTATTTGAGTTAGCTTAAATACTAAAAATAGAAAGGCATAGAAATAATTTGTGCCAGTTAAAAGGAAATTGTTTCAGAAAATTAACTGAAAGTTAACTTTTTATGATGATTGTCTTATAATCTTATGCATAATTTTATCTTAATTTTCTGGGACATTACTAAATTAGTCTCTGGAGGTCTTGTTCAAGTTAAACCTATATTTTTTTTGGTAACTGGACAAGGTCAATTTTTCAAAAATTTTCTGTGGCACTGAAATAAACATAAATTCTGTCCCAAGAGCCTTGAACAGAGGCTGCTTCAATAAGGAGTAATTAATTCATGCATTCATACAGTAAACTTGAACTTGTGTGTACTAAGAGGCACAGATATTACCTTCACTTCATCAGTCAATGCTAGGTATTGGGGATATAGAAAGAAGATTTCATTCTTTGCCTTCAAGGAGCTCATAATAACAATGAGAGTCTTCAAAAATGTCTTTGTGAACAGTTTTATTTTTATTCTAGTATAGTTGATTTACAATGTTGTTAATATCAGGTGTACAGCAAAGTGATTCAGTTATACATACATATATATCTATTTTTTCAGATTTTTCCCTTATAGGTTATTAAAAAATATTGAGTATAGTTCCCTGTGCTATACACTAGGTCTTTATTGGTTATCTATTTTATTCATGAAAATGAAAGTTGAAAGTGTTAATCTCTCGGTTGTGTCGGACTCTTTGTGACCCCATGGACTGTAGCCAGCCAGGCTCCTCTGTTCTTGGAATTCTCCAGGCAAGAATACTGGAGTAGGTAGCCATTCCCTTCTCCAGGGGATCTTCTCGACCCAGAGACCAAACCTAGGTCTTCAGCATTGCAGGCAAATTCTTTACTGTCTGAGCCAGCAGGGAAGCCATATGTTAATCCCAAACTCCTAATTTATCTCCTTCTCCCCTTTCCCCTTTTGCTTCCCAGGTGGCACAGTGGTAAAGAATCCACCTGCCAATGAAGGAGACACAAGAGATGCTGGTTTGATCCCTGGCTTGGGAAGATCTCCTGGAGTAGGAAATGGCAACCCAGGGGGTCTCAAAGTAATGCGACTGAGCACACGACCATTAGTTTGTTTCCTATGTCTGTGTGTCTATTTCTGTTTTATATATAAGCTCATTTGTATCATTTCTTATAGATTTTACATATAAGCTGTATCATATGGTATTTGTCTTTCTGCTTGTGGCTTACTTCACTTAGTATGATGATTTCCAGCCATGTTGCTACAAAGTTCAGAGCCTCTAGCAAGTCAGACAATGGTTTTTATTATCTGACTTTTGCCTATGAGCTAGTCTTCTCACATTCTTGGCTCTTGGCAAAACAGGCTACTTGCAGTCCATATGATGCTTCCTCTTGTTTGTACATTTGAGCTCATGTTGGTCCCACCTTTGGAAGGCCCTTTTCTGCTGGCAAATGTATACTTGTCCTTCAAGATACAGAAGCATTCTTTCCCTCTGTTTTCACATCTGGGTTAGCTGTCTGGATTAGATGACCCTCTGGTTCCCATAGCCCATTTGTTTACCTTTTGCATAAGATGTATCACATGACATTGAAATCACCTGTTTATAAATGAATTATTTGAAATCAGGAGCCCAGTTTTATCTTTGTAACCTAGCACTAAGTGCAATACTGAATAAGTAGTAGGTGCTCAGTAAATGCTTATTAACCAGAACCCACGAAAGAAAGCAGGGCAAGTAATATCTTTCCCATCATACAGACGAGAGAACTGAGGCTCTCAAGCAATGACAACTTCCTTAGGGTCAGCCCAGCTACCAAGTCATGGGGCCAAAACACATTTTTAGTTTCTTATTGCCAGCTTCAGCCTTTTTCCCTCACACCTCAGATTCCTCTCCAGCACAGCTGCAAGCCATCTGTAAGGGCTATAGTTACATGTTGTTACACGCTGTTGTGGAAGGCACATTAAGCTGGTAGTTATGAAATCTGACCTCAAATCTAAGCTTTTCTAGTAATTAGGGAGGTGGACCCCAGTGTTCTAGTCTGCAAATGTGAAGATTCAATGGAATTCTTAAGATTTTTTTTAATTCTTAAAAAAGTTCTATCCATTAGTTATTTTTACTTAATTTGTTTATTTTCAGTCCCATTTATTAGTAGACCCTGATACCAAGCTAAAACACAGAAATGTGAAATAATTTGTTCAGAGACTCCCTGCAAACTGGTGGTAGAATAGGAAATGAGCCTCTGTTACTTTTCTATTGCTGCGGTGATATGTTGCCACAAATTTAGTAGCTTAAAACCATACAAGTTTATTATCTCACAGTTGTGGCGGTCAGAAGTCTGGGTGGCTCAGCTGGCTTCTCTATTTAATCTCTCACAAAGCTGGAATAAAACTGTTCACTGGCCTGGGCTCTTATTTGGATGCTCCAGGAAAGAATAGGTCTTCAGACTCATGCAAATTGTTGGCAGAATTCAGTTCCCTGTGGTTGTTGGACTGATGCCCCTCTTTTCTTGTTGGCTACCACCTGGAGGTTGTTCTCAGGTTCTAGGGGCGACTCATATTCTTTGGCTTGTGGCTTTCCTTCTTCATCTTCAGAATCAGCATCTGGGGTATACTCAATAACCTTTGCTCCCATTGTATCTCTTCTGACTCTCTGCTTTCTTCTTTTGCTTATAAGGGTTCATGTGATTATATTGGGGCTTCCTAGGTGGTACTAGTTGTAAAGAGCCCGCCTGCCAATGCAGGAGATATAAAAGAGTGGATTCAATCCCTGGGTCAGGAAGATCCCATGGAGGAGGGCATGGCAAACTACTCCAGTATTCTTGCCTGGAGAATCCCATGAGAGAGGAGGCTGGTGGGCTACAGTCCATAGTCACAAAGAGTCAAACACGACTGAGGTAACTTAGCACACACACATGCAGATGATTGTATTGTGCCTATTTGGTTATTCCATGATAATCTCCCTTTATTAAGGTCAGGTGATTAGTAGCCTTAATTACATCTGCAGCATCTTTTCATAGCACTATCTATATTTAGCCAGCAGGTTGAATAGCCAGGGGATAAGAATCTTGGGGAATTCTTTAGAATTATGACTAACACAAAGCCCTACCTGATTTTCTTTGAAATACCTGTTTTTAAAAAAAATTTTTTTTATTTATTTGGCTGTATTGGGTCTTAGTTGCATCATGTGGGATCTTTCTTTGAGGTGCATGGACTCTCTAGCTGTGGCACACAGGCTCAGTAGTTGTGGTGTGTGGGCTTAGTTGTGCTCCAAGGCATGTGGCATCTTAGTTCCCTGACCAGGAATCGAGCCCACATTCTCTGCATTGCAAGGCACTCTTAACCACTGGACCACCAGGGAAGTCCCCCAAACTACCTGATTTTTAAGCAAAGGTGCTGGCCCTCATTACTTAGTTCCTAATACAAATTTGTTTTTCTTGAATACTAAGTAATTTTGAATATCTCAATTATTCATGTAATGTAATTATAAATATATCTTACCATTCCTGGTCACATACACTTCATGTATGAGATAGCACAAATTTAATATTTATTTTTGATAGAGCAATTATTAGAGCCATCTCTCTGTTAATTCATCAAATGTTTATTAAATATATACTTTGTGTCAGCAACACTAGTTCTAAGTGCTGAGGATACAATGGTGTAAAAGTTGGAAACTACATACAAAGAACCCATTCTTGTATTTGTTCATCACATATCTATCCAGCACTTACGTGTCAGGGACTCTTCTGGTTCTGAGAATACAGTGGTGAAGTAAGATATTGCTCTCATGGAATGGTTATCCTAAGTGAGAAATCCGAAACTAAACAGATGAACAAATTAAGAGATATTACATTCTTGAGTGGTTTATTAGCGCCATGAGGAAGATTATAGAGAACAGTAAGGTGGGGAAATGGGATGGG
Source organism: Bubalus bubalis (assembly GCF_019923935.1). Lineage (NCBI taxonomy): Eukaryota > Metazoa > Chordata > Mammalia > Artiodactyla > Bovidae > Bubalus > Bubalus bubalis. The sequence continues at coordinate 47,670,380 of NC_059171.1, read as the reverse complement.
GGTGTTGTTGAGTATTGTTTTAGGTAGTATATGGTCAGGGAAGAATTCTTTTAGGTAGAGACCTGAGTAAAGTTTGAAAATTTTAGTTGGGAAGACATAAAAATAGGCCAACAATCAACAATAGATGAGGGAAATGCTATGACAGAAGTGAATATATAAGAAGAATGTTATAAGAGGATAAGAGCAGACAGAGGACTCCATCCAAGTCAGAGGCCAGGGAAGCCTGGAGGGGGAGTTGATAACGAAGTCAACACTTGAAAGATGGGTATGAATGACTGACAGTCAGATGGAGAAGTGTGTTGAAGGCAGAGTGAGCAGCACATGGGAAAACGTGCATGTCAGGAGAGGCAGAAAGAAACCTGCCTGTGGTTCAGATTGGCTGTGCTTTGAGTTTAGTAAGTGGGGAAATAATGGAAGATAGGCTAGTGATGAAGGCTGGGTTAAATATTAAAGGATGTTGTTGACTATGTTTAGAAGTTTTATTGTTTTTATTTAAAAATTTTATTTTTTCAGTTTCTGGCTGTGCTGGGTCTTTGTTGCTTGTACATAGGCTTTCCCTAGTTGCAGCGAGCGGGGGCTACTCTCTAGTTGCAGTGCACAGGCTTCTCACTGAGGTGGAGCATGGGCTTTAAGTGCTCAGGCTCAGTAGTTGTGGGGCTCAGGGGGATCTTCCCAGACCGGGGATTGAACCTGTGACCCATGCATTTACAGGCAGATTTTAACCACTGGACCACCAGGGAAGTCCCCAGAAGATTTATATGGAAGACTACTTGGAAGCATTTTGAGTCCAAATGTGACATGATCAGATTTATAGTTTTATAACATCACTAGAGGGCTTCCCAGGTGGCCCTAGTGGGAAAGAACATGCCTGCCAATATAGAAGACATAAGAAACGTAGGTTCAATCCCCGGGTCTGGAAGATCCCCTAGAGGAGGGCATGGCAGAGCATTCCAGTATTCTTGTCTAGAGAATCTCATGGACAGAGGAGTCTGGCAGGCTATACTCCATACGGTCACAAAGAGTCAGACAACTTAAGTGACTTAGCATGCATGCAACATCACTAGAAGTAGTATGAAATATGAATATGAAAAGGCCATGAACAGAGGAAGGGAGAAAAGTCATAGCCATATATGAAAACTAGACTGAGATGGCTTTGGTGGGGACAAAAGGAGGGGGTAGAATTTAGAGATAATATAGGTGAAGGTCTTCTGAACGTGGTGGTGAGAGGAACAGAATCAAGCATCTGCCATAGTTGACGGGATATGGCAAATTCATGGAGATAGGAAATACTGGAGGAGGAATAGATTTGGGATACAAGTTGAGTTCAGCTTTTGATATATTGAATCTGGGTTCCCAAGGGATAGTGAAATGGGCATTTTTAACAGGCAACTTAATGTTCTTGTTTGAAGTACAGACTGAAGAAATTAAAGACCATATTGGTGGTAGTTGTAACCACAGACATGAATGAGATCACCCAGGGAAAATGCATAGAATAGGAAGAGAAAATGGGCTTAAGGGAAGGGAGAAAAAAGAGCCTTCAGAGGAAACTAAGAAGAATTGGCTTCAGGTACATAATGTCACAAAAGCCAAGAGAGTATCAAGAATTATTTTCTTTAATACCTTAAAAAATACACACTTTTGAAATGACAAAGTAATTAAACAACAAAGATAAAATTCCAGTAACCAGGAATACCAACCTTCGTCAGAGTCCTCATTCCATTCCCCCAAAATAATACAGACCAGTGGAAAGTTTTGTAGTACAAGAAAAAAAGAAACCATGGAAAATTTAAAATCACCAAAATGAATGGTCTATAAGAGTATTTCCAAACAGTGATGGGGAACATTGCATCACAACCATTTGAGGTATGTGTGAAAAATGAAAATTCCTAGTCTCCATTCAAAATACTACAGAGTTATTTCAGCAGAGAATGAGAAACATGTATTTTAAACAAGTTCCCCAAATGATTTTTATGTGCATTATCAATTGAGAACCATCCAGCTTTAAGAAACAGCAATTTTTTAAATGTTGAAAATCTATTCTCAGATAGTAGGACAATCAAAATATATATTAATGTCAGCTTGAATAAAATAAAAAATATTACTAAATAGTGAAAAGTGTCATTGATAATTATTGGAAATACTAAAGAGGATCAATGAAGCAGATTGTAAATCAATATATAATAATATACCTTTTAAGTTTACATAGTAATTCATAATAACATATTTCAACAAGAAGAAGAATGACATGAAATTTATGACAGAAAAAAACAGAAAAATTTCCAGTAATTAAAAAATTATTTACTAGAAATATAAAGGGGTTATAGAGTCTTAGTCAATATTTTTAATGCATTTTTTTTGGTTCACTATACATAAAAGCACATCATAAATACATAATCATAAATGCACTACTTGATGAATTGTTACAAAGTGAGCATATTTGTGTCACGATAACCCAGACCAAGACCAGTCCCTTGGGCTCCCCAGGTGGCGCTAGTGGTAAAGAACCTGCCTGCCAAGGCAGGAGACATAAGAGACGTGGGTTTAATCCCTGGGTTGGGAAGATCCCCTGGAGAAAGAATGGCAACCCACTCCAATATTCTTGCCTGGAAAATCCCATGGAGAGAGAAGTCTGGCAGTCTCCAGTCCACAGGATCGCAAAGAGTCAGACATGACTGAAGCGATTTAGCAAGGTGGATTCTTAACCTCTGGACTATCAGGAAAGTCCCTCATTGAGTGATTATTGACTGATTTGGTTGATTAGAATCTATAATAAGTGGGATGGATATCACAAACTTAGTTTATCATGGGATGCATTGCCCTACAGGTTTTCAGCCTTGACTTCATCCTTGATTACTCCCTTTCTCTCCTTCCCCAATCCAATCCTTCTAATGCATTAGAAGGCCTACCTTCAGATTCTTCCATTCTTTCCCACCCTTAGCTAATCCATTTTTCACAAAGAAACCAGAGTGACCTTTAAAAAATTTAAGTCCAATCATTTCCATCACATAAAATCTTTTGAAGTCTTCTCATTGCACTGAGAATAAAGTCCAGACTCCTTAACGTGGCCAATAAGGCTTTGGATGAGCTTGCTGGGGTTCGCTTCTCTGGTTTCACCTTCTATTATTCTCCCCTTCACTCTATGTCTACCCGTTCCTTGACCTCACCTGTTCATACCTCAGGGACTTTTCTTCACAGTTTAACTAGAATGCCTTGCTAGATCATTAGCTGGGTTAGTCTCACTTTCAATTCAAATAATGCCTTTTCTGAAAGACTTTCTCTGATCATACTACCAAAAGTAGCTTTCCTCTTGTCTTCACATTATTTTACATCACTTTTTATTATTTGACATTACCTTATTTGTTATTTGTTATGATCCTTATTTGTTATGATCTCACTCTAGTAGAATATTAGCTGTAAGGGGGTCAGAGCCCTTCTATATCTTGTTCACTTTTCTGTCCAGTTCCAATAATAGTATTGTTTCTGGCTTTATAAATATTTATTCAAAGAATAAATAAACACCATGGTTGAATTTATTCAGCTTTCTTCAGATTTTGGCACCTTGTAAACACAGATTCTCATGATCTTTAGAAGTAGAGCAGTTAAACATATGGTTGTTTTTAAAAGCCAGATTGCCTAGATTCAAACACCAGTTTTACAGATTGCTAAATGGTGTGGCACTGAGGAATTCACACATCTGTGCAAGCCTCTTTCCTCCCCTTCCTCCTCCCATGGGGCTAATACTAATTAGTGTTTTACTGCAAGGGTTATGATGAGGAATATATGAGATAGTCCATGTAATGTGCTTAGAACAGAGTATACTCAGAACAGGTACCTAGTGCTCCATAAATATTTGTTATTAATTCTAGTACAGGGAGTTATGTGGAGATTGTGCCATAAATGTGGGTAGAATCCAGTCATCTGTGTGCTAAGCTTTCAGAAAGAGTGGGAAAGTTCTCCTGCTTCCAGATCTTCTACACGTCTGTTACACTGCATGACATTTATCTTTAGGTATTTTTTTTCTTTAAATTTTGTCATGGTTTATCCTCACCAAGCAGCAATACATGTTGGATGAAGAGTGATCAGGGTGGAAAACAGAAGACAAGAGTGCCCAAAGATGGGGGAAGACTGTGTAAAAGGGAACCACATGGTGGGTGCAGGTAGCAGACTGAATCAAGCAGATCCAGAGAAGGTGAGAACACAGGTGAGAGACAGGACATACGGAGGGCTCCCATCCTTGGAAGGAACTGGGAAGAACAAAGCCTTCAGATATAAAGGAACCAGATCTGGGAGCCAAGCCAGTGATTAAGGAATAGATCATCTAGTTCCTGGACTGGAATATAAGACAGTTAATGCACATAGCTCAGCTGGACTCAGGTTCAGCCAAGAGGTCTTACAGAGCTCCTGTAAAGGGAACAGTATTGGTCTCAGATCTGACCATTTGGTTAAAATATAACGAGAGGCATTTAAGAGCTGGAATCTAAACAGTTTATGAAATCTTTAAAGTGGAAGCATAGTTGGTACAGTAACAAGGACTTGGGCTAGAGTCAGACCCTTAGGTTTCAGCTTTGCTGTTTACAATCTGTCCTACTTTGGGTAGATTTCTTAACTCCCCTGAACTTCAGTTTCTCTATTTGATGAAAAAGAAAATAATTATGTATATACTTACATATATAAAATTATATATATATGTGTGTGTATACACACACACACACACACATATATATATATATATATATATACATACATACATATAGTAGAATTTTTTCAGTGAGCTAACCCGTGGAAGCATTGCACTGAGTTCTAGGCATGGCATACATGCTCAATAAATGAGTTTCTCTCACTACTGATTTGGTCATTCATACGTTTAGGTGACTGTTTTTGCATTTCTTTATTAATAATCGTGGGGCTTCCCTTGTAGCTCAGTTGGTAAAGAATCTGCCTACAATGCAAGAGACTTGGGTTTGATTCCCGGGTTGGGAAGATTACCTGGGGACGGAAATGGCAACCCACTCCAGTATTCTTGCCTGGAGAATCCCATGGACAGAGGAGTGTGGCAGGCTACAGTCCATGGGGTTGTAAGAGTTAGACACGACTTAACAACCAAACCACCACCACCACCATTAATAGTTCTTTGTAATACTTTATTTAAAAAAAGCAGAAGTTTAAAAATAGCATTACAGACAAATACTCATTGACATGGAAAAAAGTGTTTTTCTTAGGAGAAAAATTAAAAAAATCTCAAAATAGTTCTTAAATTTATTTTTGTAGAGAAAAACATTGGGAAAATCTTTGATAGATCACACAACATATTTTAACATTTTGGTTATCTTTGTGGTAGAATTATAGATAATTTTTGTTTTCTCTCTCTGTAAATTCCAATGCTTTCTAATATTACCATATTAAGCTTTCCTGTAATTGTAATTAGAGGAAAAATAAAGGCACTTTTTTCAAGTAGAAGTAAAAAATACTTATAAAAAATAATAGTTCTTTTTGCCTGCCAAGGGCAAAACATTGTAGCAGTGAATAGGGAAGGTGTGGGACAAAAGAATAAGAAATAATAGTGAGTGTCCGGCCTAGGTGGAGGATCCAGTGGGGTATCACTGATATGCTCTAGGGTTTTCCAGGGTAGTTCCCTGGCAAGTGGGGAGAGGGGCTTGCCCAGATAACTCCTTCTTGTCATTCCCTTAACTTACTCTGGGAAGTGGTTTCTTATTTCCATGCCATATCATAGTGATTACAGACCCTCCCTTTACTCTTGTGATTATTTGATGACTAGCTATCTTCTTCATTGAGCTTCTGGCTCTGTGAGGGGAGGGGACATATCTGTATGTGTTGTGTCCACAGTGTACAAAGTGACCAAAACACAGATCACGTAATAAGAGGGTACCAGGACTGGGAGATGGCAACCCACTCCAGTACTCTTGCTTGGAAAATCCCATGGATGGAGGAGCCTGGTGGGCTGCAGTCCATGGGGTAGCTAAAGAGTCAGACAGGACCGAATGACTTCACTTTCACTTTTCACTTTCATGCATTGGAGAAGGAAATGGCAACCCACTCCAGTATTCTTGCCTGGAGAATCCCAGGGACACAGGAGCCTAATGGGCTACCGTCTATGGGGTCGCACAGAGTTGGACACGACTGAAGCGACTTAGCAGCAGCAGCAGGACTGGGAAGGGGAGCCCTAAAAAATTGGAATGTTGAGATCATTTTAAAAAAACTTCTCTTCCTCTATATTTTTCCTAGGGCTTTTAGAATTAGTTGCGGCACCGATATTAAGATTCATTTTTGAGATCTTGGAGATTTATAAACTCATTATCTACATGATGGGCAGAATTTTCTTTCTGGAAGATCTTGATATAGTTACTTATAAAATCTCTGCTGGTATCAGCAGTGGTGCACATAAGACCTATGAAGCAACAACTATACTTTATGGCTGCTGTAGATGTGAAGAGTTGTCTCATTAAAAGACCCTGATCCTGGGAAAGATTGAGGGCAGGAGGAGAAGGGGGCGACAGAGGATGAGATGGTTGGATGGCATCACCCACTCAATGGACATGAGTTTGAGCAAGCTCCAGGAAACAGGGAAGGACAGGAAAACCTGGTGTGCTGTATTCCATGGGGTCGCAAACAGTCAGACATGACTGAGTGACTGAACAATAGCAAAAGGGGTTTTAAAGAAAATGAATGCAAAGGCTATCTATGCCTTGGTAAATTTCAGCAAAATATGATATCTTAATAATAATTACTCCATCCCACTTAGTTTTAGGAATACATCAGTCTTTTTCAACCAAATAATATTGTATTTGTCAGAGTACCTAAGAGTAGAATCTTACATATTACATTGTTGTTGTTTAGTCACTAAGTCGTGTCTGACTCTCTGCCACCCCATGAACTGTGTAGCCCCACCAGTCTCCTCATGTCCATTCCCAGGCAAGAATACTGGAGTGGGTTGCCATTTCCTTCTCCAGGGGATCTTCCTAACCCAGGGACTGAACCTGTGTCTCCTGCATTGCAGGCAGATTCTTTACTAGTGAGCCACGTGGGAAGCCCTACATATTACATTAGTTATAGACAAAATTTTGTCTAAAAATATTATGTGAGGTATGAGACTTACTGAAAAGTGAAAAGATGAATTTCACCTTATAAGTATACTTACCATAAATTAAGTTCCTCTATTAACTTTTATCAAGTGTTTTTTTTCATTCAGTCACAAAAAATAATATGAAAATTAAACAACACTTTACTTACTAGAACTTTTTTGGTGCATTGGCACAAAAATGAAAATTGCTAAACTTGAACAGCTAGAGATTTTTCTTGGAGAGTGGATATGAAATATGACATCTTCTTTTTTGGTAAAACACCAAAAATAATGATGTGGAGTTAAGTGAGTTCACAGTTTTCTAATGAAAACAGTTTAGGGGAAAGAATGCATAAAAGTTAGACATTTAAAGGAAATTTTTGCATTTACCTATCTCAGATTGGTAGGAAATGATTGCAATGTTTTTCCAGGAACTTGTCTACATTTTTGAGTAATTGTTTTAATTATTTTGAAATGAAGGAAACAAGAAAAAAATATTTGAACTCACTAGAGTAAGTGAAATAAACATTTTCTGCACGCTTTTCTTAGCTACAATTTATTGACCTTCACTGTACATGAGTCCCGGGCCAAGGCCTTTAAATATATTCTCATTGTCTTCACAATAGTCTTATAGATGCAGAAACTGATGCTTGCCCAAGGCCACAGACTGAATAGGAACAGCCTGAATTTTCACTGAGATTTCTCTGAGTTTCCATGAAAACATGTTGCACTCTCCAAATTAAAATTCTAAAAATGTGAACATGATAAACTTAATTTTAACTGCTAAACAGAATTCAAAGAAGCTAAAACAAAGTAGCTTCATTTTCAAAGTGTTCAATGAATAAGAGTGTATATGAAAAGATTTTAATATAAATGTTTTAATATAAATCTTTTGACAAATCTCTTAGCTAATGGGTCCCTACAGATAATGTTACTGATTTCCAGTGCCCGTATTGGGACTAATTACCTGTTGAGCTAATTATTGTGGTGACATTTTTCTTGAATAGAAAGTAGAATGAAGACATTTTGTCAATGTAAACATTCATCCATTCAGAATCTTTTCCCAGCTGATTATGGGGTACTACCTTGTTGATGAGATGAAGAGGCTGAGATAAATCCATTAAAAACTCCTGAAATTGGCTACTGGGAAAATCCCTTATTCAACAGAGAGAGGATAAGCAGTCCCTTAACCAACAACGGCAGGATGTTCTCAGGGAATCAGGCCTGGCTCTCTGCCCTTGCGTTGTGTGGCACATGACAAACAGTAGTGAAAATTAGCCATTATTGGCATTTGTCAACCCTCTGGTTCCGTGGCAGGAAAACGGAAACAGAGGCAATCACGCTCAATTTAAGTCTCTCTCGATGTCAGGCTTTTCGGAGACTCGCGCGGACATCAGAAGAGACTCAAAAAGGTTTACAGATGTGCAGTCAACTATGACAGTGATGCTGTCAACGTGGCTCACGGATCAACTCACGATTAAGATATCAAAAGCGATCCCTGTGGCTTGCTGACAGCTGGTTCAATTGTTTGCACCTGTTTCCCCGGCATTACACATGTGTCTGGAATGGATTATTCTGGCTTGCGCTAGACAGATTTCACCTTTCCTCATCATGACGTCCTCCAGCAGCATCACTGCTGAAGACCAGAGGGCTCTCTACAAGGGCCCACGGGGGAAAGGAGCTGGTGTGCTTCTGGAAATGGGCTATCAGGGCTGACAAGGTTATCATTTAAGGTTGGTTCTTGATAACTAGTTAACAGGGATATATGAATAGTGCTGGCTTCCTCCACCAATCAGGGAAAGCCCTGAGATCTGGCATCTAGTAGGGATGCTCTGTGCTCTTTGGATAGCAGTGTCGCCAGGCATCCAGCCATCATGAGTCTCTTGTGGAACTGGACAGAAGTATATGAGCCACGCTTGGTCTCCTGAACCTTCGTGTTTCCTCTCGCCCTCAGAGGCAAATTCACCGTGAAGTTGACCAAGGTTAAGCTTCAGATTCTTGCAACTTCAGGGACCCTTTCCCAGACTCTGAGAGCTGCCCTGGCAAGGGGTTCACATGGTTACATGTTTTTGTAAAATGTGCAAATGTAAGACATTTTAACCACAGTGGGTTAAGACTGCTGTTTCTTTCCACTTTGACTTCTCTGACATCCTTCCCGTCATGTGAAGTGGTGTTGGAGTGGTTGTGGGCACTTTTAGTTTCTGGCTAAGGGGAAGTTGAGTTGGGGACACATTTAGTTTGGGTTTAGCAGAATATTTTTTGTGGTTTTGTAGTCACTTCCATTTGTATTTGAATTATTGCTGGCTTCCAGGAATACTCCTACTGTCCATTATTTTTTTTTAATTAATTTATTTTTTAATTGAAGGATAATTGCTTCACAGAATTTTGTTTTCTGTCAAACATCAACAAGAATTAGCCATGGGTATACATATGTCCCCTTCCTCTTGATTACTGTCCATTATTTATGCCTAATTTTGAATTCAGAGTCTATATTCTTTTTCTTAAGGAGGATCCCCTAAATTGTAAAAGTTTCAGCCTCTACAATATCTGATATCTCCTGCTTGTTCCTTATATCCAGTCATCCACATCCTTTTAGCTCCATCTAGGACTCTGCTACACTGACTCTTGAAAAACTAAAAACCCCAGTTCATAGTGTTTGCTGACTTCTGTGGCCAGTTTCCATTGCTGATACCAAGCTGCTGCTGCTGCTGCTTAGTCACTTCAGTGGTGTCCAACTCTGTGCGACCCCAGAGATGGCAGCCCACCAGGCTCCGCCATCCCTGGGATTCTCCAGGCAAGAACACTGGAGTGGATTGCCATTTCCTTCTCCAATGCATGAAAGTGAAAAGTGAAAGGGAAGTCGCTCAGTCGTGTCCGACTCTTAGTGACCCCATGGACTGCAGCCTACCAGGCTCCTCCATCCATGGGATTTTCCAGGCAAGAGTACTGGAGTGGGGTGCCATTGCCCTCTCTGGATACCAAACTACCAATGGTTTAACAACCAACTCACAAAATTTCTGAATATATAACTGACCCTTGCAAGCTGGTACAAGATAGCTCTAGGATGCTAGAATTCTCTCTTAGCAGTATTTCTATGAACTGGCCTCTTTTCTTGTCTTCATTTCTAATTATCTTGGTTCAGACTGTCTTCTCTCAATCCCATCCTCCCAAGACTATTGTTAACATTTCCTTATCATGTTTCCAGCTACCCAGCTGTTTTGAGCTCTATCTTCTAAAATATCACCAGATTTACTTCTTAAATTGCAAGATTGACCATGTGACCCTCTTGCTTTAATCCTTTTCTGGCTTCCCTAATATCGATAAGGGAGAAAGTAAACTTCTGACCTTGTTTACAAGCTCCTTCATGCTTTTACCGGTCCGTCTGGTCTCATCTCCCTGCATAGCACTAGGGCTTCCTGAATGAATTCAGTCCTTCCTGAACATGCCGAAGCCATCCCTTTTCTGTGCCTTTGTTCATGCTGTGTCTCTGCTTGAATTCTGCTTCTTTTCTTTCTTCACTTGGCAAACTCCTGTGTACATGTCTACACTGGTCTGTTTTACAGACTGTGGAAAAGTTTCTCTGCACTAGGGTCACCTCAAGGATGTCTTTTGAGGAGGCTCACTGAATTCATAAAAGTCTACTTGAAAACCTAGGGCAAAAAGATGAACAAAAGAATGAAATATCTCCACATAAGGAGTTACATTTCCCCAAATTCCCTGGGCACCTGGCCAAACAGTACCAAATAATATATGTCATCTCACTATATAAGACCACTTCTTTCTTTACTGGCTTTAAAGTCACTTATTATTGCAGGATTAATGAAACTGTGTTTCAATATGGACTCCTGAAGCCAGGAGTCTGAAAACTTAACCTCAGGTTTTCTGCCCACATCAGCTTTCAGCGGTAGTCATGAAAATGCTCTCTGCTTACTGAACCTATAACCTGTGTCACATCATCTCATTCAAAAACCATCTGTGTCTCTTGTCCTTTCAGTTGCATTTCCTGTGAAGATTACTTACCCTCATAAGTTCTAGGATCCTCCAGCAGGACTCTGACTGTACTTTTTGAAGCACTTATGAGAATGTGTGTAGTCATCTGTTTACATGCCTATCTCCCATGACTGGACTATATGCTCTTTAAGAATAGGCACCATGTCTTTTTTAAAAATTTATTTAATTGGAAGCTAATTACTTTGTGGTGGTTTTTGCCATACATTGACATGAATCAGCCACGGGTGTGCTGTACATGTGTCCCCCCATCCTGAAAGCCCCTCCCACCTCCCTCCCCATCCCATCCCTCTGTGTTGTCCCAGTGTACTGGCTTTGAGTGCCCTGCTTCATGCATCGAACTTGGGACTGGTCATCTGTTTCACATATGGTAATATATATGTTTCAATGCTGTTCTCTCAAATCATTCCACCCTTGCCTTCTTCTACAGAGTCCAAAAGTCTGTTCTTAATGTTCTCTTTTTCTATCTTGCATATAGGGTCATTGTTACCATCTTTCTAAATTCCATATATATGTGTTAATATACTGTATTGGTATTTTCCTTCCTGACTGACCTCACTCTGTATAATAAATAGGCTTCAGTTTCATCCACCTCATTAGGACTGACTCATATGTGTCCTTTTTATAGCTGAGAAATATTCCATTGTGTAAATGTACCACAGCTTTCTTATCTATTCATCTGCTGATGGACATCTAGGTTGCTTCCATGTCCTGGCTGTTATAAACAGTGCTGCGGTGGACATTGGGGTACACGTGTCTCTGTCAATTCTGGTTTCCGTGGTGTGTATGCCCAGCAGTGGGATTGCTCGGTCATATGGCAGTTCTATTTCCAGTTTTTTAAGGAATCTCCACACTGTTCTCTATAGTGAGTGTACTAGTTTGCATTCCCACCAACAGTGTAAGAGGGTTCCCTTTTCTCCATACCCTCTCCAGCATTTATTGTTTGTAGACTTTTTGATGGCAGCCATTCTAAGTGGTGTGAGATGGTAACTCATTGTGGTTTCGATTTGCATTTCTCTGATAATGAGTGATGTTGAGCATCTTTTCATGTGTTTGTTAGCCATCTGTATGTTTTCTTTGGAGAAATGTCTGTTTAGTTCTTGGGCTCATTTTTTGATTGGGTCATTTATTTTTCTGGTGTTGAGCTGCAGGAGCTGCTTGTATATTTTTGAGATTAATTCTTTGTCAGTTGTTTAATTTGCTATTATTTTCTCCCATTCTGAAGGCTGCCTTTTCACCTTGCTTATAGTTTCCTTCGTTGTGCAAAAGCTTTTAAGTTTAATTAGGTCCCATTTGTTTATTTTTGCTTTTATTTCCATTACTCTGTGAGGTGGGTCATAGATTGTTGCTGCTGCTGCCGCTAAGTTGCTTCAGTTGTGTCCGACTCTGTGCGACCCCATGGATGGCAGCCCACCAGGCTCCCCCGTCCCTGGGATCCTCCAGGCAAGAACACTGGAGTGGGTTGCCATTTCCTTCTCCAATGCATGAAAGTGAAAAGTGAAAGTGAAGTCGCTCAGTCGTATCTGACTCTTAGCGACCCCATGGACTGCAGCCCACCAGGTTCCTTCATCCATGGGATTTTCCAGGCAAGAGTACTGGAGTGAGGTGCCATTGCCTTCTCTGGGGTCATAGATTACTTACCCTCAAAAGGTTCTAGGGTCCTCCAGCAGGGTTCTCTCTGTACTTTTTATAGCACTTATGAGAATGTGTGTAGTCATTGGTTTACATGCCTGTCTCCTATGACTAGACCATGTGCTCTTCAAGGATAGGCACCATATCTTATTAATCTTGGTATTTTCAATGCTTGAGAAAAGGAGCCCTCAGTAGATATAGAAGTCCTCCTTCAGTGTGTAGAATAAAGAATGGATGGGTGGGTATATGAAGGCAAGGATGTAGTAGGAAAGGCAGAGGGCAAGGTAGGTGGGATAAGTTTTCCCATGTCCATCCATGTGGCAGTCAGAATACTCTGTTCCAAGATGATAGACTCAGACCACAATTCTAGAAATAACAATGGAAGCTCTTGGTTTTGTCTGTTAATGTTTATAAGCATAATATCTTTATGAAATTGATCGTTATTCTTGATATGGTAAAATTTAAACCTTAAAAAAGAAATATAGTTGGGATAAGAGGAGAAAGTTTACTAGAATACAAGCCTGGTTTATGCACATAGTAGCTAAACCATGAGCAGCTATTGCATACTTAGTGTTATTTGAGAAAAGGACAGGGCCAACTAGGGGAAGAGAAGGTAAGTGAAGAGAGGAGGAGAGGAAAAGCAGTGTGCAAATAAATGCAGAATGGGCTGATATGATAATAAAGAAACACTTTCTATTAGGAAGAAACAGTGATGGAGCACAGTAATAAGGGAAGCAATGAATATTTGGACCAGAAAGGCAGCAAACTAAGTGAAAGAAAATGATAGGAATTCCTGAAATGGATGAGAAGATTTGCAGGCCCTAATTACAGACTGATATACAGAGCACTTTCTTATACATTGTAAATATACATTATATGTTGATATTTCTGAACTTTAAGACAGTGTTTCCCAAACTATGTTTTGTGGAACACTAATGTCTTCAAGATTTTAATAGTTTCACTGGAAAAATATTCCATGTACCTTATAACCAAGCTTCTTGTAGATGTATTTGCTTCAGTTCAGTTCAGTCGCTCAGTTGTGTCTGACTCTTTGCAACCCCATGAGTCACAGTACACCAGGCCTCCTTGTCCAAAACCAACTCCTGGAGTTCACTCAAACACATGTCCATCGAGTCGGTGATGCCATCCAGCCATCTCATCCTCTGTAGTCCCCTTCTCCTCCTGCCCCCAAACCCTCCCAGCATCAGAGTCTTTTCCAATGAGTCAACTCTTCTCATGAGGTGGCCAAAGTACTGGAGTTTCAGCTTTAGCATCATTCCTTCCAAAGAACACCCAGGACTGATCTCCTTTAGGATGGACTGGTTGGATCTCCTTGCAGTCCAAGGGATTCTCAAGAGTCTTCTCCAACACCACAGTTCAAAAGCATCAATTCTTCAGGGCTCAAGCTTCTTCACAGTCCAACTCTCACATCCATACATGACCACTGGAAAAACCATAGCCTTGACTAGACGAACCTTTGTTGGTAAAGTAATGTCCCTGCTTTTCAATATGCTATCTAGGTTGGTCATAACTTTCCTTCCAAGGAGTAACGGCACCCCACTCCAGTACTCTTGCCTGGAGAGTCCCATGGACGGAGGAGCCTGGTAGGCTGCAGTCCATGGGGTCACGAGGAGTCAGACATGACTGAGTGACTTCACTTTCACTTTTCACTTTCATGCACTGGAGAAGGAAATGGCGGCCCACTCCAGTGTTCTTGCCTGGAGAATCCCAGGGACGGGGGATCCTGGAGGGCTGCCATCTATGGGGTCGCACAGAGTTGGACACGACTGAAGTGACTTAGCAGCAGCAACAGCAGCAGCAGCAGCAGCAAGGAGTAAGCATCTTTTAATTTCATGGCTGCAGTCACCATCTGTAGTGATTTTGGAGCCCAAAAAAATAAAGTCTGACACTGTTTCTACTGTTTCCCCATCTATTTCCCATGAAGTGATGGGACCAGATGCCATGATCTTCGTTTTCTGAATGTTGAACTTTAAGCCAACTTTTTCACTCTCCTCTTTCACTTTCATCAAGAGGCTTTTTAGTTCCTCTTCACTTTCTGCCATAAGGGTGGTGTCATCTGCATATCTGAGGTTATTGATATTTCTCCCAGCAATCTTGATTCCAGCTTGTGCTTCTTCCAGCCCAGCGTTTCTCATGATGTACTCTGCATATAAGTTAAATAAGCAGGGTGACAATATACAGCCTTGATGTACTCCTTTTCCTATTTGGAACCAGTCTGTTTTTCCATGTCCAGTTCTAACTGTTGCTTCCTGACCTGCATATAGGTTTCTCAAGAGGCAGGTCAGGTGGACTGGTATTCCCATCTCTCAGAATTTTCCAGTTTATTGTGATCCACACAGTCAAAGGCTTTGGCATAGTCAATAAAGCAGAAATACATGTTTTTCTGGAACTCTCTTGCTTTTTCCATGATCCAGCAGATGTTGGCAATTTGATCTCTGGTTCCTCTGCCTTTTCTAAAACCAGCTTGAACATCTGAAAGTTCACAGTTCATGTACTGCTGAAGCCTGGCTTGGAGAATTTTGAGCATTACTTTACTAGCATGTGAGATGAGTGCAATTGTGCAGTAGTTTGAGCATTCTTTGGTATTGCCTTTCTTTGGGATTGGAATGAAAACTGACCTTTTCCAGTCCTGTGGCCACTGCTGAGTTTTCCAAATGTGCTGGCATATTGAGTGCAGCACTTTCACAGCATCATCTTTCAGGATTTGAAATAGCTCTATTGGAAGTCCATCACCTCCACTAGCTTTGTTAGTAGTGATGCTTTCTAAGGCCCACTTGACTTCACATTCCAGGATGTCTGGCTCTAGGTGAGTGATCACACCATGGTGATTATCTGGGTCATAAAGCTCTTTTTTCTACAGTTCTTCTGTATATTCTTGCCACCTCTTCTTAATATCTTCTGCTTCTCTTAGGCCCATACCATTTCTGTCCTTTTGCGAGCCCATCTTTGCATGAAATGTTCCTTTGGTATCTCTGATTTTCTTGAAGAGATCTCTAGTCTTTCCCATTCTGTTGTTTTCCTCTATTTCTTTGTATTGATTGCTGAGGAAGGCTTTCTTATCTCTCCTTGCTATTCTTTGGAACTCTGCATTCAGATGCTTATATCTTTCCTTTTCTCCTTTGCTTTTCACCTCTCTTCTTTTCACAGCTATTTGTAAGGCCTCCCCAGACAGCCATTTTGCTTGTTTGCATTTCTTTTCCATGGGGATGGTCCTGATCCCTGTCTCCTGTACAATGTCACAAACCTCAGTCCATAGTTCATCAGGCACTCTGTCTATCAGATCTAGTCCCTTAAATCTATTTCTCACTTCCACTGTATAATCATAAGGGATTTGATTTAGGTCATACCTGAATGGTCTAGTGGTTTTCCTTACTTTCTTCAATTTAAGTCTGAATTTGCAATAAGGAGTTCATGATCTGAGCCATAGTCAGCTCCTGGTCTTGTTTTTGCTGACTGTATGTAGCTTCTCCATCTTTGGCTGCAAAGAATATAATCAATCTGATTTCGGTGTTGACCATCTGGTGATGTCCATGTGTAGAGTCTTCTTTTGTGTTGTTGGAAGAGAGTGTTTTTTATGACCAGTGTGTTCTCTTGGCAAAACTCTATTAGCCTTTGCCCTGCTTCCTTCCGTACTCCAAGGCCAAATTTGCCTGTTACTCCAGGTGTTTCTTGACTTCCTACTTTTGCATTCTAGTCCCCTATAATGAAAAGGACATCTTTTTGGGGGTGTTAGTTCTAAAAGGTGTTGTAGTTATTCATAGAACTGTTCAACTTCAGCTTCTTCAGAATTACTGGTTGGGGCATAGACTTGGATTACTGTGATATTGAATGGTTTGCCTTGGAAACGAACAGAGATCATTCTGTCGTTTATGAGATTGCATCCAAGTACTGCATTTCAGACTCTTTGGTTGACCATGATAGCTACTCTGTTTCTTCTAAGGGAACCCTGCCCACAGTAGTAGATATAATGGTCATCTGAGTTAAATTCACCCATTCCAGTCCATTTTAGTTTGCTAATTCCTAGAATGTCAACGTTCACTCTTGCCATCTCCTATTTGATCACTTCCAATTGGCCATGATTCACGGACTTAACATTCCAGGTTCCTATGCATTATTGCTCTTTACAGCATTGGACCTTGCTTCTGTCACCAGTCACATCCACAACTGGGTATTTTTTTTTGCTTTGGCTCTATCTTTTCATTCTTTCTTGAGTTATTTCTCCACTGATCTCCAGTAGCATATTGGGCACCTACTGACCCAGGGAGTTCCCGTTTCAGTATCCTATCATTTTGCCTTTTCATACTGTTTATGGGGTTCTCAAGGCAAGAATACTGAAGTGGTTTGCCATTCCCTTCTCCAGTGAACCACATTCTGTCAGACGTCTCCACCATGACCCTTCCATCTTGGGTGGCCCCACATGGCATGGCTTAGTTTCATTGAATTAGACAAGGTTATGGTCCATATGATCAGATTGGCTAGTTTTCTGTGATTATGGTTTCAGTGTATCTGCCCTCTGCTTGCTGCTGCTGCTGCTGCTGCTGCATCGCTTCAGTTGTATCTGACTCTGTGCGACCCCATAGACGGCAGCCCACCAGGCTCCCCCGTCCCTGGGATTCTCCAGGCAAGAACACTGGAGTGGGTTGCCATTTCCTTCTCCAATGCATGAAAGTGAAAAGTGAAAGTGAAGTCGCTCAGTCGTGTCCGACTCTGTGCGACCCCATAGACAGAAGCCCACCAGGCTCCTCCGTCCATGGGATTGCTTACTTAGATATTAAAGTATTTGAGAATTTAAAAAATATTTTTCCCTTTTTAAATCCAATTTTTCCAAAACAGATCTTTCATCACTTCTTTCATGAAACATCTACTGAGATGTCAAAGAATGAAAGCTTCCCCCAAACACATTTTGATGTATTTTTTAAATATATTTAATTCACTCTAAGGAAACTAAAGTATGACATCAAGGTTAACTGTTTATTTTGACCAATCTTAAGCTCAGTTTTCTTCTCTTTGGTGGTGGATGACTGCCCCACCAACTTGTGAGGATGAAGGGAAAATGCTTGGAAAATTTTAGAATAGCTGCTGGAAGGCAACATGATCAGACCACCAGACTAGGCGTCAGGAGACCTGGGATACCTGGGCTTGACAGCTAATGTTTTCATTAAGGGTGTGGACTTAGGAAAGTTGATGAACTTTAGGAATTTCACTTTCCTTTGTGTATGTATGTATATACATGTGTATGTATTATATATGTTTGTATTTTCTATATCCTCCTAGGGCCCTGGAGGAGAAGGAAATGGCAACCTACTCCAGTACTCTTGCCTGGAAAATTCCATGGACGTAGGAGCCTGGTAGGCTACAGTCCATGGGGTCGCAAAGAGTTGGACACAACTGAGCGACTTCACTTTCTTTTTCTTTCTTTCTTTCTTTCTCATAGCTCAGTTGGTAAATGATCTGCCTGCAATGCAGGCAATTCGGTTCGATTCCTGGGTTGGGAAGATTCCCTGGAGAAGGAAATGGCAACCCACTCCAGTATTCTTGCCTAGAGAATCCCATGGACAGAGGAGCCTGGAAGGCAACTGTCTATGGGGTTGCAAGAGTTGGACACAACTTATCGACTAAAGTACTACTACTACTACTAGGGCCCTGGTATCTAATATTTAAAGTAGATATGTATGGGACTTCCCAGGTGGTGCTAGTGGTAAAGAACCTATCTGCCAATGCAAGAGACATAAGAGACACGGGTTTGATCCCTGGGTCAGGAAGATCCCCTGAAGGAGGTCATGGTAACCCACTCCAGTATTCTTGCCTGGAGAATCCCGTGGACAGAGGAGCCTGGCAGGCTACAGTCCACAGGGGTTGCAAAGAGTCAGACATGACAGAAGCAATTTACCATATATAAATATACACAGACACTTTAAACTGATTGAAACATTTCAAATTGTACACTTCATTTTAATTTTAATTTTTTTGGTTACACGACATGTGGAATCTTAGTTTCCTGACCAGCGATTGAACTCACAGTCCCTGCATTGGAAGTGTAGAGTCTTAACCACTGGACCGCCAGGGATGTCCTTCAGTTGACTTCAGTTCAGTTCAGTAGAGTCACTCAGTCGTGTCCGACTTTTTGCGACCCCATGAATTGCAGCATGCCAGGCCTCCCTGTCCATCACCAACACCCGGAATTCACTGAGACTCATGTCCATCGAGTCAGTGATGCCATCCAGCCATCTCATCCTCTGTTGTCCCCTTCTCCTCCTGCCCCCAAACCCTCCCAGCATCAGAGTCTTTTCCAATGAGTCAACTCTTCACACGAGGTGGCCAAAGTATTGGAGTTTCAGCTTTAGCATCATTCCTTCCAAAGAAATCCCAGGGCTGATCTCCTTCAGAATGGACTGGCTGGATCTCCTTGCAGTCCAAGGGATTCTCAAGAGTCTTCTCCAACACCACAGTTCAAAAGCATCAATTCTTTGGTGCTCAGCTTTCTTCACAGTCCAACTCTCACATCCATACATTACCACTGGAAAAACCATAGCCTTGACTAGACAAACCTTTGTTGGCAAAGTAATGTCTCTGCTTTTGAATATGCTATCTAGGTTGGTCATAACTTTCCTTCCAAGGAGTAATTGTCTTTTAATTTCATGGCTGCAGTCACCATCTGCAGATTTTGGAGACCCCAAAAACAAAGTCTGACACTGTTTCCACTCTTTCCCCATCTATCTGCCATGAAGTGATGGGACCAGATGCCATGATCTTCGTTTTCTGAATGTTGAGTTTTAAGCCAACTTTTTCACTCTCCTCTTTCACTTTCATCAAGAGGCCTTTTAGTTCCTCTTCACTTTCTGCCATAAGGGTGGTGTCATCTGCATATCTGAGGTTATTGATAGATGTCCCTATATATATTTATATCTCATACATATACAAATAACTTGGTCTGAAAGAGCTATAAGATCCTGAGCTGGGGTTATTTGACAGTAAACTGAACACAAGGTGGATACAGGGTAAGTGTCCATGAGTGAGAAATAGAAAGCAGCTGGGAGGGCTACCGAGTAGAAAGGAGGACTCACAGAGGAGAGAGGAGGGCATCGTTGACCATCTCCTGCTGGGTGAAGAACTTCTTTGTTGCTGAAGTGGAGAGCCTTGGGGTGGCATCTCCTTTCCTGTTTCCACCTACAGACTTATCACCCCTGTGTCAGCTTGTCCCTATCTTGGCTGCCTGATTTTGCTGTTCAGTCGCTCAGTCATGTCCGACTCTTTGTGACCCCATGGACTGCAGCTTGCCAAGCTTCCCTGCCTCCCGTATCTCCCAAGGAGCTTGCTCTAACTCATGTCCATTGAGTTGAGGATGCCTGTGGTGATGTCTGTACCTCCTGGCTTAGGTCATGTGCCGGTGGCCACTGGCTCTGTGGTGCATAGGAAACCCTCTCCATTTTTGGGGGGTTTATTTGTTTTTTATATTGGAGTATGCAGAGTATATCATGAGAAACGCTGGGCTGGAGGAAGCACAAGCTGGAATCAAGATTGCCAGTAAAAATAACAATAACCTCAGATATGCAGATGACACCACCCTTATGGAAGAAAGTGAAGAAGAACTAAAGAGCCTCTTGATGAAAGTGAAGAGGAGAGTGAAAAAGTTGGCTTAACTCAACATTCAGAAAACTAAGATCATGGCATCTGGTCCCATCACTTCATGGCAAGTAGATGGGGAAACAGTGGATACAATGGCTGACTTTTATTTTTCTGGGCTCCCAAATCACTGCAAATGGTGATTGCAGCTATGAAATTAAAAGACACCTACTCCTTGGAAGGAAAGTTATAACCAACCTACACAGCATATTAAAAAGCAGAGACATTACTTTGTCAACAAAAGTCCATCTGGTCAAGGCTATGGTTTTTCTAGTGGTCGTGTATGGATATGAGAGTTGGACAATAAGGAAAGCTGAGTGCTGAAGAATTGATGCTTTTGAACTGTGGTGTTGAAGAAGACTCTTGAGAGTCCCTTAGACTGCAAGGAGATTCAACCAGTCCATCCTAAAGGAGATCAGTCCTGGGTGTTCATTGGAGGGACTGATGTTGAAGCTGAAACTCCAATACTTGGGCCACCTGATGTGAACAGCTGATTCATTGGAAAAGACCTTGATGCTGGGGAAGATTGAGGGCAGGAGGAGAAGGGGATGACAGAGGATAAGATGGTTGGATGGCATCACTGACTCAATGGGCATGGGTTTGGGTGGACTCTGGGAGTTGGTGATGGACAGGGAGGCCTGGCGTGCTGCGATTCATGGGGTCGCAAAGAGTCGGACACGACTGAGCAACTGAACTGAACTGAACTGATAGTGATTAAAATGGGCTTCCTCCAGTGTTCTTGCCCATGAAATCCCATGGACAGAGGAGCCTGACAGGCTACAATCCATGGGATCATAAAAAGTGTCAAACACAACTTAGCAACTAAACAATGACATAGTGATGAACAATGATGTGTTAGTTCCAGGTGTTATAGCTAAGTGGTTCAGTTATAACCATACAAGGATCTTATTCCTTTTCAAATTCTTTTCCCATTTAGGCTATTAAAGAATATTGTACTGAGTTCTCTGTGCTATATAGTAGGTCTTTGTTGGTTATCTATTTTAAATAGTTATCTATTTTAAATAGATATTTAAAAATATCTATTTTAAATACCCCACGATATTTCTGTGTGTGTGTGTGTGTGTGTGTGTGTGGTTTCCACTTTTTAAAAGGAGAATGGTCTGGAATTGGCCTGCTATCCCCCATGTATGTCACTAAGATTGAACTGAGCTCCAGAGCCCATTGAACTGTAGACTTCTGACCATTAAAACGCGTCTGTGGCCTGATCGGTGATACATGTCAGTGTAGGGCCATCTGACTAGGTCTTTTGTTCCTAGTTTCCCAATTTTTTCCCATCTTCCCAGGGCCCTGTTATCGAGTCCCTCCTTCCATTTTTCTGGTATAACTTGAGTCCTGATTTGGCCTTTCATCTAATTCCTGTGTTTTCTTTATCTGCCAGGACTTAAACCAAAATCTGATTTTCAGGTTTTTATTAGGACACCTGACATGTGACTGTGTGGTCTTGCCATAGCTTCAGAGATAGTCATAAGCACACCCCATGGGATGGAGGTGTCTGTTGCAAAAGAAAAAAGGCTTAAAATGTGATTCTTTATTTTTAGGTTTGTGAAATGTATGCAGATGGAAAAAATATCTGATATAACTGGTCAAAATCTTATTGCTTTTCAGGAAAGCAATTTTGTGGCCTCCCACCCCTACTTTAATTGATACCTAGAATCGCTGTCACCTTCAAGCCTGGGTGCTCACCCTTGGTTTGTTCCTCTACAGTATCCCTACACTATTAGCCAGGGTTAGACTTCCCTGGGCTTGGGATTGAATGACCACAGTTTACTTTCTGCCAAACTGTCAGACTCCAAAGTTAGTTCCAGCTTGTTCTCTTCCAAGATGGCTCAGAATATGATTGTTAGCCTTCTGCAAATAAGTATGGCAGGTATAGTAGAATCATGTCATGTGCACATTTAAGTGAAACAAGTCCAACTCTAGGAGTTCAGAGAGAGAGGGTGGGAATGATATCACAGATTCTACTCACCATTCCACAAATTGATTATGCATCTGAGTGTGAGCAGGAAATGGAAGGGAGTAATCTGTTTCCCTTGATCAGTCTTAGTTCCCTTCTCTTTCTCCACGGTGTGAGCATCTCACGGGCCTAAATGTGACTATAGCATTATCATTCTTGTTTAGTTGCTCACTTGTGTCTGACTCTTTGGGACCCCATGGACTGCAGCATGCCAGGCTTCCCTATCTTTCAACATCTCCCAGAGTTTGCTCAAACTCATGTCCATTGAGTCAATGATGCCATCCAACCATCTCATCTATAGCATTAAAGATATAAATTTTACTTACACATGGTCCTTAAATGCAATTAATGTAATATTTGTGGCTTAAAGTAATATTCAGTTCAGTTCAGTTGCTCAGTCGTGTCCAACTCTTTTTGACCCCATGGACTGCAGCACACCAGGCTTCCCTGTCCATCACCAACTTCCCAAGTTTACCCAAACTCATGTCCATTGAGTCAGTGATAACATCCAACTATCTCATCCTCTGTCGTCCCCTTCTCCTCCCGCCTTCAATCTTCCCCAGCATCAAGGTCTTTCCAATGAATCAGTTCTTCGCATTAGGTGGCCAAAGTATTGTAGTTTCAGCTTCAGCATCAGTCCTTCCAATGTATATTCAGGACTGATTTCCTTTAGGATAGACTGGTTGGATCTCCTTGCAATCCAAGGGACTCTCAAGAGTCTCTCCAACACCACAGTTCAAAAGCATCAGTTCTTCAGTGCTGGGCTTTCTTCACAGTCAAACTCTCACATCCATACATGATTACTGGAAAAAAAATAGCCTTGACTAGATGGACCTTTGTCGACAAAGTAATGTCTTTGCTTTTTAATATGCTGTCTGCTAAGTTGTTTCAGTCATGTCCAACTCTGTGAGACCCCATAGACGGCAGCCCACCAGGCTTCCCCATCCCTGGGATTTTCCAGGCAAGGACACTGGAGTGGGTTGCCATTTCCTTCTCCAATGCATGAAAGTGAAAAGTGAAAGTGAAGTCACTCAGTCATGTCCGACTCTTAGTGACCCCATGGACTGCAGCCCACCAGGCTCCTCCGTCCATGGGATTTTCCAGGCAAGAGTTCTGGAGTGGGGTGTCATTGCCTTCTCCGAATATGCTGTCTAGGTTGGTCATAACTTTCCTTCCAAGGAGTAAGCGTCTTTTAATTTCATGGCTGCAATCTCCATCTGCAGTGATTTTGGAGCCCCCAAGAATAAAGTCAGCCACTGTTTCCACTGTTTCCCCATCTATTTCCCATGAAGTGATGGGATTGGATGCCATGATCTCAGTTTTCTGAATATAGAGCTTTAAGCCAACTTTTCCACTCTCCTCTTTCACTTTCATCAAGAGGCTTTTTAGTTCCTCTTCACTTTCTGCCATAAGGGTGGTGTCATCTGCATATCTGAGGTTATTGATATTTTTACTGGCAATCTTGATTCCAGCTTGTGCTTCTTCCAGCCCAGCATTTCTAATGATGTACTCTGCATATAAATTAAATAAGCAGGGTGACAATATACAGCCTTGACATACTCCTTTTCCTATGTGGAAACAGTCTGTTGTTCTAGATCCAGTTCTAACTGTTGCTTCCTGACCTGCATATATGTTGCTCAAAAGGCAGGTCAGGTGGTCTGGTATTCCCATCTTTTTCAGAATTTTCCATAGTTTATTGTGATCCACACAATCAAAGGCTTTGCCTCTACTCAATAAAGCAGAAATAGATGTTTTTCTGGAACTCTCTTGCTTTTTCGATGATCCAGTGGATGTTGGCAATTTGATCTCTGGTTCCTCTGCCTTTTCTAAAACCAGCTTGAACATCTGAAAGTTCACGGTTCACGTATTGCTGAAGCCTGGCTTGGAGAATTTTGAGCATTACTTTACTAGCTCGTGAGATGAGTGCAATTGTGTGGTAGTTTGAGCATTCTTTGGTATTGCCTTTCTTTGGGATTGGAATGAAAACTGACCTTTTCTAATCCTGTGGCCACTGCTGAGTTTTCCAGATTTGATGACATATTGAGTGCAGCACTTTCACAGCATCATCTTTTAGGATTTGAAACAGCTCAGCTGGAATTCTGTCACCTCTACTAGCTTTGTTTGTAGTGATGCTCAGGCCCACTTGACTTCGTACTCTAGGATGTCTGGCTCTAGGTGAGTGATCACACCATCGTGGTTATCTGGGTCATGAAGATCTTTTTTGTATAGTTCTGTGTATTCTTGTCACCTCTTCTTAATATCTTCTGCTTCTGTTAGGTCCATATCATTTCTCCCCTTTACTGTGCTCATCTTTGCATGAAATCTTCCCTTGGTATCTCTAATTTTCTTGAAGAGATCTCTAGTCTTTCCCATTCTATTTCTTTCCTCTATTTCTTTGCATTAATCCCTGAGGAAATCTTTCTTATCTTTCCTTGCTATTCTCTGGAACTCTACATTCAAATGTGTACGTCTTTCCTTTTCTCCTTTGCCTTTAGCCTCTCTTTTTTTCTTAGCTATTTGTAAGGCCTCCTCAGACAACCATTTTGGCTTTTTATATTTTTTTTTCTTGGGGATGGTCTTGATCCCTGCCTCCTATACAATGTCACGAACCTCCATCCATAGTTCTTCAGGTACTTTGTCTATCAGATCAAATCCCTTGAATATATTTCTCATTTCCACTGTATAATCATAAGGGATTTGATTTACGTCATACCTGAATGGTCAAGTGATTTTCCCTACTTTTTTCAATTTAAGTCTGAATTTTGCAATAGGATGTTCATGGTAAGTACTATGAAAGTAATATTAATCTGGGTTAAAACTACAAGAAAACTGATTCTTCTTCTTCTGTTTGTTTTTTTTATTTTTTTTTTAATTTTATTTTATTTTTAAACTTTACATAACTGTATTAGTTTTGCCAAATATCAAAATGAATCCGCCACAGGTATACATGTGTTCCCCATCCTGAACCCTCCTCCCTCCTCCCTCCCCATTCCATCCCTCTGGGTCGTCCCAGTGCACCAGCCCCAAGCATCCAGTATCGTGCGTCGAACCTGGACTGGCAACTCATTTCATACATGATATTTTACATGTATCAATGCCATTCTCCCAAATCTTCCCACCCTCTCCCTCTCCCACAGAGTCCATAAGACTGTTCTATACATCAGTGTCTCTTTTGCTGTCTCGTACACAGGGTTATTGTTACCATCTTTCTAAATTCCATATATATGCGTTAGTATACTGTATTGGTGTTTTTCTTTCTGGCTTACTTCACTCTGTATAATAGGCTCCAGTTTCATCCACCTCATTAGAACTGATTCAAATGTATTCTTTTTAATGGCTGAGTAATACTCCATTGTGTATATGTACCATAGCTTTCTTATCCATTCATCTGCTGATGGACATCTAGGTTGCTTCCATGTCCTGGCTATTATAAACAGTGCTGCGATGAACATTGGGGTACTCGTGTCTCTTTCCCTTCTGGTTTTCTCAGTGTGTATGCCCAGCAGTGGGATTGCTGGATCATAAGGCATGTCTATTTCCAGTTTTTTAAGGAATCTCCACACTGTTCTCCATAGTGGCTGTACTAGTTTGCATTCCCACCAACAGTGCAAGAGGGTTCCCTTTTCTCCACACCCTCTCCAGCATTTATTACTTGTAGACTTTTGGATCGCAGCCATTCTGACTGGTGTGAAATGGTACCTCATAGTGGTTTTGATTTGCATTTCTCTGATAATGAGTGATGTTGAGCATCTTTTCATGTGTTTGTGAGCCATCTGTATGTCTTCTTTGGAGAAATGTCTATTTAGTTCTCTGGCCCATTTTTTGATTGGGTCATTTATTTTTCTGGAGTTGAGCTGTAGGAGTTGCTTGTATATTCTCGAGATTAGTTGTTTGTCAGTTGCTTCATTTGCTATTATCTTCTCCCATTCTGAAGGCTGTCTTTTCACCTTGCTAATAGTTTCCTTTGATGTGCAGAAGCTTTTAAGGTTAATTAGGTCCCATTTGTTTATTTTTGCTTTTATTTCCAATATTCTGGAGGTGGGTCATAGAGGATCCTGCTGTGATGTATGTCAGAGAGTGTTTTGCCTATGTTCTCCTCTAGGAGTTTTATAGTTTCTGGTCTTACGTTTAGATCTTTAATCCATTTTGAGTTTATTTTTGTGTATGGTGTTAGAAAGTGTTCTAGTTTCATTCTTTTACAAGTGGTTGACCAGTTTTCCCAGCACCACTTGTTAAAGAGATTGTCTTTAATCCATTGTATATTCTTGCCTCCTTTGTCAAAGATAAGGTGTCCATATGTGCGTGGATTTATCTCTGGGCTTTCTATTTTGTTCCATTGATCTATATTTCTGTCTTTGTGCCAGTACCATACTGTCTTGATAACTGTGGCTTTGTAGTAGAGCCTGAAGTCAGGTAGGTTGATTCCTCCAGTTCCATTCTTCTTTCTCAAGATCACTTTGGCTATTCGAGGTTTTTTGTTTTTCCATACAAATTGTGAAATTATTTGTTCTAGCTCTGTGAAGAATGCTGTTGGTAGCTTGATAGGGATTGCATTGAATCTATAGATTGCTTTGGGTAGTATACTCATTTTCACTATATTGATTCTTCCAATCCATGAACATGGTATATTTCTCCATCTGTTAGTGTCCTCTTTGATTTCTTTCACCAGTGTTTTATAGTTTTCTATATATAGGTCTTTAGATTCTTTAGGTAGATATATTCCTAAGTATTTTATTCTTTCCGTTGCAATGGTGAATGGAATTGTTTACTTAATTTCTCTTTCTGTTTTCTCATTATTAGTGTATAGGAATGCAAGGGATTTCTGTGTGTTGATTTTATATCCTGCAACTTTACTATAGTCATTGATTAGTTCTAGTAATTTTCTGGTGGAGTCTTTAGGGTTTTCTATGTAGAGGATCATGTCATCTGCAAACAGTGAGAGTTTTACTTCTTCTTTTCCAATTTGGATTCCTTTTATTTCTTTTTCTGTTCTGATTGCTGTGGCCAAAACTTCCAAAACTATGTTGAATAGTAATGGTGAAAGTGGGCACCCTTGTCTTGTTCCTGACTTTAGAGGAAATGCTTTCAATTTTTCACCATTGAGGATAATGTTTGCTGTGGGTTTGTCATATATAGCTTTGATTATGTTGAGGTATGTTCCTTCTATTCCTGCTTTCTGGAGAGTTTTTATCATAAATGGATGTTGAATTTTGTCAAAGGCTTTCTCTGCATCTATTGAGATAATCATATGGTTTTTATTTTTCAATTTGTTAATGTGGTGTATTACATTGATTGATTTGCGGATAATTGAAGAATCCTTGCATCCCTGGGATAAAGCCCACTTGGTCATGGTGTATGATCTTTTTAATGTGTTGTTGGATTCTGATTGCTAGAATTTTGTTAAGGATTTTTGCATCTATGTTCATCAGTGATATTGGCCTGTAGTTTTCTTTTTTTGTGGGATCTTTATCAGGTTTTGGTATTAGGGTGATGGTGGCCTCATAGAATGAGTTTGGAAGTTTACCATCCTCTGCAATTTTCTGGAAGAGTTTGAGCAGGATAGGTGTTAGCTCTTCTCTAAATTTTTGGTAGAATTCAGCTGTGAAGCCGTCTGGACCTGGGCTTTTGTTTGCCGGAAGATTTTTGATTACAGTTTCAATTTCCGTGCTTGTTATGGGTCTGTTAAGATTTTCTATTTCTTCCTGATCGAGTTTTGGAAAGTTGTACTTTTCTAAGAATTTGTCCATTTCTTCCTCGTTGTCCATTTTATTGGCATATAGTTGTTGATAGTAGTCTCTTATGATCCTTTGTATTTCTGTGTTGTCTGTTGTGATCTCTCCATTTTCATTTCTAATTTTATTGATTTGATTTTTCTCCCTTTGTTTCTTGATGAGTCTGGCTAATGGTTTGTCAATTTTATTTATCCTTTCAAAGAACCAGCTTTTGGTTTTGTTGATTTTTGCTATGGTCTCTTTTGTTTCTTTTGCATTTATTTCTGCTCTAATTTTTAAGATTTCTTTCCTTCTACTAACCCTGGGGTTCTTCATTTCTTCCTTTTCTAGTTGCTTTAGGTGTAGAGTTAGGTTATTTATTTGACTTTTTTCTTGTTTCTTGAGGTGTGCCTGTATTGCTATGAACTTTCCCCTTAGGACTGCTTTTACCGTGTCCCACAGGTTTTGGGTTGTTGTGTTTTCATTTTCATTCGTTTCTATGCAAATTTTGATTTCTTTTTTGATCTCTTCTGTGATTTATTGGTTATTCAGCAGCGTGTTGTTCAGCCTCCATATGTTGGATTTTTAATAGTTTTTCTCCTGTAGTTGAGATCTAATCTTACTGCATTGTGGTCAGAAAAGATGCTTGGAATGATTTCTATGTTTTTGAATTTACCAAGGCTAGCTTTATGGCCCAGGATGTGATCTATCCTGGAGAAGGTTCCATGTGCGCTTGAGAAGAAGGTGAAATTCATTGTTTTGGGATGAAATGTCCTATAGATATCAATTAGGTCTAACTGGTCTATTGTATCGTTTAAAGTTTGTGTTTCCTTGTTAATTTTCTGTTTAGTTGATCTATCCATAGGTGTGAGTGGGGTATTAAAGTCTCCCACTATTATTGTGTTATTGTTAATTTCTTCTTTCATACTTGTTAGCATTTGTCTTACATACTGCGGTGCTCCCGTGTTGGGTGCATATATATTTATAATTGTTATATCTTCTTCTTGGATTGATCCTTTGATCATTATGTAGTGACCATCTTTGTCTCTTTTCACAGTCTTTGTTTTAAAGTCTATTTTATCTGATATGAGTATTGCTACTCCTGCTTTCTTTTGGTCCCTATTTGCATGGAAAATCTTTTTCCAGCCCTTCACTTTCAGTCTGTATGTGTCCCCTGTTTTGAGGTGGGTCTCTTGTAGACAACATATGCAGGGGTCTTGTTTTTGTATCCATTCAGCCAGTCTTTGTCTTTTGGTTGGGGCATTCAACCCATTTACGTTTAAGGTAATTACTGATAAGTATGACCCCGTTGCCATTTACTTTATTGTTTTGGGTTCGAATTTATACACAATTTTTGTGTTTCCTGTCTAGAGAATATCCTTTAGTATTTGTTGGAGAGCTGGTTTGGTGGTGCAGAATTCTCTCAGCTTTTGCTTGTCTGAAAAGCTTTTGATTTCTCCTTCATACTTGAATGAGATCCTTGCTGGGTACAATAATCTGGGCTGTAGGTTATTTTCTTTCATCATTTTAAGTATGTCTTGCCATTCCCTCCTGGCTTGAAGAGTTTCTATTGAAAGATCAGCTGTTATCCTTATGGGAATTCCCTTGTGTGTTATTTGTTGTTTTTCCCTTGCTGCTTTTAATATTTGTTCTTTGTGTTTGATCTTTGTTAATTTGATTACTATGTGTCTTGGGGTGTTTCGCCTTGGGTTTATCCTGTTTGGGACTCTCTGGGTTTCTTGGACTTGGGTGATTATTTCCTTCCCCATTTTAGGGAAGTTTTCAACTATTATCTCCTCAAGTATTTTCTCATGGTCTTTCTTTTGTCTTCTTCTTCTGGGACCCCTATGATTTGAATGTTGTAGCATTTAATATTGTCCTGGAGGTCTCTGAGATTGTCCTCATTTCTTTTAATTCATTTTTCTTTTATCCTCTCTGATTCATTTATTTCTACCATTCTATCTTCTACTTCACTAATCCTATCTTCTGCCTCTGTTATTCTACTATTTGTTGCCTCCAGAGTGTTTTTAATTTCACTTATTGCATTATTCATTATATATTGACTCTTTTTTATTTCTTCTAAGTCCTTGTTAAACCTTTCTTGCATCTTCTCAATCCTTGCCTCCAGGCTATTTATCTGTGATTCCATTTTAATTTCAAGATTTTGGATCAATTTCACTATCATTATTCGGAATTCTTTATCAGGTAGATTCCCTATCTCTTCCTCTTTGGTTTGGTTTGGTGGGCATTTATCCTGTTCCTTTATCTGCTGGGTATTCCTCTGTCTCTTCATCTTGTTTAAATTGCTGAGTTTGGGGTGTCCTTTCTGTATTCTGGCAGTTTGTGGAGTTCTCTTTATTGTGGCGTTTCCTCGCTGTGTGTGGGTTTGTACAGGTGGCTTGTCAAGGTTTCCTGGTTAGGGAAGCTTGTGTCGATGTTCTGGTGGATGGAGCTGTATTTCTTCTTTCTCCTTTCGAAGAGTTGGGCTGCTTTTCTGGGTGCCTGATGTCTTCTGCCGGCATTCAGAAGTTGTTTTGTGGAATTTACTCGACGTTTAAATGCTCTTTTGATGAATTTGTGGGGGAGAAAGTGTTCTCCCCGTCCTACTCCTCCGCCATCTTGGCTCCTCCTCCCTTCTGTTTTTTAATTTATAATTTTTGCTGCTCTGGGTCTTAGTTGCATTCATGAGGGATTTTTAGTTGCTGCACACAAGCTCTTAGTTGCAGTATATGGGATCTAGTTTCCTGATCAGGGATCAAACCCTGGCCCCTTGTGTTGGGAGTATGGAGTCTTTGCCTTTGGACCACCAGGGAAGTCCCCAAAACTGATTCTTTTGGATCTTTCAGAGCATTCCATCCAATAGAACATTTTGTGATGATGAACAAGTCCTGTAGTTTCTAGTGTTCAATATGGTAGCAAGTCGCCACATGTGACTATGGTGTGCTTGATTTGTGGCTAGTGTGACAGAGGAATTTAAATTAATAAAAAGCAACTTAAACAGCACAGCCTCATGCTGTTATATAGACTAATGCTCGTTTTTCATTTGTTTGGCTGATTACCACGCACTTGGCAGTTTGCACATACTTGTTTATTAGCTCACAGTTCTTTAGGTCAGAAATACGGGCTATTTTGGCTGGTTTCTCTGCTTAGAGTCTCAAAAGACTGAAATCAAGGTGTTGGCTGGGCTGGGCTCCTGTCTGGAGGCTTGGGAAGAATCTGCTTCCAGGCTCACTTCAAGTTATTGACAGCCTTCAGTTCCTTGTTGCTGTAGGACTAAGGTCCTTGTTTATTTGCCGGCTGTTGGCCAGGGGTCACTTTCAGCAGATAGTGGCCAATCTCTGGTCCTCCTTTCCATCTGCAAGCCAGCAATGGCTTAAGCAAATCTGTGTGGTTCTTTCAGTCTCTCTGAATTTCCCTGCTAATACTAGCCTGAGCAAATATTCTGCTTTCAAAGTTCTCTCAATTGGGTCAGGCTTACCCCAATACTCTCTGTATTTAAAATCTAACTGATTAGGGGCTTTGCATCTGCAAAAATCCCTTCACAATGGTAGTCAGATAGGTATGTGATTGAATAACCAGAAAAGGACTCTCAGGAGGTCGTCTTCCAAATTCTGCCTACCACAGCCCCTTAAAATTTCTAGCCGTTTTGGTCTTCTGAACAGCATCATGGTGGTTGGCAAGAAAAAGTGCCTTATGAAAGCCAAGAAGAAAGTGGTTGCCCCATTTTCTAAGAATATTGGTATGATGTGAAAACACCAGCTATTCTGGGAAAACACTGGTCATGAGAACTCAAGGAACCAAAATTGAATCTGATGGCCTCAAGGGTTGTATTTCTGAAGTGAATCTCACTGATTTGCAGAATGATGAAGTTGCCTTTAGAAAATTCAAGCTAATTACAGAGGATGTTCAAGGCAAAAACTGCCTGACTAGTTTCCATGGGATAGATCTACCTGTGACAAAACGTGCTCCATGGTCAAAACAATGGTAGACCATGACTGAAGCTCACCTTGTTGTCAAGACCACCGATTGTTATTTGCTTTGTCTGTCCTGCGTGGGCTTTACTAAGAAACACAGTAACCAAATTCAGAAGACCTCTTATGTCCAGCACCAGTAGGTATGCCAGATTCACATGGAAATGATGGTAATCATGACCTGAGGGGTGCAGACAAGTGACTTGAAAGAAGTGGTCAGTAAATTGACTCCAGACAGCATTGGAAAAGACATAGAAAAGGCTTGCCAATCTATCTGCTTTACGATGCCTTTGTTAGAAAAGTAAAAATGCTGAAGAAGTCCAAGTTTGAATTGGGAAAACTCATGGAACTACATGGTGAGGTTAGTAGTTCTGGAAAAGCTGCTGGGGATGAGACAGGTGCTAAAGTTAAACAAACTGATGGATATGAGTCCCCAGTCCAAGAATCTGTTTAAAATGCAGGCCTTTGTAATGGTGACAAAAGGTCTTATTTGTGGCTAAAAAAAAAAAAAAAAAAAAAAGATTTCCAGAGATGATTTTGACTCAGCTTGGTTTTTGTAGTTTGCACTAACTTTAGACCCAACTCCCAAGTGAAATATGACCTCACAGTACATAGAGTAACTTCATTGCTTTGGTTTTGAATTCTTTCCTGTTCTCAAGAATCACGTTGAAAATGTAGAAACCTAAGAGTTCATGGGTGTGGGTTGTAGGTGGGGCAGTGTAAGAGAATGTATTCCTATATCTACAAAGACTTTAACTTTTCACACTCTCTGGTTAAGATTAGGTTATATATAAATGAGATGGGCTGGCTGTGGAGCTGGAGGATGGACAGCCACTTGAGAAGACTTGGCTGGGGGCTACCAAAGGACAACATAATTCACCTCTCTCAAAGTTACCTACCACTTTATTGTTTGTAGGTTGCTGCTCCATGCCTTAGCATATTTTGAGAGCTGCTAAAGTCAACAACCCCCGCCTTGATTTGTTAAAAAGAGAGATCCCTCAAATCCTTTTGAAGTGATAAAGTGAAGTCGCTCAGTTGTGCCCGACTCTTTGTGACCCCATGGATAGTAGCCTGCACCAAGCTCCTCCGTCCATGGGATTTTCAAGGCAAGAGTACTGGAGTGGGTTGCCATTTCCTTCTCCAGGGAATCTTCCCAACCCAGGGATCAAACCCAGGTCTCTCATATTGTAGACAGACGCTTTACTGTCTGAGCCACCAGGGAAGTCCGAGGTCATATCAGTCTGTATTAATGGAAGCATTATGTTCTGAACCAGAAAAAAAATATCTCCAGTGACTTGGCACTAGTCTTGCCTGAACATATTTCAACTGCTTTTAGTTTGGGATACCACATGTTGAAAAAGAGACAAATTAGAGAAAATGCAGAGAGTGGCAACCAACATGATAAAATGTCTAGTTGAAGGTTCATGGCATGGCGCAGGGGACTGGTAATGGGATATAAATCCTCTCTCGTCAGCACGTCATTGTTAGCAGTGTCTATCTAATGGCTGTCATCACTGCTTAGACTCAGAGGCCCGCTGGGGAGGAACTGATGGTTGGGGTATATTCAGAATGTTGTAGTTCATATTCCAAACAGCATCATCATCAAAGCTTTTTTTATCTTTGCAAAGAAGAAGTGAAGGGTAAAACCCAGAGACTAAATCAGGTATTCACTTTGACCAGTTGGTTTCAAGTTTGGCTGGGTGCACGCTAATTACCCTGCCTAATGGACTTTGCAATATTTGAATTAGGAGTGCAGGAAATTCTCTTTCTCAAGTTTAAATAAATATCCACAGTGGATGAACTAGTTCCAAGAAGTTTGCAATTGGCTTCAAGTTTAAGTTAAAACAATTAGAATACCAATTTATTTAACTATGGTGAGAAATACAATGACAATCTAAATGACCATGCTTGAGTTGATGAGACCTGTGCATTCAGTCCCTATAGGAAGATCTCCAGTGGAAGCCAAAGCATGATCTGGACATTGCTCTGTGCTGGCACAGTGTTTTTTAAATGATTCCAAAATAGCTGGATGTGTTCATCTACAGTTTTTGATCGAGTCTGGATGACTGGCCAGGTTGCTTGGTGGAATGAGGATGAAGCCTAGGATTCATGAGGTCTCTGTTTTAGTCTGTCATTTAGAGTAAATCTGTTAGTAATTCACTAGGTGATGCTTGGTAAATATGTAAAATAAAAACTGGTAAAAAAAGGTCTCTATGATCTTTTTCATATAAAATTATTTGATTTTATGAATATGCTTTAAAGGCACCTATTATACCTACATAGGGAACTTTCCCATGGCTCAGACAGTAAAGAATCTGCCTGCAGTGCAGGAGATCCAGGTTCAATCCCTGGGTTGGGAAGATCCCCTGCAGAAGGAACGGCAAGCTCCTCCAGTATTCTTGCCTGGAGAATTCCATGGGCAGAAGGAGCCTAGCAGTCTAGAGTCCATGGGGCTGCAAAGAGTGGGACACAATTAAGCAACTTTCACTTCACTTTCACATATACATAGATAACTAACTTAGTTCTATTTGCTAAAGACCTTAAGGCTTTTTATAGATATCAGTCAACTCAATAAACAATTGTTCATGGATTCCTGTGTGCAAATTATTGTGTTAGGCATGGAAGTAAGCATGCTGTCTTCCCACAAGGAATTTAAATGGCTAGTTAATAAGTGAATATTGTCATTGTGAATTAATATAAATATTAATAGCTATGAATGATAGCATAAATATGATAGTATTATGTGAATACTGACTGATAACAACATAAGAAAGAATTAAATAAAGCCAGCAATAATAGGAGTGCAGATATCTGTGGGACAGGTTATGGAGTAGAGAAAAATATATTTCATTTGGGAAGATTAGAGAAGAATTCATAGACTATAATATTTAAGCCAGACTTTTGAGGATGGGTATGTTCTCTTGATGAAAGTGAAAGAGGAGAGTGAAAAAGTTGGCTTAAAGCTCAACATTCAGAAAACTAAGATCATGGCATCTGGTCCCATCACATCATGGCAGATAGATGGGGGAACAGTGGAAACAGTGTCAGACTTTATTTTTCTGGGCTCCAAAATCACTGCAGATGGTGATTGCAGCCATGAAATTAAAAAACGCTTACTCCTTGGAAGGAAAGTTATGACCAACCTAGATAGCATATTGAAAAGCAGAGATATTACTTTGCCAACAAAGGTCCATCTAGTCAAGGCTATGGTTTTTCCAGTGGTCGTGTATGGGTGTGAGAGCTGGACTGTGAAGAAAGCTGAGCACCGAAGAATTGATGCTTTTGAACTGTGGTGTTGGAGAAGACTCTTGAGAGTCCCTTGGACTGCAAGGAAATCCAACCAGTCCATCCTAAAGGAGATCAGTCCTGGGTGAGGGACTGATGCTGAAGCTGAAACTCCAATACTTTGGCCACCTCGCGTGAAGAGTTGACTCATTGGAAAAGACTCTGATGCTAGGAGGGATAGGGGGCAGGAGGAGAAGGGGACAACAGAGGATGAGATGGCTGGATGGCATCACCGACTCGATGGACATGAATCTGAGTGAATTCCGGGTGTTGGTGATGGACAGGGAGGCCTGGCATGCTGCAATTCATGGGGTCGCAAAGAGTCAGACACGACTGAGTGACTGAACTGAACTGAACTGATGTTTATCATACCTGGAGAACCAGTGGTCAGAGTTGGCTATAATGGGATGGGAAATTCAGCTTGCCTGATAGGAGAGGAGGCTGTAGGAAGGAGCTAGTGATATAGTAGCTTCAGGGCCCTCAGTTGCATGAACCATTTCTGCTGTCTTCTATAGGGCTGCCACAACAAAATTCCGCAGGTTGGTGGCTTAAACAACAGAAATTTGTTTTCTAGTAGTTCAGGCGGAGAAGGCGATGTCACCCCACTCCAGTACTCTTGCCTGGGAAATCCCATGGACGGAGGAGCCTGGTAGGCTGTAGTCCATGGGGTCACGAAGAGTCGGACATGACCAAGCGACTTCATTTTCACTTTTCATTTTCATGCACTGGAGAAGGAAATGGCAACCCACACCAGTGTTCTTGCCTGGAAAATCCCAGGGATGGGGGAGCCTGGTGGGATGCTGTCTATGGGGTTGCACAGAGTTGGACACGACTGAAGCGACTTAGCAGCAGCAGCAGCAGCAGCAGTTCAGGAGGCTGGAAGTCCAAGATCAAGGTGCCAGCCTGGGTCATGTCTGTGGAGGCCTCTCTCTTTGACCTGTGGATGGCCACTTTCCGTCTGCGTCCTCTCATGGCCTTTTGTCTGTGTATGTGCATCCCTGGTGGGACTCTCTTTTTTTGTAAGGACACCAGATGTATTAGATCAAGGACCTTTGGACCTCATTTGATCTTAATTACCCCCATAAATGTCCAAATCTCCAAATACAGTGTCACTGGGGGTAGAGTTTCCTATGAATAGAGGTGTTATACACAACAATTTATAACAATATCTAAGGCTCTGAGAGGAGCCCTAGCCTTGAATCCACATGAATATATACATATGTGAAAGGTGAGAGTTTTCCTTTTTTTTTGGTATGCTTTAAGAGCAAACCTCTAGATAGGATAGGTTTCAGGGCTTCCCTTTCCTGGTGGCTCATATGGTAAAGAATCCGCCTGCAATGCAGGAGACCCAGATTTGACCCCTAGTTCAGGAAGACCCCCTGGAGAAGGGATTGGCTACCCACTCCAGTATTCTTGCCAGGAAAATCCCATGGACAGAGGAGCCTGGCAGGCTATAGTCTATGGGTTTGCAAAAGGTTGGGCACGACTGAGCAACTAACACTAATATACTTTTAGGCACCTTAAAACCTGGGTCCTTCTGTCTGGGAGCAAGATATTCATTAGGTTCATTGTTCAGCAGAAGAGTAAGGGTGCTTTATGGGCAAACTGGGCACATGAGTGGCTCCCCTATCATCTGACACGGAGGATATGGGGGCTGATGTGAATCCCAAGTTCTGATGAAACTATGAATGCTTTTAGATTGAGGCATCAGTACATAGGAATTAAAGGTGTGAGTCCACATCAATCATCCCAATTTCCTGATCCTACAGCAGTAGTGTCAAAAGGAACCAACACTAATGGAAATCCAAAGGAACAAGACAGTGAAATAGCACCAAGGCATTTGGGTTGTGATACACTGTTATCAAAGCTGAAGGAAAGTGTGGTCAGAGATGTTTGGAGATGAAGTAGGAGAACCATTCTGATTCTTCTCTTCCTGACACAACACAAATATAAGTTAGATTTGGGAGAAGATTTCTTGGCCTCAGAATCAGAACAGTTAATGTGAGTGAAGTACAAGGACTTTCTGGGAGGGGGCACATGTATTCTGTTTCTCTTTCTTCCTTGAAGGTCCTCCATTCTTCTTCCCATAACACTGTTTGTTGTCAGAATCACTTGCAGTACTTGTGAAAAAGGAAGATTCCTATGACTAATCCCAGGCTCAGATGAATCAGAATCTTTGGTGAGTGGGGCCCAGAAATCTTCATTTTGAAAGTTCAGACTTGATTTTTTTTTTTTACTCTTTAGAGATTGGGGTTTATTGCCCTACATTCACATCATAGTAGGGTACAGTTCTTAATTTCAGTATTTCTATCATTAATATCTATTAATTATAATAAAACTACTATCCTTGGAGTGCTTATTATGAGCTCCATACTGTTGTAAGCTGGCTTACCCAGTGGCTCAGCAGTAAAAGAACCTGCCTGCCATGCAAGAGCCACAGGAGACGTGGGTTCAATCCCTAGGTTAGGAAGATCCCCTGGAGAGGAAATGGCAGTGCACTCCAGTATTCTTGCCTGGAGAATCCCATGGACAGAGGAGCCTTCTGGGTTACAGTCAGTAGGGGTGCAAAGAGTCAGACACCACTGAAGCAATTTGGTACACAGGCATGCACTGTTCTAAGCCATATGCTCACCTGATTTTCACAGTAAACCTTCATGGTGATAATATTATTTCTATCTTGCACATGAGAAGTCAAGGCTCAGAAAAGTTAAATTTCTCAAGGCTGCATAAGCAGTTATTAGTCAAAAAAGTAAAGGAGAAGAGCATGCATGCCTGAGACCCTTGCTGGCTTGGGTATTGCTGGTCTACAATAAACTGATATTCTGATGGGATGGAATTGCGAGGAAATTCCAGGCACCTGTGGCAGAAGAAGTAGATTATATGCACTTTTCTTGCCAATGCTAACATCCCTCTAGGGCACTTAAGAGGCTATGTGAGCTTGTTTGGTTGGCTAATGTTCACATTTCTGGTTTGATAAGAAATTTAGGCACTTTGGGAACAAGATAGATAGTTTTGGAAATTATAAACCCAAACCTATTATATGACAATCTTATTTTATTTCAGTGTGCTTCCCTGGTGGCTCAGACAGGAAAGAATCTGCCTTCTATGTAGGAGGCCTGGGTTCAATCTCTGAGTTGGGAAGGTCCCCTGGAAGAGGGCATGGCAACCCACTCTAGTATTCTTGCCTGGAGAATCCCCATGGACAGAGGAGCCTGGCAGGCTACAGTCCATGGGATCACAAAGAGTCAGACATGACTGAGCCACTAAGCACATTTTATTTCAGTAGTATATGAATCAATAAATACAATGTTTTATTTTATAAAGCTAAACAAAACAACTCATAGTCAAAACACATTGGGAATATTGTGATACTCTATCCTTAAGTCCTCCACTTAAAATAATTTCCATTCAGTGGGCCAAACAACATAATAAAGTTTCTTGAGGCAACTCTTGCAATTATCATGTAAACTTATAACACAAGCAATGTGTGTATTCCTTCAGCAAATTTGTACTTCAGTTATACCAAAAGAAACAAAATAGTCATGTTTATTATATTTAGAGTGACTGGAAACCAATTATAACCAATGGCAAAGGAAAAGAGTCCAAGTCAATGTAACTCATTTTAACAAATGTAGTTCTCCCTAAATTAAGAGGTCAATTATTTCATAGATGTTTTATTTTGTAGATGATGAGAATACTTTTAAATATATTTATTGAAATATAGATTTCTCACTTCTGAATATTTTTTAAATTTGAAAATATTTCCAAATATGTTGAAAAATAAATAGAATTCACCTGTCATCCTTCCATTTATGTTTGGATTTCATAAAATAAGAAGCTAGAGACTTCCACCTTACACTTTCTCTGCCCAGGGTTAAAAACTACTGGCTAGCTATTTGATATATATCATTCATCTTTCTTAGGTTTCTACTTTATGTGCATATGTATTTGATACCCTAAACTAGAATATTATTAAATGCTTTTATCTATAATCAGTTTTAATTACTAAAAATATAGTATGGACATTTCCTAGGTCATTTCATGCAGGACTTTTTAGCTCTTTGATGACTGTATATTGTTACCACTGAATCATTCCCTTATTAATTTTATTTTTTCCCTAATTTAATTTCCTCCTATCTTTGCTATTGTTATCATGTTTTTTCAATGAACAGCCTCACAAGGTATACACATTTCAAATTTCAATAGATATTGACAACCAAATTACTTTCCACACAATTTGTATATTTTTCCCACCTATTTGTATATTTGTATTTGTATAATTTTCCCATGTTTGCTGGAACTGGCTGTTTGCAATCTTTTTAATCACTGACAGTCTGCTGAGGACAAATTATATTCTGTTTTACTTTGTAATAAAGAACTGGATGATTCTAAATATTTTGAAATATTTAAAAGTTTTCTGTATATTTCTGAAAGGAACATGTACTGTAGAGTCAAGTAGAAGAAAAATAGATGCTCAGATAGGATGAAAATAACTGCCTATTAAAAATAGTTAAAAATATTTTAACTCTTAAAATAACTGCCATCATATCTTTACTCCCAGATTATGAGCACCTTTTATTTGCCAGTATGGGTAATTAGTTCAAAATATTTCAAACTTTAACCTCAATTTTTCCTTCTTCTCTAAGGGAACTAGATAGAAGAGAATATTAATTCTACTTGTTTGAGAAATTCAACCTGTTTTGTTTTTACCATTTACACTTTGTTTATTGGGAACAATCTTCATTTTTATTGCCCTGTATTATAAATTATATTTTAAATTTTGAAATCAACATGAAACACCAAAGACTATGATTTTGGACAGTTTCTGACTAGTGTTATTCATTTGAGTTTTTTCACTTATGTTCTCATAAATTAAAACTATTTTCTTTTCTTTAGAATAAGTTATTGGATCTTGGTGGATAAGAAACTGAAATGAGATGCTTTTTACTCAATCAAACCAGAAAATACCTTTGCAGGCTTAGTCACAAGACTCAGCACGGAAATAATACTTGTCTCACAATCAGGTTAGAAATGATAACTGAAACCATGGAATCCTTAAGGTAAGCTACCTGTGTAATCAGGGGAAATAGCTGAAAGCCTAATAGAAGGCTTTGTGTTGGAGGACAGTGATTGAAGTTCAAAAGGCTTAGCAGAGGTCAAGTTGGCAATGTCAGGTATTTCCCCAAGTTTACTTCATTCAATTAAGTTGGAACAATCTGCTCCTGTGAAAGAGTTAGTGGCTTTCCTTACACTGGGGGGTGGGGCGGAGGGGCAGGCAAAGGGATGTTTGGTTTTCTCTGTACCAGAAGCTATGTCTGGGATAAGTTTTAAAAAGAGGTTGAGTTGATTTTCATGAAGTTTCTGTGGGAAACTTATGTGCAGTACAATGACTGGAAGTCGTGTGGGTTTACTAGATACATTTAGAAGGGATGGAAGATGCAGTATTTGTCTGCATGTATTAGCCAACAATACATGTATTAGCCAACAATCGCAACAATGATAGCAACTAAATTTGTTTCAAACTTACCTTGTTTCTAAATGTGATGACCATTCCTGCATCTGCCATATTAATTGAGCTGGTTTTCTTCCTGTTTAGTCTAAACTACTATTGATTGCTTTGACCCCTGCCCAGCTGAGGGACAAAATGCCCTGGATTGAGAGCTTTCTTAGGACTGCCTGTATTCTCAGCTCAAAGTGGCTTGAGTTGGATGGATTCTAGGGTAGAAAAGTGCCCCAAATTACTTCCTTAAAAAGTAAGTTTCACACACTTCTGATTTTGTCTTTTTTCTTGGTATGTGACTTTTTTTTTCCTTTTTTAAATGTATTGTCTTCTTTCTTAGGGTAATTATTTTACAAACATGAGTGAACTTTGTGGTGGAAAAGAAATGGGACATACCCTGACTGCAGTGTATGATCAGATTACAAAGATAAATTGATACATGAGAGGTTCCGGAATACTGGGTAATTATGGCACATACCTCCAGGAAATTCACACACACACACACACACACACACACACACACACACACAATTTTAACCTCCTGCATATGTATGTGTATGTGACTATATAGATTTTGAGTCTAAGAAAGATTTAGGAGCTAGCACCTATTTTTAAGTTGAATAGCACTAAAAGTCATTATCAAGGTGTCTATTACAGTTTAAGACATATTTCTAAAATGTATACCTGTGGTGGATTCATTTCGGTATTTGGCAAAACCAATACAATATTGTAAAGTTTAAAAATAAAATAAAATTAAAAAAAAATAAAAGCTATAATCCTAATAACTTTTCACTAGGCAAAACTAGTGAAGATACTGGGCAAAACAAATGTGAAGGTCCTGGGCAAAACGTATCTATAAAGTCCCCAGGTGATTCTCAGAGTCCGCCAAGTTTTTGAAGCCTAAAAAATAGTCAGTCTAGAAAAATAAGTTAGTTTGTTCTAATCTGTTTGATGTTGAAAGAACTGTGCAGTTTTCTCAAGAACCATGAATGCATCGTTTTGGTAATGAATATGAACACTATAGTAAGAATTGCCTTCTCGGAGCTTTCCAGTATAGTCCCCTGACTTGTGAGTTCCATTGTACAGATAAAGAAATTGATATTGTTAGAATAATTAATCATAAAGTTAATAACTGAAAAACCAGCATTCAGTCCCAAGCCTTCTGGCTACCTGTCCAGGGCTCACAGAACATTGATCCGAGTCAAAAATCTTTAGAAATCTTTTCCAGTAGGATCTCTAGTTTAGTGTTTTGTCTTTCTGTCACCCTCCAAATAACTTTTGAGGTCAGTGTTGTTTCAGTTGAGGTACATCTCTTGAGGTGCTAGAGGCCTAACTTTGTGTTGGATGGTGGGCTAAGCCTCAGAGGGATGAATTTTATCCTTCCTTCATTGGGTAGATGAGATTTACTTGGGAACCATTCAAAGTGACCATGTACTTTGTGGACTCTCAGTGTAGTAGCATTTCAGAGAAAGTAATTTTCAGCTAACATTTTTGGGGAAGACTCCAGGAGAAGCAGCAGGATTTTATTTGAGTCTTAAAGAGTGGGATTTGGAAAGTTCAGGAGAGGACATGACAGTTACGGGAGTAGCATGAACAAAGGAGTGTCTGTATGTGTGTGTGTTTTGTAGTTGTTCAGTTGCTAAGTCTTGTCCAACTCTTTGTGACCCCATGGACTGTAGCCTGCCAGGCTCCTCTGTCCATGGGAATCTCCAGGCAAGAATACTGGGGTGGGGTGCCATGTCCTTCTCCAGGGGATCTTCCCAGATCAGGGATCAAACCTGCATCTCCCGCATGAGCAGGTGGATTCTTTACCACTGGCGTGTACACGTGCATGTGTGTATTTAATCAAACTCAGTGCTCAAGAGAAGACTGGTTCAGCTGAGGAGCAGCGAGGAAGAGGCCGCAGGGTTCGGGAGATGGGGCCATGCCCCGTCCTTCACTCAGGCCAGACTCCACAGACCAGTGAGGTGCTCGAGTCAAAAAGTGCCTTTGGAGTCACTGACCTCTTCTGATAGGTGTTATTTATTATTCTCTCACATATGTGCTCTTGGCCCCCAGAAAATGCTTTAATCTAAAGCTCCAAAATCATCTGTCATTGTCCAGAATAGAATTAAGCGCAACAAATATGACCATCGCTCTGAGACACTCATGGGATTTGGGATGTCGAAAAGACACAAAAGCCTCAGCATAATAGGCAGAGAAGTGGCAGGTTCCTAGCACAGGACTAATTTTTCTCTGGCTGTTTAGTAACAGGTGGTATTTATCTAAGCAGACGGGCCTGGGCAGCTGGTTGATGGGTTTTTCCAGCTGGACATCTTCTCTCCATTTAGTCCAACCACACCTGCTTCAGACAGCAAACAAGAGCCTTTCTCATCTCCAGTGTCTATATGTGTGGGGGGCTGGGTGTAGACAAACCATTCAGCTTCCAGTTGTAGTGTTTCATGATGTCCGAGGATCCCATCTGGCCTCCGACCAGAGAAAAAGAGGTTTTAGGTTTAGAGGTGGGCTTCCCCCCCGCCCCGGGGAGTAGATTTGCCCTTTTGGGTTGCTTTCTTTCAAAAGAGAGATTTCATCATTGACCACTATCGTGTGATCAGATTTACCTCCCATTAAAACTTCCTTTCCTTAAAGCATGCACTGACATGACTGTGGCTGTCCCTTTGAGCTTTTATTATACTGCATTAAGGAATAGTAGAATAGTCTCATGAAAGATTAATCACTTCCTGTAAGCATCTTGTACCTGCAGACAGGCAATTACTGAAATATGTCTGAGAGAAAGCAAGGAAGGACGTTAAAATGTATTGGCCAGGTATTTTTTGGCAGCGTGACTACAAAACTTGCTTGGGTGCCAGCTTTTATGGAGCCAAAAAGGACTTCTGTGCTGAGTTAATGGATCATAGTTTGTTTTGTACATGAGTAGCAATGTTTTCTTTGTAATGATAGCCAGAACTTTGACACTGCACAGGTATTTCTCTTGAGGCTGTGCAAGTGTGTGTATTCTTATTTATTTCCCCATCTAAACTGAATGATAAATCAACCACGTGGACTAAGTGTAATCCTGGCAATTTAGAAAGCCCTGTATTCCCAGTGCTGGACCCTCCAGATTGTAGGTGC
The DNA here is from genome assembly GCF_019923935.1 of Bubalus bubalis. Lineage (NCBI taxonomy): Eukaryota > Metazoa > Chordata > Mammalia > Artiodactyla > Bovidae > Bubalus > Bubalus bubalis. The sequence goes on along the minus strand of NC_059171.1, from coordinate 47,626,462 downwards.
TCAGTAAATATTTGGTAACTGACAATCTCTATTTTACAGTTTTGTTTACAACAAAAGAGTGAGATTTTAGGGTATGTTGAGGTCTTGAAAATCTCCCTAGCCAATATAGTGCTAGGTTCACCACTACCTTGACTCAGAACTTGCTGTTTATTGACTATGCTCCAACCTCTGTTTTAGAGGCTGGAGATTAAGAAAAAGGACATGGTCTGTGCTTTAGAGAAGCTGGGAATTCTTGCCAAGGAAATAGTAATACAACTACAACATCCTAAACAAAAACATTTGTTGAGCACTTGTGTATTGTTGCAGAGAAGGCAATGGCACCCCACTCTAGTACCCTTGCCTGGAAAATCCCATGGACGGAGGAGCCTGGTAGGCTGCAGTCCACGAGGTCGCTGAGGGTCGGACACACGACTGAGCGACTTCATTTTCCCTTTTCACTTTCATGCATTGGAGAAGGAAATGGCAACCCACTCCAGTGTTCTTGGCTGGAGAATCCCAGGGACGGGGGAACCTTGTGGGCTGCCATCTATGGGGTCGCACAGAGTCGAACACGACTGAAGCGACTTAGCAGCAGTAGCAGCAGTGTGTATTGTTGACATGTAAGCCCTTTGTATAATATGTATTCATTTAATCCAGATTTTTTTTTTTTTACTATTATTCTAGTTTTTTAGATGTGTAAACCAAGACACAGAGAATTACACCTTTCTGTAATTTATTCAAAGCTATTAAGTGGTAGAACTGGGACATGAATAAAAATATAAAACCAAGCATTGAATTTGTGGAATGCTCTAATGGGGTAAGGACCAGTGCAGAGAAAAGGCTCCCTCCACTCAGTACAATGGGGGGTTGGGGAAGTTTCAGGGACAGTTCATGTCCAAGCCTTTTCTTTGTTGCCTCCACTTTCTGGTTCTGGGATCTGGGCCATTTATTTCTCTCCAGATCTGACCCCAGTTTTTTCCAGGTCCTTCCATCTGGAGGGAGCATTGTGCTCAACTTTGTGACATCTATCCACTGATGTCTTAGCAAGTTACTCAGCTTCCAGCCGCTCTAATTATGTCCTGCTGTAGTGGCAAGAAGGTGGACCCTGCAGTCAGGCACACTTGGATGAAATCTTGTATTTTTTATTTAGAAGCTGTGCAATGTTGGGCAAGTTAACAGGATTAATCACACTTATTGCTTTGATCTGTTTAAAGGATTAATTGAGATAATACATGTAAAATATGGGCTTCCCCAGTGGCTCAGTGGTCAAGAATCTGCCTGCAATGCAGGAGACACAGGAGACATGGGTTGGAACCCTGGGTCATGAAGGTCCCTTGAAGAAGGAAATGGCACCCCACTCCAGTATTCTTGCCTAGAGAATCCCATGGACAGAGGAGTCTGGTGGGCTACAGTCCATGGGATCGCAAAGAGTTGGATACAACTGGAGCAACTGAGCACACACGCACGTGTAAAGTATCCATCATGTTGGAGCTGCTCAATAAAGGCTAGTTTTATTTCTCTTGTCAGGCTGTGCCTTTTTTTGGTCTGTTTCTCCCAGCACCTAGCATGGCTCCCCACAAATAGCAGATGATGAAAACATATTTGTTCATTTGATTTTATGGGAAAGGAGAAATAATTTATGTCAATATTACATTGTTAAATCATCATATAGACAATATCTCCCTGGATTCTTTTTCTCTTTTCCCCATCTATCTCTACCTTCCTTACTTAGTTTAAATTCCAGTTGTCTTTCAGGTCTTGGCTTCAATATAATGTCTCCAAAAAGGTTCCCCTGCTTAAGTGAGGCTTTTCTTCTCCCTCCTACTATAGTATCTTGGGCAATAGCAACTGTAGGTACCAGACAAACTTTGTCATTATTATTGATTTTTAATTATTTAAAATTTTATTTTTAATTGGAATATAGTTGCTTTACTAATATTATGTTAGTTTCTGCTATACAGAAAAGTGCATTAGCTATACCTGTACATATATCCCCTCTTTTTGGACTTCCTTCCCATTTAGGTAACCACAGAGCACTGAATATAGAGTTCCCTGTGTATAGCACAGGGAACTCTATACAGTAGGTTCTCATTAGTTACCTATTTTATATGTAGTAGTGTGTATATATGTTGATCCCAATCTCCCAACTGTTATTTTATTATTGACGTGAAATCCATTCAACATAGCAGTAAGCACTTTAATGTGTACAATTCAGTGGCATTCCATACCTTCCCAATGTTGTGCAACCACCACCTCTACTTCTAAACCATTTTTCATCACCTCAAAATACAACTTTTTACTATTAAGCAATCATTGCTTATCTTCTTCCCATCAGCCTTTGACAGCTACCAATCTTCTTCTCATCTCTACGTATTTACCTGTTCTGGATATTTCAAATGGGATTATACAGTATGTGACCTTTTGACCTTTTGTGGGGACACCTTTGACTTAATATAATACTTTTGAGGTTATAGCACCTATCATAAAAAGCTTCATCTCTTTTCAAGGCTGAGTAATATTCCATCTTGGGCTTCCCAGGTGGTGCTAGTGATAAAGAACTCACCTGCCAATGCAGGAATTGCAAGAGATAAGAGTTTGACTCCTGGGTTGGGAAGATCCCCTGGAGGAGGGCATGGCAACCCACTCCAGTATTTTTCCTTGGGGAGTCCCATGGACAGAGGAGCCTTGTGGGCTACAGTCCATGGGGTCCTAAAGACTTGGACATGGCTGAAGTGACTTGGCATGCAATATTCCATCTTAGGTACCTAATACATTTTATTTATTCATTATCCATTGGTGGATATATGGGTTACTGTGAACAGTGCTATTATGAACATTTGTGTACAAGTAGTTGCATGCTTGTTTTTAATTTTGGAAACATATACATGTGTGGAAATGTTGAGTCATATGGTAAATCTATGTTTAACTTTTTGAGCAACCATCAGCTTTATTATTTTCTAATTTCAACATGTTGCCCAAGTCCAACCTAAAGACAAGTCCAGGATCTGAAGTTGACTATAGTTAGAGAAAGCCCCAGTGGTGGCAGATCTTGAAAACACTGATTCAGGGAAAATAGATACCAAAGATTGTATGTGCACGCATGCTAAGTCATTTTAGTCATGTCAGACTCTTTGCGACCCTATGGACTGTAGACCTCCAGGCTCCTCTGTCCATGGGATTCTCCAGGCAAGAATACTGAAGTGGGCAGCCATGCCCTTGTCCAGCAGATTCTCCTGACCCAGGGATCAAACCTGCTTCTCTTACATCTCCTGCATTGACAGGTGCAGTCTTTACCATGGTGCCACCTGGGAAGCCCCAAATATGGTACACATAAATCTATTTTGTAAAAGTAGTTTTCCTTATGGGAAATAAAAACAATTCATAACAATCTGACTATAAAACATCCTAATGGGGGGGAGGAGTAACCAGTCTTAACCCAGCTCCCTAGAGTCCTCCCAACCCCTGGATTAACTCTGAGCAGCTGGACTGAGATTTCATCATTTATCTGGATTCTTCAGGTTGCAGTTTAATGAGTGTCAACCCAAGCCCAGTCTCTATACCACAAAGAGCTGTCTTCTACAGAGAACTCAGATTCTGACTTACTGAGCAGATACTGTGTGAAAGTCACTGAAGCAGGTGCAATTTGGGGAGGATTTTGATTGATTTTGTTGTCTGTCAATTCATTCAGTGAGAAAAAGTAATAATTTAAGTAAAATTATGATGTTTAGACATAAAAATTATTAATTGTGCCAGGAAACACATGATGATGCCACATGAATGCTATGGAGGTTAGTCATGGGAAGAAGCAAATACTTCACCTGAGAATTATCAGAGAGAGTTTTGATTAAAAAAAAGGGGGACTTGAGCTGTTTTTAGGGACATGTTGGCTTTGTATCTGGGGCTTCCTGGGTGGTGCTAGTGGTAAAGAACCTGCCTGCCAATGCAAGAGATGTAAGAGATGTGAGTTTGATCCCTGGGTCAGGAAGATCCCCTGGAGGAAGACATGGCAATCCACTCCAGTATTCTTGCCTGGAGAATCCCATGGACAGGAGATCCTGGTGGGCTGCAGTTCATAGTGTTGCAAATAGTTGGACATGACTGAAGCGACTTAACACGCATGCATGCAGGATTTGTATCTAGAGAGAAGAAAATGAAGGTCATCTCCAGATATGAGATGGTCTGAGGCAAGCTTCTGAGTTTGGCTGTGAGTTTGGTCCTGAGCAGGTTTATCCTGTCAACAAAACTGAAAGCAAACACAGTCACTCCAGAACAAGTGAAGAGAGACAGAGCTTCTGAGGAGGGGAATACACTTCCTTAAGAAAACAAAGTACTAAATCCGAGTTGGAATTTGTGGCCAAGTCAATCTGATGAGGGAGGTTTACTGCTTAGAAACCCCAAGTGAAGGAACTGAGTTTCTTGGAAATTGAGTGTCTCCTCTGATCTCAAAACTAGATGTGAAAGTGGTTCTGATTAATAATGGCCTTAAAACTTCTAGGTTCTTCTTATACAAGTCTCCAGAGTAATTCCAAATGCTACCCCCATGGAAAGCTAGTCATCACTCTCTCAGGATTCAGGTATGAATCTCCCTTTGATAAATTGTCTGTCTAACCACAAAACCAGTAGATGCTTTTGTTCTATAATTGAGCTACATTCAGTTCGTGATTATTAGATATTCACTTTGTTTTTCTTGGGGGGAAGCCTGGAGAAATGAAACCATACAAGTTGTGGACTGGAAATCACAGTAATTATATCCACTGTGAAAGGAATGATGTTTTCTCCCAAACTCTCTGCTACCTAGAAAAGAAGCCATACACCTGGTGCTCTTAAATCATAATTTCTGTCATTGAAAAGGGTTTTGTTTTTTTCATCTGGGTAAAGCGCTTCTTGAGCCGTTCTGTTTTTATCTATGACTTTGCCTAGTTTCTGTGTAAGTTAAGAAAGTGTCTTAAGCAAGCTCTTGCTGTAACGGTGTAATCAGTCTAGTTCTAGGGTAGTAGAGACACTAGATGCTTCCTTGTATCCTAGAGACACATCACCTTGCAGCTAGTTAAAAAGTGATCATAGTTGATAGCTGTATTTGACTTTTGTGGTTCCCTGGGAACATTTTCTATGATCTGCCTGGATAAAATCTGGATTCAAATTAGAGTCCCTTTATGGCATTATGTTTTACAGGAGCCTTGACATTAATCTCTTACTTACCTTCCTTGGTAACCTAAAAACAGCCTGCAGGCAAAGGAGAGAGCAATAGTCCAAGTGGCAGAGAGGGTTGGGAAAATCCCACAAGCAGGGACTGACTGCTTGTTACAGAGACAGCTGTGTTCTGTGACTTTCATTGTCTTCCCCAATGCAGAGTCATTTAAGAATAATTAAGGCTGCCAGCTGTGGACACTCAAAATCCTGAGGTTTAAACCAGGGCTCCCCTCACCAACTGTGAAACCTGGGATTGGCTACTCAATATGTCTAAACTTCAGTGTTCAAATCTGCAAAATGGGCATAGAAGTATTACTGACCTCTTAGGGTTTTCATTAGGATTAAACAAAATAATGTACGTGGTGCATAGAGCAAAGTGCCTGGCACATTATAAGCTCTTAGTAGATGGTAGCTGTTGTTGGAGGTTTAGATTCACATCCTGTGGCCAGCTTATAAGTCTTAGCAACTTTTCTCTCATATTCCCATTTTAAATGTGAAGTTTAATTTTGCCAATATTTTTCATACTTTTAGTAAATATGTGCATTATTACTAAGTTTGGAGAGATTTACATTTCAAAAATGGCTTATATAGAACATATGGGAATTTATAATAGAGCCTAGAAAATGTATGAAAATTGTATTTATATTGGCTAAATTAATACTTGAAGGAAAGAGAGGTTTTCTTTGGCACTGGGCTAACATTTTCTTTTTTTCCCCCATTTTTATTGAGATGAAATTGTCATAACAGCACTGTATTAGTTTAGGGTGTAGAGCATGTATAAAATTTTCAATCATTACTTACTGATAGAATTTAGTTCTGTTCAGTCACTCAGTCATGTCCAACTCTTTGTGACCCTGAGAACTGCAGTACGCCAGGCTTCCCTGTCCATCACAAACTCCCGGAGCTTACTCAAACTCAAGTCCATTGAGTTGGTAATGCTATCCAATCATCTCATTCTCTGTTGTCCCCTTCTCCTCCTGCCTTCAATCATTCCCAGCATCAGGGTCTTTTTAAATGAGTCAGTTCTTCACATCAGGTGGCCAAAGTATTGGAGTTTCAGCTTCAACATCAGTCCTTCCAATGAATATTCAGGACTGATTTCCTTTAGGATGGACTGGTGGGATCTCCTTGCAGTCCAAGGGACTCTCAAGAGTCTTCTCCAATACTACAGTTCAAAAGCATTAATTCCTCTGTGCTCAGCTTTCTTTGGCATTGCCTTTCTTTCGGACTGGAATGAAAACTGACCTTTTCTAGTCTTGTGTCCACTGCTGAGTTTTCCAAATTTGCTGACATACTGAGTGAAGCACTTTCACAGCATCATCTTTTAGGATTTGAAATAGCTCAACTGGAATTCCATCACCTCCACTAGCTTTGTTTGTAGTGATGCTTTCTAAGGCCCACTTGACTTCATACTCCAGGATGTCTAGCTCTAGGTGAGTGATCACACCATCGTGGTTATCTGGGTCATGAAGATCTTTTTTGTATAGTTCTTCTGTGTATTATTGCTACCTCTTCTTAATATCTTCTGCTTCTGTTAGGTCCATACCATTATAGAATTTAGGAACCTTATTTAAGTATTATCTGGATGGTTTTGAATTGTCCCCTACTTATTCACTCATTCATTTATTTATTCATTAAAGTGTTTAAAATCTACAGGTGTCAGTTTTCCAAACTTATCATTTAATAATTATTGGCCAAATATAATTTAATAATTAAACGACCAAATCTGGTAATGGATTAAGGTTTTTTGGCTGCCAGATGATCTTCCAAAGAAAAAGTGTTGAGAAATTAGGAGGAATAAACTAGGAGTGTGTGGATTTCATTTTAATTAACATATATTTTTATTCAAATGTTAAGGGAAAACGGGGACAAGTTTTTTGAAGCCAGTTTTTTTTAAAGGTGAATATTTGGCTGAATACAAAGTGATATCAAAATAAAATATTAATATTTACATTTTAATAATGTCATCAACTGCCAAAAGATTTTTTTCTTTTGAATAGTAATGAATGGTTATAGGTCTTTCTTTACCAAAATCTGCTTTCTTATGTCTTTACCATGTGATTAACAGACCTTGAGGAAAAAATTTCTAAGTGAAGCTGCATTGTTAAAATCCTGGCCTAGGACCTTGGAGATTTGGGTACCATATTTACTGATAAAGACCGATGAAAATTTTCAGATATCAAGAACTAAAGAAGGCATTTTAAGTTAAAGTCTGATTTTGAAACTTGATAATTTTGTTACTATAGAGAATGCTGCTTTCAGATTTTTATTTTTCCTTTGGTAGGAAAAGTATTTTTAGTAAAGTTACATTCTGGTTAACTTTCTTATCAATTGGCACACATTGGTACTTTTAATAATTCAGAATTGTACTTCTGAGTATTTTCTGAAAAGAGTAAATAAAATGTTTCATAATTGTCCAGACTTTGCATAATTCATAAAACCAACATTTTTTTGAGTTTTTGTGCAGAATATTCATCTTCAATGTATACACAGGAAACTTGTACTTCTCAGAGAATGAGAGAATTATTTTCCCCTCAGTTCGGTATGTTTCATCTTAGTGAGCTACACTGAAACCAGATTTTCATCTGAAGAAGAAGCTGTTACAGAATTATTACAAAGAGAATAAATCCACCTTTATAATCAGATGGTATCCTAGTAAACAGTGTAAAATAGAATCATCTAGCCTAAGAGAAAAACAATGAGGTTGTTCTAGAGAACAAAGAATTTAGCGAACATGGGAAAACTCTGAGTCAAAAAAGAACAAATAATCTCTTCGAGAATATTAAGGATATAAAATTATAAGAGGAAAAAGTACCCAGGACAAAAGAGAAAATGAGAGCTTGGGGTCTTATCTGAGTTTTCAGTTCTTACTCCAGGCAGGGAAAATTTACCATGGCTACAGATCTTCTTTACGAAGACCACGCCTCATCTTTTTTTATGATCTCTGTTCCCTGCAGTCTCAGTTTACATCTTATAACAGCTTGGGCTGAAGGAGGAATTTGTTTCCTCTCAGCAACAGTTTCATCTCTTCCCAGAAGCCACCTCTCTGTGAGGGGATGACCAGTTAGCTGCAGCAAGTAAGGAAGAGTTTGAGGAGAGAAGAGATCAGAATGTTCACTTAGCATGAGCTTCAGAAGAAAGGGATTAGGTTGTCCCTTTGTATTCCATCCCCCTGGCATTCAAGCAGATGCACAGAAATCTCTCTATAAAATTGTCCCCTGGGTCTGTGTCTTCAGGCAGTCTTACAATTAAGCCTGTCTTGTAATAAAAAGAACTTTTCTGATACTGCGGAAAATTGCAAATGCATGGCCACCTATGATGGATGCTATTATTAAATCCTGACCTGTTGGGAATTCAACATGAGGTGAAATAAACAACACAGGAAGAGAAAATATCTCCCGGTGTAGCCTTTGGTGCAGATTCTATTCTTTCTTTTTTTTTTTAAATTAACTAATCAATGTATTTGGCTGCATTGGGTGTTAGCTGTGGCATGTGGAATCTAGTTTCCTGACCAGGGATCGAACTCCAGCCTCTTGCATTGGAAGCACCAAGACTTATCTACTGGACCACCAGGGAAGTCCCCAGATTATTTTCTTAAGGAACATTTAATGATTAAAAAGTGTTACAGTGAAGTCAGTTAGAGAAGGAAAAATATCCTGTGACATCCCTTATATGTGAAATCTAAAAATAAATGATACAAATGAACTTAGTTACAAAACAGAAATAGACTCACAGACTTGAAGAACCAGCTTATGGTTGTCAGAGGGAAGGATGAGAAGGGATAGTTAGGGAGTTTGGGATGGGCATGTGCGTGTGTGCTCAGTAGCTTCAGTAGAGTCCAACTTTTTGCAACCCACTGGACTGTAGCCAGTCAGGGTCCTCTGTCCATGGGATTCTCCAGGCAAGGATACTGAAATGGGTTGCTATGCCCTCCTCCAGGTGATCTTCCCAACCCAGGAATCAAACCCACGTCTCCTGCATCTCCTGCATTGCAGGCGGGTTCTTTACCACTGAGCCACTGGGGAAGCCCTGGACATGTACACACTGCTATATTTAAAATGAATAACAAGGACCTACTGTGGAGCACATGGAACTCTGCTCAATGTTTTGTGGCAACCTGGATGGGAGGAGGTTTGGGGGAGAATGGATACATGTATATGTATGGCTGAGTCCCTTTGCTGTTCACCTGAAACCATCACAAGATTGTTAATCAGCTATACCCCAATACAAAATAAAAAACAAATTTTTAAGTGTTACAGTGAAGGACTAATGCTAAAGCTGAAACTCCAGTACTTTGGCCACCTTATGCAAAGAGTTGATTCACTGGAAAGACCCTGATGCTGGGAGGGATTGGGGGCAGGAGAAGGGGACGACAGAGGATGAGATGGCTGGATGGCATCACCGACTCGATGGACATGAGTTTGGGTGAACCCCGGGAGTTGGTGATGGACAGGGAGGCCTGGTGTGCTGTGATTCATGGGGTCACAAAGAGTCGGACACTACTGAGTGACTGAACTGAACTGAACAATGATGTTTTGGTATAATTTATACTCTAATGCTTTATTATTGTTAATTTGTGTATATTGAATCTTTCTAGCTAAACTGTATGTTTTTTATGTATCTTAGCATGTATCTCTCCATGTTTTATTATAATTATTTACTTAACTGATAAAAGCTTGTAGTAGGTAGTGCAAGGGAAAATAATTAATAGCAAGACCTTGAGCATGACTCATTGTATGCTTGATGCCCAGAAACATGACGATCAGTGGGTCCTGACTTGGTCTTATAATGCTGACTAAAGTCTCATAGAATTACATTAAATGAGAAATGAAACTTGACACTTCTGGCTTCAAAATTTAATTTTGAAAAAGGGGAATCATGGCATCCCCAAATGGCACATGTCTGCTGACTAAGCAGTGCAAGATGCTGTAACTGAATCCTAAAAGTGAGGCTGGAAATAGAAATAACTGGAGAAAAGAAAAGAAAATTGTGTTAGTAAATTCAGCAACCACTAATCCCTGTTTTTTGATCAAAGGCATCTAGACAGTACCTAACTCCATTCTAACTTTTATGACTGCTGCAAAGGAGTGTGCATTCTTATTATTTTATTTGCAGTGTCAGAGGATGTCTGTGTAAACAAACATCTCTTGAACACTTGTGCGTTTGTCAGAGTTGCCTGTTCTCTGGGCTTATTTAGAAATATGATTTGCTGTTAAAAGTCTTCTTTTGGAAGCTACACTCAGCAGCCTCAGACTTACTACAACTGAAAAACAGGCATACCATGTTGTACTTCCTGCTGTAGTTCTCCAAATGTGTACCAGACACTACAGACATCTTACCTCCGGGACTCTGATTTTGGGTGGATAATCTTGACCTCAAATATTTTTGTCCTTTTGTCCCCCTATCTCATTTATATTTTTCATGTCCTGAATACTTAGTTTTTGAAGCGAAAGTGTGATCATCAGATTTATGCAATCCCATCTTTCCATTGAAAAGAATAATGTCAAACATTTATGTGAGAATTTATATTCCAGATACTTTGCTTATATAGTCCCTTCATCAACCTTTCAGAGGAAAATATCATTGTCCTTGTTTTACAGATAGGCCAGTTAAGAATTCAGGAAGTCAAGTTATTTGTCTGACCACAGTGCTAGTAAACCAAGAAGTCAGGATTAAAATGAAGTCTGATTCTAAAGCTCTTGTTCTTATTACACAACTACAGGTTCAGGTCTGTCTTGAGAGTATGTTGAATGGGAGACCTCTGTGATGTGATTTGGCTGCGAAGTTCCCCTCCTCAAAAGCTTTTCCTCTGTCCAGGTATGTATGAAACCTTTTTTTGATGTAAAACATTGCAATACTAGGGAAGGGAATGGAAGTTCACATTCACAACTTATGTTAGATTAATTAACTGAATTAAATTAATTAATTAATTAACTGAATTTAAAAAGTCTCAGCAGGACTCAGAATGGGATGCAAGAGCAATGGGTTTTACTAATAATACAGAGAGTTTAGGGAAAGGCAGCTGAACCCTTTTTCAGCTGAAAGCCAGAAAGAGGTTTAATTTGAAGGTCAAGAGATTTTGTGGGGGTCTGGTTTCCGCCACCAGGGGTCAGTGTGCAGGTGCTAGAAATAGAGGCAGGAGGCAGCATTGGGAAAACAAACTTGGATCAAAATGGAAAATGGAAATGGAAACTCTTTTTCAGTTAGTAAGACTTGGCAAAGAGCCCCTGGCAGGTTAACCCCAAACCGAAACTATAAATCAGAAGTTACTTAAGATTAGGTCCATCTGAAGACCTGAATGTATATATCTTGCCTAAATGAAAGCAGCATGGACCCACCATTATGATTGCTAATAAGGGGTACTTTAAATGACAATCTGATAAGTTACACAGAAAGATGCTGACAACAGACTTCTTAAATTTATTAAAAATCCCCTTATTGATTGCATTTTAGAGTGATCACATGGCAAAGAGAACAGAGGAAGGTCAAAAGAAAGAGGAGGACTAAAAGGTATATTTTATAAGTTATTAAGATTTAAGTATAAGCATCTCATTTTTAAAATGAAAAAGTACTCTTAATGTGTTAGATAATTGTTAAAGGTCATTTCACTCTTTTATCTTATTCTTTTAGGTAAGACAATGTATGCAGTGAGAGGAAGGTAACTAGTGTGAGGAAGGTAACAAAGTGATGTTAAATATCAATATTTAAGAAAATACATTCTCCAACAAAATCCCACATTTAGTTTTATTGCTTTCAAATACTTTAGTTTGCCCTCGGCTCATTTGGAAACTGTTTTGCTTAGATGCACTAGGACCTGTATTTTGCAACAAATGTTCATACTCCTTTTGGTAGGCAGAGCTATTTGGATATATATATACATTTTAATACAGTTTGAAAATCAAGAGGGTTTAAAATTTTTGTTAAAATAATGACTCCAGGAAACTGCAAGGTATTTAGATTTATTCTTATTTTCCTAAATATAAATATATTCATTTCGTAGTTGGGAAAACATATTCAAAATGGTAGTTTGCATCTTTCATGATTTAACAGAAGCATACGTCTGCAAAAGAGCACAGTGAAAGTTAATTGCTGTCTACTTGGAAAGCCCGAAGCAGCAGATTTTGCCTCTGGCGAGATAATTTTATGAAAGCGGGAACATAAAATGAGCCAGGCTGTCTAACAACCATTACTGTGTCAGATGAAAGCTTCTCTCTCTCTCTTGTCATCATATATATATATATATATGATGAACTTAAGGGGCACACGTTCAAAATGATTGTTTATAACCAAAGCAGATAAAAAAAACCAAAACCCCACAAAACCGTAACAGAACACGCTGTATCATAGAAATCTTCATTTGTGCCAGTGGATTTTGAGTGATGTATTTCTAAGGTCTAAAAGTACAAATTATCTGCTGGCTAAAATATCTTTCTGTAAGGGCTTTGACTTACTTCATGTAGGTCTTTCAGCACTGGGACTTAACATTCTGACCTAACATTTAATGTATTAATCCTAATTTTAATCCAATACCGAGGCTCTCTGTTGTATTGAATCAATTCAGGTTAATTCAGAATTATGTTGCTCCCACCCAGAATCAATAGACCCACTGTTGGTTCTCTGCAAAGCTGACCACCCAGTTTTGTGAGAATCTGCAGTGAATTAGAAAATCTGTCATTGCTGGGGAGACTGGGCAGCTCAGATATGGTCTGTCATTCTCTCTGGTCTATACAATACCTACCCTTTGTCTACCGTCTCCTAAAGTAACCTGACATAACTGAGCTTGCCAGTCAATGAGATCTTTATTCTCCTGGAAGGAATGCCTTGCACACCAGCATTATTAAGAAATTTCTGGACAGTGTTTAGTGGCTGAAGAATAATCCAAGGTTCTATTAAAAAGCCATCTGGGTAATTAATAGCACATTTGTTCTCAGCCTCCTCCCAATTTGTCCATTAGTGGAATAAAAGCTCAGGACAAAGGGTAATGTGGTTCAGTAATATTTTACAAGAATTCTTCAGGAAGTTGAAAACACATGATAGTTTTCCAAAGATACATATGTTTATGGGCTCTTAGAGCAGCAAATAGGAAAATCTGTGAGCTTTAAACTGAAGTTTTCTGCTGCCACTAGCTATTTAAATGAAGAAAACTGATATGGAATATTGACAATCCATTCTTAGAATCGAGGAGCGTGCTGCTGGAATGCCCCCGAACATATATAGACTAGGATGTCTCTGTCATAGTTAAAAATCTCCCCGAATCTTTATAAATGTGAAAAAAACCCTGGCCTTTTATATCCTTTTACCCAATAGTTGAAGGCTTTTCTGAGCTCTCTTTTTAATGTATTTTCATGAGTAGTAGCCTCAGGCAGCATATTTCTGCACCATTGCCAAATAAACTCTGTTTTTCTTATTGATGCTTTCTATGTTAGCTTGCCTTTTTTCTTAACTGCACGTACAGAGAAACTTTGAAGTCCTAGATATTTGAAGATAAAAGTTAAAAACACCTCAGCAAATTTAAAATGAGGATTTAGTGTGTTTCTTTCTGTCTTTTAGATTTATTTTAAAGCAGTGATCAGCTAAACAGCACAGGAATCTGGAATTTATAGGGATTACATTGCCACAGAGTATATCTGTGTGTGTGTCCCCATGTGTGTGACAGGGAATGTGGTGGAGTGGGAATGGGGCCATGTCAAGGTCACAGCCGGTGTGTTTGCAAATATACTCCAGTAGCTTGGAAAGTGATTTGATAGAGAGACAGAGACACACACACACACACACACACACACACACACAGAGGAGAGAGAGATAGGAAGAGGGTGGAGAAAAGGTGGAGAGGAGCAAGGAGGAGACAGGAGAGGAGGAAGAAGAGACAGAAATTTCTCTTAGATAAAGGTCTGTATATTTCAAAGGTCTCAGATCCTGTAAGACATTAGTTTTAGTTACTTTTCACTATGTGCCAGGCTTAGTACTTACATGGATTACTTTATACAAGTTTTATAGTAATGCTATACAGTAGGTGTTTGCCTCATTTTTAGATGAGACTCTGAGAGGCTGAGGTCACACAGCTAGTTAGCAATAGAAGCTGTGGTCCCTGTGGCATACCGCCTTGCTCACTGGCTGTCTTTTTCTTCCTTAAACATGCAGTCCTCTGCATGGATTAACCCCTTCATCTTGAGTGCCCTTCCCCTAACTCTTTATATGACTGGGTTTTCTCTTTTTAGCAGCAAATGTCCATTTAAGAAAACATGCTTTGGGAATTCTCTGGTGGTCCAGTGACTAAGACTCCACACTTCCAATGCAAGGGGCTTGAGTTTCATGCCTGGTTAGGAAACTAGGGTCCCACACGCCATGTGGCAGAACTGTCCCCTCCCCAAGGACTCCCCCCGCCCTAAAAAGTAAGAAAACATGCTTTGGAAGGGATAGACCTCAGATGAGTCCTAGCTTCATTTACTCATTCATTCAATGCTTATTAAATGTCTATTACATCCCAGACACTGTTGAAGGCAAGATGGAGAGAGAAAGTATTTCCAGCTCTTGCACTCAGGGATTTATAATTCTGTCAAGGGAGAGAGACAGTCAAATACACAATTGCAAAATTGTAACAGTTCCTGAGGAATTGACTCTTGGACTGAGATCCGAAGGATGACATGGTATTATTAAAAAAAACAGAGACATCACTTTGCTGACAAAGGTCTGGATAATCAAAGCTATGGTTTTTCTGGTAAGCATGTACAGATGTGAGAGTTGGACCATAAAGAAGGCTGAGCACTGAAGAATCGATACTTTTGAACTGTGGTGCTGGAGAAGACTCTTGAGAGTCCCTTGGACAGCAAGGAGATCAAACCAGTCAATCCTAGAGGAAATTAACCCTGAATATTCAGTGCAAGAACTTAATGCTGAAGATGAAGTTCCAGTTCTTTGGCCACCTGAAGCGAAGAGCCAATTCATTGGAAAAGCCCCTGATACTGGGAAAGATTGAGGGCAAGAGAAGGGGGCAACAGAAGATGAGATGATTGGATGGCATCACCGACTCAATGGACGTGACTTTTTTTTTTTTTTTTAAACTTTACATAACTGTATTAGTTTTGCCAAATATCAAAATGAATGGACGTGACTTTGAGAAAATTCTGGGAAATAGTGAAGGACAGGGCAGCCTGGTATGCTGCAGTCCATGGGGTTGTAAAGAGTCAGACATGATTTAGTGACTGAACAACAGTGACAACGGTGGAGAAGCTGTTCCCCAGACAGCCATCAATCAGGAAATTACTCCTGTAATTTCCTTCCTTTTGGGAGACTTCACTGTGCCTTTCAGTAGCACTTTGACCCCAGGATGGCTTCAGTACCACAGATTCAGGAGAAGGTCTGGAGGGCTCCATCAACAGTGGTCTCCACTACATCAGAACAGCTTCAGGTATGGGCCACTCTGACCCAGCGAGCACATGAAGGAAAGCACAGTTTTATTCCTAAACAAAATTCTGTTTTAGAAACACAGACTCTGGGAGGAGCCAAGGAATGAAACTGTTTAAATATCCATTTGTGACTAAGTAGTTTTTCAATTTCACTGAGTTAGGAGGTCAGCTATCTCAGCTGCCAAAGTGTGAGGGGAACACAGAGTCAGAGGCCCCAGGGCTTCAGGGAAGTAGTTCTTGGCCAGGAGGGCTGGGCCTTTCCTCGCAGAACAAATATTTGTTAGCACTTTACACAAGAATACTCTTGAGCTCATTGTATTTACATTGCAAATGATCTGTAAATAGCAAAGCAGTTATGTGTACCTGAAATTTGTCATTTGTTTGAGGATACCATATAGATGATAGAAGATGAGAGAAGTGAGTTTTGGAAGGGAGCAGAGTGCCATGAAAAAGCAAACACAAAACCTCCAGCAGAACCTTTCTTTGCCAGGGCAGATACTTAAAAAGCCACCCCAAAATGAATCCCAAATGAACGCTGCCTCCAGTCTCTCCCTTGGCAGGTTAAGTGGACCTAGAATTATAAACACAACTGTCAGAACAAGCTGTCTCTGAAAGGAGTAAATAGACAGCCCTACCCTGGCTCCAGTACAGGGGTCTCGGGATCTTCACTGGGGAGTTCTCTGCCTATCAGACCTCCCAGGGCTCAGACCCTGTGGCCTATAACTCATTGGCAACTTCTGGAAGGGAAGAGAAGGAAGTCCCTGTCTGCTAGAAACAATGTGTCTTCAACCCTTTCAAGAGTTGGATTTTCAGGTCGACAGGGGTAGATAGATAAGAATCATGTATATAGAGCCCTTTCCTATTGGGGGCTTCCCTGGTGGCTCAGACGGTAAAGAATCTGCTTGCAGTGCAGGAGACCAGGATGTGATTCCTGGGTTGGGGGTGGGAAGATTCCCTGGAGAAGGAAATGGCTACCCACTTCAGTATTCTTGCCCTGTAGAATCCCATGGACAGAGGAGTCTGGTAGACTACAGTCCATGGGGTCACAAACAGCTGGACATGACCAAGCAACTGACACTTTCACTGGTGACTCAGATAGTAAATCTTCACAATGTAAGGGAAAGTACTCCAATCTTTCTGTCTATGCAGTTTAAAATTTTATTTACCTGTATTCTACATAAGGCTTCCCTGATGGCTCAGCAGTAAAGAATCTGTCTGCCAGTGCAGGAGCCTCGGGTTCTATCCCTGAGTTGGGAATAACCCTGGAGAAAGAAATGGCAACCTATTCCAGTATTCTTGCCTGGGAAATCCCACGGACAGTGGAGCCTGGTGGGCTACAGTCCATGGGATTGCAAAAGAGTTGAATGTGACTTAGCAACTAAACAAGCAGAAAACCATTTCTACATAAGGATTATTCCTACATGGAGTGAAACTTCTGGAAGTATTTCTACCATTCTCCCAAACCTGTCCCCCAACTGAAGCATGAAATCTCTTCATTCTTTCCTTTTTGTTTTTGACCCACCACATGGCAAGATGTGGGATCTTGGTTCCTTGACCAGTGATCGAACTTGTGTCCTCTGCACTGGAAGCTCAGAGTCTTAACCACTGGACTGCCAGGCAAGTCCCATTAATGGATTTTTCAAAATGCTAACATTTTTACTTGTTTGAAAAGCTTGCTTACTTGACATATGATGAGCAAACATATAATCCATCCATTTAAAGCATACAATTCAATGTTTTGTACTATATACATAGGGTTATGTAAACATCATCACAATCTCATTTTACATCATTGTTTTGGTTCTCTACAGAAGAAAACCCCACGCTCTTAGCAGACCCTCCTCATTCCTTCTACTCACTCCACCCCCAGTCATAGGGAACCATGAATCTACAATCTATCCCTATAAATTTGCCAGTGCTGGACATTTCATATAAATGGAATGGTACAATATGTGGCCTTTGTGACTATCTTTTATCACTTGTCACTTTTCAAGTTTCATCTGTTTTGTAGCATGTATCAGGACCTCATTTTGTTTTATTGCTGAATAATATTCCACTGTGTGCTGATAGCACATTTTATTTTTTTATTCACCGGTAAATGGACATTTGGGTCATTTTTGCTTTTTGGCGCTTATGAATAATGCTAGTTTAAACATTCTGGGTTTTTTCTATGTGGACATGTATTTTTCTTTCTCTTGGGTAGATACTTAAAAAGAGAATTTCTAGGTCACGTGGGAACTCTGTGCTTAACCTTTTGAGGAAATGTGAGGCTATTTTCCAAAGAGCTACACAAATTTACATTCACATTAGCAAAGGGGTTCTGATTTCTCCACGTTCTCACCAGTACTTGCAATTGTCTATCTAATGTTTCTTTATATTAAGCATTATTCTTTCTGACTACTATTTTTCACTTCATATCCTTTTCTCAGCCCCTTTCCTTCCCTTCCCCGATCGAGCTGCTGATAAGATAGCATGAATTAGTTTGTCAAATGGCTTTCTTGTGAGAGTGGGTTGTTCTTTGTTTCAGTGTATCTCTGTGCGAGGTTGGCTGGTGGGAAAGTGTGGGGAGATGAGGGGATTTGGCTCCAGAAGAATGGGGCCCATGAGGACTTTGTTTCACAGACTGTTTAGCCAAATGCCTGGGTTGGAGACAGTCATGGAATTTGGTTGGTAAGCACATCTCTGGTGCCTTGAAGAAAAGGGTGGAGGTATATTAGGCTAAGTACATTTTCTAAGATTTCTGGAACTCACAGTAATCCAGCCTGGTGGAACTCTGTTTAAGAGCTCTAGTCAGGGACTTCCCTGATAGTCCCATGGTTAAGAATCTGTCCTCCAAGGCAGGGGACGTGGGTTCAGTCCCTGGTCAGGAAACTAAGATCCCACTTGTTCCGCAGGACAGCTAAGCTCACGTGCCACAATTAGAGAGCTTGCCTGCTCCAGTGAAGACCCAGCACAACCAAAATAAGAAGAAGAAGAAGAAAGCTCCAGCCAGTCGCCGTTCACCATGACTCACAGTGAGGTCTGAGGATGCTTTCTTTACTGGTCCACAACAGAAACAGAGAACAAGTGTTTAGAAACATCATTTAACAATATGACAGAGCTGTGCCATCCAAGCAGGATGAACTCAAGCTAGATGAACTCATCTTGGTGAATAGGGTTTAACTTGTTCACTTGTTGCCAGATCCATCTGGCGAGGTGCATGTGGTATGAGTTGCATTCTAAACACAGGCAGTAGAACCAGAACAGATGGGAAATAAAAAATAAAATTAGTCCTTACCCACAGTATGAGAACCACTGCAGTGAGCTAATGTTTTTCAGCATTTTCCTTCCTTCAACTATATGAGACTTTGATACAGGAAGGGAGGGGTCCAGAGCATAAGGAGAATCACAATAAGAGCAGGCATTCACTCAGCATCTCTAAACACTAGTCTCTGTGCTAACCACTCTACTCACAAT
This sequence comes from Bubalus bubalis, assembly GCF_019923935.1. Taxonomy (NCBI): domain Eukaryota; kingdom Metazoa; phylum Chordata; class Mammalia; order Artiodactyla; family Bovidae; genus Bubalus; species Bubalus bubalis. The sequence continues at coordinate 47,607,431 of NC_059171.1, read as the reverse complement.
GACAGATTTAGTTGATACAATTACTACTTCCATTTCATTATGCTATTACTATTTCCATTCCATGAAACTGGGGTCAGGTGGTGTAAGTACCAGCTCTGTGGGTGGGTTTCCATCCTGATGGGTTAGCAAGCTGTGTCCTATCTCAGCTTGAAGCCTGTCTACTTCAGAGGGTCTGCCCTTCTCATTAATTTGGAGCCTATTCTCCTCTCCTTGGCTCTCCCAGTGTTGGCCTCTGGCTCTGCCAGCCCTCTCTGCTTGCTGATTGACATGATCCCAGAGATAGGAGGAAGTCTTGTGATGGGAGAAGACTGGGTATGCATACAGAAAGAATCAAGGCAGGAAAAGAAACTGAGAGAGAACCCAGAGACATGAAGGAGAGCTTGGTTGGAGGCCTTTCTTTTTCTTTTAAAGATTTTAATCACTAAAACCTACTGAGTAACTTCTATGTACCAGAGCTTGTACATTGCTCAAGGTTCTGTGAGCCTGATGGATAATTTATTCTAGAAGGTCATTACCTATATTGTATATAGGTCATAAATAAATGTCTGAATAATTTTGTTATGGATAGCTAATAATTCAGTCAGAAAATGCTTGTACTTAACCTATTTTTTTTTGTTTTAATTAATTTTTATTGCAGTACAGTTGCTTTACAATGTTGTGCTAGCATCTGTGCTGTGCTATGCTTAGTTGTTCAGTCATGCCTGACTCTTTGCAACCCCATGGACTGTAGCCCACCAGGCTCTTCTGTCCATGGGATTCGTCAGGCAAAAATACTGGAGTGACTTGCCATGCCCTCCTCCAGGGGTCTTCCCAAGCCAGGGATCAAACCCAGATCTCCCACATTGCAGGCAGATTCTTTACCATGTGAGCCACCAGGGAAGCCCATGAATACTAGAGTGGGTAGCCTATCCCTTCTCCAGGGGATCTTCCTGACCCAGGAATTGAACTGGGGTCTCCTGCTTTGCAGGCGAATTCTTTACCAGCTGAGCTACCAGGGAAGCTGTGTTAGCTTCTACTGTATAGCAAAATGAATCATCCATACATATAGGTATATCACCTCCCTTTTGGATTTCCATAGACCTTTCTTTAGGGAAAGACATAGAAATTATTGTGGAAAGTGGAAATTTGGGGGAAGAAATAGATGCTTATTAAAGAAGTGCTAAGTGGGAGGTAATCACATGGTCTATTTCTCATAACCTCGGGGAAAATCCAGGGACTTTTGCATGCTTTTGGAGTGAGGTGGGTATTTTCCTTTATCTTGGGTGAGATCAGGGCAGGCTGCCTGGCTATGTTTGGCTTACATTTGAACAACCCAGAGCCCTTAACTCTCACTCCCAGCTAGTGTAGCCTGGGACATGCTGTTTATACCAGGGGGAAGAGCCTCTCATCCGGTCTGGTATTGTGGGAAGGCTGGGGTGAGGGGTGAGAAGGAGATGGAGTCTCCCTGCCTCCTCTTCTAAGAGAGTAACCATGGGGGTGTAGTTCAGGTTCTTCTTTCTTTCCTCTGCTTGTATGTCCACAAAAGGTTACCCTGTAAAAGTCGGTTTTTCAGCCAGGATCGTCCTTGTTCCATGCAGATTTTCTAAGGTGGACTTGTGTTATACTCCTTTGCACTGTTTCCCATCACTATAATTATTTTAATGATTTGTAAAGTGGTCTCCTTATTTAGCGATCTGAGGTTAGTGACCCTTTGGAATAGCAACTGACCTTGAGCAGACTTCCCTGAATTTACAGAACTGAGATGATAATTGAGTAGCCTTGACCCTCAAGTTCATTTCCATTCAGGGAACGTCAGTTCCACGCAGATGTGTTGGTCGTTTACATCAGGCATCAAATCAATGGTTTCAGGGAAACAGTTTCTCATGCATAAACCCTTACACATTTGCTGGCAGGAGAGCAGTACTGTATGTTCCTTACTAGTCTTTCCGGTTAGTTACAAGAGATGAGGTGTACTATGTAGAACGATTACTTGACTTTCCGGAGAGATGCATAATTTGCCGGCTGGAGAAGACATCAGTCTTTTGTAAGTCTGAGATTTTTCAATTTAACATGAAATCTTTGGCTTCTTGGGACTCCTCTCCAGGGGACTGTAAAGGGCACTGGTGTCACTATGTAATTTCTTCAACAAGAGCTTGTCTTGGGAGCATCGCAGTGGCTGGGAATTAAGAAACTTCTGTTTCAGTTCCAACCTCACCAGCAGCTTCTGTGTGACCTGAGGGAAATTAGTTAACCTCCTTGGATTTTATGTGCTTCAAAATGAGGGTCAGACCATTACCTCATAGTCTGTGCTCAAGACTCTGCAGGGAGCTGAAACCCAGCGCGATCCCCAGGTGAATGCTGCTAAAACCAGGCTTGTTCCTTGATTTGAAAAGCCCTCCCCTGGTTCAGAAAGGCATGGTTACTCATCTGTTAGCCTGCAGTCCTTTGGGGGGGCGGTGCTTATTATACAATACCTTAGAGTTGAGGGGTGAGTCACAATTTTTAAAGGATGGTATATATTTAATCTTCTCATTTGATTTTCTCCATCCCAGGGAAGGCAGAATTTGTTGTCATTTCAATTCTATAAATTCAGTTTAGGGCAGGGAACTTAAAAGAGGAGTTAAAGGTTAGTATACAGTAGCATACAGGGCAATGTACATTCTTCCATAATCTGGCCCCATGGAAGGACAGTTTCTATTTACATTTTCAATAAAAAGTACACTTTGGTATATACTTGATCTAGAATCAAAGTAGCTGGGTTTAAATCTTGGTTCTATCACTCAATGAGGAACCTTAGGTAAGTTACTTTATTCTTCTCATTTTAAGATGGGAATAATAAAAGTACTCATCTCATAATGTCATTCTGTGGATTAAATAAAATTTTATATATATGTGAAGTACTTAGTATATTGCCTATTATATAGTAAACTTCCAATTATTATGTTGTTTTATTACATTTTATTTTCTTAAATACCATCAAGTTATCCCAGGACACCATCAGTTATTCTTCTTTTAAGTGTATACTTTAAATATATATAACACCAGTAGTCTTTTATCAGAAAGTACAAAGAAGAAAAGATAAAAACAATCTATATTCTTTCCACTCAGATAATCCCTGTTGATATCTTAAAAATAAATAACAAAATAATACTCTTAAAAGTTTAGAAACATCAACTTTAGTAGACGTGTATCATTAGTACATTTGGTGTTCTCACGAGAGAGATGTATAAAATGGAAAGTTGGAATCTTCTCCCTTTTTTGCAGGGTAATTTCTATTACCTTTTGATTATTTCCAGAAAAATGCACACATTACCACATCAAACTTTGCCCTTTTCACACATAAGATATTGTATAAAGCATACTGTTCTGCCCTTGCTTTTTTCCACTTCTATATCTGAGAGCTTTTCCACCAACAGATCTGTTTAGTTCTCTTCCATGCCCTCCTTGCATTCCATAGATGATACATTCATGTTTGAATAGATGTATCCTAATTTAGTTATCCTATTTTCTACTAATGGACACTGGGTAATTTTCAGTTGTAGTTAGTTTGCAGTTTAAGTATGTATCAGTGACTATCACTGTATGCATGTCTTGGAGAATTTTTATGAAGTATATCAATAAGGTAAATTCCTAGCTATGGGTTTACTGAGTCAGCAGTTTTAGTTTTGATAGTTATTTGATAGATCCTTCTCTACTAATTTACATCAATTTAACACTTCCACTAAAGGCCATTTCCTTTACCCAGTTGCAGGTACTGGGTATCCTCCAACTATAAGCATTTTCAAGAGTAGAAAGTATCATTATGTGATTTATATTTCTGAGAAGTGAAGGACATTCTCTCTTTCTTGTTTGGATTTTATTATGAGTGAGGCCAAACAGCTTGTCCTATATTTACTGGGTGTTTGTCTTCTTTCACTATAAACTGTATGTCTTTATACTTTGTCCATTTTTCTATTAGATTATTTAACTTTTTCTTATTTATTTATGTGACCTTAAACACATAAATATGTGGTTTCGAGAGATATATTAAATCATATGAAAATTTATTTATGTCTTGGAATAAAAAATTTTGCTTAGGAGATATAGTAGATAAAAATTGTGTTTGCTGGCCCAGCCTCTATTTCCTCTTCTGAAAAAAGCTGCCAGATTTTCTTTTTGGATAACAGCATGTTTTTACTCCACACGTTTTGGGTTTCTCTGTGTCTGGACATGCGATCTAGACTTGCACACCAAAGCCTTTCAAATTTCTGGCCACAGTACAGAGATTAAGACCTACACCCAAGCAGTGAGAGACTTTCCATGACTTTGCTGTATCCATTTGAGGAAAGGCACTCTTTCTCTCATTCCACTACAATTACTGAGAAGGGTAAATAGGATGCTTTAGGAAATACAAAACAGTGGAGCCTCAAGTCAGGAAGTAGGAGAAGACAAACACTGATAATTGTCTTGTCGAATACCGTGGGCCTTCTGGATAAAGTTAGCTTGACTAGGGCAGTTTGATGGGAAGGGATAAGCTGAAGACATGCAAAGGCAGGTGGGAAAAAAGCTATTAGGATGATTGAAATTCAAAACAATCCTGGCAGAGTTTCCTGTGCTATATACAGGGAGCTCTACTCAATGATCTCTAATAACCTATATGGGAAAAGAAATCCAAAAAAAGACTGGATATATGTATAATGATTTACTTTGCTGTACACCTGAAACAAACATAACATTGTAAATCAACTATACTCCAATTAAAAAAAAAAATCCTGGTAGGGTTGTGAATGCCAGGCAAAGTTTGTTGACGAAGGGGAAGTGGGCACTTGTTTTGAGTAACTGCACTATGACCTCTATATTGTGAAATGCCCACGTCTTAACGAGAGACTGGTTTAATAGCTGTTAGTCAGGCTGCCATCTATGGGGTCGCACAGAGTCGTACACGACTGAAGCGACTTAGCAGCAGCAGCAGTCAGGTTATAGCCTGCAGTATAAGGGACACACTTCCTGGAAATGTGATTCATATGCCTGAGGTTTTTTTTAAATGTATTTATTTTTAACTGAAGGATAATTGCTTTACAGTATTGTGTAAAGCACAATATTGAGGGACAGAGAGGCCAGGCATGCCGCAGTTCATGGGATCGCAAAGAGCCGAACACGAATTGGTGACTGAACAACAATAAATTGTATTGGTTTCTGCCATGTATCAACATGAATCAGCCATAGGTATACAAATGTCTCTCCTTCTTGAACCTCCCTCCCACCTCCCACTCCATCCCAACCCCCTAGGTTGTCACAGAGCCCTGATTTGAGTTTCCTGAGTCATACAGCAAATTCCCACTGGTAATCTGTTTTGCCTGAGTTTTTAAATTTTTTTATAAAGTCACACACATTGATAGCTACAGAAGCATTGGAAATGAAGGATGGCTTCTGTTTTTATTTCTCATTCTTTCTCTCCCTCCCTTTCTCTTTTAATTGGGAATCTAGGATTTGTACTTCACCATATGTCAGAAGGCGAGGTACTACCACATTACACATAGTTTAATAGCCAGAGTTCAAGATTAAAACCATGGAAAGCCAGGATGTAAGAGTACAGTTTCATAATGCTGCTTACTTTTGGCCTTGAGCACCAGCTTATGATCATATTCCTTTTGGCAAGCTCCAAGTTTAACTTTCAATAAGAAGAGTTAAGTGGTGAAAATGTGTAAGATAAACTCATAAAATTAAGTTTCTAAAACAAGAATTAGTGAAGTGAAAAAGCATAAAATCAGCTCAGAGTCAGGAAAGCTAGTAATTTATATCCACTTAAATATGGTTTCATTAAACTTTTTTTTTTTTTTACAGTGTGATAGTAGCTGGGGTGACAGATCAGCAAAATTCAAACCCTGTAATAAAAGCAGCCACACTGATGAAAGGGAAAAGCTCACTAAATGTGGATCAAAATGCTTTTCTCTCTTCAGGATAAACTCGTTAGAAAAATCAGACTGGAGCCATATGGGCTGAAGTTTGACCAATGAGCCATGGACTGAATTAAAGGGACAAGCTGTGTTGCCTTTTCTCCTTATAGGATCTTGAGGATTTGACTGTGAGGTGAGGCTGGGAACCAAGAAGGCCACCTTCCCATTGTAAGTTCATCTATTTCGGTGAAAGACATTCTCCCCAATTCCCCTTTCTTCTTTTCCATGTTTTTTATTTCTGTGTATAATAATGACCATATTACTTGGTATTATTGAAACTGAAATATTTTAAATATATGAATTTTTCTGGCTATGTGCCTATGCGTGCTTAGTTACTCAGTTGTGTCTGACTCTTTGCTACCCCATGGACTGTAGCCCTCTAGGCTCTTCTGTCCATGGGATTCTCCAGGTAAGAATACTGGAGTGGGTTGCCATTTCCTTCTCCAGGGATCTTCCTGCACTAGGAATCGAACCTGTGTCTCCTGCATTGAAGGCAGATTCTTTACCATATGAGCCACCAGGGAAGCCCTTTCTAGACTACTGTGGAACCCAAACGTTTGCATTTTAATTACAATTTTTAACTTTAAAAAAATGTGGACCATTTAAAAAGTCTTTATTGAATTTGTTACAATATTGTTTCTGTTTCTTCATACTTTGTTTTTTTGGCTGCAGTTCATGTGGGATCTTAGCTCCCCAACCAGGGGAGCTAAACCTGCCCCCTCCTGTATGGAAAGGTGTATTCTTAAAGACCAAACCACCAGAAAAGTCCCATATTTTAATTATTTTTAAGAGAGCATTTTCTAAGGGGTATTATTACTTCTTTGGTACCTTTATTGGGACTTACTGTTGTTCTTTGTGTCAGTATAATTTTGTGTCCACATAATAAGTCTCATGTTAAGCTGTCACCTTTTGCTTATTTATCATCCGTGGTCGCTGCCTCCAAGAAACACCATTGCCTTTTCTAGTTTAAGTCCTCAGATATGAAGTGGTGAATATCACACCTGTGAGTCAGGTAGGGGACGTATTTTTATAGCAAATTTTGGGCCATAGTGTGTCAGTGTATTGTGGAGAGGATTCCCATGCTGAACACATCGTTACATTAGATGACTCAAAAGGGCTTTAACGACTGGCTCTTCAACACTTAGTAGGTAGAATATTTTCCCCTTTTCTTGGTTAGTTTTCCCCTTTCCTTATTGCCTGGCTACTTTTCTTTCCTTCTTTTGCTCTTAGCCATTTCCTGTGGGGGACCCTCTGTGACTGCTCTGCTAGGTCTCCTCAAGTGCTCATAACACTTGGACTTCCTGCATCATCACTAACTCTATCACGTTTTACTCTAATTTCTTATGTAATGTCTGGGTTTCCTGGTAGATGCCTTGCAGGCTGGCATTGTGCACATTAAGGTTTCCCCAGCACAGCACACAGTGCTCTGCACATAGTAGGTGCTTTACAAATACTTGTTTAATAATGAGTAAATGCTCGATTCTTAAGTTGATGCAAATGTAGTCACTGCCTTACCATGCCACACAGTGAGAGTGGATCACATTGGCAACAAAATGGTGATACCTTTAGCTTCAGAAAAAGGGCAGCTTATGCTATAAACTTTGGTGTGTAAGAAATATCACTTTAGTTTTATATGGATGAAATTATGTCTATTTTCTAAGTTTCTTTCCTGTCCTGCTATTAGTGCTCAGTTGCTTTAGTGTATAATCCAATGCTTTCCAACCCACTGGACTGCAGCCCGCCAGGCTCCTCTGCCCATGGGGCCTCCACGCAAGAATACTGGAGTGGGTTGCCATTTCCTTCTCCAGGAGATCTTCCCGGCCCAGGGATTGATTCCACATCTCCTGCATTGCAGGCAGGTTTTTTTTTGTTTGTTTTTTGTTTTTTTGTTTTTTTTTTTTTTTACACCCCTGAGCCACCAGGGAAGCCCCTGCTACTAGTAGGACATGAAAACTATCTTTCTTGGGGCTCTCTTCCTTCTCACGGGCTACCCAAGAATCTGGAGGGTGTATGTAACTGGTGCCTGGAGAAGAAAGAAGACCTCTAGTCTTCAGTCTTTTATTGTCGCCACGGCTGTTATAATTGTTCAGACCCACTCACTGCTCAAAGGTAGCCATCTTCACTGTCATCGGGTCAATGGGGACCGAGGGCAATTTCTCTACCTTCATAGTCATCACTCTGAAACCTTGCCACTATCCTGTGGGGTCATCTCCACACTCTCTTCCCTGTCCTGTGAAATCTCTTTCTTATTTCCATTAAAACATTTGCTTTCTCCCTTCCTTCTAGCCCAGTCACCTCAAATAGTTCTTGTAAACAAAGACCTTGTGAAGCAAAAGCCAGGAGAGGTGGTAAACTCTAAGCAGTTTCTTCTTTGCCCTGCAATACAAACGCCACAAAGAAGAAGGTGAAAAGTGAAAGTGAAAGTTGCTCAGTCATGTCTGACTCTCTGTGATTCCATGGACTATAGAGTCCATGGAATTCTCCAGGCCAGAATACTGGAGTGGGTAGCCTTTCCCTTACTCCAGGGGATCTTCCCAACCCAGGGATCGAACCCAGGTCTCCTGCATTGCAGGCGGATTCTTTACCAGCTGAGACACAGGGAAGTCCAAAGAAGAAGGTATCCAGAGGCTATTTGTTTCACATGAGGAAAGGGAAAAAAAAAGGGAAAGAACAAAATATAAATTAATAACCAAAAAATTAACCTGAACTCTTAAGGACTGAATTGAGTCCCACCAAAATGTTGGTCTTCCCTGGTAGCTCAGTTGGTAAAGAATCTGCCTGCAGTGCAGGAGACCCTGGTTCAACTCTTGGGTCAGGAAGTTCCCCTGGAGAAGGAAAAGGCTACCCACTTCAGTATTCATGGGCTTCCTTGGTAGCTCAGACCGTAAAGAATCCACCAGCAATGCAGGACACCTGTGTTTGATCCCTCGGTTGGGAAGATCCCCTGGAGGGTGACATGGCAACCCACTCCAGTATTCTTGCCTGGAGAATCCCCATGGACAGAGGAGCCTGGTGGGCCACTGTCCATGGGGTCGTAAAGAGATGGACAAAACTGAGCGACTAAGCACACAAAATGTTGAAGCCTCACCCCCAGCCCCCATGTAACTGTCTTTGGAGATAGGGCCTTTAGGCGGTAATTAAGGTCATAGAGTCCCTTGGACAGCAAGGAGATCAAACCAGTCTATCCTAAAGGAAATCAGTCCTGAATATTCATTGGAAGGACTGATGCTGAAGAGGAAGCTCCAATACTTTGGCTACCTGATGCAAAGACTGACAGATTGGAAAAGACCCTGATGCTGGGAAAGATTGAAGGCAGGAGAAGAAGGGGATGACAGAGGATGAGATGGTTGGATGGCATCACCAACTCAATGGACATGAGTTTGAACAAGCTCAGAGAGTTGGTGATGGACAGGGAAGCCTGATGTGCTGCAGTCCATGGGATCACAAAGAGTCAGACACGACTGAGTGACTGAACTGAACTGAACTAAGGTCGTAGGGGTGGGATCCTAGTCCAATAGGGTTAGTGTCTTTCGAAGAAGAGGAAGAGAGACCAGCGCTTGCTTTCTCCCCTACATGTAAGGATACAGTAAGAAGGCAGCTGTCTGTAAAACAGGATGAAGGCTCTTATCAAGAACAAAATATGCTGACAGAATCTGGAGGATTCCTAGCCTCCAGAACTGTGAGAAGGTAAATTTCTGATTACTGGGTGGTAAATTTCAGACCACCCAGTCTGAGGGGTTTTGTGTGTGTGTGTGTGTGTGTGGTGGCTCAAGCTGGTAAAGACATGGACTTCATGTTCCTGCCCCAGAGAGTCGCTGGGTTGCCCAGCAGAACCAGTGTATCCATTAGGTATCTTGGACAGCATCAGACTCACCATGGACTTAGGAGTCTATGAAACAGTTGGGAACTGAAAAAATACATTAATTGGTTTAAAATAAGAAAATTGCATAAATGAAACTAATGGCAAGTTTAATGAAGGGTGTATAAAATGTAATATCATACCACTCATGAATGGCTAAACTTAGAATCCATAACAACTTTTATTACATGTGAAAATCATTTATAAGGTTATACTTTTCTCACTTCTCAAGATTTCCCAAGTACTCACCATGATTTCTTAGTATAATAAGTTAAGTAAATTATAGTTGGGTGTGTCTTAGTCACTCAGTCATGTCCTATTCTTTGCGACCCCATGGACTGTATAGCCCACCAGGCTCCTCTGTCCATTGGGATGCTCTTGTAGTTATTTATAAATAAAAAAACCTTTTGGCTTTTCAAACCAAAGTGGTATTTAGTACAGGAATGTGAGTACACTCTTTTATGTTTGATATGGTGTGAGGTGAAATCCCTGAATTTCTAAAGGCCTGTGCCTTCAGCTCCCTCACTTCCCTGCAGTGTCTGGGGTCCTCTCTGCTTGAGAGCATCATGTAACTCTGGTACTAACTGCCTGGAGTTAGTGCAGACATCACTGGGATATGCATGCGCTTCAACAAGGTTGCCCTCAATTCAGACACCAGCCACAGGCAGTGTACATCCCTGCAGTGCGCACCACAGTTTGTTTACCCATTTATCTGTTAGACGTTTGAGTTGTTTGCACCTTTGGGCTGTTGCAAACAGTGATTCTGTTGACCTATTTACACCATCTTCTCAAAGTATTCTTTCCTCCGCCATGTCTACCTTACTGATGGGCCCATCGAAAACATGCTTCATTTACAGTGTGTGTAGTTTATAAAATTTGATTTTATAAAGGAAACTGAGGTAAGCAGGCCTGTCTTTGTTGAGTCCCTAAGTCATATCTGGCCCTTTGTGACCCAATGGACTGTTGCCTGCCAGGCTGTTTTGTCCATGGGATTTCCCAGGCAAGAATACTTGAGTGGTTTGCCATTTCCTCCTCCAGGGGGTCTTCCCCACCCAGGATCAAACCCACATCTCTTCTCTCTGCTGCATTGGCAGGCAGATTCTTTACAACTGTGCCACCCGTGCAGCCCCAAAATAAGCCTGTAGTGTGAACTTTTCTGTTAATCTAGTGAGGAGTTAGGCTATAATTAATGTTTGTTGTAGCTGTAGGTGGCAGAGGCTTCAAAATAGTCTAGTGACCTGGTTTTTAATCTCTTCTCTTGACTCTGGGCTTCCCTAAATAGCCTTCCTCAGAGAAAGTCTGCATCTGGAAATTCCTTCAGCTACAATCCACTATTATTACATGGGAGCCCTGCTCATACAGTGGTAAGATATGGGGTAGGGGAAGCATTGTCTAATCTTATGATTTAATCTCAGTCTTTTTATTTTTCTTTATTATTATTATTTTTTAATCCTTCAGGATCTTAGTTTTCTGACCAGGAATCAAACCCTTGCCCCCTGCAATGTGGGCACAGAGTCTTAACCACTGAACCACCAGGGAAGTCCTTTTTTCTTTTCTTTATTATAGTTGACATACAGCACTATATAAGTTTAAGGTATATGGCATAATGATTTGGTTTACATACATCATGAAGTAATTATCATGATAAGTTTAGTGAATATTCATCATCTCATAGATACAAATTAAAGATATAGAAAAAATTAAAGTTAAAATTTTTTTCTTGTGCTGAGAACTCAAGTTTTACTTTCAACAACTTTCATATATAATATACAGCAGTGTTAGAGTATGTTGTACATTACATTCCGGGTACTTATTTTTATCTGATAACTGTAAGTTTGTGCTTTTGACTTTCTTTCTCCAATTCCCCCTCCCCCAAACCCCTTCCTCTGGTGACCACAAATCTGATCTCTTTTTTGGAAGCGTGGTTGACCCACAACACTATATTAGTTCCTGTTATATAACATAGAGTAAATCTCAGCCTTTTGGTGGGCCTGTGTTGCTTTACTGTGAACTTCAAAGTGTTTCTTAGCTTCCCCATATAGTCAAAGCTATGGTTTTTCCAGTAGTTATGTGAGAGTTGGACTATAAAGAAGGCTGAGCACTGAAGAATTGATGCTTTTGAACTATGTTTCTGGAGAGGACTCTTGAGAGTCCCTTGGACTGCAAGGAGATCAAACCAGTCAATTGTAAAGGAAATCAACCCTGAATATTCATTGGAAGGACTGATGCTGAGGCTAAAGCTCCAATTCTCTGGCCACCTGATGCAAAGAGCCAACTCATTGGACAAGACCCTGATGCTGGGAAAGATAGAAAGCAGGAGGAGAAGGGGCAGCAGAGGATGAGATGGTTGAATGGCATCACCAACTCAATGGACGTGAGTTTGAGCAAACGTGGGGTGATAGAGAAGGCAGAGAAGCCTGGCATGCTGCAGTTCATGGGGTCGCAAAGAATTGGACACGACTTAGTCACTGAACAACAACAATCCCTTGTCACTGAACAACCACAATCCCTTGGCTGGGACAAGAAGGCTAGAGGGGCCTTGGGAGAAGAGTCCTTTCCCCCAGTGGACTAACACTCTGATAAAGTCTTCCTTGAAAGTAAGCCTTCGAGATGGAGAATGCTTTGTAGTTCATGGTGATTACTCTCCCTTGTCCACTGCCAAAGCAACAAGTGGCCTTTATCAGCTCTTCACTGTGGGCACCTAGTGGAATTCTGGAGGTGAAGCCCACAGACATGTGGGGAGGGGGCTCCCAGGACTGTTGTCCCCAGGAGTTTCTCATTCTGATGCTAGTCCACACTCAGCTTCCCTCAGTTGGTCAAAATTACCATTTATGTTTTCCTACCAGTTTATGGCTTCAGCAGCTTCTGCTTCAGGTAAACAGATCTAGGGTGTGACTTGCTGAATTTACCTGTCTTTCAGAATTATAAGTAGCCTTTTACCCTGTGTTCTTAGTTCCCTGATGGGTCAAAGAAAAGTTGTTGATCTTTAGGTTGTTTGACTGTTTCTTGAAAGGACAAGAATGACAACTTCCAGACTCCTTACATATCAGATCTGAAGCCAATTGTTATTTTTAAAGCTTAAGAAATTCAAGAAAAAATTTTAACCTTGATAATGTACATTTCAGCTTCTCAGAATCCTCATGGTCATAAAGCTCTTCTCAGTATCTCTTCTAAATCCTCAAATTGCATTGCTTCTCATTAGTCCCTTATCCTTCGTCCCATCTTAGTTAAAGTTGAGAACATCCATAAGCCTAATATTCCCTCAAGCATGAAAGGGACTTTTAGGTCTCTCGCAGCTTTATCTTCTCTAAGCTAAATAATGACAAATGTTCTAGACTTCCTACTGTCACTATTTTCTATTTCATTTTTTTTGTTGTTTGCTCCTTTCTTAGTCTTCTGAGCCTTCTGTGCTTTTGAATTTCTTGGGGTCTTGGGAAAACTTGTAGTTTCAGGAGTAGTTCTGGAAAGTCCTAGATTTTGAAACCTTTCAGGAATTTATAGTGAAACTGGGGAGTCAGGAAAGTTGTATACAAGGGTTAATAAAAGTAGAAGGTAGAAGGTGCTAAGTATATTTGGATGATACAGACAAGAGTGCTATATAATTCTGAAGACGGTGTATCTGTTGAGGGCTGGTTTGGTGAAAAAGTGGTTGTAAAGGATGTAAACTGGAACTTGGGTCTTAAAGGAACAGGAAGACTTTAATAAGTGGAAAATAGTCATTGAGGGAATTCTGAACAGAAAGACTAAAAAAGGCATGAAAGTGAAAGTGTTAGTCACTCAGTTGTGTCTGAATCTTTGCAACTCCATAGACTATAGCCCACCAGGCTTCTCTTTCCATGGAATTCTCCAGGCAAGAATACTGGAGTGGGTTGCCATTTCCTTCTCCAGGAAATCTTCCTGACCCAGGGATCAAACTTGGGTTTCTTGAATTGCAGGCAAATTCTTTACCATCTGAGACACATTCAAAGAATAAATAGTTGGGTTGACATAGAATCCTTATAAGAACATACTGGGAAGATACCAAGGGACCTGCTTAGGAAGTGTAGGATCCTTCCTGTGGGCGAAAGAGCACTTTAAGATATTTGACCAAGAGATGTCATATTCAAGGCTGGGTTTTAAGAACATTAAGATGAGGATGGTATATTTGGCTGGATTGCTGTGGAAGAGTGAGTGGAAGGGAATTAGAGCAGGCATATTTAGGGCCGTAATTGTCATACTTTCAAAAAAAGTGTAGGGCAAATCCATTAATAAGTACAGCGATGGCTACAGTAAGAATGATCAGGGTTTTGTTTTTTTTTTTTTTTTTTGCCTTAGCATCTATTTCTTAATATCTAGAAATAGACATGGGCAGGGGTATAGTAGGGTGAACTACACTATCCTGAAAGTGGGAACAATCTCCCTCTGTAGATTCTTAGGTCTGCTCTGCTTCCTCTCGCTTAGCCATTAACTATTTCTCTGTCTAGTTTTGGTTTTTATCTTGTGGTCCAGATTTCTCTGACTTGGTATGTTGCTTGGCTGTGATTTTTAAAAGGAGAAAGGTTGCAAATACCTTTTGGCTACCATCTTGAAAAACACAATCCTTGGGAGAGGCAGCTTAAACATTACATCTGTAAATACTTACAACAACTTTCTGAAGCAAGGATTACCTCTTTCTATAGATGAGACAATTGAGTAGGAGGTATACAACTGGTAAGAGGTAGAAGAAAAGTCCAAACCCAGGTCTGTTTGACTCTAGGCTGAACTGCTTTAGGGTCATGGGACCATCTCTATGCACATTTCTGTTAAGTCTATTCAAAACTGTTCACTGGCTCACTACTTCTCTCAAAGGATAAACCAAGTCACAGCAACAGGACTACAAGGCCCCACGTGATCTGCCACATCTTCCTCATTACTCTTTGATCTCCACTCCCTTTCACCTTCTCCACTTTTATGTTAGCCTCTTTGTAATTCCTTGTACCAACCAGGCTTACTTCCATCTTTGAATTTTTGCACTAGCCTTTCTTGCAGTGTGAAGCATCCTTAACCATAAATATCTGCTTTGTAATGACATCCCCTTCTTCAAGTCTGTGCTTAAATCTTCACCTTTTTCTTTGGGACTATCCTGATAATCCTATTTAAATTGCAATCTGCTCCTTACTCCATCACACCCAAATTCTGTTACTTTTTCTATTTTTTTCCCCCATAGTACTAACCACCATCTTCTAAATGATACAATTTACTTTTTTTAAAAATTATGTTTATCATTTGTTACTCTCAAGTAGAATGGAGGCACAATTTTTGTCCTTTTTTGTTGTTCATTGAAATATGCCAAGCATGTAGAAAATAGCATCTAGAAACCTAGCAATTACACACACACAAAAATCATCAAATGAATTACTTTTCTTGCTTTTGTATTTCCTATAATTCATCCTAAAACTACTTGGAGTGTTATAAAAATCATGTCATAGCTAGAATGTCTCTTTATGTATTCTCCTGGGAAGCCAATAAAGAATGTTTGTACAAGTTGTTGAAATAGGTTGGATTTCTCCATTTCAGATGTAAAAAGAAGATATGAAGTACGTGGACTACCTGCTAGTTTGATATTCTTTGTTGCAAGTTCAAGAAAAATTATTAGGACCTGAAGTTTGCTATCTCTATTATTTTAACTAGTTGATCAAATTTTCATTGCCTGATAATTGTTTCACTCAGTATTATGCACTGCTTTTTTATACAGTGATTTAAATGACAAGATATAGTAGAGTTGTTTCCAACATCAGAAGCAAAACTTAAATTGGATACAATGTCACAGCATTCCAGAGTTAGTATCTTTAAATGTGTCCATTGTGGAACCTGATGGGGGTGGGGGTGGGGTGGGGCTGGTTGGAATTGTTGCTAAAAGAATTTAGGAAATATGTTTTAGGTCATTTGGTGAGCAGGAATCCTCCACCCCTCAACCACTGAATCCATGTTAAGAAGCCTACATTATTTGTAACTAAGCTACTTTCAATAAAAAATTGCTAGATTAAACAACAGTCACCAAATCCAAGATGCTACCTCCATTGAAGTGGCATTAAAGCTACACTCTGGACTTCAGACTTCAAAAGGGCTCTTTTTCTCATAGTTAGTAATAACAAAGGTTTCTAAGGCAGAGCCTTTTAGCACCCTGTATAATTCTCAGTACTTCATAGATCCTCAAATTTAATTGAACATATACTCTCTAATTATCCAATTTCTACATGAGGCATGTCTCAACTGAGGGCCTCCCGTGGACCTGCAGGCATTTAGCATGCTCTTTGGTAAAGGTAATTCCTCTCTGAGTGATTAGAGGTAATGAGTTCAACTGTCTCAAGGAGTACAAGGACTCTGCTTTTAAGCCTCCAATTATACTGATGGTTTGCCACCTCGCCCCTACCTTGTAACATAATGCTTTCTAACTGAGATGGAAAATGAATATTTCCCTATCGAGCTTATGATGTGCATCAAAATTTAGTTCCTGGGGTCAGAGTCAGATACAGGCACCTCATTTTTCTTTAAAGGACTGGAGACAATGTGCATAACTTTGGGTCCATTTTTGGTCCACTGGTTCTCAAGTTTTCTTTATAAGAATTGCCTGAAGGGTGTATTAAGTATAGCTCCTGGGGCCCCACCTGCAAGGACTGGGATTACCTCACTGAGGAGAGGAGCTCAGGAATTTGCATGTGTTAAGAAACTCCCCAAGGGATTTACCTGTAGCTGCTTTGAGCAACAGGAGAGCTTATCACTGGGTACCATTTGTGTGGAGTTTGAGAAGATCCATGACCATTCCAATGTGTAATGCTATGAATATAGCTATTGGTGAAACTTATCCCCTACCGTACTTTTATTCTGTGTAGGCAGTGCCTAAAGGTTAGTGAGAATGCACAAAATGAAGAGTTATATCAGTGGAACTCTGATAAAATAGATGGTAGTAGTCCCTCCCACCCCTTAGCTCTGGTCTCACTCTCCATGGTTTCAGTTACCTGCAATCAGCTGTGGCCCAAAAATACTAAATGAAAAATTGCCAGAAGTAAACAGTTCAGAAGTTTAGAATTGTGTACAGCTCTAAGTAGCATGATGACATCATTCCACTATGTCCTACCTGGGATCCCCAACTGCTCCTGACATCCACCTATGACATCTGCTCCTGGCTTGACGCCATCTGCTCCTGACATCCACCTATGACATTGTCCTGGCTTGTTGATCCAGGAGCACCTGCAATAGATAACCCTTCTTCTGAGTTAACAGTCACAAAGTCAGTAGTTCTAATGCTATGTCACAGTGGCTATGTTGTCCATGTCACTTCATCTCGTTATATAGGCATTTTATTGCCCTACATCATCACAAGAAGAAGGGTGAGTACAGTGCACAATAAGATACTTTGAGAGACAGAAAGGGAGACACATACCTCCAGAGAAAGAGAGAGAGAGACTATATTCATATAACTTCTATTGTAGTATATTATTATTATATTTTATTATTAATTACTGTTGTTAATCTCTTACTGTGCTTAATTTATAAAGTAAACTTTATCATGTGTATGCACAGGAAAAAAACATAATATATGTAGAGTTTGGTACTATCTAAGGTTTCAGGCACTCACTTAGAAGGGATCCCTCATAGATAAGGGGACCATTGTACATTGAATTGGTGTCAGAGTGAGAAATCTAATTTTTTTTAAAGGATTTTTTTTAAAAAAGGATTTCTCCCCAAAGATTACTTTTTCTTTTATCTCATTGCTTGCAGCTTTCTTGAGCTTTAGCATAAATGAGCTAGCTTCTAATCTATTTTTGTCTCTTTCCACCATACCATGAAATCTATATGTCGCTCTTAATTTTAAGTTTTTATTTTGACCAAAGTCATGGAGCTAGTCTAGCCTACTGCTGGCATTTTAGACAGCCAGGAGAAAAAAAGTAATATAATCATGAACCTAGAAAAAAGTAAAATGCCAGTATTCCACCAAATAGATTAGCAATTATACTAGTAGAAATAAAGGACAGACATGGCTTCAGGGAGTCCTTTTGATCTGTACTTCATGCGGGGAAAAAAAACCTTAATGTGTTCATACATGATTCTCAGTGACTTCTAGAAACTGCTTTTGTCACTGAAATACAGAGCAACCACAAACTAACAAGAATCAGACAATTTTGTTCTTGTAGTAGCTGTTTCATGTCATTTACAAATTCAGACCATTCAAATTGTCAAAGTAATTTAGTGACAAAGTGGTCAGTTTCAAACTTCAATGTTCACGTTTAGAAGGTAGCACCATAACCTCACAAAAACATGTTTCAGAGACACAGTCACTATATATATTACCCATTATATATTTTTAAAAATATATATGTCACTGAAGTAGCTGATGCTGATACTTAATAAGCATTTCAGTTCTTTCAGAATATTGTATCTTTTTTGCCAATTAGAAACAATTATGTATAAAAGTGAACCAAGTTCATTCTCATTCATTTTCACTTTTTATCTTCTCCAAGAAAAAATATACTAATTTGTTTAAGTATCCATTGAATTTAGCATACAGTTTATTCACCCCCAAAATTATGAGAACATTTCAGCTTATTTCGCATTCAATCATAAATTCTCTTTAGACAATTGTTTATTGACTCTCGACAGAAAAAATTGAAATGACTTAATTCATTATAGAAAATCATAGAGAGGGACTTCCCTGGTGGTCCAGTGGCTAAGACTCCAAGCTCCCAATGCAGGAGGCCTGGGTTCATTCCCTGTGCAGGGAACTAGATCCCACATGCCCCAGCTAAGACCTGGCACAGACAAATAAAAATAATAAATAAATTATTAAAAAAAATCATAGAGACAAAATTATGTATCATTATATGAAATGATTTGAGCCTATCTCATTCTGTTGACAAAGAAATGGACAATATAATTCATCTGAGTGGGGACTAGGCATTGGAATATTTTTAAAGCACCATGGTGGTGATTCTGTCACCGAAATTCAGCCTCTGTATACTGGTGCCAGATTAAATTTCAGAGACAGAGTTTTGGGTGAATTAGAAAGAAATAGCTTTATTGCTTTGCCAGGGGAAGGGGGCCACAGCAGGCTAATGCCCTTAAGACTGTGTTTCTCCCCCTGGATGGGGTATGGAAGAGTTTTTTTTCTTTTTAAATCAGGCATTTGTAAAAAAAAAAGCATACATTAATTACATAAAAAAAGCTTTCTGAATAGTAGAGTAAGTCATCATATTGTCATTAGCAACAGCAAAGGAGAGAAGGGGATGGAGATGCGGACGTACTTGGTGGGCACCAGAGTGGGGCTGTGGTTTTTTTCCTTAATTGACAAAAAAAAAAGTGTCGTTTGTGACTCCTGACTTAAAGCAAGAACAAGACAGCCCCCCAAGCCCTGTGGGGAGGCACAGAGGGTGGGTGGGTTTTGCCCAGCAAGCAGGGTGAGCCCTGGGCGTGTTCATCTTCCATTAGAAACAACCCAGAAAATAGGACAGCTACTGGTAAGGAAAGAGTCCCCGGGGAGGACCCACCATGTACATGTATGATATACGAGTGTAAGAGGAGAGAGCATTTACACGGTCGGTTTGTACATCGGCGAGTTCTGTATGAAAAGCAGGACACTGTGAGTGAGTTAGCTGCTCCATAGATAAGAATGTTCTTGCTGTTGTTTTCCCCTTTGTTAGAAAACTTCTTGCAGCATGGAAATAATGAGTGATTAAACTGAATACACGGTCATTCTGGTAATGGGTATTACAGACGGGGAGAGTCGGCAGCCTATGGAAAGAGGCCTCTTTTGAAAGAAATTCAACTGCAGCTGCTAGGCCGGAGCCCGGGGACACTGCCCCCGAGGACGGGGACGAGGACGGACAGCCCCACGCCGGCCTCGCCCGGGGCCACCACCGACTCTGGCAGGTCATGGGACTCTCGCGGTGGGTGTGGAGTTGGGGCGGGGGGCGGGGCGCTGAGGAACCAGGCCGCCCGACCCACCGCCTCACCTCTGCTTTTCCCGACATCAGGCCCAGACGGAGCCAGTGGTCGGATGTGCAGGCGAGCAGAAGGGAGGCAGGCGATGCGTTGCCCTCACATGCAACTTGGAAAAATGTGTCTCCCTCTGGAGTCTAAAAACGCAGAAAGTGAATGGAGCAAACCAGGCGGCCTGAGACGGCGGGTCCCAGGGGCCCTGCAACCTCACTGCAAGGTTCAGATGGCCACAGAACACAGCCGCACAGAAGCACCCTGACACACTTAAAGCTTTGCTCCAACTAAATCATTTAGTTTCCCTTGAAGAAATGATTGAAAAACACAACTCTGGAAAAACAAGGCTGAACACAGTGTTCTGAGTGTTACATGACACAACTGACTTTCCACACGACATGGTAATAATGCCCATTGGTGGATATAGTATTCAGTTAAGTTCAGTCGCTCAGTCGTGTCCCACTCTTTGTGACCCCATGGACTGCAGCACGCCAGGCCTCCCTGTCCCTCACCAATTCCCGGAGTTTACTCAAACTCATGTCCATTGAGTTAGTAATGCCACCCAAGCATCCCATCCTCTGTCGTCCCCTTTTCCTCCTGCCTTCAGTCTTTCCCAGCATCAGGGTCTTTTCAAATGAGTCAGCTTTTCGCATCAGGTGGACAAAGTATTGTAGTTTCAGCTTCAGCATCAGTCCTTCCAATGTATAGTCAGGACTGATTTCCTTTAGGATGGACTGGTTGGATCTCCTTGCTATCCAAGGGACTCTCAAGAGTCTTCTCCAACACCACAGTTCAAAAGCATCAATTCTTTGGGATATAGTATGGCAGAAGTTTAAAATTCCATGCATACAGATTTAATAACTGCAAAGAAAAACAAAAATTGTTTTTAAAAAGTAAAAACAACCAAACAAATGCTGCATATACACGATGTCTCTTTGCACTGCACTTTAGAAGTGGGGCCAGCAGCACCCAGCTAACCAAGGGCAGAACCCCACCAGTGACCTGATCACTGGCACTCTGCTTGAGGAGTCTTATACTGTTCAAGGAGCAGGGTGTGATCGGCTCATGGATATTCTCCTGATTGACTGGTGATGAGGTAATCTGGAGTCAGCATCATCAACCTTCTGGTTTCATCCTGTCTGAGGTCTACCTCGCCTGTGGGCAGCATATAATAAACTTCTTCCACCTGGTGAGGATCTCAGTCTATACAAAATAGCTCCAAGGACATGGCTGAGATCATAAGCCATGGCCCTCGAGGAAGAACTAAATGCCCTTGATTTTGTTTAGTGGTTAGAGTATTATTATTTTGCTTGCTTGACTGTTGTCCTTTCTTTCCACATTTGCTCACTTCTCTGATTAAATTGGTCCTTTGACTGAAGTTTTTCTATGGACAAGGAGCAGATTCTGGTCCTCCAGCAGCCCACTGGAGAGGGAGGGTGTGGGTGGGGATCTATTCTGGGAAGGCCTCATAGCATGCTGCTCAGTTATGTTCTAATGCACAGCGGTGTAGAAACCCTGCAACTGGACACATAGGAGCTGTTCAGTGAATGAGGCGCAGGGCCTCTGAGCAAGATGAGGCTTTTGTTAGTGCTTGTGCTATAAGGATGCAGTTCTTGTTGCAAGCATGCATTTGGAAAGTAACTTCCAACTTTAAATGTTTGTATATTTACTTAAATAAATTTAGTATATTGAAATTTATTTAAATAATTTGATACAGTGTATTTAAATTTAAGCTGTAAAGGATAAAGTCTTAAAAAAAAAAAAGAATGGGTTATACAAAACTTGAGGCTTTCTTGGTAGCTCAGTGGTACAGAATCTGCCTGCAATGCAGGAAACCAGGGTTTGATCCCTGGGTCGAGAAGATCACCTGGAGAAGGGAATGACAACCCACTCCAGTATTCTTGCCTGGAGAACTCAATAGACAGAGGAGCCTGGTGGGCTACCATCAATGGGGTCGCAAGGAGTTGGACATGACTGAGCAACTTACACTTATACAAAACTCACTCTCTTGCCATAAGCACTGTACATTTTTTCCCCCTATTTGACAGGCTAAGTAGGTGTTTTATCCATGACTAGAGAGTTAACTGGAGTCAGGATCAGTAGCACATTTTGTGGCCCTAAATGCTTGTTTCTTATTACACTGACAGACCCCTCTGCCTTTTCTGTGTCTCTTTTTGTGTGTGTTTTTCAGGGCCAGGTCTGTCATACGTTCAGCTGTGCACATGTCTGCACCTGCCATGGGAAGGTAAGTCCTTGTATGGTAGAGACAGTGCCGTTGGCCCAGTCTGTCCCCAAGAGTCTGCCTGCAGCCGCTCACTGCAGACATAGAGATCACACGTGGAAATGGGAGGTGCCTCTTGAGGGCTGGGAAGAGGAACCAGAGAAGCAGTCAGATGCGTGCTGAGCATGACTCTAACCATCTCAGCTCTGGTTTTCTGGCCCTGCCGCTTACCAGTGGGGAGATTTGTGACCTTATTTTGCTACATTGTTAAACAAATTTACTTTACTGAAGTATAGTTGATTTACAATGTTGTGTTTATTTTTACTGTACAGTGAAGTGATTCAGTTATTCATATATATAATTACATTGTTTTTCATATTCTTTTCCATTGTGGTTATCACAGTATATTGAATATAGTTCCCTATGCCCTGTGGCTAAGCTGGTAAAGAATCTGCCTGCAATTCGGGAGACCTGGGTTCGATCCCTGGGTTGGGAAGATCCCCTGGAGAAGGGAAAGGCTACTCACTCCAGTATTCTGGCCTGGAGAATACCATGGACTATACAGTCCCTGGGGTCACAAAGAGTTGGACACCACTGAGTGAATTTCACTTTCACTCTCATGCTATATAGTAGGACGTGTTGTTTATTCATCCTGCATATAATAGTTTGCCTCTGCTAATCCCAAACTCTCAATCCTTCTCTCCCTCTTGGCAACCACAAGCTGATTCTCTGTGTTGTGACCCTATTGACTCTCAGTTAGCACATTACTACTACTACTACTAAGTCACTTCAGTCCTGTCCAACTCTGTGCGACCCCATAGACGGCAGTTCACCAGGCTCCCCCGTCCCTGGGATTCTCCAGGCAAGAACACTGGAGTGGGTTGCCATTTCCTTCTCCAATGCATGAAAGTGAAAAGTGAAAGTGAAGTCGCTCAGTCGTGTCCGACTCTTAGCGACCCCATGGACTGCAGCCTACCAGGCTCCTCCGTCCATGGGATTTTCCAGGCAAGAGTACTGGAGTGGGGTGCCATCGCCTTCTCCGCAGTTAGCACATTAGTGAAATGGAAAAACTAAATCCCAGACTATTCACACAAGGCCATCACATGGATCAAGTGACATGATGAAAAATCTAAGTTTGTGGATTGACAGCTACTAAAAAACAAGATTAGGCAAGATGGCATGGCACAGTCAATGAAAAGAAATGGACTTGGGATCAGAAGGCCTAGCTTAAGTAACTTAAGTGACTGAAGTGACTTAGCGCATGTGCACATATCATTTGACTTTCTAAGCCGCCATTCTCTCATCTCTAGAATGAGACTATTTGTACCTGGCATGCCTACTTGAACGATATTACTCATTATGTAAAAAGAGAGGTACGTGATTCTTAGCCAGTCACATCTGACTCTTTGCGACCCCATGAACTCCAGCCCACCAGGTTCCTCTGTCCATGGGATTCTCCAGGTAAGAATACTAGAGTGGGTAGCCTTTCCGTTCTCTTCCCAACCCAGGGATTGAACCCGAGTCTACTGCATTTCAGGCAAATTCTTTACTGTCTGAGCCACCAAGTAGTTAGCATTTAGCTGCCCCAGACACAAGGGCGACAACCCTGAACAAGACAGCTTGACTGCTGTGGTGGAGCCTACAGCCTCCTGGAGCGGACGATGGATTTAAAACTACTTGTCAATTGTAACCTGGTAAGCAAATGTGTACTACGACATTAGCGCTGCACTCTTAATATTACAAAGCAGAACAGCCTTCTAGGTAAACTGAAAAAATTAACCATTTATTTTGACTTCTCATTCCAGTGTTCCAAATATAGGAAAACTCTCAGGATTTTCTGAACTGGTGTTCAGAGAATACATGAGATCAGCTTTAAGAAGTTGGAATTGTTTGGATTTCCATATTTAATTATCACATATGTATATGAAAATATCTAGCAGAGTGCTTTAAGTGTTTACCAAAAAGTGGATATGATGACCCCCAGTCAGATTCTAAGTGTGTAATTGAATTCTGGAAATCAGGAAGGCCTAAGAGAAATTCCAGTACTGTTTCCAGGCCACTGGGATGCCCTATAAGGAATTCCTTGTCAGTTTAGTAAGTATGGCCTCAATTCCATCATGTCCTGATAGGCTGTGCCAGAGGCCATGTGTACTAAGTCACTTCAGTCATGTCCAACTCTTTGTGACCCCATGGACTGTAGCCCACCAGGCTCCTCTGTCCATGGGATTTCCCAGACAAGAATACTGGAGTGGGTTGCCATTTCCTATGCCAGAGGATCTTCCCAACCCAGGGATCCAATCTGCATCTCTTGCATTGACAGGTGGAATCTTTACCACTAGGACCGCCTGAGGCCGTATAATTGTTCTAATGCCAGGGAGATTGTGGTTGATGATAGTTTAGTTACAATAGTAAAGATAACAAGGAATGGCCGATCATACCTGGTTAGAGTTTGTTTTAAAGAAGTATTTTTTTTTTGAAGTATAGTTGCTTTCCAAGATTATATCACTTTCAGGTGTACAACACAGTAATTTGGTATTTTTATAGGTTATACTCCTTGTAAAGTATAAAAGTTATTATAAAGTATTGGCTATATTCCTTGTGTTATATATTACATCCTTAAATGTATTTATTTTATACTTAGTAGTTTATATCCTTTAATCCCCTTCATCAACCTTGCCTCTCCCTCCACTCCTTTACGTGATTTTAATTTAATAGGATGTTTCAAATAACTGAAGTTGTGGTGTGGTAGGTTTCTGGCTTTTTCACAAGTAATTCAAGTGGCATTTACATTGATTTTCTTCTCCGTGTGTTCTGTCCCTCTACTGACAGCATACAAAAATTAGCTTTCTAATTTTGTTTATTGTATGTTTAAGTAAATTTATGTGAAATGATCTAAAATAAAAGGCAAAGTATTTATATTTAATGGGCAATTTTTCTTTTATATAGTCTTTTTGTTTTTTTCTTACGGATATTATTATAATTGCAAACAAACAAACAAACCATATTCGGCTTTACGTATACAACTGGGTGAAGTACTAGTAGCTTCCCTGCTGGTCCAGTGGTGAAGACTCTGTGCTTCTGTTGCAAGCGGCACGGGTTCCATCCTTCATTGGAGAAAAAAGATCCTAAATGCTGTGTGGCACGGCCGAGAAAATATTAAAAAAAGAGAAAGTACTAGTAAAGTGAAAATATTGAAATTAATGTTGTAGGAAACTCAAGGATGAAAATAGAAACTAGAGGAAAGGCTTGGTAAGCTGTCAGGTTTAACTGGCACATCACTCAGATGCCTTTTCACACGGGAACGTGTTGCATTTGGTAAGTGAAGTTCCTCCTCCCGGGAGCAGGAGGTGACTTCCCCAGTTAGTGCTGTGTGTGGCCAGTGGAAGCCTATGGGGCTTGCTAGGTGGAAGTCTGCCTTTGGCATCCGTTCTGTGAGCCGTGAGGGGCTGATATTTGGCAGCCCTGTGCTGTGCTCAGCAATGCACTTCAAAGCAGACACTGCCCACAGTTTTCAGGTGAGTGAGGACATCACACTCAGGGCCCGTCTGGTGCTTTGAAAGCATTGCTGTGTTTTGAATGTGATCTCTTTCACACAAAGCTTATTTTCAGGTCACGAGGGGAACTGATGCTCAGAAACTCTCTTCAACTCTTGGGGTTGTTTTTGTGCTGGCTTTAGAAGTCATCGATCTGATACTTTCCTGTATAACATGAAGGTCTCGCAGCAGGAAGCTTCAATGGCAAATGCTCACAAAGAAAAGAGGGGAAAAGGTCCCATGAACCAGGGAACAATTCCTCAACAATTCCTGCTTTAACTGTAACGTGACCCATATCATTTCACCAAGTGCAGACAGAGTTACAGTATGAGAGTGTGGTATATTTTTCTGGCTAAAATTAGTTTGGTTTTTTTCAACCCAACACTTATTTCTTAGTCACCTTTCCACAAACTCTCTGATCAAGTAATGGATCTAAGACCTAACTAATTCTGGGCACAGTTTTCGTCAGGGAGACTCTCCTGTGAAGGCTCTTGGCTATTTTCTGTGTCAGGGTATTGTCTCCTGGCTTCTTGCTCCATCCTCAGCACCTAGAATGATCTGTAGCACGAATTAGGCACCTGATACATATTTGTTCAGTGAGTGAACACAGATGTCCCTTTGTCTAAATGGAAGATGTAGCTAAGGAGAACAAAGTTATCAACTTTACCAAAAGTGAGTGATTTGCATTTCTGAGAACCCACAGACTTGGTGTGATAACTAGTTCATTAAGCCTCTGACCTTCCCAAGAATACTTTCCAAGATAATTTCCTTGGAGACAAAATTTGTAAACAAATCAATATGTTACAGAATCTTATGGGAACTCAGAGAAGGCAGTGTGAGCTATGTACGGAGGAGAAGATATTTAAATGTGATGTGGAAGCGTGCCCAGTTAACCAGAGGAAGATGGGGACGAGCACCATGAATAGGAAGGACAGTACAACAGCAACTACTAAGTGTTTGAAACTCTTGGGCTTCCCCGGTGGCTCAGTGGTAGATAATCTGCCTGAAATGCAGGAGATGTGGAGACCTGGGTTTGATCCCTAGGACGGGAAGATCCCCTAGAGGAAGAAATGGCAACCTACTCCAGTATTCTTGCCTGGGAAATCCCATGGACAGAGGAGACTGGCGGGCTACAGTCCATGGGGTTGCAAAAGAGTTGGACACAACTGAGTAACTAAGCAACAACAACATTGCAAAGGAAGCAAGGCATAAATGACATGGATTAGGTTATGTGCTTTTTGATATGAGAGTTTTCAGGCCCTTTAGACAAAATAATTAACATAAAGGCAATAAATAGTTATAGCATTAATTGGCTAATTAATAGCAAATTGGAGGGAGTGGAGACTGATATTTATGAAGGATGTGAAAGCACCCGAGCCCTTACAGGCCAAAGGGTGGGGGAAGACTGCTAAGGTACCAGATTTGGGTAGGTGGATGGAGATGTCAGTGAGAAAATTCCACCTGAAAGAGTGAAATTATTTCTTGAATAGGCCTCCAACTGGGGTACATATGCAATGTAGAAAATAAAAGAAACAACGAACCAGGGAAATCAGACTTGATTAACCAGGTTACTTTCAGGGACTCGAACAAATCCAATAGGCATCTAACTATCAAAAGAAAATGGTCTGCTTTTCTGTTTCTTGGAGGCTTTTGCAGTGGAAAACAGATTTATGATTAAAAAAAACAAAACAAAACTGAAGCAGCTGTTGTTGTGGGTCTTAAACCCTACAAGAGATATTTGTTTCCACATGGGTTAACTTATTTTTGTTTTTTTTTAATAAAGCGATGGACTTGAGGAGACTTAGACACTAAGAAGGGTCTCCAGGGACCCGGCTTAAATGAATGGTGAGTCATGGTGGTAATAATAGATGGAGACAAGTGGATATAAGGTTCCAAAAACCTGGTTGAGGAGCCTGTAATAATGGCTGTGTTCAAGGAATGCTATTGGAAGTTTCAATGTCTTCAGTCTTCTTGTTAAAACCAGACAGGCTTTACCCTGAGAGTCCAGCCTGAATGGACCCTCCTTCTCTGCTCAGTATCCAATTATGGGGCAAACAATTCTTTCTGAATGTCATGATGATCTATGCCATGGTTGCTGGGTCATAGAACTCACATTCTATGGGACTGGAGGAGACATGTGGAAGAAAGTCATACTGTTTCAGTGGCCCAAGAAGAATGCCTGTTTGGAGAAAATTAGTATAATCCTGGGAGAAAAGTCAACCTATGGATTTTCCTACTTGATTCCAGTAACTTTTAGGTGATTTGGCATTGAGTGGGATATGATCTTTGTTATGAGGAGCTCAAAGGACTGTGGTGAGTCCTCAACCTGCTCTGCTTGGAGGCTATCTGGGGGTCATTCATAAATGCAGAATGAAAAGAATTAAAAAATAAAACCTCCTAGACAATAAGAAGCAAAGTAAATGAAAAATGTGATCAAAATAGTAACAAAGACTTTATTTAAAAGCTCAGCTGAATATAAATAGTATAAGAAAACTAATAGAAGAGTGAAAATGTGTCAGGTTAAGAAAAGTTGAAATATAATGTAAACCACAAAATAATGTCAAAGGTGAAAAAGTCAAACCAGGCAATTAGAAAAATAATAAAACAAAATTTAAAAATATACACTGTTAAAAAGGATAAAAGTAGCCACACTAAAAGGAAATTTAGGATGTTTTTCCAGGAGAATAGTCTGGAAGTGTATACAACTGCATGTTATGTGTCATTATCTTTGGGTCAATGAGAGTATAGTTTTTAAAAATTATTCATTTTGCTTGTTTGTAAAATGTGATTTCTCTGAAATTATCCTTCACTGTATATGTAATTATAATTATAAGGAAAACTGGTTATGAAAAACATGAAGTTAAAATAAGTGGACAATATTTAGAAACCAAAAAAGCATTAAATTAGACAAAATGGTAAAAACCATAAGAAAGACAGAGAAAGCAGGAAATAATGAATATTCCATAAACTGTACAAACCCAAAATTAAAATATTAAAAGAATTAAAAAGCATACTACAAGCATAAAATATTTACAAAATTTAAGAGACAAGGGATTTTGGAAAAACACAAGATGAAAAGTCACAAAGAACTCTGGGGTTCAAGGCTCTTTTTTAGGGGCTAAGGTGGGGCACCCTCTTCAACCTGAGTTTCCCACATAGGTCCTTGGGGAGGAGGCCTCCGGGCAGAGAGCAAATCCCTGACCTCTCCAGCTCTTCTTATGATGAGGTTCCTGGCCCCTGTGACCTTTGGCAATAACCAACAAATGGTGTGGCAGACTCAGATTCCCCTTGCTCCATGCTATGCTATGCTAAGTCACTTCAGTCGTGTCCAACTCTGTGCGACCCCATAGACTGCAGCCCACCAGGCTCCCCCGTCCCTGGGATTCTCCAGGCAAGAGCACTGGAGTGGGTTGCCATTTCCTTCTCCAATGCATGAAAGTGAAAAGTGAAAGTGAAGTCTCTCAGTCGTGTCCGACTCTTAGCGACCCCATGGATTGCAGCGGGATTTTCCAAGCAAGAGTACTGGAGTGGGGTGCCATTGCCTTCTCCGCCTTGCTCCATATACATACATAATAAAGCCATCAGGAGGGAAAGCACACTCAGTTTCTGAAAATGCCTTGAGCGAGGCAGTTATGAGTCTGCTGCCATCTTTCCCTGTCTTGGAAGTTTCATCTTGGCTTTGAGTGGCTGCTACAACATTTGGAGTCAGACACTGAACCATACACACCCCAAGAGAAGGAGAGAGGAGCAAGAGAATGATTATGGATTAGGCACCTATACAGGCAATGTATTGAGTGGGCCAAAAAGTTCGTTCAAGTTTTTCTGTTAAGATGTTATGGAAATGAACTTTCTGGCCAACCCAATACTATTAATAGGACTATCACTATGCTCTTTCTCTTTGAGACAAAGCTGGGTCCTGGGACCCTTCACTGCAGGGCTTATTGTTGCGTTAGTCACTCAGTCATGTCTTGACTCTCTTGCGACCCCATAAACTGTAGCCTGCCAGGCTCCTCTGTCCATGGGATTTCCCAGGCAAGAATACTAGAGTGGGTTGCCATTTCTTTCTCTAGGGGATTTTCCTGTCCTAGGGATCAAACCCAGGTCTCCACATCTGCATTTCAGGCAGATTATTTACCGCTGAGCCACCTGAGCAGTCCACTGCAGTGGTTGCATCTGGACAAATATCTCCTTGAGCAAGAGAATGCAAAGAAACTATAAGAAATTAAAGATAACCATGTGCACGTGCAATTGGGACCAATTGTGAGTAAGATACAAAAAGGCCAAAACCCAGCTGCCACTTGGAGGTGCCAGGAGCAAAAGCAGGGGCATGCGTGGATCTTGTAGACAGCACCTGCTAGGGGTGGGCCGACCACCTAAACCACCCTACTAGCCTGACCCACAGATCCGCCCCTGCTCTCACCCCATTTAAGGGACCAGTTTGCACCCCACCCTTAGAGAGCGAGCAAGGGTATCAGTTATTGTTCTTCCTCCCTCTTGCTGCAGCCGGAGTCCCAGTGTAACAGGGCAGAACCTTTGTGTTCTATCTATTACAGGTTAATCACTAAGGGGGTGTTGCTTATAAGCTTAAATTATACATAATGGCCCATCTCTGGGAACCCTGCCTCCCAGGTAATGAGCATTAAGTTAAAATACTTTTGTGTAGCTCACAGGGAGCATCTTGACCAGGCCCATCTATGAATGACTACAGACAGATAGAAATTAACACATCCTCTCTGGAGGTGGACAGAAACCAGGAAATGTTTGACTTTACTCCCTCCCCTTTTAGTAAGAATATGCTTGCAATGTGGGAGACCCAGGTTTGATCCCTGGTCAGGAAGATCCTCTGGAGAAGGGAATGGCAATCCACTCCAATATTCTTGCCTTGAGAATCCCTTGGACAAAGGAGCCTGGTGGGCTACCATCCATGGGATCTCAAAGACTCAGACATGACTGAGCAACTAACACGCTTCCTGGTGGCTCAGCTGGTAAAGAATCCACCTGCAATATGGGAGACCAGGGTTCGATCCCTGGGTTGGGAAGATTCCCTAGAGAAGGGAACAGCTACCCACTTCAGTATTCTGGCCTGGAGAATTCCATGGACTGTATCATGGTGTCGAAAAGAGTTGGACATGACTTAGTGACTTTCACTTTTAGTATAAAAGAAGCAAGATGGGTCTTTGGGTCATGAGTTTACTTTCTTCTCAGTCAACTGGTTTTCTGAATAAAGTCAGTGTTTCTTGCCCCCAAAACTTGTCTATTTACTGGCCTTGTACATAGTACGAGCTTGGACTCAGTAACATCAATAATGCGTTGCCCGAATTTTTCATCTGGCCTCATCAATTTCTATTAATGAGTAAAGAGCCCAGAAATCCAGGTTGGTAACATTTTGATCTTTACTATATCTTAAAAAATTTTTTTTTTATCTTCTATTGGAGTATAGTTGATTTACAATGTCTTAGTTTTTCAAAAAATTTTCATTTATATTGGATTATAATAGGCTCAGATGATAAAAGAATCTGCTTGCCATGCGGGACACCCGGGTTGGATCTCTGGGTCAGGAAAATTCCCTGGAGAAGGAAATGGCAACCCACTCCAGTATTCTTGCCTGGAGAATCCCATGCACAGAGGAGCCTGGATGGCTACAGTCCATGGGGTCAGAGAGTCAGACACAACTGAGCAACTTAGCAGCAGCAGTATAGTTGATTTGCAATATTGTTTGTTTTTAGTCTTTATGAAATCTTCTAAGGTAAATATTTTGATGCCAACTCTGCAGATGTTGAATCAGAGGTGTAGAGAGGTCACATCACTTGCTCAAGGCCACATTCAGTAGCAGAACTCTGATTCTAAAACCCTGGGAGCTTTTAGCACACCCCGCCACCTGAGAGCACTTCTCTCTGGATAAGGGGTTCCCAACCTCTGAGCCACAGATAGGCACCTCCTTCGAGATCAGCAGTGGCGTTAGATTAGAAATAAAGTGCACGGTAAATGTAATGTGCTGGAATGATCCCAAGCCTCCCCCACATGCCTGGTCCATGGGAACATTTTTTCCGATGTAATCTGTCCCTGGTGCCAAAAAGGCTGGGTGGGGACCACTGCTCTAGAGTAAGGAGGAAGCCAGTGAGAGTGGAGGCTTGACCCTGAGGCTAAGCCAGAGCACAGGGCATCAGAACACATCTTCTTGGTTGTCCTGGTCAGCGTGGTGGCCAGGTTGAGAAGGCCCAAATGTCTCGGCTCTTCTCCTGCCAGTGAGGAGGCAGCCTCCAGCCACAGGGGCATTGTGGAGGGACCAGAGTCAGGCTGGCAGAGGTTCTCCAAGAGAGGCTGACAGACCAGCTGCATTGGCATCACCTGTAGGCTTGTCTGAAATGCAGAGTCTCAGGCCCCACCCTGACCTACTGAGGTTGAATATGTTGTGCTGGATACAGGAAATGAAATAAACTCTTTCAGGTGATTTTCAAACACAAAATGTAAGAACCACTGCTGTGAGGGCACCAAGGAATTGAATGTGGGATTTGGAAGGAGGGAGCTTAGATGTTGGGCTTCTCCAGTGACTCAGGGGTAAAGAACCTGCCCACCAATGAAGGAGACACAGGTTAGATCCCTGGCTCAGGAAGATCCCCTGGAGAATGAAATGATGCCCCACTCCAGTATTCTTGCCTGGAGAATTCCATGGACAGAGGAGCCTGCTGGGCTCTAGTCCATGGGGTTACAAAAGAGTTGAACATGACTTAGCGACTGAACAACATCAGCTTAGGTGTTGGAAGAGAGGATGGTAAGTGGATGAGGGCCCTGGGCTAAGTCTATAGGATGAAAGGTGGGGTTTTGATGGGAAGGATAAGAAAAATTAGGCACTAGGACAATGGGACTGGAGAAGGCAATGGCACCCCCTCCAGTACTTCTGCCTGGAAAATCCCATGGACGGAGGAGCCTGGTAGGCTGCAGTCCATGGGGTCGCTCAGAGTCGGACAGAACTGAGCGACTTCACTTTCACTTTTCACTTTCATGCATTGGAGAAGGAAATGGCAACCCACTCCAGTGTTCTTGCCTGGAGAATCCCGGGGACGGCGGAGCCTGGTGAGCTGCCGCCTCTGGGGTCGCAGAGTTGGACATGACTGAAGCAACTTAGCAGCAGCAGCAGGACAATGGGACAGGTCGTGGGGGTGGGGAATGGCCTATAGTTAAGATCAAGTGGAATCTCGTCTCGTTACCAACAGCTGAGCAGTCTCCATCAATCCTTCTCCTCTCCCTGAGCCATGCTTACTAGGCTCAGGTGTTGCCACTTGTCTCATGGGGTTGCTTTACGGCTGCTGCTGTTGCTAAGTCGCTTCAGTCCTGTCTAACTCTGTGCGCCCCGAGACGGCAGCCCACCAGGCTCCCCCGTCCCTGGGATTCTCCAGGCAAGAACACTGGAGTAGGTTGCCATTTCCTTCTCAAATGCATGAAAGTGAAAAGTGAAAGTGAAGTCGCTCAGTCGTGTCCCACTCTTAGTGACCCCATGGACTACAGCCTACCAGGCTCCTCCATCCATGGGATTTTCCAGGCAAGAGTACTGGAGTGGGGTGCCATTGCCTTCTCCATTTATGGCTGCAGAGCAAATCAATGTACGTGTCCACGCTCACAAACTAGTACTTGAACTTGGATTTAAATGGGGAGCTGAGTGGTGGAGCAGTAGAGTGACAGAGGGCAGTAGTTTCTTGTGTTTTCTCGGTGATTCTGGCCCACACGGCTGCTTCTGTGATCAAAATGTTCCATTCTGGCCTCCAGGCAATCCGAAGTGACTGGGAAAGGTAAGTTCTCCACTTGGACTGATTTAAACAATGAAACAAGTATTTCGCCTGCCTTCTGTTGAGGCAAAAGCTAAGAACCTCCCCCAAAGAAAAAAGGGACAGGTTTTGTCCAAGTTGTACATTTTGAGCCGCATGGAAAATGGAGCAAGGGGTTGGTGAATGCGGCCCCAGAAATGGAGAAGTGTGTGCATGAGGAAAAATGTCAGGAGCTCAGAGGGAAAAGACCTGGATTTGAATCAACCCTGGTCTGTGACTTCCCAATTGGGTGACCTTAGCAAATTCTTTAATCTCTCTGAACTGTTGGTTCTTCTGTCTCTCTCTCTCTTTAAATAATTTATTTTGGCTGCACTGGGTCTTCATTGCTACTCAGGCTTTTCTGTAGTTTCAGGGAGCAGAGACTACTCTCTAGTTGCAGGTGCTCAGGCTTCATTGTTGCAGAACACAGGCTCTAGAGCATTCGGGCTTCAGAAGTCGTAGCATGTGTGCTTGTGGTTGAGGCGCTCTGGCTCAATTGCCCCCGCAGTGGGATCCTCCCGGACCAGGGATTGAACCCATGTCGCCTGCATTTGCAGGCAGATTCTTTACCACTAAGCCACCAGGAAAGCCCTGAACTGTAGGTTCTTGATTTCCAAAAGACAACTATTTTGAGGATTGGGGAAAAGTGATAGGTGATAAGAAATGCTTCCTGAATCTCAGTTCTGTCTCAGCCTTTGCCCTGAATACAGTGAGGGGAGGAGAAGGAATTCCTGAGTAAATTGTGCTCTGCAAGCTTTGTTAACACAGGCCCTTTGAAGAAGCCATGTCTTTAATGATCCCTTAAGTGTTTACTTGACACAGTTCATCCCATTCACCTGTCAGTCCTTCCCCTTCCCATCTTCACTGGGTTGGGGAGACTGTTTGCCAAGCCAGCTGATCAATTTCTCTAAGCAACAGAGGACATTTCAAACCTTGTCTTCTGTCCTCATTCCCAAGTCAGGACAGCACTTTCCGGTTCTTGGCATCTTGTGTTTGGATTTGGGACTGGGTTTCCTTTCTGGCCAGTGTGAGTAAGACTAAGACAAGACGCAGCTGGGAGACAACATCGTTTCATGGGCACTGATTTTATTGTAAGGCCGGGAGGATGGTGAAGTGGGGGATGGTTTTAGTTTCTGTAATAGTCTCCTCTAGAAGGGTGGCAGGAGGGAAGGAAAAATCAAACAATTGGTCTGTATTCTTGCCCGGGGCTCCATAATTTGCCTTTTACTTTCTGCATTTTCATATTTGAGTCTGAAAAGCAGAGGGACCCAAACAATGAGCAACAGATGTCCTGGTGCAATCCGCATGGTACATGAATTCAGTTAGCATGCAAATTGTCATCCTTGGGCGATTCCTGGGGACTGCTGAAAAGACAACAGTCTTGCTTTGCAAAATAGATAGAGGGCATGATTAAAATGTCTGGATCCAATCATATGTTTAATTACAATCCTTTTTTTTTAATCTCAACTACACTGACTGGTAGCTATTATGACACAATATTGAAAATGTGTATGACGCATGGTGGCACTTGGAAGGCTGATCGGTGGTCTGTGTTTGATCAAAATGATCAAAGCTCCTTGCCATGGAGAGCCCCTCTCCTCCTCTCTCGTCTGATCTACTTAGACGAGCAAAATATGATTTACAGGAGACAGTTTATGTGATTTTCATTCCCCTAGAGCAGGGGCATAATTTTTGCATCACCATTTTCCCTTAGAAACAATGGGAGCTTGACAATGCTTATAAACACACAGTAACAGACCCTGCTCATGGTTGTCTGCAAGGCATCTCTCCTGCTTCAGCTCTCTCATTGACTTTCAAATGTTTGAACACTTTTGAATTTTATTATTGGTATGATCAGAAAAAAGACCAAAAGAAAATGAAAGTGCTAAGAGAAGAAACTCTTATTTCACCCTATCCATACAATCTGATTATATTTGGGGGACTTCAGAGAAAACGGAATTTCTCATCAGATGATGTGTTCAGCCTGAGGTTTAACTACTTGGTTAAGGATGGGGACTGAATTTCACTGTGTCAGTTGTGGAAGTGGCATCAGCTAAAGCTGCTGTTGTGTCTGTTATGAAAAAGAATTTATATTGGAATTTTTTTTCTGTACTTCAGTTGATTCTGAAAGGTGGAGAAATAAGGCATAGAATATGCCTCATTAAGTGGTGCTAGTGGTAAAGAGCCCACCTGCCAAGGCAGGAGATATAGGAGATGCAGGTTTGATCCCTGGGTCAGGAAGATCCCCTGGAGAAGGGCGTGGCAACCCACTCCAGTATTCTTGCCTGTTGAATCCCATGCACAGAGGAGCCTGCTGGGCTACAGTCCATGGGCTTGCAGAGTTGGACACAACTGAAGTGGCTTAGCACACATGGGGATTTTAAATATGTAACCAGCATTATGGAGAGGATTGTTTGCCAACAACTTGACAAAACCATTGTTATTAATTTACTTTATCAGATGAAAGACTTTTACACATTTCACAGCTAGGCAGTAGTATATTTTTTCACGTCCTGAAGGTTTGGCATTGGAACTTCCTACAAAACTTGGGTTGTGGTTTCATATACATCTGCTTCTCTATTTTAGAGATGTCTTGATTTCCTTTGCTCTCCTTTTATAAGGGTTATTGTATAAAGAAAACAAATATCCTTTACTAAGAATAAGAAACTGAACCAAGTATTTACTGTACTGCTGCTCGGCACTCAGTACAGTGCTGGGGTCTACGGGGGCTTTAGCTGACTTGTTAAGACTTGAGTCCTGCTCCCAAGGATTTTATAGCCCAGTGTGCTTCCCAGGTGGTGCTAGTGGTAAAGAACCCACCTCTCAATGCAGGAGATATAAGAAATGTGGGTTCGATGCCTGGGTCAGGAAGATCCCCTGGAGAAGGACATGACAATCCACTCCAGTATTCTTGCCTGGAGAATTCCCCATGGACAGAGGAGCCTGGTGGGCTACAGTCCATGGGGTTGCAAAGAGTCGGACACACAGAACTGACTTAACACGCACCCGTGCCATCTCTATAGTCAGTCTTATCTGAGGAAGAAACAGAGATAAAGAGATGAAAAGAAAGACAATAGATACAGGGAGTTGGAGAGGGAGAGAGGAAAAAGGCTTGGGGGAGGAGGGTGGACAAAGCAAAAGAAATGGTTAGAACCTGTAGTCTTTTTATCAGCTGCGTCCTGTTACTATAGATTCCCAAGGAAGGGGGTGGGGGTGCATTCCAGGCTAAAAGCTGTTTACTATCATAAGGCTTTGGTTCCAAACTCTTTTGTTCAAATTCTAGCTACAATAGCTGAGACAGACTCTGGGTGAATCGCAAACACTGATTTTTTTGGTTTTGTTTTGTTTTTGAATCTGAAACCCAAGGTCTACCCTAAAGGCATGCTGAATGACCTATTTAGCTTTTACCCTAATTCAGCACTTTAGATCCTATACCAATAGCTAATATTTATTGAGGTCTTACCTTATGCCAGGCATTGTGTTACTACTAAGCCTCAGAGAGGTTTCTCATTTAGTCTTCATAAAACTCCCCTTGGAAGTATCATTTTTTTCAATGATTCAAGTGAAGGAAGCGAGGAACTTGCCCTAGGTTAGGGCTCAAGAGATCAATATTCAGAACCTGGGGGTGTAACTACTATTTGGTACAGTATAAGTATATGCAGATGAGGAAAAAGATAAACCTAAGGGAAAGACTGAAAAAGGCAATAGGTGAAAAAAGGTAATGTGTACTGCCATAGAGTCTTATTATATCCCTGTTCTAGAAACTCTATTCCTTAAGCATGGGAACCAATTCTATTCCAGTCTCTGCTTATGTCCAATCTCACTCTCCTCTCTGGGAGAAGGATGGAGGTGGGGGTGTAAGATGCTTCCTGTTGTGAAGTGAGTGCTTTTGGACAGGGTGGAAGGTTGAAGTTTGAGTAGTTGGAGCAGAACTTGAGCTGGTCTTGGAGAAATTAGCTGGGTCGTTAATGAGGAGGAATGTGTGCTCCACTTGTGTAGGAAGGTAATTAGAAGGAGGGGAGGAGATAGTGTGAGTTTTCATGAAGGGTGGGGACCAGGGTGGGGTTCTGCAGGGCCACAAGATCATCCCAGCAGAGGTGGATGGCTTGTTTTGAGGAGATGAGGGTTGCGATGGAGGGTCTTATATCAGGTTCCCTTAACTCCTTCAGTTGCAGGAGTTCCCCTTCTTGTGATCTGATAGTGGTTGAACAAGACTGGGTACTGTGACCACGTGGCCTGAAGTGAGCTCTCATTCAACCCCACAGTGGGAAAGATACCAAGGTTGGCACAGGGGCAGAAAAGAACCTGGGCTTCCCACAAGTTGATCCCATGATTGTCTGATTTTCACGAAAGCCTGCAGTGTTGCTATTGAGCAGAAGTGTTAATAGATCATAAGAAACTGAAAGTTGCTCAGACGTGTCTGACTCTGTGACCCCATGGACTATACAGTCCATGGAATTCTCCAGGCCAGAATACTGGAGTGGGTAGCCAATCCCTTCTACAGCAGATCTTCCCAACACAGAAATCGAACTGGAATCTCCTGCATTGCAGGCAGATTCTTTACCAGCTGAACTACCAGGGAAGCCCATAATATATCATAAGGGAGCTTCAGAGAAGATAACCTGGACCACCCTGGTGGTGCAGTGGTTAAGAATCCACCTGCCAATGCAGGGACACAGGTTTGACCCCTGGTCCGCGAAGACTCCACATGCTGCAGGCAACTAAGCCCATGTGCCACAGCTCTTGAACGCTTGAGTTGCAACTACCGAAGCCCATGAGCCTAGAGGGTATGCTCTGCAACTAGAGAAGCCACTGCAGAGAGAAGCTTGCACACAGCAACTAGAGTAGCTCCTGCTTGCCACTAGAGGAAGCTCGTGTGCAGCAACAAAGACCCAGCACAGTCAAAAAATAAATGATTTAACAAAAAGACAACCTGCAAAAATTATTGTTGAAAAGTGGCAGAATGTCTTGATCCTCACAGCTTCATGGATGTGTTCAAGAATATAGCTAATTTTATTTCCTGCGAAACACCTCCGTTTTGTTCCTTGCTTTTCTTAGTGCCATGTTGGGAATGGTCACTAAACATCACTCCTGTGTGTCATGAGCTCCTTGAATGTTCAAAGGGACTAGCAAAGAACTCTCCAGGGCAGCTTACCTCTAGTCAGTGACTCTGTGCCCTCCAGTTGCAGCTACCTTGTGATTAGGAGCAAGACTTATAATTTAATGGTGTTTTACACTTTATGAGAGTGTGCCATCTGTGTGTGTAACCAAAAATGAGGCTACTAGCCCATCATAGTCAGACTCAGTTTTGCGTGGTTTTCCAGGGCTGGAGATGGATCAGCCCTGCTCACCACCTCACATTCTCCCGCATCTCCCTAGTAAAGCTTTGGGACTTCGGGCTCCAGGTTGTTCCGTGACTCTGGAGTTTTCACAAGTCCTAGCTCCCTCCATGGGAGTCGATCTTCCCGGCACAGTGAGAGAAGCATCTGTTCACCTTGGGGTTATCTAGAACCTTTTCTAAAAGAAGCCTAAACATCTTCCTGGTTGAGAAAACTTAATAGTCAAACATTTAATTTAGTTCACATTTTAAAACTCTAACATACTATATTATCATCGTCTTGGTTTCCTGTGGCTGCTGTAACAAATTGCCACAAGCTGGGTGACTGATAATAGAAATTTACTCTCTCATCGTTATGGAGGCCAGGAAACAGAAATTGAAGGACCCTAGAGAGAATTCTTCTGGCCTCTTCCAGCTTCCAGTGGCTCCAGGCATTCTTTGGCTTGAGGCTACATCATGCCAGTTTTTGCCTTTGTTTTCACAGGACCTTCTCCTTTCTGGGTCTGTGCCTTTTCTTCTTCTGTCTGCATTTGTCATTGGGTTTGTTACCGAAAGTTATGTAGTGGGATTTGGCTGCTCTCCGCTCAAAAGCCAGTAAACAGCCCAGGTTGGTGGAAAGGAAAATTGCTTTATTTCAGATGCTGGCAACAGGTGGAGGGTGGGAATAGGGGAGGCAGACATCTGTCTAAAGGCTGACTGCCCCTAACCCCCCACTGGCAATCAGTGGCGACAAGAGCTTTTATAAACAGAAGTGAAGGTGTTGGTGGTGGGGGCAGCTCATGCAGAAACAGCATCTGACAGTCATCTTCATTCAAATTGGTCATCGGTGGTCTGACCAGCGTCATCTTGGTTGCTTTAGGTACAGTTAATCTTCAGTTCCAGGGTCCATTTGTTCCCATTTGTTTGAGGCTAATTCTTAGCATTGTGCATCTTATGTAATGGGTACAGTCTGGTCATCATGTAGTTAAATTCTTCCACCTGGTGTTTACTAAGACAGCTCACAGGATGTGTCTTAGAACAAGATCTATAGCCCTTGAGAAAGAACTAAAGGTCCTTGACTGTGCTTAATGACTACATCATTATGATTTGGTCTCCTTTGACTGTTTTCCTTTGTTTCTCCTTTTCCCATTTCTCTGATTAAACTTACTCTTTGCCTACAGTTTTTTTTTTTTTTACAGACAAAAAGCAGGCAGAGGACATGGCAGGGGCGAAGGACTATAGGGTCCTGCTTCATTTCAGATTTAGTGCCCACTTCCACTAAATCCAAGATAATCCAGGATATATCTTCTCCAGCAGATCTTCCCGACCCAGGAATCAAACCGGGGTCTCCTGAATTGCAGGTGGATTCTTTACCAACTGAGCTATGAGGGAACCCCTAATCTCATCTCAAGATTCTGCAAAGTCTCTTTCAGATGTTAGCACATGAACCTATCTTTTGGGGAGACCATCATTGAATCCATTGTAATCATGCTCTCTAAATAAGCTGCCTTGAGAAAATATTATATTCAACAATTGTAATGATGTAGCAAATGTTTAAAAATATTTCACTTTTAATTTTTAAGATGTGGAGTGATTAAAGAATTTGCCTGGCCAGAGATTAGGAATGCTAATTACCAGCTGCAGACACGTCTCTGCTAGTCATGGGAGCTGATCACTTTGGAGATTGGGAAGATAAAACACCACATGACTCGCTGTATCAGTTGAGTGGGATGCAGACATAGGCAGAGCAATTTGCTGTTAGAGGGACACAAGAACTTATGGAGTGTTTCCCTTCTAGGGGCCATGCTACAAAGATGCTCTGGGGTCCTTGAAACTACCCAGGTTTGTGTCATACCACTTGAGTGAAACACTTTTAGTATGAAGCAAATAACTTTGAGTTAGGATGTCTTTATGAAAGATGTACATAGACTTGTACTTGATCAAAAAAAATCTAATAGTTAGATGTTCCATAATGAAAAAAGACTATTTCCGTTGCAGTTCTTGGCACATACTTTTGGTTTCAGAAATAGCTGTGTCTTGGTTTGGTCGTCTGCACTGTGCCTTCTGTCATTTGGCACTTCCAGCCTGTAGTAACTAAAAGGAATCAGCAGTTTATGAGAGCATGACAGACTAATGGGAGGGCAGATTTTGGTCGGATAAACACATTTAACTGCAAAGTTTTTATCATGCCAAATCATACACCAGAGAAATCTTATTGCATAGAGATCATCCTTAAAGTGCTAAGACTAGATTTTCAAAGCTATTTGTTTTAATGGTGTCTCATTAGCTGATCTAAAAAACCCTTAAAACTTTTGAGTCATTCTTTTATCTTACAAATGTTGAGTATTCTTTGTAGACAGGAATTGTCTGTTAAAGTAATATTTGACATCTACTGAATCAAAAATACTTTACAATGAAAGGCTGACATCTGTTTACTATATAAAAAAGGGTGCTGTGTATTTTTACTAGAAGAATTTTCCTTTAATAAGGCAGCCAAAAGCCATCTACACACACCAAACCAATTTACAGCCAAACCTGTTGAATACTAACACAGTATCATGGATGCTTAGCGATCCATTTTTTTCAGTATTACTCTGATTTGGTATTGAGTTTGTATAGGAGATATGCTTCTTTTTTTTTTTTTTTTTTTGAGTGAAAGGAGAGAATAGCAATAAAAAGGTCTGGGTTAATTATTCATTTGGTGAGCTTTAATCTTTTCTGTGCTCTCAACTTTGATTTCATTATATTGGTAGTTGATCTTCCTTATTTAAGATCAAACTGCACTGAGTTCTTTTTCCGTTTTTTAATCAAGCAGTAGCAAACAGTCTGTGCCTTTGGCCAGTTCCACCTGAGATCTAAGTCACTGCAATTAGGAAGAGACCAGACAGAAGGCAGTCAACTTGGTAGAGTTTAAATCTGTGTGTAATCTCATACAGGTGCTGCTTCCTGTGCTCTGGAAAAATCCCTCATCACAAAACAGGCCAACTGAGCCACACCTGGGTTTAAGCAGAACATCTGGACCCACTCTTTGCTACTCACTCATGTTCTTCAAATCTTCCCAAAACAAATGGTGCTTTAGCTCAAGTCTGACACCAGAGATTTGTAAACCCTATGTGCACTGCCAAATCCAGTTTGATACGAAACACAGCTACTTTTCTTGAACCAAGTATGTTACAGATATGATACCCCTATCATATATTTCAATTAGCCAAGCCTCAAGTAATTTATGGGGGTCGTTTCTACCACTAGTAATAAATTTCATAATGGTATTAACAATTAGAGAATTTTTAAGGAAAGTTCAAGTCCAACAGCTATTAAATGCCCAAGCATTCATTGGTTATATGCTCTTTGTTTTCTAGTCATACAATCATTGAAAAATCCTGAAAATAGGGGTTTAACTATAATTAATTAAATGCCAGTTTCAGTGGGTCCTGGTTTCCTTAAGAAAAATCACCTATCAAACTTCTAAATGTCTAATTTTTACTTAGTGGAGCCACTTAATTCTTTGTACAAATCTGGAGGTTTTATAATTAAAAATATGTATTACAGGTATACTGTGGGCTTAGCGTTATGCTGAAATTTACTGATTATGCTGTAATTTACTGAATTATGTTGAATTTACTGATCTAGCAAACTTTTGGTGTAATTTGTGTGGCCTTAAATAGGGTCTTTCAGTAAGGGCTTTATGTGGAATTTTGGCATTTTGGCTCAGATGGTTACTAGTGA
This sequence comes from Bubalus bubalis, assembly GCF_019923935.1. NCBI lineage: Eukaryota > Metazoa > Chordata > Mammalia > Artiodactyla > Bovidae > Bubalus > Bubalus bubalis. Next base: position 47,565,110 of record NC_059171.1, on the reverse strand, counting down.
GTTCGGACGGTCAGGATGAAGAATGAATGGTATGGAGTAGGTATACCTTTTGTGGCTCCCATAAATGATGCAGAAACAGTGGGGATTATGTGGAGATCATCAATATATGTGTACATTTTAGATAAACACACTTAAATACATCTTCCAGTGTTAACATTTTGAACTGATAATCAGTTCATACAATGAGTTTAGTACACTTGAAATGCTGTCCTGTATATAGTTTGAATTCCCTGGTTTCAGTAGGTATTAGCCGGTGTTAGTCAAATTCACTATCTCCAAGAAGGCTTGGAAGTAAAGAGGTAGGAGGGGTTAGGGATCAAGGGCATGGGGGGACGGAGGGAATGATGGAGAAGGAGAGGATTGCTAGTTTAGTAGGAAGCACCAAATGATACCTTATATTCCTGAAGGATAGAGATTGAGAGAGACTCTACAGAGTACCTTTGGAATTCAGAGTAACTTGGATCTGATTCAGATGCTCCCAGTGTAGGGCTAATGGGAGAGCTCCTAGAAGAGAATGTGTATATGCCTTGACTTGGTAATGATGCCACTTGGCCCTGAATCAGACTTAATGCCTCTTAGCCTTGGAGCCCAGTCACTCAAATAATGAAAGCACTGAAAGTTCCAAAAGTTTCTCTGCAGCATGATTTGTTTTTGGTTGATTGGACGCACACTTATGATATTAAATGTATGAACTAACTGGGCTTTCAGGCTTGAGAATTCTCAAGTTGGTAATTTTTGTGAAATATTCTTTGAAAACCTTTGAAGCTGTAATCATTTCTTTCCCCTCTGAACCTCGTATTTTGTGATGTGAATAGATAAACTACCCATCTCAAAGGTTAAGTTTTCTAGGATCAATTTCTTATATCCAGAAGCAGTGAAGTTGAAAGGATTGCAGAGGGCATGGGAAGTGGGGGAGAAGAGCAAAAGTTTTATGAAGAGACATGCAGACAAAGCGTGAGTGTGCAGAATGAAAGCTTGAGTATTCTAGAAAGTATGCAAAAGGTTGGCCTTTGTAAGAGGACCAAGAAATACAAAGGACTAGTAAAATAAGCCATTGCTTGAAGCTCACACTTTGGAGAGAAGTGGCTCTTACAAGAGGAAGATGTGATAGAATACAACATAGGATCCCTGCCCTAAAATTGTGTGAGGGTCAAAGAATTTTTGGCAGGGAGAAAGAAGTTCCGAAACAGATACCCAATGGAGAGGCTGTGGGAGCTTCCAAAGACATAAAGAAAGTCAGCAGAGTAACCCAGGTTATAAATAATGGGGGTAACACATTGTCTGAGAGGAAGGAAATGAGTTTTATGAAGGCAGAGACCATGGCAGGGAGTATTTCTTTTCCCAGCTCCAGCACAAGGCCTGGCACACAGCGGGTAAGCAGTGCTTGAAGAATGAGTGGGGCTGGGGACTATAAAGGTATAAAACTGGGCAAAATCAGCAAGGATGGGAAAGTATTTCTTAGGCATTAGGATAAAAACAAAGAAAAAGAAGATGATTTTCTGAATAAAAGAAACTGTGCTAAGTTGCTTCAGTCATGTCTCACTTTTTGGGACCCCATGGACTGTAGCCCACCAGCCTCCTCTGTCCCTGGGATTCTCCAGGCAAGAATACTGGAGTGGGTTGCCATGCCCTCCTCCAGGGAATCTTCCTGACCCAGGGATGGATCCTGGGTGTCTCCTGCTTTGAAAGGTGGGTTCTTTACCACTAGGAAGCCCAAAAGAAACTGTAAAGGATAGCGCAAATTTGTTGGAAAATTAAGCCTGAACTCTTTTTTGGGAAATGTCTTTCTAAGTTTCAGATCATATTTTCCAATCAAAACATACCTACATGAGAATATAAACTCAAGATAAAATTCAGTGTCCCCATCAGATAGTTTAGCTGAATATCATTCAGATCTGTGATTGATAGCTACATTCCATGTGTTTCTACAGCCCAAGAGGAAGGTGCTTATTATCCCTAACATCTCACTGCTTAGTAGTAGCTAGTTGATTCCAAGTTCGTTAAACACCTGAAGTATTTTGACGAGGCTACGCAATGCTTTTGCATTCATGTTCTAAAAATGTGTTCAGTCATGTCCCACTCTTTGTGACCCCATGGACTGCAGCACACCAGGATTCCCTGTCCTCCACTATCTCCCAGAGTTTGCTCAAATTCATGTCCATTGTATTTGTGATGCTATCTGACCATCTCATCCTCTGCTTTCTCACCCATGTTCTAAAAATGAGAATGCACACACACACGTGTAATTATTTTCAACCTAAGATCCCTGACAGAAATACGTTCTTCTTTTATTTAATTATAACCTATCCCTCCAAGTGCTGTCAATAAGGTATTTTATAGATGGGGACAAATAAAGAAGGACTTTATTGGTTAAGAGACTTGAGTCTGGGACTTCCCTAGTGATTCATTGGTTAAGAATCCTCTTCCAATGTAGGGGATGTGGGTTCAATCTCTGGTTGGGGAACTAAGACCCCAAATGCCATGTGGTGTGATCAAAAACTAAACAATAATTTAAAGAATTAAAACCCTGGGTCTATAGAATTTTAGTGAAATCCTTAGAAATGATTCTCCATCATCTTAATTCAGGGACAAGCAGGACAAAGAGCCTGAAATGAAACGCTAAGGAAATCCAGGTCTTAATTTTGGTATTTACTGCAAGGATTGAGCTACAGGTATCATGAAGACCAAAACATTCAGGGTGACAGTCTTTATTCCTTCACAAGCCATACGGGAGGCTGCCTGAGATATTTTCCTTCCTCGTGTGGCTGGTAGAGGTTCACGCCAGTGAGTAGGTTGAGTAGCTGCCTCTGCATGCTGGATCCAATAAGGAGATCAAGCTCTTCACTTTCCCTCAGAGTCTCAGGTGGAACACAGGTTGGTCTCAGAGCGATGTTTTTGTTAAATCTCTTGAGGTTGAGGTTGATTAACTTTTAGGTGAAGCCACACTCTGAAATGAAGTTGAAAATGTCTTAACCTTCGAATAGGAATGGAATTCTCCCCAGTCATTACTAGCATCCACTGATGTTACAAATTTGTGGACGGATGTTATCCATTAAGGTGAAAGCAGAAAGAGGCTGTAAAGTTGACTTAGAAGGCTAAGTACTTTACCTTCAGGGAAGTGCATATAAAAATCTGTGCTGAACTGAATATATAGTCATAGTTAAGACTTTGAACACCTGGTGTTCAAACTGGCCAGGCAAAGTCATATAAAATACTGACATACTTTCTACTTACTGTTATTTTGATCTTCAGGCAGGTTAGTCTTTTTATTATGGCTGCTTAGGAATTTAGCCTCAGTGATAGGTCAACCCAGATGGCAGGTACTGAATGCCAACCGTGTGCTGGCACAAAGCCTGGATGAAGTCTAGTCCTAGGTCCAGACTAGATTTGTCAGGACCTGGTTGGTCTAATTTTAGCTTGGGTGAATGGAAATAATGGTTAAGTTCTTTAGTTCTTAACACTTTTTCTTGGTGATGTGACAAGTTGACATTTTTCAGAGAGATCAAAATCTGCAAGGCACTGCATGCCTGGCTTGGTTAGCTGAGCTGGTTGGAAACATGGGATTAATGAAGCTAAGGTTCCATTCACATCTGGCCCAAGTTGCTTTGAAGGTGAAAAACAGTTCCCTAGCCACAGGCTGTATCTCTAACACTGCCTAGCTTCTTGATTTGCCAATAATCGCCATAGTTCAGAAGGAGGACTACTATAGAGTGGATAGAGAGAGTGGTGTTCAGGGAAAATCCTCTGTCATTCCTGGAAAAATAATTGAAAGTTCATGTACTGTGATGACAATTCAGTAGCATCATTTCTGTCCCTGAACAGCCTTGTTAAGGTGACCACACATGAGAGAGTGGAACCTGAGACTACCTTCATAAAAATCAAACTTCCGTGTGTGGATTGAAATATATGAGCTTCCCAGATGGCACTAGTGGTAAAGAACCCACTTGCCAATGCAGGAGACATAAGATCCTGGGTTGGGAAGATCTCCTGGAGGAGGAAATGGCAACCCACTTCAGTATTCTTGTCTGGAGAATCCCATGGACAGAGGCGCCTGCCGGGCTACAGTCCATGGGGTCACCAAGAGTTAGACATGACTGAAGCAACTTAGCACAACACAGCATTAGAATGTATGGAAAAGAATAGTGAATTTTTATTGAGCATTTCCTGCCTATCTGGTATTCTAAGCTTTTCCATCTGTATTAACCTATATAATCTTCATAATAGCTGTATGAAATAGTCTCAGTAGCCCTATTTTATCCATAGGGAAACTGAGGCATACAGACCATCATCCATTTACTCCAGGGGCAGATGGCAGGCTTGCTCCAGAGCTCTTATATTCACCACTGCACTCCACTTGAGCACTGCTTGGAGAGGGAATGCATTAGCTTGCCAGTCAGCTCTCACATAGATGAGAGCTATCCAAGGACTAATCTTGGTTCACTGGTGAATGGGAGCTACCTAATGGTCTTTGATTCTATTGCTGAACTACCAAGTCTACCAATTAGCTAAAATTAGTCCATGAAATTTTCATTCTTTCAACACCTGTGACATGTTAAATCAAGAAAATGTGCACTTGAATGTTTCTTTGCAAATATCTTTGGGTGTTTTTGAAAAAGCCTTCCAAATTGAAAGATATCTCTACTATCCATCCAATAAAACATCACATAAGTTGCTGCATGGGATAGAACTAGACATTCAAAAATTAAAGACATGACCCTCTGCTGCTTTCCTCCTGTCAGCCTCACAAACAAGTCCAATCTGCCTGATGGAAAAAGAACCCTCCCATTGGCCCCAGTTTTCCAACAGTCTGTTCATATCCACATGTCCTTGCTTTTAAGCTTGAGTTCTGACAGCCACTCTTATTCCTTAATCCACTGCGATGTGTTTTACTGCTCTATTCTACTGAAATAAGTCCCTTGAACAGTATCACTCCTCTTTTGTAAGGTTACTCTATCTTCTCTGGGTCCTTTTATTCTACCTGCCCTCTCCAGAATATTTGCTCTCACTTCTCAACACAGCTTTTATATTCGTTACGCTGTGACATCGAGGTAAGTTTCTTTTACCTCTCCTGTCTGTTTCACTTGCTCAGGCTGGCTCATACACAGGCGTTGCCTTACGTTCTTATCCTGAGCCCTCTCTTCTCTCCATCCTCTGTTCTTACCCTGGTTAATCTTCTTTTCACCCAGGAACCCGACAATGACTTGTGTCTGCAAGATGCCAAAATCTAATCTATGTCATCCTGAATTCTCTTCCAAGGCATTTTTCCATCTCCTTGTTATTTATTTTTCTTCTGACTGGCCTACCAATATTTCAGATTCAATTTGTCCAAACTATGTCCCTGCCTCCAGACTACTCTTGAACTATGCCAAGCTGGAAATCTGACTTATCATTAGCTTTTCCCCGTCCCTCATTCCCCATATCCAAGGGTTTGCCAAATCCTGTTGGTTCTATTTCCAAAAACCTTTTGGAATCAGTCTGTATTCCAATTCTATGGGAATAATTGAGAATTTTTATCCAAAATTACTGAGCATCTACTGTATGTTAGGCATTAGGCTAGGAGTACAAAGGTAGATAAGAGTTCATTCCCCTATCAGGGACCCTCCAGTTCCAGAGAGGGGACAGAAGGAAACAAGGCACTAGTTCGTATGGCAAGAAGTCTGCAGAGTGTGTCCTGTGACGCACACCTGGGAGAACAATGTGCCGTCAGCACAGGAAATGCAATCAGGTAATCCAATTCATTAGAGTTTGCTTGTAGCACACTACCACTTTCTGAGCGCCAGGAAACACTTAATTGCTTCCCAGGTGGCTCAGTGCTAAAGAATGCCTGCAAAGCAGAAGACACAGGTTCGGTCCCTGGGTTGGGAAGATCCCTTGGCAAAGGGCATGGCAACCCACTCTAGCATTCTTGCCTGAGAAATCCCATGGACAGAGGAGCCTGGCAGATTACAGTCCATGGGATTGCAAAAGAATCAGACACAATGTAGCCACTAAAACAAAAACAATTACATAAACAATGCTTAGTCTTTTACCACTAGTTGAGAGTTTTTTTTAGCAATGATGTTTATTATGCTAAGTGTGATCTGCTTCTCTCTGCTGGCAGTGAGAATTTGAGTATTCTGAAAGCCTACCTGCTTTGTGCTATGTGACCCATGTGAAATTTAGAGTTGCCCTGTAATTTCATATCACGGAGCATAAAATATAGGAATTTCTGTCATAAAGGACCACTCAAAATTGTCACTGTGGCTCTTACTGCTGCTGCTGCTAAGTCGCTTCAGTAGTGTCCGACTCTGTGCGACCCCACAGACGGCAACCCACCAGGCTCCCCCTTCCCTGGGATTCTCCAGGCAAGAACACTGGAGTGGGTTGCCATTTCCTTCTCCAATATATGAAAGTGAAAAGTGAAAGTGAAGTCGCTCAGTTGTGGCCGACTCTCAGCAACCCATGGACTGCAGCCTACCAGGCTCCTCCGTCCATGGGATTTTCCAGGCAAGAGTACTGGAGTGGGGTGTCATTGCCTTCTCCGATGGCTCTTACTAGAACTGGAGATATATATATATATATATATATATATATATATATATAACAACATTGAAAAAAATTTTAACACTACATTTTAGAAACTTTAAAAACAATATACTTGGATGTGGAAGAGTAGTTTATTAGCTCAAAATTTCATATTTGACTCAAATATTCTTGTGTTTGGGGTATTGCTATTAAAACCATGATTGTATGTTAAAATGGTTATATACTGGCAATTTTATATGACTCAACCTAAGTAAACTAAAACTATTTTTTTTTATTGCTTTTTTTTTTAAGTTATTAGGAACAGTAAAATTGAGCATATGTACTATGGTTTTTAAGGTTCCCTTAGTGGCTTGGTGGTAAAGAATCTGCCTGCCACGGAGGAGATGCAGATCCCTGGGTCGGGCAGAGCCCCTGGAGAGGAAAATGGCAACCTGCTCCAGTATTCTTGTCTAGGAAATCCCTTGGACAGAGGAGCCTGGCAGGCTGGGGTTGTAGAGTCTGACGTGACTTAGTGACTAAACAGGAGAAGGCAATGGCACCCCACTCTAGTACTCTTGCCTGGAAAATCCCATGGATGGAGGAGCCTGGTAGGCTGCAGTCCATGGGGTTGCTAGGAGTCGGACATGACTGAGCAACTTCACTTTCACTTTTCACTTTCATGTATTGGAGAAGGAAATGGCAACCCACTCCAGTGTTCTTGCTTGGAGAATTCCAGGGATGGCAAAGCCTGGTGGGCTGCCGTCTAGGGGGTTGCACAGAGTTGGATATGACTAAAGAGACTTAGCAGCAGCAGCAGTGACTGAACAACTATAGTTTTTAGGGGAACCAAGGAGTGGTCATCCTTATGGCTTGGCCATCAGTATTCTTTATTCTAATTTTATTCCTTTGATTTTTTTTATTCCAATAAATATTCTTTAATGTTTAATACTTTACTCTCTCTGACATGAATGTATATTTTGGGGATGGGGCATTTTGACAAATCATCATTTAAATGCTCTCACTTAAGTAGTGCTTGGATTTGGAGCTCCCTAGCATGGCTATGGAAGTCAGCAGTGGGAAGAACTAGGTTTCTGTTTTTAAAAACAAAGCATCTAAGAGTCAGGGATATTAACATACCCTGCACTAACATACCCACCACCCTAACATATGGAGTAAATGATTCATAGAAGTGTGACTAGAGCTCTTTCTGTTCACAGAAGGCAAGAAAATATACAAGAGTTGGGAGAGAGAGAGAAAGTAACTGAGGGCATTTGTGATGGTATTAAAGAGTCATCTCTAGGCAACCATGACCTTCCGGTTTCTGTGAGTTCATACTCTGCTGGCCACACTATCTAGGGCTCCTTCTGATGTCATCCTTCCCACCAGATCTTTGCTTTTACTTTGGTCTCCAAGTTACCAGAAGAGATGTTCTGTGGCAGGAGGAGTAGGTTCTTATGGCTACGGGAACTGAGATGAGACTTCATCATCAATTCTAAGAATTGGGAAAATACAAATACGATTCTTTAAAGAAAATCAGGTTTCTAATGTGAACTATTCTGTTACTTTGATATATTTGTTATCACTCATATTTCTAAAGAAACAGATAAAAGATTAAATGGAACAAACATTTCAGCTATCATTCTTTTCATATGGTCCTTGGAAATGTATTCAAGGAAATTTTGGGAAAATTTTCAACTACCAATTGTGTTCAGTATAAGTTTTATTTGCTGATTAATATAATGAAACACTCAGTTTTCTTTTTTGCCAAAATATGTAATCCAAAGTGGAAGGCATAACTTCTTGACATTGTATTCCAGAGGCTCTCTGGAGATACGTGATATTTTAGTGTTTTCTTTATAATTAATAATAAAAGACTATTTTGAAAATATATTACTGCCAATAGAACAAAGATATTAATCCTAAAGTTACTATTCTACTTTCAGGGTAGGTATATTTAAAATTTTTATTTAAGGAAAACTACCAATTGAAAACATCACCCTATTTTTCTGTAGAACTTTTAAAGAACATGGAACTAAAATGTAGTTTGCTTAGAAAAGTCACTAGTCTTCTTGGTACATTGACAAAGTACTCACAATTCTGTTTGAACATTTGAAGTCTGTTGTATCATGCTCTGGACAAACTTTTAGATTAAAAAAAAAACTTAGCTAATTGACCTATTTTAAGTCTTCTCACTATGTTCCCAGCCTAAAGAGCAGAGTGCTTTTCTAAAGAGCTGGATTTTTTATGAGGTGTTAAATCAACATTGCCAAATGTAACTTTGTGGAGCTCACTGCACCCTTATAGTAGAGCAATGCAGGCTACTTGATCATTTGTGTATCTTTAATAGCCCACAATTAACCCTTCTTATAAGGAAATGTGTGGGATGTCTTGGTTATATATAAATCATCATGAATAGAATGCATTCATATTTATACAGGACCTAGGCCAGGAATCCCCTCCACATATCCCTCCACGTATCCATTTATATTTGTTCTGCACACTTTAAAATGTTGGCAGGACAGACTGCATGCATGGCATCTTGGATAGTGATGCATTCTTGATACACTGATGGAAAAAAATGGGTAAACCAGCTTGGGTTTCCTAGACTTTTAGGAAGAGGGGAGAGAAGAATTTTGTTTCCAGAACATGGCAATATCTGTTACCTCCAGACAGTCCTCTCCAGTTCAGTGTAAATTATCTCATATTCATTGTATTACATAATCCTCAAAGCTACCCTGAGAGCTGAAGAGGGCAAATGGTACCCTCAAGTCGTAGTAGAGGAAACTATGCCCAAGAGAATTGGCTTGAAAAATATTGAAAGTGGCCTTCAAAGCCACTTTCCTTACTAGTACTTTCTTTATAGAAATCTCAGTGTGGTTTTAGGAAGTTTAAGACAAAGCTTAAAAAGATCTTGACTTAAAATCACTTTAGAAATAAGTAAAGAGAAACAGCAAGTAAGATAGCCTTTAATATTATTTCTCAGAATTATTAAGGCTGGTAACAAGTATTCCAAGTGGTGACCTGGAACCAGACTGTTTGGGTATAAATCCAGATTCTTCTACTACCAATGTCGCTTAGATGAATAATATTTCTTTTCATAGTGATATCTTTATTCAGAAGAAAACAATGAAAATATTACCTTCTAAGGCTGTTCAGAAGATTAAATGTCAAAACATGTAGCAGTCAGTAATAGCATTCTAAACACTACTATCACTGCTATGTTGTAGCAAATGGGATTTTCCAAAGATGACAGTACCTTCCATCCCACATATTCTTCCACAATGTATCTTGCTACTCCCCACATCCAGAGGAGAGTCTAGTTCCTCTTGCCTTGAGTTTGGGTGGGCCTATGACTGCTTCAGAGCGTCCCTGGTGACTTGGATGGTAAAGGATCTGCCTGCAATGCAGAAGACCTGGGTTTCATCCCTGGGTTGGGAAGATCCCCTGAAGAAGGGAATGGCTACCCACTCCAGTATTCTTGCCTGGAGAATCCCATAGACAGGGGAGTCTGGTGGGCTACAGTCCATGGGGTCACAAACAGTTGGACACGACTGAGCGACTAAGCACATGCACATGACTGCTTCAACACACAGATTACAGTGGGACTTGAGTGGCTTGGTCACGAGAAGTGATGCACTTGCTGGAATACTCAAGCTTGGAGTCCTAGGTAACAAGGAAGAAGTCCAATTACTCTGAGGCCCCCATGCTGGGAGGAAGCCAAGTCACACAGGGAAGCTACACATAAGTGCTCTGGTCAACAGGCCTAGCCTTTGATTCATCCTAGCCCAGATGTGTCAGTGAAGGAGACTGTGGGTGATTCCACCCTCCTGTTATCAAGTCACCTCCAGCTTTCCTAGCTGAGATCCCAGACATTGTGGGGAAGAGATAAACTATTCCTGCATGCCCTGTCCAGATTCCTCACTCACGGAATCTGTAAGCATCTGGTTTGGGCTACAAAATTTTGGATTATTTTTTTATACAGCAATAGTACCTGGAACATGGCGTCTTTCCAACTCCATGAACATAGTAATCATATGTCTTATTCATTACTTAACATTTGTAATCTAGCATATAATAGTCTATTTGTTGAATGATGTATCATATTTTAAATACCTCATTGTTGCACAACTAGATAGTTTTCCATTATTCTCAGTGATTCCACTTATCACTTGGAGTGAATACCTGAGAGTGGAACTGCTGAGTCTTGATATGGAGATACCAGAACATTTAATCACCATTATTGCCCATGAAGAATCATCCATAGAGAGCCTATCAAAGTCAAACCATCAGCATATACTTTAAAAGAAGAATCTGTGCCCATTAAATGCAGAAGACTGATTCATAAACCAGAATGATGGCTTTTGAAGAGAGCACCAATATATTAAAACAGAAGATTTGCTAGCCCTGGTGGTTCTTCACTTGATGTCTAGAAGTCCAAGAAAGTTGTGAAAAAGAGGTCTATCAGTTCAGTTGCTCAGTTGTGTCCAGACTCTTTGCGACCCCATGAATTGCAGCACGCCAGACCTCCCTGTCCATCACCAACTCCCCGAGTTCACTTAAACTCATGTCTATCGAGTCGGTGATGCCATCCAGCCATCTCATCATCTGTCGTCCCCTTTTCCTCCTACCCCCAATCCCTCCCAGCATCAGAGTCTTTTCCAATGAGTCAACTCTTCCCATCAGGTAGCCAAAGTACTGGAGTTTCGGATTTAGCATCATTCCTTTCAAAGAACACCCAGGACTGATCTCCTTTAGAATGGACTGGTTGGATCTCCTTGCAGTCCAAGGGACTCTCAAGAGTCTTCTCCAACACCACAGTTCAAAAGCATCAATTCTTTGGCGCTCAGCTTTCTTCACAGTCCAACTCGCACATCCATACATGACCACTGGAAAAACCATAGCCTTAACTAGACGGACCTTTGTTGGCAAAGTAATGTCTCTGCTTTTCAATATGCTATCTAGGTTGGTCATAACTTTCCTTCCAAGGAGTAAATATCTTTTAATTTCATGGCTGCAATCACCATCTGCAGTGATTTTGGAGCCCCCCAAAATAAAGTCTGACACCATTTCCACTGATTCCCCATCTATTTCCCATGAAGTGATGGGACCAGATGCCATGATCTTCGTTTCCTGAATATTGAGCTTTAAGCCAACTTTTTCACTCTCCAATTTCACTTTTATCAAGAGGCTTTTGAGTTCCTCTTCACTTTCTGCCATAAGGGTGATGTCATCTGCATATCTGAGGTTATTGATATTTCTTCCAGCAATCTTGATTCCAGCTTGTGCTCCTTCCAGTCCAGCGTTTCTCATGATGTACTCTGCATAGAAGTTAAATAAGCAGGGTGACAATATACAGCCTTGACGAACTCCTTTTCCTATTTGGAACCAGTCTGTTGTTCCATGTCCAGTTCTAACTGTTGTCTCCTGACCTGCATATAGGTTTCTCAAGAGGCAGGCCAGGTGGTCTGGTATTCCCATCTGTTTCCGAATTTTCCACAGTTTATTGTGATCCACAATCAAAGGCTTTGGCATAGTCAATAAAGCAGAAATAGATGCTTTTCTGGAACTCTCTTTTTCAGTGATCCAGCGGATGTTGGCAATTTGATCTCTGGTTCCTCTGCCTTTTCTAAAACCAGCTTGAACATCAGGAAGTTCATGGTTCATGTATTGCTGAAGCCTGGCTTGGAGAATTTTGAGCATTACTTTACTAGCATGTGAGATGAGTGCAATTGTGCGGTAGTTTGAGCATTCTTTGGCATTGCCTTTCTTTGGGATTGGAATGAAAACTGACCTTTTCCAGTCCTGTGGCCACTGCTGACTTTTCCAAATTTGCTGGCAGATTGGGTGTAGCACTTTCACAGCATCATCTTTTAGGATTTGAAATAGCTCAACTGGAATTCCATCACCTCCTCTACCTTTGCTCATAGTGATGCTTTCTAAGGCCCACTTGACTTCACATTCCAGAATGTCTGGCTCTAGGTCAGTGATCACACTATCGTGATTATCTGGGTCATAAAGCTCTTTTTTGTACAGTTCTTCTGTATATTCTTGCCACCTCTTCTTAATATCTTCTGCTTCTGTTAGGTCCATACCAGTTCTGTTCTTTATCGAGCCCATCTTTGCATGAAATGTTCCCTTGGTATTTCTTGAAGAGATCTCTAGTCTTTCCCATTCTGTTGTTTTCCTCTATTTTTTTTTTTGCATTGATCCCTGAGGAAGGCTTTCTTATCTCTCCTTGCTATTCTTTGGAACTCTGCATTCAGATGCTTATATCTTTCCTTTTCTCCTTTGCTTTTCGCTTCTCTTCTTTTCACAGCTATTTGTAAGGCCTCCCCAGACAGCCATTTTGCTTTTTTGCATTTCTTTTCCATGGGGATGGTCTTGATCCCTGTCTCCTGTACAATGTCACGAACCTCCGTCCATAGTTTATCAGGCACTCTATCTATCAGATCTAGGCCCTTAAATCTATTTCTCACTTCCACTGTATAATCATAAGGGATTTGATTTAGGTCATACCTGAATGGTCTAGTGGTTTTCCCTGCTTTCTTCAATTAAAGTCTGAATTTGGCAATAAGGAGTTCACGATCTGAGCCACAGTCAGCTCCTAGTCTTGTTTTTGCTGACTGTATAGAGCTTCTCCATCTTTGGCTGCAAAGAATATAATCAATCTAATTTCGGTGTTGACCATCTGGTAATTTCCATGTGTAGAGTCTTCTCTTGTGTTGTTGGAAGGGGGTGTTTGCTATGACCAGTGTGTTCTCTTGGCAAAACTCTATTAGCCTTTGCCCTGCTTCATTCCGTATTCCAAAGCCAAATTTGCCTGTTACTCCAGGTGTTTCTTGATTTCCTACTTAGGTTGTGTCAAATATTTGTGCAAGTCTAATTTATCTTATGTGTTCTTAAATTAAGGCAAGCTGTTACAAGCATGATGAGTTCTCTCTCTTTTTGCCAGACTTATCTTGTGTTCAGGGATTCCAATGACGAAGTCAAAGGAACTTTGAGGCATAGTTTCTCTAGCAAATGCTGTTAGCAGAGTCACATATTGGATCGTATCTGAATGCAACACGTCCCATCCATCATTTGATCAACTCTGACAGAATATAGTGGTGGTAGTCAAATTTAAGGGTCCAGTAGAAATAAACATTAGTTTATTTATGATGGAGTAGTTAGAAAAAATGTCCCCCCCACCCCCTGTTCACTGAAGAATAAACATAATAGAATGTATTGGGATTTGAGGTCAGAGAACAAGAGGGTTAAATTCTAGGCAGCTCATTGTAATATCGGGATATTCTCTTACCAGTTTTTGTGAAGGCTAAATGAGTTAACACATGAAAGATCCAGTCACAATGGATGGCATAGCAGTATTCCACAAATGTTATTGGAATCCAAATTTACGTTTCTGTACATCTGTCACTGACTTCAGAATTAGAGCATCCTTTTCCCTGTATAGTAATAATTCTGGAATTTTTCAAACCACAAGCTAGTTCAAACTTATGCTGATTTGTAAGATAGAGATAACATCTTTCCTTCCATTATTTGTACTATTGATAACCAAGTGAGCACCACATAAAAATCATCTCATAGCATGAGTTACTAGATAAGTCATACCTGTTCATCTTATTTTAGTTTTAATTGCAGAAGATGATTTTTCTTTTATTTAATTGAAGTATAGCTGATTTACAATGTTGTGTTGGTTTCAAGTGTATAGCCAGTGATCAGTTATATGTATATTATTTTTCAAATTATTTTCCCATTTAGATCATTACAAAATATTGAGTATAGTTCCCTATATAGTAGGTCTTTGTTGGTTATCTATTTTACATATAGTAGTGTGTACATGTTAATCCCAAACTCCTATTTTATTCATCCCCCTGTTCCCCTTTGGTAACCTTGTTTGTTTTCTATGTCTGTGAGTCTATTTCTGTTTATAAATAAGTTTATTTGTATCATTATTTTTAGATTCGACAAAAAAGTGATATCATATTATACTTGTTTTCCTCTGTCTGACTTACTTCACTTATTTACTTGACCTAATAATCTCTAGGTCCATCCATGTTGCTGCAAATGGCATTATTTCTTTCTTTTCTATGGCTAAGTAATATTTCATTGTATATATACCACACAGAAGATGACTTCTGATTCTATTCTTCAGCTCTGAAATTGTATCATATCTTTCAGAACTTGTGTTTTTTCCATGCATCCATAGAGGCCATGAATTAAAGTGTAGTTAGGTTAATATTCATTTGTGGCTTAGACAGTAAAGAATCTGCCTGCAGTGCAGGAGACTCAGGTTCTGTCCCTGGGTTGGGAGGATCCCCTGGAGAAGGGGATGGCTACCCACTCCAGTATTCTTGCCTGGGAAATGCATGGAGAGAGGAGCCTGGTGTGCTACAGTCTGTGGGATCACAAAGAGTTGGACACAACTGAGAGAGTAACACTTTCACTTTCAGGTTAATATTACTAGAAGTCAACTCAGAATTTATTTGATTTTGTTATCATGTCATTGTATTGATTAAGAAACTGAAGTCCAAATGGATCATGTCTGAAAAAGCAAAAGCAAACTGAGTAACCATCCAACAAAATGCTCTCATTTTATGCATTTAGGGAGGGTATGTATTTATTGTTATAAATCAAAGACTACCTCTGAGGAATTATGTCTTCTATTGCAGTGCTTTACCTAACAACTTCCCTGTGGTTTTATGTCATACATTAAAAAAAAATAATTTTATTTATTTATTTTTGGCTGCGCTTGGTCTTCGTTGCCGCGTGGGCTTTTCTCTAGTTGCAGCAAGCGGAGGCTACCCTCCAGCTGCAGTGCACAGGCTTCTCGTTGCGGTTTCTTCTCTTGCTGCGGAGCACAGGCGATAGGACCTGTGGGTTCAGTAGTTACAACTCCCCGTTTCTAGAGCACAGTTTCAATCGTTGTGGCTCATGGGCTTAGTTGCTCTGCAGCCTGTGGGGTCTTCCGGGATCAGGGATTGAACCCGTGTCTCCTGCGTTGCCAGGAGGATTCTTTACCACTGAGCCACCGGGGCAGCTGCAAGTCATACAGTTGATATTACCGAATTAATACTAAAAATTTAGACGCCCCAATTGCTAATTGAGAAAATGCTTCACACTAGGTTTGAATAAGGTTCTTATGAAAACATTGGGTAAGATTTAGAAAGTTTGTTTGCTACAAAAGGAATTATAAAGTTATTTGAGCTGGAACACGGGGTGACTTTATAGTGACAAATCCTCAGGTGATTGTTATGATCTTAGTGTCCTTTGTATACTTTTCATTTTGTCTTGAGTCTTAAGTCCAAACAGAGTCACTGAAATAACAAAAGAATGAAGTAAGTTCCTGGGTAGATTTGAAGCTCAGTTTGACTCCTTATATGGTTAAACTGTATTAAAGTTCCCATTTGCCTTTGGATGAGAGGAACATAAAAATGTACATTAATTGCTGATGAAAGTTAGAATCATTTATTGTCACAAGAAGGATTTGATTTGTCTTGCTTACACAGGCACTGAGAGCAGGTGCATATTTATATCTACAGAATTTATACTTTCCTTCCTTTCCCTGGAAATGAATTGTCAAAGTTTTTTTTTTCTATGCTCTCCTAACAAAATGTTATCTGATCAGAACAACTTGCCAATCAACCTTTGCCAACTCAGAAATAATCAGGACAGAATATATACTATTAACATTGCTGAGACCACACCGTGGGTTAAAATCAACTGCTTTCTTTAATCATCTCACGTATTTGTTATTTTGTTTTTTGGTGGTAGAAACTTATCATAAGACTGTGGGTAACTTAGACTAATTTTTTTTCTCCAGCAGTTCTCAAGAAAAATTTTCCCAGCTCCCTTCCTATTTAAAAAAATGAAACACATTCCCTCTTTTTTTTTTTTTGGACAAGAATTTTAACAACTATAACTCTGAAAAGGGCTGAGGTAGAAGTGAAAATTTTACAAATGTTATTAGACACAGTTATATATTTACTTTTTGCAGTCAAGGAACTAGAAACGGTAAAGCATAAAAGAAAAAGTAGACTATTTGCTTAAAACAGAAGTCAGAATGTTGCACAAGAGCTGTCTATAAAACGGGAAATATTGCTTGACTGTTTTGAATCTGTTCCAAGACTCCTTAGCACCCCCACCCCTCCACCTTACCCCAGTCAGGTTACCTGTGTTGTTTGTCGATTACCTAGAAGTGGCAAAGGGGATTGTGAAGGGGGAAAGGAATAGAAATAAAAGTGCTTTCTTTGCAAAATAGGGAGCGTCCATTCAACATTTCCCACTCTATGTATATGAAAGGAAATAAATTAGAAGACCACAGTGAGGGATCTCATCGATTATTTCTAATACAAAATCTCTCTAAATTTTAAATCTGCTAATTTTCTTTTTTTTAAATTTTATTTTATTTTTAAACTTTACATAATTGTATTAGTTTTGCCAAATATCAAAATGAATCCGCCACAGATATACATGTGTTCCCCATCCTGAACCCTCCTCCCTCCCCATACCATCCCTCTGGGTCGTCCCAGTGCACCAGCCCCAAGCATCCAGTATCGTGCATCGAACCTGGACTGGCAACTCGTTTCACACATGATATTTTACATGTTTCAATGCCATTCTCCCAAATCTTCCCACCCTCTCCCTCTCCCACAGAGTCCATAAGACTGTTCTATACATCAGTTGCTAATTTTCTCTTTAGGTGTCCAGATGAAGGCAAAGAAGATGCTATCTAGTGTCTATTATCCCACGATGGCTAAGAAAGTTTAAGCATTATGTGTTCCTCCTGCTTAAGCCCTATAGTATATCCACATGATGACAGCAACATGGGAAAAAGTCAGCAACAAGTCTTTCTGAAATTTTTATTTCTTTTGCAATATTGTGTCAAATATCCAGTTGGATTTTCTTTAAGCTGGTTGTTTGACCACTGTGGGGTAGAGGGAGGTGAGAGAGGGAAGGAAGGAGAGAGTGACTGGCGGGAGGTTCAGATTATTTCATCCTGATCTTTTGCAACATGTGGTGGTCAAGGCTCATTGACTCTACATGGTTGAACCACATGAAATTGCTGTTTTTATTGGTCAAAATGGTTACATATCAGCAATTTCATATGCTGCAACTTGTTAGGCAGTAGTGAACACCTATGCTTTTGTTATTCCTTAATTTAGCAAGTATTTATTGAGTCCCACTTTATATAAAAGAATGTAAAACACCAAAGCCTTTTCTAGAGCCCCTTGACTGGGGCCTTGAATGCTCTTATTTCTTTTAAGACTACTTAAGTGGTCAAAATTACTTACTTTGGGAGTTAGTGTAATGCGTTTCCTTCCCCCCACCTTTTTGCTGTTGTTGTTGCTCTGCAGTGCTCTTGATTTTCACATAAGGGTGGTTAACTTCTACATGTAATTTTCATCTTAACTTTCCATTTAACATGAGAAAAATATTTCATGTTATAAAATTTTCATAACTCTATTTCAAGGGCTATAAAATATTTCTTTAAGTGGATAGTTTATTGGCCATTCCTATATTTGGGGAACATTTAGATAGTTGGTAACTGTCTTTGCGCCTAAAGTTTTTTTTCCTGTTTGCAGGTTATTTCCCTAGGATAGAGTCCCCAAAGTGGAATTACTTGGTCAAAGGGTATGAACATAGAAAAATCTCTTGATACACATGTCAACTGGAAATAGCTGTAGTTTTACTACTGCTTGATATATGAAGTTTGACTCCTCATCAGTCACAGGATATGTTAAAAACAGTTTAAAATGACTTGCTTACATGGTGGTCCCAAACCGTATTCAATGACGATGTCATAGTCCAGATAAAGGAAGAGGTTTGGAATTGCTCATTATCAAGAGAACCAATAGCTTTTCTCAGAGGGAATGGCGTCTGAATAAGCTGATATCGAAAAGAAAGGCTAAGTTCCCAACACACACAAGATTTCTTAAAGTTCTGTTAGTAATTACTTTTGCCTTGAGGAAATGAGGGAAAAGGAGACCAAGTGTCAGCCTATGTTTGGGGAATTTTCTAAAGAATATGTTACAGTTTTCACACCCTGGGAAAGAAGAAGTAAAAAGCAGAATATGTTTAGGTTTAGTGTATTTTTGCTTAACATATATGATAAACCAGAGGTATTTTAGTATTGGTTAATAACATCTATCAGCATATTTAAAAATTCCTGCATATTTACTATAATGTATCTTCTCAGTTAAGGAAACCATTTTCCAAATGTTTGCTCTACAGACAGTATACTTTAAATCCAGTGTCTCAAATATTATGTTATATATAATAAAACTTTAGGTGTTAAACAATTGACAAAAGGATAAATTTTCATGCTCAGAATATTTTGTTTTCTAAGACAAAAGTCCAAAATACTTGATCCATGTATGTACATGTACCCTTTAAAGTATTCCTTAGTTATTCTGGAAAACTAAGGTGCTACTTGGGCTTCCCAGGTGGCTCAGTGGGCTCAGTGGTAGAAAATCCACCTGCCAAGCAGGAGACTCAGGTTCAATTCCTGAATTAGGTAGATCCCCAGGAGAAGGAAATGGCAACCCACTCCAGTATTCTTGCCTGGAAAATCCCATTCACAGAGAAGCCTAGTGGGCTGCAGTCCACGGGATTACAAAGAGTCAGACACAACTGAGCGGCTAAACAACAAATCTTCCTAAATAAAGCAATTGGACTAATGCTACTGAGACTCTATAACTTCTATGGGTCTGAGGAGAAAACAAGCTAATGAAGAATAAGTGCCACAGGTGATGAATTTGGTCAGTGGGGAACTCGGGGAGAGGAGGAACCACAGGGTCAAGGTGTGACTGCTATGTATGTTGGCCATCTTACCCGTCCAGATGATGCTTAGAGACTGGCTTACCCTAAAATCCAGGGCCCAGTGTGATTCAAGTGGGATCATTAACATCACATGAACTATAGCCATATCAAGCAAGGGAAAATGCCTGGGCCATGAAAATACTCTGCCTTGGGGCCAGGACAAAGCATCAGAGGACAGGTAGTTGTCAGGGTCTTTTGAGCCACATCCATGCAAGGCAGTAGAGTACAGTGGTTTGGAGCAGGGATCTAGACAGCTTAGGTTAGAAACAGGGTTCTACTTCCTGCTAGATGTGTGATTTTAGGTGAATTCCTAACCTCTCTATGCTTCAGTTTACTCATCTGTGAGACAGGGCTAATAACAGTCCCTACATCAGGGTGGCCATGAAGATTAAGTGATTTAACACATGCTAAGAAGAAGAGATGCCAAGAATACACAGAAGAACTATACAAAAAAGATCTTCACGACCCAGATAATCACGATGGTGTGATCACTGACCTAGAGCCAGACATCCTGGAATGTGAAGTCAAGTGGGCCTTAGAAAGCATCACTACGAACAAAGCTAGTGGAGGTGATGGAATTCCAGTTGAGCTATTCCAAATCCTGAAAGATGATGCTGTAAAAGTGCTGCACTCAATATGCCAGCAAATTTGGAAAACTCAGCAGTGGCCACAGGACTGGAAAAGGTCAGTTTTCATTCCAATCCCAAAGAAAGGCAATGCCAAAGAATGCTCAAACTACCACACAATTGCACTCATCTCACATGCTAGTAAAGTAATGCTCAAAATTCTCCAAGCCAGGTTTCAGCAATACGTGAACCGTGAACTTCCTGATGTTCAAGCTGGTTTTAGAAAGGGCAGAGGAACCAGAGATCAAATTGCCAACATCCGCTGGATCATGGAAAAAGCAAGAGAGTTCCAGAAAAACATCTATTTCTGCTTTATTGACTATGCCAAAGCCTTTGACTGTGTGGATCACAATAAACTGTGGAAAATTCTCAAAGAGATGGGAATACCAGACCACCTGATCTGCCTCTTGAGAAATGTGTATGCAGGTCAGGAAGCAACAGTTAGAACTGGACATGGAACAACAGACTGGTTCCAAATAGGAAAAGGAGTTCGTCAAGGCTGTATATTGTCACCCTGTTTTTATTTAACTTATATGCAGAGTACATCATGAGAAACGCTGGACTGGAAGAAACAAACTGGAATCAAGATTGCCGGGAGAAATATCAATAACCTCAGATATGCAGATGACACCACCCTTATGGCAGAAAGTGAAGAGGAACTAAAACGCCTCTTGATGAAAGTGAAATTGGAGAGTGAAAAAGTTAGCTTAAAGCTCAACATTCAGAAAACGAAGATCATGGTATCCGGTCCCATCACTTCATGGGAAATAGATGGGGAAACAGTGCAAACAGTGTCAGACTTTATTTTTGGGTGCTCCAAAATCACTGCAGATGGTGACTGCAGCCATGAAATTAAAAGATGCTTACTCCCTGGAAGGAAAGTTATGACCAACCTAGATAGCATATTGAAAAGCAGAGACGTTACTTTGCCAACAAAGGTCCTTCTAGTCAAGGCTATGGTTTTTCCAATGGTTATGTATGGATGCTAGAGTTGGACTGTGAAGAAATCTGAGCGCTGAAGAATTGATGCTTTTGAACTGTGGTGTTGGAGAAGACTCTTGAGAGTCCCTTGGACTGCAAGGAGATCCAACCAGTCCATTCTAAAGGAGATCAATCCTGGGTGTTCATTGGAAGGACTGATGCTGAAGCTGAAATTCCAATACTTTGGCCACCCCATGCGAAGAGTTGACTCATTGGAAAAGACCCTGATGCTGGGAGGGATTGGGGGCAGGAGGAGAAGGGGACAACAGAGGATGAGATGGCTGGATGGCATCACCAACTCATGAATTGGTGATGGACAGGGAGGCCTGGCATGCTGCAATTCATGGGGTCACAAAGAGTCCGGACACGACTGAGTGACTGAACTGAACTGAAGTGCCTAGAATGGTCCTTGGCATGTAGTAAATACCAGTTATTTTTTTTTCCTCTCCGTATATTAAAATAAACATCCAAGAGGGTTACAGAAAGCTTTTGGCAAATTTAAATGAATATATTTAACAAATTCATCTTTTACACGCACAGCACAGTGACTATAGGGTGTCTTCATTTGGGAATTAAGTCAGAAGTCTAAATCCAAGGTCATTTGTGACGTGAAGATGATGAATGGGTTTTCTGATAAACTCCATACAAGGCCCCAGTGGTCAGACCACTGCTTCCTTCCTCAATCACTATGCTGATTAAGTGTCTTTTCCTTTCTTGAGAGAGTGCACCACTCAAAGGAAGCATTTATCGCACTAGGGAATGACTTTGATAAAGTGTCTCTGCCTACCCAACTTTTCCAGTTACTTGAGAGCAGCCACTTAGGGCAGAGAGCACATAG
Source organism: Bubalus bubalis (assembly GCF_019923935.1). NCBI lineage: Eukaryota > Metazoa > Chordata > Mammalia > Artiodactyla > Bovidae > Bubalus > Bubalus bubalis. Next base: position 47,543,342 of record NC_059171.1, on the reverse strand, counting down.
TTGAGGCTCCATGTGTTAGTGCTCCTAAGATCTGATGGCTAAGTGATATGGAGCATGGTGCTCAGGACCAGGGGAGAAAGTCAAAGTGGGTCATTCATGGAAAATTCATGCTTCTCCAGGTGCCCTGACATGGTGCAGTTGAATGGCAGGTCAGACACTGGTCAGAGGAAATAGCACAGAACAAGACAAAGGATTTCTTTTCTTTTTGTTAATTTATTTATTTGTTTTTGGCTGTGCTGGGTCTTGTTGCTGCATGAGGTCTTTTCTCTTTAGTTGCAGCTGTGTTCCAGTGCACAGGCTTTGCATTGCAGTGGCCTCTCTCGTTGCAGAGCACAGGTTCTAGGTGCCCAGGCTTCAGTAGTTGTGGTGCCTGGGCTTAGTTGGCCCATGACATGTGGAATTTTCCCAGACCAGGGATTGAACCCTTGACCCCTGCATTGGTAGGCGGATTCTTAACCATTGGACCACCAGACCCCCCATGCTTTGGAAGCTGTGCCTGAATTTGTGCAGTTCTGGGTTAAATGTTGGGAGATAGGACAGGTCCTTCTTTGTAGTTAGATATTTGAAACAATACTGTAGAACATTCATACCTGTCTACGAGGTCTTTACAGAGGTCTAGAGGACTGCAAGTCTTGGTGAGACTTGCAAAGTTCCTTGTGGATTAAGCAAAGTGGTGCCTGAAACATGGACCAAGGAACCTTGGCATTTTCCATATTCCAGAGACCAGATATTAAGGAAAGGTGTGTTGTTTCATTTCTGAAACCGAAACACCTAGAGTTTCAACCAAGATTTGCTGTTGACTTTAGGTCACTTGTACAAGCCCGTAGTAAACTGAAGACTTTTGCTTCTTTTGACACTTCTGTTTAGCAACTATGAAGGCTGTTTTTATAGCTTTTCTGTCTCTCAGAGAATCATTTTTCATTATTTCTCAATATCACTATCTCACAATAAAGCATCTTGTTACGTGATATCCAAAGTATCTTTGATTTTTTCTTTAGTATATACTGATCTATAAAAAAAGTTAAAATTTACACATGATATTGGTTTTTACTTAAATTATGTCTTTTGACAGTCAAATGGACTCTAATAAACATGAAAGATAGAGTTACTTCAAAAAATGACTTAAGGTCAAAAATTTAACTATCTTATTCAGGGGCTATTAGCTATGTGTGAAAAGAAAAATTGTGGCATATGAGTTGAAAAGATTCATTAAAATTCATGGCAAATCTCACTGGGAGTGAGTCATTGGGAACTATTGTTAAAACTCAAACAATGTGTGTTATGCCTCTAGGTGGTCACTTATTTGGAATTTTTCTCTCATACACAAGCCATATACCTAGACTTTTTTTTTTATCTTCTCCAAGTGTAGTACTTAAGCATGTTACAGCTCCTCAAAAGGGAATTTCTCCATTGTTTTGGAAAATTATTTCTACTTTTACCTCGCACATGCCAGGTAGCTCTCTCAGCTGTTGAGATCACTCAGTTGGTGTGCTGCTGTGTGTCTGAAAGGAGGAGTAACAAAACAGCCTCACAGATAAAAAAGAAACTAGTTGGAGCCATTGACAAAGATGATGGGAAAGATTAAAGACAACTGGAGAATTTACTGGAGTAGCATGAAAAATAAATTACCCGAGTGAAGTAATGATTAATGAAACCAGTCTTAAGAATCAGCTAAAATTGTGCTCTTAAATACCTTTAGGAGTACTTTTCTCTTTGCTTTGTGATCAGGGACATACATTATAACATTACTTATGCTTTAAATTACTAATTTAGAAATGAAGTTTTTTTTTATTAGACTGAAAAAAAATGGAACATACTTTTTCACCATTGCAAGATTCTGATGTAATTTCTTAAGTCTTGCCAATGGCCTTTGGAAGTATGAAACCTCCATGGTAATATAAAAAGTCATTTAATGTATTGTCAAAAATTATTCTTGAGGTTAATTTTATCATTTAAACTGCTGTGTATTGGTGACTTTTCTTGATGGATTACATTATGCACACAAATAAGTGCCTCCAGTTTGTTTTGCCTACTGATCAACAGAAAGCTTTTTTTTTTTCATGGGGAAATGGAAGCAAAAATTTTGCTGGCTGGAAATATTTAAGTTGAGCACATTTATAGAATAATGGAACTGCTGACCCAAAAGACTTAGATGAATGTCATGTATTTTAACTCGGGTGACGGTGAAGAGAATAAAAAAGGGTTAAATTTAGGTGTATAAAATTGTGTGTGTATACTTTCTAGATGTGGGGAGGAGAAGCAAATAGAGTTCAAGAAAATACTCTTCCATTTCCAAACACTGTGTTTCATATTAAAGCAATTTATCAAGAAACTGTAAGTTATAAATCTTTAGCTTATGACTACAGCAAGGCCTTCAGCTTGAACCCAAGCTACACACACTCTGTGATTCCAGCATATCTGAACATCTTGTCATGTGCTTATCTGGGGACAATTTGTAAAAAGTCCAAGAAGCCTCCTGAGAATGAGTGAATCATTAAGGCAAAGACAAGGTTGGGAAACAAAGTCTATGAGCTATAGTGTGGGGGAGGCTGTTCTGCCTGCATGTGGCTCATCTTTGTCTTTCACGTGCCCTTGTTCTTCTTGGGGAGTATGCCAGATCCCAGTGGAAAGAGTCACGGTGAAACCAGTAAAAGAGCGTTTTCACTTTTCTATGAAAATGTCGTGCTGCAGTCCACAGGGTGGCAAAAAGTCACACGTGACTCAACTGAACTGATGAAAATGTTTAAGCTATTAGTGAACATAAGGTAGTGACACTCTTGTGACCAGGTTGCAGAGTATGGAGGAAGTGGGGCCCTTGTATGGAACTGAGTGGGTTTTGTGCAGAGCACGACTCAGGGGGACATGGGTTAATCACCTGCAGAATCACAGGCAAGGGCCTGGGGAGAGGTGTTCTCTTTAGTAGAGAGACTTGAGTGGTCATGGCCACTTGAGCCTGCTCTGACTTTGGCAAGTGGTGGCTTTGACGTGGTCCATGCCTTGGGACATGGCTGGCTTGGGAGATTGGCTGGCTTTGGAGAGTTAACAGCCTCAAGCCCAGTAGGAGGTGTCACTTCTCCCAATAGCAGGAGAAGTAGGATAGGATGGAGGAAAGGTAGCCTATGGGAGCTGGGAGGGTGGTGTCTGTGTTATAAACCCACTGCAGGTATCCAGCAGGGGCTCCCAGATGGGAAGAAGGGAGATCAAACTGGGGGAGAGAGCAAAACCAAAGGAGCAACAGCAGATTCTGTGACTTGTACTCTAGCATGTGCCCCTCCAAGTTCATGGAGCCCTGGGAAAGTGGATGTTCTGTATCTTTTATATTCATTTTATATTGCTGAAAGTACAAGCCAAAACCTCATCATTCGGTAATAAAGAATATTTATGTCACTATTGAATGGCCATTAAGTGTTAGAGAATATCAATATTCACTTAAACGGTAATGCATTGACTACTGTGTAGTTTCTTCACGAAGGCTGCTGTGAGCCCAAGTCCGTAAAGGTGGTAGAACAGCCTGAGATTCTCAAGGCAGTCAGGGAGGCTGTCCTTTGTATGGACAGTATTTCAGGCAGCCGTGTCCATTCCATGCATACATGTCTGCTCTATGTGGCCACCTCATTTCTACTTAATGGCTTTTCAAATCAGAGACTGAACTCACTCTCAGAGTGAATGGGTATGTCATTCCTTCCCTCTAATCTGTAACCCTCCAAAACAATTCAAGAACTATCATTATACCCGTCTGATAGACGGCCAAACTGAGGCTCACAAAAGTCGAACAAATTGCTAAAGAGGGCAGCCAGTAGAGGTAAAGTCTTAATTCAAGCCCAGATCTATGTCTTCCTACAACCAATGATCTGTAAGGTGTTCTCTAAAGCAAAGTGCTGGATCCCATTGTGAATAGGGGTTAAGGACCGTAGGCATTAGAGATTTACTTTTAGTGCGATTGCCTCATGAAATGTTAGAACATACCAATGGTGTTTTCTCAGATGTAGCAAACATGATTCAATGGAGGAACAACCGCATAACTAAATTATAAATCAAATTCTCCAGTTTGGCATTTCTTCAAGTTGCGTCATTGATTCTCCTGATTCACTCTATATCTAACTTTGCATAAAAACTGTAATGATGACTTTTTGATCTTGTGAAAGAACATGGCCTCTAATTGAGGTCTGTTTATGAAGCGAGTCTACATGGGATTTACCACAAATATGGAGAAATATGAACCCAAGTTTGGTTTTTTGGTATGTCTATTAGGGTAATTGCTTTGTTCTTGATGTTGTTGTATTTATCTATATACAAACAAATGGAAAAACTTTATAAGAATTATACATGAGTATTGTCTATTGTGCAAACACGTCATTAACAGAAGTTGTGGGAAAGAAGATTGGGTAAGAATAGAAAGTGATTCAGAGTTGGCTTGGCAAACCTTGAGGTCTAGCACAGAACCAAATACTGCTCTATCTGGTTATTTAGCTCTCATGCACATGATATTTACTATCTAATTAAATTATAGACTCCTGATGATAAATGCCGTCTCTTATTGTTTGTTTGTACACTCTACAGTATACTATAGTACCCTTGGGGAAGGAAATGGCAACCCACTCCAGTATTCTTGCCTGGAGACTCCCATGAACAGAGGACCTTGGTGGGTTACAGTTCATGGGGTTGCATTCGGACATGACTAAGCAACTAACACATATACAGTACCCTGCTGCTGCTGCTAAGTCACTTCAGTCGTGTCCGACTCTGTGCAACCCCATAGACGGCAGCCCACCAGGCTCCCCCATCCCTGGGATTCTCCAGGCAAGAGCCCTAACTCAGTACATAAAATTGCTTTTGTATTGAAATGCAAACTTACAACTAACTTGGATCTTAATTCCCGCTAAGGCGTAAGTTCTAAAACCACCTCCTCTGCATGAATTTCATTTGACCTTCAAAGTGACCATGTGTAGGAAACCAAGCTATTCTCTCAACCTGCCAGGCATGGACCAATTGTCAGCCTTCCAGGAAGCCTTGCCAGGCTCCTTTGTTTGGGTTGAATGCCTTCCCTTTGTGTTCTGTACATACCAAATTTGAGGTATTAATCTCATCTTTTAAAAATTGATTTGATTTTTATTTTTTATCTTCCCCAGGGGCCTGAGAGCTCCTCCAGGGCAAGGGTCACATTTACTTCTTCACTCACAAGTCCTACCACCGTGTAATAGGTGCTCAGTACACATGCATGTGAATAACTTGTCCTCACAGTGCTTTGTAAAATGATGATTCCTTTGTATGTGAAGATATGCTCATTTGCATAGGGCAATATTTCTTTTGAAATGGCCAAACTAGTTCTGTCCGAATTTGGAATGGCTTAGGCTCATCTGTCCATGGGATTCTCTAGGCAGGAATACTGGAGTAGGTAAAAGTCATTAGTTTTGATTTAAATAAAATGTGAGACAACTCTTATAGTGGGAACCACAGAAATTAAATCCATGTTTGCAGTATATCCATGTTACTGAAATATTGCACGGTCTCATCCCTGCAGGCTTATTCCATTCTGGGAGGTGATGGGAGACCTCACGTTCTGTGTGTATGGAATGACCAAAAACAACAACAACAACAACAACAACAACTGAGAAATCAACAGTTCTCTCCATGGTGTGTAAGTATGACATTACTTGCTTGATTCTCATCTACAGCTGCCATGTAGAAGGACTGTGGCTGTTTGGCTTTTCTTTTTAACCTAACCTGAGTGATAAGATGACTTGCACAGTGCAATTCCTCTCCTCCTCCCTTGTGTTCAGCGGGCTGGGCTGTCGGTGTCAGCGGTTTTCCATTGGTTGTGATGAAACAGTGCTTAAGGCTAAGCCTCCCTGAGTCTTTGAAATGTGCATTTTTCTCTTCTCCTTTTTCATTTTTGTAATAATAGAAATGTATTTATTAATAACAAATATTAAGATAGATAATATTTTCTATATGGTCATTTTCTTATTTTTAAAAGTAATTTCAGCTGGGTCCATTGTCTGGTTCTGTTTTGAACAGTTATGAGACATTTGATAAAATTACATTATCATGGCTTTAGTCTCAAGCATGTGGATGCTACTTTGAATTCCCAAAATGGTTTCCTGAATTTGTTTGTGAATTTGGCCTATAAATCACAATATTGCTATTCTATTCTGGCTCTTGGTATAAGTAAAATGTAGATATCTATATCCATATTCTATGCATTGAGGCAAGAGGTTTTTTTTTTCCATTTATAATAACTAATAATTGGTAGTATTTTTCTGAAGTTGGGCCATGTGGTAAGTGCTTAAGAGTTGTGTTGGTGCAGCTTGCTGTAGCTGAATTTATGAGTTACAACTCTTAATCCAAATGAAATACAATTTTATTTGAGGTAGATCTGCAAGTGGGAGAATGACTATTAATTCTGCAATTCCAAAATAACTAATGTACTTGGTTTGAAGCCAGATACACTGTGAGTTCTGGATTTAAGTGCTCTTGTGGGAAATACAGAGGGAGACTTTAACATATGGATTCTCAGAAGAAAATGCAACTGTTCCATACAAGAAATATTGAGTTATTCTTAGTACTTTTTAATGTGTGGTTGACTATATATTTTTGAGTGGTGCCATTTTTAACACTTGGCAAGGCAAGTCAAAGATCTTCATTTCCTGGGGTAATTTTAATAACTCACCCATTCATATGGCAAGTATTTAGTGAGGATTGATGGGGTAGCTGTGTACTTGATTTGATGAGAAATGCAAGGAAAGTGGAGGCCGGATCTGTCTTCATTGGATTCACAGTGTTGTTAGAAATTACAGCTGATACAAGCATATGTGTGTATGTACATGCATAGTTGTGCATATGTGTGTAGGTGTGTATATATGTGTGCGCTACATGTGTGCTGAGTTACTTCGGTTGTGTCCAGCTCTTTGTGACCCTATGGACCATAGCTCGCCAGTCTATGGGATTCTCCAGGGAAGAATACTGGAGTGGGTTGCCATTCCCTCCTCAGGGAATCTTCCTGACCTGGGGATCAAACTCGTGTCTCTTATGTCTCCTGCATTGGCAGGAGAGTTCTTTGCCACTAGCACCAACTTGGAAGCCTGTATGTAGATGTGTATATATGTGTTGTTGTATAGTGGCTAAGTTATGTCCGACTCTTTGCAACCCCATGGACTATAGCCCGCCAGGCTCCTCTGTCCATGGGATTTCCTAGGCAAGAATACTGGAGTGGGTTGCTGTTTCCTTTTTCAGGGAACCTTCCTGACCCAGGTATTAAACCTGTGTCTCCTGCATTGGCAGGTAGATTCTTTACCAGTGAACCATCAAGGAAGCCCGAACATATGTGTAAATGTGTGTATGCATCTGTGTATGCATCCGTGTGTGTCTGTATATATATATATATAAAACAAGTAGAAAGCAAAGTGGAACTGCATACTAATGTATCACAAATTCACACTGACTCCCTACAGTGCTATGAGATTTTGAAGTACCTGCCTTTGAGGAGCTCATAATCTGGTGGGTGGGGTGATCATCAAGGGTTGAGCCAACTCCCTTCTTGTTGTGAGAAAGTGGTTGTCATAGCTCTAAGTTCTGCCTATGAAGGAGGTGTCAGAGAAGAAGGTGAGTGTGAGGATATTCTTGGAAGAAAGTGTAACCGTAATGGGCTTTGTGTGCACACACTGAGAGAGGGCAAAGAAGAAAAGAGGCTTCCATTGAGCTCAGAGGCCTCCTTTGAGAACTGAGTTACATCTTGCAAGAAGTTCATATATTATAATGACAAATATTCATAATTTGTATGATCTATGTATGACAAAGAGAGATGAATGGAAAGAGAGGCCAGGCAAGAACATCCCCACAGGCAAAGGTGCAGGAGGTAGAAATTGGTACATAGGGAGGGTGGTTCATTGAAATAGAGGACCTTTTACTAAAAAGTACTCAAACAAGATGGATTTATGGGTGAATAGGCTAAAGGCTTGGCTCAAATGAGAAATGAGAGGTGTTTACAAAATACAAAACGTGGGGGACTTCCCTAGTGGTCCAGTGGCTGAGACTCTGTGCTCCTAATGCAGGGGCCCTGGGTTTGATCCCTGGTCAGGGAACTAGATCTCACATGCTGCAACTAAGAGTTGACATGTTGCAACTAAGATCCTGCATGTCACAACTAAGACCTGGTGTAGCCAAATAACCAAACAAAATATAAAACATGATGTAGGTGCAAGTGGTTCCAAGAGGAGACAACACAGTATATTGGTTAAACACAAACTGAATTTGAATCATGGCTCCATCACTTGATGACTGTGTGATCTTGGGCAAGTTATTCATCATCTCTGTGCCTTAGCATCCATACCTATAAGAAGGGGAAAGTCACAGTTCTTACCTCGCAGGATTGTTGTGAGGATTAAATGAGTTGATATTTTTAAGGACTTAGAACAAGCCCAGCACATTTATATACATCAATAAAATGATAGACACTAGATAATAGACACATATTATGGGTTCTTAAGAGGGAGGTGATAAAATAGTGCATGAGGACATTTATCCTGGTGATGATAGACAGGGCAGACTGGAGTGAGGGGCATTCTGGAGAAATGGGAAGACAAGACAAGACAGATAACATGGATGTCTGGATGAAGACAGTGGGGGCTTGGAGTAGGCTGGAGGAAACAAAGAGATTTGAATAAAACAGGAGTCCCCAACCTCTGGGATCTAATGCCTGATGATCTGAGGTGGAGCTGATATAATTAATAGTAATAAAAATAAATTGCACAGTAAATGCTTGAATTATCCTGAAACCACCCCACCATGGTCTGTGGAAAAATTATGAAGACATGCAGTCGCTGGTGCCACAAAGTTTGGGTACTACTGAAGTAGAATTCATATTTCAAAGAAAGAAAGAATTGTTAGTACTTGGTGGGGAGTGGTATGAGGTTGTGAGACGTTGTAGCCAGGGAGGACTGGTGTCAGTGGTGTGAGAGGCTGGGAAGAGAGTGGTGCCATGGACAACAAATGAGGGAAGTTATGCATGGATGGACCTCAAAGCTTCAGCCATGAAATCTACAGCACTTTGCCTGAATGTGTTCAAATAGTAATAATCATTAGCTAGAATTTCATCTTCCTTTGTGCTTTTGTGCAATTCTTTGGCCATCTGTTCTGAGAACAATTGTAAATGTCAGTGCTCTTTGAATGGGAAGCAAATTCTAAAAGAAGAGATTTCTGATTTAAAAACATGTGCTTTGAGCATTTAATTCAATTAAAAATAAGAGAAGGAAAAGCCTTTTTAATCCCTTAGAATTTTACTGAATACAGTTGAAAACTTATTTCAGCTGGGGATGGAAAAAACCCCCACAAACAATGAACCACAATAAAACAAAAACTACGTTAAGAAATGGCCCTGAGGCAAAGTCTTAAATCTTACAGGTCAGTAGGTCAGTATCCTTCAAAAACTGTAATTATAGCTCTTTATTCTTCCACGGGCTTACTGTGTCATGTTAAGGGTATTCACTCCCGTTACCATAGCCCATAATGTCACTTGAGGTATCCTTATGGCTTCTCCAGGTATTAAAGAAGCTTGATATGTTTTTGTTTCATTAATCTTTTCTCAGAGGCCAGTGATGAGTTCATCTGACTCTTTTCCATCAAGTTGAAAATTCTTTTCAATTAAAAACTCATCTCTACAGATGGTATTAGCATCAAGAGAGGCCTATTCTGTCTATAATAACAAATATTGAGATATTTCAGGAATTGCTCTATAAATCATTGAAGTAGAATTGACTAAAGGGTTCAGGTGTGTGTGTGTGTGTGTGTGTTTTGTTCTGAGTGAATAAAATTTTGAACTGATGAGAATTTGGCCTGTATGCCTTATTGTTGCTGCAATGGATCTATTTCAGGGCCTGGATGATTTTGTTGCACATTAATGTGAACTATTGTGAATATTTTAACTAAGCTATCAACTATGAAATACTTTATCCAAAACAGTATGATTACAAAGATGATAAGAGACAAAGTTTAAACCAGAAGAGAATGCTCTGTTACAGAGGATTAGAAAGACTATTTATTGAATAGTATGGATTTCTTCCAAGCCCCTGTGTGCAGAAAGCATGCAATGCGTGAATAATTCATCTAGAAATTCTATCGTGAAGTTGTATCAGTTTCCACAGTAAAACCTGGCCATGGAGGAGGAAAATACATCAACATCTGTGACAAGCTCTATGAAGAGACAGTGGCAAAGCCTTTCAGGCACCAGGAGCAAAGCAAAATATAATAAATTCACTTAAGTGTCAAATTTGTGTCGGCTGAATAATGACACCATATGTCTGGGCTGCTATGTCACCGTAGGCTGCTCTAAAAAAACACATGGCTTTATGGAAACGGCTGTCAGCCGGGGGAAGAAACCTGGCTGGCGACCGCCTTTCTATCAAAGAAAAAAAAAAAAAACCAGAGGCTGAACAGTAAATGCAGTTCTGATGATCAGAAATGACTTTTTTTTTTTCCTAACCAATTTGCCAGCATCTAGAGTGAGCCTGCTATTGAGATTGGGACACGAAGAGTTAGAGGCTGTCTTGGGTGTGTCCCTTCAGAAATGAGTGGGAGTAAGGCTTTCCAATTCATCAGCTAAACTACTCTGTGTGGATCTTAGCAATATACCTTGTATTCATCTGGCTCTCTGAGCAACTCACTTCACAGCATCTTATAGTGATTGTCTTACCAACCCTTACAGCATCTCCAGGAAGAATCAAGGACTCATTTGCTCCAGAGCAAATTGAGGCTCAGAAAGCTTATTGACCACATTAACCCTTAGGAGGCATGGTTCTGGGGACAACACAACCTTCTTTACTCCAGAGAGTCACTGTTCGATCAGGCATGCAAGACGTACTTTAAGGGAAGGAGGATTTGTTTTTGTCTCCTGGGCCTCTGCCTCCTCCTGATGGCGTGCACAGTGTTGGCCGGGTGCCCACATCCAGGCTACTTCTCCACTCCAAAGGCACTGTGCCTGGGTTTGGCAGCCATGAGAGTGTTGATTCCATAGTTACACACTGGGATGCTGTTACTAGACTCTTCATGCTTGAACACAGAGACCCCATTGCATGGTGATTGTGTCCTGGGTAATGGCTCTAAAGGTCCGTCTAGACAAAGCTATGGTTTTTCCAGTAGTCATGTATGGATGTGAGAACTGGATCATTAAGAAGGCTGAGCACTGAAGAATTGATTCTTTCAAATTGTGGTGCTGGAGAAGACTCTTGAGAGTCCCTTGGACATCAAGGAGATCAAAGCAGTTAATCCTAAAGGAAATCAACCCTGAATATTCACTGGAAGGACTGGTGCTGAAACTCCAATACTTGGGCCACCTGATCTGAAGAGGTGACTCATTGGAAAAGACCCTGATGCTAGGAAAGATTGAAGGCAAGAGGAGAAGGGGACAACAGAGGATGACATGGTTGGATAGTATCACTGACTCCATGGATATGAGTTTAAACAAACTCAGGGAGATAGTGAGGAACAGGGAAGCCTGGTGTGCTGCAGTCCATGGGGTTGCAGAGAATCAGACACGACTTGGTGGCTGAACAAACAACAATTGTTCAGAACAATATTCTGAACAGCCTGGGACTCTGCAAAGCATCGAGTCTACTGCACACTGGAGTCAGCAGCTCCATCTCAGCTGCACACCACCACCTTCTTCTGTCCCTTGGTTTTCCATCACAATGAGTCCAATGGTACCTAAAGGAGATTGAGGCAAAGATAAAGCCTTTAGAATGAGTTATGCTTAATTTTATTCACAAGGGCATAGGCAGGACCAAAGCAATTGTGTGACTCAATCTGATATAAGGAAAATTACGTATGTGTTAGTTTTCTACTGAAGACATTCCCCCAAAGAATTTAAAGTTAAAAAATTTTAAAGCACTCAACAAAAGGGTGCATATCTGAGTCACTTGGAGGGATTTCCTGTGTGTGTATGTGTATGTGTGAGTGTGTTCTCAGAGACTGATACACTGGATCTGGAGTACAGCCTGAGATTTTAATACCCCTTTCCACGGTGAATATGATGTGAAATACATGATGCCTTAGAGGGCTGTACACACCCTGGTGCCTCTAACCCTGCTTCTAGGGAGTATAAAACATCAAGTGCAAAGTAAAACAGATAAAAGAGATTTGTGGTTTACTGGTCAGACAAAGGTGTTTCCCCTTCAGTTGCTGCTGCTGCTGCTGCTAAGTCGCTTCAGTCGTGTCCGACTTGGTGCGATCCGATAGACGGCAGCCCACCAGGCTCCCCCGTCCCTGGGATTCTCGAGGCAAGAACACTGGAGTGGGTTGCCATTTCCTTCTCCAATGCATGAAAATGGAAAGTGAAAGTGAAGTTGCTCAGTCGTGTCTGACTCTTCGCAACCCCATGGACTCCAGCCTACCAGGCTCCTCCGTCAATGGGATTCTCCAGGCAAGACTACTGGAGTGGGGTGCCATTGCCTTCTCCGCAGTGTAATGTAAAGAAATGGAGAAGATATGAGAAGTGCAGTGGTTCAAACGGAATGGAATTTTAGACTTGTAAAGGAAACCTGGGGAGCAACCACAGCTAGGATGTATCTGATGGAGTCCCTTGTCCCACCACCATCCTGGTCCCACCCCAGTTCTCAGTTGGCTGCTTCCCCCTTTCTTGAAATCAAAAGGCAGAGATTATACACAGGGAAGATGGCCACAAATTCAGAAAGGGTGCCTATTTCTCCATCCCCTTGAACTTGGGCTGAGCCTATGACTGCTTTAATCAACGAGGTATGTCAGGAGTGATGCCCTGTCATTCTCTCTCTCTATGTCCTTGCTTCTTTCTTACCACATTAGCTCTGAGATTACCTCCTTTAGAGACCCACCTGCCATGCTGACAGGTGGCCCAAGTCACGTGAGTCTGCACCCGAGCGTTTTGTTCAGCATTCTTAGTTAAGCTTGTGGCCAAGAACCAACATCAACTGTCAGCTTGGAGAGTGAACTGCCTTGAGTGTTCCAGCCCCATCGAGCCACCAGGTGACCAAAAGGACTGGTTTCTGTGACCAAAACTGGCTGTATTTTAAATTTTCACTCTGATGGCATCTCTGCTCTGAGATAATGTTTCTTTTCCCTCCTGACATAAAGAGCGGCAGCCTGGCCTTCACCGGAGTCTCTAAAAAAGCACTGCTGTTACCATGATGGTTGTGAAGGTGACCATGGACCCAAAGGGGAAGGCCTGGGGATCTAAGTCAAGCTGCCATCTCTCTTACTAGCGCAGCTACTGGTGCCTCTGGAACTTGAGGCAATACTTCATTATTTAACTAGTGATGTAAGTCCTTATGTCTTTATACTTTAAAAATGTTTGCTCAATTGAACTAAAGGGATAAGTCATACTGCTTAGATTCTTTATTATTTTTTAGTGGGGAGGACTGAGATATTCTAACTTAACCCTGAATCAATGTTGCTAAAGTGGAAACATTGAGCCTACACAGAGACTGACAAATTGATTAAATGGGGTCCAGTTGTTGTTGGGGGTTGTTTAGTCACTAACTCATGCCCAACTCTTGAGACCCCATGGCCTGTAGTGCACCAGACTCCTCTGTCCATGGGATTCTCCAGGCAGGAATACTGGAGTGGGTAGCCATTTCCTTCTCCAGGAGATCTTCCCCACCCAGGGATCGAACCCACATCTCCTGCATTGCAGGGGAATTCTTTACTGACTGAGCCATCTAATCATGTTTTTCTCAACAGAAACTCATGCTTTATTTATGCGAGTTAATGTAGCAGTCCCCAACCTTTTTGGCACCAGGGACTTGTTTTGCAGAAGACAATTTTTCCACGGACTGTGGTTTTGAGATGATTCAACGCACTACATTTATTGTGTACTTTTTTTGTATTATTACACCAGTTCCACCTCAGATCATCAAACATTAGATCCTAGAGGTTGAGGACCCTTGAACTAAAGGATTTGACTAGCTTTTCAATCCTCTAAATGAGTAGAAGATGAAGCTTTTTCTCTTTAGATATCAGTGACAGCTTTAACAACATCCCAGTCTAACAAATAGGAAATATTTAAGACACAAAGATTGAAAATCCAGCTGAGAACAGATTTTAATCTCTAATGTGCTAATTCAATACATGTTCAGTATCACATTTTTTACACTAATATTTTGGGATTATTTCTGGGAAATATTTATCTTATCTTTTTATCTGTTCTAAAGGACTAAAGTAAAAACAGATGGAAGGTATCTGAAGTATATGATCATTGATTGAAAATATGAGGCTATATACAAACATAATGAGATGAAGAAATGGGAAAACAAGAGGAAATAAATAAATATGGAGCAAGAGAATGTAAGAGGGAATGGCCTTCTGACAGTATGTTATGAACAGCTCAGTTCTCTTATATGTGGGTTTGGAAAATTCGAGGGAAGGAGAAAGTCCATGCTTCCTGGATATCTAGGCATCAAGAGATTAATGAGAAAATGAAGGGGGGATCTTTATGCCTGAAACAGAACCCTCTTTGATGTTCTCCTTTGAGATTCTAGGAGAAATAAGATCAGAAAAGGATTCCACTAACTGATTAGGCTACTTACTCTAACAGTGATATGGTGATTGGACAATGATTAATCCCCTTTGACATTGATGTATTTCCAGTGTCATGAAGCATCTTAGAAAAATGGAAACATCGGAAAGAACTGGGAAAATGGACGCTTTTCATAACATTTTAACCAAAAAATAAGGTCTGGGGTGGGGGGGCTCCATCTTCAGAAAGTTAGATACTAATGTTGGGAAATTGTTGTTAAATATTTTGAAAAGTAAACTGAGTTCCTTTGAATTATGTTAGACTTGGTAGTTTTGTAGTTTTCGTAGTAGAATATGAATAGGTCCCTGCTTAGTTAACTTGGCTGTTTTTCCTTCTAATGAACATCTGGTTAAATTCTTATATACAAATGTGAAGAAATTATATTTTTTGGAGATACAGTTCTAGCAGTCCATGGGACACTTGGAACTCTCTTTAACCTGCCAAAAGATGCTCTGATAACTTTCGAATTTTGATACTCATTTTGTCAGATGCGTTGGCAAGAGGCCTACACTTGAGGAGTAAACCTTTTAGAAGTCGGACCCCTCAGCCAATTTGGAAGATTTTAAATTTTTGTTGGAACAATGAAGTTGAGTTCTAAACCCTTTCGCCACATGTTATAAATATTAACAATGAAGGTAATGTGGGTGGTGGAGATTTTTTTTGAAATGGGAATTTCAAATTGGCTGAGATGATAATAAAGTCATTCACTGAGAAATAGAACAGGAGGTTGTTCTAATTTTATATTTGCCTATTTTTCATGAAGGAAAAGGGAACAAACAGCAGCTTCAGCATAGTAATCAAGTTTATAGTCTCAGTACTTATGGATATAGTGGGTTAGGCCAAACTACACAAGTATTTATAGTTTGAAATTTTGAGGAGGCACATTGCTTAGTAGTTAAGAAGGCAGGTTTTATGGTCAGTTTCCCTGGGCTTAAGCAATAGCTCTGACACTTACAAACTATATGAACTCCAGGCATATAGACATTAAGCAACTTGCCCAGCTTTCTCACCCTAATGCCTGCTAGAGTTATTAATCAGACTTAACTTATGAAATAGTTGTGAAGATTTATTTTAGTTCTTGGTATGATATATAGGTTAAGACACGAAATGCTTAATAAACATTTGTTGTCACAATCATTATTGAAAAGAAAAAAGTTGCCCATGAAATACATTTATTCACTCAAGAAAAAGAATTCCTTATTTGTTAGTATTTTCTAGTATCAGATACTGGAAAAGAGAGTGGGGAGTTGAAAGAATGTCCACAATTATGCACATGACTTTCAGGAATTATTCCTTAAATGAGAATCTTATAATGCTTAATATATTGGCTAGTGGTTTTAACTTCTTTAATGTTATTGTTGTCATTGTTTAATCACTAAATTGTGTCTGACTCTTTTGCGACCCCATGGACTGTAGCCCGTCAGGCTTCTCTGTCCATGGGATTTCCCAGGCAAGATTACTAAAGTGGGTTGCCATTTCCTTCTCCAGAGGACCTTCCCAACCCAGAGACTGAACCTGTGTCTCCTACATTGGCAGGTGGATTCTTTACCACTGAACCACCGGGGAAGTCCTAACTTCCCCTGTAATACAATTCCTTAAGTAGATCCTGGGCTATAACACTTCTCTTACCTTGCTGGATATGGAAAATCTCCAGCATTCCCTTCATTTTATTACTGAACCAAAATTATGCTCCCATATTACCAGCTAAGCAACAGGGACAAGACACTCTGTAGCCACATGGGAACACGGCACACAGAAGGCAGGCACAGCAGAATGCAGTCCGAAATACAGAACCGAGGTCAGAAAATGTTACTCCTGGAGGTGAATGCAAGAAGAGAAAACTTTACGGATTGGTCGGTCATCTGCTCAAGTTGCAGAAGCGAGCCCTCTGGCTGGAGTCTAATTTGCGTGTTGCCCACAAAGGTATTTAGTTTCCAAATTGTCAACTGGAGATGTAGGATGTTTCCCAAATTCAGTCAAGGGCTCTGGACCTTTTGCCTGGTACTGTCAAAGTTATCAGGGTGTTTTGTTATATTTTTTTTCCCCCAGGAAAAAATGTTGAAATCTATTTAATACATGTAGATCACCTATTTAAATAGATAATCACTGTATCATTTGGGATGGTGGTGACTTACCTATATACGAGAAAAGATCAGGAGGCTCATTTAACAGTGTCAGCACTGGCTTGAAGACCACCCTTCTGTCCTCTTTGAGAACTATTCCTGGAAGTGGAGTTGGGCAGCACAGTTTATCATCCCTTGGTGGTACTTCTTGTGAGCATCACCCAACTTCCTTTTAAACGTAGATTCCCGTGTGACTTTTCCTCTAGAGGAAAGAATGGTCTGATCACACTTAAGAGCTTCTCAGAGCTTTTGGGAGTTATACTTGTCACTGTGAATTAATTTATTGATGTTTTGAATCAGTCTCATAGGTATTAGGCTCATGTCAGTATCTGAGAGCCAGTCACCCTCAGTCAGTAGAAACAGAAAAACCCAAGCACTGTACATTGAGGAGTGGGAAAAAACAAGGGCTACAGGGCACTTTTGCAAGATGCTATCATGCAGTGTCAGTCAGGGGCAGTCAGTATGCTCATTGACCTTGCTCACCTGCAGTGAGAGACTGGAATCTTAGGGCAATCCAGCCTCCCTTTCTTCCACCCTCCATCAATAATGACATACATTACCACACTCCCCCGAGGCCAGGCTGGCAGTGTTCTGATTTTTCATAAACTTGCAGAGAGTGGGAAGGAAGTAATTCAATTGACTAAGGAATTAGTGAGTATAGCCGCTGAGATCCTATGAGGTTTCTTAATCTCACCTCCAATTATGACATCATCGGCACATCATCAAGAAGACTCTTGATTTGTGGTAGATTTTCTTGGCCCCAATCCAATTCTATGAAAAACTGAAGATGAGTTTTTATTTCTTACATCTCAAATTCTTGGCAATTATCCAGAGAAATACAGTATCAAAAGGTAGTCACTGTGTTTGTTTAAAGTCTGTCTTATTTAGCAGGGTGATATAAGACTGATGGCTCAGGAAATGTGTCTGAGAGCTAGAAAAGAATGAAAGCATATCACAGAAATACGGCTAATATGGAAACACTTCCTCACCAACATGCCATTGTTTCCTTAACATTTTGGATCTTAAATGTGATTCTAAGCATTCTTATCCTAGAAGAAATAAATCACTCTCAATGTTGTTAGGGCCTAGATAATAAAAAATTTTAATTACGCATATCCTATTTGTTCCCATAAAGTCTAAAGAAAATATTGACTATTTTTATCTTGCCTGTTTAATTCCCCTGAAGGAATATTATGAGAGAAAATCCATATACCTTTTAAGAATCAGTTTGAAATGAGGAATGCTTGTCCTTTTATAAAAAGGGCCAACCAGGGAATTGCTTGGCAATCTAGTGGTTAAGACTTCCTGCTTCCACTGCAGAGGGCTGGGGTTCCATCTCTGGTTGGGGAACCAAGATCCTACATGCCACGTGGCATGGTCAAGAAAAATAGTGAAGTAAATAAGAAAGAGAAAAACAAATATTGTATATTCATGCACATATGTGGAATCTAGAAAAATGGTATGCTATGCTATGCTAAGTCACTTCAGTCATGTCCGACTCTGTGCGACCCCATAGACGGCAGCCCACCAGGCTCCCCCGTCCCTGGGATTCTCCAGGCAAGAACACTGGAGTGGGTTGCCATTTCCTTCTCCAATGCATGAAAGTGAAAAGTGAAAGTGAAGTCGCTCAGTCGTGTCCGACTCTTAGCGACCCCATGGATTGCAGCCTACCAGGCTCCTCCATCGATGGGATTTTCCAAGCAAGAGTACTAGAGTAGGGTGCCATTGCCTTCTCTGAGAAAAATGGTATAGATGATCCTATTTGCAAAGAAGAAATAGAAACACAGACATAAGAACACATGTATGGGTACCAAGGGCTTCCCTGGTGGCTCAGATGGTAAAGAATCTTCCCACAATGCAGGAAACCTGGGTTTGATCCCTGGAAAATCCCTTGGAGAAGGGAATGGCTATCCACCCCAGTATTCTAGCCTGAAGAATTTCATGGACAAAGGAGCCTGGCAGGCTACAGTACATGGGGTCGCAAACAGTCGGGCTCGACTGAGAGACTAACACTTTCACTTTCAAAAAGGGGGAAAGGAGGGTGGGAGGAATTGGTAGATTGGGAGGATATATATACACTGTTGACACTATGTATAAAATAGATACTAGTGAGAACCTGCTGTATAGCCCAGGGAACTCTCCTGGATGCTCTGTGACCTAAATGGAAAGGAGATCCAAAAGGGAGGGGATGTATGTACACATATAGCTGATTCACTCTGCTATACAGTAGAAATGAACACAACATTGTAAAAGAACTATACTCCAGTAAAAATTAAATAAAATAATAAAAACAAAAGGTGGGTGAGCCAACCCAACACAGCTGTGGCTCACAGAAGCTGCTCTGATTTACCTGTAGAAAGTGGCAGCAAACCCCCATGAACCCGCCCAGAAACTCCCCCGGGTCCCAAACCTGCCAGCAGAAACCACTAACAAGGTGATTTCTCTGCACTGACACTCCCTTCCTCTTTGCCAGAAATGCAAAGATGGGCAACCTCGTAAACTCGGGCTACCTTTGCTCCCCCCGAAGTCACAAGTTCTTTGTTTATCTTTTCTTTTTGAACCCTGAGAAAAGTATATCGAAATGACTTGGTCAGCCAAACGTTTGTGCACTTAGGAACTGGCGCTGTGACAAGCGCCTGCTGAGAAGAGAAAAGATTTCTGTGTTTTTTAGTGTCATTTTCTCCCTTGAGATGTTTCCAGAGACTTGAAAGGAGGGCTGTACTGAGGAACTGATTAAATTGGCTCATATTAAAATCGAAAGTTGGTGTGAACAACCAGCCCTGCCTGCCTCTGCTCCCAGCCCAGCAAGCCCAGGTAAGTAGGATCACTTATCACAGAAATGAGAGCTGGAAAATACCATTCCAGCCCTCAGCCCCTTCTACCTGGCAAGGGGAGAGTTGTCCCCTGTGGTCTCCATTGTTTAGTCTGGTTGAATTTTAAAACATACTTCAGAAAGAGAGTGGCCCAAATTTCCTTGGGGAGTTCTCTCCTTAGACGAATACTAGTTCGGCTAACAAGTTGAAGATTTCTTTTGGTTTAAGTTCATCCCATTATTTCAAGACAGTTGTTGCCTCTTTCTGTGCTTTGTGGTCTCAGGAAATTCTTGAGTTCTCCAGTTTCTCCACATCTGAAGAGGGGGAATTGTCTCATCATTAAAATAGTATTTGGAGAAGATGAGCGGGCAGGGCCATGGTGAGTGTTGAAACCATCTGCTCCATCATGAGCTTCATGTGGCCTCAACATTGCTTCAGAAAACCTGAGTATTTCCCAAATCAGAAGAAAGCACTGGTGAATCTTGAGGTTGGCCTTGCTGTGTGGTAGAGATGTTGAGCTCAAGACCAAGAGGATGATCCGGATCCCAGGGTCTATCCTGGGTCCTGGGTCTGGTGGGCCGCCTGACCTGAATCCTTGAGTGAATTGAGAAGGTTGCTATGTTTGTAGGAAGCGCCGACCAGCACTTCCAGCATTTTCTCCCTCTTCCAGGCTTTCCAGGCGTCCTTCACACCTCTCTACAGCCGTTCTGTCTAGCGCTCTTACCTTCACTCATCCTCCCTAAAATTGTCACCCTGGAGACTTCCCTGGCCAGTCCAGCGGTTAGACTTCACTTTCCAGTCCAGAGGGTAGGGGTTTGACCCCTGGTTGGAGAACTAAGATCACACATGCCTTGAGGCCAAAAGAACGTTAAAAAAACAAACAACGCCGCCCCCTCCCCCCCCAGAACCACTATTGTAACAAATTCAATGTGTTGTTGTTCAGTTGCCAAGTCATGTTCAACTTTTTGTGACCCCATGGACAGTAACCTGCCAGGCTCCTCTCTGTCCATGGAATTCTCCTGGCAAGAATACTGGAGTGAGTTTCCATTTCCTTCTCCAGGGATTCTTCCTGACCCAGGGATTGAACCTGTATCTCCTGCATTGGGAGGAAGATTCTTTAACTCTGAACCACCAGGGAAGCCCAAATTCAATAAAGACGTTAAAAATAGTCCACGTTAAAAAAAAAAATCTTAAAAAAAATAAAATTTTCACCTTGGAAAGTATTTGCTAAAGCAACCAAACTATAGAACTGATGCTGGGGTAGCACTCCTCCTGACCACTTTGGGGCATTTACCCTCAACAGTCTTCAGTGCCTTTAATCTGAAGGAGCACTCTTCTAACCCCAAAATTCCAGGTGCTTGGGACAGAATTGGCAACTGTGGAAACTTTTTTTGTGTGTGTGGAGATCCTGGAGAGATGGGGGCTTATCACAACACTTCAGAAGTCATGCCACGAAAAGAAAGTGCTAAGCATATTTGCGAGCTCAGCAATATGATTTTTGAACTTCATTTCTGTCTCTGTGAGGCATGTACCATTACTATTCCTATTTTATGACTAAGCAAACTAAGTCTTGGGGAGCTTAAGTAACTTGGCCAAGATTCCTCAGTAAGAGATACAATTGAAATTGAACTTTTGCACTCAGACCCTAAACTTTATGTTTGTAAATCACCTGTAATTTTAGTAGTGGTGGTGTGAGTGATTCTTGCCATGGCAGTGACAGTTTATGTACCAGGAGGGCTTCCCCGGTGGCTCAGAGGTAGAGAGTCTCTCTGCAATGCAGGAGAGTTGCAGGAGATGAGGTTTCAATCCCGGGATCAGGAAGATCCCCTGGAGAAGGAAATGGTAAGCCACTCTAGTATACTTACCTGGAAAAATCCCATGGACAGAGGAACCTGGTGGGCTGTAGTCCATGGGGTCACAGAGAGTCAGACATGACTGAGCAACTAAACAACAAACCACAATGCACCAGGCGTGTAATAAGCCCTTCACGTGTGTTATCCAATTTAATCCTCAGGATTGTCCCATGAGACAGGTAGACTTAAAATATTCCCTTTTTATACACAAGGGAAATGAGGCACAAAGAGGCAAAGGTTATATCATTCCAGGGCATAGTCATGGTCACATAGCTAGTAAGTTGCAGAGTTGTGGGTTCAAAACCAAGCCCACCGACTCTAGCATCTGTGCTCTCCCCACATCCCTGCCTTCCTTGATGACTCACTCTTTATCTACATAGAGACAGAGATGGCCCTGCTACCCCAGTGGCCATGATGACACGCACACCTTCAGATGTTGCTCTAGAAACTGTTCCACTCATAATTTATTGTGCCTGCTGAGGACAGAGGCTGGTACCCATAGGAGCCAGCAAGATGACAGAGTGGACCCAGGACCATTTGGTTCATCTCTGTGCTCTTTATTGTCATCACATCTATTTCAAGTGGGACAAAATTGGTCTCCCTTTAGTTTCTTGTCCCCACTGCATATCTAAAACAATGATTGGAAAGCCAACCATATACTATCTTTCAAAAGGTCTCCCAAATTTGACACCACAAGGGTGATGCTAAGGAGAAAGAGTTTAATTGTTTTAAACGTAGAAGAGAGAGAGGGAGGGAGAGAGAGAAAAAGACAGAGAAATGTGGGGAATTCTAACATGCAAGTCAGCTGGGATAAAGATTCCAGGTGACTATATCCCAAGCTACCTGGGAGAACCACTGGCCCAAGAGTAGAAGGAACCAGGCCAGATGCCCCTTAGTAACAAAGCTTGGGCTTCCCAGGTGATGCTAGTGGTAAAGAACCTACCTGCAATGCAAGAGCTGTAAGAGATGTGGGTTCAATCCCTGGGTTGAGAAGATCCCCTGGAGGAGCGCATGGCAACCCACTCCAGTATCCTTGTCTGGAGAAACCCATGCACAGAGGAGCCTGGAGGTCTATAGTCCATAGTGTCACAAAGAGCTGGACATGACTGAAGCAACTTACACATGCACACAAAAAAGCTTGGCCATTAGTTGGGAAGATGGGATGACAATTCTGAGGATGAGAGTGTATTTAAGGGGCTGTGAGTGCTCAGTCACTCAGTTGTGTCTGACTCTTTGTGACCCCATCAACTGTAGCCCGCCAGGCTCCTCTGCCCATGGGATTCTCCAGGCAAAAATACTGGAGTGGGTTGCCATGCCCTCCTCCAGGGGATCTTCCCAACCCAGGGATAGAACCCCCATCTCTTAAGTCTCCTGCATTGGCAGGTAGGTTTTTGTTTTTTTTTTAAACCACTAGTACTACCTGGGAAGCCCAAGGGGCTGTGAGTACGGCTATAAGGAACTCCTCTACTTCCAGCTCTGTAGCATAAGCAACACTGCTTGATAACTTGCTCTTACAGGTGAAAAAGTTGTCCTTCCTCATTCTCCATCTCCCAGGCCTTTAGTCTTCCTGAGGTCCTCGTGTTCTTTTGCAAATGCAATTGGTGGGAAAGAGTTTATTTCCTCAGGGATTTAAATCTGGAAGGCTATAGCCTGTTGCTGCTGGGGGCACTCTTTTCATTATGGAACACCTAAAAAAAAAAAAAGTATTATGAAGAGCTGCAGATCAGAGAGATGGAGAGCCTCTGCATTCAGATCCCTTCCTGCATAAACCAGTCTGATTTGGGGTTTCTGACCTTTGTCATCCAAAGAGGGGGAGAGAGGGTGGGAGAAATTGAAATTGGGACTGACATATATACACTGCTATGTATAAAACAGATAACTAATGAGAACCTACTGTATAGCACAGGGAACTCTACTCAGTGCTCTGTGGTGACATAAATGCAAAGGAAATCCAAAAAAAGTGGGATATATGTATAGGTATAGCTGATTCATTTTGCTGCACAGAAGAAACTAACCAAACAGGGTAAAGCAACTATATTCCAATAAAAATTAAGAAACAAAACAAATCTAGTACTTAAAAGCTGTTTGATCATTTGCTCTTTAGCTCAAAGACTCCTGTTAATAAGTTGGTCATAGAATGTGTTAGATTAATGCCAGATCACCCATCAAGCTCAAGAAAATTTCTGTGCAATTAAGTACACTGTAGAGCTTTGAGCGACTTCACTTTCACTTTTCACTTTCATGCATTGGAGGAGGAAATGGCAGCCCACTCCAGTGTTCTTGCCTGGAGAATCCCAGGGACGGGGGAGCCTGGTGGGCTGCCGTCTATGGGGTCGCACAGAGTCGGACATGACTGAAGTGACTTAGCAGCAGCAGCAGAGCTTCCCAGATGGCGCTAGTGGTAAAGAACCTGTCGGCCAAATGCAGGCAGAACTGAGTCTTGCATTTGATGCCTAGATTAGGAAGATCCCTTGGAGGAGGGCATAGCAACCCACTTTAGTGTCATTCCCTAGAGAATCCCATGGACAAAGGAGCCTGGTGGGCTACAGTCCAGTGGGTTGCAAAGAGTCAAACACAACTGAACTGACTTAGCATGCATACATGAGGTACACTGTAAAAACCACACAATCCCACAGTCAGTGGTTCTCTATTTGCAGCTAGGGTGCTACCAGCCTTCAGGGGAATTTGTCTTAAAAAAGAACAAAACCAAAAAACCCAGAGTTTCCACAGTGAGGTTGTGGTTTGGGTCATGTTTTTAGTTGGATTTGACAGACGAATCTCTCTGAGCTTCTAGGGGTCTATGTGCTAATGGTGTGCCATTTCCAGAGGTGGGATCAGGGGTGATTTTTTTTAGAAAGAATTATTTCTCTGTTAATAGAAAAATATTACACATACAGTTTGAACTTTTCCTAGAGTTGTGAGATAGTCTACTGACCACAATGCTTCTTTTGTCCCCAAAGAAGCCCTGTGGTGCTGGAGAAAATGCATTTCCTCCTCTCAACCACAGGGATAATGATGCTGAGAGCTCACAGCTGGGCTTTTGCACATATGCACACCTCATTTGTCTTCTTTTATAAGATGAGGTTCAGTCATCTGTCCTGTAACTTCTTTCCTGTAATTGGGTTTAGCATCTTTTCTAACCCAAGTTAATTCCAAATTCTCCAATCTTGGGAGGTCAACTGTGGAGTTATTTGTCAAATAAAGTCATGATTGTCTTGTGATACCTGCAAACTGGGAGATGATGGTGACTGATAACTTCTGGAGGCAAAGTGGTCCTCTTCAGAGACAGGGGTGATGCTGAGGAACATCTGAGTGTGAGACCAGATTTTTTTTTCTGGCATATTTATTTCCTGCATGCGTGCACACACACACACACACACACACCATTCACATGAGAGGTAAAAATGGGAAGCTTTCTTTGAATAAAAGCCCCTCAGGTAGGCTAATGACTCCACTTAAATCTAGGGTCATCTTTGTCCTATATCTGACTGCTATACTTCTGGGTAGGAATTAGGAATTGTGCAGAATGGGTGGATGAGAGGAGAAGCATGGGGCCCCTAAAGTGACTAAATTTACTAGCTACTCTGAATTGGCTTCCTGTATTTCATTTTGGAGGAAAAGAAATTCAGAGCAAGTGACAAAAAACGACTTCTGGCTTTTGAATACTCTCTGGGGGGAAGATTTCTAACCTTTCACAAATTCTTTAAAATAGAAGCTTGAAGAAAATGTATGTGTGCTCTGGTGTGCTTTCCACAAAACTCTGCTTTTAATGTTAGTTGCACGAGGAGTAAATTCTCCTGAAAGTGTTGCATTTACCGTGGATCATTGGATGATTAATGCTAGCCCCCAACACCAAACTTTGCTGTACAGGATTGAGCCTAGTGTTAACGTTATATTGTTTACTTAGAAGTTTGCTTAGAGGTCAAATCTTGGTTTGGGTTCTTATCACAAAATTATAAATAGGTAATGGTGGGAGGAAGGTTTTGCAGGTGGTGGATCGGTTTATGGCATGTATACAATGTGGTATATACTTACTTTTCAAGTCATCAGATTGCATACATTTATTATTCATAGCTTTTTGTAGTCAAAAAGAAAAATCAAACTGGCCCCTCTTACTCAGCGGACTGTAGCCTACCAGGCTTCTCTGTCCATGGGATTCTCCAGGTAAGAATACTGGAGTGGGTTGCCATGCCCTTCTCCAGGAGATCTTCCTGACCCAGAGACTGAACCCACATATATGAGTGTTTTTTTTCTCTTGTGTTCTTATATGAGCCATTCATACACCATTGACCAGTCATATTCTGTTAAATATTAATATTTTGCTTCAAAGACCTGGTGACTTTGTAACACATTATTTTTAAAAATGAATTTTTAGACATATTTTTAGACAAAATCTTTCTAGATAAGAGTACAGAGAATAGTGATGAATTGCCACATACCCAGCACTGAAATTTAATACATATTTGATTCATTTGAGGAAGAATTTAAAACTTAATCATAGACTTTTAACATTCTGTTCCTAAATATTTATTTCCATGTTCATCTCTGAAAGAATTCTTCTATAATAACACTAGTGTCATCGTGCCTATAAAAATGAATAACTTTTCCCAGTAAACATAAGTATCAAGTTTTTTTAACTTTATGTAACAGTGAAAATATTTTGCATGTTATGTTTTTTAGTTTGTACCTGGAATCTTCTCAAAATTTATATCACTGTCAGCAGAAAGTAAGTTTCTTTCTTTTTTATGTTTGGAAAAAACCTTGATACCACATTATGGAATGAACACATTCCTTGTGTTCCATCTTAGAGATTTTATTGAGAAGCTTATTGAATAAATCTGCATCTTTTTTTCTCACATTCTTTAGCATAATGTTTTATTGTTCAAAATACATGTGTTTTTGGCACCATGAATAATCATTTATTCCTTTATGATTTTTTTTTGTGGGACTTGATGGCTTACGATGAGAACAGCTGAATCATCTCTCAAGTCATACTCCCGGTGTACATGAGAACCGATGATACATTGAACTGTTTCCATTCTATGGGATTTAACTCACTAATGTATTGGGTGGTCAAGTATAAGAATTACAACATTAGACTTTCAAAGCTCTCTCTAAGGACCTTGTTAGGAACCATGTGTTTTCACAGTGTCTGTGAATGCTTTATAAGGACAGTTCTTTAAATGTGACTGATACAAAAGGTCATCTTGGACACTGGGGAAGATGTCTAGAATTCCAATAAAAAGCATGTGTTGAGCTCCAGCTTACATCTTAGTCTCTGTGTGACCTTAGGCCAGACAGTGGACTTCTCTGAGCCTCAGTTTCCTAACTCGTTAGATGGAACAAACCACAGAGTTATGCGGATTAAATGGTACAAAGTTTTTTGGCAAAACATACTACTCTATTCACCCAAGTTGATAGGGATTGTGCTACAGACTGAACTATGTCCTGCCAAGTTCATGTATTGAATCCCTTAGCCCCCAACATGACTGTATTTCAAGATAAGGTTTTTAGGGGGTAATTAAGGTTAAATATTCCTTGGAAGGAAAGTTATGACCAACCTAGATAGCATCTTGAAGAGCAGAGACATTACTTTGCCAACAAAGGTCCATCTAGTCAAGGCCATGGTTTTTCCAATGGTCATGTATGGATGTGAGAGTTGGACTGTGAAGAAAGCTGAGCGCCGAAGAATTGATGCTTTTGAACTGTGGTGGTGGAGAAGACTCTTGAGAGTCCCTTGGACTGCAAGGAGATCCAACCAGTCCATTCTAAAGGATATCATCCCTGGGTGTTCTTTGGAAGGAATGATGCTAAAGCTGAAACTCCAATACTTTGGCCACCTGATGTAAAGAGTTGACTCATTGGAAAAGACTCTGATGCTGGGAGGGATTGGGGGCAGGAGGAAAAGGGGATGACAGAGGATGAGATGGCTGGATGGCATCACCGACTTGATGGACATGAGTCTGAGTGAACTCCGGGAGTTGGTGATGGACAGGGAGGCCTGGCGTGCTGCGATTCATGGGGTCGCAAAGAGTCGGACACAACTGAGCTACTGAACTGAAGGTTAAATATGGTTGTAAGGGGGCTTCCCTGTTGTCTCAGTGGTAAAGAACCCTCCTGCCAATGCAGGAGATGTGGGTTCAATCCCTGGGTTGGGAATATCTCCTGGAGCAGGAAATGGCAACCCACTCCAATATTCTTGCCAGTAAAATCCCACAGACAGAGGAGCCTGGCAGGCTACAGTCCATGGGTCACAAAGAGTCAGACATGATTGAGTGACTGAGCACACCCACACTGTAGCATATATAGGAGGAAGCTTGGTCTAGAAGGATTGTATTAAATTTCTAATCTTGCCTTAGTTGTCTCTTGTCTGAGTAATCTTGGGCAAGTTACGAAAGATGAAAGTCTTTGGGATCTTAGTTTCCTAATTTCTAAAAGAAAGACATTTTAACAAAATATCTTTCAAGGTCTTACTTTGTCCTTGAGGTTCATTTGAGCATCATGATCTTTTTTTTCCTTTACCTGATGCAACAGTGAAACACTTGAGAGTTATCTAGAAGGATTATGAAGGTGTGTACCATGATGCTGAGCCTCACCTGTCTTGAGTAATGTATGCTATTTACCTGGAAGTAAGCCTGCTGGCTTCTCTCTGGAGTTCTGTCCAGCCACCAGGTTTTCTGGTGTCTGGTCTTTATATTAAGCACTTTATAGGTAGAAATGATATATTTTTAAATTCAATAGACAGAAGCTATAGAGTGAGACTATTAATTCAAGTAAAAGTATGTTAAACCTTACTTTATACCTTGAGAAAGCGTTTTGCTTATTTTGAGCCTGGCCTCATCATGATAATTTTAAACACACACACGCACATACATGCAGTGGGTTAAACCGTGGCCTCTGAAGATACATCACCTGGAGCCTGTGAATATGAGCTTACTTAGGACCATGGTACTTTCATGAAATTAAAAGACATTTGATCCTTGGAAGAAAAGTTATGACAAACCTAGACAGCGTATTGAAAAGCAGAGACATCACTTTGCAACAGAGGTCCATATAGTCAAAGCAATTTTTTCCAGTTTATACAGGTCTAAGAGTTGGACCATAAAGAGGGCTGAGCACCGAAGAATCAATGCTTTCAAACTGCGGTGCTGGAGAACACTCTTGATTTTCCCCTGGACAGCAAGGAGATCAAATCAGTTAATCCTAAAGGAAATCAACCCTGAATAGTCATTGAAAGGACTGGTGCTAAAGCTGAAGCGCCAATACTTCAGCCATCTGATGCGAAGAGCTGACTCATTGGAAAAGACCCTGATGCTGGGGAAGATTGAAGGCCAGAGGAGAAGGGGGTGACACAGGATGAGATGGTTGGATGGCATGGACATGAGTTTGAGCTAGCTCTGGGAGATAGTGGAGGACAGGGAAGCCTGGCATGCTGCAGTCTATGGGGTCACAAAGAGTCAGACATGACTGAGCAACTGAACAATGATAACAATTTGCAGATGTAATTAAGGATTTTGAGAAGAGAGCTTCTTGAATTCTTCAGGTGGCCCTAAATCCAATGACAAGTGTCTTATAAGAAGCAGAAGAGGGGAAGACACAGGAGAGGAGAAGTCCACATGAAGACATAGGCAGAGATTGGACTGATGGGGCCATAAGCCACGGAGTGCCTAGAGCCAGTGGAAACTGGAAGAGTCAAGGAAGGGAACTCCCCTGATGCCTTCTGAGGGAGCAGGGCCCTCCTAACACTTGGATTTCAGACTCTGGACTTCCAGAACTATGAGATAATGTATTTATGTTGATTTTATATACAATAGAATATTACTGAGCCTTTAAAAAGAATGAAATAATGCCATTTGCAGCAACAGGATGGACCTAGCGATTGTCATGCTGAGTGAAGTAAGTCTGACAGAGGAGGAGAAATATTGTATGCCATCCCTTAGATGTGGAATCTATAAAGTATTAGAGCTTCAGCATCAGTCCTTCCAATGAATATTCAAGGTTGATTTCCTTTAGGATTGACTGTTGTGATCTCCTTGCTGTCCAAGGGACTGTCAAGAGTCTTCTCCAGCACCACAATTCAAAAGCATTTATGGTCCAACTCTTACATCTATACATAACTACTGGAAAAACCACAGCTTTGACTAAATATACCTTTGTTGGCAAAGTGATCTCTGCTTTTTAATATGCTGTCTAGGTTTGTCATAGCTTTTCTTTAAGCCTCCTGGCTCATGGTAATTTGATATGGCAACTCTAGGAAATGAATACACATACTCTTTTCCCCCTGTACTTTCATTATATACCACTTTTCAATAGATACATACAAAAAATAGATTTAAATGATTTTATATTTTACAGAAGATGGGAATATTTCTGGAATTAAGCTATAGATGATTCTGGCATTGAAGGGCATCAGCATGCCAATATACTTTTGGTTGAATATTGGGAGGAATCTTCCTGGTAATCAGAGTTGGCTCAGTTTTGAAAGACGGAAAGGCAGTGGTAATGTTAAGATTGGGGCTTTGGGTGTAAACAGAGTTTTTCAGCCTAGGGGACAAAATGACCCCCAGGTGAGAACTACTGCTTTCAAAGATGACAAAAGTACAGGATCCATGATGAAATGAAAAGTTCCGGTGAAAAGTATTCAACAGTACATCAAAAACAACAGAGAATTTTTTAAGCAGAACCATTTTCTTAACAGTAATAAAAGACTCTCTTTTCACTTAAAAGTGGATGTATATGAGAAAAGATCCCAGCTTTGATTATCATCCTGACAATTTTTAGTGTCAAAGAGGATCATCCTGTTACAAAAGGGAGATCTTTGCCCAGAGTGGAAAATTATGTACAGGTATATATGTATGTATACACATACATGTGTGTCCACATATAGACACACATGGGTATATGCACCTGGGTATATATGCATGCATGTATGTATATATGCATTGTTGTTTAGTCACTAAGTCATGTCCGACTCTTTGCAACCCCATGGACTAGCCTTCCAGGCGCCTCTGTCCATGGGATTTCCCAGGCAAGAATACTAGAGTGTGTTGCCATTTCCTTCTCCAGGGCATCTTCCCAACCCAGGGATCGAACTCGTGTCTTTCACGTTTCCTGCATTGGCAGGAGGATTCTTTACCACTGAGCCACCAGGGAAGCATGCATATGTGTGAATGCTTTATTAACAAAGAGAGTTTCATATACTTCCTTTTCCTGCTTGGGAATTCTGAAGTTTTAGAGCATCATCATTTCTAATGATGAATGAGTAAAGGAAAAGCCTTTCAGAAAGCCCTCATTTCAGAAAGGATGTGAGGTACGTTACTATAAGGGGACGTTAACTGGAATAGAAGGGTCACCATTGGTTTCCAAGAGCCCTCATTTCTCACACAGGTCTAAGAATCCCCCACCTAATAAGAAAACAGAATTTTATTCCTTTATTTTATTCTCTACAAAGTGCTTATTACCTATTTGGAACTTTGTAATCTGCCCCATGCAATTCTATGAGTCAGCCAGCTGAGAATCCATCTATTTACTCACACACACAGTTGCCTAATGTGTTCTACAAGCCACGTATAATTACAGTGAATGCATCTTTCTAAAGATACACTTGTGGTGAGCTTGGGTTCTTCTACTTCTAGAAAAATGTTCACATGTGGGAAAAAAAGTTTCCTTGACATATCTAAAGTCTTCTTTAAGTCCAGAAATATTTATTTATCTTTACCTTTAAGATATACGTTTCAAAAGATGCCAACAGGCTGAACGTTGCTAAGGGCTGTTTCCCGGCTTGGGGATTGGACCCAATTCTCTGATCTAACAGCTACGGAGACTTCATCAGAATGATGAGATACCTCTTTCCAGAGACAACAGGAATCATGAGATAAGCTCTGGAAACAAATCAAGGATTTTTGTGGAAACAAATCCTGTGGTCCCAGGGAGCAAGGAAAACTGTAGGGAGTAGCTTTTTAGAATTGATATTTGAGTTTCATGAATCACAAGTGTTTCACAGATTGTCTACAGATGTTACAAGGACTCCAGAGTTTAATTGACAAAAAAAGTAACTTTGCACAGAGATACAGAAGGATGGCATCAGGCCATCTGAGCTACCAGGGTCTCTTGGACAGGGATATTTCTCTTTTGAGGAAAAAAAAAATATGGAGAGTTGTGTGTGTGTTTGCCAAGTCGCTGCAGTATGTCCGACTCCTTGAGACCCCATGGACTACAGCCTGCCAGGCTCCTCGGTCCATGGGGTTCTCCAGGCAAGAATATTGGAATGGGTTGCTATTTCCTCCTCCGGGCATCTTCCCAACTTAGTGATCAAACTCATGTCTCTTAAGTCTTCCGCACTGGCAGGCATATTCTCTACCACTAGCACCACCTGGGAAGGTTGGGGGAGAGTTAGAGAATTTTTTTTCTGTTAACAGCTTGCTGTCATTTGGGGAATTATTAGTGGCAAGTGTGTGGTGGGGGAAGGGCAGTCCCCTGAGATTGGAGCCCAGTTTGGAGCCATGTCATTTGGGAAATGCCTGTATTGCCTGAGATCATTAGTAAGACGCCCAGTTCTGTCTACAGAGACCACCACAGGCTCTTGAAGAAGGTGGCGCCTGCTCTTGGTCTGGGATCTGAGGCAACATGCTGTGGCTCCTCAGTGCCAGCGTGTCCGCAGCCATGTGATTGCTGGTGGTATGGGTTGGAGTTTTCTACACTTAACATGACCAGAACATGTTCTAGACACTTTTGCTTGTAAAATGTCAGGTTTTGCCCACATGAGCAACTCCAAGCCTCAAAATGTAGGTCTCATGTGTGGTTACCAGGATGGAACCTGATGGAAAATCTGAATGTATATACCGAAAAAAAGTCATGAAAAAAAACAAGTTTTCTGGTAAAGAAATCAGGAAATGATTCAAAAGATATATTGTGTAACCACCAATTGCTTCCCTAACTTTCACAGCAGTCTGCCTGGACATGAAGAGGGGTGGAGGAGACAGTACCAGCGGCCCCCACATTTTGATCTGAATTCCTATTCCTACATCAGAATCACAGGTCTCTCAAGACTAGCTTTTCCTTGCTGAGGTCTGGGGGTGTCCTCTCAGCCTACCTTGGCTGCTCTTCTGAGGTAGGTGATGGTCCATCTCAGCCTCAGCAGCTTGTCTCCAAGGCCCCACCTCACCTCTGCTCCAGAGATTACTTTTGTTAATTTTGGGACAGGGAACCCTGGCACCACAGAGTTATACATTTTTGTGTCTCTAAAGCAGGAATGGCTTGCCTCCTTCCCAGTAAATGCACTGTTGGGCCTCTCAAAACTCTCCTGCTGCCTTCAAGCTATGTAATTCTAACAGTAACAGTAATATATAGCCTTCCCTGGTGGCTCAGATGGTAAAGAATCTGCCTGAGATGTAGGAGACCCAGGTTTGATCCCTGGAAAAGGGAACCCACTCCAGTATTCTTGCCTGGAGAATTCCATGAACAGAGGAGCATGGGGGGCTATAGTCCATGGGGTCACAAAGAATCGGACGAGACTGAATACAGTTATAGAACAGAATCAACTCCTGAATCTCAATAAGGATTTTTACTATTTGTCTTCTGTCTCGCCTCATTGTAGAACATGGTTTTATGGGGCTGGGATCTCCTGCAGAAAGCTACAGTTTTGTATCTCCCTAGTTAATTCTGGAGCATTATTCTTACTAGGGCCATTTATATTTAAACATATTTCTACTGGTAAAACATCCCATCTAACAACCTTGAGCGTTAAACACCTTATTAAAATTACTCATATGGTTTACTCTTCAGCTTACAACACAGTTTACAGCATCCTCCCTAAAAAGCAGTCAAATTGATCACAGCCACCTGTTCCCTCAAACCCATCTACCCCTACCTCATCTGTACTCCCACCTTGATCTTTAGGTAGAAGCACAGTATCAGCCTCTTAACCACTGCAGCACTCATTCTGAAGTCACAAACCTGCTTAGCTGTTACGATAGAGGCAGTAACTGTTAAATTTGTCTTTTTAGCTGGAATATTTGCCTGTGAATTTTTGAGTTAATACATTTTGACATCGACCTGGTTTTTTGGCCTTGATTTTCTTCATTTCAAATATGTACTCTTAGCTCCTTAGGCCTGTTGACAGAGGAGCCTGGTGGGCTGCAATCCATGGGGTCTCAAAAGAGTCGGACACAACTTAGAGAACCCTAAAAAGGCCACCACTTTCCCA
The DNA here is from genome assembly GCF_019923935.1 of Bubalus bubalis. Classification (NCBI taxonomy): domain Eukaryota; kingdom Metazoa; phylum Chordata; class Mammalia; order Artiodactyla; family Bovidae; genus Bubalus; species Bubalus bubalis. Next base: position 47,509,809 of record NC_059171.1, on the reverse strand, counting down.
GTGCTCCCAGGAAAAAACTTCCATTTCAAGGACTTCTCAGGTGGTGCTAGTGGTAAAGATCTTACCTGCCAGTGCTGGAGATGCAAGAGACGCAAGTTTGACCCGTGAATCAGGAAGATTACCTGGAAGAGGTCATGGCAACCCACTCCAATATTCTTGCCTGGAGAATCCTATGGATGGAGGAGCCTGGCAGGCTGAGCTCCTTAGAAATCCTCAGAACTAGTTTTCCATGTAAATGGTTCCACCTTGTCATTGTAAACCCTGGACTGTTGTCTTTATGATGGAATTGCTTGGGGAAAAAAAAAGTACCTTGAAGTGGTTTTCTTGCCACACTAGCTATAAGGTAAATCATTCCTCTATTCTTACCTTTTGCTAAGTTATCTACCTTTGGCAAGAGATCACAGAGAAACTCCAAACCGGGGTATAACCACCCTGCCTGCAGACCCATGGTCTGTCCAGAAACACGCTCTCCTCCAGACCTCTCCACTTTCCTGTCATCCTCTTGTTGAGCAAGTTTGCTCCCTTACTCATTTGCATACTGCATTTCTTCCTTCTCCCTACATCACTAGCTCTCCATCCCTTTCCCCGTGCTACTGAAATTATCTTCAGTGATGAAGTAAAAGAGAAATGATGAGCAAAGTGTGAACATGATTTTCCAAAGAAAACCCTCGACCGTTTTCCATGTATTTGTGCATTTGAGCCATGTAAACCTTTTTAAAAACTCTTGCATCCATGACTTTGTTTTAGTTCCTATAATTATCTCTTTTATACCAAGTATATTTAAAGTTCATTAAATTGCCTCAGCTTTGATGGAGAATGGAGGTCCCTCAAACATGATGGTTTGAAGTGAGGCATAGATTTGCAGAACGATTTCCTTTTCTCTATGCATGGGAAAGATTATGCCACATTTAGCAAGTACCTACTGGAATTCTTAGCTGAAGTTAAATCATGCTAGTATTTTCCTTCAGGTTGAGGTAGCATGGTTGAGGCTGGTGAGTGATTCCATATAGGTGAAAACTTGGCGAGGAGCCTTTTAACCTCAGTCTGTGAATCTGAGCTGGGTCATAATTTCCACACATCCCTCTGAATCCTTCAGAGTACATAGGAGGGGCTAAGTTCTAAAGAGGGAGTCAAATTATTTCTATTTACTCAAGAACTGAACAGAGCTATTAGAAAGAAATCTTCAGGTCTTTTGTGGGATGAAAATAATCCTTCCACAGCTGCAAGACAGTGATGGAGGTTTTGTGAGCCAAGAGGAAAGCAGCTGAAAAGGGCTAGAAAAATCACCATGAGTGTTTTTCCACTCCTATAAGTCATTAAAATTGGCTTAAAATATTGGGAGTGATTTTTCTTTGAAATGGCTCCTCCTACCATAACCTAATGGTCAACATAATGGCTTCTCTTCTTTGATTTTTAAGAAGTGGTACACTGAAGCAGGGTAAGTTTACTCAGAAACTTGACAATGCTGGTGTTTCTAGAAGCATTTATATTCTTGGATACGCCTTCCTTTGGTGATAGAATTTAAAATAGAATTGGTTTTGAGAGTTTTGGGATTTGATTTTACACTTGTCAGCTATGACCTGGACCATTCCCTTTTTAAGTTTCCGTTTTTTTTTGTCTGAAAAAGGTGGAGAAAATCATATCAAATTGCTGGCTTGTTGAAGAGGTTGTGCCAAAGCCTCTAGTGCAGTGCATGACACACGTTAGGGACTCAGTAAGTGTTAAATGCCTTCTCCATGTTAGTGATGTTATTAGCAAGATTATTTTATTATTTAGTGTAGTACACTAGATTTGTAAAGAACTAAAAGCAAGCATGATAGATGAAAGCAGCAAACCATTTCTTAGTAGAAATTAGTTTAGCAGAACATATAACACTGGCGTAGATTGGCAGGTATAGTGTGTCTTCAGGGTTGATTCTTAGTGGTGAAAAGACTGAATCCAAAGGAAAGTACATTTTTTTGGGGGGGGGGCGCAGAGCAGGTATTAGCAAATTTCTCTTCAAAAAGGCTGATCCAATTTTGATTCCCCACCACCCCCCCTCAAAAGGTTTATAGGAGGGTCCAATTCTACAAGCCCTGATCACAGCTGAATATTTTAAGTGTTTTAATTTGGGGACCACTGAACTGAACTGATGAAAGGTATGACCAACCTAGATAGCATATTGAAAAGCAGAGACGTTACTTTGCCAACAAAGGTCTGTCTAGTCAAGGCTATGGTTTTTCCAGTGATCATGTATGGATGTGAGAGTTGGACTGTGAAGAAAGCCGAGCACTGAAGAATTGATGGTTTTGAACTGTGGTGTTGGAGAAGACTCTTGAGAATCCCTCCCAAGGAGATCCAACCAGTCCTTTCAGAGATCAGCCCTGAGATTTCTTTGGAAGGAATGATGCTAAAGCTGAAACTCCAGTACTTTGGCTGCCTCATGTGAAGAGTTGACTCATTGGAAAAGACTCTGATGGTGGGAGGGATTGAGAGCAGGAGGAGAAGGGGACGACAGAGGATGAGATGGCTGGATGGCATCTCTGACTCGATGGACGTGAGTCTGAGTGAACTCGGGGAGTTGGTGATGGACAGGGAGGCCTGGCGTGCTGCGATTCATGGGGTTGCAAAGAGTCGGACACGACTGAGTGACTGAACTGAACTGATGAAAGGTAAGATTATCTATTATAAAGTAAGTGCCCTACACATGAACCTTCAAGTTGCGAGCTTTCAAAGATGATTTTGCATGTCCAGTCCTGTAAGTTACTGCATGTGTCCGGCATACATCATCACATGCGAGTATCCTCTACAAGTGGTTGTACTTTTGTGTACTTTACAGCACTTAGAGAGTATAGTAGTACAGTATCCTTATTTCAAGCCCAGGATGTCCAGAAGCAAGCGTAAAAGCAGTGGTGATGTAGCAGGTACTACCGTACTTTTCAAGGTACCATACTATAAAATTACAAACACTTTCTTTACTTTTTGTGTTTGCTTGTTTTTATGTCTTATTTGTGTAAAAAGCATTATACACCTATTATAGGACAATACTCTATAGCTTATCAGGTTAGCTCCATCATCGTTGTTCAGTTGCCCAGTTGTGTTGGACTCTTTGTGACCCCATGGACTGCAGCACGCCAGGCCTCTCTGTCCCTCACCATCTCCTGAAGTTTGCCCAAGTTTATGTTCATTGCATCGGTGATGCCATCCAGCCATTTCATCTTCTGGCTGGATGAGATGGTTAGTTGGGTACCTAGACTAACTTTGTTGGACTTACAAATGTGTTCTTGGAATGGAACTCATTTGTATGTAAGGGACTTCCTGTACTGGCAAAGCATTATTACAGGATTTAAACCTAAAACTGCTGGGCAATTTCCAGAAGCCTCATTCATGAAGTGCTATCTGTATTTTTATAGCATGATTAACTGTCTTCCTTCTATTGGCCTATCCTTTTCCCTGTTTTATTTTTTATTTTTTTATTTTTTTAAATTTTATTTTATTTTTAAACTTTACATAATTGTATTAGTTTTGCCAAATATCAAAATGAATCCGCCACAGGTATACATGTGTTCCCCATCCTGAACCCTCCTCCCTCCTCCCTCCCCATTCCATCCCCCTGGGTTGTCCCAGTGCACCAGCCCCAAGCATCCAGTATCGTGCATCGAACCTGGACTGGCAACTCATCTCATACATATTTTACATGTTTCAATGCCATTCTCCCAAATCTTCCCACCCTCTCCCTCTCCCACAGAGTCCATAAGACTGTTCTATACATCAGTGTCTCTTTTGCTGTCTCGTACACAGGGTTATTGTTACCATCTTTCTAAATTCCATATATATGCGTTAGTATACTGTATTGGTGTTTTTCTGTATTGGTGTTTTTCTTTCTGGCTTACTTCACTCTGTATAATAGGCTCCAGTTTCATCCACCTCATTAGAACTGATTCAAATGTATTCTTTTTAATGGCTGAGTAATACTCCATTGTGTATATGTACCACAGCTTTCTTATCCATTCATCTGCTGATGGACATCTAGGTTGCTTCCATGTCCTGGCTATTATAAACAGTGCTGCGATGAACATTGGGGTACACGTGTCTCTTTCCCTTCTGGTTTCCTCAGTGTGTATGCCCAGCAGTGGGATTGCTGGATCATAAGGCATGTCTATTTCCAGTTTTTTAAGGAATCTCCACACTGTTCTCCATAGTGGCTGTACTAGTTTGCATTCCCACCAACAGTGTAAGAGGGTTCCCTTTTCTCCACACCCTCTCCAGCATTTGAGACAATGCTGGAGACTTTTGGAGACTACAATGCTTGTAGACTTTTGGATCGCAGCCATTCTGACTGGCGTGAAATGGTACCTCATAGTGGTTTTGATTTGCATTTCTCTGATAATGAGTGATGTTGAGCATCTTTTCATGTGTTTGTTAGCCATCTGTATGTCTTCTTTGGAGAAATGTCTATTTAGTTCTTTGGCCCATTTTTTGATTGGGTCATTTGTTTTTCTGGAGTTGAGCTGTAGGAGTTGCTTGTATATTTTTGAGATGAGTTGTTTGTCAGTTGCTTCATTTGCTATTATCTTCTCCCATTCTGAAGGCTGCCTTTTCACCTTGCTAATAGTTTCCTTTGATGTGCAGAAGCTTTTAAGGTTAATTAGGTCCCATTTGTTTATTTTTGCTTTTATTTCCAATATTCTGGGAGGTGGGTCATAGAGGATCCTGCTGTGATGTATGTCAGAGAGTGTTTTGCCTATGTTCTCCTCTAGGAGTTTTATAGTTTCTGGTCTTACGTTGAGATCTTTAATCCATTTTGAGTTTATTTTTGTGTATGGTGTTAGAAAGTGTTCTAGTTTCATTCTTTTACAAGTGGTTGACCAGATTTCCCAGCACCACTTGTTAAAGAGATTGTCTTTAATCCATTGTATATTCTTGCCTCCTTTGTCAAAGATAAGGTGTCCATATGTGCATGGATTTATCTCTGGGCTTTCTATTTTGTTCCATTGATCTATATTTCTGTCTTTGTGCCAGTACCGTACTGTCTTGATAACTGTGGCTTTGTAGTAGAGCCTGAAGTCAGGTAGGTTGATTCCTCCAGTTCCATTCTTTCTCAAGATCGCTTTGGCTATTCGAGGTTTTTTGTATTTCCTTAAAAATTGTGAAATTATTTGTTCTAGCTCTGTGAAGAATGCTGTTGGTAGCTTGATAGGGATTGCATTGAATCTATAAATTGCTTTGGGTGGTATACTCCTTTTCACTATATTGATTCTTCCAATCCATGAACATGGTATATTTCTCCATCTGTTAGTGTCCTCTTTGATTTCTTTCACCAGTGTTTTATAGTTTTCTATATATAGGTCTTTAGATTCTTTAGGTAGATATATTCCTAAGTATTTTATTCTTTCCGTTGCAATGGTGAATGGAATTGTTTCCTTAATTTCTCTTTCTGTTTTCTCATTATTAGTGTATAGGAATGCAAGTGATTTCTGTGTGTTGATTTCATATCCTGCAACTTTACTATAGTCATTGATCAGTTCTAGTAATTTTCTGGTGGAGTCTTTAGGGTTTTCTATGTAGAGGATCATGTCATCTGCAAACAGTGAGAGCTTTACTTCTTCTTTTCCAATTTGGATTCCTTTTATTTCTTTTTCTGCTCTGATTGCTGTGGCCAAAACTTCCAAAACTATGTTGAATAGTAATGGTGAAAGTGGGCACCCTTGTCTTGTTCCTGACTTTAGAGGAAATGCTTTCAATTGTTCACCATTGAGGATAATGTTTGCTGTGGGTTTGTCATATATAGCTTTTATTATGTTGAGGTATGTTCCTTCTATTCCTGCTTTCTGGAGAGTTTTTATCATAAATGGATGTTGAATTTTGTCAAAGGCTTTCTCTGCATCTATTGAGATAATCATATGGTTTTTATTTTTCAACTTGTTAATGTGGTGTATTACATTGATTGATTTGTGGATATTGAAGAATCCTTGCATCCCTGGGATAAAGCCCACTTGGTCATGGTGTATGATCTTTTTAATGTGTTGTTGGATTCTGATTGCTAGAATTTTGTTAAGGATTTTTGCATCTATGTTCATCAGTGATATTGGCCTGTAGTTTTCTTTTTTTGTGGGATCTTTGTCAGGTTTTGGTATTAGGGTGATGGTGGCCTCATAGAATGAGTTTGGAAGTTTACCATCCTCTGCAATTTTCTGGAAGAGTTTGAGCAGGATAGGTGTTAGCTCTTCTCTAAATTTTTGGTAGAATTCAGCTGTGAAACCGTCTGGACCTGGGCTTTTGTTTGCTGGAAGATTTTTGATTACAGTTTCAATTTCCGTGCTTGTGATGGGTCTGTTAAGATTTTCTATTTCTTCCTGATCGAGTTTTGGAAAGTTGTACTTTTCTAAGAATTTGTCCATTTCTTCCACGTTGTCCATTTTATTGGCATATAATTGTTGATAGTAATCTCTTATGATCCTTTGTATTTCTGTGTTCTCTGTTGTGATCTCTCCATTTTCATTTCTAATTTTATTGATTTGATTTTTCTCCCTTTGTTTCTTGATGAGTCTGGCTAATGGTTTGTCAATTTTATTTATCCTTTCAAAAAACCAGCTTTTGGTTTTGTTGATTTTTGCTATGATCTCTTTTGCATTTATTTCTGCCCTAATTTTTAAGATTTCTTTCCTTCTACTAACCCTGGGGTTCTTAATTTCTTCCTTTTCTAGTTGCTTTAGGTGTAGAGTTAGGTTATTTATTTGACTTTTTTCTTGTTTCTTGAGGTGTGCCTGTATTGCTATGAACTTTCCCCTTAGGACTGCTTTTACCGTGTCCCACAGGTTTTGGGTTGTTGTGTTTTCATTTTCATTCGTTTCTATGCAAATTTTGATTTCTTTTTTGATTTCTTCTGTGATTTGTTGGTTATTCAGCAGCGTGTTGTTCAGCCTCCATATGTTGGAATTTTTAATAGTTTTTCTTTTGTAATTGAGATCTAATCTTACTGCATTGTGGTCGGAAAAGATGCTTGGAATGATTTCTATTTTTTTGAATTTACCAAGGCTAGCTTTATGTTCCAGGATGTGATCTATCCTGGAGAAGGTTCCATGTGCGCTTGAGAAAAAGGTGAAATTCATTGTTTTGGGATGAAATGTCCTATAGATATCAATTAGGTCTAACTGGTCTATTGTATCATTTAAAGTTTGTGTTTCCTTGTTAATTTTCTGTTTAGTTGATCTATCCATAGGTGTGAGTGGGGTATTAAAGTCTCCCACTATTATTGTGTTATTGTTCATTTCTCCTTTCGTACTTGTTAGCATTTGTCTTATACTGCAATGCTCCCGTGTTGGGTGCATATATATTTATAATTGTTATATCTTCTTCTTGGATTGATCCTTTGATCATTATGTAGTGACCATCTTTGTCTCTTTTCACAGTCTTTGTTTTAAAGTCTATTTTATCTGATATGAGTATTGCTACTCCTGCTTTCTTTTGGTCCCTATTTGCATGGAAAATCTTTTTCCAGCCCTTCACTTTCAGTCTGTATGTGTCCCCTGTTTTGAGGTGGGTCTCTTGTAGACAACATATGTAGGGGTCTTGTTTTTGTATCCATTCAGCCAGTCTTTGTCTTTTGGTTGGGGCATTCAACCCATTTACGTTTAAGGTAATTACTGATAGGTATGATCCCGTTGCCATTTACTTTATTGTTTTGGGTTTGAATTTATACACCATTTTTGTGTTTCCTGTCTAGAGAATATCCTTTAGTATTTGTTGGAGAGCTGGTTTGGTGGTGCAGAATTCTCTCAGCTTTTGCTTGTCTGAAAAGCTTTTGATTTCTCCTTCATACTTGAATGAGATCCTTGCTGGGTACAATAATCTGGGCTGTAGGTTATTTTCTTTCATCATTTTAAGTATGTCTTGCCATTCCCTCCTGGCTTGAAGAATTTCTATTGAAAGCTCAGCTGTTATCCTTATGGGTATTCCCTTGTGTGTTATTTGTTGTTTTTCCCTTGCTGCTTTTAATATTTGTTCTTTGTGCTTGATCTTTGTTAATTTGATTAATATGTGTCTTGGGGTGTTTCACCTTGGGTTTATCCTGTTTGGGACTCTCTGGGTTTCTTGGACTTGGGTGATTATTTCCTTCCCCATTTTAGGGAAGTTTTCAACTATTATCTCCTCAAGTATTTTCTCATGGTCTTTCTTTTTGTCTTCTTCTGGGACCCTTATGATTCGAATGTTGTAGCGTTTAATATTGTCCTGGAGGTCTCTGAGATTGTCCTCATTTCTTTTAATTCATTTTTCTTTTATCCTCTCTGATTCATTTATTTCTACCATTTCTATCTTCTAATTCACTAATCCTATCTTCTGCCTCTGTTATTCTACTATTTGTTGCCTCCAGAGTGTTTTTAATTTCACTTATTGCATTATTCATTATATATTGACTCTTTTTTATTTCTTCTAAGTCCTTGTTAAACCTTTCTTGCATCTTCTCAATCCTTGCCTCCAGGCTATTTATCTGTGATTCCATTTTAATTTCAAGATTTTGGATCAATTTCACTATCATTATTCGGAATTCTTTATCAGGTAGATTCCCTATCTCTTCCTCTTTTGTTTGGTTTGGTGGGCATTTATCCTGTTCCTTTATCTGCTGGCTATTCCTCTGTCTCTTCATCTTGTTTAAATTGCTGAGTTTGGGGTGTCCTTTCTGTATTCTGGCAGTTTGTGGAGTTCTCTTTATTGTGGCGTTTCCTCACTGTGTGTGGGTTTGTACAGGTGGCTTGTCAAGGTTTCCTGGTTAGGGAAGCTTGTGTCGATGTTCTGGTGGATGGAGCTGTATTTCTTCTCTCTGGAGTGTAATGAAATGTCCAGTAATGTGTTATGAGATGTCTATGGTTTTGGGGTGACTTTGGGCAGCCTGTATCTTGAAGCTCAGGGCTGTGTTCCTTTGTTGCTGGAGAATTTGCTTGGTATGTCTTGCCCTGGAACTTGTTGGCCCTTGTGTGGTGCTTGGTTTCAGTGTCAGTATGGAGGCGTTTGATGAGCTCCTGTCAATTAATGTTCCTTGGAGTCAGGAGTTCCCTGGAGTCAGGGTTTGGACTTAAGCCTCCTACTTCCAGTTATCAGTCTTATTTTTATAGTAGTTTCAAAACTTCTCCTTCTATACAGCACCATTGATAAAACATCTATGTTAAAGATGAAAAGTTTCTCTACTTTGAGGGTCACTCAGAGAGGTTCACAGCGTTACATGGAGAAGAGAAGAGGGAGGAGGGAGTTAGAGGTGACCCAAATGAGATGAGGTGGAATCAATAGTGGAGAGAGTGGTCCAGTTGTGGAGTGCACATAAGGAAGTGACTACTGGCTAGCCCATGTGCACTCCACAACTGGACCACTCAGAGATGTTCACGGAGTTATACAGAGAAGAGAAGAAGGAGGCAGGAGACAGAGGTGGCCAGAAGGATAAAAGGGGGAAATGAAAAGGAGGGAGACAGATCCAGCCAGTAATCAGTTCCCTAAGTGTTCTCCACCATCTGGAACACACAGAAATTCACAGAGTTGGGTAGAGTAGAGAGGGGTTAGGGAGGAGATACAGGCGACCTGGTGGAGAAAACGCAGAGTCCAAAGGGAGAGAGAGCAGTCAAGCCAGTAATCTCGTTCCCTAGTGAAAAATGGGTCCTGAAGATTGGGTTCTTAAAGGTACAAAATTGGTAACAAATACATAAAAGCAAAAATTAAAAATCTAGAGTAGAGTTTGGAATTTCAAAAATGCGATGTTAATGAAAAGAAGAAGGAAAAGAAAGAGAGAAAAAACGAACAAAGAAAAACAAGGTTGCAAAAATTATAAAGAAACTACAGGTACAAAATTGATAACTAATACCAAAAAGCAAAAATTAAAAATCTAGAGTAGAGTTTGGAATTTCAAAAATACAATGTTAAAAAAAAAAAAGAAAAATAAAGAGAGAAAACAAACAAACCAACAAAAACAATGTCGCAAAAATTATAAAGAAAATACAGGTACAAAATTGATATCAAATACCAAAAAGCATAAATTAAAAATCTTGAGTAGAGTTTGGAATTGCAGATATATGATGTTATATAAAAGAAGAAGAGAAAGAAACAGAGGGGGGAAAAAAAAGTCACAGAAATTATAAAAAAAAAACTATATGTACAAAATTGATAACATATACCAAAAGGCTAAAATTAAAAATCTAGAGTAGAGTTTGGAATTTCAAAAATACGATGTTAAAGAAAAGAAGAAGGAAAAGAAAGAGAGAAAAAATGAACAAAGAAAAACAAACAAGGTCGCGAAAATTATAAAGAAACTACAGGTACAAAATTGATAACTAATACCAAAAAGCAAAAGTTAAAAATCTAGAGTAGAGTTTGGAATTTCAAAAATACAATGTTAAAAAAAGGAAGAAGAAAAATAAAGAGAGAAAACAAACCAACAAAAACAATGTCGCAAAAATTATAAAGAGAATACAGGTACAAAATTGATATCAAATACCAAAAAGCATAAATTAAAAATCTTGAGTAGAGTTTGGAATTGTAGATATACGATGTTATACAAAAGAAGAAGAGAAAGAAACAGAGGGAAAAAAAAGTCACAGAAATTATGAAAAAAACTATAGGTACAAAATTGATAACATATACCAAAAGGCTAAAATTAAAAATCTAGAGTAGAGTTTGGAATTTCAAAAATACAATGTTAAAGAAAAGAAGAAAAAGAACAAAACAAAACAAAACACGGTCAAAAAATTATAAAGTATATTTATGAAGTTTGCTGAAGAAAAAAAAATAGGGTCTTTTTTTTTTTTTTTTGCAAAGTAATAGTTATAAAAGTGAAAAAGGACAATAGAGGACTTAAAATTTTTTTTTTAATTAAAAAAAAAGATTGATTGTAAAAATAGTAAAAATATATCTAGGTCTTTCTCTGGTTTTGTTGTGAGTATTGTGGGTTCAGTTCATTTTGGCTAGTTCCTTGGTCTGACTTATATTTCCCAAGATCTATAGGCAGGGTCCTATGTAGTTCGTAGTAACCACAGGGTTTTAATCTATGGCCTGTAGCTTCCAAGGCGTTTCCCTCTGTTATAGCTTCTTCTGTTTGCTGGTCTCTTCAGTGTCTGGTTCCCGCCCTGACACAAAGGGGACGGTGGAGGACACTATTTTTTTATTTTATTTAGGCTCACGTGTTCAGCCGCACTGTGGGGAGGGAGGGAGGGATGCTGCAAACAGATAACACTGGCGTGCGCTCGCACTGCCTCAGCCACACTGGGTCTGCCCCCGCTCACGGCGCGTGTAGCCTCCCTGCCCACACTGCTCGGGCTCTAGGTTGTTCCGCCGGGAACAATCAGAGGCCGGCCCTGGGCTGAGCTCCCAGGTCCAAGCCGCTCAGGTTCAGGCACTCGGGTAGTCCTCAGAGGCGCAGACTCGGTTGGGCCTGCGTTTTGTGCTCTTCCCAGATCCGAGCAGCTCAGGTGATGTGTTTGGCGGGCGCCAATGCTGCGACTTATTGCCTCCCCGCCACTCGGTTATCTGGGTGTAAAACCGGCGCACCTTCTCAGGCAGATGTTGACCGTCCAGACCCCCAAGAAGTTTTAGTTAGCAAAGAAGCCTGCTTACAGTTTTATAGATAGTGTCTCTCTTGGGCTGCGATTGCCCCCTTCCGGCTCTAGCTGCCTGTCACCGGAGGGGGAAGGTCTGCAACCGGCAATCTCTGTTCAGTCCTTTGTTCTGTGCGCGGGCCTGGCGGTGTCTTAGGTTAGGGCTGGCTTTTCGCGTGGAAGATATCCCACAGGCTGGTTTGCTAGCCCAAATTATTTCGCTCAGATAGCGCTCAGGACATTCGGGCCGATTCTTACTCTAAGGGACACAGCCCGCGCCGCGCTTCCCTGCCCAGCCCCCGCTTGCTAATGCCGTGTGCAGGCGTCTGCGCTGCTTCTCCGCTGGGGGAGTTACCGTAGGGCTCACAATCTGCGATTTTTAATTGTTTATTTATTTTTTTTCTCCCTTTTATGTTGCCCTCTGTGCTTCCAAAGCTCGGCACAGATTCGGCAGTGAGAAGGTTTCCTGGTGTTTGGAAACTTCTCTCTTTTTAAGACTCCCTTCCCGGGACGGAACTCCGTCCCTCCCTCTTTTGTCTCTTTTTTTGTCTTTTATATTTTTTCCTACCTCCTTTCGAAGAGTTGGGCTGCTTTTCTGGGTGCCTGATGTCCTCTGCCGGCATTCAGAAGTTGTTTTGTGGAATTTACTCGTCGTTTAAATGCTCTTTTGATGAATTTGTGGGGGAGAAAGTGTTCTCCCTGTCCTACTCCTCCGCCATCTTGGCTCCTCCCCCCTTTTCCCTGTTTTAATTGCTGGGTGAAAATACCCTCCTCCCTGCCTTCACTCCCATCCCCAAGATTTTATGTCCTTCCAGGCTCTCATAGAATCTTATTCCTTAGCCCAAACTAACACAAGGGATAAGCTTGTTATCACCATGCCTCATTGCTAGAGAAACTACTCTAGGTTGCTGCTGCTACTGCTAAGTCACTTCAGTTGTGTCCAACTCTGTGCGACCCCATAGACAGCAGCCCACCAGCAGCCCATCCCTGGGATTCTCCAGGCAAGAACACTGGAGTGGGTTGCCATTTCCTTCTCCAATGCATGAAAGTGAAAAGTGAAAGTGAAGTCACTCAGTCATGTCTGACTCTTTGCGACCCCATGGACTGCAGCCTACCAGGCTCCTCTGTCCATGGGATTTTCCAGGCAAGAGTACTGGAGTGGGGTGCCATTGCCTTTTCTACTCTAGGTTAGTCCCATACAAAATCAATAGATCTTTTTAATGTGTTGTTGGATTCTGATCGCTAGAATTTTGTTAAGGATTTTTGCATCTATGTTCATCAGTGACATTGGCCTGTAGTTTTCTATTTTTGTGGCATCTTTGTCAGGTTTTGGTATTAGAGTGATGGTGGCCTCATAGAATGAGTTTGGAAGTTTACCTTCCTCTGCAATTTTCTGGAGGAGTTTGAGTAGGATAGGTGTTAGCTCTTCTTTAAATTTTTGGTAGAATTCAGCTGTGAAGCCATCTGGTCCTGGGCTTTTGTTTGCTGGAAGATTTCTGATTACAGTTTCAATTTCCGTGCTTGTGATGGGTCTGTCAAGATTATCTATTTCTTCCTGGTTCAGTTTTGGAAAGTTGTACTTTTCTAAGAATTTGTCCATTTTTTCCAAGTTGTCCATTTTATTGGCATATAATTGTTGATAGTAGTCTCTTATGATCCTTTGTATTTCTGTGTTGTCTGTTGTGATCTCTCCATTTTCATTTCTAATTTTGATTTGATTTTTCTCCCTTTGTTTCTTGATGAGTCTGGCTAATGGTTTGTCAATTTTATTTATCTTCTCAAAGAACCAGCTTTTGGTTTTGTTGATTTTTGCTATGGTCTCTTTTGTTTCTTTTGCATTTATTTCTGCCCTAATTTTTAAGATTTATTTCCTTCTACTAACCCTGGGGTTCTTCATTTCTTCCTTTTCTAGTTGCTTTAGGTATAGAGTTAGGTTATTTATTTGACTTTTTTCTTGTTTCTTGAGGTATGCCTGTATTGCTATGAACCTTCCCCTTAGCACTGCTTTTAAAGTGTCCCACAGGTTTTGGGTTGTTGTGTTTTCATTTTCATTCCTTTCTATGCATATTTGGATTTCTTTTTTGATTTCTTCTGTGATTTGTTGGTTAGAGATCATGATACTCTAACTAGAGCATGTGTAAGAATCAGAGCATTGTGAAAAATAAAGATGCATGGGGTCTTCTCAATAGAGTCTCATTCTGTAGACCTGGCTGGATCCTGAAGATTTGTTATAAGTCACACAATAGGTGATGCAGGCAGCCCCCAAACCAGACAGTTATAGGAGATTTGTTGTTGTTTTTCAGTCACTAAGTCATGTCTGACTCTTTGCGACCCCATGGACTGAAGCACACCAGGCTTCCCTGTCCCTTATTATCTCCTGGAGTTTGCCCAAGTTCATGTCCATTGAATCAGTGATGCTATCCAACCATCCCATCCTCTGCCACCCTCTTCTCCTTCTACCTTCAATCTTTCCCTGCATCAGGGTCTTTTCCAATGAGTCGGCTCTTCGCATCAGGTGGCCAAAGTATTGGAGCTTCAGCATCAGTTCTTCCAGTGAATATTTAGGGTTGATTTCCTTAGGATTGACTGATTAGCCAGCCTTTATCCAGCCAGGCTAAGACTCTGTGAAGATGTCTTTTATACTCATGAGTGACAAGTAGGCCCTGTGTATTAGGTTTCCCCAGTTACTGTCCCCATCTGTCTTTAGGCTGTGATGAGTTTTGGGGAGGCTAAAAAGCCAACACCTAATGGCAGTTTAGAAAGTATTTTATTGACTGGGTGATCACTTAGTAGCCTTGAGTTTCAACTCTGCTGAAACTCATTGGCACGGCAACCTCACATGTCTGACCAACTGCTCTCTGCCCTTTGTACCACCTGGCCGCATGACCTGAGAGGAATTGCAAAACTCTCAGAGACAGCAATGTAATTATGATATGAAATTGTGGCTTGGGAAAGGGAAGAGGGAGAGGGGGCATCCGGATTTAGCTCTTGTTTGTCTTGGAGTTTTACATCTCTTTAATCAAGTTTGTCAATGTTGTTAATTGATTCAGTCAGTCTGGTCTGCTGACTTCTGATTCCTTTAGCTGGCTTGATCTGCTTCTAGCATGGTTCCAAGTGCATGCATATAGTCAATACATGTTTACTGAACATTCATACATGCATACATGCCTCCAACAAACTTCTATTGAGAGTTTGGGCAGGCATTTGGGATATGATAGTGAAAAAGATAGGACTTCCCTCGTGTCTCAGACAGTAAAGAATCCTCCTGCAATGCAGAAAATATAAGAGACCCAGGTTCAATCCCTGGGTTGGGAAAATCCCCCAGAGAAGGGAATGGCTACCCACTCCAGTATTCTTCTTGCCTGGAGAATTCTATGGACAGAGGAACCTGATGGGCTACAGTCCATGGGGTTCAAAGAGCTAGACACGACTGAGCAACTAACACTTACTTATTTAGTGAACAAGATACGATGCTGAACAAGATGGACCTGGTCCTTGCCTAATAGGGTTTACATTATAATTATCAAGTTCACTGCCAACTATAATTCTATCACAAGTCCTACAAAGAATGTATCAACACACTTTTTAGTGGAAATAAGCAGTCTAACTGGAGGATTAGACTTAGAGCAGCATTCCTTCACAGCATTCAAAACCAAAAAGAAATAAAGAAAATAATGAATCTTTTTGGTCAATATGATCATCTTTTTCAGGGTACTTCATTCTGAAGAAGAGCTTCTCAAGACTGATGAGTTTGTCTTCTAAGTGAAGAGGAAGTGAAAGTTGCTCAGTCATGCCCCACTCTTTGCAACCCCATGGACTATACAGTCCATGGAATTCTCCAGGCCAGAATACTGGAGTTAGTAGCCTTTCCTTTCTCCAAGGAATCTTCCCAACCTGAGGATCGAACCTAGGTCTCCCACATTTCAGGTGAATTCTTTACCAGCTGAGCCACTAGGGAAGCCCAAGAATACTGGAGTGGGTATCCTATCCCTTCTCCAGAGGATCTTCCTGACCCAGGAATTGAACTGGATCTACTGCATTGCAGGCAGATTCTTCACCAACTGAGCTATCAGGGAAGCCCTTGTCTTCTAAAGTAGCTGTATAATGTATAGGCTTCTTACCGCAGCTACATGGTTCATTCTCATATGCAGGTAGATGTCTTTGCCTGCTTTAGTCCAATATCCAGACATGTGCTAAGTTCCCTGGGATCTTTCCAATATGAGAGTTAATTTTAGGCCCCAGACTTGGCTTCCCACCAGTGTTCAGGACAACCTCCTGAATGTGTTCAGGGAAGCATGATAATTACTGTCTGGAATGATGATCTGGTTTCTCTGACCAGCGTGCTTTACAAGCAGATGATCCGTGGCTGGATGGCTTGTGAACAGCTTGAACATCCTTACATGGTGGTTTTTTGGATATCGTCTCATGACTGTATTTAGGGACATCTGTTGTTGGGGATCCTGTGAAATAAATTAATTTGTGATTTGATGAGTCTGCACATGTAACCAGGATACACTCTCTCTCTCTCTCTTTTTTTTTTGTCTTTGCTCCTACTATGCAAATAAGTAGTTATTAATACCCATTAAACTACTCCATAAAAAGTATGTGCTGTTGACCTGGTGACATAATTGAGAAGGATCTCTTATCCTCAGGGAAGAAGCTTCCAATGTGCTTATTATTGGTATCAATCATTGTAAGAGCAAGAGGTCAGAAGTGGTTTTAGGGCTGCCAAGTGAAACTTCTCTGAGCTAATTCCATATAGATTCTGAAAACCCAGCAGTACTCCAATTTGAGAATACATAAAAATTAGAATGTTTATGATACCTTTTGACATCATAATCTGAGATGTTCAGAAGCAATGGTTTATGCCCATCAAAATCTGGGGATACCTATTCAATATTCTGGAGAGTGGTCTCCTGCTGCCTTAGAATTCCTGAAGTTACTCAGCAATTATCCAGGTCAACTCAACACATATTATTAAAAACCTCATCTGTCCCAGGGGCTTCTCAGGTGGTGATAGTGGTAAAGAACCCACCTGCCAATGCAGAAGACACAAGAGACATGGGTTCCATCCCTGGATCAGGAAGATTCCATGGAGGAGGAAATGGCAACTCACTCCAGTACCCTTGCCTGGAAAATCCCATGGGCAGAGGAGCCAGACTTGCTACATCCATGGGGTTGCAAAGAGTCAGACAAGACTGAGTAATTGACCACAACAACTGTTCCAGGGACCCTGTGTGGGATGCTGGGAGGTGATAAAGAGCAAGTAGTAAAATTTCCATCCTCGATATTTCATTAATCTGGGGAATTTGTGGAATATAAGTCTCAGTGTAGATTAGTTATCAATATCAAGGTTCTCCTTTGGACTTAGGACAAGGTGGAATATGTGTGGCTAGCTGCAAGGGGGTGAGTAGAACAATACATCAGCTTCAATATTAGTGACCAGAAAGCATGACTTTATTTTACATCTTTCCTAAAGTTTTTGTATCTAATATTATAAGGCAATTCAGAACTGAATGACATCTCTCTGAAAATTATTTCATTGGTCCACATTCACTTCTTAACTTTCAGGATAATTGTTGCCTCTCCTGTGTGACCTCTTACTCTTTTTCCTCATCTCTCTCACACTGTATCGTCTCTTTGCCTACTGCTGATAACGCTCATAGGGAAGAACTTTACCTTCGGAGATTCAGAACTTTTGACTATTATAAAACAACTAAAAAAAAAATCAATCAACTAAAAACACTTCTTTGCATCGACATTTGAATCCTATCAGTTATTGTGCAAATTTCCTAAAACAGAAATGTACTTTTTGCACCAGGGAAAAGTGGGTGGGGAAGGGTAAGTGGGCTGCAGACACCTCAATCTTCTCCCTTTTTTTTTAGGGGAGGGGGGTAGTTTCAGATCACATTTTTATTACATTTAATGTAAAACTCAAGAAGATGGATGATTAAGCATCATTGAAACTAGGAATATTAGATTATTAGCCTTTCAACTGGTAAGATCTCCATATTAATAAAAAATTTACTTCTAATAGAAATTTACTAAAATCTTTGAGATTTGGGAAACTAATAAAAATCCATTTGAAAGTTTCTTAAAGAAGGTGGTTGATGACTTATAACCCATCAGACTTAAATACCTCAAAGTGTGCGAGCATTTGTGAGCTAAATTGCTTCAGTTATGTCCTTCAGGAAAGAAGGACCCCATGAACCATAGCCCACCAGTCTCCTCTGTCCATAGGATTTGCCAGGCAAGGATACTGGAATGGGTTGCCATACCCTCCTCCAGGGGATTTTCTTGAGCCAGGGATCGAACCTGCATCTCTTATATCTCCCTGCATTGCAGTCACCTTCTTTACCACTGGCACGTTCTGTAATCAACTTTTTCCCACATAACCACAATACAGTCATCAAAATGATGAAATTAGTATTGACATTGCTACTGTCTCCTCAGAATCCCTTCAGGTTTTTTTTTTTTTTTTTTTTTTTTTTTTTTTTTGCCACTTTTACAGAGTCAGAATCTAGCATTGCATTTAGTTATTGTGTCTCTTTAAATCCCCCAGGCTCAATCTTCAATAGGCTGTCCTGACAGCAGTTTTACCACTCTAGACAGTTTTGGTGGCAGTTTTGCCACTTGGCCGATGCCAAGTTGGCCTGTGTTGAAGCCTCATAGTGAAATGGAATTTATGGTGATTTCTTGCAGGGAATGAGGCAGAGCAACTTAAATCAGTCTTCATGCTTCTGCTGCTAAGTCGCTTCAGTCGTGTCCGACTCTGTGCGACCCCATAGACGGTAGCCCACCAGGCTCCCCCGTCCCTGGGATTCTCCAGGCAAGAACACTGGAGTGGGTTGCCATTTCCTTCTCCAATGCATGAAAGTGAAAAGTGAAAGTGAAGGCGCTCAGTTGTGTCCGACTCTTAGCGACCCCATGGACTGCAGCCTACCAGGCTCCTCCATCCATGGGATTTTCCAGGCAAGAGTACTGGAGTGGGGTGCCATTGCCTTCTCCAATCAGTCCTCATACAAGAGTCCAAACAGTTGTCTGACTAAATTGATAGTTGATAGCCCTTGACTGACTTAACAGGGGCCTCCATGGCACTACTGCGGAAGCGTGAAGAGAGCCACTTCCGGCAGGAAGGAAGGCGGGGAGACCTGAACTCCTCCCACTGCGGAGTTGGATGAAGTTTAGGATTTGGGGATGGAGAAAGATGGGAGGTCGCTCCAGGTGGTTTCAGGTGCTCACAGAGCCTTAATATGGTGCTGTGATTTGAGCCGAGCCTGACTGAGAATTCAAATTCCTACTCCCTGCATGGAAAGCTGGTTGGTATTTGGGGGCTTCTCTGCTGAGGAATAGTGATGATCACCAGATGTCAGGTCATGTGAATTCTTACAGTTTCCCGACTTTGTTTTAATGAGTGAGTGTCATATTTTCTCAAGAGGACTCTTCTGTTTTAGAATCTGTATTTCATAAAGGGAATTTGATAAAATGGAAAGTGTGTGGGCTTTGGAGTCAAGTGCACTGCAAAACAGGATTTGGCTTCAAATCCTAGCATGGGCATTTGGTAGTGGCATGACTTTGAGGGCAAGTTACTGAAACTCTCTGAGCTGTAGTTTCCTCATCTGTTGGACTGTGAGGAAAAAGCTCACCTTGTAGGGATCTAGTGAGGATTAGTGGTAATGTACATAAGGCACCTGAAAAAATATCTGGCCAAGAGCAGGCACTGGTTAAATTATTATATTGTTATTCATTTCCTTGAATCTGCCATCAGGGCTTTGGTATAATCCTCTGCAGTTATGATTAGGGTTCAGCTGTCTAAACTGAGCTATGGGTGTGGCAAAGGACACCTCTCCCTTGTGTCCATGATTCTCTGGGTGAGCCTGGGCAAAATGTGTTCTAGAAGCAGCCTTTTTAATTTCTGTGACATGTGCCTTTTTAAAAATACATTATTGTAAAAACAAATATCGTATATATGTAGAATCTAGAAAAATGGTAAAGATGATCTTATTTGCATAGCAGAAAAAGAGACACAGACATAGAGAATAAATGTATGGATACCAAGGAGGGGTTGGATGAACTGGGAAATTGAGATTGACATATATCCACGATTGATACTATGCATAAAATGCATAACTAATGACAACCTAATGTACAGCACAGGAAACTCTTTTTGGTGCTGTGTGGTGACAAATGGGAAGGAAATCCCAAAAAGAGGGGATATATGTATATGTATGGCTGATTCACTTTGCTGTACAGCAGAAATTAACAGTGTAAAGCAACTGTGCTCCAATTGGAAAACTAAAAAAAATTATTGTAAACACCTGATTTAAAAAGAAAATAAACTCAACATACAGAAACCTCCTACGGCATCTTGGAATCTACCAAGCAGGGCTGCAGTTGGTTGCCTTAGCAGTAGAAAATCCCTCCAAGGCTGTGGTTCTACTTGTGAAATGTAAGTCTCCGAATTGTGACTGAGGTTTGAAAATGAAAAGACTCTTTTAAATAATGGTGCAGGCTGTTCAGATGCCTTGGCACTAGATGAAGCAGAGTTTTATAGGATCTCATTTTTGAACACATTTTGGCTATAGAAACCAGCGCTCTAGACGTTTTTTGTTGTTGTTGTTCAGGACCTTCTATTTTGTTTGTGGAAAAGCAGGCTTTGAGGTTTGATTGGCAGTGAGTACCCAATTATTAGCACATTGCATGTATGCCCCTGAGACGTCACTCCATGTACAAGATGGTCGTGGTTCCAGAACAAAGGGCACATCCATTTGCCTGCAAACGATACTTGATGGTGAACTCACTGCACATTGGCTGTTCTGACCTTGGTTTCTTTAATTTTATCATCTCAGTATTGATTCACTAAAGGGGCTGGTGCTTCAGGGGACACAGAGGTGAGTAAAGTCTCCCCACCTCTGTACCCAGCTCTTGCTGGAGGGCACTGAGGGGCATACCCCAAGTGTACAAATAACTGCTATACAAGGTACTGGATGAGATATACCAGCCAAGTGCCATGGTGATGCCAAGGAAGGCAATATGGAATCCAGGGATGGGGACCTGGGATGTATTCAGAGAGAAAGACTCTGGCTTTGTGGTTAAAGATCACATATTGGGTAGCAGTCAAACAGGTAAGAGGCAAGTAGGTGTTAAATAAAACCATGCTCTGTGATTGCAAAAACAATTTTGGACTAATAAGACCCTCAATCATTTTAACATGTAATAATAGAAAAGGAAATGGTGAGGTAGGTCTCCCTAAGACACACCACAAAGACTCTTTCAGAAGGCAACATGGGATTTTTAATACAAAAGGTTACAGCATATTCAGTGAACCCTAAATATATATATTCACTGAAGCCTAAATATATCCACCAGGGCTTCCCTGGTGACTCAGATGGTAAAGAATCCACCTGCAAAGTGGGAAACCTGGGTTCAATCCCTGGGTTGGGAAGATACCCTGGAGAAGAAAACGGCTACCCACTCTACTACTGTGGCCTGGAGAATTCCATGGACAGGGGAGCCTGGCAGGCTACAGTCCATGGGATCGCAAAGAGTCGGACACGACTGAGCGACTTTCACTTTCACTTTTCAAATATATCCAAGTGCACAGATTTCTGAAGACCAGTGGATCACTCTAGAGGGCAAATGGACATTTTTCTAGAGATTTTACTAGTGTTAGTGATCTACAAATCCACCACCCTGTATTTAGATCATACACTTTCCACCCTAAAATAAGGCCAAGTTGGTTTTATGACATATTGATAGGTTCTTGACTGGCTTTCAAAAAACCTTGATTTTTCTTTTTTTTTCAAAAAGATCTACTTTTTCTTCCTCAAATCATTGGTTGCAGAAACACGGACAGATATACAAATTAAAATAGGAACCACATCCTGTTCTACCCAAGTTTTATTGTGGGCCTGGACTAGCCTTTACGTTTCTCCTTAGAGCTTTGAGTTCTTCTGACTGGGCTAGAATTTTACAGTTGAAAAAATTTCCATCTGACTTTGGCCCTTCAAGTAAACACTGCATAAGCTTTTCATTTTAAATCAGGCTGAGTTTGAAGGGAGTCAAAGCAGATGTGTGGTTCCTGTCTCAGCCAGTAGCCTCCCCTGGCAAGCAATCTCAGCTGCTCATGTTCTTGATCTGTGGGGATGGATCTAGGCAAAAAAGTGATCCTGTGACTGTTGTTCACCAGCGTTCTTGACTGAAGCAAGGGGAGTGAGAACATGCAACAGATTCCCTTGCTTTCTTGCTCACTCTTTGAGCTGGGTGCAGTGGGGGAGGGGGTACAGGACAAGGTTACTCTTTAGATGGGGTGAAGGTAGGGGTGAATCCAGGAGTCAGGCTGGATGGTGGCTCAGGTGTTTATTCCACAAGCAGGCAGAGGGGGATGAAAGTCACATTGATTGACCTCATTGAGCTTAATATTGAGTTAGAGTGATTTCATTGTGTGAAGGAAATGGCAGCTCACTCCAGTACTCTTGCCTAGAGAATTCCGTGGACAGAGGAGCCTGGTGGGCTGCTGTCCATGGGGTCACACAGAGTTGGACATGACTGAAGTGACTTAGCAGCAGCAGCAGCATTGTGTGACAGTTCTCACAGTAACTATGGAGCCATTTTGTAGGAAAAGAAAGCCAGGCTCAGAGATTAGGTCATTTGCTTGTAATAGGGAAGAAGAGCTGACTTTTGAAGTAGGGTCTCATGTCAAAACTTAGGCTTTGGCTCTTTTGTTTATATTATACCACCACCACCACCACCATCATCATTATCTGTTTCTACTGTCCACCAGGCCCTGTGCAAGCTGCTTCAGATACAATAATGAATGAAAAATGGTGTTTTGCTCAGAGAACTCAGTCTAATGAGAAAGCTGTCCTCCCAAGTAGTTCTGCCAGTGGGCCAGCGTGCTATAACAGGAGGCAAGAGTATTGGTTGCAAAACCCAGAGCCTTTAGTATATTGAAAAGCATCCAAATATCTATAGGTTAGTGGTCTTTAAGGTATGTTAGAAGGGTACCAAAAAGATTATAGTAATTTTGAGTTCATTTTGGGACTCTGGCAGCTGGTGATTTAAAAAATAGACCAAAAAAAAAAAAAAAAAACCCAAAAAAAAACCCAAAGAAAATGCTTGGGAGTTCATTTTATCCTCACAAAATTCTTTAACTATTCTCAGTACTCATTTTCATGAAATGCTAAGTGTCTGGTATGATTTGAAATTTTCAGTTCAGTTCAGTCACTCAGTCATGTCCGACTCTTTGCGACCCCATGGACTGCAGCACGCCAGGCCTCCCTGTCCATCACCAACTCTTGGAGTTTATCCAAACTCATGTCCATTGAGTCAGTGATGCCATCCAGCCATCTCACCCTCTGTCATCCCCTTATCCTCCTGCCTTCAATCTTTCCCGGCATCAGGGTCTTTTCAAATGAGTCAGCTCTTCGCATCAGGTGGCCAAAGTATTGGTGTTTCAGCTTCAGCATCAGTCTTTCCAATGAACACTCAGGACTGATCTCCTTTAGGATGAACTGGTTGGATCTCCTTGCAGTTCAAGGGGCTCTCAAGAGTCTTCTCCAACACAACAATTCAAAAACATCAATTCTTTGACTCTCAGCTTTCATTATAGTCAACTCTCACATCCATACATGACTACTGGAAAAACCATAGCCTTGACTAGAGAGCCCTTTGTTGGCAAAGTAATGTCTCTGCTTTTTAATATGCTTTCTAAGTTGATCATAACTTTCCTTCCAAGGAGCAAGCATCTTTTAATTTCATGGCTGAAGTCACCATCTGCAGTGATTTGGGAGCCCCCAAAAATAAAGTCAGCCACTGTTTCCCCATCTATTTGCCATGAAGTGATGGGACTGGATGCCATGATCTTAGTTTTCTGAATGTTGAGCTTTAAGCCAACTTTTTCACTCTCCTCTTTCACTTTCATCAAGAGGCTCTTTAGTTCTTCACTTTCTGCCATAAGGGTGGTGTCATCTGCATATCTGAGGTTATTGATATTTCTCCCAGCAATCTTGATTCCAGCTTGTGCTTCTTCCAGCCCAGCGTTTCTCATGATGTACTCTGCATATAAGTTAAAAAAGCAGGGTGACAATATACAGCCTTGCCGTACTCCTTTTCCTATTTGGAACCAATCTGTTGTTCCACGTCCAGTTCTAACTGTTTTTTCCTGCCCTGCATACAGATTTCTCAAGAGGCAGGTCAGGTGGTCTGGCATTCCCATCTCTTTAAGAATTTTCCACAATTTGTGATCCACACAGTCAAAGGCTTTGGCGTAGTCAATAAAGCAGAAATAGATGTTTTTCTGGAACTCTCTTGCTTTTTCGATGATCCAGCGGATGTTTGAAATTTTAGAAAGATACAAATTTTAATTAGATTTGTGATTTTAAAGTTTCAACTTAAAAATACTCCAAGAATCTATTTATTTATATGATTTACAAAATTCATGTCAGATTATACAATATTTTTCCTTCTCCATTTTGTCTTAGAAAAACAATGGTTTTTCAAGCTAAAAGAATTAATTAAATATAGGATGATGCAAGGTCATAGGATAAACTAAGGGTGGGTCAAAATTCAAAGTAGGCTCTATGACTAATTGAATCATGTCAGTGAGTCCACCCTAAATATGGCCCATAATTACTTATCCAGATATAAATTTTAATAGGAATTTTGAAATAATCATAAATGTACCTTGTATAAAATCTAAATGTCAAATTCTTTATAAAAATATGTTCAAGACTTTGTGTCAAGGATGATATATGACTAAAATCTTGGTCTCTGGGGTGACCCTAATTCTGGGAAAGATTGAAGGCAGGAGGAGAAGGGGATGACAGAGGATGAGATGGTTGGATGGCATTATCAACTCGATGGACATAAATTTGAGCCAGCTCTGGGAGTTGGTGATGGACAGGGAAGCCAGGAGTGTTGCAGTCCATGGGGTTGCAAAAAGCTGGACATGACTGAATGACTGAACAGAAGTGAACTGGGGTGATTCTGTTGAAATTCATATCCTAGATCTGCTGCTTATTGCTGTCTGGGCTTTGCAAGTCTCTGAAATTCTCAGCCTCAATTTACTTATGGCATGCTGCAGTCCGTGGGGTCACAAAAAGCCAGACATGACTTAGTGACTGAATAACAGCAACAAAATAGGGATAATCATAACAGCTATCATGCTTTGAGTACCGTTTCAAACCTCTTACATATAGTATAGCAATTAATTTTTGCTAATATTCCTATTTTGTTGATGAAAAACACAAAAACGTATAGAGATTAAGTAACTTGCTTAAGGTCATGCACTTAGAGTGCATGACCAATTCCAACCCTGTCTCACTGTAGCACCCATGCTTCTAACTGTGTAACCACTAAACTAAACTCTCAGAACATATACCCTGGGGTATCTGCTTGTTAGGTTTGTAATGATGATTTAAAAAAAATCCATATAAATGAAATTGGCTCATTAAATTAGATGATCTTATTTAAAGCCACAATACTTGGCACATTCATGTTCAATAAATGCTAGAAGATGAATTATTATTATTGTTATTAGCATACCCTTTATCATTATTTAACTTTTCACTTGGCTGCCAAGATGCATTTAAAATAAATAGATTCCCAGCTGTCTTTTACTTTATCATCATAACATCCATTGCAAAGTATGCAGTTGTTTCTAATTCAAGAATTTCTTTCTGGTATTTCCAACCTCAGTGTTTAATATTAAGAGGTACTTTGATATGTATAGTTTCTAAATTGTGTCAGCAAAAAGCCATTGTAGTCAATTTTAAAAAATTAAATGTCTAGTACAACTTATTTTTCCATCTTGCAAAGTCCTCAAATGTATTAGGAGTAACTAGAGATAATTGTTGTTTTTAAGTCACTAAGCTGTGTCCGACTCTTTGTGACCCCATGAACTGCAGAACACCAGGCTTCCCTGCCCTTCACCATCTCCCAGAGTTTGCTCAAACTCATGTCCATTGCAATGATTAAGAACCTACGAATTCAGTTTTAAAAATTAACATGAAGCTGTGTTGAGAATAAGAATGTGCGTAAGTGTGACAGTGTATAAAAGTCTTTTGTCCACCAGAAAGATAGACACATTTAAATTTTTATATCGGTGCTGAATGTTTCTTCAAAACAGGAGTGGGTCATTTAATACAGCAGCAACATGAAACTCTGCAGGGGGTGAGTGTTCCAATACTTTCTGTTGCCTCTTTCCCATGTCTTTTTCATGTTGGCTCCATGCTGAGTAGCTGCCTTCTGTTTAGCCTGTCTTAATGGTCTCAGCTGTTGAAATCAAGATCTTCATTGTCATAAACTTGATGTTGTCTTATAATATGCCCTACTAAGACCTCTGCTTGTGAGATTTTTGGTAGACAGAGCTTCTCTGTAATATGAAAAACATCCTCTGGCTTGGCTGTTTTCCTGTTTCCAAATCCACAGTTCCATTCTGAAATCTGAGTTTCTTCCCTAGAAAAGCTTTTATTTTTCTTCTTTATAGCTGGCTTTCTCTTTTCTAACATCACCACACCTGTGTCATATTATCCTGTAAATGCACATTGAGTGCAAATGTATTTTTCTCTTTGAGGGATATAAAGTAACATGTATTCAGAAATATGAATCCATTTCTGCCTAGTCTATGCAATCAATCATTTCATGAATGAATGAAACTTTGGTCCTGTTCTGGTACTTTCAAACACCTTCTTCATAATAATTCTAGATATTGATAAATTAGTACGCCATCAACCTGTACGGATATGGCTCCCTTATGTAGCAAGGATGTGTTTTATAACAGCTTTCCCCTAAAAGATTTTAAATGCAATTAGAGAATGAGATAGGTATGTGTGGATAAATAAATAGCTTAGACTAGATGGCTTCTATGAATAAAAATCAGAAGTGAATTTACAACAGACAAATATGGTTCCTAAAACCTGTTGGTTCAAGGGACTTGAGGATTTGCCTTCCAAAGATGAATCAGCTGTTTCTCACCTCTGTGACCAACTGGGAGCATATGGTGAAACCCAATAATTTTAGTATATAACACCTTTCACTCAAGCATCTCCAAAGACCTAATAGATACTGAGCTCCTGCTAGACACCAACTCAATGGTACCTTTTATAAAACAAGTCATGCTCTTAATCATCTCAATCTGAAGTCGGATTTTGGTGGTGATAGGTCTGCCAAGAAATCTTGGCAATTCTTATTTTCATTAGCTATTCTCTGGGTGGGGTGGGGGGAATGGGGGAATGGACTAAATCCTGCATAAACAGAATCCTGAAGGTTGCACCAACATCCCCAGTGCCAGGGCCATGTGTATAGCATATTCACCACACTCTTGGAAAGCTTGGAGCCTGTGTCTGCATCTGGGCTTTCAGGGGAAAAAAAAAAAAGAATCTTAACCCCGCACTCCAAATTCTACCTCGGTTTCCCGTTTAAACATAATTAGAGCTCTTTTTTTGTTTGTTTTTAACTGGCTCAACAGTGCTGCTCCCTACTGTGGAAACCCTCTTTCTCACCACTCCTGTTTCCAAACTATTGTTTAACCACAATTGCTCATCATCATCCTGGGAAGTCTGCACTGTACAATTATCCCACACTTTTTCCATCCTGTTCTGCTACCCAAAACTCAGTGCTCATTTCTCAAGATTTCAGCAGCAGCATCCTCCAGTTAATAAATATTTATTGTGGGTCTGCCATTGTAAGACCAGAGTAAAGATGGTTGTTATGCTCCCTGCTCTGAGTGTAGATTGGCAGACTGGAATGTCTACTCATCTATCTCTGTGTTTCTCTTGGATTCAGCTGGTCCTAATTTTCACATGTTCACCCGACCTATGCACATGTAAGTATTCCATGATCATAAAAAAGGATTTAACTTATAAATGTTGACAGGTCTTGACCGTTAATAAGAATTGCATGGACCTTCTTTGGTGGTCCAGTGGTTAAGACTCCATGCTTCCAATGCCTCCACTGCAGGGGATGCGGGTTTGATCCCTGGTTGGGGAATTAAGGTCCTGTAAGCCTTGAGCAACACAGCTGAAAAAAAAAAAATAACAAGCCAAAAAACAATTGAATGGGTTTTTGAGTCTGTAACAGGGGCACACATTTGAGAATCTGCTTTTACCTTCTGAAAGCTGTATCATTGTTGTTTAGTCATTAAGTCATGTCTGACTGTTTTGCGACCCCATGGACTATAACCTGCCAGGCTCCTCTGTCCATGGGATTTCCCAAGCAAGAATACTAGAGTGGGTTGCCATTTCCTTCTCCAGGGGATCTTCCTGACCCAATGATTGAACCTGCGTCTACTGCATTGCAGGTGGATTCTTTACCACTGAGCCATGGGGAAAGCCCCCAAAACTGTATTAGGTCATAGATAATAAGTTACTCTGTCCATCTTTGGGCTTTTGAAGGCTAACATTTCAGAATGAGATTGTTAATCATGTTTTGAATAATATATAGAAATAAGCTAGATATGTTAATACTTTATTAACTACTAAGATCTGCCCGAGTTTTGTGTGTGTGTGTTGCTGAATGTAGAGAGTATCAACCTGCCAACATTAAGGGCTGTGAAGGAAGATCTCAGGGCTCAGGAAGAATATGTGTGGAGTACCAGACATGGTCTGAGAGTCAGCCCTGGCCCCTGCAGGAATGAGACTGTGGTGGAGATGGATCTAGGTTAGCAGGTCAGAGGTATGTGAGAGTGATTTCACCTGAGGGAGCCACATATTCAGAGGGGCACTGGTGGTATTGCAAGAAGGCCTGTGAGATGTGACTGCAGAGAGCCAGAGGGTGGTTTGAGAAGAGTCTGAAGAGCTGGGCAGGGCTTGGGTCATCAGGCCTTGAGAACCACATGAAGGATTTAGTTCTTCTGGACTATCATTTTCTACTCTCTACTGTCTCCCATTATTATTGTGACTTTTTTGACTGCACCCCGCAGCATGTGGGATCTTTTTTCCCTGACCAGAGATCAAACCCACACTCGCCCTGCATTGGAAGGTGAGTCTTAATCACTGGACTACTGGGGAAGTCCCTTCCACCATGCTCTTCCAGGCTCTTAACCTCCCTTCTCTTGATTGTTTAAGCACTGGTCTTTGAGATTCCTCAGCCTCTCCCACTACTCCTTCACAGCTGGGAGCACAAATCTCAGGGCTGGGTAGAGCATGCTAAGGAAGAGACCGAATGGGAAAGGCCTCACAGAAATGGTAATATTTGATCACCTGCATTTTCCCAGGTAGATATGGGCTTTGTAAGCCCAGATATTGGTGTACACTCTGTGCAAAGTTGGCCGTCAGAGATTTAGCATCTTGTGGGGATGTGATCCGTTTGATCTGTTAGAAAATATCTCTTAGAGGTAATGGGGAGAATAGCTAGAGCAGGGAGGGGCCAGAGACTGGGTGTTCAATTAGGAATATGTCTTGATAGGTTAGGTCAAACATAAGAAGGACCTAAAATTCAGGGACTAGGTTGGCACAAAGAATGCTAGATTGAAGAGATTTTTCAAGGAGAAGGATGTATAGGATTTGAGGACCAAGGAAAGCCAAGCATGACTTACAAGAGTTCTTTCTTGGCTGAGAATAGAAATAACGAAGGCAGTATAAAAAGTGGTGATGGCAGAAGGAAGGATACATTTGGGGGTGAAAAATGATAAATAAATGGAGGTGAGGAAGAAGAAAGAACTAGTGAGCTTTGAGATAGGTTGGGTTCAATGTCTGTGACTGACTGGAAATCTAGACTATATTTAATTTCCCAACCCCCATATCTCCCCTGTTTCTCCTAATAGCTCACCAGTGACTCATTTCAGTCAATTATAGGACTTCAGCTGAAAGACTTCCAGATCTACATTTCTAGTTTCAAGCTCTCTCCTGAGCTTTGACTTGCATTCCAGATTCCTGCCACACATCTACACCAGAGTGTTCTGGGGGACTTCAAGTTCAACATATTTAATTGGAGTTCCATGTCCCTATCAAAACCCCCTAAATTTGTTAGGGTATCTACCTAATTCTCAAGACTCAAAAGCGTTGTTTTCAATACCATGCCCATCCCACACCCAAACCATTGTCAAGTTTAGAAGATTATATTTCTATGAGTTGCTAAGCTTTGTTTGCTTTCTTCCCTATTGATGCCACTCTTGCCTTAGTTTGTGCCTTCGCTGTGACTCAGCTGTTCTCTCTATAGTCTTTCCTGCTTTCTTTCCATCCTACATGTGGATGCCCAACCCATTCTCCCAAAGCTCAGATCATCTAATCCTGTTTCCTCCAGACAAGCAATCACAACACAACTAACCAACCAAAAGAAGACAACTAAACCACACAGACACACACAGACACACACACACAGCTTTGATAATTCTCCTTTGCTCAATAAAATGTCCAGTTTATTTTCAAAGAAGGTGTGTTCTTTCATGCTTTGTTTCTAGCCTATGTTCCCCTGGTTTTTTCCAGAATGCAATGTCTTGCACCTGATGCTCCATCCAACGTAATCTGCTTGCTGTTTTCTTCCTGTATTGAATCATTGAATTCTGTAACCTATGTGGTTGCTGGAATGCTGATCAGAGGCCAGGAGGTGTACTCAACAAGTGCATTTGTATTTAGAACTGAGGTAAAATTAGCTGTGTCAGAGTGGATAGATACTTTCAGTTTTTTAGGGGGTGGAGCAGAACAGCAATGAAAAAGGTATAAGACTTATTCCCTTTCACAGATTCATTAACATTTAAAAGTATGTTTGAAAGAAAATATTAGGACACATGTACCTCATCAGAGTGAAAGAAAGCTTTTACCAGGAAGGTTTGGTTGAAATAGAGTGGAACCCTCAGGTTCTAGATGTCTTGGTTTATAAACAGTTTTGTAGATTTGTGAACATTTTTTGTAGGGCAACATGGGCAGGTGAAGGAATGCATCATTCTGGAACCTATTGTTAGTGCATTCTTTTTTCATAAGATTATTTTTGATGTGAACCATTTTAAGTCTTTATCTAATTTGTTATAATATTGCTCCTGTGTTATGTTTTTTGGCTGCAAGGCACATGGGAACTTAGCTCCCCAACCAGGGATCAAACCCACAGCCCCTGCATTGGAAGTGCAGAGTCTTAACCACTGGAGTGCCAAAGAAATCCATGTCCATGCATTCTTAATTTTCCTCTCTCTTTTCTTCTCTTTCCTCCCTCTCCCTTTTCTCCCTCCTTCCCCCTTTCCTATCCTCTTCCCTCCCCCTCCTCCCTCCTCTTCCTCCTCCTCCATCTTCTTTTTCTTAACTATAATATGTAGGAATTTACTCCTCTTCTTTTCTGAGAAAGTTAAATTATTAATTAGATCAGGGGTCCCCAACCTCTAGGGTCTAACACCTGATGATCTGAGGTGGAGCTGATGTAATAATAATAAAAATAAAGTGCACAATAAACAGAATGTGCTTGAATCATCCTGAAACCATCCCTTCCCGTCCAGTCCATGGAAAAATTGTTTCCACGAAACTGGCCCTTGGTGCCAAAAAGGTGGGAGACCACTGAATTAGATTAGGTCCAGTATGTGCTTTGCTCAATTCAGAAATGAGTATGTACAATTAAAATGTAAAATGTCCTCAGATATACAAAGTGAAAATACAGATAAGTGGAATGCTAAATCCTCAAACCTCACTTTAGGATATTTAGCTTCTACTTTCCTCCATACTAAACATTTTAGGAATTCTGTTATCAATAGTGCAATGAGATGGTTCATATTTTAACCCCTTCCCTCTTAAGGTTAGGGAAATTTATAATTATAAAAGAAAACAAACAATACCAGCAATGAAGTCCATCAGTATTCTACAAGCTGGATATTCAGCTATTGATGGAGTTGATTATAAATATTAGACTATGTAAAAAATGTTTTAACTAATTTTTCTAATTTACATCAAGCAACATTTGTTTAGAATCCAGGAATGTTAGGGATCTTCATTTCATGGCTGCAGAAAGAGTGACCCATGGACTTGGTGGCCCACTGCTTAAGACTCCAAACTTTTACTTTAGGGGCACAGGTTTGATTCCTGGTCAGGGAACTAAGATTCCACATGGTGCATGTACAGCCAAAAAAAAAAAAAAGAGTGACCCAGAAAGTAGGGTGATTTGTCTAATATCCCATAGTTACCTGGTGACATTACTGGGGTATCATTTGGGTGAGTAGTGACTTCTAGCTCAGAGTTGGGGTGGCCATTTCCCTGGACCATCAGGTCCTGAGTCCAGAATGTGGAGAAAGCTCATCAAAGGTCATGATGTATATAAGTATGCTGCCCACTTCAGATGCCCCTGAATGCCACATTTTTACTTTCTTCTCTGGGACAGTGAGAGAGTGATGGAGGCAAGGATGGTAACAACTGCTGTCAGAACTTGTTCTTTCCCTGAAGTTTCAGGGAATCATCTTTCATGCACTATATATTTCAGATGACATTTGAAAACCGAAGCTTGTCTGAATAAATAAAGTCTAGAGAGCCTTTGTCTTTTTCTGTCTCCTGGGTGTGGTCAGTTCTTCTCAGTGATCTTACAAACAATAAATATTTTAATTTTTTTAAATTAAGGGTCAGTCTTAGGAGTAGATGAACTTCTCATGTGACCAGAGCCTATATATCACTGTAACAAGAGACTCATTAAAAACTTTCTAGAAACAAGTTCTTAATGTGTACTTGCTTAGGAAAATAAATTAATCATGTATGCTGGCTATTTAATATTATAATTAGGTATACATGTAGATACATCATTGACGTGACACCAACACTTATTGGTAATGAATACATCATTAATGATCACTGATACTGTGAAGATCTTGCTTCGTTCTTATTAATCCTTTATTGTGGAAAGGTGGAAAGTTCATTAGACCATATGCATAGCATATGTGTATATATAGTGCATATATATATATTAGGTTAAGCTAAATGTTTCTATATTTTTTAATTAGTTGTTTTCTCAACATAAAATGATGTTCTTCTACAGGATTGAAAAGAATAAAGGATGCTGTTGGAGGGAATGAATTGTGAGGAGGGAACCTGGGGTCATGAGAGGGAAAGTGGCATAGGGACAGGGAGAAGAGATCAGTGGATATGTGTGAGAGACCGGAATGTGACCTCAAGGGCCTTTGAGGTCAGTACCTCATTATCCCGCCAGTTACCTCTCTTTGCTTCTTCAGTATCATTACACAAAATTCAAAATTAAGTAGCAACCAAGGTCAGACAGGACTAGAGCAGGATGCTATATTCTTTCCATTCCAGTAAGATCTTCTTTCCTTCATTCAGCCCTTTATTGCTTTTCTTACTCTTGCCCTTTTCAGCTCTGCTTCATCTTTCCACTGCTTGAAGCTCTAGTCTATCTTATCTGTGGAATGCAAACAATAACTCTGATGTTAGAATTAGAGACCTGCTCATATATGAATGAGCACAAAAGTGGCTCTACCCATAGATTCAAGGGTAGTTAATCTGGCAGGCTAACACTCATGGAATAGTCTTTCCAGAAAAAGAAAACAAGACCCAAACAAACACATTTTATAACTTCAGGGGTGTTTTACTAAATAGACAAACCCCTTCAAAATTAGATTTTTAAAAAGTCTTTATCCATTCTGATTAAGAAGAAAAACTTGATTTCTACAGAGCTTCTTTCTCCAAGATTATTTGTGTGCAAAAATTCTAAAGCACATAAGTTGTATAGGACCATGAGTGTTTGGCTGGGAACTGGGCTGTATGGCTTCTATTCTGCTACGCTGTTTAGTTTTAGTGCCAAATTGGTTTATGCAAATCACATTGCCCTGACTCACTCACGCAGAATCTATTTGGTTGTAGGCCATGTTGGTTTACATTAACGTTATTTTAATTTTTGAATAAATCAGGGTCTTTTCAGAGGCTTAATAGTCATTCTTAAAGAACCTTTGTTCCAAATAGGCCTCAAATGCTCATAAGACTTTTTTTTTCATGTGTGATATGTTTATTTGTGTTGGTTTGCATGGATATTGCAATGATTTGCATGGGGAAATGAGGAAATTTGTTAAAGCATCCATCTCTGTTAAGCATGGTACTAAATATTTTCTTTGTTATCTTTTCACTTGCATAAACATGGATTCCTATGAAGAAACTCAGTGGATGTTGTTGGCCATTACTTTAAATTCTGGTTATGCTCGTTGTGTGCCACTTTTCTCTAAAATATGTTCTGACTGTTAAATTCTCTCCTTCCCAAACTATTCTTAAAGAGAGAATCCTCTTGCATAGATAAAGGCAAATATAAGATGTCTTTTCTTTAAAACTTAAGAGCAAAGCAGCCCAAATAAAGGATCTGTAAGAATACAAAATGAATCTTTAAAATTAATCTAGGGACAGACAGAGATCAAATGTTTCCAATTTATCTTGGAATTTGACATATGGACTATTTACAATAAAAGATAATTGGGGTCAAACCTGATGGCCTTGTGGATTCTTCTGGCCACCCACCTCGCTGAGTGCAGACTTTACAGTGTCAGGTAGCAGGTGCTATGGATAGGCAATTAGCACCAAACTCGTGGCTTTTAATCATTTTCTATAAGGCACATCCATATGTTTTTTTCTTGTTTGTTTTTAACTTGCTATATTTCTTAGCCTGAACACTATGAGAGTTTTATACAGCTTCGGTTAGAATAATTACTCCCTAATTTCTTCAGTATTGTTGTTGTTTAGTTGCTAAGTCATGTCTTAGTCTTTTGCAACCCCATGGACTGTAGCCTGCCAGGCTCCCCTGTCCATGGGATTTCCCAGTCAAGAATACTGAAGTGGGTTGCCATTTCCTTCTCCAGGGGACCTTGCTCATCCAGGGATCAAACCCTTGTCTTCTACATTGGCAGGTGGATTCTTTACCACTGAGCCACCTGGGAAGCCCCTTCTTCAATATACTATTTGAAATTAAATACACCTCACTAGGTGGAATCCTTGGCCACTTTTGTAAGTGTTACAGTTTTGTGAGCTATTGAAGTGGACTGAAATGAAGAATTATGATCTTTTTCAAATTACCTTTGTTTGAAAGATGCTACTTGATGCTTTGCAGGTGGTGCCAGCAGTAAAAAATTCGCCTGCCAATGCAGGAGCCGCAGGAGATGTGGGTTCAATCCCTAGGGCGGGAAGATCCCCTGGAATAGGAAATGGCAACCCACTCTGATATTCTTGCTTGGAAAATTCCATGGACAGAGGAGCTGCAAGGAGGGCGGTACAGTCTACAGAGTCACAAAGAGTTGGACACCACTGAACATGCGTGCCATTGTGGAGAAACCATGAATAAGTATTTTTGCCAACGTACTTTTTGTGAAAAATTGTTTCAAGTACTAAATCCTGTATGCTCCTTCTCTGTAATGCAAAATACAAACAACAACAAAATCAAATTCTGCCTTCTTCTTATTCAGTGGGCTATTCAGAGAGCTACTGGTAATGGTAAACTTGGCTTTCTCCCAAACTCCTACAAATCATAGAGATAAGCATGCTTATAGGATGCAGTTTCAGAGAAGGCAATGGCAACCCACTCCAGTACTCTTGCCTGGAGAATCCCAGGGACAGTGGAGCCTGGTGGGCTGCCATCTATGGGGTCACACAGAGTCGGACATGACTGAAGCGACTTAGCAGCAGCAGCAGCAGGATGCAATTTTGGAGAAGGCAATGGCAACCCACTCCAGTACTCTTGCCTGGAAAATCCCATGGATGGAGGAGCCTGGTAGGCTGTAGTCCATGGGGTCTCAAAGAGTGGGACACGACTGAGCGACTTCACTTTCACTTTTCACTTTCATGCATTGGAGAAGGAAATGGCAACCCACTCCAGTACTCTTGCCTGGAGAATCCCAGGGACAGTGGAGCCTGGTGGGCTGCCGTCTATGGGGTTGCACAGAGTCAGACATGACTGAAGCGACTTAGCAGCAGCAGCAGGATGCAGTTTAGAGATGAATGGTCAGGATAAATGACTGTCATATGTTGTGTGTGTTTGTGGTGGCTGAATAGATAACTATACCTGTTCCAGTTCCTTTCTTACTATAACTATTACTGGCTACCAAACCAAGGACTCCAATGGTTATTTGGGGCTAGTAAATATTAAAGTAAATATTAGGCCACTTGCACATGTGTTTTGCCCTTGAGCCAGCCTCCATGTGTACACTTCTGTGCATTCATATTTAGCTCTGAGAGTCCTTGACCTTGCCATTTTCTAGATAGAGGTTGTGAAGATTTCAAGTGAATTAGTTTTATATAAAAGATCTGAAAGATATGATCACAAAGTATCCCATGGTTTTGTAAGCTAGTTTCAGTCAGTTCAGGTCAGTCTCTCAGTTGTGTCTGACTCTTTGCGACTGCATAGACTGCAGCACACCAGGCCTCCCTGTCAATCACCAACTCCTGGAGTTTACTCAAACTCATGTCCATTGAGTTGGTGATGCCATTTCCAATGGTGATGTCTTTTCCAATGAGTCAACTCTTCGCATGAGGTGGCCAAAGTACTGGAGTTTCAGCTTTAGCATCATTCCTTCCAAAGAAATCCCAGGGCTGATCTCCTTCAGAATGGACTGGTTGGATCTCCTTGCAGTCCAAGGGACTCTCAAGAGTCTTCTCCAACACCACAGTTCAAAAGCATCGATTCTTTGGCGCTCAGCCTTCTTCACAGTCCAACTCTCACATCCATACATGACCACAGGAAAAACCATAGCCTTGACTAGACGGACCTTAGTTGCCAAAGTAATGTCTCTGCTTTTGAATATGCTATCTAGGTTGGTCATAACTTTCCTTCCAAGAAGGAAGCGTCTTTTAATTTCATGGCTGCAGTCACCATCTGCAGTGATTTTGGAGCACCCAAAAATAAAGTCTGACACTGTTTCCACTGTTTCCCCATCTATTTCCCATGAAGTGATGGAACCAGATGCCATGATCTTCGTTTTCTGAATGTTGAGCTTTAAGCCAACTTTTTCACTCTCCTCTTTCACTTTCATCAAGAGGCTTTTAAGTTCCTCTTCACTTTCTGCCATAAGGGTGGTGTCATCTGCATTACTTTGCCAAAAATGGTCCATCTCATCCAAACTATGGTTTTTCCAGTAGTCATGTATGGATGTGAGAGTTGGACTATAAAGAAAGCTGAGCGCCAAAGAATTGATGCTTTTGAACTGTAGTGTTGGAGAAAACTCTTGAGAGTCCTTGGACAGCAAGGAGATCCAACCAGTCCATCCTAAAGGAAATCAGTCCTGAATATTCATTGGAAGAACTGATGCTGAAGCTGAAACTCCAGTACTTTGGCCACCTCATGCGAAGAGTTGACTCATTGGAAAAGATGCTGATGCTGGGAGGGATTGCGGGCAGGAGGAGAAGGGGACGACAGAGGATAAGATGGCTGGATGGCATCACTGACTCAATGGACGTGAGTCTGAGTGAACTCCGGGAGTTGGTGATAGACAGGGAGGCTTGGCGTGCTGCGATTCATGGGGTCGCAAAGAGTCAGACACGACTGAGCGACTGAACTGAACTTATCTGAACTGAATATCTCTGCTGCTAGGTTGGTCATGGCTTTTCTTCCAAGAAGCAAGCATCTTTTAATTTCGTGGCTGCAGTCACCATCTGCAGTGATTTTGGAGCACCCAAAATAAAGTCTTTCGCTGTTTCCACTGTTTCCCCATCTATTTGCCAAGAAGTGATGGGACCAGATGATCTTAATTTTCTGAATTTTGAATTTTAAGCCAACCTTTTCTCTCCTCTTTCACTTTCATCAAGAGTCTTTTTAGTTCTTCTTCACTTTCTGCCATAAGGCTGGTTTCATCTGCATATCTGAGGTTATTGATATTTCTCCTGGCAATCTTGATTCCAGCTTGTGCTGCATCCAGTCCAGCATTTCTCATGATGTACTCTGCATATAAGTTAAAAAAGCAGGGTGACAATATATAGCCTTGATGTACCCCTTTCCTGATTTGGAACCAGTCTGTTGTTCCATGTCCAGTTCTAACTCTTGCTTCTTGGCCTGTGTACAGATTCCTCAGGAAGCAGGTCAGGTGGTCTGGTATTCCCATCTCTTGAAGAATTTTCCACAGTCTGTTGTGATCCACACAGTCAAAGGCTTTGGCATAGTCAATAAAGCAGAAATAGATGCTTTTCTGGAACTCTCTTGCTTTTTCCATGATCCAGTGGATGCTGGCAATTTGATCTCTGGCTCCTCTGCCTTTTCTAAACCCAGCTTGAACACCTGGAAGTTCACAGTTCATGTACTGTTGAAGCATGGCTTGGAGAATTTTGAGCATTACCTTGCTAGTGTGTGAGATGAGTGCAATTTTGTGTGGTAGTTTTTTTGGCATTGCATTTCTTTGGGACTGGAATGAAAACTGACCTTTTCCAGTCCTGTGGCCACTGCTGAGTTTTCCAAATTTGCTGGCATATTGAGTGCAGCACTTTCACAGCATCATCTTTCAGGATTTGAAATAGCTCAACTGGAATTCCATCACCTCCACTAGCTTTGTTCGTAGTGATGTTTCCTAAGGCCACTGGACTTCACATTCCAGGATGTCTGGCTCTAGGTGAATTATCACACCATTGTGATTATCTGGGTTGTGAAGATGTCTTTTGTATAGTTCTTCTGTGTATTCTTGCCACCTCTTCTTAATATCTTCTGCTTCTGTTAAGTCCATACCATTTCTGTCCTTTATCGAGCCCATCTTTGCATGAAATGTTCCCTTGGTATTTCTAATTTTCTTGAAGAGACCTCTATTGTTTTCCTCTATTTCTTTGCATTGATCACCAAGGAGGGCTTTCTTATCTCTCCTTGATATTCTTTGGAACTCTGCATTCAAATGGGTATATCTTTCCTTTTCTCCTTTGCCTTTTGGTTCTCTTCTTTTCATAGCTATTCGTAAGTCCTCCTCAGACAACCATTTTGCCTTTTTGCACTTCTTTTTCTTGGGGATGGTCTTGATCATTGCCTCTTGCACAATGTCACGAACCTTCGTCCATAGTTCTTCAGGCACTCTGTCTATCAGATCTAATCCCTTGAATCTATTTGTCACTTCCACTGTATAATCATAAGGGATTTGGTTTAGGTCATACCTGAATGGTCTAGTGGTTTTCCCTACTTTCTTCAATTTCAGTCTGAATTTGGCAATAAGGAGTTCATGATCTGAGTCACAGTCAGCTCCTGGTCATGCTTTTGCTGACTGTGTAGAGCTTCTCCATCTTCGGCTGCAAAGAATATACTCACTTTGATATCAGTATTGACCATCTGGTGATGACTGTGTATAGATTCTTCTCTTGTGTTGTTGGAGGAGGGTGTTTGCTATGACCAGTGTGTCCTCTTGGCAAAACTGTTAGCCTTTGCCCTGCTTCATTCTGTACTCCAAGGCCAATTTGCCTATTATTCCAGGTATTTCTTGACTTCCTACTTTTGCATTCCAGTCCCCTATAATGAAAAGGACATCTTTTTTGTGTGTTAGTTCTAAAAGGTCTTGTAGGTCTTCATAGAACCGTTCAACTTCAGCTTCTTCAGCATTACTGGTCGGGGCATAGACTTGGATTACTGTGATATTGAATGGTTTGCCTTGGAAATGAACAGAGATCATTCTGTCCTTTTTGAGATTGCATCCAAGTACTGCATTTTGAACTCTTTTGTTGACCATGATGGCTACTCCATTTTTTCTAAGGCATTCCTGCCCACAGTAGTAGATATAATGGTCATCTGAGTTAAATTCACCCATTCCAGTCCATTTTAATTTGCTGATTCCTAAAATGTCGGTGTTCACTCTTGCCATCTCCTGTTTGACCACTTCTAATTTGCCTTGATTCATGGACCTAACATTCCAGGTTCCTATGCAATATTGCTCTTTACAGTATTGGACTTCACTTCCATCACCAGTCACATCCACAACTGGGTGTTGTTTTTGCTTTGGCTCCATCCCTTCATTCTTTCTGGAGTTATTTCTCCACTGATCTCCCATAGCATACTGGGCACCTACTGACCTGGGGAGTTCATCTTTCAGTGTCCCATCTTTTTGCCTTTTCACACTGTTCATGGGTTCTCAAGGCAAGAATACTGAAGTGGTTTGCCATTCCCTTCTCCAGTGGACCACGTTTTGTCAGAACTCTCCACCATGACCTGTCTGTCTTGTAAGCTAGTTGGTATTCCTTTAAATTACAAAGTTTATTGACTCTTTGTTTAATACTGAACTCACATGCAGTATAATTTTTATTGAATGTGGATGAAAATTAAACTCAGTGGGAATATTTAACTGACATCATCCTTTTGTCCCTGTGTATATTTTTTATTTTACAAGCATGAAATAAATGTCAACTAGTGAGATGTAAGGAGAAGGCAATGGCACCCCACTCCAGTACTCTTGCCTGGAAAATCCCATGGATGGAAGAACCTGGTAGGCTGCAGTCTATGGGGTCTCTAAGAGTCAGACATGACTGAGCGACTTCACTTTCACTTTTTCACTTTCATGCATTGGAGAAGGAAATGGCAACCCGCTCCAGTGTTCTTGCCTGGAGAATCCCAGGGGCAGGAGAGCCTGGTGGGCTGACGTCTATGGGGTCACACAGAGTCGGACACGACTGAAGTGACTTAGCAGCAGCAGCAGCAGCAGTGAGATGTAAAAACAGATAACTTGCATGTTGCTACTTTCTGAGCTCAGAGCAGACATCACTAATCAATAATCTGCAATCTTGCTTGGTGGAGTCTAGTCATGAATTCCAAATCCCTCTCAGTGTACTTCTCCAGGAAGGCACTGCCACTAAAGTGGAGATGGGAAATAAGACATTTGTTACTTCTAATCTGTTATTTACTCAGTTCTGTGCTAGGCATTGTAGGGAAACACAGGCATGAGACATAATCCTTTAAAGGGCTTATAACCTAGTTAAGGGAAAACAAAAATGAAACAATTAGAGAGCAGCATAAGGCTTCAAAATTATATTTTAAATGAATTGTAATTAGAAGAAAGAAATATTTTAGTTATCCATTATATGTTTAACCACACAGCTGCAATGTTTATTCTGATCTAGTACTTCCAAATATCTGCCCACTTCTTTGATCAATAATTCCAGGATTTGGGTAGGTCTTGGAGAATATCTCCGTGTCCTTGGACACAATTTTGTAGATGTTTTGAAAGTGATTTTGTTTTCTTTGTTTCTCTGGGACAACTTCATTTCAGGATTGACTTGGCTGAAGGTGAGAAGGTAGATAGCCTAATCAAAAGTTACAGTGTGTTAATAAATTTCAAAGGCTTCAAATGTTTATGCTCAGAGATGCCTGTGAAGAGCTAATGAAAAGCTGAACTTAGAATAAAATCTCCTTAAATCAGATTAATTTGGAATTTATGATAATTTGGTCAAGGCCTGGGTAGATGGTTACCAGTATGTTAAGTATTTGAAAGGACCTAGAAAAAGTTAATGCTGCAAATGAAGTAATAAGATAAATTCCTTAATTATATAAGAAAACAAACTCTCTTTAAAAAACAATTTTAGAAGTATCTGACTTTACAGTGCAATTGCATGTAATCAGAGACTTGCCTTTTGAATACTTTTTTGAGAAAGTAATTATAAATCCTTCTACTAATTAGTAAACAATGGCCTTTTCTAGGTGTTGGTTCTTAACCTCATTTGAATTCCATTATGAACTTAGAAATAACATCACATTTCATTAAAAAAAACATTATGCAAATTTTTTACCTTCTTGTATAGCATGAGATACTATATTTTGATATTGGTGGTTTTCTTTATCTTATTTCCTTTAAAAAATTAATTTCCCCATCATACTTTATAGTCCAAAAAGAGGTATTAGATTTTAAAGGTCCTGGAAACTCGATGGCTTAACATTAGGTATCCAGACAGCATTGTGGTCCTAGCTCCACCTCCTTCTGGAGTGAAGTAAGAGAAAAAAATATGAACTTTGAAGCCAGTCAGACAGTTGGCCTTACTCTCTACGTGTGTCAATGTAGAGACTACATTTATTTCTTCATTTATGAAATGAGAATGATTTCTGGCATCACAGGGAGTTATTAAGTAATGATCTAATACAATCACTTTTCTAAAAAATTTGGCATAGGACCTGTATATTAGTTAATATTCTTTTGGTTATAAGAAAAATAAACCGAGTCTGGATAGTGTTACATAAAATCAACTTATTGTATCTTTTGTATGTCTCTCTCGCTCAGAATTGAAGGTGTTGCTAAATCTTGGGCAGGGCACATCCCAGGCAAAGTTGGGGTTCTCAGCAGTAGGACTGCATGAATATTTTAAGAGGCTCCATTAGTGAGACTCAGTTTTAGCCCTTCTCTGTGTTCTGTGTTTAAATATCTGAGTGAATCTGAAACTCTGTGATGAGTCTCAGCAGTCTGTGTCTTAAGAACCCCTACAGATGTTTCTGATGATTGCCAAGTTTGAGGGCTACTGGTCTAATGCAGGGCTTCCCTGGTCACTTAGATGGTAAAGAATCCGCCTGCAGTGTGGGAGACCTGGGTTTGATGCCTGGGTTGGGAACATCCCTTGGAGCAGGGCTTGGCAACCCATTCTAGTATTTTCCCCTGGGATCTCCAGAAGAGCCTGGTAGGCTACAGTTCATGGGGTTGCAAAAAGTTGGACACAAATGAGCGACTAACCATACGTGGTCTAATGCAAACCCTCTCCTCCTTCCCCGGCCCATCTCTGCTGCCTCTAGTTAGAGCAGACTAGAACCAGAGAAAAGGTTATTTCCTGTGAGTCTGCAAGTATAAGATTGTGGTCTTCTGAATCTTTACCACTGGCATCATAGTACATGGAGGTGCTGTTTGAGATTCCTCAGATTTTAGCTATAGTCCTTCTATGTCCCATGGGGAAGCAGCAATCTTATTTTTCCCACACACTGAGAAATCCCCCAGCTAAAACCATGATCTGTGCCCCTACCCTCCATTCCTGAAATGGCACTTGGAGTATTTGCTTCTAATGCGATGGAATCAATCATTATTTGACTTCTAGGAAGAAGCATTCCTTTTTGGGACATTAACGTCTTAAATCAACAGTTAAAAATCTTAGCCAAGAAGTAGTTACTTTGCAAATGAATCATTAGGTACATTCACAAGAAACACCAGCTCTACTACCCAGATGGCTTCCCAGATTCCTTATATTCTAACCATTAAAGAAATGGCAATATATTTAGGCTACAGGCCTAGAGTACATGTTGCATCTCCCCAAGACAGTGTCCTCATATTGCCAGGCATTATCACTATAGCTGAGTCATAAGATAAGTGTCATTTTTCCAAAAAGTCATCTCTTTCTGGAGGACACCGAAAATGACAAGACTATGAATACCACAGGGATTAGTCTATTACCACATTATGTAAGAAATCAAAGCAGTGAATAAGGGATTAATAAATACCTGTACAAAAATGTTGACAAAGGAAGTGAAATTAACTCCAAAATAATTGCTCTGTACTAGGACTAGGACAAATCACTGCTCAAATTATGGGAGAGACTCAAGGGAATCAATCTATCACATATTCTCTATGCCTGTTTCCTTGTTTGAAAAATGAGGATAATACCTACTTGACAGCATTCTTGTACAAACTGACACCGTGTTTAGCATAAAGTTGCTGCTGCTGCTAAGTCGCTTCAGTCGTATCCAACTCTGTGCGACCCCATAGACAGCAGCCCACTAGGCTCCCCCGTCCCTGGGATTCTCCAAGCAAGAACACTGGAGTGGGTTGCCATTTCCTTCTCCAATGCATGAAAGTGAAAAGTGAAAATGAAGTCGCTCAGTGGTGTCTGACCCTCAGCGACCCCATGGACTGCAGCCTACCAGGCTCCTCCATCCATGGGATTTTCCAGGCAAGAATACTGGAGTGCGGTGCCATTGCCTTCTACAGCATAAAGTTAAGACCTTTAAATATGAATTTCTTTTCTCTTTCATATTTAATAAGTCTTAACTTTATGCTAAACACTGTGTCA
The DNA here is from genome assembly GCF_019923935.1 of Bubalus bubalis. NCBI lineage: Eukaryota > Metazoa > Chordata > Mammalia > Artiodactyla > Bovidae > Bubalus > Bubalus bubalis. The sequence goes on along the minus strand of NC_059171.1, from coordinate 47,466,374 downwards.
GTTTGTACTGGGCTTCCCTGATAGCTCAGTTGGTAAGGAATCCACCTGCAGTGGCAGGAGACCCCGGTTCACTTCCTAGGTTGGGAAGATCTGCTGGAGAAGGGAAAGTCTACCCACTCCAGTATTCTGGCCTGGAGAATTCCATGGACTGTATAATCCATGGGGTCACAAAGAGTCAGACACGACTGAGCCCTTTCACTTTCTTTTCTCCAATTTTCCCAATACCTTATCACTAAACTAGGTCTGAAAAAGAGATGTGACAGCAGGGAAAGCAACCTTGTGAAAGGTTAGCACCTTGTCATTTACTAGCATTTGGACTTTGAAATGGTTTTCTTTCCTGGCCTCATATATAAAGCCAGGGAATTGAAACAGATGACCAATAACAAAAGTATATTCTAAAATAGATGTTCATATCATTAGCAGTCAGGAATCTAGAATCTAGTATAGTGGAAAGTTAGGATCAGACAGATCCATAGTTAAATCTTGAGTCTAAATGGCTCTCAATTCTTCTGATCTCAACCTCTGGCTCTTTCACTTGATCACTGGGTGGGCCCTTTAAGGTCCACTGAATCTCTGCATCCTCCTGTGTAAACCTCGGGATGATGTCCTACCCCATAGGGTTGCTATCAGTAAGTGAAGACGTTATATGAACTTCCCTGGTGGCTCAGTGGTAAAGAATCTGTCTGCAGTGTAAGAGATGTAGGTTCAATCCCTTGGTCCACAAGATCCCATGGAAGAGGAAATGGCAACCCCCTCCAGTGTTCTTGCCAGGAAAAGTCCCATGGACTGAGGAGCCTGGTGGGCTATAGTCCATAGGATCTCAAAAGAGCCAGACACGACTTAGTGGCTAAACAATAACAACGAAGAAGCTACTTAAAGTATCCTGAGAGCCACTCTTCAGTGTAGCACTCTCTTTGATGATGTCAGTGTTCCATCTGCTTTGCACAATATGGTGGACACTAGCCACATACGATTATTAAGCCCTGGAAATGTTGCTACTACAACTGAGAAAGTAAAGTTCCATATTTTATTTCATTTTAATAATTTAAAGTACTAGCTGTTCAAAAATGCCTATGAGTCCTCTTTTTATGATCTTTAAGTTATGATGCATGATACAGGGTGCTCGGGGCTGGTGCACTGGGATGACCCAGAGGGATGGGATGGGGATGGAAGGTGGGAGGGGGGGTTCAGGATGGGGAACACATGTACACCCATGGCGAATACATGTCAATGTATGGCAAAACCAATACAATATTTTTACAATATTAGCTTCCAATTAAAATAAATTAATTAAAAAATTTTTATTTTACTTAATAATCTGAAGTTCTAAGGGCCTCCCGATAGCAGAATAGGTAAAGAATCTGTCTGCAATGCAGGAGACACAGAAGATGTGGGTTTGATCCCTGGTTCGGGAAGATCCCCTGGAGAAGGAAATAGCAACCTGCTCCAGTCTTTTTGCCTGAAAAACCCCACGGACAGAGGAGTACAGTCCAAAGGGTCACAAAGAGTCAGACATGACTGAATGACAAAGCAAGCATGAAGTTCTAAAAGTCTTAAAATGGAATGTAAATGCTATAGATTGAATGTTTGTACCCCCTAAATTCATATAGTGAAACCAAACCTCCAGTGTGATGACGTTAGGAGGTAGGGCCTTTGGGAGGTGATTAGGTCATGAGGGTGGAGCCCCCATGGGTAAGATTAGATAAAGGAGAACCCACAGAGCTCCAGCACCCTTCCATAATGTGGGGACACAGCAAAAAGAGCACCATCTATGAGCCAGGAACCGGGCTTACTAAATACTGAATCTGCTGATACCTTAATCTTGGACTTTCCAGCCTCCAGAATATGAGGAATAAATATGAGAAATAAATTTCTGTTGTTTATAAGCCACTCAGTCTGTGGTATTCTGTTACAGCAGCCTGGACAGATTAAGACAGTAAATAAGTAAAATACCATGCACAGATTTTTTTTCTTTTCCCCATCTGATCCTCCTAGTCTTCTTCCATAAACAGAAACCTGGAGGGGAGTACAGGCCTGAAAAGACTAGTAAGGCAGGTGATGTTCAGGGGAGAAAGTGAACTTAACATTGGGCAGGTCACACACGCATGCTAATCCACACATGGGTGTTAAGTGAGAGTCAGAGAGCCCAGTAGTGAACCCAGGGGTACAAGCCAGAAACATCAGGTATGACTGTGGAGGAATTCCCCAACCACAGGGCTCTTTATAGGCAAACAGGGAGTTAGGAGGGTCAGCTATTCTCAGGTGGGGCATTCCCTGATTCACTGGGACCTAATACCAGATATCAGCAAGAACTTAGAATGGAACTCTACTCTGAATAGCTACTAGGAACTGTAAAACTGAATGGTTACTGGCAGATTGAGAGCTATTATACCCGCCCCCCCCCCCAGCACCCCGCAGCCCCGCACGGCCCAAACTAACCAGTCATTAGGTCGGACAGACACAGCACAGGGAAATATAGCCATTATTTTTAAATAACTTTAGAAGGAGTACAACCTATACAAATATTGAATCACCATGGTATTCACCCGTAACTAGAATAATATTGTAAATCAACTATATCTTAATTTTAAGAAATAGCCAATTGGTTTTCAATGATGATTAACATGCACACAAAAGTCATTCCAAGAAGCAATATGAAAGCAATGACATCAGCATATAATAAAATGGAATTCTTTCTGGGATAACTAATTACAGAAATTGTAGCCATACAATGGCTCAAACATCAGCAATCCCAAAATCTAATTCTCATAATCCTATGAAGAGTGTCACTTTACATTTCCAGTGAACAACTTAATAATAAGGGATAACAGATATAAAATTATGAAGATTTCATTGCCTCTACAATAAGCATTAGAAAGCATTTGCTGGCATGTTGCAAAATAACATAAATAATTAAAATACATCTACTTATTAAAATGTCAGAATAGTGATGCTGTAGCCTCGTTGTTTATTTCCTCATGGTTATTTGTAAAATTCAGTAACTTGAAGAAGTTACTTGTCATTAGTGCAAAATGGAAGAACATGTGATAAATGGGTTGAAAAAATAAGGACTGACTATATTGTACTAAAAGATAGGAATTTAAGTCTTCATTTGGGAAAAAAATTCATAAATGAATTAACCTTTTGCTAACATCAATTGGAGAGCTATTTTGGAGACAGTTATTTAAGTTCTTGTTGTTGTTGTCTAGTCACTAAGTCATGCTGGACTCTTTGCAACCCCATGGGCTACAACCCACCAGGCTCCTCTGTCCATGGGATTTCTCTGGCAAGAATACTGAAGTGGGTTACCATTTTCTTCTCCAGAGGATCTTCCTGACCCAATTATGAAATCTGTATCTCCTGCTTGACAGGCGGATTTTTCAACACTGAGCTACCTGAGAAGCCCTACTTATGAGTAAATTATAGTCATAGTTAACATGGAAATATTGGTTAAATCTAAGTTTCTATTGTTGAAAATATCAATATGAAATTCAAACATCAAAACCCAAAACTTTTTCACTTGTTTTAATATTAGTAGCTTCAATCAAGCAGAGAACATGTAATCCAACACTGACAAATTGTATACAAAGAAGCTATAACAAATTTGTAAATTATTTTTCCAAACTATGGATAATATCCAGTATTTGATTTTTTTAAAAGATTATTTGATTTTGGAATTGAATTTGGAGTCAGCTCTCCTGGGTTCTTCCGAGTGGTAAAAGAATTAAAGAACTAATGGGGCACCATACTGTTTTTCATTGTCTCCTGATGGGAGTGTCTTCCAACAACTTAATTGCTCTTATTTCGCTTTCCCCCAGCCACCTAATTTTTATCCTTGTCCTTAATTGATCCTGCCATTGGCACCATATGTGTCAGCCCACAAGGAACAATGTCAGTATCATTTGCTGCAAGATGATCCTCACTCCAGGTGGTTTCAGGGCAAGATGAACAAAGGCGAATGAGAGAGTAATTTATTTTTTAAAAACTAGAATGCCAATTTACTAATGGACAGTTAGAACTAGAACCGTCACATGGACTAAAATATGCATCAGAAAGAGTTGTGCTGATACCAACAGTCTATTCAGTGTGACAGTTGTTATTGTTTTTGTGACTTAGTTGTTCGTTTGAGTGGAGGCTGTATAGAAGGAAGGCCAAATTTTATCCAAAAAGTGCTTGGTGAGGAAAGGAAAAATTTTAATTTGAACCTCTATAGTATCAGGCTAATAACAGAACCTGGGGCCATAGCCATTTCCAAATGGGGTGAGTTTATTATGATTTTGAAATAGTGTACTATTGTGTACCAAAAAGTTCAGAGATTTTCATTTAACTACACTAAATCAAAGATAACCCAGACTCTATATATGGGAAACTGTAGCAAGATCATTTTAGCATATCTAGTTATTTGCTCAAGGATATAGTTCCTAAAACATAGGGACATTAAAAACTAAAATTAATACCTTGAATCTTACGTGGAATAGAACAATCAGCTAATATGATGTACAAGACATCATTGTACATTGATTCAGTCACCTATCCTCAAGTCGTAGTTGATGATATAATATTCAGTATAAAGACTTTATATTTCACTTTCTGTGTTGAATGAGATATGAACACTTTTGCATGACTATTTTGGTGCATTCATATCTACTCTTATTTTAATCAGCTCAACAAATTCTTGTTGATTCTATAACACAATCTACAGTCTAAACAAAGAGTATTTATTAAAATTAACCCAGTATTTACCCTAACATTTTATTGTGTACCTGAAAGACCACATGCAAACACATGTTAGTAATTTGAATCCATTTGTGAAAATGATATATGTATTTGACTATATCTAAATAGCCAGTGTTTTATTTATACTATTGCTAATATCTTATTTTCTTAGGCTTGTGAAACATTCATAAGTGCTGAGAAGCTTGAAGTTGTATTATCGAAAATGGATGTGATTTTCTGGGAAGTTGATAGGAGTATTATGGTTCTCCTGTAAACACACATAGACACAAATACACATGGTTTTTCTGATCGTTTCAAAGACACAGAGAGAAAGGGTTGGTGGGGAGTAAACTAGATAGTAAAATGATTTCAAGTGATACTGTATCCTTTAAAACAAATCACTTGAGTTGTGTCAACAAGCAAGAAGTTAGTATAGTTGAACCTTGAACAACATGGAGGAGAGAGTGGTTAGGGATGCCCACTCTGCACAGTGGAAAATCCTCATATAGCTTTTATTAGCCCTCCTTACCTGTGGTTCTACATCAGCAGATTCAACCAACCATGCATCCTGTAGTACTATGGCAATTACTGTTGAAAAAAATCTACATATAAGTGGACCTGTGCAGTTCAAGCCTATGTTGTTCAAGGGTCAACTATATATTTAAAAAAAGCAGTACAACTGAGTTCAGATCATTTATCAGCAATCAACTCATTTGTTCATGCCTCCACTCATGTGCCAGGCTCTACACAAAGGTGAATGGAATTTAGTCCTGGCTGTTGTTGAGTACAAGCCAAGACAGGAAGATTATTTCTTTCAGCAGTGAATGTTACTTTAGGACATTGATCTTAGCATATTCTTATATTATTATGTACTTTGGTCTTTTTCCATTCAACTTAGCTTTCGGTTCATCACAGCTCTGATTTTTTGTTTTAAAGCTTTGCATTCCTTCACTGCACTCATCACTTCTCATTGAATTTTTCTGGATACATTTCCTGATAGATAATCAATCCTTTTCTTAGTTTTACTCTTTGATGTTTCTTAATTGTTTTCTTCCGGACCTCATAGCTGCCCATTGCCTAGTTACCAATCCTCTCTTGAACCTGCTGCCTCTGATGGGTCTGACATTTTAGTGGAAGGTATACCATACATGGGAAGGTATGGGATCTACAGATTACCAAAATGGACCGGGTTCAGGCAAAGACGGTGACCATGGTTGCCATAGCCATCACCAAAGGCTGCTATTTCCCATGGAGGGAGAGCTTTCAGAAGTCATGGTTTTAAAAGATAAGTGGATTTGTCCCCACCAAAAATGGTCAAAATGCAGAAGGGGAGGTAGAGGGATAGGGAGAGAATAAGATTATTTTGGCAGTTGTTTCAGAGTGTAACTTAGGATAAAAATTCTTAAAGAAGAGCTTCCCTAGTGGCTCAGTGGTAAAGAATCCACCTGCCAATACAGAAGACATGGGTTCAATTCCTGGTCTGGGATGATCCCACATGGTGCAAAGCAACTAAGTGCATGTGTCATAACTATTGAGCCTGTGCTCTAGAGCCCAGGAGCTGCAACTCCTGAGCCCATGTGCCACAAACACTGAAGCTCATGTGACACAGAGCCTGTGCTATGCAGGAAGAGAAGCCACCACAATGAGAAGCCTGAGCATTGCAACTAGAGTAGCCCCTGCTCTCTGAAGCTAGAGACAAGCCCATGCAGCAACAAAGACCCAGCACAGTCAAAATTAAATAAACAAAATTATCTTTTAAAATGCTACAGAAGATTTTTTTAATTGAAGTACAGTTGATTCCCACAACAAGGATGCCTGGTGTGCTGCAGTCCATGGGGTTGCAAGAAGTCAGACATGACTTAGCAACTGAACAACAGCAGCTGATTTGCAATGTTGTGTTAATTTCTGCTGTACAGCAGCAGTCATTCAGTTATACATATATATGTATGCACATTCTTTTTTAAATATTCATTTCCATTATGGTTTATCAGAGGATGCTGAATATAGTTTTCTGTGCTATATAGTGGGACCTTGTTTATCCATTCTATATGTAAAAGTACATCTGCTAATCTCACTCCATCCTTCCTCTAACCCACCCCCCCCCCCACACCCTTGGCAACTACAAGTCTGTTCTCTATGTCTATGAGTCTGTTTCTATTTTGTAGATAGGTTTATTTGTGTCACGTTTAGATTCTACACATGAGTGATATTGTATGACCTTTGTCTTCATTTGATTTACTTAGTGTGATAGTCTCTACTTGCATCCATGTTGCTCCAAATGGTATTATTCCATTCTTTCTATGGCTGAGTAGACTCCCGTTGTCTATATTTACCTTATCCTCGTTATCCATTCATTGATGGACATTTAGGCTGTTTCCATGTCTTGGCTATTGTAAATAGTGCTGCTATGAACATGGGGATGCATGTATCTTTTTGAATTAGAGTTTTGTCTGGGATATATGCCCAGGAGTGGGATGGCTGGATTATATGGTAGTTCTATTTTTAGTTTTCTGAGGAACCTCCATACTGTTTCCCATAGTGGCTGTACCAACTGACATTCCCATCAACAGTGTAGGAGTGTTCCCTTTTAAGGAAGATTTTTTTTTTTTTTTTAATGTTTAATTCTTTTTTTTTTTTTTTTAAATTTTATTTTATTTTTAAACTTAACATAACTGTATTAGATTTGCCAAATATCAAAATGAATCCGCCACAGGTCAAGTTTTGCTGTACATCAGTGGTCCCCAATTTTTTTGGCACCAGGGACCGATTTTGCGGAAGACAATTTTTCAATGGACTAGGGATGGAGGAGATGGTTTGGGGATGATTTAATTTAAGCACATTGCTTTTATTGTGTACTTTATTTATAATCTAATATTTCCTCTGATCTGACAGGAGGTACTGGTCCATGGTTTGACAGGAGGAGAAGAGGGTGACAGAAGATGAGATGGTTGGATAGCATCACCAACTCAAGGGACATGAATTTGAGCAAACTCCCAGAGATGGTGAAGGACAGGGAAGCCTAGTGTGCTGTAGTCCATGGGGTCACAAGGAGTCAGACATGACAGCGACTAAACGAAAACAACAACTTATCCCTGGCTCAGAGGTTGGAGACCCCTGCTGTATTTATATCATGACATGTAACCTCTTTATCCTCGATAAAATTTAATTAAGGAGCTCCATTAGTCTTTGAGGCTTTGCAGTTAGATTTGTGTGGCTGGAGCAATATCCTGAGCCTGACCTAAAAAGGAAGAAAAGAGTCTGGTTGTATTCAGGAAACCTGCACCCTGGTATCATCTGGGTAAACTTAGATTTATTCCTCGATGCTGCTCCTGACATGATGAATCGATTTGCTGTTGGTAGTTCAAGGAATGACACATTTTTTCCTTGATTGTTGGAATCTTTCAGGGTATATGTTGCTGAACTTCAGATCCCAATACATAGCAGGGTTTTGAAACTTTGGTGCACATAGCAATTATCTATGCACCTTTGAGAAATATACAAGCTATGGACAGGGTTTCAAACCAGACCTCCAGAATCAATTTCTGGCAGTGGGACCTGCATGTATGAATTTTAAGTAAGTTTTGTAAATATATCCAATGTTCAGGAAGGATTGAAAACTTGAGTTTTCATACCTTTCCTTGTAGTGGTCTCATTTGTGCATGCTAAGTCACTTTGGTCGTGTCCAACTCTTTGTGATCCTATAGACTGTAGCCCACCAGGCTCCTCTGTCCAAGGGATTCTCCAGACAAGAATACTAGAGTGGGTTGCCATGCGCTTCTCCAGGAGATCTTTCTGACCCAGAGATCAAACCCATGTCTCTCATGTTTCCTGCATTGGAGGTGGATTCATTACCTCTAGTGCCACATGGAAATTCTGACTATGTGCTCTGCTTTTGACAGTCGGAAAAGCAGAACTGGAACTTAGAAACCTGGATACTTAAGAGTGCTGAGGCTGCCTCTGCCAAGGGTGTACATAGAAAAGGAAAGCCGGGGACGAAGTGTTAAATAATATATATCTTCAGTGGCTGTCCTTGTTGGGGAAGAAGACATAGAAAAGACAAAGAAGAAGTCTTATTTTACTCATTTCTGGAGAGTGGAGTCAGCAGAGCTGATGCTGCAGGAAGATGAGCACCCAGAAAAAAAACCATTAAACTTGGTGACCAAGAGGTTATCAGGGATGTTCAAGAGAGAATATCATGATAAGGGTGGAAGTTAGATTGCAGAGGTCAAAGGCCATTCTTCTCAATCCTCCTATGGAGATTTAAAACCAAAGGAATTTCTGATTCCTAGCCCAGATGTACTAAACTGGAATTTCTGGAAGAGAGGCCTGAACATCTGTAATCTGAATTTTTAGAAAGCTACACAGGGCAGGCATTTGGTAGTGAAACCAGAGTCCAGGGGCTGGGGAAGAGGTAGAATACAAGGAGTAGGGGCAGGAATATAGAACATTCTTCCAAAATGGTGGTAGGGAGGAGGAAAAGCAGATTGCTAAGAATTAGAGGTAGGTTTGTGGCTCAGCTGGTAAAGAATCCACCTGCAATGTGGGACACCTGGGTTCAATCTCTGGGTTGGGAAGATCCCCTGGAGAAGGGAATGGCTGCCTCTCCTATATTCTGGCCTGGAGAATTCCATGGACTGTATAGTCCATGGGGTCGCAAAGAGTTGGACACAACTGAGAGACTTTCACTTCACTTCACTTCAGAGGTAGGTAGAGTGGGTGGAAGAAAATGTTTTGTGCTTTTGTATTTTCTATGGAAGGAATCAAGCATGTTTGAAGGGCAAGAATGGTTAAGACCAAGAGGTTACAGCAGCAACTGAGAAAGGGTAATTGAAGTTCTTGAGAAAATATCATCAAAGCCTAGCTTGGGGGTGGGGAAGATGAGATCAACGATGGATTCTTGTTGCATTTTTAAAATGAGCCAGAAAAGTAATTGGTCCTTACCTGTGACTATTTTGGGTTCAACTGTTTGAATGTTGCACTTCAATGTAAACTCTTCAGTCCACACCCCAGCACTGAAATGATAGATCACTATCAGGCTTGAGTGAGCTAAAATGGACCAGAAGGAGTGATGCTAAAGAAGTTCAGGAAAGCCTGAGAAAAGTATTGCATGCTGGTCATTCCATGTGTACTCAGTCACTCAGTTGAGTTCAACTCTTTGCGACCCCATGGACTGTAGTATGCCAGGCTAATACTAGAGTGTGTTCCCATTTCCTTTTCCAGAGGATCTTCCCTACTCAGGGATGGAACCCAGGTCTCTTGTGTCTCCTGCACTGGCAGGCAGATTCTTTACCTCTGCGCCACCTGGGAAGCCCATAGATTTAAGGAAATGGTGATTAAGGAGACCTGAAGCTTCTGTAGATTTTCAGGTCTATTAACAAGGTCCAAAGCTTCTATAATTCTCCACAAAGATGGCCATTGATGCTGAGCAATGATTTTTCATCACATCGGAGTGCTGAGCAGCACTTATTTATGCTCTCAAAGAAAGTTACCTTTTGCCTCTAAAATGATTGATTTTTCATTTCAGTACAGTTCCTTTCTCCTGCATTAAACTCCAGGAAATGGGGGATGGTGTGTATTCAGCACGTATTGCAAGTAAATCATGAAAACCCTTGCAAACATATCTTATGGCTGTCAACTGACTTATTCTCAATGAATGGCTCTTTGGCAGTGTGTGTTTAACCTGGTGATAATAAATACCAAAAAAAAATGGGGTCAAATTTTAACATATGTCCTGCACAGGCCATAGCTTATTTCACCTGGCTGCTATTCAATCTGCTTTTTTAGGTGCAGCAAACATAACCATTCAAAGAAAATAATCTAACTATTAACAAATGATTTCTAAGAAAATTTAGGGCAATGTGGTTGCTTCTTGTCACTGTTTATCTACCCTTTTCTGCTGGTTGTGGGGGATGGATGTATACTGCCCCTTTTATTGTAACAAGAATCTGTTAAGGCACTAAGAAATGCAGGTGAGCCTATTTAAACTAATGACTTCAGAATTAGGCCTAAGTAGTTAATTTTGTTAGATTCTCTTCTCTTTCATCCAACGGTTGGATATTTTTCCAAGATAAAGTTAAAATCCACGGGGCCCTTAAAAATATGTAAAATGGACACGTAATTTACTTGTTGACTTTAGGGTCTTTTTGAAACAAAGGTCCAGGAGAGAGAACTCAAGGGAATTTCTTGCTGATTATGAACCAGATAGAGCTTGTTATTAGTGCCTCCTGTAGCAGGACCATTCTGTTTAAACAGGAGATGCATCTGCTCTACAGTAATGCCAAGTGATTCATATGTGGTTCTCTTAGATGTTACTTTTGTGAGTAAGGGCTGGGCTTCCCAGGTGGCACAGTGGTAAAGAATCTGCCTGCCAACACAAGAGACATGAGTTCAATCCCTGGGTTGGAAAATCCCCTGGTGGAGGGCATGGCAACCCACTCCAGTATTCTTGCCTGGAGATTCCCCATGGACAGAGGAGCCTGGCAGGCTACAGTCCATGGGGTCGCAAAGAGTTGGCCACGACAGAGCACAGCGTACAGCACTTGTAAGAGGCTGCTGGTCTCCCCAGTTTTGAAGACTTTATTCCTAAATTCTACATAATTTTTACAAGTTCACTTATTTATATCATTTATTTATTCTGCCAACAAATTGAGTACCCTCTGCTATGTGTTAGGCACCAAATGAGTAAGACAGCCTGACTGCAAAGAAATCACAATCTAAGCTGACTTGTAAATGAGGCCAGGTTAGTCACTGGTACTTTAGAAATATTGTATTTTTCTGATGTGGACCTTTTTAAAAATGCCTTTATTGATTTGTTACTATATTGCTTCAGTTGTTATGTGGCTTAGACGGTAAACAGTCTGCCTGCGATGCAGGAGACCTGGGTTCGATCCCTGGGTCCGGAAGATCCCCTGGAGAAGGAAATGGCAACCCATTTAAGAGTGGATTGGAAATCTCCGAGGATCAATCTGGAAGCTGGAAAAACTCTTTGATGGAACCCGCAGAAACAATAAATAAACCCCAAGTCCCCCTCGCCCAAACTAGAGGGCAACGTCACGATGCAGGAACGAAGTGCCCCCACCCCCAACAATGGACCATTGCTTGGCGTCTTTCCTTTCCTCTTAATCACTTTCAGTTTAAGTGGAAGACGCTTTCTGTTGTCAAAGGCTCATGGTAGGCTGAGTTCCTCGGCTGACCCAGCCCTGCCAATATCCAAGGTGAAGAACAAATGCATTATGAGGAGAAATCCATCCAAAGACTGATTTTGTTTCCTTTAACAGCCAAAGTGGCTTTCGAAGATCAATACGCCCTTTGCACTGCTGCCAAAAGCAAAGAGCCAGTGTGCCAAATTATAAACTGTAGGAGGGATAACTACAGGAGAGCCGGCCCAGCCAGAGTCCCCTGCCTGGCAGTCCGGCTGCTAGGAACCCGCTGCTTTTGGAGCCATCAATCTTCACCTTGTCACCACTGTGGTGACCTGGCCTCCTGGGTAGCAAGCACAGGTGAGTACCTTCTGCCTTCAGAGGTGCCAGCTACGGAGCCTCTCTGACCTGGTGACTTGGGTCACGTGCTTGAGTAGGAAGTTAAATATGCTGACAAGCAAATGGTGTTGTCACTTCGAATTTCATTTCCAAGGGAGAAATGGGTCCCCGCCTGTACCGTCTTTTCTGGATCTGCTGGAGAGGGTCTGGTGTTTTTTTGAGGTTTCAGGCAATGTGCTAGGGGTCCTGGCAGTGGCAGAGATATCAAAACAGTGAGAATGAGTTGAAGCTTATTTTGCAAGTAGCTAAATATGGTCTTTCATTAAGCAAATGACATTATTAAAACGTGTTTTCGATGGGCATTCAGGTGGGGAGGGAAGGGAGGAGAGAAAGGGAAGCCTGTCTCTCCTGAAAACTGTTATAATTCTCAAAATATCCTCACAAGAAACAAGGGTTACTCACTGGAGTTTGATAGAAATCTTAGGGAACGCAGTGGATAATTGACATTGAAATAATTGAAACAAACTTTAAAATTGTCTAAATAACTTCTGTGAACAACCACAAGGAACTATGTTTCAACCAAAAGAGTTGTGGCTTAAGTCTCTGAAATGACACTGCTGGAAATACAGTCCCTGTTCTCACTTCATGACCAGGTTAGCGTCGCTGCTGGACTGAGGGTGAGTGGTGTAGAATGTGGTGGAATGTTGTTTGGGCCCATCCTTCAGCTGTATTAAATGAGCCTTGTGGATTGGCATATCAGTGAAATAGATGGGGTCTTGAATTTACATGATAAACATTTTCTTTCAGCTGTTACATATTCATTTGTTCATTTATTCATTGATGCAGTCCATGGTTAACTGTCTCCAAATAGTGTGAAGCACTGGGCGAGGTGACTAAATCACCATGAAAAGTACCACCATCCATGACCTTAAGGTACCTAGCATCAAGTTAGTAGGAGACTGATAAGCACGGTTGATGAGGAAGCCAAGGTCTGAAACAAACTTGGAAGAGTTTGTGTTAAATAACTTACATTTTTGTCAGTTGCTGAGAATGAGCTGGAAATGGTTAGCCATTTGAGGAGCACTGGAAAGGTTGGGAATGGTCACAGTGAGAAAACTGATAGGGTGATCATCAACAAAGAATCTTAGACCTACTTAGTGGTAGACAGTGCAGGTGCTATCAATAGGTAGCACTAATCTGTTTGGAGATCAGTTTGAACCTTCCTCATAAAACTGCCACGTGGCAGATAAGGAGGATGAGCAACACCTGAAAAAGTCCTGTGGGTTGGAGGTCATTGAAGATGGTTGTCCAAAACAGGATGCCTTTGTCTTCTTAAGGGAAGATAACTCAGGAAGCATGGTTTGGGAAATGATTTCCAGCCTTGCCAAGGGCATGAAAGAGGTAAAAATATGAACTAAGAAAAAGTCATTAGTAGTGAATCCAACAACACAGAGATGAGGATAAGAACAGAGTCATGTACCATGGAGGCAGCGGAGTGTAGCAGAATTGCTGGGGCTTATTGTAACTCTCTGTTTAACTTTTAGAGCAGGGGTCCCCAACCTCTAGGTCATGGACTGGTACCGCCTGTCAGGTTAGAAATCAGGTGCTCAGTAAATGTAATGCGCTTGCGTCATTCTAAACCCATCCCCCCCCCCCCCCCCCCCCCCCCCGGTCCCGCCCCGTCCCGCCCCGCCTCTGCTCCCGGCCATGGACAAATTGTCTCTCATGACACCGGTCCCTGGTGCCAAAAAGGTTGGGGACTGATGCTTTAGAGGAACAGTCAAAATATTTCCAAAGTGGTCATACCATTTTATATTTTGACCAGCAATGTAGGAGCACTCGAATTTTACCACATTTTCATCCACATTTGTTAATTCTAGCTGTTCTAGTGGGTAGGAAGTATTATTTCATTGTGGTTTTTATTTGCATTTCCCTTATGGTTTTACTGATGTTGAGCATCTTTTTGGGTTGTTTATCGTTTGTATATGTTCTTTGAAGAAATGTCTATTTTGACACTTTGCCCATTTTTTAGCTGGTATTTTATTATTGAGCTATGTTCTTCGAGTAGTCTAGATACTTGCAAGCAAATGTTTCCTCCCATTCTGTGGGTTTTCTGAGTTTCGGGTAAAGCACAAAAGTTTTAAATTTTAATTAGATGCAATTTATTTTTTCTTATTGCTTGTTTTTGCTGTTATATCTAAGAAATCATTGCTTAACCCATGGTCCTGTAAATACTCCTGAGTTTTTTCACTTTGGTCTGTGATCGATTTTGAGTACATTTTTTTGTGTATGGTGTGAGGTAGGGGTCCAACTTCACACTGTTACATGTAGATATCCAGCTGTCTGAGCATAACTGAAAAGAACATTCTTTTGTCTGCTGAATTGTCTTGACAATTTTGTCAAAAATAATAAATATACACTAAATGTAAGGGTATATTTCTGAACTTTTAATTGATCTACATGTTTGTAGACTACTATACAAACATGATCCACAATGTTGACTACTGTAGCTTCACAGTAGCAGCTTCACTTTTGAAATAGAAATTTTTGGAATCCAAATTTTCTAACTTTTGCCTCTTCTGGGTCCCTTATATTTCCAAATGAATTCTAGGAGGAGCTTGCCAATTTCTGCAGAAAAATAAGCTGGGATTTTGATAAGGATTGTGTTAAATCTCTTAAATCAATTTGGGAAGTAGTAACAACTTAACAATAATAAGTCTTCTGGTCCTTGAATATGAGATGTCTTTCCATTTATTTAAAATTATTAAAAAATTTTAAATTTAAACTTATTTAAATTTAAATTTAAACTTATTTAAATTTAAATTTAAATTAATTTAAATGCATTTATTTAAGCCTTTTTTTGAATTTCTTTCAATGATAATCTTTGTAGTTTTCAAAGTATATAGGATTTGTGCTTTATTATTTCTTTGGATTTTATCCTTTTGATGCTATTGTAAGTAGAATTGATTGTTCATTGCCAATGTATAGAAATATAATCGATATTTGCATATCAGTCTTTTACCCTGAGATCTAGCTGAACTCATTTGTTCCTTTTAATAGATTTCAGTGGCTTCATTAGAACTTTTCTGTGTAGATTATGTTGTGTGCAAAGTGAAAGTGTTTTACTGCTTTCTTTCCAATCTGAATGCCTTTTATCTCATTTTCTTACCTAATTTCCCTGATTAGAACCTCCAGTAAGATGTTGAGTCAAAGTGGCAAAAAGGAACATACTTGTCTTATTCCTAATCTCAGGGATAGATCATTTTCTCTTCATCATTATTATATTTGCTGTGGGTTTTTTGAAGATGCTCTTTAGCAGGTTGAAGTTCCCTCCTAGTTTGAGTGTTTTAATCACAAGAGATACTGGATTTTGTCAAGTGCTTTCCTATATGATCATGCGATTTATCTTTTATTGATATGGTATATTATATAAATTGATATTTCAATGTTAAACTAATCTTGCATTCATGGGCTAAATCCCACTTGGTTGTAATGTATAATCTTTTACTTCTGGATCCGATGATGTAATGAATGTTCAGAGTGGCATTATAGGCCCCCCAAAGTGGAAACAACTCAATTTTCTGTTAGCTACTGAATGAATAGATGAAATTTGCTACAGCCATTCATTTGAGTGTTAATCCTCGGTGTAAAGAAGTAAAATTCTAATACATGCTGCAAATTGGTTGAACTTGGAAAACAATTTTAAGGGCAAGTACCCAGTCGTGGGTTACACAATTCCATTTGTATAAAAGGTACAAAATAGGCAAATCTATAGACACAGAAAGATTAGTGGTTGCCTGGGGCTGCAGGGTGGGAGAATGGGAGGGCAAGGGAGGGGAGGATTGTGGGGAAATAGGGAATAATCACTAATAAAGACAGCTTTTTTTGAGTGAAATTGTTCTAAAATTAATGGATGATGGTTGCATAACTTGAAATATGTGAACATATTAAAAGATATACTTTTACACCTTAAAGGGGTCAGTTGCATGGCATGTGAATTATCTCTAAAATATGTACATGTAAAAAATGATTCTCTATGAACTAGACATCCCAAGTCTTTCACATCTATTACGTTGTTTAGTGAGGACAGCAACCTTGTTAGAGGGGATTATTGTTGCTATTTTACAAATGAAAAAAACTGAGGTTTAGAGACCTCAGGTAGGTAAGTAACTTGTCCCAGATCAATAACTTGTAAACAACAGATTAAAGCAGGCTGTGTGCTTGTGAAGCCCAAAGTTAACTGTGGATCTCTTCTAGCTGAGGAGACATCTTATTTCAGTCCAACTGACCTCTGTTTGCTGCATTTTTTCCATCCTTGGTCATATACTTTCTATCAGTATGGGGAAAGAAAAATGGAGGCTAAAGGCCATTTAAATAACGTGAGTGGCCTTATAAATTTGTACCTAGTAAAGAAGAAACAGAATGATCGATGCAGGCTATTTAATATGACAGCTCAACTCTCCATGTGTTTTTTCAGTGTAGACACATTCTTCAGGAGAACTCATGTCTATGAACTTTAAAAAAAAAAAAAAAAGACTGTTGGAGAGAAGAGCTAGTTTCAGACACTGATTTGTGCTGCAGTGAATTAAGGCCGGGGCATAAGGCTCTTTTTCTTTCTTAAAACTCTTTTGCCATCTGGTTTCAGTGTCTTTTTTTTTTTTTTTTCAGTGTCCTCTTAACATAGTTTTCAGGCTATGAAATTCTGTACATCTTTATGAAGCTCAAGACTTGACCTTTGAGAGGGAAAAGTCTTACTTTATTATGCTGACACCACACATCATAACTCTTATTTTGCTTGGAGATCTCATTCACTGTCATCACCAACATGTGCAACAAGAGATACGTCATGTTTATGGCTAGAATATTCCTTTTATTTCCAGTTATAGTTTTACCATAAAATCTCAACTGAAAATAATCTCTACACAGTCATTGAATGTTATTGCTTGGAACAGAAATGCTAAAACAATTTGCTTATTTAGGATCCTGAGTATTTTCTAACATTTTGAAGTGTTTTGGTCCTCCACGAAATATCTTTTCAGCCAGAGCAGTAGTAATGTAAGTCTGTGGCTTCTCTTGTCATGTATTTTATGGGATTGTGTTACCTCAATAATATATTTGGTATTCCTCCCACGTGTATTGGAGTGCAATGGGTAAATAATTCTATATTGACTCTCTTGCCTAGATGTTTTATAGCTGTGATTGACATCCTCTCAAGAATTGTTCATTAACAAATAAAATTTCCCAGTGAGATCCAAGAGGGGTAAAAGGCAGGGCATGGACATCACACTGAGATGCAAAAAAGTACTTGTGCACATCTTCAGAATTAGGTTTTTGGCTTTTACCTGTCATCACTCTTGAACTGGGTAACCAGGTTGGTAGGAAGATCTTGCCCCAGGAGGCCAAGGGCAGGAGAAGCAGAAAGTCCTTGGAGAATCCTTAAGATCAAACCCTGGGATCAAAATCCAAAGGATTGGGGTGGGGGAGGGAAGGTTGCAAGAGAGGAAGCAGAAAACAATGTCCAGTAGGGGAGAGCTTGGCAGAACTCACAGCACAGGGGCAGAGGAAGGAGTGATCTGGACAATTTCCATAAATGCAGGTGACTGTCTAAAACTTGGTCCCTGTGATCTGATGCAGTAAAATGAACATGGCTTTGGAACTGGATCTGGGTTCAAATTTTGCTTAGTTGCTCAAATAAGTGATTTTACCCCCTGCACCTGAGCTTCTTATCTATAAAATGAATGTCTTCCTGATCACATCAGCATCATTACAATAACTGTATCTTCCCAAATCTCTGTAATGTGCTAGTTATTTTGCAAAGATAATTGTGTTTAATCATCTGTGCAATCTAATAAGGTGTGTTTGATTTATCCCCATTTTGCAAATGAAGGAAACCAGAGCTCAGAAGTTTTAATTAGCTCAAGGTCCTTTCTTATAGCTGGCAAGTCATGGAACCAGTATTTTAATCCAAATCTGCTGGACTCCATAGTCCATTAGACTACTGGCTTAGAATGACCAGGAGCTCTCATAACCAGAGGAATCCTAGACTCTACTGTAGACCTGTGTGAGCATGTCTGGGGATGGGGCCCAGGATCGTGCATTTGAACTCACCTCGTAAGTGAGTTCTTAAGCTCCCCATGAAAGTACCTGCAACTCAGGGTGTGGTCTGTGTCGCAGCACCAGCAGAATTAGCATCGCCTGGGAGCTTGCTTGGCTGCTGTTTAGTCACTGAGTCCTGTCCAACTCTCTGTGGCCCCACGGACTGCTGCACACCTGGAGCCTCTGTCCTCTGGTATCTCCTAGAATTTGCTCAAATTCATGTCCTTTGAGTCAGTGATGTTTTCTAACCATCTCATCCTCTACCACCCTTCTCTTTTGCCTTCAATATTTCTCAGCATCAGGGTCTTCAATGAGTTGGCTCTTCACATCAGGTGGCCAAAATATTGGAGCATCAGCAATAGACCTTCCAATGAATATTCAGGATTGGTTTCCTTTAGGGTGGACTGGTTTGTTCTCTCTGTAGTCCAAGGGACTCTCAAGAGTCTTTTACAGTATGACAATTCAAAAGCATCAGTTCTTTGGCGCTCAGCCTTCTTTATGGTCCAACTCTCACATACATATATGACTACTAGAAAAACCATAGTTTTGACTATGTGGATATTTGTGTGTATAGTATAAATTTTCAGCCCCTATCCCAGCCCTGCTGGGGTAGAATATGCGTTAGATCTAATAAGATCCCCAGGTGATTCATAAGGTTCAGGGGGACCTGTTCTACAGAGTTGTTGTGAGGATTAGAAATACTATAAAGTGTGGTTGGGTGGTAGTTTAGTTGCTAAGTCATGTCTGACTCTTGCAACATTATGGACTGTAGCCTGCCAGGCTCTTCTGTCCATGGGATTTCCCAGGCAGAATACTGGAGTGGGTTGCCATTTCCTTCTCCAAACTATAAAGTGTCTACCATATTAAAAGTACCCTTCATCACCATTCCCTTTTTGATCAAATGGAAGGTGTTCTGGGAGGACCTACAGTATAGGGTTGAGGAAACATCTGCTTTGCTCTCTCCTTCCTTTGGGATCTATGCACAGTGCTGTTATGTTCTTTCTTACATCTTCTACCCATCCTTCCTTTCTTTTTTTAAAATATAAATTTATTTATTTTAATTGGCAGCTAATTACTTTACAATATTGTATTGGTTTTGCCATACATCAACATGAATCCGCCATGGGTGTACACGTGTTCCCCATCCTGAACCCCCCTCCCACCTCCCCATCCTTCCTTTTCCCAAAGCATATCATGCTGTTATTCCTCTATCAATATGGGGTTTCACTCTTGGCTTGGCTAAATACTGTCTGCAACCGTGGAAAAAATTAAGTTTTGACTCTCAGTTTATCAATTGAAAAAAGAGGAAGATGATGAAAATAATACATTTGATGACACTAAAGAGTCAGTCCTATTTGACCCTATTGTTAGGGTATCATTTGGCGGAGAAAGCAAGAAACATAGGAAGAGAATAAAAGTATTAGAGTCTGTATTTTCTTCTAAACAAACCAGTCAGTCTGGTTACTGGATGTTTGATTTTAATTGGTATAATTGTTTTGCAAAATTCTGTTTAATGTTATGATTCTAAGGAAAAATATCTCTCTCAGTGAGGTTGAATAACTCCCTATGGTATAATTTATATATTAACTCTTTAGTTCCAACATTTAACTGGGTCACAGCTAACAACTCTACACTAAATTCAGTCAGTTACTGGTGCAGTTTGGGATTGTTTTCTCTTAGAAGGGGCTTCCCTGATAGCTCAACTGGTAAAAAATTGCCTACAGTGTAAGAGATACTAGAGATGTGGGTTCGATCCCTGGGTCAGGAAGATTCCCTGGAGGAGGAAATGGCAACCCATTCCAGTATCCTTGCCTAGGAAATCCCCTGGACAGAGGAGTCTGGCAGTACATGGAGACACGTACATCAGACACAACTGAACATGTGGATGCACGGTCTCTTAGGAAGGACAACAGAGGTTCCATTACTCTCAAGGGTGTGATTGGCTGATTTTTGTTTGTTTGTTTGTTTAAATGGTCTTTTCGGTGCCTTTTACATGCTACTCTTGGCATTGGATGGAGCATGTGTAGAGTTGTTTCTAATGGTATTTTGAGGAAGAGCTTGGCCTTGTCCATATACATACCCCAGTTCACTTCTCTGGAGTAACCTTGTTTAGACACCTGTCTTTTGGAGCTTTTAAACTTAACCTTCTCAAGGAGGCCTTCATTGAATATGGGACTGAGTTAGTTCCTCTTCTTTACATCCTCTCAGCACCCCTGCTTCCTCTCTCTGAACTGATTCATTGTTGTTTCTCAGGGTCAGTGCTCTCTAGACCAGCAGTTCTGCAGGGGATGTTTGGCAACATCTGGAGATAGTTTTGCCTGCCACAACTCGGGGCGTGGCTCCTGGGATATAGGAGGTAGAAGCCAGGGATGTAGCCAAACCTCCTACCCTGCCCAGGACAGGTCCCCTCCCCCAACAAATAGCTATCCAACCCCAAACATCATGGCACTGATGTAACTCTAGACTAATTTGTCATTTCCGTGAGGACCCTACCATGGCCAAGCCTGCTTTAGTCACCTCTGTCATCCTACCATGCAAACATACCTCTAGGAAGTAAGTATTCAAGAAGTGTTTGTTGAATTACACTTAATTAATTGAATTAATGAATGAAAAAGGATACAACTTTGCATTTAGTACACTAACTGTTAAAACACACAGATCTGCTTTTAACTGTAAGTAGGAGTATGAGGGAAGGATATATCAAGTTCACTGCAGCACTCTGCATTTCAAAGTTGGGTTGACAGAATTAACAATGGAGCACTGAAAAAGCTACGTCATACCTGCATTTGTGGAAATGATAGCACATATCCTAAGGTGAAGCATCACTGAGCCAGGAACCTGGACCATTGTGTTAACTTTTCCATCCTCTGAGTTGCTGATATAAACTGAATTGTGTGGCACTGTCCGACTGTTCTGTGGACCCTTGTGAGAAACATCTCCATAAGGCAGGCATGTACTGTAGGGGGTGGTGTTGAGAATTTAGCATTATTACATCCCATAGTGCTGCTTACTGGGCTTCCCTGGTGGCTCAGTGATAAAGAATCTGCCCGCCAATGCAGGAAGCCTGGGTTCGACCTCTGGGTGGGGAAGATAACTGTGGGAAAGAAAATGGCAACCCACTCCAGTATTCTTGCCTGGAAAATCTAATGGACAGAGGAGCCTGAAGGGTTACCGTCCATGGTGTTGCAAAAGAGTCGGACACTACTTAGCCACTAAACAGCAACAACAGAAGTGTTTCTTATTAAGGGATCATGGGAGAAATCACCCTCTTGTTTCTGCTGCTTTTATCTTAAACATACTATGAATTACAAAATTGTTTCATCTGTGGCATTGGCTACTATGAAGCTTAGATATGAATTTGTGGCTCATTTTCTCCAAGTGTATGGGATATTAGGGTATGCTAATTTCATCTCTAGTTATCTTATTTTTTAAATTTTTATTTCCTTTTTACCTTTCTTTTCTTTAAGGTCTTTATTCCTCTCCCATCCCTTCTCCCTTCTTTCCTTTTTTTCTGTCATGCTAAATGTGCCTTGTAAAAGTTTTTTTCTCCAAAAGGAACATTTTAAGATGTAATTTATTCCATATTTGTGTGCTTATTTTATTACAATTGTAGCTGTTTGACAAAGAAATTTATAGTATGCCTTGGACACACAAAACTTATCAAAATGGTCATCACAAATAAAGGCAAACAGTATTTCTGTTAGGTTAAGAACATGATACATTCGTGGCACTCTTCACTGGCTGTTTCTGGACCCAAGTCCCAGGGAGCGATTCAAGGGGATGCCTTGGGGATATCTACGAGAAGAGGGAGAGGAGCGCTGGGCCTGCAGTAATCATGTTGTCTCACAAGTAACGCAGCCAGTTTCCTTTCCACTTAGTGCATATCATGGCTTGGCACACATTTTAACTCATTTCTAAGCTTTTAAGGTTAGCTTTTGGGTTCAGCTGCTTTGGCTGTCCTGTACTTATGATCTACGTGAGGGGGCCTTTTGCTAGTGGGGCCTCTCTAGCTCTCTCAGTCTTGGTTATAAAAGTAATTGCTATTGAAAAATAACTTTTAAAAAAATTAATGCCCTTCTCTGTAAAATTTGGGTGTGGGGATGAGGTCTGGGACTGACTAAGACGAACGCTTCTACTCTAACCACTGAGAAGCAGTGACTCTGACTTTGATCCTATGCAAGTGTAAGGATCTATGTATTTTTTTTTTTAATGGAAATGGGATATTGTATATATTCCTTTGCAATTGTTAGTGTTCTCTCATTTGTGGTGCTGGTGATCCTTTCATGTCTTTTAACATTGTTCTACATTTTTAAAATTTAATACAAGATTTTTATGTTTAGAATTTATTTATTGGCCACGTAGAATGTAGGATCTTAGTTCCCCTATGAGGGATCGAACCTGTGCCCCCTGCAGTGGAAGCATGGAGTCCTAACCACTGGATCACCAGGGATGTCCCCTGTTCTACATTTTTATGTTTGGTGGCTCGATGGTATTCTGTTGTGTGGACTTACCATAGTTTATTAACCAATCTGAAATAGACATTTAAGTTGTTTCCATTGTAAATACTACTGAGGTATGTTGTGTGTGTGTATATGTATATATGTGCTTTTTAAACAGCTTGATTCTGTGATCCAAAGTCAAAACGTTTCATAACTTCAACCTAAAGTTTACTTGAGACACAAATACATTGGTCCCAATGCAAACTGATAGAGCAGGGTGATTTTATAATCTATATTTGCATTAACACCAGTTGAATGTCATTTTTATATTTAGTCAGAGAAATAATTACAAGTTGTTTAAGAAAATTAAATAATGTAGGTAGTCAGCTGTGTATATAGCATACACCTGTCTAGGCTAGGTTCAAAAAGTTAGTGCTAAATCCTAATTTAAAACAACATCAGTGTTGATTCTCATAGACCAGGAATTTCAGGTGGCATTTTTTCTTTTCAAGCAAGAGGTAGGGTAAATATCTCCGAGATTGAGTTTCAGGGAGCAAATTGTTGATCAAAACTGGTGTGCCTCTTTCAGGGCAGAACAACCAAAACTTCTTTCACATAAAAGAATTATGAAGACTATTTTATCTTCACAAATTAGAAAAAAAAAAGGGGGTAGAGATAAAAGAGATGGAGAGGGAAAAGACAGACAAATCCCCATAGACATCTGTGATTTACAGGTGGGATTCAAAAGTCCTGCTGTGTGAAAAAGGCACCTTTATGAGGAAACTCTCCTCAGGTTACTTGGTCAGAAACAACCCAAAAGGCCCCTGACCGAGCACACCCTCTCAGTATTGTCGCACTGCCACAGCGAATTCAATTCACGCAGGCTGACTTCACGCTATGCGTCACTTACAGAGTGTTTGCTTGTCTATGCCTCCCCTGCCCCCTCCACTTCTGGGTGAACCAACCAAATGAACTGGTTGTGCTGGAAACAAGGGAAGAAAAAAAGTGCAGCATTAGTAAACAGCGTATCTAAAATATACTAGAGGGACATTCTAGGAGACTGCAGCTATCTTGGTTTGGGGGTCAGTTTTCCGCTTAGTAGCATAAATATAAATATCTTGCTTCTTATATCCTGGCTGTTATATAACACAGGGGGCTCAGCTGAGTGCTCTGTGATGACCTAGAAGAGTGGGATGGAGGGGATGGTGGGAGGGAGGCTCAAGAGAGAGGGGATATATGTAGAGATACAGTTGACTTGTGTTGTTTTACAGCAGAAACTAACACAACATGGTGAGGCAATTATCCTCTAAAAATTTACCATACAGAATTACAAATAATAAAATAAAGGAACAATAAGATAAAGCGATATGTTGACCTCCCTCTTTAATGATAAAAATGTTGGGATCAAGATGCATTTTTTTGATGCTACATAAAGATTGGATTTTTTTTTAATCTTAAGTTTAGTTCATTTAAAATGTGTTAGTTTCTGCTCTACAGTAAAGTGAATCAGTTCTACATATGCACATATCTATACTTTTTTTAGATTATTTTCCCATATCGGTCATTACTGGAGTAGGAAATGGCAACCCACTCCAGTATTCTTGCCTGGAAAATTCCATGGACAGAGGAGCCTGGCAGGCTACAGTCCGACACGACTGAGTGACTAAGCACACACAGTCATTACAGAGTATTGAGAAGAGACCAGATAGAAAGATTGGATTTTGACTGACACATGGATTAGTTTGAATGGGTTTTAAGACCAGGTGTTAAAAAAATTTCCTTGAAGCATCCAGGAGATCAGGAAAGACCATTTCCCCCCATGCTGAGATTTGTAAGCAGAGGCTCTGGGAGGCCTCTCTTGGTGGGGACTTCACCACTGTTGATTTGCAGCGGGAGAGTGAGGTCAACACATGTTCCTCCTTGATGAAGCACTGAGTCATTCTGTGTGCCCTCTGCCGCACCTTTTCCACGTTAGTAGCATTTTTCCTACAGGAGTATGCTTAGAACTGTGTATCTTTACCCAAGAGAGGGTGCAGTGGCAGCTGTCTGGCACCCAGACAGCTCTCTCTGTCCTACCGTCTCTGACCCTGTCCTCACTGCTGGAGAAATATGTGGGCCTTGTGTAGCATATACTACTAATCAGAGCATCAAGCAGATGTCAGCTTTCTGAGATGACACTAAGGTGCAGTGTGTAAACTTGGAAAGCCATGAAGCGACTTTGCTGTCACTCATTAAAAATACCTTTTTAAACTGAAGTATAGTTGATTTACATTGTTGTGTTATTTTCAGGTAGACAGCAAAGTGCTTTGGCGATTTACAAATATATTTTTTCAGATTCTTTTCCATTCTAGGTTATTACAAGATATTGAATATAGTTCCTTATCTGCACAGTAGGTCCTTGTTTACCTAGTCTGTATATAGTGGTGTGTATCTGTTAATCCCAAACTCCTAATTTATCCCTACCTCCCCCTCCTTTGGTAACCATAAGCTTGTTTTCTTTATCTGTGAATCTTTTTTATGTTTTGTAAATAAGTTTGGGTTTTATCATATTTTAGATTTCACATATAAGTGATATCATAAGGTATCGGTCTTTGACTCCATTTATGATAATCTCTAGGGCTGTTGTCAGACTGTTTGTAAATTGCCTTTCTGTACACTCTTTTCTTTAGTATGAGGGTGGCTTTTGGCAATGCCATCAAGCCATTCCGACTTGACTGAACAGGCAAATCTATGTTCAGTACAAAACCAAATAAAAAAGTCTCTCTGTCACATCCTCTGACCTGAGGTTGACTCAGGCTTTTCTTCAGTGAGTCTGAAGTAGAGGGAAATAGCCTGAAGGAAAGTGTTTGAAGACCTTGCTGTGTGTCTTTGTGTACTGCACGTGTACATGTTATCTGTCTCGGGCCCAAGGGCAGGTCCGGCCTTCCCCTGCTGTGAGCTCAGGCTTCTGTTGGAAAGCAGGTACGCAAAGCCTTCTTTAACTTTGCCTGCCATGAGTGGTGAGGTAAAAAACACCCGCTGATCGTTAACAGATCTATCTCCTAAGACACCGCTCCTCAGAACATGGCATTTGTTGACTCTGGGCAAAGCTTTAGTATTTTCCATGTGTAAGAAGGTTTGGCCAGTTGCGCTTCTGGAGATGGCCATATTCCCAAGCCAGAAATGTCAGTTACCAGTTTTCTTTCTTCATCT
The DNA here is from genome assembly GCF_019923935.1 of Bubalus bubalis. Taxonomy (NCBI): domain Eukaryota; kingdom Metazoa; phylum Chordata; class Mammalia; order Artiodactyla; family Bovidae; genus Bubalus; species Bubalus bubalis. The sequence continues at coordinate 47,440,453 of NC_059171.1, read as the reverse complement.
GTTCATTAAATGTTTTAAATGTTTTCTCTTTGCTTCCCAGGAACTAGCGATGACATGTGTCATTTTTGTATCAGTAAACTTCTTTAAAAGAATAAGCCTACGATCGTTAGCAATTCTGCGCTGTGTAGGGTTTCAAATATTTGAGGATTTTATTATTTCTTGTTCACTGAGAGCAAGCAAAATAGCTAAATGTGTAGTATTGTTGAGCTCACTTAATTCCTATTTAGTATCGAAGTAGGAATCAGGGTGGTTATTTATATGTGAAGTCGGGTCACAAGCTTATTTCCAAGAAATTTAGTCAAGGCAATAATTTTATCCTTAACAACTTGTCAGAACAAATGAAAATTTGCTATGTGGGTTTTCTGATCCATTTGAGATATTATGGCTCTGTGGGGAAGCTGCTTCTTTCTGTGAAGATAATGAGAAAAAAAAAGTTGTCAGGAGGCAGAAAGCAAAGAGTTCAGAAGTAGGCTGGGTGGTCAGCGGAGCAATCAAACGATATATACTCATTTGTGATAAATAAGTCGCAGTGTGGAAGACGCACTGGAACCCTGGTTCTGCTAGCTGATGCTTGTCTGATTGTTTCCCCAGATGCTCCCACCAGCTGTAAATCTCAGCCACTAGTCCCCGAAGGATCTTTCCATATCAGGTCCGCTTTTGTGCCCCAGTTGAATTACCTGTTCTGTGGCTCCCCAGAGGCTCATATTCCCCAAAGAGTATAATCTTCACACAGAGCTCTCAACAGCTCTATTCTCTCTAGATGATGGTAGCCCGGAGTCTCATGAGCATCTGCCTGTGTGGTTCAGAGCCATAGAGTGACTTGCAGTGGGCTTGTTTGGGAACCTGACATGGTGTGTTTTAGAGAAGTTGCAGATTTGTGACTCATCTTCAAAAAGAGATCTACACATATCAAAATTGAATAAGGATCCAATTGATGAAAATTGGCCATTTTCACTGTCATTGGCTGAGTTCTCTGTGCAAGGATCTTTAGTTCACACACTATATACATTTTCTTATTCAGTCTTATAACCTATTTTCACTTTATGGATGAGGGAGTTGAAGCTTAGAAAGGTTGTCACTTGCCTAGGTTTCCTTAGCTGGGATGGGAAGTCGGTCCTACCCACCTGTGCAACTCTGTGCATTCTTTCTGCTGGCTATACTGTCTGTATTCCCCAAGAGACCATCCAAACCACTTTCCCATCTATGATTTCCTGCGGTTCTGTCCTTCTACAGTGTTCATCTCTCAAGACCGCAACCCTGGATTTGTCATTCTGCTTCCAAACAGGCACAACTGATCATCTGAGGGTGAGGGGAACCAAACTATAAACTATACAATTCCTTGTAAATACCTCAGCTGAGTCCTCTGCATTACCATCAGTCCTCTCAGAGATCCCTGGTTAGTTTTCACTCCCAATCCTCACGGAAGGATTCCAGACCATCACCACTCTCTTCCAACCCATCTTTTCACCTCCAAACGCAGCAAAGCCTTAAACTTTTGGGAAAAGCTGAGTCCATCAGAAAATTTCACATACTTTACTTACAAGGTAGCAAATCTTTACCTTTGTATTGCTGGTTTCAGGATATCAATTTCAGGTTAGGGTCAAACCCATTAGCTGATGATATAACTTTATACCCCTGTTGATGGATCCTGTTGATCTAACTGGACTATTACCAGTTTTATCTGATGCATTGGGGGAAAAACCCTGTTAACTGGATCAAATCTGTTACCTGGATCCTACAAAACCCCTTACCTCCTCCTGTTTCCTCTGGGACCTTATTCCATTAATCCAACTGGTTCCCTGGTGGCTCAAAGGTAAAGATTCTGCCTGCAATGCAGGAGCCACACAGGAGGCACAGGTTTGATCCCTGAGTTGGGAAGATCCCCTGGAGAAGTGGCAACCCTCTCCAGTTTTGTTGCCTAGAGAATTCCATGGACAGAGGAGCCTGGTGGGCTATAGTCCATAGGGTCGCAAAGAGTCGGACACAACTGAAGTGACTCAACACACACACAGCTCAATTCCTCTACCTTTTATTCTCTTACTCTCTTCAGACATCTTCCCCTCAGCCTAAAACAAGCACACATCTTGCCAAACAAGTTTAAAAGACCCATCCCTCCAGCTACCATCTAGTCTCTCTTTCCTTTTCATGAAACTACTCAAAGAATGTTCTATACAATTGGTTGTCAACATCTTTTCCCATTCTTTTGCCTATCAGATTTGGCTTTTGTGTTCTTACCTCTTCTTATTAATCAGGATCCGACCAGGCCAAAAAATGAACAACTTCACTGATTTGTTACCAAATATATATATAATGTGGGGAAATTGATTAGATGGGTAGTGGAGTAACTGAGAAACCAGACAGGATGGTGAGATATCTTAGGTGCCCACAGCTGGAAGCTACTTCCACACATGGAATGGAGGGATGAAGTAAAAATGGTATGATCAGACCTTGGACTGGAGATGGCGCTAGAGGCAAGACTCTTGGGTTGACTGGCTTGTCCAGAGGGAGCTGAAGCCACGGAGGGGATTCAGCCCATGTACTGTCAGACATCCATCCGCAGCAGAGAAGAGAAGCAGAAACACCCAACCTCTCTGTTCCCTTTGTCTTTTAATCTCTCACCCATATCAACCATTGGCTAAACTCCGCCCAGCTGGAGACCAGCTGACACTGGAGCCTGGCAAGTGCAGCTTGCAGGTTCAGATGTCTGGAACACAGATGAGGGGAAGGTTGAGGAGGGGATCTCCCAGCCCATAGATCCAGGACCAGCACATTATATGAGAACAACAGTTACTTTCTAGGTGCTAAGTCTAGTGGGATTTTGGTTTTTCTGGTTTTGGATCTTTCCTCATTCCACTGGTGATTACTCCCTGCTTGGAATTCTCTGCTTTTGGCATCTGAGAGATGCAGTATCCTCATTCCATTCTGTCTATTCCTATAGACCACACCCCCATAACTACCACTTAAATAATGGTATTCTCCAGGATATGGTTCTTCATTCTCAAGATGTTGACTCACATGTGGATTTGAATAATTCAAAAATATGTTTCTTGGGAGGAATTGGGAGATTGGGATTGACACATAAGCATTACTGATATTTTGTCAGTTCAGTTCCATTCAGTCACTCAGTCATGTCTGACTCTTTGTGACCCCATGGACTGCAGTACACCAGGCTTACCTGTCCATCACCAACTCCTAGAACTTCCTCAAACTCACGTTCATCGAGTCAGTGATGCCATCCAATCATCTCATTCTCTGTCATTCCCTTCTCTTCCTGCCTTCAATCTTTCCCAGCATCAGGGTCTTTTCGGATGAGTCACTTCTTTGCATCAGGTGGTCAAATTATTGGAGCTTCAGATTCAGTGATAGTCCTTCCAATGAATATTCAGGACTGATTTCCTTCAGAATGGACTAGTTGGATCTCCTTGCAGTCCAAGGGACTCTCAAGAGTCTTCTCCAACACCACAGTTCAAAAGCATCAATTCTTCAGTGCTCAGCTTTCTTTATGGTCCAACACTCACATCCATACATGACTACTGACAAAAACCATAGCTTTGACTAAACGGACCTTTGTTGGCAAAGTAATGTCTCCGCTTTTTAATATGCTGTCTAGGTTGGTCATAGCTTTTTTTCCAAGGATCAAGCATCTTTTTATTTCATGGCTGCAATCACCATCTGCAGTGATTTTGGAGCCCCCCTAAATAATCTGTCACTGTTTCTATTATTTCCCCATCTATTTGCCATGAAATGATGAAACTGGATGCCATGATCTTAGTTTTTTGAATGTTGACTTTTCATCCAGCTTTTTCACTCTCCTTTTTCACTTTTATCAAGAGGCTTTTCAGTTCCTCTTTGCTTTCTGCCATAAGGGTGGTGTCATCGGCATATCTGAGGTTATTGATGTTTCTCCCTGCGATCTTGGTTCCAGCTTGTGCTTCTTCCAGCCCAGCATTTCTCATGATGTACTCTGCATAGAAGTTACATAAGCAGGGTGACAATATACAGCCTTGACGTATTCCTTTTCCTATTTGGAACCAGTCTGTTGTTCCATGTCCAGTTCTAACTGTTGCTTCCTGACCTGCATACAGGTTTCTCAAGAGGCAGGTCAGGTGGTCTGGTATTCCCATCTCTTTGAGAATTTTCCACAGTTTATTGTGATCCACACAGTCAAAGGCTTTGGCATAGTCAATAAAGCAGAAATAGATGTTTTTCTGGAACTCTCTTGCTTTTTCCATGATCCAGCAGATGTTGGCAATTTTATCTCTGGTTCCTCTGCCTTTTCTAAAACCAGCTTGAACATCTGGAAGTTCACGGTTCACATATTGCTGAAGCCTGGCTTGGAGAATTTTGAGCATTACTTTACTAGCGTGTGAGATGAGTGCAATTGTGCGGTAGTTTGAGCATTCTTTGGCATTGCCTTTCTTTGGGATTGGAATGAAAACTGACCTTTTCCAGGCCCGTGGCCACTGCTGAGTTTTCCAAATTTGCTGGCATATTGAGTGCAGCACGTTCACAGCATCATCTTTCAGGATTTGAAATAGCTCAACTGGAATTCCATCACCTCCACCAGCTTTGTTCGTAGTGATGCTTTCTAAGGCCCACTTGACTTCACATTCCAGGATGTCTGGTTCTAGGTGAGTGATCACACCATGATGATTATCTGGGTCGTGAAGATCTTTTTTGTACAGTTCTTCTGTGTATTCTTGCCACCTCTTCTTAATATCTTCTGCTTATGTTAGGTCCATACCATTTCTGTCCTTTATCGAGCCCATCTTTGCATGAAATGTTCCCTTGGTATCTCTAATTTTCTTGAAGAGATCTCTAGTCTTTCCCATTCTGTTTTCCTCTATTTCTTTGCAGTAATCACTGAAGAAGGCTTTCTTATCTCTCCTTGCTATTCTTTGGAACTCTGCATTCAGATGCTTATATCTTTCTTTTTCTCCTTTGCTTTTCACTTCTCTTCTTTTCACAGCTATTTGTAAGGCTTCCCAGACAGCCATTTTGCTTTTTCCCATTTCTTTTCCATGGGGATGGTCTTGATCCCTGTCTCCTATACAATGTCACGAACCTCCATCCATAGTTCATCAGGCATTCTATCTATCAGATCTAGTCCCTTAAAACTATTTCTCACTTCCACTGTATAATCATAAGGGGTTTGGTTTAGGTCATACCTGAATGGTCTAGTGTTTTTCCCTACTTTCTTCCATTTAAGTCTGAATTTGGCAATAAGTTCATGATCTGAGACACAGTCAGCTCCTGGTCTTGTTTTTGCTGACTGTATAGAGCTTCTCCATCTTTGGCTGCAAAGAATATAATCAATCTGATTTCAGTGTTGACCATCCGGTGATGTCCATGTGTAGAGTTCTCTTGTGTTGTTGGAAGAGGGTGTTTGCTATGACCAGTGCATTCTCGTGGCAAAACTCTAATAGCCTTTGCCCTGCTTCATTCCATATTCTCAGAGAAGGCAATGGCACCCCACTCCAGTACTTTTGCCTGGAAAATCCCATGGACTGAGGAGCCTGGTTGGCTGCAGTCCATGGGTTCGCTAAGAGTCAGACACAATTGAGCGACTTCACTTTCACTTTTCACTTTCATGCATTGGAGAAGGAAATGGCAACCCACTCCAGTGTTCTTGCCTGGAGAATCCCAGGGACGGCAGAACCTGGTGGGCTGCCGTCTATGGGGTCGCATAGAGTCGGACACGACTGAAGTGACTTAGCAGCAGCAGCAGCATTCCGTATTCTAAGGCCAAATTTGCTGTTACCCCAGGTGTTTCTTGACTTCCTACTTTTGCATTCCAGTCCCCTATAATGAAAAGGATATCTTTTTCGGTATTAGTTCTAAAAGGTCTTGTAGGTCTTCATAGAACCATTCAACTTCAGCTTCTTCAGCGTTACTGGTTGGGGCATAGACTTGGATTACTGTGATATTGAACGGTTTGCCTTGGAAATGAACAGAGATCATTCTGTCGTTTTTGAGATTGCATCCAAGTACTGCGTTTCAGACTCTTTTGTTGACCATGATGGCTACTCCATTTCTTCTAAGGGATTCCTGCCCACAATAGTAGATATAATGGTCATCTGAGTTAAATTCACCCATTCCAGTCCATTTTAAGTTTGCTGATTCCTAGAATGTCGACGTTCACTCTTGCCATCTCCTGTTTGACTACTTCCAATTTGCCTTGATTCATGGACCTAACATTCCAGGTTCCTATGCAATATTGCTCTTTACAGCATCAGACCTTGCTTCTATCAGCAGTCATATCCACAAGTTTTTGCTTTGGCTCCATCCCTTCATTCTTTCTGGAGTTATTTCTCCACTGATGTCCAGTAGCATATTGGGCACCTACTGACCTGGGGAGTTTCTCTTTCAGTATCCTATCATTTTGCCTTTTCATACTGTTCATGGGGTTCTCAAGGCAAGAATACTGAAGTGGTTTGCCATTCCCTTCTCCAGTGGACCACATTCTGTCAGACCTCTCCACCATGACCTGCCCATCTTGGGTGGCCCCACGGGCATGGCTTAGTTTCATTGAGTTAGACAAAGGCTGTGGTCCTAGTGTGATTAGATTGACTAGTTTTCTGTGATTATGCTTTCAGTGTGTCTGCCCTCTGATGCCCTCTTGCAACATCTACTGTCTTACCTGGGTTTCTCTTACCATCTAGGTCATCATAGAACTGTTCAATTTCATCTTCTTCAGTGTTACTGGTTGGAGCATAAACTTGGAGTACTGTGATATTGAATGGTTTGTCTTGGAAATGAACAGAGATCATTCTGTCATCTTTGAGATCACACTCAACTACTGCATTTCAGACTCTTGTTGACTCTGATGGCTACTCCATTTCTTCTAAGGGCTTCTTGCCCACTGTAGTATATATAATGGTCATATGAGTTAAATTCACCCATTCCAGTCCATTATAGTTCACTGATTCCTAAAATGTCGACTGCTTACTCTGCACTCCATGGGGTTGCAAAGACTCAGACATGACTTAGCAACTAGACAACAAAATACAACAGACAACTAATGAGAACATATTGTACAGTACAGGAAACTGTACTTAATGCACTGTGGTGACCTGAATGAGAGGAAAATCCTAAAGGGAGGATATTATACATATGTGTGTGTGTGTGTGTGTGTGTGTGTGTGTGTGTGTGTGTGGCTGACTCATTTTGCTCTGCAGTAGAAGCTAGCACAACATTTTAAAGCAACTATACTCCAATAAAAATTAATTTAAAAATATGTATCTTTAGCCCAGACCTCTCATAAAATACAAATCTGTGTTGGCAGCTCCCAGACTCCACCATTTCAAGTTGAACGGCAACAAAACCAAATTCATCTTTCTCTTCAGTTTCTTCTTTCATTCTCCTCTGCTTGCTCCCTCATCAATGGATTGATTCACTACCTGTATATTAGAGACTGTATGTGGTTGGAGATTTTACCTTCCTTATAAGTGATCAACTCATCTGCCAGAGTTTCGTGGATGCTGGCAGAAGACACAAGTCTCCTAGATCAGAGACTAAGGGATTGCTTACCCAGGGCACGGCAAGCAGCTTGAGCTTCATGGGAGTGTAAGTTTCCTTTGCCCTGCAAGATGCACAGGGATGACATGGAGTGATTCCGGTGAATGCTGTGCATGGGCTAAGTCTGCGTCACTGCCACGGAACAGGATGCTTAGGGACCCCCAGCCTTTTACCACAAGCTGCAAGCAAACCCGCACAACCTGCGCTCCAGAAGGAAACATTTTCACTGTTCAGGAGACTGAACAGTGCACATCTGCTCTTGGCTCTGGAGGGAGGCTAAAAGACCAAGGAGGGGCTCTCTCTTCTGTGAGGAGACTGATACTTCTCTTTCTGTGCCTTGCTTCCGTGGTGACCTGTGTTTCCCCTGTCCTCTGGTTTCCTGTCCACCTGAAGAGCTCGTCTCATCCTTCAAGGCTCTGTCACCTGACCTGCCACCCTTCTACCTGTGTGACAGCTTTTCCTTTCTCAGTGACCCTAAGAAATCCCATATATTTATTTTTGTGTTTCCCCTGTGACCCATTGGCCCTCTTACCCAGCTGCGAGTGCCTGGAGGGCTCATGCACTGTCTGATACCTCTGTAGCCCTATGCTGTAGTAGGGTGTCTGGTGGAGCTCAGTGCCGTCTAAGGATCTTCTAGACCAGGGATCCCCAACCCCTGGGCCACAGACCAGTGCCATTAGGAACTGGGCTGCACAGCAGGAGTTCAGTGGGGAGCAGTGGGTGAAGCTTTATCTGCTGTTCCCCTGTCACTCCCCATCGCTCACATTACCACTTGAACCATCCCCCCCCACCCCCTATTGGTGGAAAAATTGTCTTCCATGAAACAGGTTCCTGATGCTAAAAGGTTGGGGTCCACTGGTCTAAACAGTTCATTGTGCTTCTTCCACAACAATTCCTCTTTTTAACTATCAAAACATTAGTGCTTGTTCCTTCTGAGATGATCTAGGACACTGAGATGACCACATCTGTATTTCTGAGATGACGCTAACATTGCAGAAGTACTAAATTGTGAGACAGTTAAGAAAATATGGTAAAGTAGCCATTATTTTGTTTTTTTGGGAGTACATATTATGTGCCCCTATGATAACACTAGGCGGAACATCTACTATACTTCTTTAAGGAGAGAAATTACCCAGCTGTTCACCTGGTTTGGTTATTTTACTTTCCTGTCAATAATGTTGAAAAATATACCCATTTTTATTATAAGGATGAGAAAGAATGAGTTTGGAGTAACCTGTCTTTAATCAAATTTGGATGACATTTCGGGAGATTTTGCAGCTGGCAAGAAGAGAACCTGGCAAGCACATATGCACCCACATTTCAAAATGGTGTCCAATCCCATTTCTTATTCCTTGAACAGAGTTCAAAGTTGGTCAGGCTTCTTTCCATTTCTGCAAATTCTGGAAATTCCAAAATCATTTTGTTCTAACCTCATTGGAAAAACCATGTAACTGTTTTCCTAATGGATTGATAACCAGTCAAATATTTTGTCATGCATTTCACATAAAAAGATAAATCCCATGCACTGGTAGATTAATGGAGGAAAAGCATAAAACCACGCTAAGTCCCAACAATGGTGACTTTTACAAAATTGCTTTCAGTTTTATAAGAATCTGGTATCTGTTATTCATAAGGCACATTACCTGTTTTTTTTTTTTTTTTAACTGATACAATCATTTGGATGATATACATTGGGCAGGGTGTTTGAGTCAGGTTCCTGGAAAACTGCTTGATTACTATTAAAGTTGATTAAATCTAAAGTTTTCTTTTTAACCAAGAAAGTAAAATAAGAAATATTTTTTTATGCTTTGTAGTCCAGAGACATGAGCTATTAAAACTATACTTTTTTAAAAGATGGTGAAGAAGCCTACTTGCAGTAGAATCGTATTTGTTAAGAATATGGATATTGTTAAGCCTTTAATGAAAGGTCATGCAAAGTTTTAGAGAAGGCAATGGCACCCCACTCCAGTACTCTTGTCTGGAAACTCCCATGGATGGAGGAGCTTGGTGGGCTGCAGTCCATGGGGTCGCTAAGAGTCGGACACAACTGAGCAACTTCATTTTCACTTTTCACTTTCATGCACTGGAGGAGGAAAGGGCAACCCACTCCAGTGTTCTTGCCTGGAAAATCCCAGGGACGGCGGGGCCTGGTGGGCTGCCGCCTATGGGGTCGCACAGAGTCAGACACGACTGATGCGACTTAGCAGCAGCAGCAGCATGCAAAGTTTAAGCCAAATTGTGAAGTCTGTCTCAAGCTGGGTCTGTATTTTATAGGTGCCAATTAATGTTGGCAGCTATAGGATAGGTTGCTTAGGTGTTTTGGGGTATCCAGTGCAACACAGTTTATGTCCATCTCTTTTTCCTGACACTAGTGAATAGATTGTATTGAGGTTTTTGCTTGATTTCCTTGTGCACAGATCAATAAGCTGTAGATGGTTTACAACATTCTAGATATATAAGCTATTTGCTTTAACTATTTGCTGCAACCAGTGTTTCTCACCCTAAGTCATCCTGTGAACTGAGTTTTAAGTTCTTTAAGGCAGTTCTGTGAGTGAATGAGAGGAAGAGGAGCCAAGAGAGAGCAGAATGAAGGAGAGGGTGGTACATGCCATAGCCAGCTGAGGGAGAGGGGTCAGACAGGACTGTTTTGCTTTACTGAGTAGTGTCTGGAGATAATGGATGCATATTGTTTTTGAACTTTCATTTGGGCATGAAAAATAATTCTTATGGTTTTTATCTTTACTTTAAAAAGCTGAATGTCCTTTTTATAGAAAATTTCATTTGTATAAGACAAAACTGAAAAAAAAATTGTAAATCTTTGTTTCCTTTAAAATAGTCCTTTTTGGGGGGCTCTGCTGTGTATTAGTTAGGGCAGGCAGGATCTAGTTCTCTGACCAGGGGTTGAACCAGGCCCCCTGAATTGGGAGCACAGATTCTTAGCCAGTGGACCACCAGGAAAGTTCCCCCTCATTTAAAATAATCTTTTAAGGAAAAGTATTTTTTGTAACCTCAAGATATGTTCCAAGGCCCTGGTTATCTCAGTTGATCATGTCCTTAGAAATAGGTGCTCATAGCTTCACTTTCCTTTTTGGGGTGGTTTGTTTTCAGGCAATGCTAAGAAGCTATTTTGAAAATGCATGGTATTATTCATGAGGGAGACTTAACTTAGAGAATCTGTAATGCTTAAAACCTAATCATTACCATTTCTTAAAGAAACAATTCAAAGATCCCTTTGATAGTGGATAAATAGTTTAATCCCAAGCTATAAAAAATGATAGTATATTATCTTCTGAGATTTGCACAGTGGACTAAGACTTTATTCCTTCTTTTATATGTCTGTCTGCAAAATTTGCTGTCACATAAAGCCAGCTCAGTGGAAGACTCTTAAATACCCCTAGACATTTTCCCTGCAATTAAGGTAGTTACCTCTATACGTAGAGTGCCCTGGGTTAGACCACACAGGCAAAAGTGCTAGGATTTCCCCAGGTGTGGCCAGATGAGGGACTGATATGAAATATTTTATAATTTATTATAATTAGAAACTCAGATACTATATAGATACAGACCAAGAATTAAAGAACCACAAATATCAAGGTACAAAACTTTTTTTGTATCTTTTTTTTCTTTCTTTCTTTTTTTTTTTCTTTTATAGCTGTGTAATTAGAGTCAGCCGTGGGTTATAGTCAGTTTCTTGCAAGGTATTTGAAGTGCTCATGCTAATTACTATTTTGTAGTTTTGCTGATGGTTGGGCTTTTTTTTTTTTTTTTTAATTCTTCTTGTTGACATCAGCTCACTAGTCTCTCTGGATCTAAGAGGACAGTTATCTATAGTAAGTGGCTTCTCCTTCTGCTTTTTTTCCCCTCTGTAAAGCTAAAAATACAGATTCTGTGTATTTCAGCCAATAATTATGTTTATTAAGGGTATGAAGAAAGTGAAAGTGATAGTTGATTAGTTGTATCCGACTCTTTTTGACTCTATGGACTATAGCCCACCAGGTTCCTCTGTCCATAGGATTTCCAAGGCAAGAATACTGGAGTGGGTTGCCATTTCCTCCTCCAGGGGATCTTCCTGACCAAGGGATTGAACCTGGGTCTCTTGCATTGCAGGCAGATTCTTTACTGCCTCAGCCACCAGGGGAGCCCATATTTAGAGTATACTTATAACTTACTCTTTCTTCTTCATCAATATTCAATTAGTGTTGAATAACTGATTCACTTAGCTCCTGAGGTTTTTTGTTTTTGAATATCCTTTCTGTTTACTAAATCTGCTTTATTTTTTAAAGAATCTATCATCCATCCACCCACCCACATACATCTCACTTTATTTCAAAAAAAATTTAAGGTGGACTCTTAAAAGGAGTACAATATTTTTAACCTTAAAATTATGAAATACATGCTGAATTTAAGTCAAATAGTAGCTTACTTCTGACAAATTAACTCCTGCCTCCAAAGTATGACATGAAATGTTTAATGATACAAAACAAGAAAGTAACATTCTTATAAATGATCTTCTAATAACAAATATGATGCTTTTTGATTCAGTAAGGAATCCAATAGGATCCAAAGGTAAAATTAGAACTTTTGTTACATAAATGACAGATTCAAACATTGTTCTTTGGTTTGAAGGAAGTAGAAATTAGGGATTTTTTAAAAAGGGTTTGAGATCAGTATGTTAAGAATGATTTAGTAGGAAAAATGGCAGCAAAATGGTAATTATTGCAAAGACAAGTGACATGTACAAAAGGAAAATTCTAGTTGTTGGAAGAAAATGAATTCAGCCTAGAGTTCTAGGAAAATCAAAAACAAGGATGTGTCAGACAATTATACCTGGCATAGAGCAAGATCATAATGTTTAATCACTTGCCATGAAAGCAAGCAAATATATCTCTCCTTGAAAAGAATATTGATTGAGTGAAGGTACATAAATCTACACATTGAGCTGAATTGCTGTTTTCTTCTCTAATCATAAGCATTGCTTAAAAGTACTCCAAGAAAGGGATGAATGTAGATTTGACAGGTTAGAATCTGTTGCTGTGCTGGGAATTATTAGAGCTATGCCTAATCAGTATGAACCAGTACATACTCATTACAACACAGTATACATAATTGTTTATCACAATCCATAATTATCTCTAGAAAAATGCATAATTTATTAATATGCATACTGTATACAATATAAAGTACACATGCATTCACATGCATGATATAAAAATATACACGGACTAGAGTACTTAGGATCTGTCAGTATTTTTATCTTCCAAAGGTAAAAATCCTTCAGGAAACTGCATTTCAGTTGTACAGTTGCTCAGTCATGTCTGACTCTTTGTGATCCCATGGACTGCAGCACGCCTGGCTTCCCTGTCCTTCACTATTTCTTGGAATTTGCTCAAAATCATGTCCATTGATTTGGTGATGCCATCCAACCATCTCATCCTCTGTCATCCCCTTCTCCTGCCTTCAATCTTTCCCAGCATCAGGGTCTTTTCCAATGAGTCAGTTCTTCACATCAGGTGGCCAAAGTATTGGAACTTCAGCTTCAGCATCAGTCCTTCCAATGAATATTCAGGGTTGATTTCCTTTAGGATTGACTGGTTTGATCTCCTTGCTGTCCAAGGGACTCTCAAGAGTCTCCTCCAGAACCACAGTTTGAAGGCATCAATTCTTTTTTATCATCCAGCTCTCATATTTCACATACATGACAGTAATTATGTTTAAAACAAAAAAAAAGTTTGCTTTTAGATATTACATTTTTATGGTTATGATCTGACACAAAGCCTTTGTCCCATCTGACCTGGCTCCATAGAGTGATTTAATCTACAGTCACAGTTTCTTTTCTTCTCACATCCAGAGGTGTGCCTTGGCTCTGTGTTTGGGGGAGGAACCCGGAGGGGAAGCTGAGGTAGCCCCAGACAATGGCTTTTCCTGTTGCCAGCTGATCCCAGATTATTTGTAGATCCAAAAGACAGCAATTGGAAGAATGGAATCCTTCCAGCTACTGAGGCTGGTGTCATTCATTATTTCCTAAAACCATTTAATACTTAGCACCCAGAAGACTGTCCATTAGATTATGACAAAAAAGTAATCCCATGCCTTCTCTTCCCAGCCCTGGATTTAGTCATTGGTACAGTTGATCAAATTGCCAACATCCGCTAGATCATTGAAAAAGCAAGAGAGTTACAGAAAAACATCTATTTCTGCTTTATTGACTATGCCAAAGCCTCTGACTGTGTGGATCACAATAAACTGTGGAAAATTCTGGAAGAGATGGGAATACAAGACCACCTGATCTGCCTCTTGAGAAACCTATATGCAGGTCAGGAAGCAACAGTTAGAACTGGACATGCAACAACAGACTGTTTCCAAATAGGAAAAGGAGTACGTCAAGGCTGTATATTGTCACCCTGCTTATTTAACTTACACGCAGAGTACATCATGAGAAACGCTGGGCTAGAAAAAGCACAAGCTGGAATCAAGATTGCCGGGAGAAATATCAATAACCTCAGATATGCAGATGACACCATCCTTATGGCAGAAAGTGAAGAGGAACTAAAGAGCCTCTTGATGAAAGTGAAAGAGGAGAGTGAAAAAGTTGGCTTAAAGCTCAACATTCAGAAAACAAAGATCATGGCATCTGGTCCCATCACTTCATGGGAAATAGATGGGGAAACAGTAGAAACAGTGTCAGACTTTATTTTTCTGGGCTCCAAAATCACTGCAGCTGGTGATTGCAGCCATGAAATTAAAAGATGCTTACTCCTTGGAAGGAAAGTTATGACCAACCTAGATAGCATATTCAAAAGCAGAGATATTACTTTGCCAACAAAGGTCCATCTAGTCAAGGCTATGGTTTTTCCAGTGGTCATGTATGGATGTGCGAGTTGGACTGTGAAGAAAGCTGAGCACTGAAGAATTGATGCTTTTGAACTGTGAGTCCCTTGAGAGTCCCTTGGACTGCAAGGAGGTCCAGCCAGTCCATTCTAAAGTAGATTAGTCCTGGGTGTTCATTGGAAGGACTGATGCTGAAGCTGAAACTCCAATACTTTGGCCACCTCATGCAAAGAGTTGACTCATTGGAAAAGACTCTAATGCTGGGAGGGATTGGGGGCAGGAGGAGAAGGGGATGACAGAGGATAAGATGGTTGGATGGCATCACCAAATCGATGGACGTGAGTCTGAGTGAACTCTGGGAGTTGGTGATGGACAGGGAGGCCTGGTGTGCTGCGATTCATGGGGTCGCAAAGAGTCGGACTCGACTGAGCAACTGAACTGACTGACAGTTGAACATAAAATCAGATAGTCTGGGGCACAAGAAAAACAACAATACATCTGTGAAGATGACGCTCCTCGTCACTTCTCGAAACGGTTGTTTCTAAAGATGATAAGGAAACCTGGATGGCAGGCTGCTCGAGGAAATGTAAAGTGACAACAATATCAGTTCACTTTTTTCCACCTTCATTTAATGTTGGTCCAACATTATGTGAGAATTAGTGGATTTAACATAAAAATATCTATAGATACAAGCTCTTCTTTGAAAGCCAGTGACTCCTGACTCTCCCTCAGATTCCATTTTTATTTCTAAGTCTTGGAGAAAGGAGGGTTTCTTAACCCTTCCAAAGTTCTAGACTCATTTTATTTGTGTGTTAATGCCAGATCATCTTCCTGTTGGCTGTTATGTCCATCATTCTTAATGTGCTTCTGTTTACTTTTGTGTGTGGATTGAAGGAAAATTTAGGATAAATTTCTGAAAGTTATCTGGTCCAAACATGTCTCCTGAGAACATGCTTTTATCAGTGGAGAAGAGAACTCCTGGCTTTAGTTTTTCATGCTGCTGCTGCTAAGTCGCTTCAGTCGTGTCTGACTCTGTGCGACCCCGTAGACGGCAGCCCACCAGGCTCCGCCATCCCTGGGATTCTCCAGGCAAGGACACTGGAGTGGGTTGCCATTTCCTTCTCCAGTGCAGGAAAGTGAAAAGTGAGAGTGAAGTCGCTCAGTCGTGTCTTACTCTTCTCAACCTCATGGACTGCAGCCCACCAGGCTCCTCTGTCCATGGGATTTTCCAGGCAAGAGTACTGGAGTGGGGTGACATTTTCATGCTAAAGGAAAGCTAATAGGCCTGAAAAGATCATTTCCTTCACCCGCTACCAGTAAGAGGAAACCAGTTGATTTGATTTAATAATTGGTAAGTGGGCTTTCCTGGTGGCTCAGATGGTAAAGAATCTGCCGGCAATGCAGGAGACTGGGGTTCCATCCCTGAGTCGGGAAGATCAGCTGGAGGAATGGCAACCCACTCCAGTACTCTTGCCTGGAGAATTCCATGGACAGAGGAGTCAGGTAGGCCACAGTCTATGGGGTCATAAAGAGTCAGACTGAGCAACTAATACAACAGCAATAGGTAAATGCATCACACATGAGTGAAACCTACAGCGATATCTAGAGCAGCATTAAAAACAATAGGTTTGTGTTTCTCTCTAAGGTTCTCCTATTCACATTATAAGGAAGTGTGAAGCACATGTGTGGGATGGGGAATAAGAAAAAATTATCCTTGATTATACATTCAAGATTTTTCAAAAAACAATGAATAGGGAAAAAACAGGAGTTGAGATTTACTTGGATTTCACAATGGTGAGCCTCAGATATTTGCTGGATATTCTACCCTCCTGGCTACAGCATTTTATTAAAGTACAAATAGCTGGGTCAGCTGGGACTGCTGCTTGTACAGTAGAACCAGGGGAGTTGCCCAAGATGCTACGCCAGTTCACGGATGTTAAAACAAGTTTGCATTTAAAATAAGAAACCATAACTAATTAACACCAGGCAGGTGGTCTTGATGGAAATTTAAAATCCAACTCGGGTCAGCAGGCAACAGGGAATACAGACTTGGCAGATGAAACTGTAACTGAAATGATCCCCCCACCACAAGACCCGCCAAGTGAGACTTGAGCCAATAGTCCTTCAAAAAAGCTTCCTGTGCCAGTCATTTCTGGGAAGATGGAGCCAAGGACAAATGACTGTAGATCTTAAAATGAGCATGATTACATTAAGATCTCAGGGCTTCCACCCCCGCATCCGTCCCCAGCCTCCCTGTACTCACTCACACAGAGTTTTCTTAAATGCCAGCATCATTTTGTGAGAGCAGAAATGGAGGCTGCTCCCCATGCATTTATATTAATAGCTGGGAGAATGATGCAGGGAGGGCTAGAGAAGCTTTCAACAGAGGAGAGGGTGTGAAGTTTTGCTGAAATAAGCTGGAATGGAGAGGAGGAAATATTTAGACCCCCGTTGAGCACTAGAGCAAAATCAGATACCAATGAGGACCGAACTCTCAGAGTAACAGCCAGAAGAGCTAAAGTGTTGGGAGTGAAAACTAAGTTTTACTGCCACATGATTGGCAAGAGAAAGAAGGCTGAGAAGGTGAAGATGAAATGGAGAAATAGAGAGAAGGGGGCTGTCTGAGGTGTGATTTCTATCACAGTGCCACGAAAAGATGACTCAGTGATGGATTCCTGCTTTGCTTGCTTTTCCTCCCCAAGGGGCACATAAAGTGGTGGGATGTCAGTGCCGGATGGGCCCTTAGAGATGATCCGGTTCACGGCCTGCGGTTTATAGCTGAAGAAGCTGTGGCGTGGAGGGGAAGTCTCGCCCAAGGCCACGGTGAATTCTTTAGCAGAGCTGTCTTGGAAACCTGAGTCTTGAGTCTTTCCGTTCTTGCTCTTTTATTCAAGAAGAGCGGATGCTTTCACTGTTGCTGGTTCATTTGCTTTATTGATTAATTTCAAAGGCAAGAACAGATTCTGAAGAAAACTGGAACTTGGGTAGCAATCAAAACAAGATGGATCATTCTTTTTTTTAATTTAAAAAAATTTTAATATGTCATTTTTTAAAATTTAAATTTATTTATTTTGATTGGAGGCTAAGTACTTTACAATATTGTATTGGTTTTGCCATACATCAGCATGAATCTGCCTTTGAAGCGATAATAATTTGAAATTGATAAGTTTTAAGTGGTCAGCATTGTTCTGAAATGAGCACAGACTCAGTGGAAAATGGCTCTCTTTCAGGAAGATTTTACTTTTTCTAATTCTGAAAAAGATTGGTACACTTATTTGAGGAACTGAAAATATAACACTGCTTCATATCAGCATCACTGAGAAATAACCACTGCTAATATTTTGCTATTTCCTTTCATTTTATAACATTATAAAATGTTACAACATTTTTTTTATAAAAATTAAGATCATAGAATTCTTTAAAAATCAACTTTATTGGATTATTTATCTTATTACTCTGTTGTGTCTAACTCTGTGCAACTCCATTCCAGGCTTCCCTCCCCTTCACTTATCTCCCGGAGCTTGCTCAAGCTCATGTCCATTGAGTTCGTGATGCAATCCAACCATCTCATCCTCTGTTGCCCGCTTCTCCTCATGCCCTCAATCTTTCCCAACATCAGGGTCTTTTCCAATGAGTTGGCTCTTCACATCAGGTGGCCAAAGTATTGGAGCTTCAGCTTCAGCATCAGTCCTTCCAAAGGAAATTCAGGGTTGATTTCCTTTAGGATTGCATGGTTTGATCTCCTTGCTGTCCAAGAGACTCTCAAGAGTCTTCTCCAGCACCACAGTTCAAAGGCATCAATTCTTTGGCCCTCAGCCTTCTTTATGGTCCAACTCTCACATCTGTACTTGACTACTGGAAAAACCACATCTTTGACCATACAGACCTTTGTTGGTAAAGTGATATTTCTGTTTTTTAATATGCTGTCTAGCTTTGTCATAACTTTGCAATGAACAAGCGTCCTTTAATTTCATGGCTGCAGTCACTGTCCCCAGTGATTTTGGAGCCCAAGAAATTAAAGTCTGTCACTATTCCAGTTTCTCCCCATCTATTTGAAGTGATGGGACCAGATGCCATGATCTTCATTTTTTTACTGTTGAGGTTTAAGCCAGCTTGTTCACTCTCCTCTTTCACCTTCATCAAGAGGCTTTTTAGTTCCTCTTTGCTTTCTGCCATTGAAGTGGTATCATCTGCATATCTGAGGTTATTGATATTTCACCTCACAATCTTGATTTCAGCTTGAGATTCATCTAGCCTGGTATTTCATATGATGTACTCTGCATATAAGTTAAATAAGCAGGGTGACAATATACAGCCTTGACGTACTCCTTTCTCGATTTGGAACCAGTCCATTGTTCCATGTCTGATTCTAACTGTTGCTTCTTGACCTGCATACAGGTTTCTCAGGAGGCAGGTCAGGTGATCTGGTATTCCCATCTCTTTCAGAATTTTCCACAGTTTGTTGTGATCCACACAGTCAAAGACTTTAGTGTAGCATGAAGTGAAGTGAAGTCACTCAGTTGTGTCCAACTCTTTGCGACCCCTTGGACTGTAGCACACCAGGCTCCTCCATCCATGGGATTTTCCAAGCAAGAATACTGGAGTGGGTTGCCATTTCCTTTTCCAGGAGATCTTCCCGACCAAGGGATTAAACCCGGGTCTCCTGCATTGTAGGAAGATGCTTTACCATCTGAGACACCAGGGAAGTCATAGTGTAACATACTGAATTATAATTTCCATAAAATAAACTAATTTTTAGAAAAGATTTTGAGGATCTTATAAGTACAGTGAAAGCCCCATAACACCTCTTTGCCTGTCTTCTTATGCACAGCTGTACCAACCCCAGGAGCCTGCATTTCTTTCCTGGCTTCTGTCTCCCTCCATCAGAGGCTCTGTATCTCTGTCTGTCTATGTCTGTCTCTTTTGCTATCTTTGGTCCTCCAGATTCTTGAAGTCTTCATAGGGGAATCATAGACATTCCCTTCTCTCCTTGATTGTAATCCAGAGGTCCTTGTGTGTGGGCTAGTTCAGAGGAATGATGGGAGAGGAAGAAAAAGCTGCACTGTTTCCAGCTAAAGATGTTATTTAGGTATTTTGCTTATCAAAAGACAGTTTTGCTCCCTAAGAGAAAGTTTGTTTCTCTGCCTGCACTATGAAAATAATTTAGATATTTTCAGTGTTTAGTTTTTTCATCCAACAAATTGGTATGTTTCACTATGATTTTATTTCTGTTGTTGGTTTTTTGGCTTTTTTTTTTTTTGCCCCAGAAACAGCCATTTCTTAATTCCCTTTCAGTCCTACATTAGACTTACTGTTGTGTTCTTCTGAGTCACAGTTTTCACCCTAAAACCATTATAGGTGCCTGTCTAGTAGTAATACTGATGATGATGATATTTAGAATACAGTGCTTATAACATATCGCATCACTGAATTCCTTGAGCAGCTTTGTGAAATAGGTCTGTCATCCTCATTTTGAAGTTGAGAATATTATTAGCTGTATTTGTCTTTTGTTGCTCAGATATTTATATACATATTAAATATTTTTGTTTTTTTCTCTTATCCCCTTATCATTTAATGTAAAAGTTATTAATAATGATGAACTTTATAGTATTTCAGTAACAGGACATCAAAGGTGAAATAGAAACATTCCCCAAGAACCTGGCCTTCTCTTGTGGGGAAGAGGTTGGTGTGTTTTCAGTTGTATGAAGGATAGCTGCATTGTGGTATGTAGAGTTATGACTTTGTTATTCCTTTTATTTGGAGATTGTGATTTTTAAGAGATGGGTGTTGGGTGCAAAGTTGACAAGGGGTGGACTTCTGTGGGCTTTTGAAGGACTCAACTTAGTTAGGCTGTCACACCATTAGTCAAATACTGATCTGGGTGTTACTGTGAAAGTGTTTTGTTCAGTTCAGTTCAGTCGCTCAGTCATGTCTGACTCTTTGTGACCCCATGAATCGCAGCACGCCAGGCCTCCCTGTCCATCACCAACTCCCGGAGTTCACTCAGACTCACGTCCATCGAGTCAGTGATGCCATCCAGCCATCTCATCCTCTGTCGTCCCCTTCTCCTCCTGCCCCCAATCCCTCCCAGCATCAGAGTCTTTTCCAAAGGTGTTTTGTAGATGTGATTAAAGTCTGTAAATCAGTTGACTTTCTTTTTTTTTATTTTATTTTATTTTAAACTTTACATAACTGTATTAGTTTTGCCAAATATCAAAATGAATCCGCCACAGGTATACATGTGTTCCCCATCCTGTTTCTTGAGGGAGATTGTCCTAGACAGTCCAGGTGGGCCTGATTCAGTCAGTTGAATCTTACGAGCACAGATGAGGCCTCTGTGAAGAAGAATTTTGCCTATGGACAGTGGTATAGCCCGTGCCCAGCACTTTCAGGTAGCCTTCCTGATGTTTTCCCCTATGGATTTCAGATTTTCCTAGCCAGGTCCCATAATCATGTAAACTAATGTCTTGTAATAGATCTCTTGATACATACTTCCTACTGGTTCTGCTTCTCTGATTGACCTGTGACTGGAACAGAGGAAAAGAAACTCAGGCACAGCCAGACAAGCCAGTTAAGTGGCACTGGTGGGACTGGCAGCCCACACCCTTGGTTCTCCGTATGGGATGGCTTAGACGCCTTCCCTGTCAGCTGCTGCTCTCCTCCCCAATCTGGCTGTCCTGGATCCTGTTTCATGTCCTCCATGACATTTACTCTCTGTAGAGTCATGACATCAAGGAGAAGATTGTTGTTTATCATGTGTTTGTATTAGATACACGTATCTTCCCAAACAGCTTAGGAGTTAGCTTGTGCCCTTTACTTTAACCAATGACTAGTCAGTGATGACTATATATATTTTTGTGAATAATTCATTGAATTAAGGAATGTGAGATTTTCAGAATCTTAACACTAAAGTTACTAGTTGTATGGAATTCATTTTTTTCCCATTCATTTCACTATAAATAACCACATGGGCTTTTCTGCCCTATGTGTCGAGATTTTCACTGGATATAGTTCCTTGAAGAGGTATTCCTCAAATTCATTAGACTGAAGGGGACTCTTGAGTTTTGAAAAAGGGGAATACGAGCGAGTACTTGCTCTCAAAAGGCTTTCTAGAAAATTGTTGAGGAAGAGGCTCTTCACTGGAAACTGTGGGGCTGAATACTTCAATGGTTAAGGAACTGATTTTCAACTTATTAGATGCAGTGCCCCCCCTCTGTAAAAGGCACAGATTTGTACATCACATTTGACATCTTGAAATGAGATTCATTGATAATATAACCAACAACACACATATTAAAAAACAATAATATATTAATAATACCCCAACTATAATGTAACTGAAACTAAAGGAAAGCAATATACAATAAAATAACACCTATTTCTGAATGTTTGGGTATAAAGTACAGTGAAAAAGTAAAAGTGTTAGTCACTTGCTCATATCTGACTCTTTGTGACCCTATGGTCTATAGCCCTCCATGGTTCTCTGTCCATGGAATTCTCCAGGCAAGAATACTGGAGTGGGTTGCCATTTCCTTCTCCAGGGGATCTTTCTGACCCAAGGATTGAACCTGGGTCTCTTGCATTGCAGACGGATTCTTCACCATCTGAGCCACCAGGGAAGTATGTGCTACTTCCCTGGTATGGGTATGGTTTTATGCTAAATGTTCCTTAAGGAGTCAGCTGTTTGCCTAGTCACGGACCCTGTCATTGGTATAGCTGTAAGTGTGAACTAGAAAGACAAATTATACCGGTGGTTTGGTTGTCCTGAAGAGTGACGCAGTTGGTGATGTGGTTTTCTGATACAGTGAACAATTCTTGGTAGACTTCAGAACAAAATTAATTACAATTTTCCCTCAATTTGCATGGCGGTTGCATTTCAGGAAACATAATGAGATCTTAAGACAGTGCAAAAGTACTTTCTGTTTTATGTAACATTGGGTTAAGTTCCAGGCTCACAGGTTTTTACAAGCTCCAGAGAGCAGAGAATTTCATCCACCCAGATCCACTGAATGAGGGGCAAGCACATGGCATGCATTTAGCTAATATTTGCATGAATGTCTGAAAGTTTATCATCTCCATGAAGTTGAGGGTGGGGGGCATTTGAAAATCACACTGGATGAGGGACGGTTTTTCTCTGTGCAGGACCACCCCACACCCACTCGATGGCCAGCATCCATTACCCTTGCTCACTAAAGATAGTGGTGCTTCTAATTATTGTGAGAACTCAAAAAGTTGCCAATTGCCCCTTTGGGTGGTGCTGCTGAGAACCACAGAATTAAGCAATGATGTGGGTACAGCATCTGTCCATCAGAAGCCGAGGTAAATCCACTCACAGAGGTGATGCCTGAGCCAGCGGTGATGGGGCAGCCCCGCTACAGGGACCTTCTGCTTTGAAGTATGTGAGCAACAGTGTGAATGTGACCCTGAGAGAAAAGTCAGGCTTTGGAAAGGGGTGTATGACTCGGGACATGGCCACCTCCAGCTCACAAGGACCTTTGTGCAAATTATAGAAAAATCCCCGCTCTGGGCCGACCAGCTTGGATAAGGCCTCAGTCTGGCCATTGATGTGAGTACATGCAATTCACATGGCCTGACAAGTGGAACCCTGCTCAGAAATCGGGTGTCTCTTCCAACCACTTGGCCTGCGCAGCCTTTTTATAGGACGCAACTTGCACATACCTTGCTGAGTTTCCACATGAGACAGAAATGAAGTGTCAAGAGCAAAAGATAAATTCATCATGATGTTAAGAAGAGAACTAAAGGGATTGAGCAATGAGCTAAAATGCATAAGTGAAAAGAAGATAGGTTTAATGGAATCTACCAACAAGTTGAGGGCATCATCCTCTCATACTTTGGGTCATAAAGCTGGGTTATACCAATGACTCAGTCTACATGGAGCTCATGGAAGTTTGGAGCATGGATCATTGGTACCCATTGATGCAATAAAGTCTTGAGGTGTTTGTCAGAATTCTGCTAGCTTAATACACTTAATACACTTAATTGAAATGTACTGGGGAATCTATTTACAGTGTTGCTTGCTTGCTTAGTCAGTTGTGTCCGACTCTTTGCGACTGGACTGTAGCCCGCCAGGCTCCTCTGTCCATGGGATTTCCAAGGCAAAAATTTTGGAGTGGGTTGCCATTTCCTTGTTCTTATTTCTTCCCTGGTGGCTCAGATGGTAAAGCACCATTTCCTTCTCTGGATTTACAGTGTTAGATGATGCTATATATTTTTGTGGGAACGATTATTCTTGTTGACCAGGAAATCAAACTTCAAGAATCAAAGCACCTTCCTGGTGAGAAGGAAACCAGAGAAGGTGTTTATTTTAAAACTAATTTTTATTGGAGTAGTTTAGTTTACTAAACTAGTTTCTGTTGTACAGCAAAGTGAATCAGTCATACATCTATCACCTCTCTTTTGTATTTCCTTCCCATTTAGGTCACCACAGAGCACTGAGTAGGGTTTCTTCTGCTATAGAGTGGGTTCTCATTGAGCTCTCATCCCCTGGAGAAGGAAATGGCAACCCACTCCAGTGTTCTTGCCTGGAGAATGCTGTGGACAGAGGAGCCTGGTAGGCTACAGTCCATGGGGTCTCAAAGAGTTGGACATGACAGACTGACTAACACTCATTATCTATTTTACACATGGCATCAATAGTGTATATATGTCAATCCCAATCTCCTAATTCATCCCACCTCCCTCTTCCCCCCATTGGTGTCCATATGTTTGTTCTCTGTGTCTGTGTCTCTATTTGTTTGTTAATAAGATCATCTATACCATTGCTTTAGATTCCACATATATGCGTTAATAAACCTTGAAGGACATTTCCTTAAGGCCACTATAGAACCCGTAAGCCTGCTCTGACTTATGCCAGAATAGCACACACACACCCCTTTTTTTGGCCCTTGACTGCTCACTCCCTCAGAATTCTCATCCAACTTGACTAGACAAGTGTAGAGAAACTTTGACAGATTCTTACCCTTTGTCTCTGATGTGTTGAGGCTCCACATGGATCACCCCCTTTGTTTGAACTCTTCATTGTCAGTTTCTTTCCTCATGACTTTGTTAGAGGGAAGACATCTCATTTCACAGGTGGCCCATGAGGAGACACCTCAGTACCACCAGGAAACATTCTCCCAAACATATGTAGGGTGGGTATATCAGTAAAAATAGGCTGAATCATGCTGTGTGAAAAATAACATTAAAAATTTCAGTGGCATAACAGAACAAACTTATTTCTCTTTCACACAAAGTCCTCTGCAGATCCAGTTCTCCAGGGAAGTAGTGGTTTGGGATTCTGGGCTACTTCCTTTTCCTGGTACCTCCATCTCCTTATGTTCTTTGATCACTGTGGCATGGAAGAGAGTTAATAGAATATCCTGACCCGGCAATGTAATGCTTTGGCCCAGAAATGTGATGTCACTTCTGCTTCCAAGTAATTGGTTAGACTTGGGGAAATTGTTCTCCTGTGCCCAGGAGAATCTGGTGTGAGTGAGCCTTAGTGGTGAAGTAATACCAGCCATGTGTATCATAGTAATGAAACACCATAGACTAGACTCATTGGAAAAGACTCTAATTGCTGGGCAAGATTGAGGGCATGAGGTGAAGGGGGTGACAGAGGATGAGATTGTTGGATGGCATCACTAAGTCAATGAATATGAGTTTGAGCAAACTCCAGGAGATAGTAAAGGACAGGGAATCCTGGTGTGCTGCAGTTCATGGGGTCACAAAAAGTCAGACATGACTTAGCGACTGAAGAACAACAATGTGGCTTAAACAACAGAAATCAACTTTTCCCACAGTTCTTGAAGATAGAAGCCCAAGATCAAGGTGTTATCAGGTTTTTTTTCTCCTGAGGTCTTCTTATGTTTTCCTAAACTGCAGAGCACAGCTCACCTTTAGGTTTGACCTCATTCCTACAAGTGGGATCCCTTCATTATGTTATTTGTTGATGGCTGGTTGGACCAAGCTATACCAAAGAAGAACCTGGATGTAGGCTCTAGCTACATCCTTAGAGACTGTGGGTGGATTTTGGCAAAGACTGAAGATGGGGGAATATTGTCTCTTCTGTCTTCGTATTTCTCCCATCAGCAACCTTTTCCAATTTTCTTGTGCCTCTCTTAGTGTTTAAAAACTGGATTCATTCTTGTTCCTCTCCCACAAAGAGGTGCATTTTTTTCCCCTCATTGCTCCCCCCTCCATCATGGAATTTTATCAGGATGGATATATTACATATCTGTTTATTTATCTTATGTATATCTGTGCTTTATTTAAAAAGATAGTAAGGTTTTATTTCACCCTCCAAGAACCAGTTTTGCCCCCTTTATTGTCCCTGTTGAAAATCCATGTTCTTGGGCCAACTGGATGAAAGAATGCTTGTCCAGGAGTTGGTCTAAGTTAGTGAAATGGTCAGTCCAGTGCTGTCTTTTGTGGACTTGAGATGCCTGCCAGGCACTACTGGCCCTACACCGGCGCACAGGTTACCCTGTAGAAGAAGGTCCACTTTTCACATATCTAATGAAACAGAGCAGGGGTTCATCGTGGTCCAGGCTACGGCGACTGTAAGAAGGGTTTGCAAAGTTCCTTCTTCTGAGATTGATTAGCTTCATGCCCCAGAGTATGGCTGCCTCCGTTCCTTCAGGAATGGTGATTTATGTGAGAGTGATACTGATGAATGGTCACAGCCATCCTGGGCTGCGTTTATGTGGGCCCATTTTTTTTTTTCTCATGGTTTTCATTAGGAAGAGCCCTCATTATGTTTAACTAGCTTAAGCAGCTATTTCAATATTAACTCCTCAGCATCAAGGGGCTCCAGAGCCCCAACTGTGGCTAGGCGAGCCTAAAACAATATGGGATTCTAACACATGGTCATCAATGTGTTTATATTTGTTTTCCTGAAGGAACTCATCCAGGAGCAAGGCTGCTTCCCTTGATCCTTTGGCCTCAGCTTGTATCTGCCTCCTTACACACTGTGAGCTTGCTCTCTGAGGTCCTCACAAGGTCCTTGACCTGTACTCTGAAGTTCCATCCACCTGGGTCATTTCACTCAGTCATCTTAGTCTGCTTAGTGTCCTCTCATGTCAGTATTCTCATTCCACCCCTTCTGATGGCATCTGGATCTCTTAAAGGAGGCAGCCCCTTTAGTGTGGTGACTGGTGGGTCAGGGACAGGAACCTTTTCTGAGATCTGGCTGGACTGGCATCCTTACCCACCGGTAAGGTGTGTGGGGACAGCACAGCATTGAGACTGCCACTGTTTGTCACAACGTATAGAACACTTGGGCTCTGGTTCAAATCCCTGTTCCATCACTTCCTGTGAGACCTTAGAAATTAATTTTTCTCAGACTCAGTTTTCTCATCTAAATATGGGGAAAGAATAGAAGCTACCTCACATGGGTTGTTATGAGGATTCAATGGGTTAACCCACAGGAAGCATTTAAACTATTGTCTGGTACCTCCTGAAGTACTTGGTAAATGCTGGCTGCTATTCCTACTACCTGCTATGATGATGCTTCTGCTACCCCTGTTGTTCTCCCCAAGCCTTGTGAGTGCTCCTTCATCTGTGCACAAGGGATGGGAGATGTGTTTTGAGTGTTTTTTCTCTCCTTTAACTCTGACTGTAGCATTATAGACCCTGGACCTCACTCATCTAAGTTCTTCAGAACAATAACTCAGAAGTATATAGGTATTTGCCCATTAAATTCTTGATGCAATTTCATTGTGTAGAGCTTTGGGACCAGTTATAACCTAATGGGTTTTGAAATTAGATTGGAAACTCCATCAGATTTGTCATTCATTGTCAAATATTATCATGTGCCACTAATCACAGTGGGGATAGAAGACTGAGTACGGTAGTTCCCCCTCCTCAAGAAACTTATGCTCAGAAGACAGAATAATGTGTGGATACAAATCACTGTAATAATAATAATTATAGACATTTGCTCCTTGTCAGACTATGCTGAGCACTTTTCCATTTGTTTTATAACTAACTCCTGAAAACAATCCCATGGCACAGGGAGGCAGAGGTCCTAGAGTTTAAGTGGTAAGTGAAAAAGTGAAGAATTAAACCTTGGGCCTTCTGACTTCTGAGCTTGTGTATGACCATTCACAACACGAGTCATGCGAGAGTCTCACAAGTCTGCTGGTGGGATCCGAGGAAGGAGAAGTCTCTTCTAGCTGATGTGTTTGTGCTGCAGGTATGCTTACAAGGAAAGGTGTGGTGACAGAGACAGCTTTTTAACAGTTCATTCCTGGGACTGGTTATTAGAATTTACATGGGAAGGAAGCATCCTGAGAAGCAGGACCAGAATAGAAGTCCCAGACAGTATTGTGAAGCTGGGCATTTCTAGGGCCCTGGGTGTAATTTGTTTGGACCAAAATAAAGAATATGGGCAGAGAAAGTTCAACTGGAGCCATCTAGGTTCAGACTCCGTAAGGCCTTGAATGCCAGGTAGAGAGTTTGCATTTTTTTCCCCACTAGGGTAGTCTAGGAGAGTAGAGAGAACCCCAGCCTTCCTACTGGATACACCTGCATGTGAATTGTAAGGTAAGTTCTTACAAGGCATTTGGGGAGGATGCCTCAAGCTCTCTGATCTTCAGTTTCCTCACTGATGACTTGAGTGAGGATTTTGTTCCTGTTTCTTTGTGGAACAGATGGAGGGATTACCTCCTGCCTAATATTATCACTGTGAGAATGACAATAACCGAGGCAATGCACAAGCCCAGCAGTCCATAAACAGCAGCTACCATTATTATATTATTAGAGATGCATTGTTGAGGTTGTTGGGTGAGAGGGTGGTGTGAGTGTGGTTTTGAGGAGCTTTCTCTAGAGCATATGTCTGTGAAGAAGAGGAAATCCTGCAAGTGGGGAGATCAGCAGGAAGCCACTGAGATGCAGCAGAGAGAGACTGAGTGCCTGAAGGGAGGGGTCTGATGTGGAGCCCTGGATGTGTCAGGGGTGGGGCCAGCGCTGTGGGCTGCCTGTGGGTGACCAAGAATCTGCCCAGGAAGCTTCTGTGTCATCATGTATCAAGGTACACTCAGATATTTTCTCAGTCCTTTTAAACCCATGAGATGTTTACAGTAAAGCAGGGTAAAGCTTCAAGGCAGAGCCTGGTTCGAGATGATTCTGACTTCCATGCATCCTATGCTTCCACCTTAGCACCCTGCCTTGCTTTCTGCTAATGAAGCTTCAGCTGTGCGCTTCTCTGGCTGTGTTCTCTAAGTCAATGGAAGCCATATCACTGTCCTGATTTGGTGTTTAGAGCCAGAGAAAGATCTTATGAATATGTCAGATCCACTAATAACCAGTAACCATGACCAAATTGATCCTCTCAAAAAGTTAACCTTAGTACTTTGTTGACTTCTATACCACCAAGCTGCTATGCAGCCTGCCCCTTCCCCCTTTCTGAGTACTGCTCATTGGGGTTGCATATTTTTGGTGAGTAATTGTTTAGATTTACTGTATAAAGGCACCTTTATGGTTCATGTGCCTTGGCCACTGCATTTCTCTTTGAGTCTGGAACTGGCTTATAACACTTGAACTGAGTTTTGTGTTTTTTTTTTCATGACTCAGTCACACGAACCTCTTTTGACAAAAACAAGAAGGGGGTTTGTGGGACAGGCTTTGTGAGCCCACCAGACAACAGGGACCCCTTTGCCAGTGAGAGGTCAGCCCTGTTTCATGATGAGGCATGAAATATCAACAGCTGGAATTTTTGTTCTTAAGCCAAGTAGGAAGGAGGTGAGGCATGTTAAGACAGGGTGTGCGGTTTTTTTTCTTCCTTTTTTTTTTTTTTTTTTTTAAAGAAGACTGAGGATACAGAAAAGCAGCAGCTTGGACAAATAAGAAGGAAGAATCATAAACATGTCCCACTAAGTTGGGGTCCTGATTTGTCCGCTGCAGCTCTGCTCTAACAGCACTGGGATTCCTGTAGCAGAAACCACTCACATGTTATCCCAGAATTTGCAAACAGCAAAGGGAGCTAAAAGATCTCCTGAGTCCACAACTGCATATTCAGTATCCCAAGCCTTTTGTTAGGTCTGTTTCTAACCATTGTTTCTATTTGTGGTTTTACCATTGTATTGTCAATACTGATGTCTGCCTTCAACACCCAACACATAGTAGGTGTTGCGTCGATTTTTATTTTAAAGTTTTTATTGGACTGTGGCTGATTTGGAATGTTGTGTTAGTTTCAGGTGTACAGCAAAGTGAGTCAGTTATATATATATATATCAACTCTTTTAGATTC
Source organism: Bubalus bubalis (assembly GCF_019923935.1). Lineage (NCBI taxonomy): Eukaryota > Metazoa > Chordata > Mammalia > Artiodactyla > Bovidae > Bubalus > Bubalus bubalis. The sequence goes on along the minus strand of NC_059171.1, from coordinate 47,410,857 downwards.
TTTTCCCATATGGATCATTACCGAGTATCGAGTTCTCTGTGCTATACGGTGTGTGGGTGTGTGTTCAGTCACTTCGGTCATGTCCGACTCTTTGTGACTCCGTGGACTGTAGCCCACCAGGCTCCTCTGTCCATGGGAGTCTCCAGGCAGAGATACTGGAGTGGATTGTCATACCCTCCTCCAGGGGATCTTCCTGACCCAGGGATTGAACCCGTGTCTCTTACATCTTGTTCATTGACAGGCGAGTTCTTTCACTAGTGCCACCTGGGAAACCAACGTTTTTCAAGTAAAAGTCCTGATGCTCTTGGACTTCTCTCATATCGTATGACCAAACCTTGACCTTATATTCTGGTTAGTCCAACACTGAGTTCTCTGGCTTCTTGTTCTGGTTTTGCTTTGGATTACTTGTTGCTTCCTTATATTTACCTCTTCCTCTGGGACTCAAATCCTGCTCTCCTGATGATCTCCCTAGAGTTTGAAGTTCCTCTGCCTCTGAAACACCTCTCCTCTGACTTAACGGATTGTTTTGACACCAACTCTCCTCACCCTGCCTGCTCCCCAGAACCCTCCACACATACCCACCTGCCATGTGTAGGCCCTCCCCACCTCTTCTCCACCCCTGGGATCCTCTTCTTAGCTGTCCTAAGGTGTAAGGCTGTCTAACTTCTGACTCTGGCTTTTCCCATGCAGTGCATTCCTTCCACTATGACTTGATTCATGTCAGTGTATGGTGAAAACCACCACAATATTGTAAAATAATTACCTCCAATTAAAATAACTTAATTAATTTAAAAAAATCTGTGGAAGGCAGCTGGACCTGGGGACGTGGGTGCCCAACAAATGTCAGATTTTTTAATGAAAAAGATTTATCTGTGACTTCCAAATGAAAGAAAATTCTAAATCCTTCCTACATGACCTTTTCAGAGCATGTGCTCTGGGTCTCTGTTCTGTGCCGTGCTTTGTCGCTCAGTCATATCTGACTCTTTGTGACCCCATGGATTGTAGCCCAGAAGGCTCCTCTGTCCATAGGGATTCTCCAGGCAAGAGTACTGGGGTGGGTTGCCATACCCTTCTCTAGGGAATCTTCCTGGTCCAGGAATCAAACCGGGGTCTCCTGCATTGCAGGTAGACTCTTTACCATCTGAGCTACCTGGGAAGCCCACTCTGAGTCCCTAGTAGTGAATATATTTTGATGATCCCTAATCTTTCTTCAATAAGCTGAACAGGGGCCTAACCACGATTAGTACTGAGGGATGGAGAGAGGGAATTAAAGGAGGTCCCTATCTCTCTTTCCTCATTACTCACCCTACGCAACAGGGCATTATCTGAGGATAACTTTCCATCTCTTAGTTGAGGAAATAAATCAAAGCCTTTGGTGGAAGCATCAGAGTTTGACTTTTTCTCCCTGGTACCATCTCTAAAACTGACAAAGGATAAAGCACCATCCAGTATTCTCACTGAGCCCTGGGATGCCAAAGGAGCTGAGGAACATGGCTCTAAAGGTCTGGAGAGCTAACCCAGAGTGGCAGGGAATAGACTGTGTTTCATGCTTTGACCCAGCAATTGCACCCCTAATTGGGCACACAGTTGTACTTGCACGCCATTTAAACACTTTAAAGAACCCATACTCAAGACAGAAGGCCACTGTGTGTTTTCCTGAGGGTGCAGTGAGGGAGTAAAGAATGCAGGGGCTCTCTGAGCATAATTAGGCATTTAATTGCACATCTAGACTTCACCAATGGTTTTGCACGCACATTTGATTATGATTCACTTGAAAGCACCCCGCTGATGCTAGTCTGTCTTCCATTTCTCTACAAAGAAAATTAGGAAGGAAAATATTCAAAGCATTTAATTCTTAAGTCTTATTTCTTTCGTTTCTTTTTAGTTCTAACTTCCCTTCAAGTTTCTAGAGAGTTAAAACAACCACTACCAACAGGGAATTCCACATCTGACTCTTATAAAGCACATAAAACAGAATGTACATAACTGTGGGTAGTTTGCAATTAGAGCATAAGTATAGTACAAATGTGGTGTCTCTCATCTACTAGGAGCCCCCTTCTTGCTCTCTACCCATATTTTCAGATTGAGAAATCAAGGCATTAGGGTCAAATCTTTGACCTAAGGCACTGAGTAGCATGTATATGTCAGGAATATAAATTGCCCTTGGCATCATGTTCTTTTCTGTCATCAAGCCAAAAGACCAGTGTTACGTGTTTAACTCTGTTCTCCTATTGCAGATGTAAACAATGGCTAACCTCAGAGACTTGGGTTATACAGAAATATAGACTTGGATATTTTGATCCAATTTCTTTTTCATACCCATCTCCTTGGTTGCAGCACCAAAAAATTTCAAATAACTACTTTGGAAATGAACCGATCTCTTTTCTTCATCCTTTCTGCCTTCCTAATTTGAGTACTTTGCAGAGATTAGTGTTTGGGAATTTTTGTTTTCAGTCCAAGTGTGTGTTCCATACTTTTTAAATTGGCGTATTCCATTGACCAAAAGTCACTCACGTTGTGTTGGCTCTGCTACACGTATACCGTCGGCTGCTGCGGCTCCTAGTGCTTCATAACTTGGCATCCTCAGAGCAGTCTGTAAGGAGCCCTCTTTAACCTAGTTTTGGCTTCATCTGACTTTGGCTTACTGCAGTAGTTAAGAATATCACCCAGAGGAGCGTCACAGCTGGGGCTAGTGGTAAAGAATGGCATCCAGAGTAGACATTAACTGAATGTAAGATACTGAGGGGCAGTTAGACTATGTCTGAACCATCATCATGAATCTAGGGCTTCCCAGGTGGCTCGGTGGTAAAGAATCCACCTGCTGATGCAGGAGACACAGATTAGATCCCCGGGTCAGGAAGATCCCCTGGAGAAGGAAATGGCAACTCACTCCAGTATTGGGAAATCCTATGGACCAGAGGAGCCTGGCAGGCTACAGTCCTCAGGGCATCAAAGAGTTGAACGCGACTTAGTGACTAAACACAACACATAAGCCATTACTTAACTACATGTTCATCAGAGGTAGATTTGTATTGCACAGATAATAAATGTTTAATAGTAATATTAAATATTGATTTCTAATCCCTTCTTGCTAAGAAATTAGCAAAAATTGAGCCAGATACAGCTGGCTTGTCAAGAAGTCCCTAATAGGAGGTATGTATGAGAATCACCAATTTGGGGTGGTATGCCTCAAAATACGGAGACACAGGCCCTCTGAATCAGAAATTCCAGGGCAGGACCCAAGCCTATATTTTCAAAATGTTCCTTAGTGATTCTGATGCTTTTGCTGTGGAGAACCAGAAGGTGGGGAGGCCAGTTTCTGTTCTGGTCCTTCCTGAAATATATTTGCTCTTGCTATGGTGTTAGGTTGGGAGTCATGGAATTTGAAGACCTGAATTCAGTTGAAGACTGCACAGTTTATTAGAAGTTGTGTGAGGGACTTCCCTGGTCATCCAGTGGTTGAGTTCCTCTTAAAATGCAGGGGGTGGGGGTTTGATCCCTGCTTGGGGAGCTAAGGTTCTCCATGCCTTGAAGCCAAAACACCAAAACATAAAATAGAAACAATATTGTAACAAATTCAATGAAGACCTTAAACATGGTCCACATTAAAAAAAAAAATCTTAAAGTTGTATGAACCTGTGCCCCAATGTCCTTCCCTGTAAAAGGTGAGATAACAGGATCTGTTGGGATTAAGAGAGGTTGTATGCTTAGCCATGCGTCTGGCATCACATGGCAGCTTCAAGTCAAGCTCATCAAGTGGACTATTCCTATCATGAACTTGATACATTCATGTCCTCCACATCCTATCCATTTTCCTCTACTGGAGCAATGTCTTATATTGGGGTCCTTATATTTTGCAGAGCAGTGCCATACCTTATTCCTAATAAGCCATGTGAAAGTAATAAAGAAGCGTGTCTGTGTGTCTGTGTGTGTGTTAGTGGCTCAATCATGTCCAACTTTTTGTGACCCCATGGTTGGTAGCCTGCCAGGCTCCTATGTCCATGGAATTTCCCAAGCAAGAATACTGGAGAGGGTTGCCACTTCCTCTTCCAGGGCATCTTCTAGACCCAGGAATTGAACCTGCATCTCTTGAGTGTCCTACATTGGCAGGCGGATTCTTTACTACTGTGCCACCTGGGAAGCCCAATAAAGAGGTGGAACTTCCTTCAAATATGCCCTTTGCCCTAACTCTCTGTTTACTCTAATCCCAACATTGTTTTGCCAGTCTAGTACAGGGAGTAATTTCCTAATAGGTCTGGGCAGAAAGTAGATTCTCCCACTGGGAAGACGCATGGTTATCCAAAAACTGCCAGTGTGAGATCATTCTGCCATCATCTGTAGGATGAAGGGTCAGTGAGGATGACCACGTGATGTGAATGAACATGTCGTGCTGTGTGGGTGTGTTTGGGTCTCAGCATTTTTTTTCCCAGCTTTATTGTCAGTTCCCCAGGGACAGCCCCCCTTCCCCCCCCCCACCCCATCCAGGGCTTCACGGAGCTCTGGGAACAGGGAATGTGTGTGCCAGGCAGCCCTCTGGCAGAGGCATGGCTTGTTTATCATTCTGGTTTAAATTGCCTCTCTTATGTACTAGTATTTATATGTATAACAAATGGGGACTGGCTAATTATGTGGTTCTTAGTAGGAATTGAGTCTCTGCTGGAACCAGCCCAATCTCTGCCCACTATTTATAGCCTTCATATGTCCCAAATTTTCCAGTTCTGATTTCAAATATTCTATCCCACTGTCTCCAGAAGTACACTTTATGCTTGTCAGACCACATGTCAATTTATGGTTTGAGAAATATAGTCACAGTATTATAACTGCCACCCCAAACACCACATTTTCTGACTGTGAGATTGGAATCCTGCCTTTTCAAAACAAATTGGACATACTTCGGAAGTGTAAAAAAAGATCTTTTCTTCTCCAGATTTTCTTGGTAAGCAGTTGACTCAAGACTTCACCTAAAAACCATGCAGATCTGGGATTAAATGGCTATAATAATAAAGAGCTTGATGACAATTGTTCCTGAGACGGTACCTTTTGCAGAGAATGTGACCAATCGATAGAGTAAACAAATAGTTTGAATGGGTATATGGAGATTTTCTTTCTGTAAGTTACAGAACTCTGATCTAAATAGGTTGTGTTTCTTCCCCATCATATATGAAGGCAGAACTTTTGCTGCATGAAATGATAAAGGGGCAGATTTCTAACACTGTTTAGTCCCTTTTTTGTATTGGACAAGATGCTGGACCATTTATCTTAATCCTCTGAAGAGCACCAGGGCATGGGCAGTATAATCTTCATGTCCCAGATGGGGGAATAAAGTCTGGGAGATTAAGAAGCATTCTTGGCTCACTCAGATGGCAAGCAGTATAGTTAGAACCAGAACTCGGGGCATTCTGACTACCAAAAAAAACCCCCAACTGTTAAGTCGCTCAGTCTTGTCTGACTCTTTGCAGCCACATGGACTGTAGCCCAGCAGGCTCCTCTGTCCATGGAATTCTCCAGGCAATGGGAAAAATCCCTTCTCTAGGGGATCTTCCCTACCCAGGGATCAAACCCAGGCCTCCCGCCTTGTAGGCAGATGCTTTGCCATCTGAGCCAATAGGGAAGCCCATGTCTCTATGAATCAGGGCTTCTTACATTACTCTTCATTTTTCCCCAGGATGATAATAGATGAAATTTAACTGAAATCACATCCCATCAGCCCCAAGTTCCCCATTATTTGTTGAGATATTTGCAAATGTAACCAGCATGATAAATGCTCTGTTGCCTTTGTCACCGCTTCCTGCCGTGTGTCACAATGCTGGTGTAGATGTCTGCGTTTTGGGGGGCAGGTTGTGAGTAGGAGTGTTTGAAGGCCACATAGAGAGAGTGTCTTATCCAAACTAATGCCTTATCCATGGTGAAGCCCTCCAGTAGCTCTGCACGGCTGGACCAAATCTGGTATTTGCAACAAACAGCACATGAGTGTACTTCCATGTGTCTCAGAAACCAAGGGACAGCTTCCTTCCCCATGTCTCCCTTCCTCACAAATCCCAACAGATATCACTACTAGAATTAGTACAAGATGGTGACTGCTGGCTCTAGAAAACCCAAAGTCTTTTCACATATGGCAACCTTTATTCAGTCTATGGAAGATGATCTCAATAAAATGCATAGAAATTTAAAGATGTGGGGTATAACTTCTGTAAGAGGAATGGTTCTAGGATCTAGAACAGTGCCTCATCCAAAGTGAGTGCATTGTTGAGTAAATGAATGAGTTAAGAACTCAACGACTCTTTCCAGTTACATTCCAGAGAAGTCCACAGACTATTGTAGCATCTCATAAACTGGCAGTCATGATGCCCCAGGCAGAGAAGAGTCTTGATTAATCCTTTGCTGAGTATGGTTAGAGGTGGTTCTATTTTCAGAGGGGCTTCCCTGGTGGCTCAAGCTGTAAAGAATTCACCTGTAATATGGAGACCCAGGTTCAATCCCTGGGTCAGATAGATCCCCTGGAGAAGGGATTGGCAACCCACTCCAGTATTCTTGCCTGGAGAATCCCATAGACAGAGGAGCCTGGTGGGCTACAATCCTTGCGATCACAGAGGTCCCTAGATGCCACAGGAAGCATGCCATCTGTGGAACTGAGATATCCCAGCACCTTGTGGGGTCCTGGCATTTAATAGTCAGGTCATAGCACAATATCTGTGCCATAGCTTAGCAATGACTAAGAGAATCACAACTCTGTTCTTGATTATGGAATATCCATAAATAGAAAAACTACCTATTAAAAAATATTGCTTTAGACTTAGTTGTTGAGAGAGCCAAGACAAATAACATGTGATCTTCCTGGTTACAATGATCACTTTATTGATGTTGCTGGAAGCTTTGCTTTATGAATAATTTTCTCCCACCTCCCCGTGAGGGTGCACTGAAGTGGCTTCTTGGGAAAACACTGGTAGAATTGAATGCTTATGGCTTTTAAGCTGCTGGAACACTCTAAACAAAGTAAGTTACCGTTAGATAATCCAAAAGATTCTTAGAGAAACTGGGGCTGTATCCTGACTAAGCTGTTATATCTTTTCATTTTAAAACTAAAATTATGCCTGCCTCTGGGAAAGAAAAAGAAGAATTTGAGCATAAAATCAATAAAATGACTTCCAATTAGTCAGATACACTTGAGGTACTGTGCTGTTTATTTTAGAAGGGGGAAGAAAGCAAACAAATAGAGGGTTGTGGCCAGTTTTCTTTGCTGAACTGTAAGAGAGATTATTCAAAGAAAAAAAAAAGGATCATAAATTCTTGCCTTTTGAATATGGCTAGAAATCCATCATCGTTTTGAAACCCTTTCCACCACATGGCATCATGCTGGTAAACTTTGGAGTGAATCCCTGTCCAGAAGAGTAAGACTCCAGCCTCCACCAGTTATGGCAAAGACTGGAATTTAAAAAAAAAAAAAAAATGGAGGCAGCATTCTGTTTTTATTTGCTCTGTATTTAGTAAGACAGGATATATTTTAAAAATCACTTTGCTAGAGTGAGAAGTGAGGATTTGTGGATTAAATCCCTTTTTTTTAATTGTGGTAAAAGTCACATAATATAAAACATACTATTTTAATCGTATTTAACTGCACAGTTCAATGGCGCTAAGGACATTCACATTGTTGTGCAATTCTCCCTGACATCCATCTCACGAATTTTTTACCTCCCTAAACTGGAATTCTGCCCCAGTTAAACACTTTAGGCCTCAGTCCCCTTTCCCACCCCCCACCCCCCATCTTCCAGCTCCTGGCATCTACCAATGTACTTTCTGACTCTATGAATTCGACTATTCTAGGTACCTCATATAGGTGGAATCAAACAGTATTTGTCTGCACCTAATGTATATTGGCAGAGAAGGCGATGGCACCCCCACTCCAGTACTCTTGCCTAGAAAATCCCATGGATGGAGGAGCCTGGTAGGCTGCAGTCCGTGGGTTCGTGAAGAGCTGGACATGACTGAGTGACTTCACTTTCACTTTTCACGTTCACGCATTGGAGAAGGAAATGGCAACCCACTCCAGTGTTCTTGCCTGGAGAATCCCAGGGATGGGGAAGCCTGGTGGGCTGTCGTCTATGGGGTCACACAGAGTTGGACACGACTGAAACGACTTAGCAGCAGCAGCAGTGTATACTGGAATGCATTTTTTAAAAATTTGGAATATTATTGCTTTACAATGTTGTGCTAGTTTCTGCTGTACAGTAAAGATGGATTAACTCTTAATAGAAGTGAATTAAGCTTTTCCCTTTACCTCCCAGAGGGTGGTCCCCACCACAAGATGAAGAAGTGATCAGTTACCCAGGGATGGGCTTGACAACTGCTATATGAGTAGAGACTGGTTCTACACCCAGGGGTCTCTCATAGAGGTAGTCATGGGAGGGATTCTCTCCTGCTGGTAAACTACTATTCCATCTGGCAAGGAGGTTAGAAAGAAAGGGAAGTAGAAGATGGGCACCAAGGAAGTGGGGTGATATGTGCCAGGCTACCGTGCACACTAGCCAACGTCCCTTTTAAATGGGACTGTCAGGCTCCCTGGTTTGCACCCATCATTTCCATCATCTTCAATCCACCACAAACCCAGATTTCGAGAGTAAGAAAGATGATCAAGGAATGAAAAAAGTGAATGTTTAAAGGGAAATTTGTAGCAAAATTGGTCTGGTTCTGTAAAAGAGACTGAAAAAATGATTGAATGATTTGACTGAATTTCCTGGAAACTGATGGAGATGGAAATGGCAGCCCACTCTGGTATTCTTGCCTGGGAAATCCCATGGACAGAAGAGCCTGGTGGGCTCCATCAGGTCACAAAGAGTTGGACATGACTTAGAAACTGAGTATACACACCTGAAAATTGAATTTCCTATCGTCTAATTTTTCCCCTCACCTTGTAAAATAGTTTAAAGCTGTTGTATAGATTCACAACTTGCCTAATATTGTAGTTCTTTTTCTAAGTTTCATTCAACGATGCCAACTATTAAATGTTGTTGTTCAGTCACTTGGTCATATCTGACACTTTGCAACCCCACAGACTGCAGCACGCCAGGCTTTGCTATCCTCCACTATCTCTGGAGGTTGCTCAAGTTCATGTCCATTGAGTCAGTGATGCTGTCTAACCCTCTCATCCTCTGCCACCCTCTTCTCCTGCCCTCAATCTTTCCCAGCATCAGGGTCTTTTCCAATGAGTCGGCTCTTCGCATCAGGTGGCTAAAGTATTAGAGCTTTAGCATCAGTCCTTCCAATGAATATTCAGTCAACTCTGACTGAATATTCATTGGAAGGATTATTCCTTTATGATTGACTGGTTTGATCTCCTAAGTGTAGTTATAAGACGTGGACCTTGCTTGATGCTGCTGAACTTGAAATGTGGGCTTTCTGAGGAGGAAGGATGTTGATGATCGGATGGATTCCATTTTAAACTTTTAAACAGTTTTGTTTTCACATGTGGAAACACCAGCTGCAGATTTAGTACTCCACATGACGTTTGTAAAATCCAAAAGGAATTTGTTGGAAGATCATGAAGTTAGGTGACAACTCAGCAGAATGCCTAGGATGCAGATGGCACCCAGTCGGTGTTCGTGGGATGAGTGAGTGAGTGGCCAGGAGCACTTAGCATTCATTGAGGGGATGAACACAACAGTGCTCTTGACACAGCTATGGAACTCAATCAATGGGTGGCCTGAGGGAACATTTTACCATTACAATTTGTTATTGATACAGCTCACAGGACAGCTGCTCATTAGAAGACAGGGAATTAATGAGGCCAAGGATCTCCATTGAATGCCTCTAGGGGCCAGTTATCTTTGTTCTGTCCCAAGGCTGCATCCACCACCCATAACCTTTGCCAGCTGTCACACACCAGGGCATGCTCTTTGTCACACAGAGGCCCAGGAAGGAGACAGTGAGCAGATTAGCTCAGGCCCACTACCACTCAGGAGGAATAAAGCTACAGGCAAGCACTCTTTAGAGAGGACCATTGCAACAACGGAGTAAATGGAGAACAGTCTGTTTGGAGCCAACTGTGGCTGTCACCCCATGCTGCGGTTGCGTGTGTGCAGTGCCTAGCACAGTTGACTGGAGACACCCTAGCCATGTTTGCTGAATGTGGAGTCATTCCAAAGCCCTGACTCTAGCAAAACGCTCTGTACACAGAATTCAAAATGGACTTGGGCATATTACAACCACTTACCCCTTCCAGAAACCTCCTTTTGCTAAACCCATATATTTCAGAGGACTCCAGCATTACCTACTAACATTCCTGGAATAATGGACTAGTATATTTTCTTCCTGGCAAGCCTCACCTTGATCTGCATTATCATTTAGCCCCCATCTGAAAACACCATTCATTTAAATAAGCAATAGAGACTGAAATAAAATTCCATTCATGCTTAACTCTCCAATGTGGTTTGGAAATGCTTTCTTCTTCAGCCAGTCTTATGTTACATGCTGGATGGTCTTTTCTTTGACCACCTCATAAAAAAGGGCTCATAAATACTTTTCATGTGTTATTTAAACTAGTGGTACTCCCCGAGGCACTGCACTCCTATTTTTTTTTTTTTAATCCTTTGTGTATTTCTAAAGCATTTCTAAACCAGTAGCAGAGGTAAAAGCATATTCTAACTTTGAAAGGGCCATGTTCTATCACTATCAGGCCACAAATTTCCTTTACTGATAAAAGAATTTACTTCTCAGCGAAATGTTGCCTGACTTATATGTTTTCTTTCTAAAAATAATCTGGTGTGAACAGTAAGTGCCAGAGTTAGAATATAAGTGTCTTTTCTTAATGCTCAGAAATTGTGACTTTTCAGTACAAGGATGTTCTAGGATATTTTGCTAAACAAGAGCTTATTCTCTCACAACAGTCTTATTAACTTCTGAACAATAAGGCAGAGAAGATAGAGGGGTTGATGTTGCTCTGTATACAGGCTCATAAGGCTGTGTGTAGCATGGACTTGACTCAAACTTGAGTCAAGTTTGAGTCCATCTCCCCTTTCTAACATGGCTGGCACTTCACCATGCCCTGACTCACATGTTTCTTTTTCCCTCCAGTATCTTAGCTCTTGTATTTTCATTATGCTTGTCCTTCCCACTCTGAGATAAATTTTCATTGGCTGTACCACTGCATCCAACTACTATGTTCTTCATCTCAAGTTGACACGAATCCATCATTGCTCCCTACTCAGGTCATAGAATCATAGTATCTATTAGAGTTAGAAGGGGGTTGACAGACCATCTAGTCTTTCCCTCTAAGTATAGAGATTCTTCCTTTGATTGTCCTCATGGATACCCCTTTAGTATTTGTTTCCATCATTTTAGGAACAAGTAGTTTTCAGCTTTGCAGGTTGTACTCCTATGGCTCAAACTGAAAGAGAGCCTAAACATGGATTGCATCTTCAACCTTTTGTTGGCACTTACCTTCAAAGTTTATGAACTCAGTGGAACTTTGTACCTAATTTTGCAAGACTAAGGATTTGAAAAATGTCAACTCTGGTGGTCTAACTGCCTTATTTGCAATCATCTTTCAATCTATATGGGCTTCCCTGGGGGCTCAACAGTGAAGAATCTGCCTGCAATGGAGGAGACCTGGATATGATCCCTGGCTCAGGAAGATCCCTTCGAGAAAGGAATGGCCCTCTATATATTCCAATCCATATGAACAGATGTGACTTCTGGACAAACATGGACCCGTATTTCAAGTTGCTTTCTGGTCTTTACCTGGATTGGTTTTTCTTTAATTCATTTAGCAAATCTTTCTTTTCTCCTCCAGACATTATGCTAGGCACTGGTGGTACAGGCATGAACCAGACAACACTCCTGCTCTCGTAGAGCTTACCTCTGATGGGGTATTTAGACAACAAACATATAACATGTCCCGTAGGTTCCTCAAACAAACTGAGCTTGGAAATTAACCTGACAGCTGCCTTCCTCTTTAACTCTTCATGCCCTGAAATCCTACATCCATGCTTCTCAAATTGTGTTCCCCAGAGTAGCGGCAGATCTGAGACCTTGTTACTGGGTTGAAATGTTGAGAACTGGAGTCTAGAAATCTATGTTTTCATAAGCCCTCTAGGTGATTCTGATGCATGCTCAAGTTTGAGAGCCTCTGTCTATGTGTAATCACTATATGGCAGTCCCTTGATATCTGCAGGGTATTGGTTCCAGGACCCTTGTGGATGCTCAAGTCCCGTATATAAAGTGATTCAGTGCAGTGGGTTCTCTGCATCCACAGGTTCCACAGTTGGTTGAATCCATGGATGCAGAGCCTATGGATGTGGAGAGCAAAGTCTGCTGCTGCTGCTGCTAAGTCGTTTCAGTCGTGTCCGACTCTGTGCGACCCCAAAGATGGCAGCCCGTCAGGTTCCCCTGTCCCTGGGATTCTCCAGGCAAGAACACTGGAGTGGGTTGCCATTTCCTTCTCCAATGCATGAAAGTGAAAAGTGAAAGGGAAGTCGCTCAGTCATGTCTGACTCTTCGCCACCACATGGACTGCAGCCCACCAGGCTCCTCCGTCCATGGGATTTTCCAGGCAAGAGTACTGGAGTGGGTGCCACTGCCTTCTCCGAGCAAAGTCGAGAGCCTCTCATATTAGAGCTGTCACAGCCTCTTGATTTCTCTTTCTCTTCTCTAGTCACAAAGTCTTGTTAATCCTCCTTAGAATCCTCTTCCAGGCTTTCAATTCAGCCATTGGAATCTGCTAGGTTTTAAGTTCAGACCCTTATATCTTGCCTGGTGTAACTTCCTAATTGGCTTCTTCCCCATCATTTACTTTCTCTTCTAGTGCATCCTGCATACAGTCAACAGAGTTATCTTCCTAGGTTAAAAAAAATTTTCTTGTCCTGAAAAGCAGTAGTGATCAAACAAAAATTCCTGTTGTCTTCTGGTTACCTTCTGGATAAAATCTAAAATTAATGAGACACACAGAGGTCCTGAATTTCGAATGGAGCTGATGTCGCAGCCTTGCCTATGCACCCCTGTGCTTATTCCCTGCTTTTCCCTGACCGCTGAATACACCAGCTCTCTATTCCCTTTTGTGATTTTCTCTGCAAATAGCTCTTGGTTGTGACTACACAATCACCACATCTCCTCCTATCCCAGAGTCCTGTCCCTGTCTTTTTCAGCTGGCAAAACTTTCCTGTTTCCAAAACTAGACTGAATGTCATCTCGTCTCTGAAGCCTTCTTTGACTTCTCCTGGGGGATTTACTTGCTCCCCTGACTCCCCATAGTGCTTTGTTCATACATAAGGGAAGCACAGCTGTGTTCAGTGTCCATTTTAATCAATGAAAATGTGAGACACAGAGACTGTATGCTTTGTCCAAGGTCACACAGCCGGACAACAGCAGGGTCAAGAATGAACCAAGGTCTCCTGGCTACTAATCCAGGATAGTATCTTCTGTGTTTACAAATCCTGTTTGTTGTGTTGAGTGGTGGGAGTAGCGAGAAATTTTTCTTTTCTTTAGACACTATCAGTGAAATCCAGGAGATTGTTTCTAATCCCACTTAAAGTGGGAGCCTTTGTTTTTGCTAAATTGAGAGCCGGAGAAACTTGAGGATCATTTTATGCTGCTGGAGTCTCCTGCTGAATTCCCATACGATCAAGGTTCTCTTACAACATCTGGCCACTTTACAGGGCATTTCATGGAGCAAATCAATTAACATAAAAAAAAAAAAGGGCTGAGAGAAAGAAAATATTTGAATGGTAGTATAGCACTCTCCAAATTCCTGAATTGGGATGGCTGAATTGCGCAAAACCTTGTAACTAATCACTTCTACATGACACAACTTATTCTTAAACAAAATATAAACATTTTACTTTCTAATTTAGAATGGGATCATCAGATTCTTTGAACCATAAACAAAATATAGATATTATTTAGTACCAGTATCCTTAGCAATATTACTAGTTTATCCCTTCTCCGACAATGGGGTCTGAAACCAAGACTGTGGGTTGAGAAATTATGTTTAGCAGTTAAGACCCCAGGGGGGGTTCTTTTGAGGTGTAGTCACTGGATTCTGTCTAAATAGTGTGGAAGAATCTTGGCAATGGCTACTGAATCACTTAAACAGTGCTTGCTGAAAACACAGGAGCTATTTCCTGTTGTGACGTTGCTGCTGCTGCTGCTAAGTCACTTCAGTCGTGTCCGACTCTGTGCGACCCCATAGACAGCAGCCCACCAGCCTCCCCTGTCCCTGGGATTCTCCAGGCAAGAACACTGGAGTGGGTTGCCATTTCCTTTTCCAGTGCATGAAAGTGAGAAGTGAAAGTGAAGTCTCTCAGTCGTGTCTGACTCCTAGCGACCCCATGAACTGCAGCCCACCAGGCTCCTCCATCCATGGGATTTTCCAGGCAAGAGTGCTGGAGTGGGGTGCCATCACCTTCTCTGAGTTGTGATGTTAAGTCCTGGTAAATTCACTTCAAATCAGTTGTTTCCACAGAGACTCAGTAAGTGTGTGCACACACACAGAATTGTAAAGTCACTCATTTATCTCTGTTTTGAGCATGTAAACATCACAATGCTGATATATCTGAAGTACCCAGAATAGTGTTTGATGCATAGTAGGTGCTCTTATACATAGGTTGTCAAATTAATAAAGGAGTATGATTAAAGAGGGGCTTCCCTGGTGGCTCAGACAGTAAAGAATCTGCCTGCAGTGTGAGAGACCTGGGTTCGATCCCTGGGTCAGGAAGATTGCGCTGGAGAAGGGAATGGCAACCCACTCCAGTATTCTTGCCTGGAGAATTCCATGGACGGAGGAGCCTGGTGGGCTACAGTCTATGGGGTCGCAAAGAGTCAGACATGACTGAGCAACTGACCCTTCACTGTGATTAAATAATAGTGTTGGTGCTCTAATGGCTGATTAATCTAGTGTCACTATTTGATAAATTCTGTGATATTTTGGAAAGAACCTAATTACTTCGATTTGAAGAAATCCTCACCCGTAATAAAAGAGAAGAGCCCTTCTCTTATGGGGCTGGTGTAAGAATGAAATGACATTTATGAAGGGGCTCAATCACTAATTAGCAGTTTTATAGAAATAAATATATTTAACTTGAGTCCATTTCTTTATCTATTAAACTGGGCTTCAAATGTCTGGCTTCTGACTCTCCTAGGGTCCAAAACGTCATAAATGTGACCATACTGTGAAATAGATGACCAGTCCAAGTTCGATGCGTGAAACAGGGCACTCAAAGCCGGTGCACTGGGACAACCCAGAGGGATGGGATGGGGAGGGAGGTGGGAGGGGCGTTTGGGACCAGGGGACACATGTACACCTGTGGCTGATTCATATCAATGTATGGCAAAAACTACCACAATATTGTAAAGTAATTAGCCTCCAATTAAAGTGGATAAATTACTTTTTTTCTAAATGTGACCATACTTACTAAGCTGCCAGCGCCATAGAATGTAAGATGCTGTTGTCACACACCTCTGTTAAGAGTTGACAAGCCAGTGTCCTTCCCAGGCACCTATCTTGACCAAAGTGAGGAGCATTAATGAATATGACTTTGAGATCACAAGGTTTGTTTTGTTTTTATTCACCTCTCAAACTCAACTGAAAGTACTATTAAGTACCTTTTAAAAAATTAAAGGGTCTTCACTATCACTTAATTGATATTAACAGTGCTGAGAGTAGAGGAGAATTTTCCCAGTATTCCAGTTAATGGGAAAGGGTTTCCCTTCTTTTATCCACTCATGGAACCTCTTGGAAGGAGACTTTTTATCTAGTTATTTAACATACTCTTTCCCTAGTCCTTTCTCACTAGACATTGCCTGCTCCGGACACACACACACAGATATTGAAGTGATGCAGGCTTCACACTTTGTTTCTCTCTCTCCTTTCCCTAAGTCTTTTTTCATGCTGTGGATGGTAACGGACTATATATACTCTGTTGGAAATGAGACCATAGCAGTAATTCCAACAGAGAACTTCACTAGTTTGAAAAATTGAGCCAAGCTGCTTGACTTTCTAAACATTCCATCACATTAATACCTTGTAGGTCCATGGGGACCTTCCTCTAAATCTCTCCAAACACTTGCTCAAGTTTGGTTAATCCTCAGTGTAGCCATAGTGAGACATTCCCACATGTTGAAGGGGCTGTGAATGAAGCCCCCATCTAGGCCAGGAAGCTGCTCAGGAACCCGGGTGGGAAAAGGAAGCTTCTACCCCGAGCTCTGTTGTCCCTCAGCCCATGTGGGCACAGCCAGTGAAGCCGTGCAGCCAGACATGGGGAGAAGACAAGGAAGTTTGTTTCAAATCAAAATAAACTTTCAGATGAAACAAGAAACGTATTGCTTTATTTTCCATAGCTGAAAGATTCTGTATTTGCCAAATGATAGAATCAAAAGACTCTGTCTGTAGTCAGCTGCTCTCTGTGGCCCCTGCTTGGAATTTCCCCTATGACCAAATTCATTATTAATAATGTTATTCAACAAACATTTACTGAGCACATTCCAGGCATTTGTCCTAGGTATTAGAAAAAATAAATGTGGACCAAACAGTATCTCTTGCCCTCAAGGAACTTGCTGTGTAAGAACTGAGAGAGACAAACAAATGATTAAAATAACATGGGAGAAATTTACATGCACCACACACATGCTTGTGAATTCGTTGTTCAGTCTTAAAAAAAAAAAAACACCTTCTTTCAGGAAGCCTTTCCTGAGTGTTCTCCACCTAAAATTAGTCCTCTGACTTTCCCTAGGTGTCTATCTGTGCTTCCCTTATGGTTCTTTTGTCTTCTTAATTATGATACCTTGCATTATCATTATGTACATACATTATTTTCCTTAGTAATCTAAGTCTCTTGAGTATTCTGAGCACCTAGCACAGTAACTTGTACACAATAGCCACTTAATAAATGTGAGTTGAATGAATAAAGAATAAGTCAAAACTGGGCCAATAATGTAAGAGATGTTATACTTTAAAACATAACAATATAAACCTTTGTTCACCACTTTCTCTCTTGGTAGGAATGTAAATTGATGCAGTCACTTTAAAAAAACTAAAGATAGAACTTCCATATGATCCAGTTATCCCACTCCTGGGCATATATCCAGAAAAGATGAAAACTCTAATTCGAAAAGATACATACACCCCTATGTTCATAGCAATACTATTCACAATAAACAAGACATGGAAACAAAATGTCCATTAACAAAAAATGGATAAAGAAGATGTGGTACATACATACAATGGAATACTACTTAGCCATATAGAGAATGAAATAATGGCATTTGTAGCAACATGGATGGATCTAGAGGTTATCATACTAAGTGAAGTAAGTCAGAAAGAGAAAGACAAATGCCATATGATATCATTTATATGTAGAATCTAAAATATGATACAATGAACTTATTTGCAAAACAGAAACAGACCCACAGACATAGAAAACAAAATTAAGGTTACCAAAAAGGAAGGGGGGTGGGGAAGGGATAAATCAGAAGTTTAGAATTAGCAAATACACACTACTATATATGAAATAGATAAACAAGGATCTGCTGTACAGCACAAGGAAATATAATCAATGTCCTATAATAAACTATAATGCAAAAAAAAAAAGTCTCTCTGTGTATATACACGCACACACATATACATGCACACATACATATATATAATGTGTGTATAGCTAAATCACTCTGCTGTATACCTGAAACTAATACAGCATTGTAAATCAACTATACTTTAATTAAAAAAAACTTTGTTCAATAAATATTTCTAGTAGCTGGTCAGGTGTAGAAAGGGAAGGAAGGAGGAAGAACAGAAGGAAGGAAGGAAGTCTACATGTGTATGAGCTGAACATCTATAGGGAATTTTCAGCTATATGAGTGATAATTTTAAGGCAGTACCACTGATTTAAATGGATTTTTGTTCTTATAATTCACCTCCGTAGATAAACTGAACAACAAATGATGGGATTCCCAAATCATTCAAAGCTCAAATATCAAACTTAGGAAAGCTTATGCCCTATACTCTTTCCTGTTCAAAATTGGTATCTGGTGAATAAATTAGGACTATCTTTAATTTTCTAAGGGTAAATCTTTGGTGCCAAACCAGTCAATCTGGTCTATGTAAATGTGAGAAGAACTTGTAAATAACAAATGAAAATGTATGAGGGACAGTAGAAATCACAAAACTCTATAATATGAAGCAGAAAAGCCAAGGTGTGCATTAAAAAAAAATAGGCATAAGGAAAGATGTTAATTCTGGGAAATAACCAGCAGGATCCAGGTGTACAAATAAATGCCAGAGCCTAAGTGTATGGGTGATGACATAATATTAGCCATAATAGAATAAGCATATGAGAAAAAGTGTCAATTCATTTTTTGGAGCGCCTTAACCATCTGGAAGCATGCTTACATAGAGCTTAGTAACCAAATGTTTAATTTTCCTTAGATGGTTGCAGGACACATTTGGAACTTAGAACTGTGGCCGCCTACTCTGCTGGGTCCTTCTCGACTTACCAGGCTGGGGAGGTGGCTTTGCAGTGGGGTTTTGGCATGGTGGATGCATGGACCAGACTGGGGAGAAGAGGGGCTACGTTTTCCACCATGAAGAAGGTTGGAGGTACTTCGAATCCTACCGGGATTCCCTTTCAAGGAATACCTTGGACTCAACTGTCTTTTTCCTGATGGATCATGTTTTGGATCATCCCTTTCCAAGGATATAATCATGGCCTGTTAACATTTTTTTGGACTTTGATTTGGCTGGCAAAGATGCTGCTTTTGGAAACCTGTTTTCGCTTAATTTCATTTCCTCTTCCCTGTTAAGCACATCATTGGACCAGAAGAGCAGAACCTCTGATTTTTGAAAGTCTGTGTTCATTGCTGCTGCTCCATTCATTTTGGGGAGAAAACTGAAATACACTTCTGACTTGTGTGGTTCTCTTCACGGGTAAGCCAGAACCCACACCCCGACCTGCCTGAGGTAGTTAACATAAGCATGGAAACAATAGTCATTTAATACTATCATAACATTACATAAGTCATTTCCTTCCCTTCTAGAATGTGAAGGGATATATGAGAAGCAAAGAAAAACTCATATTTTCCACAGGCCTCCAATTACCCTTTCATCTGTCCCAGAATATGGAGGGTGATGTTAAAACCTTGTGTGAGAATCTGGCAGGGTTTTGTATGTGTGTGTTGTCTCTGGTCTGGTTTCTAAAACCAGTCTAGTGATCTGGAAGATTTGCCAGTAAGGGCCGATTGTTCCATAGGAGTCGTCAGTTTAATTCTTAGACAGTGGCTTTCCGTGCTTTTAAAGAATACAGAACATGGCATGGCAGGATTCCTGCTTACTCCCTTTTGGCAAGTGTGTTTGGCATCCATGCGACAAACAAATTAGTGGCACCTTTGGAAAATGCAGGAATTTTATGATCCGAGAGAAACATGATGAAAAGGAATGAAGAAAAGTCTGAGGGACTGAAATTTATTCTCAGACATGCAACTTCGTGAATCTAATGGGAGGCAGCTTCTCCATTGCTATCAAATAGGTAAAATGGATTGATTTCACGTATCCATTCACTTACCAGACATCTTTTGGGCTCCTACTACGTGACAGCACTTGTTCAGTTGTCAAGTCCAGTCTGACTCTGCGAGCCCATGATTACAGCACACCAGGCTCCTCTGTCCTCCACTATTTCCCCAAGTGTGCTCAAATCTGTGTCCATGGAGTCAGTGTTGCTATCTTACCATCTCATCCTCTGCAGGCCCCTTCTCCTGTTGCCTTTGATCTTTCCTAGCATCAGGGTCTTTTCCATTGGGTTGGCTTTTCACATTAGGCGGCTAAAGTATTGGACTTTTCAGCATCAGTACTTCCAATGAATATTCAGGGTTTATTTGCTTTAGGATTGACTGGTTTGATCTCTTTGCAGTCCAAGGGACTCTCAAAAGTCTTCTCCAGCACTATAATTCGAAAACATCAATTCTTCAGTGTTCAGCCTTCTTTAGTCCAACTCTCACGTCCATACATGACTACTGGAAAAACCGTAGTTTTGCTACATGGACTTTTATTGGCACTATGTGACCGTGCTGTTCTTACGCTAAGGATACACAGACAGACCTGGAGATCGTGCGCGTTTGGCTCCAGACCATTGCATTAAAGCAAATATCACAGTAAAGCAAAGCATACAAATTTCTCAGTTTCCCAATGCATGTGAAACTGTTGTATACACTTTAGTGCAGTCTGCTAAGTATGAAATAGCACTATGTCTAAAAAGTGCATAGGTTTTCATCAAAAATGCTCTACTGCTAAAAAGGCTGACCATTATCTGAGCCTTCAGCCAGCCATAATCTTTTTGCAATAGTAACATCAAAGGTCACTGGTCACAGATCACCCTAATAAATATAACCATAATGAAAAGGTTTGAAATGTTACAGGAATTACCAAAATGTGACACGGAGACACAAAGTGAGCAGATGACATTGGAAAAATAGTGCCAACAGAGCTGCTTGATGCAGGGTTGCACAAACCCTCAATGTGTAAACAACACAAACAAAAATGCAGTCCTTGTGAAGTTGAAGTAAAGCCAAGTACAGTATAGTGAGGTGTTCTTGTAAGAGTTAATAAAACTGTGCGTGTGTACTCAGTTGCATCGGATTCTTTGCGACCCTGTAGACTGTAGCCCACTAGGCTCCTCTGTCCATGGGATTCTCCAGGCCAGAATACTGGAGTGGGTTGCCATTTTCTTCTCCAGGGTATTTTCCTGACCCAGGGATCAAACCCGCTTCTCTTGTGTCTCCTTCATTGTCAGGTGGGTTCTTTACCAGCTGAGCGACCAGGGAAACTAGGGCTCTCCTGAAACTAAGTAGTGAGATCATACAGTAGTGAAGCAGTGTTTGATTTGAATAGAAAAAATGTTACCGGCACTCAACTTCCCTTTCAAAGTGAAAGTGTTGGTTGCTCAGTCGTGTCTGACTCTTTGCCATCTCCATGGACTGTAGCCGGCCAGGCTTCTCTGTCCGTGGAATTTCCCAGGCAAGAATACTGGAATGGGTTGCCATTGCCTTCTCCAAAAGTCACCATGAAAGTAATTAGAGATTGACATGGTTCTTTGAAAAAATGACAGTGATGTGATGACTGATATGCTTTTCGACTTTATAGCTGTTATCTTCCAGTGTAGCTTCTGGAAGAGGTGGAATGGATTATGATGGCACACGGTGTAAAAGAGATACGACATAAGCACAGGCTGTGCGTGTGGCAGCACTACTTCTGGGGAAGGATTTATTGGTCCAGCAAGGTGTTGGCTTCTATCCCTCAATGTGCCAACTGGAACCCTGGTACCACATCTCAGTCCCAAGCCTCTGATTCCCATCAGTGGGCTTTGCTGTTCTGACACATGTGCTCCATGCAAAAGCTTATCATTGGCCAAAAGTGGCAGGACATGGCCAAGCTCACCACCTCCCCCCGCCTGCCTTCTCCCAGGGTCCTCGCTCACCATCATGCCCCCCATAAACCCAGCATCAAGCAAACAAGAATTTGCATAATCCTCAGACTCCGGGTATCTGTAAAACAGTAACAAAGTACTAAAAACTTCTGGTGCTCACTGACAACAGGAGTGGCAGGTCTTGCCTAGAGCAGTCAAGGATCAGATCAGAGAGTAACTGGGCTTTGTAAATCGCTTCTCTCAGCATCCCCAATTCCCCACCCAATATAAGAAAAATAAAAATAAATGCACACATGCGCACAGAGATTTTTCCCTCTTTTCTCACCATCTGATAGATATTGGGATAGATTTTGTGTCCCGGGTACTTGCCAACCAGCAGTTTTAGTGCTGATGTATTTGAGAAAGATGGCTATTATAGAATGGATTTCACTTAAATACCAATAAACAATAAGCCTCCTTCCATAACATTATTCAGCAGAGATGAAAGTTAATGCCATCTTCTCCCAGCCCAATGCCCAAGTCAAATATGATCACTAATTGGAATTTTTCACTGGATCGAAACAGTCAACATCAAGCAGTAGTCCTACCATTTCTTTTTCACCAAAAAAAAAAAAAAAAAAAATAAGTGTTCTCATAAAAGGGAAGGGAAGAAATAATTAAAAGGATAAAAAACAGCCCTTAAATAGCATGTGCTCCCTTCTTTCCTATTGAGAAGAAATCGGATTCTCAGCTTGTTAATTAGCTTATAAATACAGGAGTTTCCTGGTTATTCTCTCTTTGGTGGCAGAGTGTGACTTTGAAGTCAGCTTCACTGTTGAGTGGTTGGACGTTGAGCTAATGAGATTTTACTGTTTTGAACAGCTGGTCAGATTTGGAGGTCCCTCGAGCCTAAAGGCAACTGCTGATTTACAAGGATCCTGTAATATACGCAGTCGTGGCTGATGCTTTTGTTGTTGATTTAGGCTGGAGCAAAGGTGTAGATTTTGTGATGCCATAAAAACGTCAAGTGATTGATTTGAGAATATGTAATACCTATAGGTAGCCCCCACTAGGAGCCAAGCATCTTGTGTGGCTCATATTCAAGACTGTTTTAGGAAGGTTTGGGTGTTCAATGTGCCCTGTGTTTTAGAGGAGGCCACTCTGGATGAATTGGCTGTTTACAGCTGGGTGGAGCTGCAAAGAAGCCTTTGAAAATTCAGACTCCCTCCTTCTCTCCCTTCCTTGTTGTTAAGGATGTTAAAAACAAATTCCAGAACTCATATCTTGTTACCTCTACATCTGTGTATCTCTGAAAAAAACAGACATGTTCTTCAAAAGATAAACATCATAATTCTTTGCTATCATCTAATACCTAGTCCATCTTCTTTTTGTTTTTTTGAATTGTCTTGGAAGTATCTTTTAAAACTGTTTTGTTCATCCCAGGATCCACACAAAGTTACTCATTATCATTTGGTTGTTAAATCTCTTCATCCAGAATAGTGTCCTCTGAGGTAGATACTTTTATTCCCATTTACAGACAGGAAAACTGAGGCCCAAAAGAACCCACAGGGAATGAGAGGAGACAATGGTCTCTCAGAACCCAAATCCCTTCCTATACTGCCTCCTTCCTTTTCCTGGCACATTCATTCTTCCTGTTGAGGTTGGGTTGATTTACTCTCTTCCTTTCCACCTTACTTTTTATTATTATTATTATTATTTATTTATTTTTGGCTGTGCTGGGTCTTTGTTGCTGGTGAGTTTTTCTCTAGTTGTGATGAACAGGGACTCCTCTCTAGTTGCAGTGAATGGCTTTCTCATTGCAGTGGCTTCTCTTGTTGCAGAGCATTGGCCCTAGCCTGTGGGCTTCAGTAGTCATGGCTCCTGGGCTCTAGAGCACAGGCTCAGCGGTTGTGGCGCACGGGCTCAGCACTGTGTGGCGTGTGGGATCCTCATGGATTGAACCTGTGTCTCATGCTCTGGCAGGCAGATTCCTTACCACTGAGCCACTAGGGAAGCCCTCCACCTTCCTATTTGATCCTCATTGCACCTTAGTAGAATTTCAGATCAGAGTTCAGCTTGTATTGCATTCCTGTTCCATGTGATTGGAGCTTTTTCCTGAATTATTTCAGAATAAAGAGAGGCTGAATCAAAAAAAAGTCATGCAGTTTGTTCTAGAGCTTGGAGGTACGGTGCTGCTGTTTCCCTTGGTCACTTCCAGAATCTTGCTGGGTGCTTCAGTCAGCTCCCTGGTTCTTTATGGGAGAAGTGGAAGCTGCTGCTGAGGAGATGAATAATTCCCTGGTGGCTCAGATGGTTAAGAATCCTCCTGCAACATGGGAGACCTGGGTTCAATCCCTGGGTTGGGTAGATTCCCCTGGAGGAGGGCATGGCAGCCTACTCCAGTATTCTTGCCTGGAGAATCCCCATGGACAGAGGAGTTTGGTGGGCTACAGTCCATGGGGTCACAAAGAGTCAGACATGACTGAGTGACTATGTGCACAGCACACACAAGACAAGTTTATTTCTCTATTCTTTTACAGAATTAGAGACAGGGCCTCTGTATTAAAGCCTCTAGTCTAGGTGCATATTAGAGACAGAATTTATGAATCATGTGTTCACTAATATCGGTTCAGAAAATAGAAGTTCCTTTCAGGTACCAGTGAGAGCACAGAGAGAGCCCCCCTGCTGCTCCCCTCGCCTTGGTGGGGTGGTGGGATCAAAGGAAAACACAGGAAATATTTCCCACATCCATAAAAACCTAGGCTTTACCTCTCTTCATCTGGTCCAGCATTCCATCTCTCCCAGAGGCAACCCTACCCCAGTCCCACCCTCAGCCATGCCCTTGCATCCTGTCGAGGAACTGTGGTGTGTTTGAAACCCCAGTGCTGAGGTCTGCCTTGGCTGCTGCCTCTGGGTCTCCTCCACTGATGTGCTCATTTCCCCTCTCAGCCCCCAACCCCTCGCCCTTCCCGATGCTGAGCCCTGCCTGAGGTTGCCCCCGCACTGTGGCATCGGACTTGCTGTGTGCTTTTACACTGAATGGGCCTGAGTTTAAACCACAGGTCAGCCGCTTATGCCCCATAGGATCTTGTGCCAGCCCCCTACTCCCATCATTCCAATCATGCTGTGCCTGCTTTCTGATGGCAGACCCAGGATGGGAAGATCTAGCCCGCTGGTTTAGGGCAGCTAGCTCTTTTTTAAAAATATGTTTATTTGGCTGCACTGGGTCTCTGTTGCAGCACATGACCTTCATTGTGGCATGGAATCTTTTAGCTGAAGCATGAGAACTCTTAGTAGCAGTATGTGGGATCTAGTTCCCTGACCTAGGATCAAACCCTGGCCCCACAGCCTTCACTGGCAGCATGGAATCTTAGTCACTGGACCACCATGGAAGTCCCAGCCCTATTTTTAGTCCCCATTATCTTAGAGAAACTGGTGTAATTTTTTTTCTCGTTATCTTTCCAGAGTACTAATCCTCAGACTCTAGTTAGTGATATTTCTTTGTAATAATCATGATTTTATTTGCTGCTAAGTCGCTTCAGTCGTGTCCGACTCTATGTGACCCCATAGACGGCAGCCCACCAGGCTCCCCCGTCCCTGGGATTCTCCAGGCAAGAACACTGGAGTGGGTTGCCATTTCCTTCTCCATGATTTTATTTAGGTGACATAAAATACCTATTCTTCCATGTAAAACCTGGCACTTCTTCTGTTTATTCCTAAATATCCCTCTCTTGAATTTCTAGTAAGTTTTCATTTATTTGCCCAGTAATAGAGGGTCTAGAAATCCTCTAACGACTTATAGCTAACCCGGGCGAGCTGATGGCCAAGGGCTTGGGTGCTGCTGAACTCTGCTTGAAAGTGGCTACACAGAGAGCCAAATTGTGAGGTTGGGCATAGTCCTTCAGACTGCCAAGTCTGCTGAAGACTCATGCAAGTCACTGAAAGCTATTATACTTGCAGCTGTGCTTTATTACAGGCAAAGGATACAGACTAGAATTAGTCAAAGGAAGAGGTGCGTAGGGCAGAGTCTGGGAAGGTCCAAACACAAAGCTTCCATCATCCTCAAGAACGTGTTACTCCCGGGCATCAGCATGTGACAGTCTACATGGAACACTGCCACTCAGGGAGGTTCGCCTGAACTTCAGTGTTCAGGGTTTCTATCAGGGCTTCATTACATAGGTATGATTGAGTGGTTGCCCACACGGTAGATCTCAATCTCCTGGTCAACTGCATGATCTAAAGCCTTCACTCAAAAGCACATGCTTGGTCTCTTTCAGAAAGCTGGTCACACCAGATGTTAGGGTGTGTCAGAAATATACAGTAATCTGAGGTGTGAGCTGGCCACCTTTCATCTGGTGTGGCCAGCTTTCTCCCTGAACAAAGACCCTCCTATCACAGATGACATCAATTCCCTACCAGGAACTGAGGGCAAAGGCCACACCTCTTATTGGGAAAGTCCACATTCTTTACCAGACAGTGACTTAGCAAGTCTCTTTTCTGTGCTCACTCTTCAATTTCTGGGGCTGTTTTCCTGGCAAGTCAATTAAAATAAACCAGCAAAGCTGTTATTCTCTAACACTTCCCTTTAATCCTTGGACCCAAACATCATCACTTGCCAGATTAATGTATATGGCATTGTATTAATTCACCTAGCACAGTATGTAGGACAAAGTTGGCATTCAGTAGACCAGAAGTTCTAGTCTGTAAGCCCCCTGAAATCATATGTAAAACTTTGCAAGTATGTTTACATTTGGGTTTGGGTGGGGGAATCAGGGTTCATATATTTCATCAGATTTCAAAGAGGTCTATGTTCCATAAAAGTTGGAGCCCTCCTGGCCTAGATAAAAGTGAGTTCTCTCCCCACACATCACCACTGTTGGGCTGTTTCTTCATGAGCTCTAGGAATTTTGTTTGCTAAGAGAAGGAAGCACGGAGGAGACAGTGCTTGGGCTGGCAGTGTAAAGGCAGTTTTGCTATCTTGGTTTACAAGGCTTCTTGGGTTAATTCTAGAAGCATCAAAGCAACCGTTTCTTCTGTCTTTCCTGTGCTCTGCAGGCCAAGAGTTTCTGGTGCTAAAATAAACAACTGGTAGTTTCATTAGACTCCACAGAAGGAAGGAAGAAGTTTATGTTTCATACTTTTACATTATATAACAACATTACTATGCGATCTTCAATTCTTCAATCTGTTTACTTAAACTTAAAAAACAGTACTAATGCTATAAATGGAATAAATCATGTCCAAACCTGAGCATTTATAATAAACATGCAGCCAGTAATATAGCCCCTGAAATAATAAACCACTTACCCTTGACGGTCAAGAGATATATAGAAAGAATAGATAAAGATCTCATCACCTTTAGATTTCATTAAACTACAGCTAGCTCGGGGAGGGGAGGAGAGAGGTTCTACTTATTTTAAACTATAGAAAAAAATTCCACACATTTTATTTTGCATCCTTCAAAGCTTTTATATAATCATGAAAATTACAATGTGTTTGTCCCAGTCAGGACTCAACTTTGTTTTATTTTATGGAGAAGAAGAAATCTGGCTAATTTTCAGTTTGCTCTGTTTAGTTATTAAAACATCTTGGCTCTTATCAGACAAGGAAATAAGTATTTGATGCTCAGTAATCCTGAGTCATTCAGAGGCATTAATTGAGTTCCGCCCAGCACATGATTCAGTAATATATTCTGAGGGGATACATATGAAATAATTACCCTTGAAATGCATCCAGTTTAGTGGAAAAGATTAGTGGTTCTCAACACACAGCATTTTACTATAGTTATTGATTTACATGTCTTTATTGTGGACTGTTTTAAAATCCCAATGAATTATTTTTGCATAAATAGAAAAATCTATTCTAAAATTCATATGGAATCTCAAGGGGCCTCTAAGTGAAGTATAGTGAAGTGAAGTCGCTCAGTCGTGTCTGACTCTTTGGGACCCCATGGACTATAGCCTACCAGGCTCCTCCATCCATGGGGTTTTCCAGGCAAGAGTACTGAAGTGGGTTGCCATTTCCTTCTCCAGGGGAACTTCCTGACCCAGGGATTGAACCCAGGTCTCCTACATTGTAGGCAGACGCTTTACTGTCTGAGCCACCAGGGAAGCCCCAAGGGGCCCCTAATAGCCCCCCAAAATCCTGAAAAAAAGTTGGTCTTATATTTCCAGATTTTAAAACTTAATACAAAGATAAACTAATCAAAACAGCATGGTACTGGCATAAAGACACAAGTATAGACCAATGGAATAGAATAGAGAGCCCAGAAATAAACTTTCACATATACCGTCAAATGATTTTCAATAAGGGTGCCAAGACCATTGGAGAAAGATCAGTCTTTTTAAGAAATGGGGCTGTAGAAACTGAATATCCACATGCAAAATAGTGAAGTTAGACACTTACCTCACATGACATGCAAAAATTAACTCAAAGTAGATCAGAACATTAAAGCTCAAACTATAAAACTCTTAGAAAAAAACAAAAGAGAAGCTTCATGACAATGAACATGGCAGTGAGATAGTGTTTTAAGCTCTAGTAGAGAAGAGCAGTCAAGTACAGGGCTAGAGTCAGAGACCTGGGCTCTGACCCAAGACCACCACTTTCTACCTGTGTGATCTTAAGCACATTACCTACTCTCTCTAGGTTTCAGCTTTCTCCTCTGTAAAAAGATGACAATCATGAAGCAGTAGTGGCAATTAGATAAATTAATGCAGGTAATTAATCAGTGCTAGTATCTGGCATAGAATATATGATCAATCATTCCTGTCCATCTGGGGTAAGTGGGAGGTGGCATAAAATAGTAGTTAAGTAGGTAGGCTTTGGAGTCAGATTTTCTAAGTTCATATTCTTGTTCTGTTCTTTACCAGCTCTGTGACCTTTGGCAAATACTGTACATTTCTACAACTAAGAATTTTTTTTAAAATTCTGAATACTAGAATTAACAACAGTACTCATTAAATTGTAATGATCAAATGAAAGAACCCCCTTGTCTAGCTCTTAGAAAAATAGCCCTCTCCAGTATTCTTACAGTGCTCAGCACAGCATTGGACAAAGAGTACATGCTCATAAAATGAGCCATCATGCTGCCCTAAATAATGGTTTTTAGGAAGTGCTTAATGACAAGGGTAAACAGTAATCATAAGCTGTCAGGAAAAACAGTATGTGCATACCCTAATTCAAAAATAACTTTACTGCTAAAAACATTAACCATCATCTGAGGCTTCAGCAAGTTGTAATCTTTTATGCTAGAGAAGGGTCTTGCCTCTATATTGGTGGTGTTGACTGATCGAGGTAGTGGTTGCTGAAGGTTGAGGTGGTGTGGCAGTATCTTAAAATAACAGTGAAGTTTGCCACATCGATGGACTCATCCTTTGAGGAAAGATTTCTCTGTAGCATTCAGTGATGTTTCATAGCATTTTACCCACATGAGAACTTCTTTCAAAACTGGAGTCGATTCCCTCAAGCCCTGCAGCTGTCTTATCAACTAAGTTTATGTCATATTTTACATCCCTTGTTGTCATTTCAACAGTCTTCACAGCATCTTCAGCAGGAGTAGATTTCATCTTAAGAAACTACTTGCTTTGCTTAGCCATTAGAAGCCATCCCTCATTTGTTAAAGTTCGATCATGATAATGCAGCAATTCAGTCATGGCTTCAGGCTCCACTTCTAGTTCTCTTGCTATTTCTACTACTTCTGCAGTTAATTCATCCATTGAAGTCTTGAACCCCTCAAAGTCATCCATGAGAGTGGAAATTGGCTTCTTCTAAACTTCTGTTGGTATTTTGACCTCTTCTCATGAATCCCTGCTGGTTCAGATGGTAAAGAATTGGCCTGCAATGCAGGTGACCTGGGTTCGATCCCCAGGTCTGGAAGCTCCCCTGGAGGAGGAAATGGCAAACCACTCTAGTATTCTTGCCTGAGAGATCCCATGGAGAGAGGAGTCTGGTGGACTACAGCCCATTGGGTCATAAAGAGTTAGACAAAACTGAATGACTCACACACACACATGAATCACAAATGTTCTTTATGGCATCTAGAATACAAATTCTTTCCAGGAGGTTTTCAGTTTATTTTGCACAGATCCATCATGGGAATTACTGTCTATAGAAGCTGTGTAGGTGTGTTAGTTGCTCAGTCGTGTCTAATTCTTTAAGATCCCATGGACTGTAGCCCGCTTGGCTTCTCTGTCTATGGGATTCTCCAGGCAAGAATACTGGAGCAGGTTGCCATGCTCTTCTCCAGGGGAGTCTCCCTGATGCAGGGATTGAACCTGGGTCTCTTATGTCTCCTGTTGGCAGGCAGGTTCTTTACCACTAGCGCCACCTGGGAAGCTATAACCTTACAAAATATATTTCTAGTAAGACTTGGAAGTCAAAATTACTCCTTAATCCTTGGGCTCTAAAATGGATGTTGTGTTATCAGGCATGAAAACAACATGAATCTTGTAATTTCTATTAGAGCTCTTGAGTGACCAGGTGCATTGTCAATGAGCAGTAATATTTTGAAAGGAATCTTTTCTTCTGAGCAGTAAGTCTTAATAGTGGACTTAAAATACTCAAGAACTCTGTTGTAAACAGATATGCTGTCATCCAGGCTTTGTTGTTGCATTTATAGAGCACAGGCAGAGTAGATTGAGCATAATTCTTAAGGGCCATAGGATTTTTGGAATGGTAAATGAGCATTCCCAGGTGGCTCAGTGGTAAAGAATCTGCCTACAATGCAGGAGCCATGGATTTGATCCCTGCATCAGGAAGAACCCCTGGAGAAGGAAATGGTAACCCACGCCAGTAGTCTTGCCTGGGAAATCCATGGACAGAGGAGCCTGGCAGGCTTCAGTCCATGGGGTTGTACAGAGTTGGGACACAACTTAGTGACTGAGCACGCACCCAGGCAAGTGAGCATTGGCTTCAGTTTCAAATCACTGACTGCATTAGCCCCTAACAAGACAGTCAGCCTGTCCTTGGAAGCTTTGAATTCTCCTCTGTAGCTATGAAGTCTAGATTGCATTTTCTTCCATAAAAAGGCTATTCTATGTACATCAAAAGCCTGTTGTTGCCACCTTCATGAATTATCCTAGCTAGATCATCTGGTTAACTCGCTGCAGCTTCTGTGTCAGCACTTGCTGTTTCGCTTTGTACTTTTATGTTATGGACAATGGCTTCTTTCGTTAAACCTCATGAACCAACCTCTGTTATCTTTAAACTTTTCTTTTGCAGCTTCCTCACCTCGCTCAGCTTTCACAGAATTGGACAGAATTAGGGCCTTGCTCTGGATTAGGCCTAGGCTTGAGGGAATGTTGTGGCTGGTTTGATCTTCTATCCAGACCACTAAAACTTTCTCCGTATCAACAATAGGGCTGTTTCACTTCCTTATCATTCCTGTTTTATTGGAGTAGCACTTTTAATTTCCTTCAAGAATTTTTCCTTTTCATTCACAACTTGGCTTTCTGGCACAAGAGGCCTCATTTTCAGCCTATCTTGGCTTTCGATATGCCTTCCTCACTAAAATTAATCATGTCTAGCTTTTGATTTAAAGTGAGAGATATACAATTTTTCCTTTCACTTGAACACTTAGAGGCTGTTGCACTGTTATGAATTGGCCTAATTTCAATATTGTTGTGTCTCAGGGAATAGGGAGGCTTGAGAAGACGGGGAGAGACATGGGAACAGCCAGTTGGTCGAACAGTCAGAACACACAATATTTATTAGGTTCGTTGTCTTATATGGTTGTGATTTGTGGCACCCCAAAACAATTACAATAGGAACATCAGAGATCACTGATCACAGATCACCATAATAAATATAGTAATAGCCAAAAAAAACTTGAAATACTGTGAGAATTACCAAAATGTTGTACAGAAACATGAAGTGAGCAAATGCTATTGGGAAAATGGTGCTGATAGACTTGTCTGATGCAAAGTGAAAGTCGATCAGTTGTGTTTGACTCTTTACAACCCCATCCAACTATACAGTCCATGGAATTCTCTAGGCCAGAATACTGGAGTGGGTAGCCTTTCCCTTCTCCAGGGGATCTTTCCAACCCAGAAATCGAACTGGGGTCTCCTGCATTGCAGGCAGATTCTTTACCAACTGAGCTATCAGAATGCAGGGTAGCCACAAAACTTCATTTGTAAAAAATGCAATTATCTGCAAGGTATAATAAAGTACAGTAAAATGAGGTATGTCTGTATATTAGTTCCAGGTGTAAAACATAATAATTTGATATTTGTATGTATTGCAAAGTGATCACAGCAGTAAGTCCAGTTAACATCCAACACTGCATATAGTTATAAATTTATTTTTCTTGAGAACTCTTAAGAAGCACTCACTTAGCAACTGTCAAAGTACAATATAAATAAATATAGTCACCACCTTGTACATAGTATCCCCATGACTTGTTTAGTTTATAACTGGAAATTTGTACCTTTCGATTCCTTCACCTATTTCACTTACTCCCAACCCCTCCTCTGGCAGCCAGCAGTTTGTTCTGTGTATCTATGAGTTTGGTTGTATTTTTAGGGTTTTTTTCTTTTTGGTGGGAGGGATTCAACATATAGGTGGGATCATAGTGTATTTGTCTTTTTCTTTCTGACTTATTTTACATAGCACAATGCCTTCAAGGTACATTCGTACTGTTGCAAATGGCAAGATTTTATTATTTTTTAATATTCCATTGTGTGTATTAATATATACCACATTTTCTTTATCCATTTACCCATCAATGGACATTTAGCAATTGTTTTGGCTATTGAAAATAATGCTTAATGAACATCATTTTGAATTAGTGATTTTTATTTTTCAAATAAATACCCAGAAGTTGAATGCTGGACCATGTGGTAGTTCTGTTTTTAATTTTTGAGGAACCTCTGTACTATTTTCCATAGTGGCTGTACCACTTTACATCCCTACAAACACTGTACAACCTTTCTTTTTTCTCTACACCCTCTCCAACATTTGTTATTATTTTCTTTTTGGTAATAGCCATTCTGACTTAAGGCGTCAGAATGTGTAAGGTGATAAGGTATAAGGTGATATGTCATGGTAGTTTTCATTGGCATATCCCTGATTAGTGATGTTGAGAACATTTTCATGTACTTATTGACCAACTGTGTCTTCTTTGGAAAAATGTCTATTCAGATTCTCTTCACATTTTAAAAATCAGAACTCAAACTCAGTTGAGTTCTTGGTATACTTTGGATATTAACCTTTTATTGCATGTAAGATTTATAATTATTATCTCCCACTAGTATGTTGCCTTTTCATTTTGTTGATGGTTTCCTTTTCTGTGCAGAAGCCTTTTAGTTTGTCTTGTTTACTTTTATAATTAGTCCTACTTGTTTATTTTTTATTTTACTGTCTCTGCTCTTGATGTCAAATCCAAAAATTCATTGCCAGGACTGATGTCAAGCAGTTTACCATCGATGTTTTCTTTTAGAAGTTTTATAGTTTCAGGTCCTACATTCAAGTCTTTAATCCATTTTGATGTAAATTTGGTGTATGGTGTAAAGTAGTAGTCCAACTTCATTGTTTTCCATTGGCTGTCCAGTTTTTCCAAAACCACTTGTTGAAGAAGCTGTCTTTTCCTATTGTATATTTTTGCCTCCTTTGTCATAGATTAATTACCCATATAAGTGTGGATACATTTCTGGCTTCTCTATTCTGTTTCATGGCATGGTGTTTTTAATGCCAGTACAAAACTATTTTGATTATTATAGCTTTGTGGTACAGTTTGAAATTGGGGCACATGATGCCTTTATCTTTGTTCTTCTCCCTCAAGATTGCTCTGGCTATTCAGAGTCTTTTGTGTTTCCATACAAATGTTTTGAAATTACTTGTTCTATTTCTGTGAAAAATCTCATTGGAATTTTGATGGGGATTGCACTGAACCTGTAGATTGCTTCAGGTAGTATGGACATTTTAACAATAATAATTCTTCCAATCAATGAGCATGGAATATCTTTCCATTTCTTTGTATCATCTCCATTTTCTTTCATTAATATCTTGGTTTTTAGTGTATAGGACTTTCATCTCCTTGATTAAATTTATTCTTAAATATTTTATTCTTTTTGTTGCAGTTGTAAATAGGATGATTTTCTAGTGTTGATCTGCTAGTGAGTGGGGCCAGTTCCTGACACAGCTGGCTGTGGGGTGTCCCAAAGCTGTGCTGTCCTGCTCATGAGAGTTGCGTCCCAGGGTGGCTGGCTGAGGAGTCCAGGGTATCTTGGGGTTGGTGTTGGTCTGCTAAGGGGCTGAGGACTAGATGGTCCTGGGTCTGGTACTGGCCTGCTGTCATGTTGGTGGGGTCCTGTGTTGGCCTGAGGCATCCCCATACTGGTGCAGACAGACTGGGGGGTGGGGTGGGGTCCTCCAGGTAGCAAGACAGAAGGAGGATTCAAAACAGCACCTGCCAGCACCATATCTTTGTGGTAGTGTTCTTGGGGCTTGTCTTTCTAGTGCAGGGCCACTGGGCTGGGGTGCCTAATGTGGGGCTTGGCCCCTCATTCCTTGATGAGAACCTCTGCTATTGTAATTTTTCACCTGTTTGTGGGTCTCCCATCCAGGGGTATAGATCTTGACTCTACTATATCTCCTCCCTCCTACCTGTGTTGTACCCACCCCCCTTTGATGAGTCTACCTCAAGATTTGTAAATTTTGTTTATCTTTTCAAAGAGCAAATGTTTTTATTTTTGCTCTGAGTTTTGTTACTACCTTCCTTCTACTAGCTTTGGCTGTCATTTTCCCCCTGGTGCTTTGAGTTGCAAAATTAGGTTATTTACTTGAGATTTTTCTTGCTGCTTGATGTAGGCATTTATCCCTATGACAGTTCCTCTCAGAGCAGCTTTTACTGCATCTGATATGTTTTGATATATTTTCACTTTCCTCTCTTTTTTAATTTATCTTTTGATTTCCTCTTTGACCCATTGGTTGTTCAGTAGCATGTCTCTTCTCCACATATTTATGAATTTTCCAGTTTCTTCTTGTAATTGATTTTCTAGTCTCATCCCATTGTTGTTGAAGATACTTGATATGATTTCAATTGTCTTAAGTTTGTTAAGGTTTGTTTTGTGCCTAATATATGAACCCTCCTGGAAAACAGAATGTTCCATGTGTAGTCGAGGAGAATGTGTATTCTTTTGCTTTTGAATGGAATGTTCTGTGTATAATATATATGTTAAGTCCATCTGGTGTAATATGTTGTTTCAGGTCAATGTTTCCTTATTGATTTTCTGTCTGGGTGACCTATCCATTGATGTAAGTGGGGTGTTAAAATCCCCTATTTTTGTTTTGCCATCTTTTTCTCTCTTTAGGTCTGTAAATGTTTGCTTTATATATTTAGCTCCTCTTGTGTTGAGTGCATAAATATATACAAGTGGATGTCTGTTTTCTTCCCAAGATTAGGGAAGTTTTCAGCCATTATTGATTCAAATAGATGTCTGCTTCTTTCTCTCATTCTCTCTCCTTTCTCTGGGGTCCCTATTATGTGAATGTTAGTCTGCTTGAGGCCGTCCTTTAAGTCCCTTAAATGATCTGCACTTTTTTCATTCTGTTTTCTTCCTGCTGTTTTGTGCTGCTCCTCTTGGGTGATTTCCACTGTCCTGTCTTTGAATTCACTGGTAGTTTCTTTTGATTTATTTGGACTGCTGTTGAACCCCTCTCGTGTGTTTTTCAGTATCGTCGTCTTTGGGTCTTTGATGTCTATCACTAGTACTTTCTTATATTTTCTATCTCTTTTTAAAAGTTCTCACTGTGTTCATACATTCCTCTTTCAATGTTTATGAACATTACTTTGAACTCTTTATCAGGTAAATTATTGTGCTTCATTAAGGTTTTTTTCCCCCTAAGGTTTTATCTTGTGGAACATATTCCTCTATTCCTTCACCTTGTTTGATTCTGTGTTGGTTTCTATGCCTTAGAAGAAAGAGCCACTTCTCCCAGTCTTGAAGGGTTAGCCTTGTGTAGGAGATACATCTTATCATTCAATCCTTAGCTGTCTTAGCAGGTTCTTAGCTGTCTGTCAAACCTTTGTAACTGTCTAAGAGGCCTATTTTATTTTTAGTGGCTCCCAGTAGTTAAGGGTGTTGTAAGAACTACAAGTGATCTGAAAGGAAAGATCTTAGCACTGAGATTCAGACTGACAGGAAGCCTGGACTTCAGGCAACACCTTTTAAAGAATACAAGTATATGTAGTCCTATGGGACCACAAGTGTAAGCTCCATTGGCCACCAGAGCCAAGCATTCTAGAAATGTCCCTTGGGTAACAGTTGCAAAAATTGGGGCTTCAGATGAGTGTATAAGCGCCTTTCTGGGAGATACTGGCAAGGTATACTGAGGCAGAGGAAAAGAGAAAAGAGTGTGTCCACTGGCCTGTGTTTCCTGAGAGCATCTCCATCAGGCTCTAGATGTGTACCAAACCAGAAGTCTGCCCCTCGGATTGAAGCTCTAGGACAAGCAAATAGGCTTCTTTTGCAGAAAGACTGGGTGTGTGTTTCTGTCTGCTGTCTGTGCCATGCCCTGTGGGTAGTAGCCAAGAACTGGGTTTCCAGTTGTTACAGTCCTGTGGGATCCAGGAACACAAGCCCGCCTGGCCGTCAGAGCCCGGTGATCAAGGAGTATCCTCTGGGTGGAAACTGCAAAAACCAGGGTACCAGATGTGTATAAGAGCTCCCCTCTAGGAGATACTAGTGCTCTGGAGCATAGCAGAGGGATAGCACAAAGATAGCATCCATCCTCCAAGATCTCTGGAAGGGATTTAGTCAG
This sequence comes from Bubalus bubalis, assembly GCF_019923935.1. Lineage (NCBI taxonomy): Eukaryota > Metazoa > Chordata > Mammalia > Artiodactyla > Bovidae > Bubalus > Bubalus bubalis. The sequence continues at coordinate 47,374,720 of NC_059171.1, read as the reverse complement.
CCCTTAGATGTAGGTTTAATTAGAAGCTTGTCCCTCAGGCTACAGCTATAAGATAATAGGCTTCTTTCTTAGAAAGCCTGAGTCCTGGGTCTGTTGCTTATTACTGTGCTCTGGAAGGTGGGAGATGGTAGCCATTTAAAAACTCTCCATTGGCTCCAGTCCTGTGGGACACATGGCCCCACTGGTCTCCTCCAACATAGAGGTTCCTCTGATGGCAGCCACAGAAATCAGGCACCAGACAAGGATATAAGCTCCTTTCTGGATATACTAGTGAGCTGGACCGAGGTGAGCTGGAGAGTGCAGAAAGAATGTGTCCACTGGCCTGTTTACCAAGGGCACCTCCATAGGCCTCAAGATACATATGCCAAACCAGAAGGCTTCCCTTCAAGCCAAAACTTGCGAACATGCAGAAAGGTCTCTTTCACAGAGGTGTGTTTCAGTCTTCTGCCTGTACAGTACCCTGGAGATAGTAGTCTGCCAAGAGCTGTCTTGTCGATTGTTACTGTCCTGTGGGATCCAGGATCCAGAGCCAGGTGATTAAGTGGCATTCTCTGGGCAGCAGACCCCAAATTTGGGCACCAAGCCTAAAACTCAGGATACCAGATGCATATTTTCTCCAGAAGATATTTGCAGTCAGGAGCATAGCAGAGAGAGAGCACCACAATGGTGCTTACCAGCCAGCAGGCCCCTAGATGTGCATTAAATGAGATGGCTCAGGCTAAAGGCTTAAGATTCATGAATAAGCCTCTTTAACCTAGAGTCTGACTGCTTCTAACATACAGAAGGGCTGCTATTGCACTGAGCCCTGGGGTGGATGAGTCTGTATGTGAGTCCTTTAACAACTCTTTCTCAGATGGCTATAGCCTATTAGTCTCATGGACACAGGCCCCATTGGTTTTTTAGTCTTTTTTTTAAAATATTTATTTGGCTGTCCTGGGTCTTAGTTGTGGCACACAGGATCTTCGATCTTTGTTGAGGCATGCAGGATCTTCAGTTGCAGCATGTGGGATCTAGTCCCCTGACTAAGGATGGGACCTGGGCCCCTTGCATCGGGAGCGTGGAGTCTTAGCCACTGGACAACCAGGGAAGTCCCCTCCCCCATTGGCTTTCAAAGGTAGATTTGGGTCTTAGAAGCTGGGGTGCCCACTGTGGGGTTCAAATCCTTTACTCCTCAGGGAGATACTTTAGGTTTTGAATTCCCACAGTTGTGTGTTGCTGTGCCAGGAATGGGATTTATGGAGAGACTGTGTCCCAGCCTCTCCTGCCTGCTTTGATGGGGAACTTCTCTCATTCACCCAATGTGTAGCAGTTGCTTGGCTAGGTTTTAGCTTTTTTTTCAGAGGGAATTATTCCATATGTACTGCAGATCCAGGGTGTCCATGGGAGGAGATGAGTTCAGGCTCCCCTGTGTCGCCATCTTGAACCAGAACCCAAGCATTCATTTTTATGCCCTGGTCATGATTAGTCCAGCCAGGTAATTATTTTTGGTTCCCATTGCATCTCAGCTGCATTATGCCTAATACAACTTCTGTGAATAAATAAATCACTAAATAATATTCCTCTGAATATATTCCCAGAAATTGAGTTGTATAGAGATTATTTACTTAAAATCTAAGATACTAGTATATTTGATATGGAGAAGATATCAAAGAAAAATGAAATAATGGATTAGCATTTTGGGGGTAACATAAAAACATGCTTGTTGAGCTACACTACAAATTAACAGTATTTTCCACTGATATTCCTGAATATTTACCCTGTGATGGCCTGGATACTCTATTGGGATAGGAGATGAGGAATTGTTTTCACTCTAAGAGGTTTAAAATGTTGGGTAGGGGGGTTAAGAAATGTCAAGGCAACAGATAATACAGAATAAATGGCATAAAGAGTATGTTCCCAGTAATGCAGAGGAGTGCAGCTTAATCAAATTTAGCAGATATTGCCAGTTTTACAAAGAGACTATACTAATGTATACTCCCACTTGTATTATCTCTTTTTCATTTCAGCCATTCTGGTATAATGGAAAGGTATCACATTACCATTTTGCATTTCTTTGACAAAAAATGAAGTTGAGCAACTTTTTATGTATTTATCAACCAGTTGGATGTCCTCTTTTTTGAAATTTATTTTTAATTGGCGAATGGCTTTACAATATTGTGCTGGTCTCTGCCTTACATCGGCATGGGTCAGCCTTAGGTGTGTATATGTCCTCCTCTTCCTGAGCCTCCCTCCCACCTCCCACACCATCCCACCCTTCCCAGGTTGTCACAGGGCACCTGATTTGAGCTCCCTGTGTCACACAGCAAATTCCCAATGCCAGCCAGTTGGATCTCCTCTTACAAGGAATGTTCATTCAAATCTTTTACCCTTTTTTAATCTTGAGATTTATTGTTTGTTTATATTGATTTATAAGAGCTCTTTATATATTCACTTTATGAGTACTTGATCAGACATATGTATTGTAAGAATCTTTTCTCACTATAGCTTGCCCTTTCATTCTTTCAATACTGTGCTTTGAGCAGAACACCTTAAATTTAATTTAGTCCAATTTATAATTTTTGAAACGGTTAATGATTTTTTGTGTCTTATTAATAAATCTGTCTGGAATTCATAAATATATTTTATATGTATTTTTCTAATATCTGTATCAGTTTAAACTTGGACATACATCTCAAGATTTTATTTTTGTGTATGGTGAGAGGGTTGTTTCATTTTTTCCCCTAAGGGAGATAAAATTTTTTGATCAACACCATTTATTTAATCATCTTTACTGTACTGTAGTCTCCTAGTCATCAGTGACAGAATATATAGAGTTTTATTTTTTTATTCTTTTCCATTTTTCCTTGTCTGTTCTAGTGCCAATACCACACTAATTGATATAGCTTTATGACTGCTTTTGACAACTGCTAGTATAGGTCTTCTTGCTCTTATTTATTTTAGCAGTCAGCCTGTGTTCTCTCTCTCTCTCTCTATAATATTCAGTATTCTAATCTATGAACATTGCACATCCTTCCATTTATTTAGGGCTTCAACTTTTGTCAACAATATCCTTAGTTTTTAGATTTTTGTTGCAATTAGATAATACACAATTTGATGTCTACTTGTACTTTTTGAGTACAAAAGCTGGAAAATGTTAGAAATACCTGCAGAATTTTTAAATAATGTGGATTCTAGATACTACCTCAAAACTATGGCAGCAGTATCTTTGGGAGCAGGGCTCTGAGAGTCTACAGGACCTTTCAGATTTCACAATACTTTGGGTGAAAATGTAAAAAGTAGTGCAATTTTTTTGCATAATAATTTGGCAAATTTTATTGCATTAAATAGTCATACCTGTTAACCTTGCACTTATATATCTAGGAAGTTACTTTCTATGAATTATTTGTGCACATTTATAAATACCCATGGGGTTTCCCCAGTGACTCACAGGTAAAGAATCCACCTGCAGTGCAAGAGCCGCAGGAGACATGGCTTCAATCCCTGGGTCAGGAAGATCCCCTGGAGGAGGGCATGGCAACCCACTCCAGTATTCTTGCCTGGAGAATCCCATGGACAGAGGAGCCTGGCGGGCTACAGTCCATAGGGTGTCGAAGAGTTGGACATGACTGAGTGACTTAGCACGCACAAGGTCCTCCCATGTTTGCGTGCACATCTTTAGCCAAGATGGATTCTAGAGAAGAGGTCTATGGGTAGTTGCATCACTTACTATGAGGTGGTGCCCCCTCCCCTCCCCACTCTCTTTTGACCTCCAAGGAGCACATGTATAGTCAGGGTGGTTTCCTTAACTTTGAGAATGAGGAATATATGGTCTTTTATCTGGTCAATTCCAGCCTCCTCCATCATCCTGCTATTATGGAGGTTTTGTTCAGCCTGAGGCCCTTCTATCTCCTGCCTCAATCCTGTTCCTTACTGTTCAAGTCAAAATCACCCAACAGCACCTTTATCTCAGCAGCCCCCCAACCCCACCCTGGGAATTATGACCTTCTCAGGGCCAAGACTCTGTCAGCACCTTGCTCCAGGCTGGGCACACAGTGGGTCTTCAGTACATGAGGAAAGATTACATGCCAAAGGGAACTATTTTTTCAGCATCTCATTTTCTTTAAAGTCTGTTGATGTTAGGCTGTTTGGAGCAGTCTGTTGTTTTTCCTGGTTCCTGCATTTCCCTTTGTTTTTCATGGAACGCGTAGCACTGATTTCCTGTAAGGCTTTGCAAATAAATATCAAGGTCGGGCTGGGAGCGTTGCTGGAGTGATCCTGTCACCTTTTGATTGCACCGGGCCAAGAAATGCTTTCAACCCCAGAGGGCAGAAGTTTTTCAAAACAAGACTGTTCCAATAAGGGCGTGGGCTTCCTCCATCAGTGCAGACACCCGCCTGCTTGCATTTTAACAACTTGGAGAAGAATGGAAACTCTGCAAAACCCTTGGTATTTTTGAACCACTGAGTTGGTTAGGTGATGGGGCCTGTGGTGATTTCTCAGTGAGAGGTTGGTATAGACAGGAGCATGGTGGGAAGTGGTGAAAGAGGCCTCTTCAACTCAAACCTCCTCTCCCCTTCTTCCTTCACCCCAGGGGCTGTCCAGGGCTCACAGAGCCTTTGATCCCTGTGACTTGTGGGGGGTGGGGTGGGAGAGCTGTCCAGACCTGCACAGCAAAGCGAGGGCAAGTGCAGGAGGGTACTGTTCAATGGTTTAGTTCTTTTGAACGTCCTAGTTGACACAACAAACCCTCCCCTTCTCCTCCTTCACGCTCTGTCTTGGTTTTTCTTCTCTTGTCTTTTCCTCTTCTTTAGTACTTTGCCATCTGTCTGAGGTGAGCTCTATGCTTGTAAACAGGGAAATGCAAGGGACACTGTCAGAGGGGTTTTGCATTTAAGGACCTTGGTGCACCCTCTGGGTACCTGGTTCATCCCTGAGGATGCAGTGTTCCTTAAGGAGAGGTGCAAGGAGTGAGAATTTGTGGGGACCCTTGTCCTCCTGGAGATGTTACCTGAAAACTGGGTTTGCCTCTTCTTGGGTGTTGAGCCAATAGACACAATCAAACCAAAGAAGGGAAAAAGGAGGGATTTATTATTACTTGCAGCCAATAAGAAGAAGCCTGGGGATATTTCCCAAAGCAGGGCCTCCCTGCACAGCAAAACAGGGGGGTATTTTACGCTAAGGGTCCATGCATGTTAATGAATGGGTTTGGGCAGTATATGCATATTCATGAAGAGGGTTGAGCAGAGCAGAATTCAGCATAAAATTGGAGCAGACATCTACAGAGTTCAGACTTTAGTTGCCTCAGGTCAGGAGGGTCAACATCATCATTCTGTCCTTTCCCCATGGATGAGGGCGTTAGTTCCTTCAAGAATTCAGATATATTCTTCTGTATATCCCTTGAGGAGACATAGGACTCTGCTTTGTCACTGCACTTTGTTTGGCTGCCTTTTCTCTGTTCCTTCATTCCCCTAAGATCATTGATCATTGAGACCTGTTCAAGGTCAAGCATGTGGCCTGGCTTACGTCACAAAATGCTGAGACCAACATGGCCCTCTTTTGTCAAGAAAGCCATTCCTAGTTCTCTTTCTCTGGGGACCCTGTGATCCATCTGCTTACAGTATTACAAAGGTCCCATCCCCTGTCTCCCACCCAGGTTATGTTTTTAGAGGATGATAGTAAGGGTCTCCACAGAAGGGTTTAGCTTCTTTAAAAACTCCTTCAGCCAATACCCCACCCCCCATTTTGAAATGGAAAACTGCCATTTTCTCAATTACACGTAAAGGGCTTCAGCCTGATTGATGCATGTCTTGGAACCATCAGGGAAACCTGGTTGCAATTCTGGCTCCTTTAAACAAGTCAGTGCAAAACACACACGCACACACACTCACAAACAGCAAAGTCTTCCAGGTTTGGATTAGAAAATTTAGAAAGAACCAACACCTTCCACACACACACACACACACACACACACACACACACAAAACCAACACCTTAAACACACACACACACATTAGAGAGAAAATTTAGAAAGAACCAACACTTTCCCCTTAGCTATAATCCTGACTAGATTTTACACAACTTTATACCTGGCTGGATCCAACAATATCCTTTCCAGTGTTGACTGGAGGTGGGGGAGGGCGTCAGCAAGAGAACCTTGGAAGCTGGCCCTACATACTCAGACTTGCCCCGCCTCTGGGACACCTGCTGTGTGGGTTCTGAGTTTCTATCCCCAGGGCTGCCCTAGGACAGACCCTCCTTCCATCTTGCTTGGGTTATTGCAACCACCTCTTGCATGTGTCCCAGCAACAGTTATTATACATCTCTCTCTCGTTAATCTGGGGAGGACTGGAGTCTAGGTTTAGCAGCCTGAATGCTTTGTGCTAAGTCACTTCAGTTATGTCTGACTCTTTGTGACCCTGTGGACTGTAGCCTGCTAGGCTCCCCTGTCCATGGGGATTCTCCAGGCAAGAATACTGGAATGGGTTGCCATTTCCTCCTCCAGGGGATCTTCCAGACCCAAGGATTGAACCCACAGTTCTTCCGTCTCTGCATTGGTAGGTGGGTTCTTTACCACTAGTGCCACCTGGGAAGCCCTATCAGCTTCTTCTTCTCTTATTTCATCCAGGCCAGTGAAAATGTCATTCCTTTAATGACACCTGTTTCCCCAGCCAACACTCACCACTCTCGCCTCTGGGCTTCCATCGTAAATTAAAATCCTTTGCCACAGTTGCCCCCCTAGATTTCCAGTATTCTTGCAGTCCAGTGAGGCCCTCATCGTAGTCTGCATTTTCTCACATCATCTGTTTTCTCACTAGATGGCCAGCCCCCCAGGGACACCCCTGACACCAGGCAGAACTCTTCATTCGCAGAAGGAATTCCTTAGATTCTGGGATGGAATTGAGTTGGGGGTCATAAGGATTTTGGGGGCACAGGCACGGCCAACCAGGAATCAGAATGGCTTGGAGAGGAGGAGCCAGGAGCTGGGAACAGACTCTTCACACACAGCCCAGCCTTGCGGGGAGCTGCACTAGGTGGGGGCCTTTCCCTCACACCTGGTCCACAGCAGCGGCTCTCTGCCTTGGCTGCCGCTCAAGCACCAACCTAGACAAGTTCAATGAGACTCGCTAGGGAGGAAAGGGCAGGGCGGGGGTGGGGCATGAACTGGGAGATTGGGATTGACACACATATACTATGATACTATGTATAAAATAGATAGGGCTCCCCAGGTGGCTCAGTAGTGAAGACCTTGCCTGCCAATGCAGGAGACACCAATTCGATTCCTGGGTCAGGAAGATCTTCCCTAGGAAGATCTGCTGGAGGAGGAAATGGCAACCCACTCCAGTATTCTTGCCTGGAAGATCCCATGTACAGAGGAGCCTGGTAGGCTGCATCCCACGGGGTCACAAAGAGTTGGACAGGTAACGGAGCACGCATGCATGCACATAAAATAGAAAACAGATGAGGACCTACTGTATAGCACAGGGAACTCTACTTACTGCTCTGCGGTGACCTGAATGGAAAGGAAGTCCAAAAGGGAGGGGATATATGGATATGTACAGTTGATTCATTTTGATGTGCAGTAGAAACTGACGCAACATTGTAAAGCAACTATATTCCAATAAAAATTAATTTAAAAGAATTTATAGGGAGGGGCTCAGGGAGTTTTCTGAGCACCCAGGTGGTTTCAAGGGGCAGCCCTTTGAGAACCGCTGCTGCTGCTGCTGCTGCTGCTAAGTCGCTTCAGTCGTGTTCGACTCTGTGTGACCCCATACACGGCAGCCCACCAGGCTCCCCCGTCCCTGGGATTCTCCAGGCAAGAACACTGGAGTGGGTTGCCATTTCCTTCTCCAATGCATGAAAGTGTTGAGAAGCACTAGCAGAAGAAAATTAGAGCTTGTGGTTGGGTGGGGTGAGGGTGAGGCTCCAATTTTAGGGAGTTCCCAGAGGTCCCTGCAGAGTCCTGCTGAAGGGGTAGCAGACAGAGGAACAAGGTAGGGGCGAGTTGGTGGACAGCACCAGGAAATCACCCAGGCAGCTGATCGCCTTTCACACCCGCTGGGCATGCTGTCATCTGTGGACCCTGCGGCTTTATATCAAGCCATGAAAGAAGGTGGGGTAGGCCATGGAGTGCTGGGAGCAGAAGAGGGAAGTGGGGGGAATCCATCATCAGGAAGGTCAGTCTAGCTATGGTCCCAGGCAGTAAACTCACCCAGACAAGCCCACAAACCCAGAACGAAACCACGGTGTAGTGTGTAGCCGCTAATGCACTACCTCTGGGCACACTCTGTCCCTCTACCAGAAAGTTCACTCCTAAGGGCATTCCTCTGGAAGAGGATCCAGTTTTCTTCTGTTGCCAATAAAAATCCCCAGCGCTGTTCTTTCTCCTTCGCTTCCTTCTATTGCTTCTGACAGAGTTTGCCAGTTAGCTGAGGTCAGGATTTCCTTTTTACAAACAACCTGCTTTCAGTCAGTGGGGCCAAAAGGTTTCCTAAATTACAAACTCTTTCATTTCTTCTGCCACAAGTTCGCCTGTCAGTTTGGATAATTGCACAGAGCAGAGAGAAATGGAAACCTTTCTGAGAGACACTGAAAGAAGGAAGTGCTGTTGTTAGTTCTCTCCTTTCGGATTGTCAAAAATCCATCCTCAGCAGGATGGACAGGGTGACGTGAGTCAGCCGAAGATTTTGTGCCTGTGGGGACTGTTGGGGGGGGGGTCCCAGGATCTGGGAGGGAATTTCTCAGAGGTCTTAAATGAACACCCAGTGTTCATGGGCCCATCTCCACATTCTGTTAAGCAAATGCGCGTGTGCTAATTTGCTTCAGTTGTGTCCGACTCTTTGTGACCCTGTGGACTGTAGCCCGCCAGGCTCCTTTGTCCATGGGATTCTCCAGGCAAGAATACTGGAGTGGGTTACCATTCCCTTCTCCAGGGGATCTTTGCGACCCAAGGATGGAACCCTGGTCCTCCTGCGTTGCAGGCAGATTCTTTATCATCTGAGCCACCAGGGAAGCTCCTTCAGCAAATGGCCTCCTTTATATTCAGTTGAATTGGGGAACATGCAAGCCCTATTCCAGTTTTGAAAAGCAAATTTTAAAAGTTATTACAAAATGTACGTGCTTGGGACATGTGTATATGCTGATTAGGAGTCAAATCTTAAACCAATCTCTTGAAGGATAGCATAGAATTGAAGTGCTATGAGCATTCAGACCTCACTGAACAATTGTATTAACTGGACAGGATGTGAGATACTCCCTGAAAATGGAAAGGGCTGCCTAAGCCCTGGTGTGGTGTGATGGAGCCAGAGGAAAAGTCAGCTTGTACTGACCTGAGAGCCTGTGATCTTTTCATGAGTCTGTGTTGTATCCAAGAGTCGCTCAGAGCCGTGACTGCCTGATTAGGCTGTGACCTCTTAGGCAGACCATTTAACCTGAGTTTTGTAATCTGTAAAATAAAAGGGGCTCTGCTGGACACTACTTAGGTCTCTCATCTAAGTCTAGTTTAATGTTGAATCAGGGGCCCCAGTAAAGGGTCCTCCAGGCTGTGTGTGCTCATGCAGGGGGCTGAGAACCTCTGGTCCTGTCTTCTTGCTTTTCTGTCTTCCATAGAGGGGGAACAGCCAAGCTTGTGGGTAATAAAAGCAGTAAGTCTGAAGTTGTCCTTGGAGGTGAAGGACAGTTCCCATCCTCACCTTTCCCTCTCCTGGCTACTCAGACCCACACTCCCTGTGCTCCTGTAGTCCTGTGGCCTCTCTCCTGTGCTCTCCTTCTCCCCACTCTGCTCAGGCCAGCTTCAGCCTGCAGGGCTCAGCTTCGGGGCAGGGTTTCTTGCCTGCCCTGCTTGCCCTACCTTGCATGTCCACAGGACTGCTCACACAAGTCTCCTTTATCATTGTGATTCTTTTTTCCTAAAATTTATTCATTTATTAAGGGCTGCGCTGGGTCTTCATTTCCACTCAGGGGCTCTTCGTTGTTTTGAGGGGACTTTCTCTAGTTGCGGTGCATGGGCTTTTCTGCCGTGGCTTCTCCTGTTGTGGAGCAGGGCTGTAGGGCACAAGGGCTCAGTAGTTGTGGCAGGAGGGATTAGTGTGCCGCAGGATGTGGGATCTTAGTTTCCCCTGACCAGGGATTGAACTCGTGTCCCTGCATTGGCAGATGGATTCTTAACCACTGGACCACCAGAGAAGTCTTTTTTTTTTTTTCTAATTAATTTTCATTGGAGTATAATTGCTTTACAATGTTGTTAGTCTCTACTGTACAGTAAAATGAATCAGCCACACATAGACATATATACCCTTCCTTCTGGATTTCCTTTCCATTTAGGAAACAGGATGAAAAACTCGTTAATTCCTGACCTCAAGCATTGGGATGGTGGCTATTAAAAAAGAATTGCTACTCAATGGTTTTCTTTTTCATCCTGTTTCCTAGACTTAGGCCTACCTGGTGGCTCAGACTGTAAAGACTCTGCCTGTAGTGTAGGAGACCCAGGTTTGATCCCTGGGTTGGGAAAATTCCCTGGTGAAGGAAATATCAACCCACTCCAGTATTCTTGCCCAGAGAATCCCATGAACAGAGGAGACTGCTGAGCTACAGTTTGAGCTATGACTAAGTGACTAACATTGTAACTTTCACTTTCCTTGACTAGTCCAGAAAAATGTTATCCCCTTGTAAATGGTCTGTGCCATCAAAGAGCTGATTCTTTAGTTAGAAAAAAAAAAAATGTCTATGAATACTTAGCAAGCATATGAATGAACAGCATTCAATAATTTGCCAAGTGGTATCCCAAGCACTTTATTCATATGAATTTACTTGGTCTTCATTGTAATGGTCTGAAGTGATAGTCACTCAGTTGTGTCCAACTCTGCGACCCCATGGACTATAGCCTGCCAGATTCCTTTGTCTATGGAATTCTCCAGGCAAGAATACTGAAGTGGGTTGCCATTTCCTTCTCCAATGGTCTGAAGTAGGTATTATTGTTATCCCCATTTTACAGATGAGGAAACTAGGGCACAGTGACGTTAACTTGGCAAGATAAAATGGGGAAGCCAGGATTTGAACCCAGGCAACCTGCCTGCAGAGGCCAGTACACCACTGGGTGTACTATCTGACAGTGGGTGGGGAGACGCCTTACTCTGGGGGTGTCCACTTTCCTCGTGTCCCACTGCTCATCTCTTTCAACTCCTCAGCCAGTGCTGCTGTTGCTATTGCTAAAAATAAATCCAAGTGTTCTTTTTCCCATCCTAATCTGAATCTGGCTGCTGCTGGCCTGGGCCTTGCTGTTGGCCTAATGACTCATTTCCCCAGTTCTTCTCTTGCCCTTCTATAGTCCACTCTCCACCCAGCAGCCAGAGTGGTCATTTCAAAGAATGTATCAGATTGGGTCACAGCCCTGTGTAGACCTCTCGGTGGCTAGTCTTTGCAAAATCATCTCTTCTTGGACCCATGAATGTGATTCTCACTCCGAGCACACAATAAATAGAAGTCTTCTCCTCCAAGGACCTTTGTGCCTCTCTTTTCTACCCCTCATCTTCACATGCGGCCTGCTTCTTAGTAGTTGGTCTCAGTTCATCTGTCTCAGCTCTGTCTGTCCTTTCCAGGGAAGCCCTGTCACTTACATATATTCCCTGTTTTAATTTTCCACAAAGAACCTTTCCAACTGAATATATCTCATTCATTCCCTCATTCACTCATGTGTCTGTTCACGCCTACTCTGATGTAAACTCCATCCACATTGAGGAGGGTATTATGAAGTCAGTAAGACTATGGACATTGGAGGTGGGAGCAGTTCAAGAGAAGGAGCTAGCACTGTGTGCCAGGATGGGAAAGAAGGTTCTGCAAGGAAGGCTCTGGAGCTGAACATGGCTTGGGTGGCTGGAGGGTGGAGGAAGTCACTGATGGCAGTGGGCAAGCCCTGAGTAGAGGTGAGGCAAGGATTCTTAGGGGCTGTTTGGTCTATTAAAGAGCTCAGTTAACATGGACCGAAAGTTTGTTCATAATAAGAATAAGGAGAGACGATGTTGCAAAGAAAGTAGAGACTGTATCTGAAAAGTCTAGAATGGCAGGGAGAGAAATGTGGCCTCTCATCTATGGACCAAAGGGTATCATGTTAGAAGTAGCACTTTAGAAAATCCATCCTTTGAGGGTATGCTCTCCATTTGACTCTTTTTCATACTTTCTTCACCTGAGACCTAAAAGTCCCTCCACTCCCCACCCCTGCCTACAGACATTCTCCAAATGTCTCACTCTCGGGCAACCGAGCATGCACAGACACTTCATTATTCAAGCCACTTGGCCAAACCTGTGCATGTGAAAAATGAATGTCCTGGGCCTGATGAATGAGTCAGACCACTGCATGTTTGATGTTCATGTGTTCTGTATGTGTGAATGTTGTGTTTCTAAGATGAAATTCCAGGAGGAAGCAAGTTGTGCTGTTATATAGCTCTTTGTCAGTGATGAAGCTGGCCAAATCTTAGAGATGTATGTTGTGGGCGTTCTTTACAGATGAAATGGAATGGAAACTAGTTTCCATTGCTGTCCCTTGGGTATTGAAGTGGCTAAATCTATGCTCTGACATCCAAGATACCTGATGCTGAATTCGGTTCCATAGCAGATAAATCTGAGTGAAGGTCTTGTTTATATAGTTTCAGAGGAAGTAAAAGGCTTTTCCATTCATCTGTTCTTAATGGTGATCAAAGAGACAGCTGTTCTTCTTAGCTTAGTTCCTTGCAAGGGCTGATAAAGCATTACTACAGTTGCTCCATACAGCTTTCTTTTGTTGGACTATGAGTGTTCTAACACCACCAAGATCCTGCTATTTTACAGAACCAAAAGAGGAAGAAAACACTGACAGGGAGCTTACAGTACTTCACAAATCAGTTTTATTAATTTAAACACAAATTGAAGAAAAAGTCTGTACACAGTTGTGGACACAACACACCTTTATACAGTAAGGCCAAGATAAACTTCTGTCTTTTCAGTTTGCAGAGTACAAAAACATAAAATGGAAAGGCTAAAAAACTGTTGACTTCTGTTTGCTTCAAGCAAGAGAAGAAAAAACAACTGAATTCAATGATTAAACAATTTGGAGATATTCACGACTGACTAATTCTAGCAGCAACATGAAACCTTAGGAAAAGGATAGGGCAGCTCTGTAGCTACTTTGGGTCAAAGCTGGTGGGTTTTTTTCCCTCCAATATACTATTAAAGAAAATTCATCCAAAAAGTAATTTCATGACAATGGAAGGCCTTTAGATGAGAGAAACTAGTGTCTAGATAAACGGATGGATTACTTCTGGCTAAACTTTTTTGGGGGTATTACAAAGGTGACAAACTTCATTTCTCAGATTTACGCTTGTCGTATAATTAGGACGGGGGGAAAAGAGTGGCATTATTTTCTTGGTGATGATGACTGGATCATGGCCCACTGCTGGCAATGAACTTTTCTGGTGGGGGGGTGGAGGGAAAGAGAAAGAACATGAATGTAAGGAAGTAATACAAAGTTGTGCTGATTTGCAGATATGTGGTCATGGCCTTCCTTAAACAAGAAAATATATCATCTGGACACATGATAGTGTCCCTTTGCTAGTGTCCAATTCACGACCCATTTATAAAATCTATCCATCATCTACCTTCTTTCTGTGGGAAGAAGCATTTGAATAACTGTCCTTTGCCAAATAGTTACACTGCATTAATGCTAAAAATGAAAAAGTGAGGTTGTAAGAGGACTTGTCTCCCCCTCCCCCCACCCCAGTTGTTTTTAAGACACTGATGTGTTATTTACCAAGGCCCTCCTAACAGCATTAAAAAAAAAAAAAAGTACAGATTGGGGAAAAAAATTAGAAATCAAAATCCTATTGACACTTGACATCCATGCTTTTGGTCTTGACAACATGATCTAAAAAAAAAAAAAAAATCCATTATCTACATATTTATACCCAGTACTTGGAGAAGGCCCTGCGTGTCTGTGCCGGCCCTCCTCATACTTCACTATCAAGGCATTGCTACCTTTCAATATCATTTTTCTAAACAATATGTAAAAGAAATCATCCATTATTACAAATTTACACCAAAAATTCTTTCTGTACATGATTGTCTCAGTGATGTACATATTATACGTTTAAATAAGACATATTTTAAACTACTTTGCAATGTGCTAAAATTCAAAGTACTTGCTGTGTCATGAGGCCAGGGCCTTCGATCGCTTCTGTCATGCTACTGTCTCTTCAGTTATCTGATGTCAAAAGTCTGTTTGCGTGAACTGTATGGTTCTTGAATTATACCTCGATAAAGCTGTTTTTTTTTTCTTTAAAAGTCTGTTCATAAATAAGTAGAGATGTACAGAAGACCCTGGGTATGAGACACCAGAAAAAGTAAACCTTTACAAGAAAAATCCCCCCACTGGTACTCAGGAAACCCATTTCAGTCTTTGTTGTGCAATCAAGTTTGCTGTATTGGAGAAGCTGTTTTATGTCACATTGAAGATGCTAGAAACATAAAGCGTCTGCAGGTCCTTTCTTCACAGGTTCGAACCATGGTTAGTTAATGTGGCCAAGACACACTACATTGTGCTAGAACATTCTCATGGCTTATTTGCAATGGATTCACAGTACTAGGAGTCAACAGCTGTTCTGAAGAAAGGGGTGTGGTGTCCTTCATTTCCCACAGAGGTGGAGGCGAGGACCCACAGCAGCTGGGTGTTAAAATGCTGAAATGTTAATTTGGAGTCTGGCGCCCAGTTGGGACTCAGCTTGGTGGATGTGTCCCCCGGTCACAGGGCGGCTGTGCAGCTTCAAAGTGCTAGGTGACTGTTACAGGTACTCCAGTTCCAAGGCATGATGTAGGGCCATGAGGTCCGAGTGACTGGAGACCCTCCAGAAGGGCATGGCGTGCTGCGGAGGGGCAGACAATGTGGTGAGGATGGGGAACGTGCCCAGCACCAGCCCAGAAAGGCTGCTCTGTCAGTCCACTCCACTGCCCAACCCCCTTTATTCCGAACTGTGAACACTGCCCATTAAGATCTCAACATCACATCTGTTTAAAACAAAATCCAAACTTACTCCTCCCCTAAGGATGCCAGAGTGCATTTTAAAATGCAATTCGGGAGTCTGTTTTTTTTTTAAGAAGGTGATGGGTATTTCTCAAGCAGACCTACACTGCCGCTTGAATGCTTATTCCAAACTTCAAATAAAACCCAGTACCTGTGAACAAAAATGTGTCAAATATTTGCCTTTCAAAATCTGGATCCACTGGAGCTTTCATGCTGCAAGTTTAAGCGGTTTTCCTTAGTTGGTAGTATTTTACATTTTGCAAACTTTGATTTTAGTTCTAAAATCAAAATTTGATTGAAACAAATAGTTGTTTCATTTATTTCCATCAGGCATTGTTCACACTGACCTTGAAACAATATGAGAACATTTTAAATGAACATCTAAGGTAGTTTTTTCAGCTTTTTTGTAGTTGTTTAAAACATCAATCTAAAAATCTTCCTTAAATGATGGAGCTATCTTTGTAAAACATCTGAATTAACCAGAGACAAGAAAAACAGCCCCCTTCCCCGGCAAGAGCTTCATCATCCATGAAAGATAAAAACATGATTGATTATCAACTTTACAGCTCAAAAACATTATAATATGTATGAGCAAAATCTTAGATAAGAGACAGATAATCACCACCTTTCAGAGAATAAAATTCTATTAAGCCCACAGAAAAGTTTTTTTTTTTTTACACAAAAAGTGAAGGTCTGAGTATAATTTGCGATTATAGTTCTAGGGGGTTTTTAAACAATTCAGACTATTAGAATATGGCATGAAAACAAATAGAATTTTGAACTGAGGAGTTTTGGGGGGACTATCTAAGTGACAGTAGAAGCTACTGTTTTGGTATAGATCACATACCTGTTGTTATTCCGGGGATGCAAAATATTGTTACTTATTGTCAATGTCTTTGTCTCAAGTGATCTGCTAAAAACATATACCATAGTCCAATATCACATGTAGGCCTTTCTGGATTCTATACTATTTTAGGGTATCTCTATTTTCGTTATCCTTAAATAAGAGATCTTTTTTCAAATATTTATCATGTTCCACTTTAAACATATACTGTACTATTTTGCATTCATTCATTAGAGATTTTTGTGTTTGCGAGCATGGCATAGAAGACATCCCTGACCCACCCTTTCCCAGTCTGTGGTTGAGTAGCAGACATGAACGGCAATCATGCAAGTTCACCTCAAAGGAGTAGGAGGAGGTGACTCCCTTTGCCTGGGGAACAGAAGGAGACACTTGGTAAGAGGATAGGTAATAACTGAGCTAGTTATGAAAGAATGATCATTCAGAAGAGCACTGTAATGGCTGTGTGTGTGAAGGGGCAGAGGATAAAGGACCCCAAGCTCATTGTTCGAATACTAGCTGTATGAGAGAAAGACATGGCTCTGATATTATTGGCTGCAGGAGTCAAATGGTGCAAGACCTGGTTAGTCCTGTTAAAGAGGACTATCCTATTGATAGTTATTAAGAACATTTAATATTGAGTAATTATAAGAAGACTGAGTCTAGGGAAGAGAACAGGGGATTCAAACATGTGTTAACAAATAATTATATTGCAAAATAACATTTTCTCTAAGTAGGCACATACCAATGTGAAGCTTTTATG
This sequence comes from Bubalus bubalis, assembly GCF_019923935.1. NCBI lineage: Eukaryota > Metazoa > Chordata > Mammalia > Artiodactyla > Bovidae > Bubalus > Bubalus bubalis. The sequence goes on along the minus strand of NC_059171.1, from coordinate 47,358,094 downwards.
GATCAACAAGAGCTTCCCAGGCCCAGTAAGTGCAAAGTAAATAATTTTTTTTCCTGAATCAGTGTTTACCTTGGAACAAATATTTCTTATATCAAATCAGAGAGTGATGGTGGCAAACCAGGAAAAGAAAAGCAGGTTCTAGAATGAGGAGACCTGGGTTATACTCTCAACTCTGACTTTAGTAACATGACTTTGAATCATGACATCTCCTTGGAGCCCTAGTTTGTTTATTTGTAAAGTAACAGTTTAGGGGAAATGACTCAGGGTTGCTCCTAGGTTTAATAAAGTCAATAACTTTTTCATTAAAGTATTACTTGCTCAGCACTATAGCTAGAGCGGATTTATAAAATAATATACATACATAACATATCCTCCCACTGCCAAGAACCAGCAGGCAAGACATATCTGCTGAAACTTTTTTATTACAATGTAAGGCAGTGTGGGATTAAGGATCAAAATGACCTAGCCAGCACATCAAGTAAGAAAAATAAAAGCATCAGAATTGGAAAGGAAGAAGTAAAACTATTTGCAGATGACATAATTTTATGTATAGAAAATCCTAAAGACACCAACAAAAAACTGTTAGACCTAATCAATGAATTCAACAAAGTTGCAGGATACAAAATTAGCCTACAAAAATCAGCATTTCTATACACTAAGACCAAATTATCCAATAATAAAGTGATTCCATTTACAACATCAAAAACAGTAAAAGTGAAGGATTTCTACACGGAAAACTATAAGACACAGATGAAAGAAATTGACACAAATAATAAATGGAAAGGTATGTCAAGCTCATGATTAGAACAAATGTTGTGAAAATGTTCATTCTGTGTGTGCGTCCTTAGTTGCTCAGTCGTGTCTGACTGTGACTCCATGCCTGTAGCCCACCAGGCTCCTCTGTCCATGGGATTTACCAGGCAAGAGTACTGGAGTGGGTTGCCATTGCCTCCTCCAGGGGATATTCCCAACCCAGGGACAGAACCCAGATCTCCTGCATTGCAGGCAGTCTCTGTACTCTTCCGAGCCACCATCTACAGATTCAGTGCAATCTCTGTCAAAGTTCCAATAGCGATTTTTACAGAAGTAGAAAAAACAATCCTAAAATGTACATGGAGCTAAAAGACCTCAAATTGCTAAACCAATCCTGAGAAAGCACAAAGTGGGAGGCATCACACTTCCTGATTTCAGGCTGTATGATAAAGCTGTGGTAATCAAAACAGTATATAATAGAATAAAAACAGAAAATGGAACAGAATCAACAGCTCAGAACAAAGCCATGTATATATGCTTAACTCCCTTAATATAAGGGAGAAAAGAATACTCAATGGAGAAAAGATGGTCTCTTCAATAAATGTTGCTGGGAATACTGGCTATTCACATATAAAAGAAGGAAACAACCTAAAAGGGACTCAAGACTTCAATAAGACCAAGAACCGTAAAACTCCTGTAAGAAAACACTGGGGAAAAACTCCTTGACATCAGCCTTGGTAATGATCTTTTGGATATGACACCTAAAGCACAAGCAAACTAAATAAACATGAAGACTAGATCAAACTAAAAAGTTTCTGCACAGCAAAAGAAATGATTGACAAAATGAAAAGATAAATTGGGCAGAATAGACATTTTTGTAAAGAAAATATACAGATGGCCAACAAGTATGTGAAGTAGTGCTCACCATTACTAATTAGGGAAATACAAATCAAAATCACAATGAGATAATCACCTCACACCTGTTAAACAGCCTTCATCAAAAAGATAAGGGGTAACAGATGCTGATGAGGAGGTAGGGAAAAGGGAACCCTTATGCACTGTTGGTCAGAATGTAAACTGGTATTATCAGTATGGAAACGAGTCTGGCGGTTCCTTAAAAAATTAAAAACGTAACTACCACATGACTAAACAATCCCACTTCTGGGTATATACATGCCCAAAGGAAATGAAAATAATATGTTGAACAGATACCTGCATCTTCATAGCAGAACTATTACCATACTCATGATATGGAAACAACCTAAGTGTCCATCAACAGATGAATGGATAAAGACATGGTGAGATTACACCACATACATATGCAGATACTCAGATGGATGAAATGGAACTTAATGGACATGAATTTGAGCAAACTCGGGAAGACAAAGGAGCCTGGTGTGCTACAATCAATGGGGTGGCAAAGAGTCATACAGGACTTAACGAATGAACAGCAACATGGAGATACTCCATCCCATAACTAGAGCCCTGAAACCAAAACAGTTAACAATAATAGCCTAAACTGATGTGTGTGTGACTAGTTTATCGAGATTAAGCATATATTGAGAAAAATGGGCACCAAGACTTAAATTTTGGGAAGCAGCACATGTTTTGGGGTCATTGGAACCAAAATATTCCCTAATGGGAAGATAACACATCCTTTCCGTTCCTCTTGCCCACATGTGCAGTTTTCCAAATTTCCTTCTGCCACCTTTCCTGTCTGGTATTTTGTGTTTATCCCTTCTGGTTATACATAAGATCAGCAATACAAAAAGCTCGGCGTGTGAACATTCATGTGTAATTTGAATTTTGCTGAATTATTAAAAAATATTTCAAAACCATAAAAGCACATAGCCTTTGCCCTAGGCATTACACTTCTAAGAATTTATCCCACAAATGTATTGATACTTGCCCACACATGAACCACATAAGAACTGTCTGTAATAGTAAATACTGGAAACCACCAAAATGTTGAGCCCCAGGGGACTTGTTAAATTATAGCACATCAATGTAATGAAATTCTGATGTGGTCATTTATAAGCATTAGAGATACAGAGCTCCATGTGCTTCCTGATATGAAATAACTACCAGGATATATATTAAGTGAAAAAAAAAAGGTATAGAAAAAAGTATATAATTTGTATAAAAAATAAAAAACTTATCTGTGCTTTCCTATGCATATATGTAGAAAATTTGCATATGGAGATAGAAATACTTCACAAATTGTAAATAGATTATTTTGAGAATTTATGAAACTTTCGGCACAGCTTTGCTCTATGACTATTTGTATATCTGCATCCCCTCTGGACAAAGTCTGCACTTTAAAGATGAAATCCAATTTCAGATCTGGCCTATAGTTTGTGCTCATTAAGTTAAATAAGTGTAATGGCTTTAGAATAAAATTCTGTACTCAGTGTTAGTAATCCCTTTATCTAACTTAAAACTAAAAGCAAAAACTTGCATCAAAAATACTGTTTTTTTTTTTCTTTTAAAAAAAGTCCTTATTTTTCTCCCAAATAAACTCAGAATCAAGCATTATGAAGCAGATTCTCAGGTTCATCTTGGTTTTGGGCAAGGTTTGGGATGCACAATGAAAATGGACATTTTTGATGAAGCTGTTGTTATTATGCAGAATAATGGATGCTTGTCATACCCCCTTCCCTCCATGTTATTTACAAGAGATTCATTTTAGGTGGTTCTCTGAAAAGTAAATAAAGTCAAAGTTATAAAACAAGGCCATTTTGCTCCAGAAACCAAAACTGCTGTCAGTGTGCAGAAGACTATTACTTACATTTTGATTTTTAAATCATGCTTTAACTATTTTCACTGGAGGAATGTTAGGAAAACAAGAAATTTTATGGTTAAAAAAAAGCATGGCAAATTTTGACAACAAAAGACATAACATACATCAAAGGAAGATATTGACAGGGAGATAGTTTCTCTGAACAGTCTTTCTAGGAACAAAGAGGTGCTTGAAGAAAACTCTTACAAGAGATCTTTTTTAGAATTTGCTTATTTCTTCTAGGGAGAAAAACTGAAAGCATTTCCTCTAAGATCAGAAATAAGAAAAGGATGTCCATTCTTACCACTATGATTCAACATAGTTTTGGAAATCCTAGCCACATCAATCAGAGAAGAAAAAGAAAAGGGATACAAATTGGACCAGAACACTACTAGAGCTCATCAATGAATTTGGTAAAGTTACAGAATACAAAATACACAGAAATTTCTTGCGTTCCTATATATTAGCAAGAGAAATTAGAAAAAGAAAACCGTAATTCAAAAAGATACACGCACCCCAGTGTTCATTGCAGCAATATTTACAATAGCCAGGACATGGAAGCGATCTAAATGTCCATCAACAGAGGAATGGATAAAGAAAATGTGGTACACATATACAATGGAATATTAGCCATAAAAAGAATGAAATAATGCTATTTGCAACAACATGAATGGACCTTACTAAGTGAAGGAAGTCAGACACAGAAAGACAAATACCATATCACTTAAATGTGGAATTTAAAAGAACAGTATAAATGAACTTATTTATAAAACAAAGTGTTACAGATGTAGAAAACAAACTTATGGTTACCAAGGGATAAGGCAGGGGGAGAGATAAATTGGAATTGACATAAACACACTAATATATATATAAAAAACACACTTTATATAGATATAGATATATATAAAGACCTACTGTTGCAAAGAGTTGGACATGACTGAAGTGACTGAGCATGCACATATAGCCCAGGGAACTCTACTCAACACTCTTAATGACCTACATGGGGATAGAATCTAACAAAGAGTGGATATATGTATAATTGATTTACTTTGCCGTACATGTGAAACTAATACAACACTGTAAATCAACTACACTCCAATAAAAAGATTTTTAAAGATCTTTTTAGAATAATGTTTTTTAAAAAACAAAGGTATCTCTAACCTTTTCTCTTTGAAGGAATGTTTTTTAATGATACAAATTATAGAATTAGATCAAATTACTGATGAAACTCCTGGAATTGTATGGAAAAGAGAGCAACGGTGACAGAGCAGATTTTGAGCATAACAAAATAGGTAATTGGCAGAATACTTAACTAGTTTTCATTCCTGGGCTAAAAAAAAAAAAAACCACTACATCTAGCAAAAGAACATTATTTAGGGAGATGAAAGACCTCTCTACAGGTAGGAGGCAAGAGTGTTGTACTAGATTTTTAAAAGGACACAGGAAACTAAGACACAAGCTAAATGGTTAAAACTGATTTAGAAGAAAAGCAAAATGTTTTGATCTTGCAAATCATTTTAGCATCCACTCTTGCAGCACTTCACTGTTTCACTGTCAGTTTTATTTAGTGATCTGAAATGCTTGTGAACCAAATTATAAACTAGAATTAATGATTTATTTTAAAAATTTTTAATCATGAGTATAAAATGGGGAGAACACTTAATACAGTTCTATATACCTCCCAAAAGGAATAAACATTGCACACTATAACAATTTTTAAAAGCATTAAAATTATTTTTTGTAAATCAAATCATATTTAAGATATCTAAGTGAAGTTTATAATTTGAAGAAGCTTTGTGCTGAATCTCAAAGATATAACTGGCTTCATATCTTAGTTTGGTAGCCGTCAGGCAGTGTGATCTTGGCCAAAGTATTCACCTTCCTGTGACATCTGAATCACAGGTGCAATTTTTAGGAATCTGAATATTTCTGAAAAATCTGTACAATTTACAAACACACATAAAGATCTTACAACTCCAGGCTACAGTTGCATTCGAGTTTCCAAGCTGGTAGGTCTCAAAGTGCAGAGTTCCTTTGTAACAGAGTACTGCACTGATCACAAACACTTCTCCCAGGAAGCTAAAACAAAGCTGAAGCTACAACTTCTCATTCACGGTCAAACAATTTAAAGAGGATGTTCTTTGTAAGCAGTTGTCTATTTTTTTCTTTTTTGGTACAGGTGTGCATGTTTGTCCTGAATAAAAAGAATAACATGTCCAAGGGATAAACACTGGAAACAATTTTAACTGCTCATCAGAGGGAACAAATACTCTCAGTACTGTTTCTACTTTCAATTCTAACATCAAACCAGTAATTCCTTTTCCTTTTCCATGTTGTGTTCACCTACACAAATATCTAAGAAAAAAAACTTCTCATAAAGGCTTAGGAAGAAACTGGTCTACAGAATCCTTGATTGGGGACCAAAGACTTGACTTGTGTCTTTTTTTTTTTTTTTTTTCATATTAAGTCATCACTTTCATAAACATTCTTCTGTCTACCACAAGCCAGAAAGCCACATTTTGGCTTCTCTTTAAAATATTTTGCTGAATACCAGATGGAGAAGGACCAGCCTGGAGGGCACATTCACACCTTGGCCCTGGGCCATCCTGGCATGCAATTCTGTTCTTCAATTCTATGATGCTCAGAGGTGCAAAACTATTCCATGTTCCCATCGCCACTAGGAGGTCCAGTCTAGAAATGGCAGCGGATTGCAGAGGCTTTCTCAGAAAAAAGACTTGAGTCTGGATTTGCACCAAATATTCTCTTTAACTCTCCAGGGTTGAGTTTTGGGCACTTTATTTAGTCTGGGAAAGATTTCTTTTTATGAAGACAGCCCAAAGGGCTAACAGATGTACCTAATGACAATGGCCATTGGTGAAGCTGGAATGCAGAGTGAGTGCTTAGATGGCAAAAACTGCGGGTGGGTTTCCACTAGTGCTGATCACACTTGGGGAAACTGTAATCCTGGGCATATGGTGTATCTATGAATATAAGAGAAATAATCTATTATTTATAGAATTAGGGTCAGTTTCTATGCTTTGATGGGCTTTCCTGGTAGCTCAGACGGTAAAGAATCAGCCTGCAATGCAGGAGATGTGGGTTCAATCCTTGGGTCAGGAAGATCCCCTGGAGAAGGTCATAGCAACCCACTCCAATATTCTTGCCTGGAGAATTCCACAGAAGAGCCTGGCAGACTACAGTCCATGGGGTCATAAAGAGTCAGACATAACTAAGCGACTTACACTTTCTATGCTTTTACTGGAATTCAGGGTTACTGAAGGTGAATTTACCATTCTTGGACTCTATAGAGAGGCTGGCCATGTGCCATACTGCATCTATGGTGTGGTGCCATTTCTGGAATATACTGGAATATTCCAGAAGAGCTTTCCTCCTTTATGGAAATATACTGTCATTTCTATGAGTGAGGGTGTGGGCAAGAGATGAAAAAATTATCCTATTGGTTAATCTCAAAATATTTAATGCTCTTCAATTTAAGAAATATTAGAGCACGACTGTGCCAAGATTTAGGGCGTTGTGAAAAAGAAATGAAGACTGAGGGCCAAACAAAAATCAATCAAAATATAAGATTCCTACCTAACTGCTGAGTCAGGCACATACACAAATAGTTAATAATAATGGCTGCCACTTATTGCATACTTCATAGTTATCAGACCCTGTCTTATACCTTAACAACTTATTTACCAGAGACATATCAATATCTCTCTTGTTACTTGAATGTTATTGACCAGAGTGTTTCAAAATATTCACTGATGTAACAAATTACCACAGTTGCTAGTTTCTGCAAAAGTCCCACAGTCAATAATGCGTTAACTGAATCTAAACCTTAAAACAGCCCAACGAGCTAGGTGCTGCTACTGTCCCTATGTATGGATAGAGAGAGAGAAGGGTCAAGTAACCTGTTCAGAGCTGGTAAATGACAGAGCTGCAATTCAAACGCAGGGCTGTCTGGCTCAAGAATCCAAGTTATTTCCCATAGCTTCTCCAATTAAGGACTTCCCCGGTGGCTCAGATGGTATAGAGTCTTCCTGCAATGCTGGAGACTTGGATTTGATCCCTGGGTCAGGAAGATCCCCTGGAGAAGGGAATGGCTACCCACTCCAGTATTCTTGCCTGGAGAACTCCACAGACAGAGGAGCCTGGTGGGCCTACAGTCCATGGGGTTGCAAAGAGTCAGACATGACTGAGTGACTAATATTTTCACTTTTTTCGCTTTCTCCAATTATAGAATAAGTGGTGCTACTTATAACTGAGTTATTACAAACAAGAGAAACAGAAAAGGTGGTATATAAACTGGATTTTGAAAAATGAGGAAGACAGTGACATTCGGGCCCTGGGGAAAGCAGGGAGGAGGTCCTGGGCATGGCCAGAGGAAGGTAAGCAGACCAATATGTCTTATGTCTACAGCATAAGATGCAAGAATGGAGGAGACTGAAAGGTAGGTTGTTACTAGATGGTGTAGACCCTGAATGCCTGGCTAAGGAATGTGGTCCCCTCTCCTTCCCCCTTTTTAAAATGTGATGAAGGACATTCATGAGAAAGCTTTTGCTAAAGGAAATGACAGAATTATACTTGCAGGGATGCAGAAAAATAGAAATATGATGGGTAAACTGGGTCAAGGGACCTAATAGTTGGGTCTGCTTCCTTCCTCCTTTCTGCGCATCCCCAAAGGGGTAATTCACTGACCTTGTGATCAAAAGAAGGTACTCTACTCTAGGGAAGAAAAGTTTTGCATCCTAGCTCTGATCAGCTGGTAGAGTCTTTCTGAACTGATGTTTAGAAGGTTCTCTGAATTGATGTTTAGAAGGTTCATAGGCTGCATCCAGGCTTAGGTAACAAAGGTTTAATCACCTGGTGATGTCTGCCATGGGTGCAGAGAGGGGCATGCTGGCGTTAGCAGGCATGTATGCTGTCTCTATTCCAGGTGACAGATGCAGAGCTAAGCCTCCTTTTCTGTTCCCCAAGTCCACATTCTGTGAAGATGAACCATCCATGACCCCTGAGCTTGTGAATATCACTCTTCAAAAAGATTATTTCAATAATGATTTAATTCTACTCTGCCCTTGATCAGTGCTTACAGTTCTGAACACATTCACAATCTGTTTCAGAGAAATGTAATGTGTTTAAATGAACCAGCTCAGAATTTTGAGGACTAAGAAAAATTAAAGGGCACAAGAAACACCAATGCGGAACACTCACCTTTTTTGCCCCTTGTTCCTCTTCCACACCATCTCCTATGACAACATACACCACTTTTCTTCCAAACCTCTGAATTATTCTCTCAAAACAGCTTTCCTTTCCTAATGAACAAAAGCAAATTGTAAAAAAATGTAAACTTTGGGTAAGTCAGCACTCTAGGACTTAAACTTTTTATATAAAATGCTGTCTTTATACTTCTGATCCAACTCTATCATACTTGTGTGAACTAGGAAAAGCATGCTTTTACATTCCATTTGGGGAGTATGCAGAACAGCACAATACAGCAAAAACTGTAAATGAATTACCCATGTGGTATCCTGTCCCTGGGAAATGGACAGTTTTAGTACTTTTTCCTCCAAGACACATTTATTAAAAAGTAGGATCTAGTCATTTACAGTATAAATTTGGTAGAAAAAGTATTGTTTTGTAGTAGTACTTTGCCCCCTCTGAGCTGAGACTAAACAAAATCATGCCATTCTGCCAATATATTTTAACTTGATTTAAAAAATATTTCATGATCTATCAAACACTGAATCTAATATCTGATTGAAAGGCTATTGAGAAGGATGAACAAAACTGAAGGATTGGTTTTGTTACGGCAAGAGAAATCAAACACTGGACTTAGTTTATCCCTTCATTTTCAGGTTGGAATACTTCTTTGAATGAAAGACACTTCCAAGGCCAAATGTGTTGACTGAAAATATTCTTGGAAAACTGTTTCTAAAATGAATGTCATGTAATTTGGGGCCTTACCAGAGCATGCTTGCCTGACCCAGGCATCTAATGTTCAGTCAAGTACTTTCCTAGAGGAAAAGCGGGATAAAGGTAACAGGATACCTTTATCTGTCTATTATCTTTCCCATGTCAAGACTCAGTTTGGGCTCCAGTGGCAGCTACGCTGTCAGCACATCCCTGTGGTTAATGCAGTCATTGTTGCTTCGCAGAACAGGAACTGGGGTTCCAAGTCCAGGGCTGCCAATAAGGTCATTTTAATGGACAATGGGACAGTTTATAGTTTTCAGATGTGAATGGCTGAGCGGGACCTGTACCTCTTTCAAATAAGGATCAGATATACACACGAACAAATTGCTTGTTTGCTTAAACAAATGTCTGCTTTATATTTGTATTTTGCACTAAAATCTCTAGTTTGCATCTGACAGAATGAAATGGAGCCAGCCTTATTCAAAGATGTCATTTCAATGCTTCTGTAGTTGCTCACTAACCTGTGAAATATTAAATCACTTTGAGAAACAAATACAAAGGCTGGTTTTCACTGCAAAAACATATACAACCGAACACTTGGATGTCATGAAAGAGCAAAATGTTTGCATGTTTTTGTAAAGTTTCCTCTTCATGGGAAAAGGAAGGTAAACTCAATGTGACTTTAAAATAAAGCTGTGATGGACAAATTCTCACCCAAATACTATCTTTCTAATAAGGTTCATTGTGAATACACAATAAGAATTAATAAACTGAAGCTCACATTTAGAGGTTAATTTGAGGTCTTACATGGAATTTTGATTTTGATGAATCCATTTTGTCTGAAAGAACATCACAGCTCTCTGCTGAATGACAGACCAGTCCCTTTCCTTCTCTGATTTTGCCATTTTGCCTACAGGAAAACATCCCTGGTTTTTCTGCACTGATCCCCATATTACATCTCATTTGATGGCAAGATGAGCAGTAATTAACAGGAGTTTCAATCTCTATTTTTATTACTAAAAAAAAAAAAAATCACAGGAACATGATTCTACCACTGGTTTTGAGATCATTTCTACCACTGTACAGTATTTAAATTGAATTTTTATTCTATATTGAAAAAAATTCCAATATTGCAAACAATATGTCCATTAAAAATACTTTCTTGATTGTTATTATAATTTCCTATTATCCTCACGATTGTTATTATAATTTCCTATTATCCTCACATTTTCAGATTATTTGAGATTAAACTTCAACTTGCAGAACATGTAATATGCTGCTATTCCTTTCCTTCTAGGAAGTTAAGTACTATCTCTCGTATATTATATGCTTATTTGGAATATGTTCTTTCTTTCATGTGCCAATAAAACCTTATCTTGGATCCCTGTTCACAAAACATGATTTCTCTTAACTGATACAGATAAAGACCTGAGTTAATGGAAATTGATTACTAATTTATGTGAGAACATGTAAAAATTCTGGGTATATCAGGCTACTAGGAATTCTTTGTTTTTTAAGGGTCTTCTAGTTTTTTGTTCTTGGCCTTTCTCAGGAGGCAGCAGTCATTCTCAAACTCCAACTATTTCCAACTTTATAGGGTTATTTGAATATCCTACAGGTTCTTCAAAGTCACATAAGTAGGATCAAACTCTTATTTTTGTCATGAAACCTGATTTCCCCATCAGCTAATAGTGTCAATACTGATCCAGTTGCCTAAAAGAAACCCTCTATTGTCAGCCTTCTTCTGAATAAACAACCATATATTCATCCATTTCATTCAACATTGAGTACCTACTATGTGCTAGGCCCTATGGCTACAATGATGAATGATACAGACAGACACAGTTATCAAGGAGACTAGGAACAAATAACTAAACACATAATTTTTTAGTGATGGTTTAGTAAATTCTTTGAAGAGAAGAACAAATCAGAGATAGTCTGTTTTGCCCCTTTTTCTTTAGCCAGAAACAACCTTCTTCCCACTTACCAGGACACTCATCCTCTGTCCCTAGGACTCAATTATATAACATTAACCTCATCATAGCAACATATAAGGCCACTTAAAACCCAAATCTACCTTGCCAGCTACCCATGAATACTGCATATTAATCACCCAGGAAAACTCACAAGTCCCTCAGCAGGGAATACATTTTAATTTCTCTGTTGCTTTGTTCTCACTAGCCATCTGCCTATAAGAACTGCCTATAAATAAACTCTTATATACCCTTCTATACCCAGCTCAAATGTCATACCTTCCCTTTAACTTTCACTGACACTTGCCCTTCTGCCTCCTCCTGAGTGGGACTGAATGCTCCCCCAATGAAGTGCACACTTGGGCACTTACTGGTAGGATCCCTCGGCGTGTGGAATGGTCTGCTGGACCTTAGGCTCAGAGATCTACTCTAACCCTCAACTATACTAGCTATTAACTTAAACTGACTGACTTATATCTCTGAGATTTAGCTTCCTCAGTTGTAAAATGAAAAGATTGCAAAGATGGACTTTAATATGTAAAATGTTTAGTACGATTCTGGGCACCTAGTAAATACTTGATAAATGTTCATTTATATACCACTGAATACTTTGTCATACTATAGTTATTTTGTTGTCTGTTTCCTCTGTTAGTGAATTCCCTAAGAACAAGAGCCATGTCTTCTTTTAATTCCTACTTTTGTTTTGTCTTGCTTGATATTTTAAGTAAATTTCACAGTAATCTTTTCTAACTACATTTTCTTTTTGCAAGAATCTAATTTTTTGATCCCCATAACAAAAATGAGAACTTAATCATTTACACATGTTAAATTAAAGCAAAAAAAAAATAGTTCCAGTAATAATAATATATTGGAGTTGCCTAATTAAAGCTGCTATTAGTTATTTCTGCTTTGTATGTTTCCATATAACTACTTGTTTTAGCTTATAATTTTTGTTGATGCTACCTAAGAGAATAAAAATAAGATAATAATCTAAAAATGATGCTAAGTTGACTGTAGTAAAATGCATAAGTTTTAATGTCAGCCAGTGAAGTAAAAATTTCTGAGTTTAGCTACATGGATTATGCTTTCTATTTCTCTTCACATCTAAAGGCCATTTTGACAATAAAATTGGTTTAAACATTATTCTAGTTTTCTGACATTTAGAATCCTGTAAATAAAATCCTATTTATCGCCTTTTGTTTTTACTAGCCTGAAAGCAAAAGGTTGACTGTTATATAAATGATTAAAAAGTAGCTTACCTATTTTAGTTGCACTGTAAATATTTTCTATTGGAAATACAATTCCTAAACCATATAGCAAGACTTTCGCCAATGCTGGGATAAGCTGAGTAGTTGTTACTAAAATATTCACACAGTTCGTTCTATGAGATCAGAAAGAAAAAAAAGACAGTTGAAAAATAAGTCTCCACAACGAACAAGCAAAGCCTGTCTTCAGGCAGAGGCCCTACGAAGTGACCTGGGGACAACTTACCGGGAGTGAATGAGCGTGAGGGCTTTCAGAGCCAGTGTCAACCAGGAGTCTGTCAGGGCTTCAATTTCAGCCCTTAGCTGCAACCAGGCTTCCCTCTTGGCTGGACCAAGCAGACCTGTGGATTTAAAAGCAAAGGAACTACTTCCTTACCAACGAGTTTTGCCAACTTTATAAACAATAAACATTTAAAACTACTCTAATACCTCCCTCAAGCTTTACGTGTACTAAGCAATTTTTTCACATACCATTCAACAAATATTTAGTACTGTAGGGGACATCTATTGTTTCTGCATTCCCGACATCCCTTTTTCTAGTTATAGAAGTCCTCTCTTCTATTGAGGGAGCCTACTCACCCCTATTCCTCCAACTAAATAATTTGGGCAGAGACACAACACTATCCTCTGGCTCCCAGAATAGGCATATGACCTTGTCTTGGCCACTGAAAGTATCTGGAACTTTTTTGTTGAAGCTATTGGGAAAGATGTTTCTCCACCCCATGGAGGTGCTGGACTGGTTGAATAGAAGCCTGGGTCTACTGGTGGTCACTTTTGCCACCTTTCAGGAAGGACTGACCCCAAAGGAAATCACAGGCCAAGGATGACTGATTGCATCACCAGGGCATCTGAATTTAGCCAGGCTAGAAACCAACACCCACCCTTAAACTTTTCATTGTGTGTTAGTTGCTCAGTCGTGTCTGACTCTCTGCAACCCCATGGACTATAGCAGCCCGCCAGTCTCCTCTGTCCATGGAACTCTCCAGGCCAGAATACTGGAGTGGGCTGCCATTCCCGTCTCCAGGGGATGTTCCCAACCCAGGGATTGAACCCAGGTCTCTTGCATTGCAGGTAGATTCTTTATCATCTGAGCCACCAGGGAGGTCAATATATTCCTTTTCGTACCAAAGTCTTTTTGAAACACAATCAAAAGATGAACTAATACAAACATCTACCTGCGAAGGATGCTTTATGATTCATCTTAAGTCCTTTAGGCAAGAAGTCAAGAAACGTACTCCAGTAAGTTTACTAACTCACACCACTGTCCAGGACAGCTGGCTCTAAGTCTATTACTTTTCTCACTCAATCACAGCAGAATAATCACTGGTTAGATGAAACTACTCTCAGCAAAAGCTGTTCTACCCCCAAAAATGTGATGTAAATGTGTGATGCTCTGAGTATTTTATTGAGACTGTCTTAACCAACCCAGCAAGCTACTGGTGATAGTCACTTGCCTCCAACATTATTTTTGTAGGTATTGTAGATCTCTTTTACTCGTCTGTAGCGGAAGGCCAACTTTCTCATCCAGTCTACACCGCCCCGCACACCGGTTGCCAAGCATAAATTAGCACTGGTTGCTGCAGCAGGAAAGCCATCTGTTCCAAAGTTATATGTGCTATTTAGATGCAAGAAAAGCCCAAAGTTAACCAAAGAGAAAGTTCATCTTAATGAGCTGAGCAATTAAACCATAACATCCCGATCATGGGCTCACCTTAGGTCTTGTCCATTGTCATCGGAAGAGACATCGTCTATATGAACTTGGTCACATTCCTAAAACACAATTAAAATTGATACATGTTAATTTTGAAAAAGCATCTACTTTTTTGGGGGGGAAAAACCATACACAGCTATTTAAAAAAAACAACAACAACCAAACACTGAAATTGGTAGTGTTAGCCAACCACATCAATCAGTAGGTGGCAGTCTTGTTAAATTGACATTTTTACCTACTTTGGGTCCTTTTTCAATGTAAGAAAGGAGCAATGTCAATACGGACTACTGTTACTCAGGTTCAGAAAACACATTTTTGTGTTTAGAAAGGAAAGTGATTGAAAACAATTAGCATATGTGTTCCATAAACCTCAGGTACCTGAAGACATCGCACTGCTCTGAGCTGATTCAGTCAATGCCGAAGTGTAACTGAAACCAGACATTTCGGTAAATCTAACATGCTAGAAAAATTAAACCTGATGCTAACTGCCAATGAAATTATGACCTTTGATTGCTGTTGAGCCACACACCAACACAGCCTGAGGCCAGCGTGGAGCCCAGACCAGAAAATCTGTTACTAGTTTGCCATTGATTTGAGAGATGTGAGTTTTATTTTGCTTGTGCGCGCACGTGTGTGTGTGTGTGTGTGTGTGTGTGTGTGTGTAGGAAAAAAGCATGGGAGACTTCCCAATCTAAAAAAAATTACCATGATGTGTTTTTTTTTCTTTTACTGTTTTCAAAAAACTTTTTTTTTTTTTTTTTACTGTTTTTCTGTTATTACATATTCATTTTAAATAGTGGATTTATGAGTTGATTATAAAATGATTGGAACAGACCTGATTTTAAAATCCCGCACCATGCATAAACTGTTTAGAATAGGGGGTGTAATTGTGGGTTAAAGCCCAGTTGGATGGGTTCACACTGATACACCTGTTCACATGTAAGCACTCCTACATCTTACTGCTGTGCCCTGGCCTCCGGCATCTTTGTGGGAAGAGCAACACTCAATAAACATTTGCTGAACAAATGAAGGCAAACTATAATTTGGAGACAGACATGGTCTCTAGTCCAGAAACAAGTAATACGCACTTGGCATGTTTTAATATTTTAGCCATGATTCTTCTCTTGGCAGTCAGCCTCCAAATACCAGAGTGGCCTTTCTGACACTTATTTCCATTAAAAGTTTTAGTGAAAAAAATCTTATGAGAAATCGGCAGGCATGTATCTTGTATTTTAAAAGGTTCTTTGGACTAAAGCTCTAGTCATCCTTCCCATAGAGTTCACCTCATAAAATCTATCCTATCCCTCTAGTGCTTGACGTTCAATGTGTAACAAAGATGCCAGAGATAAAGCACCCTAGGAATAGAAGGTGGATTTTTATGTTGCCGGTTCCTTCTGCACAAATTCTTTCTCTCCACGGATTTGTGAGGAAAGGAGCAGGAGATAGAAGTGGAAAGAAACTCAAACCAGCTGTTGCTTAACAGAATTAAAATCCTGACCCCAACCTCTTCCTTCTAAAGCATCTATTTTCCAGGCAACCCTCTCCCAGCAAGCCGCAAGTTCCAAGGAGGAAAAGGCTTTGACCTTGTAACCCTTCCCTGCTCTCCTGAGGTCCATAACCCCAGATAAGAAAAAAAAAAAAAAAGGAATAAAAGTCTAGGAGGCCTCGCAGGCAGGACTGTGAATTTAACATTTTAAAAACAGGTCATTCCTGCAAAACACGATGGGAAATTTCTTTGAGTTATTATACATAATTCGGAGGGTGAAAGATGAATGATAGTTGTGTTTTTTCAACAACGTACTTATTCTGGGTTTAAAGAATTACTGAATCGTGACTTTCTACCATCTAGCCATTCATCTAGACAGAAATACAAAAATGCTGTTGGTACACGACTCTGCTAGGGTGTGTGGTTAGTTAAAACACAAACAAATTCGAAAAAGGGTACTCCCGCAAACAAACAGAACCCCCCAAAGCCTCAGTGCTGTTAATGCAGGGTTTTTCTCTCTGGGGAGAAAGAACAGAGAGAGGGAGGAAGTTGAGGAAATGGAAGAGGAAAAGATGTGTGTAAAAGAATTGAATTTAAGAAATCAAAGCTGACCCAAAGTTACCCGGTTAATTCTAGGGGTGGGAAGAATGCTTTGGAAAAACAGGGTGTTAAGAGGCTTTTCTTAAGCTAATGCAGTTGTAAATCTCCATTACTAACAGAGCAGCCTTATCTTCTAATGACTGTTGGTGACTCTATCACGGCTATTGTCTGCCTGAATCCTGTATTTGTTTTCTCCTGCCAGCTTTCCTTAAGGCTTTTTGTTCCCAGGCTGGGCCCTCATTTGAAGTACTGTTCAGTATCTTGGTTTACTCTAATTAAGGGTCAACTGCTCCCAGCCTTTTTACCTGCAGAAAACCAAACTCACTTCACAATGATCTGATTAAAGCAAAGTTTGGTGTGACAGCAACCACAAAACCCTGCTGTTTAGCAGGAGAATTTCTTTTTAAACTTATTCTCTATTGGAGTATAATCGATTAACAATGTTTTGATAGTCTCAGGCGGACAGCAAGAGGAATCAGCCATACATATACCTTAGCCAGAGAATTTCTGTAGAATGATTTTAATCAAATGAGATAACTAATGAGAATGTACTCAGGGAACTCTACTTCAGTGCTCTGTGGTGACCTAAATAGGAAGGAAATCCAAAAGCAGAGGAGATATACATATTCCTGATTCACTTTGCTGTACAGCAGAAACTAATACAACACTGTAAAGCAACTATACGCCAACAAAAATTAATTTTAAAATAGATTAAGAAATCAAGAGCATTTTTAAAGGGCCTAGTTGGCGCTTTTAGAAATTAAAACATCATTAAAGTGTCTATGTAAAATATGTTTTTGGAATGAGCTCTCCGTTTACTTAACAATAGACAAGTAGTCTGTTGCACAAACTTGCAATTGATAACATGACTTGGCGGCTGAACAACAATACGAAAGATGATAAGTCACTATTATGAGTTTACAAATAATGGCATAAATGTCTTGGAAAATAAGCTGTGTATTTAAAAAAATTTTTTTTAATGAGAAACCATAATACTACTATTTTGATGCTTACCCATACAAAACTAATTCCTCAAAGAATGGAGACTATTAAGATACTGAAATATCATTTCATTTCTCAGCTGAGCCCTGTAATGTGTGAACTTGTACTCAGTGTACTTACTGTTAAATTAGAAAACTGCAGTTCCCTGCATTCTGATATCCTGAAATTGTCTCCTCCATGGCGATAAGGCTTCCCTTCCTTCACCTTTCAGAAGCCATCCAGCTTTTTGCCTGTTTTCCTAAGAGCCTAATTTGAGGTTTCCATTTTTGCTTTCTGAATTTGGTTGCTTTTCATTCGCAAATCTATTCTGAACCCAGACAATTAGGTAATGAACAGAGGGACAGGAGAAGAAATGAAACCAATGAAACAGCAGCAGCAACCAAGTTTAAAGCCCCACTGCAAGAGTCTATAGACACAGAAGACGGTAATGGAAGCCTTCTATATTTTCAGGTGCCAAAGTCTATGCCTACAAACCCTAATTAGATGCTTAATATACAGAGTGCAGAATATACATAATTTCATGAGAAAATACATTTTTATTCCCAAAAGATTGAATGTGCTGAAAATGTAATTGAAATAAATTTCCAAAAAGTATGCAATAAGATTTTAAGGAATTCAAGCCATTACCGAATCCAAGTCTTGGGGTAGCATCCACATAGGGGCCTCCCATGGCCAGTTCAACCAATTTAGTGTTAATTAATTAATTGGTCATGCATTATTCTGGCCTGCTCAGGCTTGAAGATACCTAAGGGACCCCAAACACACATGGGTGTCAGGCTTGTGGTCTCATGTAGGTGTGTGCAGTAATCATTTCCTTGTCTCCTGATAGACTTTGCATTCAACATGGATCCAAATTGGCTAATGGGTGCTTTGGGTTAAAAAGGTGATCATTTATTTATTATTGTGTCTGATTATTTATCAAGGAATACCTGTTCTGGGTATTGCTGTAGATGCTAATGACACACCACTTAACACAAAAAATCCTTACCATCTTGGAACTAACATTCCAGTTGGGAGAGACATCCAAACAAGAAAACATGCAACATGTACAATCTGTACAAGTGCTAAGGAGAAGCAATACGGCAGGCAAGGGGAATATGCAACGCTGTGGGAGTGTCTAGGGAAACAGCTTTGCAGGCCAAGGAGAGAGCAAGTGTAAACGCCCTGAGGCCGAAGGGGAAGAGTTGCATGGACCAGCAGGTGACAGGGACTGTCAATGCTGGTCCTCTACTTCTGAATGGCTGTAGTATGAGGGTGGGGAAGGTGACCTTTTGGAGGCCAGCCATCCTTCTCTCTAGAAAATACCCCACAGATGCAAAGGGACTCTGGACTCTGCAACAGGTCTCAGAGGTAGGAAGGAAAGATCTTAAACAGTTTCTTTCAACCCCCAAACTACAGATATGAGAACTGATGTGGGCCTGGAAAGGGATCAAGAGATAAGCAGAGAACTATTTGTTGTTCACAGCTTTCCAAAGGGATGTCAAAATCAATGTTTTTGTATAAAGGTTTACATCATGTCATGTCAATACTACAGGAGTATATAATTAACATTTTTATTTAACCAGTTTTAACATATACCCACATCCCTCAAAGAGCTTCTAAGAGTCAAGCCAGTGCTAGGCAAAGTTGTGGTTTATCCTTACTAGGTAAATTTCATAATTATTACTGAATTAGACATTGCTAACATATTGGGCCCACTGTTCCCACACTGAGCTCAGTCCCTCCCTTTCCAAAAGTCCTAAAGCACCAGGAATACACCACCCACTGACACTGGATTACGAAGGTATCCTATCTTGACAGTCTATATCCCGTGAAGAATGGATTTTTCCTTCCCTTGAAGGGATGGCTAACAACTCCAAAAGAGCTGTTTTCTATATTTGTGTGGTGGTAAAGAACTCCACGGGTTTTGGAGGAGACATGAGAGGCGATTTTGTTCCCTGGGTTGGGAAGATTCCCTGGAGAAGGGCATGGCAACCCACTCCAGTATTCTTGCCTGGAGGATCCCATGGACAGAAGAGCCTGGCGGGCTAGTCCATAGGGTCACAAAGAGTCAGACATGACTGAAGTGACTTAGCACACCAGCAGAGGCAGGCCCATGGTTGCTCCTACTCACACAGACTCCTATTTCTTGTTGAGCTGAATTACTGATACTTACTTATGTTGAACACAAAATAGTATTTAATGTTACAGCCTATTTTACGGCTGCAAATAAATGAAGACTCAGAAAAGCTAAGTAACCTCAGTGCTGAGACACTATACAGGCCTTTGATCCCCAAGCACTATTTCTCCCGAGGATCCCTGGATTTTGCACAATTTAGACAACGGCCCACTCCACAACCTAGGCCCCTGGTGGCTTGTCAGTTGTTTAATGTTTATGGAATTCTTGCTCTAGGATGTATCCTCACCTCTGTCTGCCCCATGCCCACCTGGGGGTCCAGCATTTGTCACCACCGCCCCTCTTCTGGCCCAGAGCTCGGAGGTTCAAGTTCCATCCTGCAGTTCAAGCCCCACCCCTTCATCTCTCCACCTGGCCTCCAAATGATTGGCACTTCAGAGAGAAATTATCCCAGGAGGAAAGCCATCATGGAAACTCGGTCTTTACAAGGGTGGAGGGGACAGAGCACAAGGGTAGATGAGAGCCTAGGTATTAGCATGACTTTGTCACATGTCCTACTAGAAGGCTCGAAGCCTAGAAACAAGGACTCGGTCACAGTCACAGTAGAGTTGAATGAGGGCAGGTGGCAACGACCAGGGAAGCATGATGCTGAGTCCACAGGCACTGGCCTGCAGGCTCTGTTGTACCTGAAATGGCTCCTATGAGCAAGCATCCTTCAGATAAACACCACAAACCCAACGCCCAAAGTTCAGCCTTGTCTGGCTTCCCTTTATGTTCCATGGCTTGTGCTTCTCACAAAGCAGTAAAATCAATAAAATCGGCAAGCTTCAGTGACTCTGGGCCCTCAGCTTACAGACATCTCAGCACTTGTGGGGCTGGATTATAAAATGCTGACATACATGGCTGGGGAAAACTGCCAACCCATGAAGCAGCTGAATACCAGGTCCAGTGTTGGGAGCAGGAAGAAAGCCACAGGGGGTCCTATCTCACGGCCACGCAGCAAAGGCATGGTCTCCCTCAGAACTCTGGTTGCACTGTTATTCTGCCTTTTTGGTTCTTTCTGTCATTATTCTTGGCACTGCAACTCAAGCTGACCTTTTTCCGATCCATCATCATCTCTGGCCTTCCAGGGCTGGGCCACAGACATGTTCTTTTGGACTGAGCTCCGGGAATAACTCAGATTTTGTACAGGGGCTCATATGCAAAATATTAAGTTATGGCAGAATTTTTCTGCAAATATTTATTCTGCTTTGATACCGTAGTGGTTGGACTTTTCCCTCAAGCCTCTCACTTGTGCCATAATTATGTAAAAACACACCATGTCATTCACATTCATTTAGGAAAATTAATGAAAAGAATTAAGACAGTTACAATGGGTCTTATTCTGTGTGCCAAACACAGTGACATCACAGTCAGGATGCTGAGGCGTTTACACCCCTGAACCTGACACTAGAAACATAAACTCCAAGTAAACCTGCAGGCTTTGCATAAACAGACTTGAAGACTTGGAGGCAGTCTGCACGTTATGAAAGGGAACAATATAAAAATGTTACAAACATGTCTTGGGAGAAGTTGAGTTATATAAGCCCTGATTCTGCTGACTGAAGCGATATTTGCTCCATTTTCCAAATTTACCATGAGAAAACGAACACCATACTGCCGACTAATTGTTTCAATACCTTCCTTTATGAAGTAAAAATGGAAAGAAAAAGCATCCCCAGAGAAGGAGCTATTTTCATTGTGTCCGTGCATCAGTGAGCCTACTGAGACTTGCTGGAGTTGGCCAGGGACACGGTGGCTGGGTTCTCTGTCCCCTTCTGTCATCAAGCAGTTACATCCACTGCTCTGACCTCTCCACCAAACAATAAGATAACTAGCTTGACACCTTAGACATCTGCAAGTTACCAGAACGTTTTCCTTTTATTCCTAAATATGAAAACTGTAATATATGGAGTACAGGAGTATTTCTAGTGCTTTTAGAGACAACTCACTCAAATGGGCTTCCCAGGTGGTGCTAGTGGTAAAGAACCTGCCTGCTAATGCAGGAGACATAAGAGATGTGGGTTCAATCCCTGGGTCGGGAAGATCCCCCAGAGGAGGAAATGGCAACCCACTCCAGCATTCTTGCCTGGAGAGTTCCATGGACAGAGGAGCCTGGTGGGCTCCATGGGGTCACAGTCCAGGGGGTCACACAGAGTCGGACACAACTGAAGCAACCACCACACACGGCACACACTCACATCAGTTGTCTGGAAGGCAAGTGATCAACAGTGCTTTGAAAAATTAAAAGAAAAAACAAAAGATTCTCCCCGTGGCTCTGCTCACACTACCCTCTTTCTAATCAAAAATCCAAATTGTACAGATGGCATTACAGGGTGACCAGTATTTGAGTGACAGGTTTTTAAGGGAGTGATTTCCATGCGGCTTTTGGAAATAACTCCCAACTGCCTAGAGAGCTGCATAATTTTGTTGAAAAAATAAGGTAAGATGGGTCAACCCTAGAGATTTTCTGTGACTTGGAAGTTCTATGGAGGGGGGAGGGGTGGTCCAGAAGCAAACTAACTGATGGCAAAGATGTGAAGAGTCCTGCTCCTAATTCACTGACAATTAGATTCAGCTCCTTGAGCTCTGTGCTAAAGAAATTCTGTCTGTACGGCGTAGCACAGGGAACTGTATTCAATATCTTGCAACAACCTATAATGGAAGAGAATCTGAAAAAAATATATGTATAACTGAATCACTTTGATGTACACCTGAAACTAACACAACACTATAAATCAATGATATACTTTGCTTAAAACAGGAAAGAAAGAAATTCTGTCCGCTAGTAAATTTGCAGAAACCTGGATTTTACTGGGATATTTTGCTCTGCATAAAAGAGGCTGTTCAATTAGCGCGCTGTGTATTTAGACTCACTAAACAGTAAGTCTAAGTCATGTGCTTGTAGTGTGCTTTCTAAAGCTGTGTCCAAACCTGCACTACACTTTCAAATGGATGCAACGAAAAGTCACAGCACTGCTGTGTCCCCGTGCCTGTCACTGTGGACTGGAGGCATGCCTGTGGCACGGGCCACCTGGAAAGAAGGATGTGGGGTTTGCGGCTCTGTTCCTCTGGCTCTCAGCAGCAGGACCTGTCATGTCTGTCTGGGGTGCACCTTGTGACCTGAGGATCGCCCTGCTTTCCCACACGATGCTTCCTCGCAAAAGAAAAGGTTGCAGATTACCCATGGCTACGGCACAGGAGATGAAGAACAAAGGGAGTTTTTGAAATCTGCCTCATTCTGTTAGACAGTTTGGGGAATACAAGTTAAGGAATTAAAATACAGCTGGACAAATTTATCTTTACATTTCCACTTTAAAACTATCTACTCAGCACAGCATCAGTGCCAACACGTGTCAATAAGTCAATATTTAAATATCCAGTTCTGTTTTGATAGGAAGAGGATGACACAAATATAGAAGCCAATAGGGAAAAAAAAATAAAAACAATTTCAAATCTCAAACTAGGTAAGAGGAATTTTAACATCAATTTTTGAGATCTGTAATAAGATGCAACTTGTAGAGACCTATGCTGTTTTTAATTATTGTTTCTTACTTAGAGAAACAATATTTTAATGCATTTAAAGTTACAATATCCTGTAGGGATTATCTAAACAAAAGAGATATTTTTCTAAAATATCTCTAGTACCTGTATTTGAAACCCAAGACTTGAATTACAGCAGTTTCAGCAAAGGCAAGACATTAGCTATTTCAATCTCATTCTGTTTAGCTGAATATTCATAAAACATTTAGAGGATAAAATCTTTACTGAAAAGCATGTGAAGATGGCATGTTAAAGCAGAAGATAAAGTGCTTATGCTATGTTTTCATATATGTACAAAGTTATACTAAATATTTAAGATCACTAAATAAAAATTATAGGGCTATCAAGCTTATTAAAGAATTAAGGAGAAGATGCGAACATGTTTTCAAATTTGTAATATTTTCTTATAGTATTATTTCCTTTAAAAATGTGCTCATTAAAAGTGAGATGGCATGATAATACCACCACAGCACACTTCTCCAAGAATCTCAAAGGAATTGCATGAAGCTGGTTTCTTCTTAGCAAGTGGGACACTGTTAATAAATATGTCAGTTTCACTCTGCTTGGAGTTCCTTCTTTCTAACCATGAATACCTTCTTTACCACATGGTCATATTAAATATATTTGTCTTTATTCACACCCTCCACCTTACGGTGAGGAAAAGAAGGCTTACTAATCAAAGCCAGACAGAACTGAAAATAAGTTTTTAAAATGAAATGGGCTTATCTGAAATTATTCAACATTGTGTCTCTAAAAGTAATGGATTCATTTAATTGATAATTATGGCATGTTATTACATTTGATCAAATGATATCAACACATAATTTTCCTTTCTTTAAAAAAATACAGTAAATTTAAAAAATACAGTGAATAAAAAGCACCAAGTGAAAAGGTATATGGTGAATGCCTAATAATTTAATGCTATAAGATCCATCTTGTATTGATTATGTTTTGTGCAATAGCACAAAATACATTTCAGTGCATTCTGTACCCTTACTGCATGATACTATACACAGAAAGCTTTGGCCCAAATGTAATAGCTTCATTTATAGTTCAGCTAACATAAGAAGATATGGCATTTTACAAATCTGCAGAGAAATCAGTGAAAATGTTCAGTTCAGTTCAGTCGCTCAGTTGTGTCCGACTCTTTGCGACCCCATGAATCGCAGCACGCCAGGCCTCCCTGTCCATCACCATTTCCCGGAGTTTGCCCACATGTTATGTTATATACCTTCAAATACAAAATAGGGTAGTGCATCAATGTTTCATAATATGTCAAACTGTATTACATAGTTTTTCATTAAAATATCATATTTTTAATTGTATCATGTAATTTAAAATCAAGTAGTAAGATAAAACAGTAAAGGCTGACAATGTACAAAATAATAATTCAGAGCCTTGAAAAAAGGAAAACTCAGCACATGTCTAATATAAATGTCATTCTTTTGACTGTCAGGACTACTCTTAAGAATAAGCCTTTGATTTACTGCTGAACTGATTTCTCAGTTTTCAATGGGTTTGCCCATCATTTTGCAAACATAATTTGTCATTGGCCACAGTGTTCTTTTAATTCCTGTTGCCTTTCTTTTAGATCTATTATTCCTGCTGAGAGTATCTACCAAAGAAGAATTTTTCATAGTGACACCAACTCTAGTCTTGCTGTGAATAATCACATTCTCATAAAAATCATTCTTTTTCTTGCAAACTTGCTGCCAGAAGCACGGAAACATACTCAAACCAGGAAACCTTTTATCCTTTCCTGCAATCACTTTCTTTTAACTGTCACTGCCATTTGAAGAAAATCAATCACATACTAATTCATTCACCAAGCATTTAACTAGAAGTTTTCATTTACATGGACTATTTCTGTTTCGATCATACATAAACCAATGAACTAAAGCTGTAATATTAAACAGGTCATATTTTAAGAGAGCTCTTTTTTTTTTTTAAATCTCTGAAGCAATATTTCACTCTAAAATTCAGTGTTTGCAACAAACAGAAGTTCTGGTTTATTATCATTCCATGTCTATTGATTCATTTTCATTGACCTTCAAGCCATTTGTCTATAATCTTTAAAGGCATATCTCAATGCAACTGGTTTTTTTAAGTGACTCTTTTTTTGCAGGGGTGGGAAGTAAAATTTGAAAGTTTAAAAGAGACCAATTTGTCAATTTTAGTTAACATATACAGCGAGATGACTTTATACTGGTAAAAGAGACTCAATTTTGTATCAAAGAATGTGTAGCTCAGAATAACACCCTCAGTTCATAAGTGAATAAAAATCTTCCACACTGATTTCCTCTGCCATATATTTATTGCTGACTCCCGAGAGACAAGTTGGCAGAACCGGACGTAGGCACTTAAAAAAATAGGTTCCCCATGAGCTGAAGGAAGGTTCCATCATCACCTTCCCTCACTGTCAGCCCCTCATGTGGGGAGTGAGGACCTCTCAGGAGGCACTTTCTTACTCAAAAAGCTCTCTCTTCTAAGTATCAGGGGGTCTGAAATTCCACCCCTTGAAATCTTCCCTTTTCAATCTTCCTTTATAAGACAAAGACTTCCGGTAAGGGTAAATGACAAGCTCCATTACTTTTGTGTGAACTGTCTTATCTGGTACATTTCCTCCAGCATGGGGGTGCAGGGGGCTCTGGTGTGCCCCAAACCAATGCGTGTCAATAGCAGAGGGAAAAGGAGTTGGGGGCTAAAAACTAAGGAAAAATTTTGTTCATACTCACAGTCTCGCTTCCTATAAAACCACCCCCTTTTCCTATGATTAAACATTTCAAGCCACAAAGAATATCTTTTGGTTGTTTGTATATTATTCAGAAAAGTATTATATAGCATTAATATAGCATTAATATGGTCTATGTTATATATTACAGGACACACATTCTGTATTCTTTTTGTTATGTACTCAACTAACAATGACTGACCACCTATACCAGGCACTAAGCACACAAAAATAAATGAAATGCAGATATAGCCAGAATGGCTTCATAAACATGGGGAGGGCTGGAGAGAGAGGCTACAAGTGAGCGCTACTAGAATTTTCTCTCAGGGAAGGTACTAGAATTCTAACAAAGCTATGAGAATGGAACATGGGATTCACCATGCTTCTAGCCCTTTTCCTTTCAATCCAGCCTGTGCATCAAATCACCGTCAGATACAGTTCTCTCAGAATAGGTTTTGTCCACCCTCCTACCCCGAAATACAATTTCCACTCTGGAGGGTTAGCTTCTTGGCGGCAGGTAATACACTTCACTTCTGTTTCTGTATGTGCCTTTTAACCAGAAGGTGATCAATAGATGCTTGCATGTGTGCTGAGTGGCTTCAGTTGTGTCTGACTCTTTGTGACCCTATGGACTATAGCTCACCAGGCTCCTCTGTCCATGGGATCCTCCAGGCAACAATACTGGAGTGAGTTGCCATGCCCTCCTCCAGGAGATCTTCCCAACCCAGGGATTAAACATGTGTCTCTGAAGTCTCCTGCATTGGCAGGTGCATTCTTTACCACCAGCGCCGCCTGGGAAGCCCTAATAGATGCTTAGGAAAAATTAAATTAGAAACACTAAATATATGCCAATGCAAATGAGCATTCAAGGGCTTTTCTACTGAGCCTTAACCTTGCCCATCCAATGCCATGTCTATCTCTTCTTCACAGCCCATCTGGAGGGGTCACATGCTCCTGGCAGGCCAGTCTCAGCCTGGTCTCCACGTCCCTCTTTCACTAGATAACGCTTGTGTCTATTGCTTGCTGGAATGCCTTGTCTCGCCTCTCTCACCTGTCAAGGCAAGGTTCCTTTTCTTTGTCAGCGCTGACGTATGCTCTGGAGCTCAGTGAATAACAGAAGCAACAATCATTAAGAGCTACTATGTGTCTGGCCCCTATACTGCAAGCCTATCCCTTCTCCTGGGGATCGTCCCAACTCAGGAATTGAACCAGGGTCTCTTGCGTTCTTTACCAGCTGAGCTACCAGGGAAGCCCATGTTATTTCCAACCCTCCCTTAAACTCTACATTTGATGGATAAGGAAATGAAGGCTTACAGAGATCACTTCTGTGTATCCCAGCAGGTAGTAAATTCTTGGAAGGAAGAGAGAACTTTTTATGGGTCTTTTTCTCTCTTTTTTCTAAGTTGGACCTTATTTCTGCCTATTCCTTTTCTATGTGGACCAAGCACATGGGTGATACTTAAGGAAACCTTCCAGATTATCTGACAGAATTTAATACGAAAGAATGGGTCAACCCAACTGGAAATTAATTGCTAACATTTTTATGTTTTGTCATTGCAGTGTTAAAAAGTTAGTAGTTTTAGGAAAATACATTTATTATCTTGTTTGATTGCAAAATGATACATACTCACGTACACCATTCATGAAAAACAGAAAAATATATAAAGGAAATAAACTTCAATTCCATCCCTCAGAAGTAAGCACTGATAAATTCTTCCATCATTCTTCCTGGTCCTACTCACTCACTCACTCACTCAGCCTTCCTCATGTTTTTCATAGAGCTTAAATTTTGATAGGTGATATATAACCTCCCCCCCCTCAAAAAAAAGTGCTTCCCAGGTGGTGCTAGGGGTAAAAAATCCACCTGCCAATGCAGGAGATCCAATAGACAGACGTTTGATCCCTGGGTCAGGAAGATCCCCTGGAATACGAAATGGTAACTTTCCACTATTCTTGTCTGGAAAATTCCATGGACAGAGGAGCCTGGCAGGCTACAGTCCATGGAGTCACAAAGAGTTAGACAAGACTAAAAGACTGGAGCACAGAGCACATACCAAAAAAGCAGGTAAAACCAGGTACCTGTTTTGTAGCTACTTTCTCTTCCACTCAGCAATATGGAATAAATATCATTTTCTATCAGTTAATCATCTATATTATCTTTTAAATTGCTGAATACTATTCCACAATTATACATGTCTCATATTTCTCTTAACCAAGCAATGGCTGAGAGTTCTTCACACTGTTTTAAAATGCTGATAGCATTTTTTTAAACTGTTAATAAGTAGGGCAATGGCTGTCAATCTTCCTTACAATTCTATTTTAAGCATCTAAAAGAATAATTTATTATTAAAGATAATTAATATTTAAGCATCTTTGTGCACAAAACAGTAATCACTTGATAAATGTTTAAGTGAATGACCAGGTTGATGAACAAACTTAGATTTGTGACATTCGGTTATCTCCTTAGGCTATATTATACTTTCCTTATTTGACATTTTTCTTCACTCACGTCTCTGATCCTTGTTCTATATGCCTTCTGCTTAGAACATTCTTCTCTAAAGTTCCCTCCATGCGGCTCTGTCGATTCCTGTTAATCCTCTGCGGCAGTTTCAATGTCACCCTCATCTTTCTGAGTCCTTACTCTGAGCTTACATGATTTTAAACACTTTGAGAACACAGACGGATATCTGCATCTTGTTTACTATCACCCCTAAAAAGCTTTACAAAATTCAGTTGTTTATTAACTCTAATATAAAGTTTTACATTTTCTCTTGGATTTTGGGAAAGCTTTTGTCAATTTCCTTAAGGCCTTGACCAGTTATGGGATATGACTTCTGCTTACAACAATTTTTATGTGATTGAAAGCAGAGTGAATCTTTCATTTTTGGCATTTAGAATGCAAGTCATTTCCCCTATATTTTGAAGAAAGCAAAGATTATAATTTCTACTTTGCAAAGAGAAAGTATTATTTCGCCACACTTCTACATGTTCTTATTACAAACATGCTAAATACTACCTTTCAACTATGAATGTTCCAAGCTACTTATTTTTTGTTTAGTAGAAATTTTTTATCTGCAAAGCCAGGAGGACTACATGAATGTGTGTTTAAAACAACAATTTCCACCAATTAAAAGGGATGATATCTTGGACCTAAGATGTCCCTTTAACTTCTTGACAAAACACAATACCAGAAGATACTTCTTAGTTGATTGTTTTTCCAAGAGGCAAACAAAATCACCAGATAATGCTGATCAAAAAACAGCATCCTCTCTGTCTGCCCCGGTCCTCTACCTGCCTTACAAAGGAGTAGCACACAATTAGTAGCAAGAAGAATCTGGGATTGAAAAGCCTTTCCTTAGAAATGCTGTTAGCATACTGGACTGGCTGAGCCCAGATAGAGGCTCTATTGTAACTGCCCTGAAATGGGAGAAGACTCCAGGGACCACAACTTAAGCACATTTGGGGGAAGTTGAAGTTACAGGCTTTCTCTTGCACTCGTCAATTTAAAAAAAAAAAAAAAAAGAAGACTTCTTTTTTCTCTACTAAGAAAACTTCCTATGAAGGTAAGTGAGTAAAATCTCCCAGACTGAAGATTACTGGGCACCTGTCAAAATGAAGAATCTAAACAAAAAGTCTGTCATAGGTGACACCAACAGGTCGATTTCTCAGGATTTTTAAATAAACTGACAGCCCTCAGCCAATTACGTGAATTACCAGCCGAAGTGGCATGTCGGTTCAGCAAGCAGGAAAAGGCACTTTACATGCTGAGGCCCCCCAGGTGCCAGGCACTGACTCGGGCTCCAGATATTCTCTCCTAACGGCACTGCACCTCGGAACCATCTCTGATGCTCACCAGGGTGGATGGGTGAAGCTCATGCATTCATTGTTCAGGTGAGGCCTGAACTTGGGCCTGAATTTCAAAGAAGTGTTCACTGTTTCCTCAGACCACACTGCCTCCTAGGTGCTTCATCCATAGAATGAAGCCAGTGTTTTATTTTATTCTATTTTCCAGAAAATAAAACCAGTACTTTAAATAACGATAAATGCAATATAACCTTTAAAAGTGTGAATCAGTATGTTATATACCTGAAACTTACAATAAAAAATAATAAAAAAGAGACTTGGGTAAAACTAGGAAGACAGCTTCACAGGCAGGTCAATTACCAGTTTGTTAGAACATCCACTTTTGTTTTACATATGTTATCAATGTACGTTGAGATTCTGTGTTGCCAAACAGAAATCTCACAAAGAGACCCCTGCTCTGAGATGTTTCTTTTTCACTCAATACATTCTTCTTGGAATCCTAACCAATTTCACAAGTGATGACTTCAAACTCACTTCTCTCTGTTGAGCTTCAGACCTGCATTTACTACACTTGCTGGAGTCTGTCTGATGTCCAAAACACACTTCAAATTCAACAACTCAAAAAAAACTGTACTTAGCATCTTCCTTTTAGAGGCAGCTCACTGTCCTGGGTTTTCCATCTCTACCTTACTGTTCAAGCCTGAACTGAGATTCTGGTCTCCCAACCCAGTACATCAAAGCTACTCCCACATCCTCTCCAGACTGTTTTCTTAAGAGCTTCTCCATTTGCCCCCATACTCTGTTCCCACAAACAAGCCCTGGTGATTTCTCCTCTAGATTATTGATACCCCTGACGTCACAATGCAATTCATCTCCATAGCAAAGATAAACATTCGTTCATGATTACCCTGGGCATTCATATGATATGGCACTTTCTTAGCAGAGTTTACAAAGCCTCTTGTAATCTGGCTCCTCTCTGTCCGCTTACCTCCCAACTGCTTGGCATGCACTCTGGTGGGGGGTGGGGGAGGAGGGGGGCGGGTGTGTGTGTGTGTGTGTGTGTGTGTATGTTCGCTGCTCAGTTGTGTGCGACTCTTGGCAACCCCATGGACTGTAGCCCACCACGCACCTCTGTCCATGGAATTCTTCAGGCAAGAAGACTGGAGCAGGTTGCCATTTCCTTCTCCAGGGGATCTTCCCAACCCAGGGATTGAACCCCAGGCTCCTGAATTCCAGGCAGGATTCTTTACCATCTGAGCCAACACTTTAGATCTACTCAAACTGTTCCTAAATGCCGTGCTCTCTCACACCAAAGGTCACATACATCATGTGGAAATCATATCTCCTGCCTTTTAGTCTCGTCACTCCTCCCACAGGCTGGGTTGCTGATCTTGGTTTTGGACTCTGCTGACATCATTACAGTTTCCATCACTGTGGAGATTCACTGTGATATGACCGTTCCCTTACTTTTCTGTCTCCACCTCCCATCCTGACTCCTGAGGGCAGTGAATATATTTCATGTGTTCTCCTCAATGCCTAGCACAGTGTCCAGGATGGAGTAAGCATGAGTAAATGTATAGCACTTTTTCTCTGTCACATGTGGATGTGTGTTAGTTGCTCAGTTGTCTCCAACTCTTTGTGACCCCAAGGACTGTAGCCCGCCAGGCTCCTCTGTCCACAGGATTCTCCAGGCAAGAATACTGGAGTGGGTTGCCATTCCCTTCTCCAGGGGCTCTTCCCAACCCAGGGGTCAAACCTGGGTCTCCTGCATTGCAGGCAGATTCCTTACCCATCTGAGTCACCAGGGAAGCTGCAATGTATATAGACAGAGGCAGCTAAAATAATATTTTTGTCTATTCAACAATAGGAATTTACAAATACATCCATCTGTCTGTCATCTAACAATCAAGCAATCTATTTACCCACCTACCTCCAAACCTTATCAAAACAGATTTTAGGTTGCTTGAGCAACTACTAATAGTAGAGTACAACATATAAACAAGGCAAACAAATACTACATTAGAGAAAACACGTTCTGTTAATGGGATCTGCTATATGACAATGGCGTGTGACAGCATCAGCATGCCACTATTTCCTTTACGTTGCTGCAGAGAAATTTCCAGGTTATGGGACATGGCTAGAGAGGTTTGTGCAATGATACCGAGGTAGGAAATCCCTTTTCCCATCTTAGCTTTACTATTGCCTAATCAAGATGTGAAGAGCCGATTCATTGGAAAAGACTCTGATGCTGGGAAAGATTGAGGGCAGGAGGAGAAGCGGGCAACAGAGGATGAGATGGTTGGATGGCATTATCGACTCAATGGACATGAGTTTGAGCAAACGCCGGGAGATAGTGAAGGACGGGGAAGGCTGGCGTGCTGCAGTGCATGGGGTCGCAGAGTCAGACACGACCGAGTGACTGAACCACCACCACCACCACCAAGTGGCTTTGGGCAAAAATCACTTCATTTCAATCGCCTACAGGTGTACCCTGGAGATAAGACTGAGTTTCTGGTGCTGATAGAGGTCAAGGTCAATGCTCTGTACTGATGTGAGGAGAGTTTCCCTTTAGCCAGCTTCTCCCTCTACGTCACTCTGCACACGGCAAGGCTCTGCTCTATGACACCACTGGCAAGGTCCACAAGTCAGCCTTCAAAACATGAGGCAAGAAGAGAACAAGAAAAGGCAATCAGCACGACCCAAGAAACACATTTCTTTTGGACAAGAAGCCAGCACCCTTGTTTTCTATGAAGCGACAGCATAGGGTGAGGGGGGCCAGACACAAGAGCTATTTAACTGCCCCAAAGAAACCTTCCCTCTTGGAACTGGGGGTGGGGGAACAACGTAAAGGAGGAAAGAACAAAAGGAGTGCACTGTGATGTGCCTGGAACCATCTGCATTTGCAAACTGAACACCAGCAGAATTTCTGTTGTTTTTCCAGTGTGATTTCTGTTGGAATTCTACATGGGAATTTTGGCAGCAAATCACTTATTATTTCAAAATTTTCATTCCCTAACTATTCCCTAAGTCACCCCCTCTTCTTTCTCCATGGCCCTACTCTCCAATTTTTGCATCAAAGATACTCAGGAAAGAATAGCAGATTGGACTTCCTTAGTGCCTCCCGTGTGTCAGAGCTAGTTCTATGCACCTAACAGGTGTTTGAGGGGGACTTCCCTAGCGGTCGAGTGCTTAAGACTCTGCACTTCCACTCCACTGCAGGGGGCACGTGTTTGATCCATGGATGGGGAACTGAGACACCACATGTTGCATGGTCCGGTCAAGAAAAATAAATTTAAATAGGTA
This sequence comes from Bubalus bubalis, assembly GCF_019923935.1. Taxonomy (NCBI): domain Eukaryota; kingdom Metazoa; phylum Chordata; class Mammalia; order Artiodactyla; family Bovidae; genus Bubalus; species Bubalus bubalis. Next base: position 47,325,070 of record NC_059171.1, on the reverse strand, counting down.
TTTATGTACTGAATCTTCATACTGAAACCCTAGGATAGTATCATTGTCCAATTTTAAAGATAAGAAATTGAGGCACAAAAGGGTCCTCAGAAATGAATGAATACTTGAGTTCAACCTCCAGTACCCTAGAATCGTAAGATGTGCTGTGCACTATGCTTAGTCGCTCAGTCATGTCCAACTCTCTGCGACCCACAGACTGCAACCTGCCAGGCTCCTCTGTCCATGGGATTCTCCAGGCAAGAATACTGGAGTGGGTTGCCATGCCCTTCTTCAGGGGATCTTCCTGACCCAGGGATCGAACCCAGGTGTCCTGCATTGCAGGCAATTCTTTACCATCTGAGCCATCAGGGAAGCCCAGAGCTGTAAGATAACATGCTACATAAATGTAGGGCTTTGAGTCAAGTTGGAATAGTTGATTATAATTATTCAACAATTTTCTAATTATTAGAAATAGTAACTACAGAAAAGAAAAATATGAAAGAATTTATAGCTTAGTTTATGGTAGTGTTATGCCCACTGGTGGTAGCTTAGTTGCTAAGTTGTGCCTAACTCTTGTGAGCTCATGGACTGAAGCCTGTCAGGTTCCTCTGTACATGGAATTCTCCAGGCGAGAATACTGGAGTGGGTTGCCATTTCCTTCTCCAGGGGATCTTCCTGATCCGGGCATCAAACCCAGGTCTTCTGCATTTCAGGCAGATTCTTTACTGACTGAGCCATCAGGGAAGCCCACTATCCAGAGATAAATCCTTTATTGTAGAAATTATTTATTTTTGGTAACATTTTTAATGTGAAAAATCTTTTATCTTCTTTTGGATGTATATACATTAAAAAAAACCTTAAACTGGAACTACACTGAATATCATTTTATATCATACCTCTTGCACCTCTATTGTGTTTTGCCACATTTTGAAAATATGACTTACAAAAAGACTAATATCAAAATTTAATCTCTTGGACAATTTCAATTATTTTTAGGATTTGTGATTAGACATTTACTTTTAAAAAGTTAATGTCTGCAAATTATTAAAAGTAGTGCTCATTGTAAACTGTTACTTTCAAAATTTTGGAAAAAAATTAAAAAGACACAGGAGAGCCTTCTATCTACCAAATCAGGTGCTTAAGCTTCCAGTGGATGAGTCATGGTCCCTGCCATCAAGGGACCGATGTGGGAGGATACAAAGGGATAGACAGAAAATCACGAGATATGAGGGAGGTATTTTCACAATGAGAACAGCCTCGTCTTCTAGCATCTGTACCTGGCGACTCTTCCTTCCTTCTTACTAAAGTCCAGCTCTGTCACTGGTGTTCTGAACTATCCTCTTGCTACCCAAGGACTTGATTCTTTCCACTGCTCCCTCTCCTTTTCACATAATTTATCATTTCTATTGGATCATTCCAACTGGCACCTAAACACGTCTAAAATATCTTGTTTTAACTAACCTCCCCACACCATGATCCTATGATCCTCTCTACCAACTCTTTGCATCTTGTCATTGTGGAAACTCCAATCAATCTTTCCTGTTTTCACTTCCTCAACTCTCCTTTTATTTTCAACCCACTTCCATTGGGCTTACATGTTCTGCTTAATGAAATGGTGCTTATCACAATCATTACCAATCAACATTCTGGGCAGATCCAACACTCACTTGACACAGTAGTGAATACCCCTCATTCCTGAAATACTACTCTCCAGGTCTCTGTGATGTCTTGTACTTTTCCACCTCCCTCACTGTACACTCCTTACCACTTTCTCCTGCAAGTTCTTCTTTCTTGGTCCTATTTCTAATTGTCTGAGTGTCTAATGCCCAGTCCTACACCTTCTTACTCTTTCCCCTTTGAGATGATATATCATCTTATGCCTTTATGACTCCAACAACTACATCTTCACATTTCCTTCTCTCCTCTGAGATCCAAACCTAAATGTTCATAACCTCTTGATCTGGATGTTGAATAGGTATTTCAAACTTAATCTGCTCATTTCAGAAGAGTTGAGGACAGCTCTTTCCCCTGTCTTACTACTCCAAACCCACCCTTCCTCATCTCAGGTAAGGTGACCATCCATCTAGATACTCAGGTCAACAGCTAGTGGCCATCCTTAACTCTACTTTCTCTCTCTTCCCACATCTTGTCTATTAGCAGATCCTGCCAGGGCTTTCCCCAAATTATATGTTAGTCTTCCAACTTTTCATCATGTCCGGAACGGCTACAGTCTCAGCCCAAAGCAACTGTCTCTTAACTGATCTCAATGATTCTAGTTCCTTATATGATAAGCATACCAGTCATTTAAAAGTGTAAACACTAGTCTATCATATTCATGCTAAAAACTCTCCAATGGCTTCCCACTGCAATTAGAAATAAATCCAACTTTCTTTACTACAATCTACAAAGCCCTTTATGATACAGATCCTGTAACTTTCCCCCATTCACTCTGCTCCAACCACATGGATGACCTTGTTTATTTCTTGAAGAAGCAAAATGTATTCCCACCTCAGGGCCTTTGCACAGGGCATTCCCCTTTGAGAATGCCTTCCTGCTGTTCCAGGTGCTTCTTCCCACCTTCCTGGTTTCTTTACAAATGTCCTCTCTTCAAAGACACCTCTTCCCAAACATCTCAGCTAAAGATATCCCAGTCTGCAACATCCCTTATCCAATTACTCTTCTGATTTTCTTCCTACACATATCTCTACCTGAATCTATTTTATTTACAATAAATGTGTTTATTTTCTACTTGCCCTCCAGAGTACACGCTCCATGAGGACAGTAACCTTGATTTAATCATTGCTGCATCCTCGGCTTCTACAACTGTGCTTGATACCTAAACAATTAATAAATATATATTAGCTAGTAAATGAAGTGTCTCAGTTTTGGAGCATCACAGACAAACAGCATTTATAACCTCCCAAAAAACATCCACACTGGCAACATTTTAATGTATTTAACTCTGGTTATTGTATAATAAGTCATAAGTGCTAAAATCATAATCATACAGTATAGTCTGATTTATTTTGCTGCCTGTTTATTTTTAAACTTAAAGTTACATGCTGCTGCTCAGTCACTCAGTTGTGTCCAACTCTTTGTGACCCCATGGACTATAGCTCGCCAGGCTCCTCTGTCCACAGGATTTCCCAGGCAAGAATACTGGCATGTCTTGCCACTCCCTTCTCCAGCAGATCTTCCCAACCCAGGGATCGAGCCTGTGTCTCTTGTGTTTCATAATAGTTTTTAAAATTTCCCTCCAATTTCTTCAACATTCCATACTCTAAGAAAAATTAATAAACTTAATTTTTAAAAAAATATTAGGTTTAGAGCAAAACTGACCAGAAAATGACAGTGTCCATATACTCCTTGCTCCCACACACGCATAAGGTCCCCTACTGTTGACATCTCACACCAGAGTGGTACATTTGTTACAATCAATGAACCTATACTGACACATCTTCACCACCTGAAGTCCACAGTTTACACTAGTGTTCACTTTTGGTGCAGTACCGTCTATGGGTTTATACCCACCACTGCAGAATCATACTGAATCCTTTCACTGCCCTGAAAATCTTCTGTGCTCCGCCTAATTCATCTCTCTTTACTCCCACTCCCTGGCAACTAGCTGATCCACAGTTTTGCCTTTTCCAGAATGTCAAATAGTTGGACTCATTCAGTATGCAGCCTTTCCAGATAATCTGCCATATATTTTAAAATCAAGGCTACACTGTACTGTACAGTCTATTTTTAAAACTTGGAATTGACCATGAATATTTTCCCTATATTTAATAAGCAGTTTTAAAACAATTTTCAGTGAGGATGTATCATTAATCACTATTCATCTATTTTAGAATTTTAAAATATATTTCTATATTTTATTGGTTAAAAAAAAAACCAAACTAATATGTGAGAGATACAGCGAGGGGTTGAGTGGATTTCTAGACAGCGCTGAACCTGAGTTAGAATCTGTCACTCAGTAGCTGTGTGGCCTTAGACAAGTTTTGTTTTAGCCACTCTAAGCTTCTCTTGGATATTCTACAAAAAGGAGATAATACCAGTGCTCCTATCCTAGAAATATAAGGGTATTAAGTGGAATAATGTATGTAAATCACATAGGACAAGCGTTCAGTAAATGTTTATTATTCTATCAATTCTCTGCCTATAACTGTTTTCTTAGAAGTTAAAAGTGAAGCTACTGAGTAAAAGGATCAGTACATTAAGGTTCTGATGTGTTATCATCAAGCCACCTTTCTGAAAACTGTACTAATTTATATCCTTATCAGTAACATAAGTGTTCATCTCACTGCACTCTAGACCATATTACTGATTTTAAATCTTTGCTAATTTGGTGGGCAAGAGGCTGAACACTCACTCTGACATTTTTGATTACTTAAAGGTGAAATCCAACATTTTTCTTTTCTTTATGCGTACTGAAAATTCAAATGCTTTTCTCTTTTATCTGTTTATGTCCTTTACTAATTTCTTTAGGTTTTCCTTAGTGCACTGCAATAATACTTTTTATTAGTTAAAAATAATTTTGTCTTTTAATATTATCTATGGTTTTCAAAAATAGTGTTTGTTTTCTTCCCTAACGACAAAAGAAATAAGTATGCATTATAGAGAATTTGAAATACACACAAAAGTATAAGAAAATAATCAAACATCAAACTGCAGATAAAAATAATGTTAAAATTCTATAGAATATCTTTTAATCTATTTTTGTTCCTCCATTAATTCTAGGTGAATTATACTTTTCTATTAAAAAAATAAACTTCTAAGATAGCTTACAGCTCTTCCACTTTTAGAAGCACAAACATTAGGACAGAACACTTCACTTGAGATCAAAAGTAATTAGCAGTGGCATTCCTTCCTTTGAAAGAGGATTCTTTTCCTAGCCAAAAATCAATTTCTTAACAAGATATCAAAATAATTAACACACAATAACCTAAATTTTAAAGTTATCCAAGTTTATACTAGTTATTCTAATTTATCCTAAGGTTAAATTATAATGAAGCCAAGGGGCAAATTAATTTCTTTCCTTTATAAGAAAATGTATTGCAGCTTACTTCCTTTCAAGTGTGGCATTACTTAGAGGCTGTCCATGGTGCCCTTCCTTGGTCTTTGAGTCATCAAACCTAGGTCTATTGAGATCAGAACCTTAGTCCCAGGCCTTTTCTTAATAAAAATTATGAAAACGAGGAGCTATAAGAGTAAGTGCTTTGAAAATCAGACCTGGGACAGGAGTCCACACGTCAAAGGCCCAAGAAAGGACTGCGGCATTCACATTACAGAGCTCAACACCAAAGAGTCCTCTGGCCCGTCTCAACTACAACATACTAGGAGTGCGAGGGAGAACGCTGCAGCATAGCTCCACCGTTGACTAGGAGAACCTGGTGTGCACAGCCCCGAAGACAAGAGGTGGGGTCCTTCTGAAATGGAGCAAGACCCTACGGTCCTCACCCCCAATGTCCTCTGCCTGCCTTTTTGCCTGGGGAAAAACTAGCTAAAGAATAAACTTAATCAGAGAAGTGAGAAGGCACAAAAAATGAAGGCAAATAGTCAAAGGAGACTAAATAATAATAATGTACTCATTCAGCATAGTCAAGGACCTTTAGTTCCTTCTCAAGGGCTATAGATATCCTGTAAGTTGTCTTATGTGAGAGTTGGGCTGTGAAGAAAGCTGAGCGCCGAAGAACTGATGCTTTTGAACTGTGGTGTTGGAGAAGACTCTTGAGAGTCCCTTGGACTGCAAGGAGATACAACCAGTCCATTCTAAAGATCAGTCCTGAGTGCTCTTTGGAAGGAATGATGCTAAAGCTGAAACTCTAGTACTTTGGCCACCTCATGCAAAGAGTTGACTCACTGGAAACGACTCTGATGCTGGGAGGGATTGGGGGCAGGAGGAGAAGGGGACGACAGAGGATGAGATGGCTGGATGGCATCACTGACTAGATGGACATGAGTCTGAGTGAACTCCGGGAGTTGGTGATGGACAGGGAGGCCTGGCGTGCTGCGATTCATGGGGTCGCAAAGAGTCGGACATGACTGAGCGACTGAACTGAACTGAACTGAAGCTGTCTTAGAGATACTGACACTCCTACCAGGTGGAAGAAGTTAACCACTTGATGAGCAGACTGTAGCCAATGACATAAGCTGCCACAATTCTGAGAACCGGCCTCAAAGAAATGGAAACAAACTGACCCTGGAACTGAAGATTAACTGTATCTAAAACAATCAAGACGAAGCGCATCAGTCAACCGATGACCAGTTTCAAGAAGACTGTCAAAAGTGACTGTTTCTACATGTAGCCCCCTCCCTCAGCCTATAAAAGTTCTTGCCCCCTGATTGTCAGTGGAGAGAAGTCGGCCTATGGACACGAGTCCACCCTTCCCTCAGCTGTCAGCACTGAAATTAAAGCAAACTTTCCTTTTGACCAACCTGGCCTCTTTATTGGCTTCTGAGCAGCGAGCAGCCAGACTCCACTTTCTGTTACACTTCTGCTTCCCCACCGTGATCCCTGTAGTCTGAGAGAAAGAGTCTCAGAGGCTACCATGTTGATAAAAAATCAGTTAGGATGGCAACCATAATGTCAGTGAGATGATACTACTTAACACCAGACAGAAAGAGAAAATTTTACATAAACTTGTGCCTTATTTTTCTTTAGATTTATATCCATCTTGATCAAATACCTTCCTGTAACTGTGGAGAAATCCAGTAGGAGAACCAATAAAACGCAAGTTAAACTGAAATGTTATCATATTCAGAAGGCCCATCACCTTTCAACAAATAACCAACAGAAAGGGCTCTTTCTCCATTCAGTCAGAAAGAGACAGGCTTTACTCAAGAAGCTGGAAAAAAAAATCCTCCATTTTCATACTGTCATTCATAAAAAATGACTTTCCATAATAAGCATCATAGGATTGCACACGGAGACCTTTGGTAAAATGATACAGAGGGCATTAGACGTGGACATAGGAAAGCCAGGAGTACACGCAAGTCTAAACCCGTCTCTGGCAGGGTGGGGGGCTGGAATAGTATTTTCTTTGATAATTGTGTCTCTCTGTCACTCATGTTCTTTCACATGTCAAGTATTTTTAATGGCTCAAAAAACCAAGATTTCTCTCTTTTTTTTTCCTTAAGTGTCAACAGAATTAATTTAAATTGTGATTGCTTTTCATTAAAAATTGTCAGTAACAAGATGACAAGATTTTTAAAACTAAAAACAGGTAACTTTTTAATGTCTTAAAGTACAATGAAGATATTTGTAAATTACTTTAAAATCGTATCAAATTTCCCAATATTCTAATAAACATTTTAAGCAACTATTTTGATAACATTAAGAATTGTCACTGGACGTTCTTCACAGTGTATTTCTTTATTCAGCATCTTTTATAAGTCACAGCTGCAAACTAACCAAATTATACAGACAGGCTGGCAAAAAGTTAAAATTTTAAAAGAAAGTGAGGCTACAGTCAACAATCAGAGTTCAGAAATCACACGTCAAGCTAACCAACAGACTATTAATTTCCTTAACATTACTTGTACTCTAGATCTTCAAAAGCTAAAAACATGTAATTAAAATATATTAAAATATTAATGCCCCTTACCACAGCGCACTGCTAACTGGAGTGTGAAATCAGGCATTACCACATCATTTTTGCCTGATGAGATAATTTTGGTTTTCTAAAGAGCATTAAACCAATACATTTATTTTTGCCAGGAAATAATTTCACTCTTTAGTTTGAAAGAAACTAATATTTGCAGTGACCATTCTCAGCTTTGTTGAATTACAAAAATATAAAATGAAAGATTGAAATAAGTTTAAGAACCAATTTATTTTTTAAACATTGTGCAAATCTAGAGCAATGGCTAAGTGAATCCTTCATTTATACTTTTGCTGACACCTCTATATTATTCTCAGGTAAAATAATGTAAAGTCAACTTTGGTAAAGTTAACAAGCTTAAATAATTTTTCACTATTGATTTTTACATGTGGTTGAATTAGTCCTTTATCCTGTTTTGTACTTATAAGAAAGAGTCCTCAAGAATAAAATCTGGTATTTCAGTATCTTTATGGATCTTTAGTTCTTCTCCTTTTTTAAAATTTAGGCTTATGAAAAAACTACATCCATCACAAACCTAAACTAGGACTTTTAATATTTACTTTTATTTCAGACCTTCTCTGTATAGTTCAGCGTGAATAATGTTAGTAAACAAATAAAAATCTGACTATTACAGCCAAACTGAGTTTGGAAGCTTCTCTGTCTTATATTATACCAAGTTATTACTTTGCCTAACTTCTCACTTTTCACCACATAGTTCTGGCACTGCACAGACTAGCTTTGGCATTTTTAAGAAGGTAGAGTTTAAAAACAATAGAAAATTACTGCTAATTTCTTCTTGATGGATGCTATTAATACCTATTAACATCAGTAAGAGTAACAAGGCTGAATCCAAAACAAAATATCAATCTAGTCTGTATCATTGGAAACAAAAGGAAACTCAAGAAAGGAATTTTAATGTATTAGTAAAATACAGAATTTTTTGGTGTTCTCTTATGAAGGGAATCACAACCAAAAATCAGAAACAGCTTTTGAAAATAAGTATGATTATTAAGCTTTTCTAAAGCAATTAGGAAACTGTCACTCCCCCTTGGAATATTTCTACCTTAAAAATAGTAAGGCCTTACATATAATTTCCTTAAGGAAAGCAAGCACATTAAATGCCAAAAAAAAAAAAAATCTGCATTTTACTCTATGTGTAAAAATAAATATTTCACTAAAGGAATGGGGGGAAAAATGAAGCACATTTAAATAATTTCATTGCACTGGAAGTTGCCAATTCGTCTGTGAGTAGTTTCATTGCAGATGAAAAGAAATCAAAATACAGGGCAGATGTTGAACAAACCGCATTTAAATTCTGTCACACACTAGCATTTTAAAAATGATTTGGCTCATCTATGAAATAAGGTGCATTTTCCTTGATTTTGAAAAAGGGAAACATCAGGAAATATTTAAAGGCCAATTGCTGCCAATTAACTTTGATCAGTAAAAAGTTCTATTTGAATCTTTCAGATTCTTCTCCTGTCTGAAATAACATACATTTATAAAATCTAGCAAAACAACAACCTGATGATTAATGCCTCTTGGCAGCCCTACCACAAGCTTGGTTAATAGCAGGATTTAAATCAACAACTATCTCTATCAAGGAGAGAGTGAAAATAGGCATATTTTCTCATAGTGTAGACATGAAAACCAATATTCTTTATTCTGAAAAATGCTTCCAACCAAGATCAGCATGTTTGTCACTGCCCATAACACATTTTACTAGCCACTGTACAAAAATCTCCTCCCAAACTATAAAGGACAAATAAAACCATCAGCAGTTTGACATAAGGAATCTTGGCAACCCCAAGAGTAGAGGCTTGACTAAACTGTTATACAACCAGCTGGACTAGCCGGACAGAAAAGCACCTGACTCAATACGATAGGAGTCTGACATGGATAACATATAACACATGCAGGGATCACTAAAGGCAACTCATCTCAACAGTGATTGTTAACTGAGACATCTGTACTTCTGATAACACAGTTTAACATTAAAGATTCTTGCCATCAACTGTTAATCCATATCAATGGTTCCACAGAATCAAACTTTGAAACACAACAACCAAAGTAAAGCAAAACAAACTCCACGAAGGCAAAACACATTACCATATAATCAATAATTATGTTACCTCATCACTCCAATTATATGTTCAAAAAATAATATTCCACTGTTATTTCAGGACCAATCACCCATTTCCAAACATGCAACATGAGGAGTATATAAAAGAATCATAACTTACTTCTAAATCATTAAAAAATAGATGTGTGTCGGCCAAGTTGAAAATCATTTCTTCCATTCGCAGTCCAAGGGAAACTGAAGTAGGTGGATCCTGAAAGAAGAATTTTACAGGTCAAGACCATATCTACATTAGGGTACAGGAAATAAAGCATCTCATCAAGAGGGACTTTACATCAGGATAGGCCACAAGACCTGGGCTCCAGTCTTTGTCAGATTATGTGGCTTATTCTGTATTTGGACTTCAGTGACTCATTTCATTTGAAAAGTGCCTCTAATGTTGTTGGTACTTTGCCTAACAAAGAAAATAACTTGCTGTTTATATTAATACAAAAAAAATATAAACTCCAGGGTTACTCAGACATATAGAGTGGAGGAAATTCACCTTCACACATCTGTTTCAGGAGCAAGGAAATCAGTGACTCAGGAAGACATGATTTTTATGTTCCACTATAACTCATATTTAATACTGTGGGCAAGAATCCCTTATAAGAAATGGAGTAGTGCTCACAATCAACAAAAGAGTCTGAAATGCAGTACTTGGATGCAATCTCAAAAATGACCAAATGATCTCTGTTGGTTTCCAAGGCAAACCATTCAATATCACAGTAATCCAAGTCTATGCCTCAACCAGTACTGCTGAAGAAGCTGAAGTTGAATGGTTCTATGAAGACCTACAAGACCTTCTAGAACTAATACTCAAAAAAGATGTCCTCTTCATTATAGGGGACTGGAATGCAAAAGTGGGATGTCGAGAGATACCTGGAGTAACTGGAAAATTTGGCCTTGGAGTACAAAATGAAGCAGGGCAAAGGCTGACAGAGTTTTGCCAAGAGAACACACTGGTCAGAGCAAACAGCCTCTTCCAACAACACAAGAGAAGACTCTACACATGGACATCACCAGATGATCAATACCGAAATCAGACTGATTATATTCTTTGCAGCCTAAGATGGAGAAGCTCTATACAGTCAGCAAAAACAAGACCAGGAGCTGACTATGGCTCAGATCATGAACTCCTTATTGCCAAATTCAGGCTTAAATTGAAGAAAGTAGGGAAAACCACTCGACCATTCAGGTATGACCTAAATCAAATCCCTTACAATTTTACAGTAGAAGTGACAAATAGATTCAAGGGATTAGATCTGAAGACAGAGTGCCTGGAGAACTATAGACAGAGGTTCATGACATTGTACAGGAGGCAGTGATCAAGACCATCCCCAAGAAAAAGAAATGCAAAAAGGCAAAATGGTTGTCTGCAGAGGCCTTACAAATACCTGAGAAAAGAAGAGAAGCGAAAGGCAAAGGAGAAAGGGAAAGATATACCTATACGAATGCAGAGTTTCAAAGAATAGCAAGGAGAGATAAGAAAGCCTTCTTCAGTGATCAATGCAAAGAAATAGAGGGAAATAATAGAATAGGAAAGACTAGAGATCTCTTCAATAAAATTAGAGATACCAAGGGAACATTTCATGCAAAGATGGGCTCAATAAAGGACAGAAATGGTATGGACCTCACAGAAGCAGAAGATATTAAGAAGAGGTGGCAAGAATACACAGAAGAACTATACAAAAAAGATCTTCATGACCCAGATGACCATGATGGTGTGATCACTCACCTAGAGCCAGACTTCCTAGAATGTGAAGTCAAGTGGGCCTTAGGAAGCATCACTACGAACAAAGCTAGTGGAGGTGCTGGAATTCTGGTTGAGCTATTTCAGATCCTAAAAGATGATGCTGTAAAAGTGCTGCACTCAATATGCCAGCAAATTTGGAAAACTCAGCTGTGGCCAGAGGACTGGAAAAGGGCAGTGTTCATTCCAATCCCAAAGAAAGGCAGTGTCAAAGAATGTTCAAACTACCGCACAATTGCACTCATCTCACACACAACCAAAGTAATGCTCAAAATTCTCCAAGCCAGGCTTCAACAGTATGTGAACCATGAACTTCCTGATGTACAAGCTAAATTTAGAAAAGGTAGAGGAACCAGAGATCAAATTGCCAACATAGGTTGGATCATCAAGAAAGCAAGAGAGTTCTGGAAAAACATCTACTTCTGCTTTATTGACTATGCCAAAGCCTTTGACTGTGTGGATCATAATAAACTGTGGGAAATTCTTCAAGAGATGGGAATACCAGACTACCTGACCTGCCTCCTGAGAAATGTGTATGCAGGTCAGGAAGCAACAGTTAGAACTGGACATGGAACAACAGACTGGTTCCAAAAGGGGAAATGAGTATGTCAAGGCTGTATATTGTCACCCTGCTTATTTAACTTATATGCAGAGTACATCATGAGAAATGCTAGGCTGGATGAAGCACAAGTTGGAATCAAGATTGCCGGGAGAAGTATCAATAACCTCAGATACGCAGATGACACCTTATGGCAGAAAGTGAAGAACTAAAGAGCCTCTTGATGAAAGTCAAAGAGGAGAGTGAAAAAGTTGGCTTAAAGCTCAGCATTCAGAAAGCTAAGATCATGGCATCTGGTTCCATCACTTCATGGCAAATAGGTGGGGAAACAGTGGAAACAGTAAGAGACTTTATTTTGGGGGGGTTCCAAAATCACTGAAGATGGTGACTGAAATTAGAAGATGCTTGCTCCTTGGAAGAAAAGCTATGACCAACCTAGACAGCATATTAAAAAGCAGACATTACTTTGCCAACAAAGGTCCATCTAGTCAAAGCTTTGGTTTTTCCAGTAGTCATGTATGGATGTGAGAGTTGGACTATAAAGAAAGCTGAGCACTTAAGAATTGATGATTTTGAACTGTGGTGTTGGAGAAGATTCTTGAGAGTCCCTTGGACTACAAGGAGATCCAACCAGTGCATCCTAAAGGAAATCAGTCCTGAATATTTATTGGAAGGACCAATGCTGAAGCTGAAACTGCAATACTTTGGCCTCCTGATAAGAAATGACTCCCTGAGAAAGACCCTGATGCTGTGAAAGATTGAAGGCAGAAGGAGAAGGGGACGACAGAGGATGAGATGGTTGGATGGCATCACCGACTCAACAGACATGAGTTTGAGCAAGTTCCAGGAATTGGTGATGGACAGGGAAGCCTGCCGTGCTGCAGTCCATGAGGTCGCAAAGAGTCGGACACAACTGATGGATTAAAATGAACTGATAACCCATAATCCTGGGCTTCCCAGGTGGCGCAGTTGGTAAAGAATTCACTTGCCAATGCAGGAGATGCAAGGGAAACGGGTTTGATCCCTGGGTCAGGAAGATCCCCTGCAATAGGAAATGGCAACCCACTCCAGTATTCTTGCCTGGAGAATTCCATGGACAGAGGAAGCTGGTGGGCTACAGTCCATGGGGGTGCAAACAGTTGGACACAACTAAGCCCCACAATCAACAACATAATCCATAAAGTGTCTACAACCACTGTCATGACTACCAGAAAATAGATACACTATAGATAAGTTTCAGAAGGACAGTAAATAGCAATTTTACTCCAGATGATAACTACCATTATTTTTTATTTATTCAGCCTGCCTCCCAATTTTGAGTACACTCAAAATAGGAAGTGATGGCCACTCTGACCAGCTGGCACCATGCCAACTCAGAAGGCTGATCGTGACATTCTTGTAACACTATTTAGTCATCAAACAGCGAGTACCACCCATGGACGGGAGCACCAGCATTCTCAACAGTGGCTTCTACTCAACACTTCAAGCCTTTGACACTAGTGATAGATGGTTTGTGCCACACAACCTATATCCAGATGACGTCTGCTGGCATCGAGATGGGGAGCGTGGAGGTATTTAATGGTGTTACTATGTTCAAAATGCATCTCACCCACAAAGCAACAATGTTCACGGTGAATATCCTGACTGTGTGTGTGTAAGTCACTTAGTCATGTCAGACTCTTTGCAACCCCATGGGGTGTAGCCCGCCAGGCTCCTCTGTCCATGTGATTTTCCAGGCAAGAATACTGGAGTGGGTTACCATTTCCTTCTCTAGGGGATCTTCCTGACCCAGGGATCAAACATGGGTCTCCTGCACTACAGGCAGACTCTACCATTTGAGCTACCAGGGAAGCCTGCATAGTGATAAACAAACAAAAAATTCTGTAGAGAAAGTATTCAAGGATATAATGTGAGTTTTTTTCAAGTTTTTATTGGCATTCTAACAGCAATACCAACTTTCACCTTTATGGCATTTAAAATTTTTCCTAAGAAAAATAATTTCTGATCTACTACTTTATAATCCCAGCAAACCTTTGGATGTACAGGTATCATTTAGTGATAGAAACTATGACTAGAGAAATTACACCTTCATGTCGCCCATCCATCCGAGTCTTACAGTAGAGAACAAAAAACCCAGGGAAAGTAATAATCTTGCTTCCTAATACTGTCCAACATAAACCTTGCCCATTTTCTCTATTTGTGTCTTCTAAACACACTGTCTTCATTTTAAAGCTCAAGACTTGCCTGTGTTTTACCCCCTACCCTGCAAGTATCTGAAATGTATCAACAACCTAAAGCCCCATCTTCTCATGGGCTTTGATACATAGCAACAAGTGGTGGAAGAAGAACCTAGACCCAGGGGCCAAGCCCTACCCTTGTTTTTCTACTTTGGTGGCTTTAGCTCACTAAGCCTCAGTTTTCTCATCTAATAAATCAGATGGCTAGATAGCAAATATGGGATAGAATATTTTATCCCATAGAATTAAAAAAAACCTCCATCTTTTAATTTGTCACAATCATAGGGGCTTCCCAAGCAGCTCAGTGGTAAAAGAGTCCACCTGCAATTCAGGAGCTACAGGAGATATAGATTGATCCCTGAGTCGGGAAAATCCGCTGGAGGAGGGCATAGCAACCAACTCCAGTATTCTTGCCTGGAGAATCCCATGGACAGAGGAGTGTTACAGTCCACAGGGTCGCAAAAAGTTGGACACGACTGAAACAACTTAGGATGAATATGTGTTTATACACGTGGGAGAAAGGAGGGGCCTGGGACTCACTGGGTACAGCCATGGGCTGATCAACTGTGGCCAGAGAGGCAGAGTTAACCCCATCCCTGCAGGACCTGTCCCACTAGCTCCCGTCTACCCCACCTGCATGAGCACCTGCATGCTCTACCTTTGCAAGAGTTCCAGGGAAGGACAAGACGAGGTCTGAGGAAATACAGCAGGATGGTACTGCTAGCCTCAATTCCCCTCCCCTCTAGGCCTTCTCTGCCAGCTGACTGGCACTGGAAAGGAGGCAGAAAACACATCATTGCCAAAAATCTGGGGTGAGATTGGCAAAAGGGCAAAGCAAATACCCCAGGGCTTTTGTAAGAGGGCATACAGGAAAGAAAAATACATAGGCCAGCACAGTGTCCAAGAGCTGTGTGTGGAGGGACAAATAAAAACACTTCCCTCAAATTTCCTGTGCAATCAGATGAACCTATTTGTGAGGCAGGAATAGGGACACAGATACAGAGAATAGATATGTGTACACATTACTTTGCCAACAAAGGTCCGTCTAGTCAAGACTATGGTTTTTCCTGTGGTCATGTATGGATGTGAGAGTTGGACTGTGAAGAAGGCTGAGCACTGAAGAATTGATGCTTTTGAACTGTGGTGTTGGAGGAGACTCTTGAGAGTCCCTTGGACTGCAAGGAGATCCAACCAGTCCATTCTGAAGGAGATCAGCCCTGGGATTTCTTTGGAAGGAATGATGCTAAAGCTGAAACTCCAGTACTTTGGCCACCTCATGCGAAGAGTTGACTCACTGGAAAAGACTCTGATGCTGGGAGGGATTGGGGGCAGGAGGAGAAGGGGACGACAGAGGATGAGATGGCTGGATGGCATCACTGACTCGATGGACGTGAGTCTCAGTGAACTCCGGGAGTTGGTGTTCGACAGGGAGGCCTGGCGTGCTGCGATTCATGGGGTCGCAAAGAGTCGGACACGACTGAGCGACTGATCTGATCTGATCTGACATGGGGGAGGGGAGGGTGGGATAAATTAAGAGAGTAAGATTAACATATATACACCATCATGTGTAAAATAGATAGCCAGTGGGAAGCTGCTATATGGCGCAGGGAGCTCAGCTCAGGACTCTGTGATGATCTAGAGGGGTGGCATGGGCGTGGGAAGGAGGCTCAAGAGGGAGGGAATATATGGATACAGTTAGCTGATTCACTTTATTGCACAGTAGAAACTAACACAGCATTGTAAAGCAATTATCCTCCAGTTAAAAAAAAAAGGAAACACATTTCCTGTGCAATGATTTAGCCTTGATCAATCTTCCCCTTGAGTTACCACCTAAAATCGATGAAATTTCATAGGTTGTAGAAGAATTAAAAATAGTTTACAAGTGAGTAAAGAAAAACTCTTATTGAATCTTGGTTTTATAGGAAAATTGCTCACTCACAAGAATTCCAAGTAGCAATAAGCGTGCTAGAAAAAACAAATGCTCAAATACAGCCCAGAGCAGAATGGACCAGCAGGGAAAGTTCAAACAGTTATTTCTGAAACAAAATGACTCAGGTGTGTCCTCGTTGAGGCCAATAAAAATACACTGACTTATCTCATAACCACGTCAATGAATCTTTTTATGTGGCCAGGCGGAAGAGACACATGGCAATTATTTAATTGGCAATTCTAGAATTTATGTGCCACGGTAGCATTACTTCTGAAAAACGATTATTTCTCCTTGATATGGTTGCTTACTTATACCACCATCAAAAGAATTACTCTATTGTTTGTGAATATATAGCATACTCTAACTTTTCTTCATAAATTACAGTAATGACCTGCGAGTCAGAATACTAATAAATTTTAAAGGCTCATTCAGTCTTGTGGTCAAATACAACACAGATGTTGGCCTTATTTACCTCTTAATGCTTTTCTCTTCTGTTATTAGCTGTCATTCCTTAACAGTTTTCATACTGCCACTCCACCATACTACCAGGAAACATTACTACACCTAAAGAACAGTCTGATGATGAACTGGAATGGAGGAATTTTAGAATAGGAACGGGATCGAGTCAAAAGCAGTATTCCTCAAATATTTTAAAATAATCCACAGCAAAAAAAACACAACATTATATACTATGATCTAGTACCATCTCTCTCGTCTCTCTCTCTCTCACACTCACACACACACACACAGCTGAAATGTGTGCTTGGCAAAATGAGACTTTCCATACTGTGTGGAGCGTATTCTGCTATTTTCCATTTCATCGCCCATTAACAGGTCCAAGTCTATAGTTTGAAAAGCAGAATTCTAGAGAACATGCACTTTTGATTTCAGAGACAGGAAAACTAATTTGCAACTGTGTTACGATTTGCTTGTGATGCTGGGAAAGACTGAGGGCAGGAGGAGAAGAGGGTGACAGAGGATGAGATAGTTGGATGGCATCAGCGACTCAATGGACATGAGTTTGAGCAGACTCCACAAGGCAGTGAAGGACAGGGGAGCCTGGGGCACTGAAGTTCATGGGGTCACAGGGTTGAACATGACTGAACGACAACAAAAGAGCTGTGAGGGTGCAAAGTTGTCTCCCCCTAAGTGTTCCACCTGAAAGGCAAGGAGCTGGAAGAACAGATAACCATGGTCACAGATTTATTCCCCATTCTAGCAACTGGAGTTCTCATATCAAGGTTAGATTCGATCTTCCTATTATAATAATCTTTTACTATTTTCACATTTTCCAAACATGCCTGATACAAGTCAAATGTCACAAAAGCTAACATTGAACAGTTAATAAATGAGTCGCAGCTTGATGGCTTATTTTGGCATATTTAGAGGAAGAAAGGGGAAAAAACACATTTTTTAAGACCTAAACTGAGACATTAAAAATCACCATGTCTTTGGCTAAATCTTACTTTTCTTGTGCTTTGCAGTAACAAATTCCAGAGCTGCAGTTATGAAAGAGTGGTTTTTAAAACACCATTTTTGCTCTATCACTTTTGAAAAATTATTTAGAACCTTGCTTCCACTTCAAAGAAATATTTCATTTTAAGTAAAACTTGTTGCCAAATGTTTCCATTCTTCTCTGAATTTGACTCCTCAGTGGTATTTGCCACTCCTGTCAAATTTCTCTTAACATTTCTCCTTCTCTGATGTCTGTAATATCATGAATTGTTTTTCTGAGCATCTTCCTACAATCAGATTATCTACTCCCTATCCCTTAAGTCATGTCAGTTCCTAGGACTGTTTTCATCTGTTCCTCACTCTATTTACACTGCCTACAGAACCCACACACTCACACCTTCAACCACCACCCCCATTCCCCTCTATTAAATCTTAGGTCTCATTTGTAGGCCCATGTATCAATCACCTATTGGTCACTGATATTCTGTGTACCATGCTGTTGTTGTTCAATCACTAAGTCCTTTCCAACTCTTTGTGACCCCATGAACAGCAACACACCAGGCTTCTCTGTCCATCACTATCTCCCTGAGTTTGCTGCCCACTGAGTCAATGATACCATCCAACCATCTAGTCCTCTGTTGCCCCCGTTGTTCTCTTGCCCTCAATTTTTCCCAGCAACAGGGTCTTTTCCAATGAATCTGCTCTTCACATCAGGGGGCCAAAGTATTAAAGCTTCAGCATCAGTCCTTCCAATGTACCATACAGTACTTGAAACTCAGTGGGCTGCAATCTGGACCCATCATATTTCCCACATTAAATGAATCACAACCTTCTGCTGCTTGGACCTAGAATTCATACCTTCCTTATATTCACCACCATTTTCTTTTTCCCCAGGCCCATGTCTCTTTATAACTATCTGCAGTAGCCTCTCTCACTGGACTGGTCTACTCGGGTTATCAGTATCAAGACATCAAGGTCTCTGTTCAACCCCCATGCCCACATCCTATATCCTTGCACAGGGCTTCTCCCCCCGACCCTTCATCAGTCCACAGTTTTCCTCCCTGACTTCTCTCAGACAGGCTTGTCAGCTTCTGGGTACCACAGCTGTGTGTGCTCTTGTCTGTGGCAGTCATACCCCTGTATCTTTCTCCTCCATCCTTGGGACCATGCATAGTGCCTGGCCTAGGGCTTCCCCAAAGTTCGGTGCAGAAGTAAATGAAGGACAGCAATAAACAGCAAGTATTTCAAATAATTCTAATTAAGAAAAAAATATTAAATTTTATCTTTAGTTAGTATCCAGTATCAGTTAAAAACAAACAAACAAACAAAAAAACCCTAGGTACTTGGCTTAGGAGGAAAAATGGGTGTTTGACTCCCAAAATCATTCTATTTATCTAAATACTATTAAACACACTCATTCATAATTTGTACCTGATTAAAGAGCAGCTCATTTTTAGAAACAGCTGCTTACAAAGCCTATCTTATCTACGTGATGCACTAAATAAGACTAGCCTAAGAACAGCATACAATTATTTATTTTTTAAACTCATCAGGGGTTATGTGTTAATCATCTTGTGAAATATATTCTCATGTGCTCTGCAACTTAGTTCCCTAGTAAAAACTGAACAGTCCAGTGAAGAAGCTCAAATAGAGAAAATATAATAAAATGTTTTATCATTTTTCTGGTTTAACAAAGAAACATTGTAAACTTACTACAGTTCTTATGCCCAGGAAATTCTACTAGCCAAAACAAGACAAACAGTATTCAGAAATAAAGCTATTTGCAGCATTGTGGATGAACCCAGAGACTGTCATACTAAGTGAAGTAAGACAGAGAAAGAAAAATACCATGTGATACCACTTACAGGCAGATTCTAAAAAGTGATACAAATTAACTTATTTACAAAACAGAAATACAGACTCAGAGACATAGGAAACGTATGGTTACCAAAGGGGAAAGGAGGGTGGGAGGGAGGGATAAATCAGGAGTTTGGGATTAAGAGATACACACCAGTACATATAAAACAGATGAACAGCAAGGACCTACTGTATAGCACAGGGAACTATAGTCTATATCTTGTAATAACCTATAATGGAAAATAATCTGAAAAAGAATATATATATGAATATTTATATATACATATATATGAATCACTTTGCTGTACACCAGAAACTAATATAACATCGCAAATCAACTATACTTCAATTTTTTTTAAATGGCAAATGTCTGCTTAAAGTCATGAAAATAAGGTGAAGGAACTCATTGCAATGCTAGGCTACTCAAGGTTGCTTTGTGTAAGTCGAAGATGGTTATATCTACTGAAGAGAAAGCAATATTATACAGAAAAGTTAGGTCCAAGTCTAAAGCAATTCTTTTGCTCTCATCCTCTATCCAGTGAACCCCACAGCCTCAAGATCTTTTTCTCCTGTTTCTAGAACACAGAACTGCCCACACAGACAAAAGTTATTATCATCCTGTATTCAAATCATCAGCATCATCCCTGGCCACTGTCATTCTTTTATTGTCTGTTCCTTGATTTTTTTCAGCCTGATCACTGCCATTTACACTAGGTCTTCATGTGATGAGAATGCTTTGAAGAGAAGAAACTCTAGACAAAATCAGTGCATAGAAATGCTGAAATGCCACTAAATTCATCTTTTAGGGAGATTCATGTGTCAGTCTTGAATTAACATGTTGACAGTATATACACTATTGATACTATGCATAAAATAGACAGCTAATAAGAACTAATGTATGTATCTCAGAGAACTCTACTCAGTGCTCTGTGGTGGCCTAAATGGGAAGGAAATCCAAAAAAGGGGCTATATGTATATGTATAGATGATCCACTTTTCTGCACAGCAGAAACTAACACAACATTATAAAGCAACTATCCTCCAATAGAAATTGATTTTTAAAAGATTATATATAATGTGAATTAAATGAAAGAAAAGGATGTTTAGAAGTATATGTGACTATTAGAACATTGGAAGACAAGGATATGGGCTCGACTTGTTTTGTCTTACAGATGAGCTAGGGCATTTGATAAGAGCTTCCCTGGCAGCTCAGGGATAAAGGATCCACAGGTCAATGCAGGATACTTAAGAGATGCGGGTTTGATTCCTGGGTGGAGAAGATCCCCTGGAGAAGGTAATGACAACCCACTCCAGTATTCTTGCCTGGAGAGAAGCCTGGCAGGCTGCAGTCCATGGGGTTGCAAAGAGTCAGACACAACTTAGCCACCAGACAACAACGATGTATGACTTAAGAGACTAAACAGCAACCAAGGGCATTTGATAAGCTTCAAGCATCATTAAAAATGCACTTTTCAGGAAGCACAATCCACAGCAACTCAGAAATTTGATTTTGCCAAGACTCAGCCACCAGACAAAGACGCGGTTGTGACTGCAGGGCTGTCACTGTTTCTAAATTTCCATCTAGCAGTTCTTTTAGGATGACGAGGATTGAAACTCCTTTCATCAGAGCTTATGAGGATGCCATCCAGTTCATCTCTTGACTGAACTAGGTCTAACACTAGCCCACACGAGGCATTGGCAGGAGTACATTTTTGCTACATGTCAAGTAAATGGAAGGAGTTTTCTAAGATAACTGAGCTCCCAACCTGCAGGCATAAAGGACACCAGAAGTGTACATTCTCATGGTGGTCATACTGTGCGCTTTGCAGTCATAGCATCTAGACTGAAATTCTCACTTTACCATTTACTAGCTCTGTGGTGGGCAGTTCAGTTACTTAACCCCTGGATTTCAGGTCCCAGATCAGCAAAATAGGAATACAACAGGTTTGCTTGAGGTTTTTAATTGATGATATATTTAAAGTTCTGAACACAGTGCCTAGCAAGTATTAAGCTGCTGCTGCTACTACTCTGGGTGGTGGTGGTGGTATTTCTATCTCTATACTACAGTAATAACTGCAGATCAGTCCAAACATGGGACACCATGTTCCTATTACAGAAAGGTACATGAACATTCTGTGTTCAGATTGGATGTGAAGTTCATGCTTTTTAAAAATAAGGTCACCCCTAAATTCCTCATGCCAATATTTTTGAGGTGATTGTGTTTTTAAGAGACCCATATCAGTAGAGCTGATTTGTGTGGATGTTAAGCTGGGAACATGCAGTGTGACCACTCCCAGAAGCAATGCCACTGATTCTCCCAAAAGATGCTAACCAAGCTTCTTATCACTAAGAGCAACGACCCAATTCTAGAAAACCAGCAGAGGTGTTGTCCCATACTCTGAAGATCTAGGAATGGAGCGGAGGGCACTGTCATTTCAGACAGTATCCAAGCACTACACCAATTCCACAGAAATCCAAAAATGCTCTTTAAGGAAAAAGCAATCACCTGCACAGCCAAGCAGTGTGATCTCTGTGGGTGGGTCACTTATACCTATTAGCTTATACCCTTTAATCATTAAGGGGTTAGATTTTTGGACAGGAACTTAAGCAAAGCCCAGATCCATTGTTTACAGTCCAAATGACTTGGCAGAACAGGTCATGGCAAAATCTTGATAGGCCCAAGCTTATCAACAAATAGCTGGTAGTGACAAAGGGCAATAAACCATAATTACTGAGGTACATTCCAAATGTAGTACCTTCAATGTATAGTCCCTGAAAATGTTCAGGGTTCACAAAATGACTTGAGCATTTGAGGAATACATAATTCAGAGAGGCCTTGTTTGTGGTAGGGTCAAAGAATAAATCTTTGGGAGTACTTTAAGAATATCAACATCATATAAAATTATCTGCTACTATAACAGGAAAGAAAAGTAGGGTCTTCTAGTATCAGTTGTTCAAAAAATAGCAACTCTGATTGGAGTCATGTGACTGATGACCAGGGAAAGGTATTCCATTCCTCAGCTTCCATGAGAGCATAGCATCCTTTCCCTAATGTAAATAGTTGATTACTCCCAAGTTAAGATTACCATGTATATGCGTTATACATGAAAGTGAAAGTCCCTCAGTCCTGTCCGACTCTTTGGGACCTCACGGACTATTCAGTCCATGGAATTCTCCAGGCCAGAATATTGGAGTGGGTAGCCATTCCCTTCTCCAGGGCATCTTTTGAACCCAGAGACTGAACCCCGCTCTCTTGTACTGCAGGCAGATTCTTGACCATCTGAGCCACCAGGGAAGCCCATGGTGGCCACCATTTATATTGTACATAAAGGTCTGCTAGATATTACACAGAAAATGCCTAAGGCTAGATTTAAGCTTCAAGGAGCAGAATTGGATTTACCTTTAAAGTTAGCCACCAAGCATCAAGCACACCTACAGATTAATCATATTAGTTCACTGACTCATGAGCTGTGGCTGGTAAACTGAAATTCACTATGCTGTTGAAAAGATAATGAAGGAATGGGGCACCTACATGAGCCACTAAGGATACCCATCTGTCTTCAAGAGGTGTCCAGGAAACCTTAGCAAGGATCTGCACTAATATTGGAGAGATATTCAAGGAGAGAAGATATTTGAGAAAATCTCCAAATTTAGAAAGCAGTTAAGGCTCATCTAAAAACTGCCTCATATCAACCCTGAATATTCACTGGAAGGATTGAAGCTGAAGCTTGAATACTTTGGCCACTTGAGCCGAAGAGCCATCACTGGAAAAGACCATGATGCTAGGAAACGTTGAGGGCAAAAGGAGAAGGGAGCAGCAGAGGATAAGATGGTTAAACAGCATCAATAACACAGCAGACATGAATTTGAGCAAACTCTGGAAGATAGTGAAGGACAGGGAAGCCTGGCATGCTGCAGGCTTCATGGAGTCACAGACAGTTGGACAATGCTTAGCGACTGAACAACAACAACACTGCCTCACCAAAAGTAGCTATGGGCTAGTCATTTATAAAAAACACTGTCATTCTCTTTATTTCTAACGCGGGTCCACATATACTTGGTTCTGCTGAGTTAATGAATTTGTGGTTTAAAAACCCCTCAAACTGGAGTTTTCTCCTTCTTAATCAACTCTGAGTCAAGGGTTTATAGGATAATTGAGAACACTCTACAATGGCTTGTTAAATGAGAATTCAATCAGAATGTTGACATTAAAAAAAAAAGAGAGAGAGAGAGCAACCAGACATTGTGAAGTCACTCAGTTGTGTCCGACTATTTGTGACCCCATGGACTGTAGCCCACCAGGCTCCTCCATTCATGGAATTTTCTAAGCAAGAGTACTGGAGTGGGTTTCCATTTCCTTCTCCAGGGGATCTTCCCAACCCAGGTATCGAACCTGGGTCTCCCGCATTGCAGGCAGACGCTTTATCGTCTGAGCCACCAGGGAATTGCAACCAGACACTCAGTTCAGTTCAGTCACTCAGTCGTGTCTGACTCTTTGCGACCCCATGCATCACAGCACGCCAGACCTCCCTGTCCATCACCAACTCCCAGAGTTCACTCAGACTCACGTCCATGGAGTCAGTGATGCCATCCAGCCATCTCATCCTCTGTCGTCCCCTTCTCCTCCTGCCCCCAATCCCTCCCAGCATCAGAGTCTTTTCCAATGAGTCAACTCTTCGCATGAGGTGGACAAAGTACTGGAGTTTCAGCTTTAGCATCATTCCTTCCAAAGAAATCCCAGGGCTGATCTCCTTCACAATGGACTGGTTGGATCTCCTTGCAGTCCAAGGGACTCTCAAGAGTCTCCTCCAGCACCACAGTTCAAAAGCATCAATTCTTCAGTGCTCAGCCTTCTTCACAGTCCAACTCTCACATCCATACATGACCACAGGAAAAACCATAGCCTTCACCAGACGGACCTTTGTTGGCAAAGTAATGTCTCTGTTTTTGAATATGCATTCTAGGTTGGTCATAACTTTCCTTCCAAGGAGTAAGCGTCTTTTAATTTCATGGCTACAATCACCATTTGCAGTGATTTTGGAGCCCCCCAAAATAAAGTTTGACACTGTTTCCACTGTCTCCCCATCTATTTCCCATAAAGTGATGGGACCAGATGCCATGATCTTAGTTTTCTGAATGTTGAGCTTTAAGCCAACTTTTTCACTCTCCTCTTTCACTTTCATCAAGAGGCTTTTTAGTTCCTCTTCACTTTCTGCCATAAGAGTGGTGTCATCTGTATATCTGAGGTTATTGATATTTCTCCCAGCAATCTTGATTCCAGCTTGTGCTTCTTCTAGCCCAGCGTTTCTCATGATGTACTCTGCATAGAAGTTAAATAAGCAAGTGACAACATACAGCCTTGACGTACTCCTTTGCCTATTTGGAACCAGTCTGTTGTTCCATGTCCAGTTCTAACTGTTGCTTCCTGGCCTGCATATAGGTTTCTCAAGAGGCAGGTCAGGTGGTCTGGTACTCTCATCTCTTCCAGAATTTTCCACAGCTTATTGTGATCCACACAGTCAAAGGCTTTGGCATAGTCAATAAAGCAGAAATAGATGGTTTTCTGGAACTCTCTTGCTTTTTTGATGATCCAGTGGATGTTGGTAATTTGATCTCTGGTTCCTCTGCCTTTTCTAAAACCAGCGTGAACATCTGGAATTTCATGGTTCACATATTGCTGAAGCCTGGCTTGGAGAATTTTGAGCATGACTTTTCTAGCGTGTGAGATGAGTGCAATTGTGTGGTAGTTTGCGCATTCTTTGGCATTGCCTTTCTTTGGGATTGGAATGAAAACTGACCTTTTCCAGGCCCGTGGCCACTGCTGAGTTTTCCAAATTTGCTGGCATATTGAGTGTAGCACTTTCACAGCATCATCTTCCAGGATTTGAAATATCTCAACTGGAATTCCATCACCTCCACTAGATTTGTTCATAGTGATGCTTTCTAAGGCCCACTTGACTTCACATTCCAGGATGTCTGGTTCTAGGTGAGTGATCACACCATGGTGATTATCTGGGTCGTGAAGATCTTTTTTGTACAGTTCTTCTGTGTATTCCTGCCACCTCTTAATATCTTATGCTTCTGTTAGGTCCATACCATTTCTATCCTTTATCAAGCCCATCTTTGCATGAAACGTTCCCTTGGTATCTCTAATTTTCTTGAAGAGATCTCTAGTCTTTCCCATTCTGTTGTTTTCCTCTATTTCTTTGCATTGATCGCTGAGGAAGGCTTTCTCATCTCTTGTTGCTATTCTTTGGAACTCTGCATTCAGATGCTTATATCTTTCTTTTCCTCCTTTGCTTTTTGCTTCTCTTCTTTTCATAGCTCTTCATAAGTCTTCCCCAGACAGCCATTTTGCTTTTTTCCATTTCTTTTCCATGGGGATGGTCTTGATTCCTATCTCCTGTACAATGTCACAAACCTCCATCCATAGCTCATCAGGCACTCTATCTATCAGATCTAGTCCCTTAAAACTATTTCTCACTTCTACTGTATAATTGTAAGGGATTTGATTTAGGTCATACCTGAATGGTATAGTGGTTTTCCCTACTTTCTTCAATTTAAGTCTGAATTTGGCAATAAGGAGTTCATGATCTGAGACACAGTCAGCTCTCGGTCTTGTTTTTGCTGACTGTATAGAGCTTCTCCATCTTTGGCTGCAAAGAATATAATCAATCTGATTTCGGTGTTGACCATCTGGTGATGTCCATGTGTAGAGTGTTTTCTTGTGTTGTTGGAAGAGGGTGTTTGCTATGACCAGTGCATACTCTTGGCAAAACTCTATTAGCCTTTGCCCTACTTCATTCCGTATTCTAAGGCCAAATTTTCCTGTTACTCCAGGTGTTTCTTGACTTCCTACTTTTGCATTCCAGTCCCTTATAATGAAAAGGACATCTTTTTTGGGTGTTAGTTCTAAAAGGTCTTGTAGGTCTTCATAGAACCATTCAACTTCAGCTTCTTCAGCATTACTGGTCAGGGCATAGACTTGGATTACTGTGATATTGAATGGTTTGCCTTGGAAAGGAACAGAGATCATTCTGTCGTTTTTGAGATTGCATCCGACTACTGCATTTCGGACTCTCTTGTTGACCATGATGGCTACTCCATTTCTTCTAAGGGATTCCTGCCCACAGTAGTAGATATAATGGTCATCTGAGTTAAATTCACCCATTCCAGTCCATTTTAGTTCGCTGACTCCTAGAATGTTGACATTCACTCTTGCCATCTCTTGTTTGACTACTTCCAATTTGCCTTGATTCATGGACCTAACATTCCAGGTTCCTATGCAATATTGCTCTTTACAGCATCAGACCTTGCTTCTATCACCAGTCACATCCACAACTGGGTATTGTTTTTGCTTTGGCTCCATCCCTTCATTCTTTCTGGAGTTATTTCTCCAGTGATGTCCAGTAGCATATTGGGCACCTACTGACCTGGGGAGTTCCTCTTTCAGTATCCTATCATTTTGCCTTTTCATACTGTTGGGGTTCTCAAGGCAAGAATATTGAAGTGGTTTGCCATTCCCTTCTCCAGTGGACCACATTCTGTCAGACCTCTCCACCATGACCTGCCCACCTTGGGTGGCCCCACATGGCATGGCTTAATTCCATTGAGTTAGACAAGGCTGTGGTCCATGTGATTAGACTGGCTAGTTTAACATTACATTAATGTCTAGTGTATCGAGACACTGAAGTGAAGTGAAGTGAAGTCGCTCAGTCATGTCCGACTCTTTGCGACCCCGTGGACTGTAGCCTACAAGGCTCCTCTGTCCATGGGATTTTCCAGGCAATAGTCCTGGAGTGGGTTGCCATTTGCTTCTCCAGGGGATCTTCCCAACCCAGGGATCGAACCTGGGTCTCCCACATTGTAGACAGAGGCTTTACAGTCTGAGCCACCAGGGAAGTCCCAACTGGAGACATTACACACCTCTTATTGAAAGATTTACCCCACCCATGAAATCTTGTCCAAAACAAACAAATCAACCATCAAATCTAAATCTAACTCAGCTTCTGGATCTAGCTACTGATATGTAGGAAATACAGAGAACAAAAGACTATGTGATAAAGGAATACAATGGAGATGCAATCAAGAAAACCCACTCTAGGAATGCTACAAGAGAAATGGTCTGATTATTTTAAAAGATATACTAGAGGTTAAATAAAAAAGATTAGGTGAGAATGTACTATTAAAATACATATTAAGAGACATACAATAAACTATCAAAAAAATAAAACCATTGGGAAAACCCCTTTATAAACTAGGAACAGAAGATAGAAGGAAACTATCTCAATACTATAAAGGCCATATATGAAAAGCCCACAACAACCTCATACTCAACGTTTAAAGTCGAAATGCTTTTCCTCTATGAGCAGGAACAAGTCAAGGATGTCATTTCTATTTGACATTTTACTGGAAGTCCTAATCAGTAAAACTAGGTAAGAAATAAAAATCCAAATAGGAAAAGAAGAAGTAAAATTATCTTTATTCACAGATGACATGATCTTATATGCAGAAAATGCCAAAGAGTTTCTAAAAACTGTTAGAACTAATAAATGAATTCAGCACAGTTACTGGATAAAAAAAATCAGCACACAAAAATCAGCTGCATTTTTATATACTAACAATGAACAATCCATAAAAGAAATTAAGAACATTTCAGTTAAAATACCATTAAAAGGAATAAAATACTTAGAAATAAATGTAACAAAAAGTAGTCAAAAGACTTCTATACTGAAAACTATAAAATGTTGCTGAAAGAAATCAAAGAAGATACAATTAAAAGGAAAAACATTCTATCCTCCCAAATGGAAGGTTTAATATTAAGATACCAATACTACTCAATGTGACTTATAGATTTAATGCAATTTCTATCAAATTTTTGTGTTAGTCATTCAGCCATGTCCAGCTCTTCGTGACCCAATGGGCTATAGCCCACCAGGCTTCTCTGACCATGGAATTCTCCAGGCAAGAATACTGGAGTGAGTTGCCAATCCATCCTCCAGGGGATCGTCACAACCCAGGGATGGAACCCGGGTCTCCCACATTTCAGGCAGATTCTTG
Source organism: Bubalus bubalis (assembly GCF_019923935.1). Lineage (NCBI taxonomy): Eukaryota > Metazoa > Chordata > Mammalia > Artiodactyla > Bovidae > Bubalus > Bubalus bubalis. The sequence goes on along the minus strand of NC_059171.1, from coordinate 47,296,518 downwards.
ACCATCTGAGAGAAGAATATTTTTAGTGATCAAATTTTTAAGGGGATTTTTAATGGTATTTTTTTGTAAAACCAGAAAAATCCATCCTAAAATTCATATGCAATCTCAGAGGATCCAAATAGCCAAAACCATCTTGAAAAATAAAAACAAAGTTGGATTTCATACTTCTTAATTTTAAAACTTAATCACAAAGCTACAGCAGTCAAAACAGTATGGTATATAGTGACATGGATGGACCGAGAGACTGTCATATAGCATGAAATGAGTCAGAAAGAGAAAAATGTCATATATTAATACATATATGTGCAATCTAGAAAAATGGCATAGGTGATCTTATTTGCAAAACAGAAAGAGAGACACAGATGTAGAGAACAAACATGGATACCAAGGGAGAAAGGAGAAGGATGGGAACAATTGGGAGATTGGGATTAGCATACATATATAAATATATACACACACATATATCACATATACATATATATATACACTACTGACACTAGGTATGAAATAGATGACTAATGAGAACATACTATATATAGCACAGGGAACTCTACTCAACACTTTGTGGTAACCTAGATGGGAAGGAATTCAAAAGAGAGGGGATATATGTATATGTGTAGCTAATTCACTTTGCTCAACAGCAGAAACTAACACAACACTGCAAAGCAACTATACTCCATTGTAAATTAATTAAAAAACAGTCATTTATAAAGACTGGTATAATGACAAGACATATGGACTACTGGAATGCAACAGAGCTCAGAAGCAAATTCCCACACATATGGTCAAATTACTTTTAAATAGAGCGCCAAGATTATTCAATGAGGAAAACATAGCCTTTTCAACAAATAGTGTTGTGAAAACTGGATATCCACAAGCAAAAGAATCAAGTTGGATCCTTATCTTACACCATACACAAAAATGAACTCAACATGGATCAAATACCTAAACATAAGAGTGAAACTGTAAAACTCTTTGGGTAAAACACTTCAGACAATGAATCTGGCAAGTGACTTCTTGGCTATGACACAAATGCACAGGCAACAGAAGGAAAAATAGATAAATTTGACTATATCTAAGAACTTCTATGCATCAAAGGATTCAATTAACAGAATGAAAAGGTAACCTATGGAATAGTAGAAAATATCTAAACCCGTATCTGATAGGAGGTACAAAAAACACCTACAACACAGCCATTAAAAAAAAAAAAAAAAAAAAAAAAAAAAAACAGTTAAAAAATGGGCAGAGAACTTAATAGTGATCCCAGTGGTTCAGCTGGTAAAGAATCCACCTGCAATGAGGGAGGCCTGGGTTCATTCCCTGGGTTGGGAAGATTGCCTGGAGAAGGAAACACCTACCCACTCCAGTATTCTTGCCTGGACAATTCCATGGACAGAGGAGCCTGGCAGGCTCCAGTCCATGGGATCGGAAAGAGTCGGACATGACTGAGTGACTTTCACGTTCAAAGATACACAAGTGATCAGCAAGCACATGAAAAGATGCTCAACATCACTAATCATTAGGGAAATGCAAATCAAAATCACAGTGAGATATCACCTCACACTCACTAGGATGGCTACTATAAAAGAACTGGACAATAACAAGTGCTGATAAAAATGTAGAGAAATTGGAACCCTTGTGCCCTGTTGGCACAGCTGCTATGGAAAACAGTATGGCAATTCCTCAAAAAATTAAGCATAGGATCACTATATGATTCAGCAATTCTACTTCTGAAAGTCAAAGTGAAAGTTGCTCAGTTGTGTCTCACTCTTTGCGACCCCCTGGACTGTAAAGTCCATGGAATTCCCCAGGCCAGAATCCTGGAGTGGGTAGCCTTTCCCTTCTCCAGGGGATCTTCCCAACCCTAGGACTAAATCCAGGTCTCCTGCATTGCAGGTGGATTCTTTATCAGCTGAGCCACAAGGGAAGTCTAATTGTACTTCTGGCACCCAAAATAACTGACAGCAGGGTCTCCAAGAGATATCTATACAGCCACTTTCATAGCAGCCTTATTCACAACTGCTAAAAGGTAGAAACAATTCAAGTGTCCATTGACAAATGAATAGATGAAATGAGGCATTCCCATTCAATGGAGTATTCTTCAGTTCAGTTGCTCAGTTATGTCCAACTCTGCAATCGCATGGACTGGAGAATGCCAGGATTCCCCGTCCTTCATCATCTCTCAGAGCTTGCTCAAACGCACGTCCACTGAGTTGGTGATGCCATCCAACCATCTCGTCCTCTGTCGTCCCATTCTCCTCCTATCTTCTATCTTTCCCAGCATCAGGGTCTTTTCCAATGAGTCAGCTCTTCACGTCAGGTAGCCAAAGTATTGGAGCTTCAGCTTCAGCAGCAGTCCTTCCAGTGAATATTCAGGATTGAGATCCTTTAGGATTGACTGGCTGTATCTTCCTGAGGTCCAAGGGACTCTCAAGAGTCTTCTCTAGCACCACAGTTTGAAAGCATCAATTTTTAGGCATTCAGCATTCTTTATGGTCCAACTCTCACATCCTTACATGACTACTGGAAAAACCATAGCTTTGATTATACACACCTTTGTCAGCAAAGTAATGTCTCTGCTTTTTAATACGCTGTCTAGGTTTGTCATAGCTTTTCTTCCAACGAGCAAGCGTCTTTTAATTTCACAGCTGTAGTCACCATCTGCAGTGAATTTGAAGCCCACGAAAATAAAATCTGTCCCTGTTTCCATTGTTTCCCCATCTATATGCCATGAAGTGATGAGACCGGATGCCATGATCTTCATTTTTTGAATGCTGAGTTTTAAGCCAGCTTTTTCACTCTCCTATTTCAACCTTCATCAAGAGGCTCTTTAGTTCCTCTTCAGTTTCAAAAAGGAAAGGAATTCTGACACATGCATAAGGCAAGAATAAACCTTGAAGACATTATGCTAAGTGAAGTAAGCCACTTACAAAAAGACTAATACTGTGTGATTTTACTCATATGAGGTATTCAGGAGAGTCAAAATCAGATAACCATACTAAGTGCAGTAAGGGAGACAAAGACAAATGTATGATATTGCTTACATGTAGAACCTAAAAAAATGAAACAAATCAACTTATTTACAACACAGAAATAAACAGACTCACACACATAGAAAACAAACTTACAGTTACCAAAGGGGAGGGGGAGGATAAAATTAGGAGTATGGGATTAACAGATACATACCATTATATATAAAATAAATACTAAGGATTTACTGTTTAGCACAGGGAATTACATTCAGTATCTTATAATAATCTACAATAGAAAAGAATATGAAAAAATCTATGTACACACACATATGACTGTACATCTGAAGCTAACACAATATTGTAAATCAACTGTAGATCAATAAAAATAAAGAGTAATAAAAATTATAGAGACATAAAGCAAAATGGTGGTTGCCAGGTGCTGGAGGGAGGGGAAAATGGGGAGTTATTCATATAGACTTTCAGTTTTACAAGATCCAAAGAATTCTGGAGATTGGTTGTATAATAATGTGGATGTATTTAATACTACTGAACTGTATGCTTATGAACTGTTAAGAAGGTAGTTTATCTTAGGTGTTTATTTTACTACAATTTAGAATCAAAATAGAATTGGAGAACTGTAACTGTTGATTAAACATTTAATATTAAGAAATTACTAATTTTGCTAGATGGCTAAAGTCCTGAGTACTAGCTACCATTTGTATTCTAAAGATTCTTTTAATGGAGTCTTAAATACACATTGAAATACATACAAACTAAATACTACAATTATTTGAAAAATAATTCTCCAACAGAGCCAGGCAGGGAGGGATGTGGTAAGGACACAGATGCAACAAGATTAACTAGGATTTGGTAATTGTTAAAGTTGGCAGAGGTTACAGTGGGTTTCATTATATCAATACCATTTCATCTACTTTTGTAGATATTTAGAATTGTCTATACTAAATTTTTTAAAAAAATAGGCAAAAATATTCACTGAGACAAGATTGGTTGTCTTCTGGTGGTAAAACTATAGATTAAAAAAAATTTTTGAAAATGTAAAGCACATTCAAACCATACTTTTAAAATGAAAAGGTTTTTTTTTTTTTTTAAGTCAAAGTTCCAAAAGCCTTGCCAAGTTCCTCAGCATATCCTCCTTTATTGAAAAGAAGATGCTTGGACATGCTTGTTCATCTGTACTCAGAGAGATTTGGAATATACACAGGACATGTGTCTGACACTGCTTTGTATTAACACTACTAATTTTTATCAAAGGGAATGGCCTTTTCCAGGAAGCCAGAGAAACTTCTATTTAATACATTTATAATTGAAGCCATAGGAGCAGCGTGGTCACACTGCAACACTGATCAGCTGCAAAGGAGAATTCTCAGTGTAATTTAAGACTAGCAGTAACCCTAGAAGCATCTCATTTAGGACTCTGGCATTTAGTTTTTGGTTGTGTAGCTCCTGATCCTTTTTTTCTGGCTCATGATACTAGTGTTATCATTTAAAATCCTATTATTGGCCTTTTCTTACTAGTTAAGTGATTGTAGTTACCAGAGAACACTGTCATGAGTAATACAGAATACTTGTTTCCTTCCTAAGATTGTTACTCCTTTGGATATATCCTATTGTTATATCCTTTGGATATTCTGTGGTTTCCCTCTTTGCAGGTTTAGTGGTGTTGGTTTAGATCAGCCCATGAAGGACTGCTACTGAAGGTTCATTCTCATTTCCTACTGACTATCTGCTTTATTAATCTAAAAGCTCCCTGAAGCCAGGAATTCTGGCTAAGCAACTATTACACTACTATGTTGTATTCAAGAGATTATTAAGGACAGACTGTACTTTTTGAACTTTTTATTTTGTACTGGGGTATAGCCGACTAACAACGCTGTGGTAGTTTCAGGTGAACAGTGAAGGGACTCAGCCATACATGGACATGTATCCATTCTCCCCCAAACCCCCATCTCGTCCCGGCTGCCACATAACACTGAGCAGAGTTCCCTGTGCTATACAGCAGGTCCTTGTTGGTTATCCATTTAAATACAGCAGTGTGTACCTGTCCATCCTAAACTCCCTAACTATCCGTTCCCCCTGGCAATTGTAAGTTTGTTTTCTAAGAAGGAGCGATATTTTAAATGACTCATTGGTATCAAGCCAGGAGACAAATGGTGACTCAGACGGAAGATGGGAGCATGGCCAAGTGCATATCTTGGGTACTAGAGCCCATATAATATGAATGGTTTTGAATGTGCAACTAGGGAATGGTGACATTTGGTGGTACAATTTTCTGAAATACTTAATGGACGTTTTCAGTGATCATTACCCACAACAAAACTACTATAGGCCAGAAGGTTAAGGTACTGGGTATCATCTACTACTTCTGTTTTGATAACTTCTTCGGATGGGCTCTTAAATTTTGGTTAGTCCTAACATGGAGACCACATGGCATTAACATGGAATCCAGACCTGGGGGGAAGAGCAGGAGAGGGTACTTTCTGACATGACTTTTGTTTTATTTTGGTGATCAAGCTGAAGTTCAATGCTGCTCAGATTATTCTGTTGGCCATTTATGTTGAGAAATATCATAGCTATATCTGCATTGCTAATTCCAGTATTTGAACATATTTGATCTTACCTATCTGTGAAATTGCTTTGAAGGGTGGTATGCACTCATATGCACTCATAATTCTCATTTCATGGCTTTAATGGCAATTTAATCTATTTTTAATGGCAAAGATGACTGCCCCCTGTACCTACCCACCCTCCCTGCCACCCCTCTCCCCGAACTGAGACTGATTCAAAAATGCTTTTCTTAATTCATTTTCACTTACTTTCTTAAAATTCTGTTTTAGGCTCAGAGTATTCATGGTCCTTTGAGCCTCAAAATAGTTTAAGGAACACTTATTTATCTTTTCTTGGGTTTTTAGTACAGGATTCAGAATGTTTTTGAGTATAAAGATAAAATACTTTGTCCTTCCTCTAGAAAACTTAAAGCTAACCATTCATCTAGCCATAAAAATATAGCTTCCTTTTATGTAACTATTTTGAAAGCTATATCCCAAGGTTTTTAGTTTTGGTTTAATGCTCCAATTTCTCACTTCCACTGTATAATCATAAGGGATTTGATTTAGGTCATACCTGAATGGTATAGTGGTTTTTCCCTACTTTCTTCAATTTAAATCTGAATTTGGCAATTCTGAGCCACAGTCAGCTCCCAGTCTTGTTTTTGCTGACTGTATAGAGCTTCTCTATTTTTGGTTGCAAAGAATAGAATCAATCTGGTTTTGGTGTTGACCATCTGGTGATGTCCATGTGTAGAGTGTTCTCTTATGTTGTTGGAAGAGGCTGTTTGCTATGACCAGTGAGTGCATTTTCTTGGCAAAACTCTATTAGCCTTTGCCCTACTTCATTTTGTACTCCAAGGCCAAATTTACCTGTTACTCCAGATATTTCTTGACTACCTACTTTTGTATTCCAGTCCCCTATAATGAAAAGGACATCTTTTTTGGGTGTTAATTCTAGAAGGTCTTGTCTGAAGAATCAATGCTTTTGAACTGTGGTGTTGGAGGAGACTCTCGAAGAGTCCCTTGGACTGCAAGGAGATCCAACCAGCCCATCCTAAAGGAAATCAGTCCTGAATATTCATTGGAAGGACTCATGCTAAAGCTGAAACTCCAATACTTTGGTCATCTGATGTGAAGAACTGACTCATTTGAAAAGACCCTGATGCTGGGAAAGAATGAAGGCAGGAGGAGAAGGGGACGACGGAGGATGAGATGGTTGATGGCATCACCGACTCAATGGACATCAGTATGGGTAAGCTCCGGGAGTTGGTGATGGACAGGAAGGCCTAGTGTGCTGCAGTCCATGGGGTCGCAGAGTCAGACACGACTGAGTGACTGAACTGAAGTCACCTAAGTTTTACCGCAAAAACAATTAAAAATGGCACCAAATGTTAATAAGAGTTTCTCTTTATTGCTTATATATACCATATATAATTATGTCATTCTGAATATATATTATTGTGTGCTCAGTCACTTAGTTGTTCTGATTCTTTGTGACCCCATGGACTGTAGCCCACCAGGCTCCTCTGTCCATGGGATTTTCAGGCAAAAACACTGGAGTGGGTTGCCATTTCCTCCACCAGAGACCTTCCTGACTCAGGGATCGAACCTGTGTCTCTGAATTGGCTGGCAGATTTCTTACCGCTTGAGCTACTGTTAGGGGAAGCACACTGATTGAAACTGCCCGCCCTGGCCAGCCACCATAATAACCATTTGTATCAGTTGTTTTAGGACAGGAGGTCCTATTAAGGAACACGGAACTAATAAGCCTCCACCAAACTGAAGAATTTGGGAAAGGTCAAAATGAGACACCACACATCTGACCATCTCCCAGAATCCTTCTCTCTGGCATTCATCTTGGCTGAACAAGGCACCACCAGGAAGGACGCTTGAGTCAGAATGATTGGCTAAAGACAACTCGGAACCTAATCCCATCACCATAAAACCTGAGACTGCAAGCCATTGTCCTGGGTTCCCTTACCCTACTGCTCTCCACCCAGGTGCCCTTTCCCAATAAAATCTCTTGCTTTGTCAGCACATGTGTCTCCTCAGACAATTCATTTCCAAGTGTTAGACAAGAGCCCAGTTTCAGGCCCTGGAAGGGGTCCCCCTTCCTGCAACACTACCACTAGACTAGATATCTGGGCAATGTATTAAAAGAAATAACTGTTCGTATTGTTAATATAAACTCCAGTTCCTATATCCACACCTTGGCACATTTTGCCCTTTCATTCTTTTTCTTTAACCATATTTTTCTAAACTTAAAAGCAAAAAAAAAAAAAAAAAAAAACCACAGTGAAGTAAATCAGGCAAAAGTATAGGCAATATACACTTATCCAATTTAAATTCTTTAAGTTGAGACTTGTAAGAAATATTTTAATACCTAAGTTGTTGTTCTACTTTTAAGCATTCCAAGCTAGGAATTGGGTTCTACAAAGCACCAATGATGCCAGGGGTTTATTTCACTGAAAGCCAAAAAATTAGTTTTGCTTTCTAATTTTTACCTATTACTATTTCCAATTTCCAAGTACATTTTAAATACATGATAAATTTCTTTTGCATCTCTCCTATTGAATAGGTACCCCATGACATCTATGTGATCAGATCTATACAGACTCCTGGCAATTGCTATTCTATTTTGGATCAAAAAGTAGAATCTGTCATGTTTTTACAATGCTATTTAAAGAATTTATCTTAGGCTAAAAGACGGTTCAACTATTTCAGAAAGTCTGACTAGTACCTTGGGATATGGTACTTATATTTTAAATCTGTAGACTAAAAGTAAGGTTCCTAAAAATTCTATTTGCCCTGACCCTGTGTGGGCAGTTAAGCCTCCAGTGGTGAATAATTACCAGGACCGATGTGGCCCAGTGAGGTGTGATGGGAAGGTTGTGAGCAGGTTTATGAGGATTTGCTGGTCAATGTGAAAATCTTGTAAAGTCTACTCAAAGCAACAACAATATTGGCCAGTCTCAATCCAAGAAAAGGAAAAAAAAAAGCCACTCTGGACCCGTTAAGCAACTCCTTATTTTGAACGCTAGTATTACAGCCAGGGAACAGGGCCCGCATGCCATTGAAAATACATTCTCTTCATTCAGGATCCTTTGTTTTGGAGAAAAAGAAGCTGAAAAACAGGAATAGGCAGGCACTTTGAGTCCAGGGGTAGCTTATTTTCAAGGCCCCATGCTGGTTGCTCACAAGGGAAGGATTAAAGATAAGATGAGAAAATTAACTCCCTTACTGGAAAGAAGAAAAAAAAAAAATGCTAAAATGTTATTTCTTTAAAAAATACTTCTAAAAGTGTTATGATCTGTACAGACTATGAGACCCAAAGATTCCATTTTTTTCTCTAATCTGTCTCAAATTATCAATACCATCAAAGGAATATTAACTTTCGCAATTTTATACAGCCCTCTCATGTCAAGTTTTAGGAGCTGGGTGTAGTTCTGATGCCAATTAAGAAATAATCTGGATTACCAGGAGAGAAAGTACACACATTAGAAATAAATCATAGCTGAATTATTGGATGAATGACTTAAAAAAAGAAAAAAAAAAAAAAAACAACAAACAAAAACAAAAACCACAACTTACGGTGGGGCTAATCAGGTTATTTTTATTGATTAGATATGTGACACTGAACTGCTCTAATTTTCTCCTTATTTAAGAGACTCTTACAACACCATGAAAATAATACCCAAGTAGAGAATAAGAGTAAGAACTTCACCATTCCAAAGATTAACTGTGATTGTGGAAAAAACCCAATGAATCCCAAACATGAGAGAGCTGCCAAGATGTGGTACAAAGAGGGAAGAATGAGAATAAAGCCAGGACAGATCTGGCCAAGTCAGGGCCCACGCAGTGCTGGCAAAAAGCCTACACAGCTAAATCCAATCAAAAGACCTATCTAGATTTCATTTGTAACCTCTCCTATCTCTCTCTCTCCTTCCTAGTGTTACAGCCATTCTCTCAGACCTTGATTATTTCCTACCAGGAGGACTGCAATAATCTTCTCTGCTATCAGATCAATCTTCTAAATTGTACATGTCCATCATGGCTCAGACGGTAAAGCGTCTGTCTGCAATGCAGGAGACCCAGGTTCGATCCCTGGGTTGGGAAGATCCCCTGGAGAAGGAAATGGCGGTCCACTCCAGTATTCTTGCCTGGAAAGTCCCATGGATGGCAGAACCTGGTAGGCTACAGTCCTTGGGGTTGCTAGGAGTCGGACACGACTGAGCGACTTCAATTTCAGTTTTCAGTTTTCACTTTTATGCACTGGAGAAGGAAATGGCAGCCCACTCCAGTATTATTGCATGGAAAATCCCATGGACCTGGAGCCTGGTAGGCTACCGTCCATGTGGTCGACAAGAGTTGGACGCAGCTGAGCAACTTCACTTCACTTCTTCACTTCATCATGTCACTCTACTGTTTAAATACTCTTCATGGCATCCGCATGCCTACAGCACAAAACCTAAATGTTTAAAAGTTTCTGTTTCCAAGTTTTTTCTAAATATGTAGGCATGAGGGATTTTATCAGCCAAACACGTTGTTGGCCACAAGATCATGGACACATTCTTAAGCATCAGTTTTAATGTCTTAACCTTGAAGGGGCAGATGCAGAGAAGTGAGATTACTTTTCCAAACTTTTTACTGGGTGCATCCCCTTTTTGCAGGCAATGAGCCCATTAGAAGGTAGATGAAATTCCTGATGTTGTCAGTTAACAGATGAGCTTCTTTGGGGCAATCATTTAATTTTCTGAGACACAGCTTCTTCATTAGAAAAAAAGAAGGAACCAACTGGATGTTTAATAACTGTGAGATGGCAGTGTAGGTTGTAAAAGTTGAACAAAGGGACAGTGTTTTTATTACCATTTCAGAACATTTTCTGCTCCTCATCTTCTGCAAATACAATCCTCTATATATCCTTAATAGATATCCAGCCACTTTGTCGCTCATTTCCCTAAACGGTTATGCTCAGCTACCACCTCTTCCTGTCTGTTACCTGGAACAATAAAGTATTCACTATTTCCCACTCCCTCTTCTGAACTCCTCAAGGTAAGCAATAGCAGCTCGTATTTAGAAAGTGCCTACGAATATTTTTCTAGGTGCTTTATACTGTTTTCCCAAAAGCCCTGTGATTGCTCCCATTTTACAGATGGGAAGATTAAGACAGAACAAGTGAGACTGGATTATCTTCAATGGGCTATTCCAAAGGCCTTAAAGCGAGAGAGGTCCAAAGCTGGTGATGGCAGACCAGTGTGGTGGTTGGAAAACTGATGATTCATGTTTGTCCGCTGCATTTCCTTTTACATGTATGGGCATGAAAAATAGAGCTTTATTCAAAAGGTAGCAGGAACATACATTTCAGTATGTTACTGCCAGTAAGGAGGAAGAGGCTGACAGTTAAAGGGAAAGAGAACCACTGTCAGAAGAAGGGCAAAGGAAAGGGATGAAGGAGGCTCTTTTTGCTGGAAATCCCCTTAAGAGCTAAAAATACTGTGTTAGTTCATTTTGAGAGTTTAGATTCCAGGTCATTTCACAGTATTCCGAAATTATATTGACAACTCTAATTTATTTCATCATTTTTATCTAACATGGCACTGATACACAAAGTAGAGAGTAAAATCAGGGAGCGATCCTTTGGAACTAAGTGGCCACGTGGCACATCTGGCACACAGCCCTAGGGCACTGCTGTGCTGGGATGGCCAGAGCCACCACAAGGGTTTGAAACTGTGCTCTGGGTTTTACTCATTTGTCAAATATTTCTCAGCTGAGAACTGTGGCTGTCACTGCCACCCATCCACCGAAACCCACTTTCTGTGTTTTCCTGGCCACACAACTAGGTTACATCTTCTGGTCTCCCTTGCACTAGGCCAAGGAAGCAGAGGTGTGTGCCCTTCCTTCCAAGGCTGGTCCTTAAAGTGTGCCACTCACGCTCCCCCTGCTTTTTCCCTCTGTGGGCTAGAAAGCTGATGACGAGGTCCCAGAAGCCTCAGAAGCTATCCAATGAGATGGCACAATCATACCTGCACTGCCAAAGGCTGCCTAGACCATACAACCTAGATAATCCACTCAAGCCCAATCAATAGGACAGAGATGTTTCTGCTGTGTTTGAGCATGAGATTTGGGGCCTATTTGTCACTGCCAATTTGCTACCCTGACAAATTCATGTGCTGGCTTGTGCTTCACTGGGGCCCCAGATGCAGGCACACGATGCCTGCACTGACTTCACTGTCTAGTCAGCCACACTGTGACCGTCATTGACTTTGCCCTGGTGTCCTGAAGGCAGGAGTAAAATTAATCAACACAAAATTCAGAACATGATCTAGAACAAGGGCAGTCAAACATTTTCTCTAAAAGGACAGACAAAAAATACTTCAGACTTTGCTGGCCATACACAGTCTCTGAGAAGATTCTTTTATTTTAAAATAAACAAATATATATAAACTCTTTATAGGGCTTCCCTGGTGGCTCATACAGTAAAGAATCTGCCTGCAATGCAAGAGACTCAGGTTTGATCCCTGGGTCAGGAAGATCCCCCAGAGACAGGAATGGCAACCCACTCCACTATTCTTGCCTGGAGAATTCCATGGACAGAGGAGCCTGGCGGGCTATAGTCCATGAGGTTGCAAAGAGTCGGACATGACCAAGCAACTAACACTAACTAACTAATAAGCCTTCAAAAATTCAAGCAGCATTCTCAGCTTGGAAGCACTACAAAAACAGGTAATGAATCAGATTTGGCTTTGAGATACGATTTGTCAATCCCTGGTCTAAATTTTTAAAATCCAAAGGAAGGCACACATTTCATAATACGGAAAAACTGCATGAAATTCAAACTTGAGAACTATTAATATAACATTTGGTGACATGTATTCATTTACATATTGTCTGTGGCTCACTACCGGGGCAGAGCTGAGCAGTCATGACAGCATATGGCCCAAGACATTTTTATTATCTTACCCTTTACCAGAAAAGTTTGTCAACCTCTGGTCTGGAGGTTCCAAAAGACAGATCATTCTGTTTAAGTGTAACTAAACCCTCTGTAGTCCGAGGAGGACACTAGATGTCTAGCTGCTTTGATACTATGCTGAGAATCCAGCATCTACAGCCATCATGGAAGGTGGTCATCCCTCATTAGAGTCTGGAGTTTACTGTCATGCCCTGAAACAGACACAGTACTCTAAAAAGCAGCAGTCTTTACTGGCTACCTGGAATGTTCTGATGAAATGGGATAAACTGCCATCAAGTTTTTCTTCCCTCAATGTGCTGAATGATCACAGTAATACACTCACTAGGGAGGTTTAGTTGATCTAAACTTATTGTGACAACTGGGACCATCCTATAAGGCTGGCACATTACAAAACAAAAGCTTAGACAGCAGATACAAGATCAATCAGTGATATATGCTGTATTTATTATTAGGTTATTGCTATTAGTAAGACATAGTGCTGGACCCTTCAAATTCATGACACAACTTAAATCTTTTTTTTAATACCTTCTAGCTTTACTATCATTGATGCAAGTGAATTTTTAAAGCGATTACAAGCAGTCAGATTTATGAATATGGAAACCAGGCTCAGCATGGATAAATAGTTTGGCCAAGGTCAGTGAACTGAAAATCAGAGCTTGAATCTGAGTACAGCTCTATTTGAATTCAAATCTGATGCTCCTTCTATTACATCATAAGGCCTATCACATAGGCCTTATGATGTAATAAGGCCTATGTGATAAATTTTTGTATGTAAATTTTTCCTACTTCAAAAATTTAAAGACAGTATCATATATTACCTACTGGCCACTATGTCCGATTCAAGGGGTTTTTGTTGCTTTTTTTTTTCTTTTTTGACAGTCAAGGTTCAGCTACACTAAAATGCAGCTAATATGTATCTTATGCCACACATGGTACTGTTTTTCACATTTGATCTCTAACCTCTTTTGAATTTCAGTTTCCTCATCTGTAAATGGGTTTGGCAACAGCAGTTTCAGAGCACTAGAGTTGAGCTAAATGAGCCCTGGGCACAGGGGAGATTCTTAATAAGTAGGGCCTACAATTGATGCTTTCAAGCTGTGGTGATGGAGAAGACTCTTGAGAGTCCCTTGGACAGCAAGGAGAGCAAACCAGTCAATCCTAAAGGAAATCAGTCTTGAATATTCATTGTAAGGACTGGTGCTGAAGCTGAGCCACCTGACGCGAAGAGCTGACTCACTGGAAAAGACCCTGATGCTGGGAAAGATTGACGGCAGGAAGAGAAGGGGACGACAGAGGATGAGATGGTTGGATGGCATCACTGGCTCGATGGACATTAGTTTGAGCAAATTCTGGGAGATGGTGAAGGACGTGGAAGCCTGACATGCTACAGTCCATGGAGTCACAGAGAGTCAAAAAGGACATACCAGAACAACAACAACAATTAAAATGCTGAGCTTCATGCTGTCTTAAGTGTTCACATTTAGGTTTTTGTGTAAAATGAGGAGCGAGGCTCAAGATTCTGAAGACCTATTCTAGCCCAAATCTGTATGAGACACAGACGTTAAAGCAAAAATAAAAAGTATTAAAACAATCAAGATACTGGGTATCTTGAGAAGTCCTCCCCCAAGAAGGGACTCATGCCTTGGACATCAGCACAATGCTTATTTTAAATATAAATCTGGGGTCTGTGTTTGATGTCAACAACTATATTATTACCTTGTCTACTTTAAAGAGACCATTCAATGAAAAAAAGCAAGACTCATTTTCTTCAGTAAAATTGGGGAATTCGGATTTGGTTTGAAAGCAACTTTAAAAGATGCTAGGACAGATATTAGGAACAACAACCTAATTTACATTAACATCCATAGACTTCATTTTCCTTTTAATATGCTGTTTCTTTTCTCTTCCCTAAAACTTGAACTGTACGTAGTACTTTCTTTTTGTTCCCATCACCTTTGTTATAAAACAGCACTTCCTTATAACACCCAGCAGGCCTGCTTCCCACAGCTAGGATTACATGGAAGGTGAGACATTCTCAAACTTTTTTTGGTACATATTGCTGTAACATGCCCTAATTTTGCATTATATCAACCAGATCCTGTATCCCTTTACTGAATGGCCTACTCATGGAGTAGCCTAAGCTACTGTGACTAAGCTACTTCTCAAGTATCTGGTTCCCATAGAGACCGAACAGCAATCACATTGTCAGGCATTCACTGCTTTATATGCTTGCAGAGTAAGGCCCAACCACATACCCCCTTGACAAAGCCCAGTAATATCCCTGAACCTGTGCTCTAAGAGAGGTGGCTCGCCGCTGAACTGTCCTGAGACTTCTCTCCTGCATCCCGGGTAGAAAAGAGGGATCCAAGTAATGATCAAAAGCATCAATTCTTTGGCGCTCAGCTTTCTTTATAGTCCAACTCTCACATCCATATATGACTACTAGAAAAACCATAGCTTTGACTAGATGGACCTTTGTTGGCAAAGTAATATCTCTGCTTTTTAATATGCTATCTAGGTTGGTCATAGCTTTTCTTGCAAGGAGCAAGAGTCTTAATTTCAAGGCTACAGTCACCATATGCAGTGATTTTTGGAGCCCCCAAAAATGTGGTGGTGGAGAAGACTCTTGAGAGTCCCTTGGACTGCAAAGAGATCCAACCAGTCCATCCTAAAGGAAATCAGTCCTGAATATTCATTGGAAGGACTGACGCTGAAGCTGAAACACCAATACTTTGTCCACCTGATGCGAAGAACTGACTCATTGGAAAAGACCCTGGTGCTGGGAAAGATTGAAGGCAGGAGGAGAAAGGGACGACAGAGGATGAGACGGTTGGATGGCATCACTGACTCAATGGATATGAGTCTGAGTAAGCTCCGGGAGTTGGTGATGGACAGGGAGGCCTGGCGTGCTGCAGCCCACGGGGTCGCAAAGAGTTGGTTATTATTACTCTTTGGAAGCGTCCTTGCTGAACCACACATTCTTATGACACAAGTATCAGATTTTGCAGCAATTCTGCCAGATTCTAAAGTTCTCCAATAAAGAGATCATACAGCAAGCTTTCTTCCATGATTTAGGCTACAAGTCAACATCCTCAGCAAGGAGTCCTCAAAAGTCAGGGAAGGGCCATGTCCCACCAATGAGAGGACAGGGTGACTGACAGTGCCAAGCTCAAAGAAGGTGTTTGGGAAGAAACTGAGCTAAATGTGTCTGAGGACCTTCTCATCCTGAGCTGTGCACTGTTAATTCTAAATCTGACATCTGCCCCGACCACTCTCCACCATCTCCTATGGTCCCCTTCCAAGTGTCACCTTGCCTGGTCTGAGCAGATGTCTCATGGGCATTTCAAACTTGAGCAACACTGAATTTTCCATTTTTCCTCCAAATTAGTTCTTCCCCATCTCAACAAATTTATGAAAATTCTTCCAGTTGCTCAGGACAAAACCCTGTGAATGATCTGATCTCCTATTGCCTATTGCCCACTATCAGAGTCCAGTTAAATCCTAATTCTTTATCTGCAATGGAACCCATAATCCAATAATTTCTCCATCTTCACTGCCAGTGCATCTGATCACCCTGAAATCTCCTCTCTGTTCCTCATCCTCTCTCTCCCTACCACTAATTCTCCACACACAGCCAAAGGAATCTAAAACACTATATCAGATCTCATATCTCCCCTTGAAGACTTCCAGTGATTTCTTACAATGTGTGAAATGAGATCAACTCTGTTGACTGTGGCTGGGAGGTGCTTCACACCTGCCCTCATCCCGGCACCTATCTCTCTTGACTCTACGTCTTTTTCACTAAGCTTGGCAACACTGTCCTCTCTGTCTCTCAAACATTAAACCCTTTCCTGCCTCTGTGCTTGCTATTTCCTCTGCTTATAACACTCTTTCTCCTGATGGGCACATTATCCACTGGACTCTTTAGGTCATTCTGACCTCAGGCTCAAGGGATCATATTCAGGTAGATGTTCCCCAACCCAACTTTCTGAAGTTACTCTCTCTTCAACACCCATCAACTCATAAAGGATAACCTTACATTTAAATATCTCAAATCATCTGTATTTGAAAGAATACATACATTTGGCTTTGGGAAATTATAGAAGATACAAATTTTTATCACATACCCTAGTATGAAAAAACTAAATACTATGGGTTGAAGTCTTAAAATAGTGATAGTTGACACCGGTAAAAATAAAATTCATGATATTTATAACATTTGGCTTAGATATCGTCAAGAATCCAAGTGAAAAATTCTAAGCTGCTGTTGGTTTCCCTGTTAGGTATGAATTCCATGCGAAAACCAGTAATTTATGGTCAGAGAATGACACAAGGCCAGGAGGTCAGGGGATATTCACCACCTCTAAGCAGGCCCCTTTCAATGGCTCAGAGCACACAGATCAAGACAACTCTCCTTAATCAATCTGGCCTCTAGTGACAAAGCTTTTAAAGACTTGAGACTTTCTGGATGGTTTTCAAATGGTGATTTCCTAAGTGTTTCCTTTTCAACACTTTTCTGTGAGTTCCAGGGGCCAGCTCTCTTCCTCCAGGAATTAGTTGTAGGGACATTAAAATGGTTCAGTAAAGATGATCTTCAAGACTCTTCCTACTTACTATACGTTGACATTTTAGGCTTTTAAAGGAGCAGTTTTTGTAGAAATAGGGATAGTAATAATATCAATCAAAGAAATAATAAAAATCATGCAACTAATATTTACAGAATCCTTAATATGTGCTAGCCACAAAGTAAAGACTTATTTTGAATGATTGACTCTATGACTTCTGCACAGCAAAGTAAACCATAAACAAAATAAAAAGACAGCCCTCAGAATGGGAGAAAATACTTGCAAATGAAGCAACTGAAAAAGAATTAATCTTCAAAATATACAAACATTTCATGCAACTAAATATCAAAACAACAAACAATCCAGTCAAAAAATGAGATCTAAATGAGAAAATCTAAATCTAAAAAATGAGAAGATCTTCTTCTCCAAAGAAGGCAAACAGATAGCCAAGAGGCACATGAAAAGATGGTCAACATCACTGATTATTAAAGAAATGCACATCAAAATTACAATGAGGTATCACCTCACATCGGTCAGAATGGTCATCATCAAAAATATCTACAAACTATAAATGCTGGAGAGGGTGTGGAGAGAAGGGAAAATCTCTTCCACTGCTGGAAATGTAAATTGATACAACCTCTATGGAGAACACTATGGAGGTTCCTTAGAAAACAAAAAATAGCCTTATTTTAAAAATAATCTGTATTTTTATTCATTATCTTCTTCTCATAGAAAATCTGTTTAACAATAAATTGGGGGATATTGTTTTACAGATATTTCTGACAGACATTCAAATGGTGGAATATTCTAGCTCTTACAAATGTGCATTTCTCTAGCCCTCCCCTTTTTTTCGTATTCGATATATATTTAGGGTTAAGGAAAGGAAGGCTGCACTGTGACGCTCAATGAGCATCTCTCCACTTTCACCTCCAGATGCCTACATATCAAGCACTAAATATGTATTTATTGAAATATGATTTATTGAAAGGATGAATTCCTGCAAAGTCTGTAATGAGAGCATGACCATTTTATGAGTTATCAATTTTAACAGTTAATGCTGAGAAACGTCTGGAGTCACCAACACATAAGAATTAGTTCCTAAGACTTCCAACCAATACCTCCAAGGATCTAAGACTTGTAATATGATTTCTTTAATGATAAAAAAATGAAAAATATCATATTCACAGGATAATTTCACTAAAGACACTTTTAAATAACATGATTTTTGCAGGAGAAAGAGCTATGGAACCAGCAAGGAAACAAAAAGAATTTCCAAGGTTTTGGGGAACCCAAATGCAGAACACTGAAATTAAAATTATATTCATGGAAGGTGATTTGTAAAATTATTCTGTACCTACACCACCAAGATAAGTTGTTGCAACAACTAAGAATTGGATATATTTGTCCTTTGTCATTCAGAGGCCAAATTTTTACAAACTATTCACATAAATTTAGCTGCACAGCAAAGGGACTAATAAAGACATTCATAATAAGTGTTTTGAAAATAAAATACTAACACTGCTAATCATGGAAGACAATATAAAGTGAACTATCTGCTCCCCTGAATATGTTGGAAATAATGAGAATAAAAACATGTGGCAAATAAAAAAACACAACACATCTTTCTATATCATCTATATATTCTATTTCACCCTAGAATAGCATCCAATCACCTTTATTCATTGGGGTCTGAAATAAGAATGTATTTAATTGCATAAAGTTTATCTTTATGAGATATTTATCTTCTTAAGAGCCTAAAAAGAACTCCTTCTGTTAATATATGGCTTTGTCTTATATATATATTTATTTCAATAAATCAAGCACTTTAAGCCACATTCCCATTTGGATAAAAAATTCAATTCTAGGCAGATTTAAAGAAATGAGCAAATGATGCCTCTTGGTACTCACCCTCCCATATCTGTTGGCATAGGACCCAGTGAGCAAGGAATGGAAAACGATGATTGTCTCGTCCAAGTCCCAGATGAACACCCTCTACAAAGGAAGCACCAAATCAGTGTGTCTTGCCCTTGGCTGAGAAACCTGCTATTCATAACTTCAACAAGGAAAGGTAGTCTTGAAATGGGAGACAAATGAAAAATCTGAATTTACTATTTTTTAAACACAAATGTTCCAAAGTGTATATACCAGCTTTTCTCAGATAAAACCTCAGATAAGATATGAGAATAAACATATCAGCAACACTGTCAAAAATACAGGGAAGAAATAAAACTATATGTTCTTTCTACTTCTGTAGTCACTTCTCAGTCTTAGTTCTAAAGACATGGAAAATAAGCTAAAATGAGTTTGTTTATAACTTCTAAGACAGAGGAGCAATTAATGAAAAATCATTCAGTTGATCTTTTCTTTGCCTCTGATCACTGTTCATTAAGAAGTGTTAAAATAACTAATCTTATGGCTTAGTCTTAATAAACTGAGTATCTAAAAATTGTATATAAAAACTAAAACTTTACATCATCTATTCACCTTGTATTACCTACTGGGATGTTATCAAATGGATGGCATATTGTTCCTGCCTGATTTTATTGAGATTTCAGAGTTAATAACTTAAGTAGACATAACCTGCATGCTCTTGGCACACTCTTGGGATTTTTAGGATTGAATTATTGAAGGAACTCATTTCAAAAAGATCTTTGAGATATCACCAAAGGCTTTCATATTCTGCTTTTTTCTTCCCAACCCCACTCACACCAGCACATATTCATACACGCAAGTTCTGCTGGAAATCTGTCATCTTTTCGGCCAAAACAATCATGTTTTCTATCATCAGTTTCACTTGGGCAATGAAAAGAAAGTTAATATCAGTGGATTCAACGTTTTGAAATCTATCATCCTGTAAAGTTTTATTTAATCTCTCCTGCTTTGAACTCCACCAAAGCATGTCTCAAAAGGTGATGACCACTTCTGTTTAGAACACTCTGGGTTTTCTTCCCCCCAATACACACAGTGTGCCTTTAATTTCCAAGTGAGTTTTATGAAGCATATTTAGTACAACACTTAATTTAACAGCAATGACACAGAGCAGTACAAGAGAATTTTGTCAAAGCAGAATGATATAATTTATGATGTTTCACTAAAGAAGAAAAATAAATGCTTTACCACATGAAGTAGAAGAGAAAACAGAAATAAACAGCTGCTTTACCTTTAATATGAAAAAAAGAAAAAAACTGGCTTATTTATGTTGATATGGAATGTAAAGCAGTAACAAAGGCATTCGGACACCTTACTCATAGGTATACAGAATCTGCATTTTTTTTTTTTTTAACTTTACAATATTGTATTGGTTTTGCCAGTGGGATGATTTGGGAGAAAGGCATTGAAACATGTATCATATCATATACAGAATCCACATTTAGCTTCTAAATCACTTGCTATTTACTTAGGCTTTGGCAACGACATACCTCAAGATCAGAATCCGGAGGAGGAGAAGGGTTATTGTTTCTTCGGCCCCGTCCACGTGACTTCCCATCTGAACCTCGACGCAATCGATCAGAATCTGAGTCTTTAATAGGTGTTGACGGGCTGTGGATTGTACCATACTCTGTGGAAATACAGGAAGGATTCTCATCTCTTGTTGTATCACCATGGTGTCAAGATTAACCCTGTTCTAATTCACAGGGAAGTCGGAAGAGTAAAGCACATTTCATTCTGCTCAAATTCTCCATTATCTTTTACTGGCATTGGTAAATAATTTAAGAGGAAGTTGATGCCAGCCTTGCTTAGAAAAAATGTGTGATTAGAAATTCTTAAAATTTAATGGAAGATGGGAGACAACAGGTTGTATGAAGTTGGAGAGACTTCCTTTGTGGTTCTCTGCGATGAAACAATGCTCCCCCATCTCCAGGTCCACCTGCTCTCTCATCCCACAAATGGCTCCTGGCCACACTAAGAGGTCCACACAACTGCCTTACAGGGGCTCTTCCAACAACAGAAAGCCTTCTGGTTCATGGAAAGAAATGAAAGAAAAAGCCCTGGGCCAGGGAAAACAGAATCAGATGGATTTTTCTTCGAAAATTTAAATTCTCCATTTTCTCCCTCATTTTATGTGAGATCAAGGGGGTGGGCAAGATGAGGAGAGCTGACGTATGAGCAACGCCACACTCTGCATGCTATTTGTCACAGACTCGTTCTGTGTCTTAGTCTCTTTGAACCAAATATCCCAAACCAGGCAGCACATTAAAGTCACTCATCCGGGAAACTCAGAGAAACCATGGAAACAATCGCACAGAAGCCACAAAATTAAAAACAACCCCCAGCATGCTCAGAGGAAGAGCTGGACAGTGGTTGTGGGGCTGGGAGGAGACTCTTACCCTGTTTCCAGAAAAAAGACATCTACTCTTACCCCAGGTACGTTCTTTTCATAGTCCATCCAGTTCACCCATCAGACATCTCTACCCACACTAACTCCAGATGTGCTGACTCCCCCCAAACCTCTTTGCCAGATCACTCTACTAGATATGGGTTGAAATCTCTCAATCTAATATGAGAAATATTATCTTCATAGAGACAATGACACTACATCTCACCAAACAGAAAACTGTAGAGAACAGCTAGAGACCTGGTAGCCATTGTTAACTGGTACTAAGTTACTGTACCAGTTCCTCTATCAACTGAACAACAGTACAACTGTACCATTGACTCCACCAGGACCTTCCATGAGTCAAACTGCACGGTCTCAGTATAACCTCCAAGTTGAAGTGCTCCTGCAAAGCCTTAAGAGTCAGGGTAGATAGGAATGGATTTTGACAGATTAAACTTCATTTCTAAATCACAAGAGACAGCTCGATGTCTCTTGTTTCACCTTAAAACCTAAGTGGTTTCTATCGCTTTTAGATGTAGCTTCTCCATGTCCTCTGGCACAGCAAACCAGATGGCAAACTTCCTCATATAAACTAGTCATGTGATTCTTGCACCCAGAAATCACCATGAGGACTTAACAAAGCTACTAGTTAATTACAGCCAGAAAATCCAAAACAACGCCAGTCAATGCTCAATTTATGTTAATCAAGATGCATTTCTGAGCTAACTCATCTGGTAGAACTGTTAGAATACAGTGCTGCCTAGTCAACGATAAGCATTCTCTAAAATCTATATTAGATTCTTTTCCTGCAGAGGTAGATGTTTGTGGCAAATTCTCAAGATGTTCCAAACCAAGCTTCTCTCTTCCATGTTTTATAGAGAATTAGGTACTATGCACAAATTTATTTTTTATGGAGTTCATTAGATACAAAGTTGTGTTTTGAAGAAAACATCTTGATCTCTTTTTTCTTTAAATATTGTTCAATCTACATCTCCATACAGAATCTGAATAGTCACTACCCTATACAGAACACACACCAATCTCTTAATAGTTTCAAAATGGCATATTTACTTTGTCTCTGGCATAGCTGACATCTAATTTGCCCTGGATGTCAAGCAATTGTTGTAAAGTCTATCTTGAATGGTGATGAGCTCCCTAGCTGTGGAAGTTCATCTCTGTGAAGAAGCTGAAGACATCAAGTAATGTGTCTTAGTTAGTTAGTTCAGCTGCTCAGTCGTGTCCGACTCTTTGCGACCCCATGAATCGCAGCACGCCAGGCCTCCCTGTCCATCACCAACTCCAGGAGTTCACTCAGACTCACGTCCATCGAGTCGGTGATGCCATCCAGCCATCTCATCCTCTGTCGTCCCCTTCTCCTCCTGCCCCCAATCCGTCCCAGCATCAGAGTCTTTTCCAATGAGTCAACTCTTCGCATGAGGTGGCCAAAGTACTGGAGTTTCAGCTTTAGCATCATTGCTTCCAAAGAAATCCCAGGGCTGATCTCCTTCAGAATGGACTGGTTGGATCTCCTTACCACGTGTTTTACACCTTGACTTCCAGAAAGAGATCATTTTGTCCAAAAAGTAATTTATCTTACCTAGGTTTTCTGAACCCAGATGTCCTCCAATTGACTGCCTGTTCCTTTACTTCTTGGTGTTTACTTCTTTATCCTTTTTTAAAAACTCAGTTAAATCTTTAAAAATACATGTTGTCTCAATTTGAAAATAGAAAAGCTAGAATGAAATCAATTACTTACTTCTGTAAACCTCCCTCCAAAGAAAACAAACTGAAAGATCAAAGTTTACAAAAACATTTTTACATCATGTTATGTAGTTTTTCCAGGTGAAGAAAATAAACCCTAAGAGATGGACAATCTGACACTTTAAAATATTAAAACACACACACATACCCCTCCTTATAGGTCTCAACTTATTAGAAAGAATATGAAATCTGAATAATGCAAGCTTTTTCTTTTTTTTTTTTTTTTTTTAAATTCTTCCTCTTTGTTTTACAGGGTAGTATGAAATGCTTCTACTCTCCTAACCAGCTTTCCTGTCTCTTAGTTCTCCTTCCTCCTACTGGGGCAAAACAACTCAACAAATAATTTAATCTTCTAATCCACCATCTTATGTTTCATTAAAATCCTCTCTAAATTGTTCCACTTTACCCCCACTGAGATAACGGATGTGAAAACATTCAGAAGAGCATTCATTTCATTTAACCAACATTGACTGAATGTTCACACTCTTCAAGCACTATACTAGGAGCCTGAAGTATAATGATGTACCAACCAGGTATGGTTCCTGCTTTCTTGGAGCTTAACATTCAGAGGAGGGCATTGATTCATGAATAAAAATGAGAGATTACCAAATGATATGGAAAAGGTAATGAAATGGGAAAAGTAGACTGCTGGGTGACCACAGAGGAACTCCATGTAATTCAGATATGCAGGGTTACAGAAGTTTTCTGCTGATGGAAATCAAATTTGCCAATGAAGAGGGTATATAACAGCTCCAAACAGTCACAGATCATGTGTGAAGGTGCAGAAGAGAGAGCATGTTGGGACTTCCCTAGGGGTCCAGTGGTTGAGACTCTGCTTGCCAATGCAGGTGCCATGGGTTCCATCCCTGGGAAGATCCCACATGCTGCGGGGCAACTAAGTCCACGCACCACAACTGGTGAATCTGTGCTCTAGAGCCCAGGAGCCACGACTGCCAAGTTCATGTGCTAACACTAGTGAGCCCATGCGCTCTAGAGCCCGTGCTCTGCAAGAAGAGAAGCCACCTTAATGACAGGCACACACGCTGCAACTAGAGAGCAGCCCCCACTCTCCACAACTAGAGAAAAGCCTGCACAGCAATGAAGATCCAGCAGAGTCGAAAATAAAATTATTTAAAACAGAGAGAAAGAGAACATATTGAAGAACTGAAAACAATCAATGTGACCTGACTCTATAGAACACAGAGATAAGACTGGGGTGGCAGGCAAAGAATTCAACAAGGAGGTGATGTCATCAAACTTCGATTTTTTCAGATCGATGGCTCTAGCTCTAGTGTAGTGAGGGTCCTGGAGACAAAAGAAGCCTGAGAAAGGGAGAGATATCCTCACAAGAGGATAACTCAGTCATCAAGATGATGGATGCTGGTGGCCCAGATGCAGGTAGCAGGGATAAAGGAGAGTTACAGATTCAAAGAGGTATTTGGTAGTGAAATCAATTACCAATGGGATAAAAAGGGGGTGAGGATGATGCTCACACTAGTGGTTGGCAGCTTGGCAGATTCCAGTATGAGCATGGGGCTTAGGAAGAAGGGATGGAGAGAAAAATGTAGGTGATGATTCGGGTCCAGCTTTGGACATATTGAAGAGTCTGTGGCATTTGAGTAAGATGTCTGACAGGCTGATAGCTCCGAAGCTCAGAAAAGAAAGGTGGGTTGAGTTTAGATTTGGAAATTGATACCACATGTAGCGGTGCAGAGGTAAAGAATCCTCCTGCCAATGCAGAAGACGTAAGATACATAAGAGATGCTAGTTCAATCCCCAGGTAATGAAGATCCCCTCGAGGAGGGCATGGCAATCTACTCCAGTATTGTTGCCTGGAAAATCCCATGAACAGAGGAGCCTGGAGGGCTATGGTCAATATGGTCTCAAAGAGTTGGATATGACTGAAGAAACTTAGCATGCACACACAGACTGGAACAAATAGATGTCATTAAAAACATGCAGTGTGTATAGAAGAAATGGGCACAGAATGGTGGGTGGGGAGTGAAAAGGAATACCAAGGTCAGTGCATTATAGATGAAAGAATATGATAGCAAGGAAAGAGGGATCAGTAACTTCAGATCACCCAAGAGATAAGGAAAAAGGAAGACTGAATTCAAAAGTACTTTAGAGCCAAAGAGGTCTTTGGTATACATGGTGAATGTATAGGTTTGACAAGTATTTAGAAGGTAGATTGGTGGATAAAGATGAGAGAGTAGAAAGTAAAAGAGCAAGCAGGGGGCAGAGCTCCTAAAATATTACCGATGACCCTAAAATGGCCAAATCCAATAACTTTTAGTCTTCAATCTTATCTGACCTCTCTGTGGCTGTGCTGGCCACCTGCTCATTTAAACCATGAACCCATTAGAATAACTGGACTTCCCATTCTTTTGTTCATTCTACCACTCACACTGTACCTTCTGTCTCTTTGGCTACTATTTCCCTCTACTTAAAGTTTAAATGTTCTTGATGTCAATGATACTAAATGTGATCTGCAACAAAAAAAAGAAAAAGGAGTTTGCAAAATCAGGATGTTAAGCAATGCAAGGCAATGGAATGTCTTGCTAAGATTTTTTAAAGTCAGTTCAAGTAAATAGCAAGCTTATTTACATGCACCAATTACATGCTGAAGCGAATCCCATCTCTCACCATGGGCCAGTGATAAAAACTGGTACACGGCCAGCCCCTGGGTAGACTGTATTCTGAGAAACAGCGCACTCGAGTTTCCCTCCCTAGCCCTCTTATCTCACTATAGGCTCTAAGTGGTTTGTAGCATCTGTAAGAAGGATTTCAGTGATAACCCAGGCTGATGATGCTGAAGCTTTACCTCATCTCTTGATCTGACTATCCCACTGTTTGCCAGAGCTCTTGATCTGAATATTCCATGAATACCACAGCTAAAGTTGTTCTAAACTGAATCCTCCATCTCTGCTCTTCAGTCTGATGAGTGGTACATCTATCCAGTTTTCCAAGCCAGAAATTCTTTAGTAGCTCCATCAAATCAAGACTAAGTTCTGTGGCTTTTCTCTCCTAAATACTTTTGCTCCAA
This sequence comes from Bubalus bubalis, assembly GCF_019923935.1. Taxonomy (NCBI): domain Eukaryota; kingdom Metazoa; phylum Chordata; class Mammalia; order Artiodactyla; family Bovidae; genus Bubalus; species Bubalus bubalis. The sequence goes on along the minus strand of NC_059171.1, from coordinate 47,270,319 downwards.
GATTAGGCCTTCATTATCCTTTGGTTTGATTCTTGCAAATGGCTGTTTCCAAGCTTGCTACCTGCAGCCTTTTACCTATCTTCTGCACCACCATGACAGCAAGCTTGAAAACCATTCAATGCTCCAAACCCTCCGGGAGGAAGGGGACAGGAAGATCAGTCTAGATTCTAAGACTCTGACCTGTGGACTCAACTGCCACATTTCAAATCATGACCCCACTACTTATTAGGCTTTGTTCAAGTTATTTTCCTTTTCTTGGACTCAGTTTCACCATCTGTAAAATCGAAGTCAATGGCATAAAGTAAAACTACTGTGTCAACGTATTTAGAACCATGCAAGACACTAGCAGAAGAAAGTCCCACTGAGTCACTTTCTGACAGCTTATCTCTAACTGATCTGACTTCAGACACATCTAATTATCTCAGCTCTCCACAAGTGCCATGCTGCTTCATGATTCTGCGTGCAGTTTCCTTTTCTTAGAATGCCTTTTCTCCATACTTACTCCCCTCATCAGTCTGAGAAAGTCCTAGTAACCTCTGAAGATCAAGCTCAAGAATCTTTTTTGTGATTTTCCATCTAAATCTTGGTTCTTACTTTGAATTTACATTTATCTCTATTATAGGGTTATATAATTTTTGTAATCACTTATGTTCATTATGTGCTTATGAACTGTGGTGCTAGAGAAGATTCTAGAGAGTCCCTTGGACTGTAAGGAGATCAAACCAGTCAATCCTAAAGGAAATCAACCCTGAATATTCATTAGAAGGACTGGGGCTGAAGCTGAAGCTCCAATACTTTGGCCACCTGACGTGAAGAGTTGAGACTCATTGGAAAAAAACCCAGATGCTAGGAAAGACAGAGGGCAGGAGGAGAAGGAGGTGACAGAGGATGAGATCGCTGGGTGGCATCACTGACTCAAAGAACATGAGTTGGAGCAAATTCCAGGAGCTGGTGAAGGACAGGGAAGCCTGGTGTGCTACAGTCCATGGGGCTGCAAAGAGTCAGACATGCCTTAGCAACAGAACAATAAATGTTCATTATAGAAAAACTTATTTGATTTACTTTAAGCAAATGTCCATCACTCCTGCTCCTAGAGAGCAGCCCTGGAGGTATTTGTTTTATATTCTGAAAGCACAGTAAGAATGAAGAGTACAAAGTAGACAGTTAAAAAAAAAAATCAATGACCAAAATAATGAGTGTTTCTCTAGTTTTTGCTCTATTAAATCTATAAAGATTATCTAATTATTTCTATTGGCAAGTCAAAATATTTACAAGTGGGAAAGAGCTGGAATTCTTTTTAAAGCTTATTTAAAAGTTAATGTTTACATATTCAATCATAACATATTAAAATCTACACAAGATTAATAAAATTCTACATTTGTAAATACTACCAAAGAGTTCCATAAACCCTTTAAGAGTAAAAAGAAAAACAGAAAACTGGAACTCAGAAGAGTCCATCTAGTTCATCTGAGCTCATAACTCCTACCTGAACCTTGGGGAAGGGATTTCCGTATTTTTTAGTCTTCAGTCCCCCTGGTTTGTCAAATTGAGGATACAACCTAGATTACGTAAAGTCTGATTATCTACAAATGTACAATATTTACCAAACTGGCTCAGATGGTAAAGCATCTGCCTGCAATGCAAGACATCTGTGTTCGATCCCTGGGTCAGTAAGATACCCTTGGAGAAGGGCATGGCTACCCACTCCAGTATTCCTGCCTGGAGAATCCCACGGACAGAGGAGCCTGGCAGGCTACTGTCCATGGGGTCACAAAGAGTTGGATATGACTAAGCAATTAACACACACACACACACACACACACACACACACATATCCCAGCCGTTAGTCTTATTTCTCCCTCCACACACACACAAGGTCACAGGCTATAGTCCATGGGTTCACAAAGAGCTGGACATGACTGAGTGACTCACACACAGACACCCCGGCTAATTTTGTTTCTCCCTGCACACATAACCACCCAGCTTAGTTTTCGTTTCTCCCTCTCACTCACCCTCAGAATAATGGGTCTAAAACACTTCAAGCAACTCCAGCTCTCAGAACCAGCAGGGTTTACTGCCTACAGAATCGAGTCCAAACTCCTTACCCAGTTTTATTTCTCATGCCTCCCTCGACATCTTACCCACTTTCTCACATAGAGTGCCAAACAGTTTTTAAAAGGATTTTGTCCACTTAAACTGTGCCAGTTTGACCACAGCCTTATAAGCACTGGCTATTGCTGTTTTAAAGATGTCCTTACCATTTTATTAGGTGCAGAAAATAGTGCTCTAATTGGGAAATATTGGAGATGCTTATATACACGTGCTTTAAAAGTAATTTCCCTCCATGAACTGTCCAAATTCTTTGTCAATTTTAAAATATTCATTTACTGATTTATATAAAGTTTTAACACCTTTTTTCATATTTGCAGACATTCTTCCAAGCGTGAGAACTCCTCCAATTATGTTGATATTTCAAATTATGTTTTTCTTCAGAGAAGCTTTTGATTTTGATGGAGTCCTGCTCCACAGCCTAAGAGCTTGATTGGCTCCTTGAAGATATAGGGATAAGAGTTAATACTTAATCTAAGGTTGCTGGGAAGTTCTGATCTAACGTTATACTCCTGGAATATATGGAATATACTCCTGGAATATATGGAATATACGGAATATACTCCTGGAATATATATGCCAGTGGAGTTGTAAGGAAAGTAGGGTACAGGGCTCCTCCCGTTCCCTTCTCTGTGCTTTGGGATGATGGAGGCCCTCCTTGCTCAGTCCTAAGTCTAATCAATGGGAAAGACTACTCCCCGAAAAAGAAGTAAGTAACCAAGCTCCCTGCCGAGTGGGAGCTCTTGCCACGTGCATATGACACTGCATTCAGGCCAGGAGAGCCACTATCTCTGGAGCCTGAATCTACGTTAAAATGACACGGAAGTGCAGAGCTTTGGGGGAAATGCTTTTTAAGATTATTTAAATTTAGTAAACATGAGACCTAGTGATCAATTTTTATATAGTTGACCCTTGAACAACTTGAGATTAATCTGCCTATAATGGATAGTCAGCCGTCTGTATCCATGCTTCCTCCATTCACATCATCAACCAATCTCAGATCATAGTCCTGTATGTGGTATTTACTAGTGAAAAGTATCCCTGTATCAATGCACCTGCACAGTTCAAACTCATGTTGTTCAAGGGTGAACTGTATTCTATTTGCTGCTAGGGAGGACTCAGATAAAAGGAAAAGAGTATATTACTTCCTTAAAAGCAGATATCGCCACGCTCAAGACTCAAGTATTCAAGGATATGGGGTGAGTAGGAAGAAGATGCCAGTCAACACTGAGGCACCCTGAACTTTGAGACTCTCAAGGTCAACCTAGATACACACACAAATTATCTTAAAAGGTGGTCTATCAAGACAAAAATCATGAAGACTGAAAGAAAGATGAATGAAGAATGAGAGAGGTTGATTCTGATTCAGTGAGGACAGGTTATCATGGCTCTCTGGAGGCAGATGCATCAAGTTTGATGCTACTAGCCACAGGAACCATATACCTCCATTGGGTATGTTTCTGGTAATAATTTTTATAATTGGTTTTCCTAGGTAGGGGAAAGCTGCTGGGTAAGGCTGAGTCCGATTACAGTAACCAAGGGGGATTGTATCTTACTCTAGATATAGGTTCTGGGATCAACACAAGGTGAAAACCACCTATAATCAAAATTACCCCCAAATTCTCTCAACCAGATACACTGAGTAGCAAAGGGTGGAACAGTGGAGTACAGATCACACAGGCCCTGGTGAGGCATGGAATCGACCTGCCCACACTATTTTACTTCAATTCTCCATTTTTAGAGTGGCAGGTGTCTGTACATTCTAATACAGAGGTCAGTAAGGTTTTTGTTTTTTTTTGGTAAAGAGTCAGCAAATGGTTTCGTGGACCATATGGTCTCTGTGACAATGACTCAATTCTGCTGACACAGGCCAAAGGTAACCCCAGACAGGATGCTGGTGAAGGAGTACAGGGGTGTTTCAATAAAACTTTATTTACAAAACAGATAACCCTGTGTGATTATGAGATTCAGGCAAGTGACTGTCACCTGACTTTTCTGGGTATTATCACTTCTTCAAAAGTGTTAACCAATGGTGAATGGTAAAACTGTGCGGTAAAGACAGTAAGTGAAACATGTTGTTGAAATAATTGGAAAGCAAGGTCCAAAACAAGGTGTTAATTTTGGGGGAGTTGATAACAAGTAGAAAAGGAATTTAATATATACTTTTGAAAAGGCACTATCCCAGGTGTTAAGAGAGCTTAGCCATCATGTCAAGCCATCACCCCTACCTTGAATATGCAAACAAGGTAGAGGAGGATAGGATTTTGTTTTTCTCATGAACACAGTAACTTGACATGCAAAACAGATTACAGATTCTCCTTGGGTTGATATGGGCACCAGACACCTCCATCCTGGGAGGGATTCTGGGTTCTCATCTCCAACAGAACAGGTCTCCGTGCAGGCACCACGCCTGATGAAGCTGCTTTAAGGTGGGCACTGCTCCAGGTGTGCAACCTTGAGGACACTTGTCTCCTGGGCTCTCTGTAGCTGACTAAATTCTGTCACAAATGACCGGAGCAGGCAAGCTCCAGTGACCCTGGATGATAAGCCAAGCTTGTTTCTGAGGAAAGAAAAATTCAAAGGCCCTGCCTGCCATGGTCAAGTCATACTGTTCACAACACAGTCAGCCCTCTGTATCCTCAAGTTTAGCATCCATAGATGAAAAATGTTTTTTTAAAAATCCAGAAAGCTCCAAAAAACAAAATTTGGATTTGATGCTTTTGAACTGTGGTGCTGGAGAAGAATCTTGAGAGTCCCTTGGACTGCAAGGAGATCAAACCAGTCAATCCTAAAGGAAATCAGTCCTGAATATTCATTGGAAGGACTGATGCTGAAGCTGAAGCTCCAACGCTTTGGCCACCTTATGCAAAGGACCAACTCATTGGAAAAGACTCTGATGCTGGGAAAGATTGAGGGCAGGAGGAAAAGGGGACGACAAAGGATGAGACAGTTGGATAGCATCACCAATTCAATGGACATAAGTTTGAGAAAACTCTGGGAGATGATGAAGGACAGGGAAGCCTGGTGTGCTGCAGTCCATGGGGTCACAAAAAGTTGGACACAACTTAGTGACTGAACAACAAGGAACAATTCACATAGCATTTCCATCATATTAGGTATTCTAAGTAATCTAGAGATGATTTAAAGTATACAGGAGGATGTGCATAGGTTATATGCAAACATTATGACATTTTATAAGGGACTTGACGATCTGTGAATTTTGTATGGGGTGGAGGGCCCACAGGAACCAAACCCCCAGGATACTGAGGGATGATGGGACAGGAAAATTAGGAAGTTTAGGTGAAAGGGCAAATGGAAAGGGGGCATGGATATGTCCATGTTGTTTTCAAATGTTCTTTTCACAATGAACACTCAGATTTTCTTTGACTTCCAGTGACCTCTGACAACTGTATCTGACAACCATTCCTTCCCAGGCCTACTCCCTTAACTCCAGTCCCCCAACAACACTGTAGAATGGATTCTCCTCTTCTGGAACCAACCTCTCTACTCAGAGATCCTAAGACTTAAAAAGTGCAATTTCTACTATTCTCAGAACTCTACAGAAGTTCCCTTGGTGGCCTAACCTTCATGCTTGCATTATCTGGTGACAGAGTCATTACCATGGAAGACAACTGCTCACAGCAGAGCACAGGTGTATATATACATTTCATTCAGTTAATTTGATTTTTTCCCTCCAGTAAAAGGGGAACAATGCTGGAAAACGTCTTCAAAAAGGTCTTTTAGATACTGCTTTTGGAAAGCAATCTTTGAAACAAGTCAATTTTAAAGCAGCTACAAAATCAGTCACCTTATGGGTGTGTGATGTTAGTCACTCAGCTGTGTCAGACTTTTTGTGACCCCATGGACTGTAGCCCACCAGGCTCCTCTGTCCATGGGATTTCCCAGGCAAGAATACTGGAATGGGTTGCCATTTCCTTCACCAGGAGATCTTCCTGACCCAGGGATTGAACCCGGGTCTCCTGCATTGCAAGCAGATTCTTTATCATCTGAGCCACCAGGGAAGCCCCCACCTTACTCATGCCTTGGATCTAAACTTCCATTCACACTGTCCTTCTCTGCTGGAGTTTGAGAAACGAATGGGGAGGATTTTCTTATGTCTTTTCTTTTTTAATCAGTCATCAATGCCACATCTATAATGACAATGAACCATAACCTCTGATATTGACTAGTTTCACTTTTCCCACCTTCCCTTTCCCACTATTGTGATTTGGGGAATTCTGATTAGGGAGACACCCCTAGGGCATGTTTTCAGTGATGAAAGTTTCTAAATAGCACTGATGCATCTGCTCACTTTCTTAGAACACTGCTATACCCTCATCTCTGTCCATCTGTGATGATGGCAGCTTCGCTTTCAGATTTGACCTTTCTTTCTTAAACCTTTAAAAGAAATGTAAACATGTAATGCTATCTTCTCCTGAAGTCCTAGCTCCGGCCAGGGCCCCTGGGTCTACAGCCCACAGGTGTGTTTGATCAGATTCGGCCGGTAGCCGTGTACCAGGCCAGCTCCACAGCCATGTGGCCTGTGTACTCACATGGCGCCCCAGGCTCAGAAAGGCTCTGCACGTGGTTTAATGCCCTGCTGTGCTGTTTCTTTCTTTTTTAGAGTCTAGTGTTTATTTTATGTTATGGCAGATGCACTTGAATTTCAAAAATTTAAGGCATATAAAAAGTGATTAGGGACTAACATTTGTATCAATGATCGATAAAGGTCTAAGATTGTTTATTATACAGCAAGGTATAATGGTAGTGCTAATGCTAACAGGGCACCATGGAAATGAGTCTAAAAATTATCATTTAGGTTTTATACAAACAAAGCATTTGCTGCTGTTTTAGAATTTGGGGACATAGTCTGCTGTGCTGTTTTGAAAGTCCTAATCTATGAACAAAGGGCATGCATCTTGTGCCCTTTGGTTCACAAACCCTTTAGCCTTCCTGCCTGTGGCTGTCACAAACAAATCCCCGAGCCAATGGAGCAGCTCCACCTTGGGATTATGTGCTTAGAGCACCTGCTTTGTGCCAGGCAAGATGCTAAGTGCAACAAGACAATGGTTCCCGCCCTGACAGAACCTCAGAGCTGCTGTGTTCACTGCATATCAAGGCATCACATGGGACAGCTTGCCACTCAGGACCAAGTCTCCTTCTAGCCTCAAGCAGGAAACCTGTCTCCCTGACCACTGAAAAAATAAAAGCATCCACTCTCCACGCTTTCCACGCCTGGGTAAAACCCCCGCCAGTACTTTTCAGGCACTGTCTCCTCCCCTCTTGTTAGGATGGACAAATTTCTGTGCTCCTAAAACCAACCTCTCATTTGGGCATGAGATCCCAGCCCCTGTCAACTACTTCAGCCAGTGTTCCTCTGGATCACTTACATATGCATACAGACTGGATCTATTTCCTGTTTCTGCACCATTTTTCTATTACCTTGTAATGGACAGCAGAAATAAGTGAAAGAATTGGGTTTGCTGCATAAATTTCTTCTCCTCCCATTCTCTTTTACATCCATTCCAATCATGCTGCTTTCTCCAGCGTGTCGCCAACACTCCCCTGTCAGTATCCCCAGTGATGGCTTTCCCTGGTGGTCCAGAGATTAAGAATCCACCTGCGAATGCAGGGGACATGGGTTCAATTCCTGGTCCGGGAAGATCCCACATGACTCGGGGTAACTAAGCCCATGTGCCACAACTGCTGAGGCCTGCACGCCCTAGAGTCCATGCTCCACAAGAGAAGCCACCACAGTGAGAAGCCCGTGCACTGCAACTGGAGAGCAGCCCCCTCGCTCACTGCAACTAGAGAAAGCCTGTGAGCAGCAACGAAGACCCAGCACAGCCAAAAATAAAGAAAGAAAGAAAGAAATAGAAGCAATGCTTAAAGAAAGAAGAAAAGATCCCCAGGGATTCCTACTCTGTCAACTCCAATGGTCAAGTCTCAGGTTGCATGTTTTCAAGCCTTCACTGGCATTACACCTGGCGGATCACACCTCACTCCCGTGTAACACTTACTTCCCACAGCCTCGCGCTCCCTCTGGCTCTCTCCCCTGCTGTAATCACACTCAGTGTCCTGCTCAACTCATCCAGATACATCAGCTCTAAATGGCATCTCTGTTGACAAGTTTAGACTCTAAATGTTCCTGTGAACATCAGACTTACTTATCCAACAACTTCCTTGCCATCCCCTCTCTGGATTTCTCAGAGGCATCTCAAACTCACATGAGCCAAACTGGAAACCCTGATGTCCCCAATGCCACCTTCTCTCCCTGCCATTTTCCCATATTAGTCAATGGCAAATGTGCTTTTCTAGCTGTTTGTACCCCAACCCACGATGTCACCCATGACTCCTCTCTTACTCTTCACATTCTTTCCACAGACATAATCCCGGTAGCCACACTCTTTAAGCTCTCTCAGGTCTGACAGCCATCAGTGCCTCCAGCCCAAGCCCGGCCCCCACTACATCTCACCTGGACCACTGGAAGCATTTCCTACATGATAGCCCCCAATCCCCATCTTGCCTTGCCCCAGCTCACTCTCTGCTCAACAACCAGACAGATTCCTTTTAAATGTCATGACATCTCGCTACTTCTCTGCTGTTAAACACTTCTCAGCATGCTCAAAACAAAACCCAAAGTCCACCCCATGCCCACACACGTGCTGTGATGTGGGCTCTGTACCTCCCACCCACATTCTCCTCTGCCAATGCACTCCAACCACACTGGCCTTCCTACCGCTCCCCAAATCCACCAAGCACAGTCCAAGCCTTGGTAATTCTGTTTCCTCTCCCAGAACAGTCTTCCCCTAAATATACAAGGTCTCTCCTCATCCCCTTTTGAGTGTCTGCTAAAATGTCCCCTTGCCGGACCGCAGTTCAGAAATAGTTCACCTGCTCTAACTCTTCTTTTTATGCATCATGTCATCCTTCCAGGTACTTCTGACTACTAAATGCATTTCAATATTTACTTATTGTCTGTGTTCCCTGGTAAAATGTAAACTCCCAAAGGGCAGAGACTTTATTTTGTTCACTGCTAAGTCCCCTGTGTCTAGAACAGAGCCTGGAACATTCCAGAGGCCAATAAAGTTTGTTGTTGGATGAACTAACAATCTGGCACATGGAGCATCCCTGGTTCACAAAATGCACATGATCGATTGATATTCCCTGACGTAAAATTTAAAAACTCTCTTATAGGATCTCCCTGGCCAGTCCAGTGTTGGAGAATACCATCAAATCTTCATTCACAAGTGGCAGAGAAAACCGTGCTTCCTGCCTTTCTTTCACCTAGAGAACAGTGTAACAAAATTTAATGGCAAGATGGAGCAATACCTCTCAAGAGAACTGTACTTCCTCTATAACCTTTATCAACATCACAGCTGAGTCAAGGGAGGTAATTAGATGAACAAATGTACTGAAACGGACACATTAGGGAGAAAACTAAATGGGAAACTGGAAAGGAAAGAGATCCCTCAGAAAGAAAGTGCTTAGAATGCTCAGAACATTTAAAATGTCCTCAGGGATGGAAAAGAAAAGAAACTGCAGAAGTCAAAAATGATGTCAGTGGTCGAGAAAATGAATCCTTACATTTGGGAAGCATAGCACAATTGGCAACATGCTTTTTATATAAATTACCTGAATTGAATACAAGCCTATGACCTAGACAAGGAGGAATGAGAGAAAGGAAAAGATGGAGACATGCTGTTGGGAGGCTATTATTAGGAGAATCTTGAAGGGGTTTTAGCCAAAATGGTGGCACTTAAAAGATGGTCGTAATGTAATTTGCAATACAGGAGTTTTCTCAGCATGAGTAGTTGTGGTAAATCTTTTCTCTGGCCTTTATTCTTATCAAACACAACATTTAAATTCTTCATCTTATTTTCTGAGTAATTCATATCCTACATTCACCAAAAAGGGTTTAAGATACCCATCAAATATATACACAATAACTATGCAGCAATCTTTTGAGACAATGAATGAGTATATTAGAAGAAACACTGAGTTGGGGAATGTAAATAAAATGAAGCTGGGGGAGAGTGGTCAGTGCAGGTCTGCAGTCAACAAAAATATCAAGTTGGCCATAAAGTCCATTCAGCTGTTTCCATAAGATGGTATGGAAAACCCAAAAGAACTTTTTCGGTAACCCAATGATTCATGGGGATATAAAGTAAGACAAAACAATTTCTCTACAGTTTTTGTAAAGAAACGAGACAGAAATACCTCACAGGATTGCTCATTGAGAGGGTGTATGTGATACCAGGAACATGCCTTCCTAGTAAATAAAACAGCACGTTTCATGAGACTCTTAACTCCTAAGGCTGACTGCACTGGATTCCATATGGCTGACTTGGTGGTTCAGAGCACAGAACACTGACTTTGGGCATTTTCCTTATTTTAAGGATGAAAGTGAAGGTATCTAGAAGAACAGGGCCATTATATACCTTTCTGACAGCTGCCAGAAGCAAGTTTCCACTTGAGTTTTAGATGGCAACAAGGGAGGAGGTTACACTGATGGGTAAGTTGGAGGAGAGCAATACTTGGCTGCTGAGTTGACAGAAGACTCACAAGCTTCGTTACTAAGTTAGCTACACTGAGAACAGAAATAACATTCTCTTATGAAAATTAAGAAGCCTTACCAGGAGAGATTCCCAGGTGGAAGGCCACAGACCTGAGGGAAGGCCAATGATATTCCTCAAAAAGCTACTGAGGACTCATAGAGACCTATGAAGTAACAGGCCAACAAGCCTCCAAAGTGACCTGCCAATTTTATACTGGAAGATTTTTTAAGTGGGAGTTATCTCTCTTGGCAACAAATAAACAAACAACCTCATAAAATCCTTGAATAAATTACATTACACTATATAAGACTCTCAGTGACTATTACCTCACCAAAGGAAGTGCTCAGTTGTGTCAGACTTTTTGACCCCATGGACTGTAGCCAGCCAGGCTCCTCTGTCCATGGGATTTCCCAGGCAAGAATACTAGAGTGGGTTGCCATTTCCTACTCCAGAAGACTTCACAACCCAGGGGGATCAAACCCACATCTCCTGCATTGCAGGCAGGTTTGGGTTTTTTTTTTTTTTTTTTTTTTTACCGCTGGGCCCCTGGAGAAGCCCCTATCAAACGATAAGACAAGACTTAAAGAAACTGATAACCTCAAGTTACCAGTCACAGAAAAACATGTGTAAAATAAGCCAAGGTAAGTACGCTTGATGACTAGTCTTATAGAAGTAATCAGAAGTCAGAGACCAACAGGTATTAACGAACTTTCAGTTCAGTTCAGTTGCTCAGTCATGTCCAGCTCTTTGCGACCCTATGGACTGCAATATGCCAGGCATCCCTGTCCATCACCAACTCCTGGAGCTTGCTCAAACTCAAGTCCATCAAGTTTGTAATGCCATCCAACAACTTCACCCTCTGTCAGCCCCCTTTTCCTCCCGCCTTCAATCTTTCCCAGCATCAGGGTCTTTTCTAAGGAGTCAGTTCTTTGCATCAGGTGGCCAAAGTATTAGGGCTTCAGCTTCAGCATCAGTCATTCAAATGAATATTCAGGACTGAGTTCCTTTAGGATTGACTGGTCTGATCTCCTTGCAGTCTTATAGAAGTAATATATAAGAAGTCTTAAAGAAGTAATCAGAAGTCTGAGACCAATAGGTATTATTTAACTTTAGGGAACTGTTTTGATTTCTGTCTTGCATGACCATTGGTTCTCTTTCACAAATCACTAATTGAGGTCTCCCAGGTAAATCAGATCCTCAGTCAAGGTCCATTAACTAAGTTAAGAGAATTTTATCATCCCTGGAGTCAGACCACCATCCACTCTCCAGTGCTTTATGGATGACCTCAGAGAAACGTCTGTCATCCTTTTCACTTGCTTCAACCTCTGACTTAAACCCTCATTCTATGGGAAAGAAATAGATGCGCACACTTTCGAGGCTTTACCTCTGAAACAACCACAACACACAACTCACCCCAGTTATCCTCTTCAAGAGGGGAGAACTCATTGGCTCCTGAGGCCAGGGACCTTGCCCTTCTTGCCACCTCTATGTCCCCAGTACACAGCAAGCAGTTACGCATATCTGTTGAATGCATAACTGAAAAAAACAAATATCTGAAGGCCTAGATCTGCAGTCACTTTGTTAACCACCACATAATTTTATTCTCTCATTCATCTCATACACAAGAGTGGTAGTATCCTCATTTCATAGAAAATTGATACACTACAGAACTAAGTGACGTGCCCAGAGTAAACAACAGAACCAGTATTCCGAGCCAGGTTAACTGCATTCTGAATCCCAAGTCACCACTCCAGTTTCTCTCAATTATATTCCAAGAAGTGTGATGCCCAAGAGAAGTTCACAGATATGCCTTGTGGGGGGTGAGGGTTGGGGGAGAGTGGTACCCAGGCAGGTGTGATTAGGAACCACTGTGCATTATATTCAATTCTCAATGAATATCACTGTATCAAAGGGTCACCAAAGACTTAAAGGAACCCCGCTAGCTTTAAACCTGAAGACTCATGACCCTGACTGATCCCACCTTGGGAACTCATTAAAGGACATCCATCCCAACCTTCTGGAGACAGCAGTGCTTCCCGGGGCACTGTGGGAAGTCTGTACCATGTCACGACATCTATCAAGGCTGCCACTCCAACTTGCATTCAAGAGATGCCGCTGATAGCAGGCCACACCACTCTGGAAAAACTTCAACTTTCTGGACTCCTTATTCATAATCAGTAGAGAGAGTGTCTTAGGCAAAAGAATCTGTAAGGTCACTCCTAACTTTAAAATTCAAAATTGTCCCTAGGGTTTAACTGCTCCAGGCTAAAGTTCCTTAAGTGGATTTGTACCTTGAAGAGAGTGTCAGTTTTCAAATCAGCTATGTTCTAAATATTTTTGCATCAGTTGTTTGAAACTCATAATCTGTTTTCTCACAGACACATAGTAGCCATGAGTTCCAAACCAAACCATGACCATCAAGTCTAATCAACAGTCCCGGTGAAAACCGCACACACACAACATAAAACATCAGAAAACTGTACCCAGATATCGGCAGTTATGTTAAAGTGAAAAATACAAAAATTTGTTTTAAATAATGGCTCTAAAGAAAATGCAATTTTAATTTTATAGAGTTTCTGAAGGGGCAAAAGAAATAGTTTCAAATGTGCTGGAAGGTGATTGTACTGGATTAAGATTGCCTGCTCTTCTTTTTTCCATTCACTTTAAAATGCAGAGCTTCCCTTGAGACAAGAGTATTACCATCCCTATACTTAGTGCTCATCAACCATGACCTGTGAGTGGACCAAAAAAAACAAAAAGAGTTGGTAAGGTAGAGAGTGAAGTCATTTGCAGGGAAAGGGTTAAGGGATGTTGTGAAAACTGTTTCCTAAGCAGGTCCACGGCAGTAATTATTAAACAGGATAAACAGGGAGTGGGAGAGAGAGCAGATTTAGGGAAGTGGAAGGTAAGAGAGAAAGTGTACATTTGGTTGTGGATCATTTAAGAGCCTAGAAATTCAGGAAACACAGTACAACATCCCCTTTGATATACTGTATACCACTGCCCCTATGATTTCAGACAGACCTATGTGATTTTATCAGCACATAGAGTTCATTCAAACGGTGAACATATATTTAAACTGAATACCTTCTAATAGATGCTTTTGTTGAGTGATTATGCTCATACAGGCTATGACTGATTAAAGAAAATGAACGCCATATAGCTACTACCTTTTATGATTCTGTTTACATTTATTTGCATTTTTCTGCTTGCTTGAAATCTCAGACTCAGTGGTTTCAAGAAGCAGCATGCTTTCCTGATTAAGGACACAAGTTTGAAGCCAAACTTTTTTTTTTTTTTTTTTTTTAAACTTTACATAATTGTATTAGTTTTGCCAAACATCAAAATGAATCTGCCACAGGTATACATGTGTTCCCCATCCTGAACCCTCCTCCCTCCTCCCTCCCCATAAAGTTAAATTCAGTGCTGCAGCTGACCTCTCCTTAGCTTCCCTGTCAATACAATGTGGGTGATGATGCCACTGCCTACTCCCCTGGGCCTGATGGAAATGAACTAAGTTCATACACGAACAGTGCTTGGAATGACGCTTGGTACATGGTAAGTGCTCAAAATGCACGTGCCATTGTTACGGGTGTGTTTTAAGTCACTTCAGTCGTGTCCGACTCCCTGCGACCCTATGGACTATAGAGCACCAGACTCCTCTGTCCATGGGATTCTCCAGGCAAGAATACTGGAGTGGGTTGCTGTGCTCTCCTCCAGGGGATCTTCCTGACCCAGGGATCGAACCTGTGTCTCTTATGTGTCCGGCATTGGCAGGTGGGTTCTTTACCACTAGCGCCACTTGGGGCCATCATTATACTGGCGTATGAAATATAAAAATCAGCAAAGCTATATATTGAATATTTCTCTGCATATTACTAAAATAAAAATGTAGGGCACAGAATATCTTTAAGGAAAAAGAAAACTAATGAAAAGTATACATACTTGAATAAGAAAAAAGAAGTGCTCAGGGTACGTGCTATGTCTACATTTATAGAAACAAAGTGTATCGCTAGGAGACACAAGAAGCTCTGCTGGAAGAAACTAAGGGTAGGGAAGATGAAGGCGGTTTTATTCTTTTCTGTAAACCCTTGTGGACCTTTGTAATTTTGTCCACGCTCATTTATTATTATTCAGTACATTTTAAAGATATTCATTAAAGTTAAATTTATTTTGACTATGAAGCTAGAAATAAAATTGATAGCCATTAATCATCAATATCACCTCTGCTGCTACTGCTAAGTCGCTTCAGTCGTGTCTGACTCTGTGCGACCCCATAGACAGCAGCCCACCAGGTTCCCCCGTCCCTGGGATTCTCCAGGCAAGAACACTGGAGTGGGTTGCCATTTCCTTCTCCAATGCATGAAAGTGAAAAGTGAAAGTGAAGTCGCTCAGTCGTGTCCGACCCTCAGCGACCCCATGGACTGCAGCCCACCAGGCTCCTCCATCCATGGGATTTTCCAGGAAAGAGTACTGGAGTGGGGTGCCATTGCCTTCTCTAATATCACCTCTATTCAAAAGTTAATCCCAAACTCATCCATTAAGCCATCCAATCCCAATTAAATGAAGTGGAGAGATGGGAAACACATACAACTTTCTATGTCCTTTCCTCAACCATCTCCAATTTAAAAATTTAATCTATATGAAAGGATAAAGAAGTTGTGTACATATATACAGTGGAATATTAGCCATAAAAAAGAATGAATTTGAGTCAGTTCTAGTGAGGTGGATGAACCTAGAGCCTGTTATACACAGTGAAGTAAAAAAGAGAAACACTAATATAGCACATTAACACATATATATGGAATCTAGAAAAATGGTACTGATGAACCTGTTGGCAGGATAGTAATAGAGAAAAGCAGAGATAGAGAATAGAGTTGTACACACAGCAGGGGGAATGAGAAGGTGAAAAGGATTCAGAGTAGCATTGAAACAGGTACATTATCATATATAAAATAGCTAGCTAGTGGGAATTTGGTGTATGATGCAGGGAGCTCAACCCAGTGCTCTGTGACAACCTGGAGGGGTGGGATGGGCTGGGAGGTGTGAGGGAGGTTCAAGAAGGAGGGCACATATGTATACCTATGGCTGATTCATGGTGATGTATGGCAGAAACCAACACAACATTGCAAGGCAATTATCCTCCAATTAAAAACAAAACTAGAAATAAAATTAAAAAAATTTTTAATCTGTAAATGCTGATGTCCTTCAACTTAAACAAGGGAACTTATTATATTGATCTGTGTTGGTCACAAAGGATACTTAAGACTTTACAGAAATAATGACTCACTTAGCTACAAAAGAAGATGACATGATAAATGCCTGGGAGATATGTAAACTAATTAGCTCAATAATATATGCTTTCTGATCTTTATTATTTTTGTACCAATTATCCATTATGTATAAATATAAGAAAGAATGACATATTGGAATCCAGGTGTACTAAAACTGACTCTAAGGCATCCTGATTTCATGCAGCTAACTGAAAAAATTAGTCAAACTAGTTATGAGGACATGGGTGAATGTGGAAACACTGGATTTTTCACTTCCTAGAAACAAGTCTAAAATTCAAAGGTACGGCCACTGACAACATTCCTGGCAAGATTTTTTTAAAAAGTGAATTTTATAATCTCAATAAGGTTAACACCACACATTCCTGGGGTCGGGGGCAGGGGGGTGGTAGATGACAAATAAATGCCATCAAGACAACCAAGCACAGGAGCCCCAAACATCTGTTTTGTTTCCTCACATCTTAATAGCCTGGCTATTTTAGATACAAATATTTGTTTTGCTGACAATGTTTCCAAAATGCTAGTTCAAATTTTGTTGAAATAGTTGCTTTTTGAGCTGAACAAACTGCAAACCCTTCCGAAGTCCAGGAGGCATCTGTGGAAAGGAGCAAATATGGCCTCAAGTTTTGCAAAACAGTTCATGCAGCAAAATATAGGTAATGTAGATGTGGCATTCATAGCGTTCCCTGCATTCACTGGGAACACGGCCGGCAGTTTAGGTTCTCATCCCATCTCACCGAACTCCTGTTAGAGTTCAGAGCTCTCCTGCCACTTTGCACAAGAATGTCCCCCTGTTTTTCATGAGCTTTGCTCTACTTTCTAGGCCTTGGCAAGGATCAAAGAAGCAGAGGGAACAAATCGTTTCCCATGCATATTGAATTCCCTCTTATACTGATTTTTCCTCTGTCACTTGAAATTCAATATTGGCAAGATTCCTGTACATCACCTTAACCAGTAAATTGTCTGCATGCACTCAAAGCATGAAAAGGTAGATATCAAAATTAAGGTTTTTGTAAGAAATTCAAATGAACAAATCCTTTGAAAAAGGAACTTCTCTATGTGATCCATGCTAAAATTCATAAATACATAATTAGCTTTTATTTCCATTTGACCTAAAATGATTATTTATCATTTAGTTTTATCTCTCTCTGATTGCTTTGTACTACCCTAAAAATACAATGTTACAGGTGAACAGCCCTTTCATAAGAACTTGGCTTCAAAATTCCTGATCAACTTCAGTATTCAAGAGTTACATGCCCATTTTCCTCACCTGTAAAATGGAAACAAATAGTACTGACTTCATGGGTATGTTTATAAGACTACAAGTAATACGTTGTAAAGCTCTAAACACAGTAATTATACTTTTACTATGTATTATTATTATACTCACCATCATAATAATTGTGAGATGTTCTAAGACTTTATGGACAAGAATAATGTTTTCAAGCCAATTTAATTAACTAATAGCACAGTAATTAGATTACAAATGAGTACTCATATTTATACATATATGAGTCATATAATAAAAACATTTTTTAAAGAATGGCTTTTCTTTTTAGAAAAGTCAATTTCAAAAGTCTCTTCGTGAATGACTCTCAAAGTGGTTAAATTATCTTTATCTCATTTTTTAAAAAATGTATTCAGTTATGTTGGTAACAATATGACTTAAGATTTCAGGGTTCAGTTCAAGGAAAGAAAATATTCTTTTTATTTCAGTGGCTAAGAGATGATAGTATGAGAGCGTAGATGTTAGTATGAAAGGAAAACATCCTAAAATGTCCTTTTCTTTTTTCTTACTCTGTATGTTTTTAAACACAGAAGAAAAATCATTAATTTTGCAAAGAAAAATTGTTTTAAAAATAAAAACATGTTCTTTTAACATTTTAAAAGGTATTTAAAATGAAAGCCATGATTTAAGAAATAAAGTAATATTGGATTTAATTTTGATGTTATTTTACAGTATTATATTTGAGCAGAGTTCACTCTGACCAAAATTTTCTTATAGTAGATAATAGAATGTCAATGTATTATGTAATACCCTTCTCTCAGAAACAAAACACATTCTCTATCTAATTGGGAAGATGTGAATAACTGGATGGCTGTAATAAATGATATATACTGTGCACTATCAAATTTCTAAGATTTTTCTCCAGTAAAGTGTATATAAAATATATGTCTCTTTAGAAGGTAAGGTTTGATAGTGAAAATAAAAATATTCTGAACTAAATGAAAATAGAAAAAACCTATCAAATATTGTGGGATGCAACAAAAGCAGTATTTAAAGGGAACTTCACAGTATTAAATGTGTATGTTAGGAAAGAAGAAAGATTTAAAATCAATTATCTAAACTTCAAGCCTTAGAAAAGTAGAAAGAGGGGCAAATTAAATCAAAAGCAGAAGAAATCCTAAAAATCCTAGAAGTCAGTAAAACTGAAAATAGGAAAACAATAGAGAAAAATCAATAAAACTAAAAGCTGGCGAGAGGAGGAGAAGGGGATGACACAGGATGAGATGGTTGGATGGCATCGCTGATTTGATGGACATGAGTTTGAGCAAGCTCCAGGAATTGGTGATGGACAGGGAAGCCTGGCATGCTGCAGTCCATGGGGTTGCAAAGAATCGGACACACCTGAGCAACTGAACTGAACTGAAAAGTTGGCTCTTTGAAAAAACCAAAAAATTAATAAATTTCTAGTTGGGTCAACCGAGACAAAAAAGAGAGAAGACACAAATTTCTAATACCAGAAATAAAAGAGGGGTCCATCACTAGCAATTCTATGGACATTAAAAGGATAATAAAAGAATATTCTGAACAACTCCATGCCCACAAACTTTATAGATCATAACATAAGAGAAAACCTAGAGTTTGGCAATGAGTCTTCAGATACTAAACCAAATGATGTTCCATGAAAGGAAAAAAAAAAACAAATTAAAAACCTCTGCTCTGCAAAAGATAATGCTAAGAATAAAAAGACAATATATAGACCAGGAGAAAGTATTTGCAAAAGTACATGTTACAAAGGACATATCTGAAATATACAAATAACTTTTAAAACTCAATAACAAAACGACCTGATTAAAAAGTGGGCAAAAGATCTGAACAGATACCTCATCAAAGAAGATACACAGAAGGCAAATGATTATACGAAAAGATATACTCAACATCATATTTCATTAGGAAAGTGCAAATTAAAACAATTAGATAGCAGAACACACCTATCAGAATGGCCCAAAGCTGAAAGCTGACAAACCAAATGCTAGTAAAGATGTGGAGCGAAAAGAACTCTCATTTGTGCTGGTAGAAATGCAAAATGGTACAGCCACTTTGAAAGACATTTTGGCAGCTTCTTATAAAACTAAACATACTCTTAACCATACAATCTAGCCATCAGACTCAGGAATTTTCCGAGACGAGTTGAAAACTTATGTCCATATAAAAACCTACATGAATGCTTATAGTAGTTTTATTTATAATTGCCAAAATTGGAAGCAACCAAGATATCTTTCAGTTGGGAGTGGGAAGGCTGGCATTGCTAGTTGAAGAGTAGGCACAATTTTTATGAATTCAGTAAGTTAATTAAAATTGTGTTGAATGATCAATTTCACTATACTTCTCAAGGTACATGGATTCTTACCTATCTCCAAATTATATAAATTTTTTTAAGACTGTCAATGAATGACTAACAAATTCCTCTTTTTAAAATGAATGCAAAGGTACTGGTTTTAGTTTTTAAAACTTGAAATTATGCTTTCACATTCAAATTATGTTATTTTTAATGTATGACATATGTCTACTTAAAGGAGGATACAGCTTTCAATATTTAACTACAAACATATTAAATAACTTATGAGCTTAAGATTCATAAGGAAGTACATATTTGTAACAAATACTGCATAATATCATAGACTTGAAAGATTACTATCGTGCATATACATTTTAAAATGTAGAATTAAAAATAAATGAGTCCTGCGAATTCCCTGGCTGTCCAGTGGTTAGGACTCCATGCTTCCATTTACAGTTTCAATCCATGATTGGGGAACTAAGATCCCATAAGTCATGAGGCATAGCCAAAAAAAACAATAAAAATATAAACTCCTCAACTGAAAAAATGAGTCCTTACCTATTCATATTGAAAAAAGCCCTTACAAGGTCATCTTATTTGTCCATTATGATACAACAATTCTATGAACAATAAAGAACGGATATCATAAAGTATGGAAGAACTCATGGATTGTGGATTCATCTGTTCTGTGTAATTCCATGAAACTGAAAGGCAGAAACTTAGTTATACATGAGATAATGACTAAAATTTAACTTTCCAGTATTGCAAAATACTGACTTTAAACCAAATAGACTATTAATAGGAAAAAAAACACCTGAAATAATTTCAACAAAAATAAACATGTTATTTTAACTACTGTTTCAATCTCAAAACAAAAATGTTACGGTATATGTAATAAATCATTCTTATAATTCTTTAGCTTAATGATTTTTATAGACTTTATCATCAACACTCTCTTGTCATACATAATGTTCTATATGACTAGTAAGAAAGTAAAGTGAATGCCAAACAACTTAGGCTGAATTCACAGTCTTACTACAGATGTTTAAAAAAAAGATGAAAATTTCCTTGAATTCTTAAAGTAATCCACATTTCTTTTTCAATGTGTAAACTCACTGAACTCACTATGTAACACAATAAAGGTTGATCCACTACACACACATTTTTAGTGGGAACTGCTGAATATTAAAAAAATCTGAAAAATATTTTTCTCCACTTCAATTCATTCCTATTCTATAGCAACAAAGATACTGAAATTGAAATAAGTACCTAGAACACTAAGCATACATTCAAATAAAACCTAAAATAAATCATTTAATCTTAAAATAAAATTATATATACTTTTCAAAAATTATAATTTCACACTTTTTCCCATCTGGTGTGGCTTGGTGCCCACTAATCCCCACTCTTTCACATGGAATCCCTTTTATAAACAAAATTCACTTAGAACAATGTTAAGTTTCAGACATCAAGTTTTATGATATGTCCAAATGGCCTTCTTATAAAGCTCTAATCAAACTTAATTTAAGAAACATTATTAAGTCTTCAGTTTGTTTTATACTGTGCTCTTCACAACCAAAATGTCATTAATTAAGTAAAATTATTCAGCTGTCTCCTTTTCTCAGTATCTTATTCCACAGACCCTAAAGAGTTTTTCTGTTTCACATTCACATATCTGTCCTCATTTCAAAGTTCCTTTTGGTCCTCAAGAACCTCTCATGACCCAGAAGATTTATGTAAAAACACAAGTTATTTCTAAATTTCAACAAACCATTATCTCTCCTCTTGATACCTACATGAAGTCAATGTGACAAGGAGAGACAGGAAAGTTCTACAGTAACTTCTACCAGACATTCAATTCCTTTTATAACAAAGTTTACTTAAGTGTGGTTATATAGATGTGAAATCTAATTAAAATGCAGAAAAATACATATATGAGGTTCTATGAATACTGTTTTTATATATGTGAACTCAGTGAATATTATATCAAGCTACTTTTTAAAACTGAAGTATAGTCCATTGACAATATAATGTTAGTTGCAGGTGTACAGCACAGTGATTCAGTAGTAGATTATATACACACACACATATATGTATATATTTAGCACAGTGATTCCATCTTATTTATATATGTCTTATATATTTTATATATATATATATATATTCTTCTTCAGATTCTCTTCCCTTATAAGTTATTACAAAATATTGAGTATAGTTTTCTGTGCTTTGCAATAAATCGGTCCTTATTAATTATCTACTATATATAGTGTTAATCCCAGCCTCCTAATTTCTTACTTCTCCAACCTCCACTTCACGCTCTGGTAACCATAAGTTTCTTTTCTATGTCTGTGAGTCTCTTTCTGATCTGGAAATAAGTTCATCTGGATTTTTTTCTTAAGTTTCCACATATAAGCCATGTCATAAGATAAAAACTCATTTTTTTCTTAAATAAAGGTAACTGGAATATGATAATCAAGATAAACATGTCTAGAGTTGAGATATACAGCAGAAACTGTATTTATAGTTAGCTGGAATACAAGATTAAGAATGATTTAACTTCCTACTCTTGAACAAAACAGTGTCTACACCCATTTAAGAGAAAAAGTAGAATGATTAAACACTTAAAGGAGTTTTAAGGAGGATCATCTGCTAAGATTTACAAGGTAAACCTACAGTCAAAATTTAAATCAGCATCTATCACATAAAAGTTTTTTCTCCCCATAGATTTGGGATAACCACTGAGAATTAACACTCTGATCACGTCATAGAAGTGAGTTACGATGTAAGACCATTTTAATATGACTGACTGGGCTCTGGCTTTAGGAGTAAAAGGCAAAGGGAAAAAACTCACGGCTTCTTTAAGGATAATAGTTCACTTCTAATCTATGAAAGAAAAGATTATATTTTTAAAAAGTTAAGGATGCAGGACTTCAGTGGTGGTAGAGTGGTTAAGACTCTGCACTCCCAATGCAGGGAGCCTGGGTTCAATTCCTGGTCAGGGAACTGGATCTCACATGCTGCAACCAAAAGTTGACACGCACAACTAAAAGATCCGGTGTGCTGCAACTAAGATCTGGTACAGCCAGCCAGTCAGACAGACATTTTAAAAAGTTAAGAATGCAAGAAGTACAAGAGGATATGTAAGAAACCCAGGTGGAGGCCAACTCAGAAAATTAAGCATACACTGTTCAGAGTTCCAGAAAAAAATTAATGGAGGGGAAGAAGTATTAAAGACATAGTAGACAGACTCCTGGAGATAGAGTTTCATTTAAAAGGGCCCATCAAATGTACACTTGCTCCTTAAGAAAAGCTATGACAAGCCTAGATAGCATATTAAAAAACAGAAACATCACTTTGCTTTCAAAGGTCCATCTAGTCAAAGTTATGGTTTTTCTAGTAGTCATGTACAGATGTGAGAGGTGGACCATAAAGAAGGCGGAGTGCCAAAGAAATTGATGCTTTTAAACTGTGGTGCTAAAATAGAGAGCACAGAGATATATCCACGCACCTATGGACACCTTATCTTTGACAAAAGAGGCAAGAATATACAATGTAAAAAAGACAATCTCTTTAACAAGTGGTGCTGGGGAAACTGGTCAACCACTTGTAAAAGAATGAAACTAGAACACTTTCTAACACCATACAGAAAAATAAACTCAAAATGGATTAAAGATCTAAACGTAAGACCAGAAACTATAAAACACCTAGAGGAAAACAGGCAAAACACTCTGATATAAATCACAGCAGGATCCTCTATGACCCACCTCCCAGAGTAATGGAAGTAAAAGCAAAAATAAACAAATGGGACCTAATTAAACTTAAAAGCTTTTGCACAATGAAGGAAACTATAAGCAAGGTGAAAAGACAGCCTTCAGAATGGCAGAAAATAATAGCAAACGAAACAACTGACAATTAATCTCAAAAATATACAAGCAACTCCTACAGCTCAATTCCAGAAAAATAAATGACCCAATCAAAAAATGGGCCAAAGAACTAAATAGACATTTCTCCAAAGAAGACATACAGATGGCTAACAAACACATGAAATGATGCTCAACATCACTCATTATCAGAGAAATGCAAATCAAAACCACATGAGGTACCATCTCACGCCAGTCAGAATGGCTGCTATCCAAAAGTCTACAAACAATAAATGCTGGAGAGGGTGTGGAGAAAAGGGAACCCTCTTACACTGTTGGTGGGAATGCAAACTAGTACAGCCACTATGGAGAACAGTGTGGAGATTCCTTAAAAAACTGGAAATACAACTGCCATATGACCCAGCAATCTCACTGCTGGGCATACACACCGAGGAAACCAGAATTGAAAGAGACATGTGTAACCCAGTGTTCATCACAGCACTGTTTATAATAGCCAGGACATGGAAGCAACCTAGATGCCCACTGGCAGACGAATGGATAAGAAATTTGTGGTACATATACACAGTGGAATATTACTTAGCCATTAAAAAGAATACATCTGAATCATTTCTAATGAGGTGGATGAAACTGGAGCCTATTATACAGAGTGAAGTAAGAATGAAAAACACCAATACAGTATACTAAAGCATATATATGGAATTTAGAAAGATGGTAACGATGACCCTATATGCGAGACAACGAAAGAGACACAGATGTATAGAACAGTCTTTTGGACTCTGTGGGAGAAGGTGAGGGTGGGATGATTTGAGAGAATAGCACTGAAACATGTATATTATCATATGTGAAACAGATCACCAGTCCAGGTTCGATGTATGAGACAAGGTGCTCAGGGCTGGTGCACTGGGATGACCCTAAGGGATGGGATGGGCAGGGATGTGGGAGGGGGTTCAGGATGGGGAACACATGTACACCCATGGCTGATTCATGTCCATGTATGGCAAAACCCACTACAACACTGTAAAGTTATTAGCCTCCAATTAAAGTAAATTTAAAAAAAATAAAATAAACTGTGGTGCTGGAGAAGACTCTTGAGACTCCCTGGGACAGCAAGGAGATCAAACCAGTCAATCCTAAAGGAAATCAACCCTGAATATTGATTGGAAGGACTGATGCTGAAGTTCCAGTATTTTGGGCACCTGAAGCAGAGAGCCAACTCATTGGAAAAGACTTTGATGCTGGGAAAGATTGGGGGCAGGAGAAGGGGATAACACAGGATGAGATGGTTAAATGGCATCACTGACTCAATGGACATGAGTTTGAGCAAACTCTGGGAGACAGTGAAGGACAGGGAAGCCTAGCATGCGGCAGTCCATGGGGTTGCAAAGAGTGGGACACGACTTAGTGATTGAACAACAACCAAATATTGTGAAGTACAAAAAATGCCCACTCTCAGAAACATTGTTATAAAATTCACAGTAGGTCATGAGTGGGAAAGGGTAGGCCAAAAGAATCACTATCTTCCATGATTGATCCTTAGAGGCTATTTGATTTTTTGAAAAACATTAACTAGTTCATGATGATAAACATTAAATTCAAGATGATGTCATTTATATTCATATGTCAACACTTTAGTTAAAGTTATAGTTAAGCATCCTAGCTAAATATTTATAATTATACATCCAAAAAGCTACATATATACCCTGAAAATGGAGTACATGTACAACTAAATCTCATGTATTTTTACATGAGATCATATCTCATCTTATTTCATGCAATTTTCAAGTTTATAACTTCATATGAAAGCTTTTAAGCAAATAAGTAAAAATAAAATTAATGTCACAATCATGCTGCTTGACTAAAGGCCTTGCTAAAACTTGCCAAAAGTGTGCAACCATTATCATGAATATATGACTGTAGAAAAATGCATTTAAACCATCAGAAATACAGCCTGCAGGACTAATAAAGGCAAGTAATTACCTGCTGCGGGATCTGTGACTGCTTGGCTGGTAATGCCGGATGGTGGCTCCTGAAGCTGGTAAGTGGCATTTGTGGATGGCGTTGCTGGGCTGCTGTTGCTACTCGTCATGTAATGTGCTGGATACGGTGAGCTGTTATAATACTGTGCATACTGACCCTGGCCGAAACTGGGATAAGATGGATAGTCCTACCAAATTAAACCACACAAGAACAACCAGTCAGAACACAGCTGCTGCCTTCTTACATTTCAGAGTATAACCGTAAATACGTTTGCATCTCTGTCTTCTCTGAATTCACAAAGGAACACACAAGCACACACTGACTGAAATGCGCAGACATGCAAACCAATTTTAGGTAAGATTGGATTCCCTCTTTGTATTTCTTCTGTTTCAGGTTGCATTATTAGGTAAAATTTAACCAATTTGAAAACCAAATGACTCACCATATAGGACTGCTAAAGACATTTTTTCAAGAGCAAAAAAATCTATCAGAACGCTTAAGAAAGCTCTCAATTTTCTTCATATAAGAAAATCATCTACTGCACTTTTTTTTTAATTTCAGAAGTCAACCTGGCTTTTAAAATTACCTGCTGTGAGCTGTTAAATCCAGAGGAATTTGTGAGTGAATTATTTCCTGTATATAATCCTGATGATGTTGTAAAACTGCTACCTAAAACAAAATGAAAAGAAACATGGGTGACTAAGTCATGTCGAGTAATATGTCTATAGGAAATTATTATTTAGATAAAGCAGAGCTGGGGTTCATAGAAATGAATTTGGTTTATCTTGAAACCAGAATAAATTGAAATAGCTAAAATTCTGGTTTCATAAAACGGCTGACAATTTTAGTATCACTATACAACTGAGAATTCATAAGTAAAGAGGTTTAAATTTCTAAGGACATGAGAAACTCAAACTATGGATGAAATTATGTATTTGTGTAAAAATATCAGATACTTAGCTTTCCATTTCAATTGGTAAAATGCATAGAATTTTCACATCTTTACATTAAATATGCTTATTGTAAAGTAGTGGGATCAGATCAGATGATCTTTAAAATTCCTGCTAGCTCAAAAACTATGATGCTGCTTCCAAAAGTTCAAGATGCTTTCCAACTGGTACTTGTTATCTGAATGGCCCATGGAAAAAGCTGATTATTTTATTTCACAGAAGAGTAAATGGAAGCACTTAGAGTATTTGATAAAACAAAGATCAGAGAGGAACTCGTGCTGTGTAGGTAATATTCTATTTGTCGAATGTCTCTGTACTAAAAAACAAACAGCAGAGTTGTGCAGGATTCAAACCAAAAAGCAAATCTTAGTTTTCTCCTTCAACAGATTTACCATCTTTTTGTTTAATCATGTAAAGCAACAATATACTGTGTTTTTTTTATTGAAGTATAATTTATTTACAATGTTGGGTTAATTTTTGCTGCACAGCAAAGTGACTCAGTTTTATATATATACATACCTTCTTTATATTCTTTTCTATTATGGTTTATCTCAGGATATTGAATATAGTTCCCTGTGCTATACAGTCGGACCTTGTTGTTCACTCATTCTATATAAACAGTTTCCATGTGCTAATCCCAAACTCTCAATCGATAGCTCGCTCACCCCACATTCCCCTTGGCAACCGCAAGTCTGCTCTATGTCTGTGAGTCTGTTCCTGTTTCGTAGGTAGGTTCATTTGTGTCATATTTTAGATTCCACATATAAATCATATGATTGTCTTTCTCTTTCTGACTTACATCCCTTAGTATAATCTCTATGTCTGTCCATGTTGCTGCAAATGGCATTATTTCACTCTATTTTATGGTTAAGTAGTATTCCATTATACGTACGTGTGTGTGTGTGTGTGTGTGTGTGTGTGTGTGTGTGTGTGTGTATTCAGTTCAGTTGCTCAGTTGTATCCAACTCTTTGTGACCTCATGGACTGTAGCATGCCAGGTTTCCCTGTCCATCACCATCTCTCTATATACATACATACATATATATGTATGTATGTATGTATACACACACACACACACAGCCCATCTTCTTTATCCATTCATCTGTCAATGGACATTTAGGTTGTTTCCATGTCTTGAATATTGTGAACTGCTGCTACGAACATAGGGGTGGCATGTATCTTTAATAATATACTATTTTTGACTATCATTTTAGTGAAGATTTTTAAAAGGCCAGGGATTAGCAAACGTGTAAAAAAAATGGCATTTGAACACAAAACAAATTAAATAAGATAAGCTACTGGGCTACTTGGTCATAGTCAAGAATTTTATATACCGTTTTAACCCAGTAATTATATTGCTGGGCTTTTACTCTAAAAAAAAATATGATCTATACTACGAGGTAGTTAGCAAAGATGTTCTTCAGTGTTGTTTCTAATAACCGAACACAGAAAGTGACCCCGAGTCCTTAATAGACATTATTCAGAAAATTTAATATTATGAAGCTGTTGAAATAGTATAATGACATTTAACAACATGGGAAATAGTTGCATACTAATTTTTTAAAACAAAAACTTAAGCAATGAAGATGTTCTTTGTAATCTCATTTGAAACATTTGAACAGCATAGAGTATTTCCGAAAAGCACAGAAGTCTATGGAGGAGTGCTATCTATGGTCACAGAATATTCGTGGAGCCAATGATCATTTTAAAATTTTCTACTCAAAACCTGTGTTACTTTTATAAATAGAAAAACCATTTTTTAAAATAAAACTTGCAGCAAATGAGCAGTCTAGGCAGTAAATGTGTTGGTGGTTTAAGGAGGACGTCTTCAGTGTGAACCACCTATTCACAGATGCCTTCAGGTACGACGTGCTAGTTAACATACATTAATTATGTACTTGCTTACTGAACATTTAAGTACTGGCCAAAGAGTCAGAAAACCGTCGAGGTTCCAGTTCATTACTTATGAGCTGTTTGGACTCTGGACAAATCACCTAACTGGTCTAAGATATAATTTCCCTAGCTGCAAAAACTCTATTTCATAGGCTTCTTAAACAGACCAAATGAAGTTTTGGAAAATATAATGAACAAGCCATAGTAACACACAAATGTTCAGAGCCGTTATTGTTTATTTCAGTAAAACTTTCTAAAATTCTCTACTGTATTTATGTATCTTCTCCCTCTTTTGACTTTCCCAAACTAGAGAAGTATGGCAATATCTTGCATATCTAAAATTCTTTTCCTATTTACTTATCAAGTATCTATACACTTTGAAAAACCAGCCAAGGACTTGCTATTTTTATTAAGAAAAGAAAATATTTCCTAAGGTAGTTTTAAATGTTATCACAGAATCATGTTTGAGGTTTCCTCATTTGTAAATTTTAGGAAAACCAGTTGTTCAAAGTTCCCAGAACACCTATTATAGAAAAGCAGAAAGTTCTCACACAACTAATACTTATTCCACCATTCAAAAGTAGGAGTATCACTAGGTAAGTTTTTCATACTGTTCATCTGCATGTGGCAACCACACAGTCATTAAAAAAGTATTGAATACTGGGCTCATGGTGATAAATACATGAGGAAAGAAGAATGATTAAGATACAGGCATGGACCTCTGCTGCTGCTAAGTCGCTTCAGTCATGTCCAACTCTGTGCGACCCCAGAGATGACAGCCCACCAGGCTCCCCCGTCCCTGGGCTTCTCCAGGCAAGAACACTGGAGTGGGTTGCCATTTCCTTCTCCAATGCATGCAAGTGAAAAGTGAAAGTGAAGTCGCTCAGTCGTGTCTGACTCTTAGTGACCCCATGGACTGCAGCCTACCAGGCTCCTCCGTCCATGGGATTTTCCAGGCAAGAGTACTGGAGTGGGGTGCCATTGCCTTCTCCAATGGACCTCTAGGGCTTACCAGGTTAACATTACCTTTTTTTTTTCTTTTTAAACAATGGACTTCCTGGGCATATGTATTCCTTCTATATATCTATATATCAGGGAAAATTAATATTAAATCTATATATCTATATAAATATATGACAAACTTATAAGGAACATTTTAAAAATTCCTTGTTAAAAACTCAAGTTTATTGTGGATAAGAGTGTGACTATCAATACTTTTCAAACTTTATTACACACATTTGCTAGAAAAAATTACTCTGAGTTATGACTTGTGACTTTCGTTTCAACTACACATTTTTGGGTTATGACTTGCTACTTTTATTTATACTACAAATTTTTGAACAGTAAATACTGACCTCAATAATCCCCATCCACTGAGAAAATGAATAAGATATAGAAAATATATTTTAAAAATGGATGTTTTTGTTCCATAACTTATTCCCTGGAACAGAGTAGAAAAGACCATGGAAGCTATATTGGCACATATAGGCCACTAGGGTCTGACCATGTAAATCACAGCTCAGTACTCTTAATGGTACCCAAGTGACTTCCCAGACTTCATGCTACTTTGACGACTGTACATTAGCTGGAATTCACCATAAGTTACACTCATTTACTGGCTGACTGCAGGCTGAGATTCCATTCCGTTTCATATGCAGGAGCAGGAGTTTAACGGCACTCCAGTGGCCTACGAGACTTAATGCAACTTCCACAAGGATCTATGTCAGGCAAAGGTAGACAAGCTGGGGAGAATCAGGCTCAGGCAATATTAATTTTTAACCCCCAGAATCAGACCAGTAGGGCCTCCCCACCCATCTCCATGTGTGACAGAGAGCTGCTAAACTTTTAGTCCAGGCCACCAGCACTGGATGTCTTCAAGAACCTCCTTTCCTAGCTTCCTGCCCAGCGTCTGGCTCCCTCTAGCTCATTCTCCACACCAGCAGTAGAATCTTTCTCTAAGGTACATATTTCATCTTCTTACTCCCCTGTTCAAAAAGTAACGCCCCCTAATACCCTCAGGATCAAATTCAAACTTATCAGGGCTTATTTATTAGGCCCTTCCTGAGCTTCCCTGGTGGCTCAGATGGTAAAGAATCTGCCTGCAAGGCAGGAGACCTGGGTTCAATCTCTGGGTTGAAAGATCTGAAGGCGGGCATGGCAACCCACTCTAGTATTTTTGCCTGGAGAATCCCCACGGACAGAGGAGCCTGGTGACTACAGTCTATGGGGTCGCAAAGAGTCGGACATGACTGACGACTTACGCACAGAACAGCACATGGTGTGAATTCAGTCTCTTAGATTTCTCGTCTCTTCCTAGGAATGCTGACCACACACCCACACAGATACACACTGCAGCCTCACACATACTTTCTTATACTAAGAAAGGAATCACACTCATCAGGCATTTACAGAATGCAAGTTTCTCAGAGACTGTTGTGGGTATCGTGGCCCTTGAGCTGGGCTAAACAAAGCTCATAGGGAACAAACAAAGTGAAATAAAAGTCCCTCAGTCATGTCTAACTCTTTAGGATCCCATGGACCATAGTTCACCAGGCTCCTCTGTCCATGGAATTCTCCAGGCAAGAATACTGGAGTGGGTTGCCATTCCCTTCTCCAGGGGATCTTCCTGACCCAGGGATCAAACCTGGGTCTCCAGCATTGCAGGCTGTTTCTTTACCATCTGAGCCACCAGAGAAGCCCCAGGGAACAAAGTGTCCCACTCTAATAGCTGATCTGATTCAGACTGGGTACCAGTACTACCAGATGAATTTTACCAAAGCTTAGAACACCAAAAAGCAAAGGCAAAACAGCAAGAACAATACTCCCAAAAAAGCTTCCGTGTGTATAGCTACTAAACCCACTTCCTACTCTACACAGGCCCGGGAGACAAGACACAATTGTGCAGAAGGCTGCCATGTACCAGACTTAAGTATGGATTGGTACAGGGGAGAAAGGGCGAGACATGACCAGGAAAAACAGACTCCCTTCTTCCATTAGGATCCATTCTCTAAGACAGCAGACCTCAACCATTTTGGCACCAGGGACTGGTTCCATGGAAGATAATTTTTCCACAGACCTGGGGTGGGGGGTGGATTATTTCAGGATGATTCAAGTGCATTACATGTATCTTGCACTTTATTTCTATTATTATTACATCAGCCCCACTTCAGATCATCAGACGTTAGATCCCGGAGGTTGAGGACCCCTGCTTTAAGATAGTTTCTGTCCGATTCATAAGTCTTCGCTTACAATGTTAGATCACAGAATTAGGCTTAGTATTGAGAATTCATTTATCAAAATAAAATACAGAAGTATTTTCCTTTCTAGACACAAATGATTTTACATGAAAAGTCATCTCCAGATAAAAAGAGAACAGAAATATTCTATGATAAATTGTTTGACATTTTATGTAACATTATATCATTAAAATTCCCCAAAGTAGAAAGAGTTCCCATTTAGAACCCATTATTTCTCACTCAAGGAGTTTGACAGAGTTTGGTTCAAATGGAGCTCCAATAATGCTCAATATTATTCTTGGTAGAGTTGGGAATTAAGTTACCTTCCGAGCAGGGTGGCAGTGGGACACTTTCTTTCCCATTAGTGAAAAGGAAAATCTTACCTGTTTAAATAGTTTATTATTGTAAAAAAAAAAAAAATCATAGCCATTATTCTTTTCTGGCAGGGAGAGGAGAAATTCCTTTCCTGACTAGAACACTGGAAAAATCTTTCCTTTCAGAACATCTCTAAGACAAAATTAATATTCATTCCATTGTTGTGTTTTTTTTTTTTCTCTTTTGTGGCTGAACTGCACAGCATGTGGGATCTTAGTTCCCAAACCAGGGATTGAACTCATGCCTCCATTCATTGAGAGTGTACAGTCTTAACCACTGGAGCACCAGGGAAGTCCCTCCATTGCCTTCTTTTTAAGTTAAGAACTTTTATATTCTGAATGGAAAGATTATATATATTATGGAAATAAAAACTTTTCAAATTAGTTCAGTCCACAGCATGTATGGGCACATTTAATTACGGGCACAGTTACTATCCTAAAGGGTACTGTGGACCCAAAGAAGCCAATGTCATGAGTCTATCTCTTGAGGAAAGTTTAAAAACACACAATCTCATGAAAACACCACCATGAAATACCAGCTTGTGTTACCTACGTAGGCACCGTTAAGTTCTGACAGGGAGCTGCTCAGTCAATGAAATGAAAACATCTAGTTTGACTCGGAAGGACAATACACAGAAAATACACAAAGAATGTCAAGAAGGGTACTCTTGGCTCAGGGTGAGGATAAACTATCCAGAGGAGAAGATCCAAGAGTGAGAGGTTTATAGCCCAGGAGAAAGAGAGACTCAAGGAGGGTGACAGAAGTTTCCTGATCATTTAAGAAAAGAATAACAGTTTAGGAAAAGAAATTACATCCTTTATCAGAAAAACCCAGGGATCTGAATGTTGATCATACTATATTAGGACATAGGAAATGTTGTGATTTCTGATTCTCCTTTTAAGGATTGCAGGAGGTGGGGGAAGCTGTTATAAATGCAAAGATACAACTGGAGCTGGAAAAGGGGAGTTGGGGTTGGAGGTGCCCAGGGGAGGAATATGCTGATCAAGCTACTTCCTAAGGCTTGCCTGTCCTCAGCTCACTACATGAATTCAGGATGTTATCCTGAAAACTCATTCACTGTTGCTCCTCTTACTTAATGCTTCCCTCTATCAGTCCCCATTTCCCATCTTTATGATCTGGCTAAAGTCCTGTCTTCCCAATCAGCTTTCCCAGACAGTTCTTCTCTGCATTGACTTGACCTCTGGGAACGTGAGCTCAAAAATAATCGATACCACTGTTCTTGTACTAAACAAGCCTTCATTGGTCTTGTTTTCATAATGACAAGTTCCTTAAGTACATGTGTTATATTTATTCACCTGGCTCACATGGAGAAGAGGGCTTCCCAGGTGGTATAGAATTTGTCTACCAGGCAGGAGATGTGGGTTTGATCCCTGGGTCAGGAAGATTCCCTAGAGAAGGAAATGGCAACCCACTGCAGTATTTTTGCCTGGAAAATTTCAGCGGACAGAGGAGCCGGCAGGCTCCAGTCCAGGGTATTGCAAAAGAGTTGGCACAACTTAGTAACTAAACAACAATAACATGTGGAGAAGAAGAAACTGTGTTCATTTCATGCCTTTGAAGAGCTTCATGGAGGCTCCAGCAGGAGACAGAACTAGTTATTTGAGAGTTCCAATTCAAGATGGTAATGACAACAGCAGCCAGAGACGACACAACCCTCATAATTAGGTACAGGAAGAATGGAAACCTTGCCCTAATTTTTTTTTAATATGGTGAAGGTAGAAGGCCATTTAGAAGGGGGATCTGAAGGCCCAACAGACACGAGGAAAGAAAACATCTCTCAAGTTCCTTATTTATTCAGCAACAAAAACAACAGTGGGGAAAGGAAAAAATAACCATATAGCAATTGTCTATTTCTCAGGTTTTTATCAAGAGGACACACACTTTGCTTATTTCTTTTAAACTAGATGGTGGTGTGTAAAGGCTTATCTTTAAAAAGTAGATTATAATGACTACTTCAGATACAAATTATATGAAGAATATTAGATGCAGGGCCTATAAGCACCTTCTGGAAGGATTTACAATGTCTGAGTTTCCAGAAAGAAAATCCCAGAGAGTTTTAAATCCAATAAAATCTTAAATTAACTAAAGCATCATGAATTTTGAACAGCTCATAAAATCTCACTGATCTAGCTCAGATATTGATGTATCATCAGTGCATACGTGCTAAGTCACTTCAATCATGTCCGACTCTTTGAGACCCTATGGACTGGTATCATGGGTATATGAATGAAAAGAAGGGACTCGGTTGCAAATGAAAAATTTCAAATTCAGAATGCAGTAACATTCTATGTGTTTACCACCCATTTATACTTCAGGATTTCCATATCCATTGTCTCAGGTTATTTCCCACATCAGTATGTGAGATAATAATTATTATTATAGGCCAACTGTTGCTTTCTAAAAAGCAGAGATAATGGTGATTTCCTGGCCCAAGAACCCTGAATTAGGGAGTGGCCATTAACTCCACTTTCAGGCCAGTGTTCACCATTCTACCACACCAAATCCACCCTTTACGTGCTCTGACTCAGTAATGCTGAAGTGAGTTATAATATTGTGAAAAGTGGTATTTTTATTTTAGTTTTTAGTACTGAAGTAGAGTTGACTTACCATGTTGTATTAGTTTCTGATGTACAGCAAAGTGAGTCACTTATATGTATATTAATACATATTCTTATTCATATTTTTTCCATTATGTTCTTGTAAGATATTAGTTTCCTGTGCTATCCAGTAGGTCCTTGTTTATCTGTTTTGTATATAGTAGCTTGTATCTGCTAATCACTTATATGTGGAATCTAAAATATGATACAAATGAACTTGCTTACAAAACAGAAACAGACTCACAGAGGTAAGAAAACAAAATTAGGGTTCCCAAAAGGAGAAGGAATAAGGGGGGGAGGTTGAAAAGTGGTATTAATTTTTGGCTACACAAACATCACTGATACACAAAGCAAGAGACAAGGGCATCTGAGAAATTTTTCATAAATGAATCTGGAAACAAACGATCTCATTTCTAAAAGACTTCTTCATTATAACTCTTTTGAAGCTGGTAAATAATTTTAAAAGTAAATTATACAGTCACCCAAAAGATAGTGTATCAGAAAGACTGGCTTTCTTCTTGTCACCATGAGGGGTTCCTACAGGGAAAGGGTGGTGGTCTCGTCAACCGTAACAAACAAGAAACAGTCCTGCTAGGAGACCCTGTGTGGCCACCCGGTTCTATAGGTGCTAAGCAATTATAGTTTAAAACTAAACTGATCCTTCCAAATCTTTATTAATAAATCCTAAGTATTTTTTCATAGTTAAGAACCTAGTCTATGTTGATTTATAACATGATTTAAAATGATAAATCAACATTGTGTGTGTCATTTAAGCTACAGAACACTGCCCAGCTATAACTTCAAAAAAGTTCCAAAAAAAAAAAAAGGTAACATATAGGTCAAAGGTCTACTTCACAGAGAACAAGGACTCGCATTAAAAACCAGAATCCCAGCCAACATAAGAATGCTGGAACCTGCAGGGGCCTGTCTGTACTTACCATGTTTTAGAGCATTTTCTAGCACTTACTCAGCAAGCAGGATGCTATTTGTCCCCCGTGTATTTTCACAAAAGTCCATTTGCTTTTCTTCCCTGGCCTCTTTGCCATGGGCTATGTCCATCATCAGGCACGATCTATGTGGCAGAAGTCAGCGCAGCTCCCTGGGGAAAGGCCTCTGAAGGCCAGATGGGCTACTTTTTAAAACCAAAGTTTTCTCCTTTTCTTATAAGAAGGATTTTAAAGGACCAAGTCAAGGACTATTCTTTTATATCTCAGTAATAATTTTTCTACATCAAAGATAATTTTTAACTAATGTCATTAAGGTGGCAAAGCCTTAATATTTACCTTTATTGATCTATTTCTCTATATTTTAATAAAAACCAGTTCATACAGACAAGAATGTGGATACTGATAACTAATTACTGCTATTACTGACTTCAAAAGATTCCCCTACAATTTCCAACATTTGTCACTTGAAATAACATAAGACGCCAAAATAAGTAAAACCAAATATTACTGCTAAAAAATCAACTTAAGCAAGAAAAAAAAAATCTGCAATGCAAAAATTTCCACAAACTTAAATATAAATGTGAGCAGACTGGCAAAGCTATTAAGAGAAATTGTGAACAATTAGGGCGAGCTGAAATGGCAATTCTCCAATTATAACTTTCTTCTGTCACTTTATGCCAGAAAGTGCAAACTTCAAATGCTTTATCAGAGCAGATTATTAAAAAGGTTTAGTAAATATTTCCTTAAAACTGTATATTTGCAAGCTAGGAAAAATATCATTTCTATAGGTAATGGAAAAACTTTAATAGTATATTTTGCTAAGCCATTTTGAAGTTCTAAAAGCCTAATAAACTGAAAGACTTCAGCTATATATTCGAAAAACTACAGACAGGCAGACCAAAGAAAATCAGGGTGGTTGCCCTTATTAGATTATTATTGGATGGTTCCTACTTGATAACAAGCCCTAGAGCAAGTAAGCTTCAGAGAACTATGGAACTGTCACCCTTCCACGTCCCATTAACAAACCTCTGTCCTTATTTATGGCCCTTCCTCACTGGGTGGGCCTCCAATCTCTTTAACAGAACAAACAACATTATACACTGAATACAAAGAGGGAGTTAGAATTTGCCGTTATTTTCTCCTCTAAGAGAGAGCAATAAAGCCTAAAAGAAAATAAACAAAGTAGGGTTTCATGCATGTACATCTGTGTAGTCCCTCTCATTTACCTAGGCAAATCCTGACACCTTCTTGCTACAGAATGACAGAATGTCCCCCACCTCATTGCTATTCTGGGGCAATAAAGCACTCAGAAAGGCGTTCTACACAACCACCGCAATTCTCCAACACCTCCATCCACTCCACCTACGACTGTGAACACAAGGCAGGACTGCTTTGAACACACCATGATAATAAACTAATCAAGGATTTTACGATAGGTAAATTCCAAATTCATTTCCCCAAACGAACAGAACTGGAGTCATTATGAATCTTAACTTCTAAGTGCCATTGTGACAGAGGCCTTTCCATGCCCAGCAAAACATTTGTGTATTTCAGACATCAGTTCAGTTCAGTTTAGTCGCTCAGTCATGTCCTACTCTTTGCGACCCCATGAATTGCAGCACGCCAGGCCTCCCTGTCCATCACGAACTCCCAGAGTTCACTCAGACTCACGTCCATCGAGTCAGTGATGCCATCCAGCCATCTCATCCTCTGTCGTCCCCTTCTCCTCCTGCCCCCAATCCCTCCCAGCATCAGAGTCTTTTCCAATGAGTCAACTCTTCACATGAGGTGGCCAAAGTACTGGAGTTTCAGCTTTAGCATCATTCCCTCCAAAGAAATCCCAGGGCTGATCTCCTTCAGAATGGACTGGTTGGATCTCCTTGCAGTCCAAGGGACTCTCAAGAGTCTTATCCAACAACAGTTTCAGACATACTACCAGATAAAACAAAACCACGAGCTGGTCAACCTGCAAATGGTGATCAATAGAACTAAGTTATCATGGCAAGCTGGGTTTGCCTCAAAGCTGAAGATTAACTGGTTAAGAGGCCAGACTTAGTTTGAATTACTTTTAGTGTGAAAATTGTTTGCATTTTCCTTACTTCAAACAGATTTCTAAACAAAATGTCATTTTCTTCCTATGACTCAACCTCAAAATTATTATTTTTGGCTGTGTCGTGTGGTATGTGGGATCTTAGTTCCCTGACCAGGGATTGAACCTGTGCCCCTTGCAGTGGAAGCACAGAATCAACCACCGGACCACCAGGGAAGTCCCTCGGCCTCAAAATTCTGAACACTCTCTTGTCTTTGGTGGCTGATGGTACTCTTTAAGTCTATAGTGTATAGGATGTGGGGGAAAGTGAATCAACAGGAATGACAGCAATGTGTGCAGAACCTGTGGTTTTTAAAATACTATAACTAAAAGATTGATTTCAAATCAGATGCCTCTTTTATACAAAAGGAGAATAAAGTTTGCTTTTGACAAACTGGGCAGATATTCTGTGAAACAGGTCAGTGAATCAAAGGCTAAAGTTGTTTCTCCTAAATGGTTTCTCTGCTCTTAGCACATGTGAGCATGTGTGTGTGTACACACCGCCCCCCAGACATAAACACAAACTTGCACCCTCCTCTTCATTCTTGCTGTCAGTGTCCTCTGATTGGCAGCATTGAAAACACTGTGTACAGGATCTGCACAGTTGACCCAGGGTTCTCCAGGCACCCTGTGTCAGTCTACACTCCCTCATTCAGTTCGCTCATTTGCATGTTTGTCAATGGCGTGTGAAGAAAAATCTCATACCATCCAAATCTTCTCCCAGAAACAGAGACTGACCCTGGGGAGCAGGAAGATATCAAAAAGTAACAGTAAGGATTTCACCTCCTGGAGCGAACTCTGCAGTTCTCGATGAACAGAAACACTTTGTCCTTCTCTGTTAAACTGAAATTTCTAATCTTTCACTGGATGCGCAAAAGAGATCCAATGAAAGCAGAGATAGAATTTTCCAGAATCTTGCAGCAAAGGTAAAAGCAATCAGATTTTCCAGTCCCTGAGGTTTTACTCCATGGGCTTTTACTGTTAGTGCATATAAAGCAAAAATCCAAGCCATTTTGGCTTAAAACAGCATGTACTGGATTCACAGAAGCCTGCCACAGACAGAAGTGTTGAGTATTGGAGCTGGAAGGATTCAGAAGGTTTACCTGGACTAAATGAGGGCACCAAGGCTAGTCTAGTTCACAGGGCCAGGCAGTGCCAAAATGCCCACAGATTCCCAAATAGATCCTTTCCTTAAGTTCCATTAAAAAAAAAAAAAAAAGTGCTCAGAAATGAACTGTCTAAAAATTTTTTTTCTAGAGCTTTGTGAGCTGGTATTTTTGACTAATTACATAGTGGGCTATGTGAGGCAGTGTGTCTCAGCTATAAAAAGAGCAAATCTACCCTTCAGAAAATAAATACTACAGGCAACTACATTTCTTTTTCTTTTTTGGGTAGTTTTCTATCAGTGCCTCCCCTATAGGTGCTGTCATGCAATTGAATAGAAACATGGCAGGGTCTGACAATTCTAAGCCATTCTCCATTTTGATGTATTCATCAGCATTTTCAGGTTCTTATGCTTTACCACTGGAGAAGGGAATGGCAAACCACTTCAGTATTCTTGCCTTGAGAACCCCATGAACAGTATGAAAAGGCAAAATGATTGGATACTGAAAGAGGAACTCCCCAGGTCAGTAGGTGCCCAATATGCTACCGGAGATCAGTGGAGAAATAGCTCCAGAAAGAATGAAGGGATGGAGCCAAAGCAAAAACAATACCCAGCTGTGGATGTGACCGGTGATAGAAGCAAGGTCCGATGCTGTAAAGAGCAATATTGCATAGGAACCTGGAATGTCAGGTCCATGAATCAAGGCAAACTGGAAGTGGTCAAACAAGAGATGGCAAGAGTGAATGTCGACATTCTAGGAATCAGCGAACTAAAATGGACTGGAATGGGTGAATTTAACTCAGATGACCATTATATCTACTACTGTGGGCAGGAATCCCTCAGAAGAAATGGAGTAGCCATCATGGTCAACAAGAGAGTTCAAAATGCAGTATTTGGATGCAA
Organism: Bubalus bubalis; assembly: GCF_019923935.1. NCBI lineage: Eukaryota > Metazoa > Chordata > Mammalia > Artiodactyla > Bovidae > Bubalus > Bubalus bubalis. The sequence continues at coordinate 47,230,824 of NC_059171.1, read as the reverse complement.
TCTCAAAAACGACAGAATGATCTCTGTTCGTTTCCAAGGCAAACCATTCAATATCACAGTAATCCAAGTCTATGCCCCAACCAGTAATGCTGAAGAAGCTGAAGTTGAACAAGAAGACCTACAAGACCTTTTAGAACTAACACCCAAAAAAGATGTCCTTTTCATTATAGGGGACTGGAATTCAAAAGTAGGAAGTCAAGAAACACCTGGAGTAACAGGCAAATTTGGCCTTGGAATACGGAATGAAGCAGGGCAAAGATAATAGAGTTTTGCCAAGAAAATGCACTGGTCATAGCAAACACCCTCTTCCAACAACAACAAGAGAAGACTCTACACATGGACATCACCAGATGGTCAACACCGAAATCAGATTGATTATATTCTTTGCAGCCAAAAATGGAGAAGCTCTGTGCAGTCAACAAAAACAAGACCGGGAGCTGACTGTGGCTCAGATCATGAACTCCTTATTACCAAATTCAGACTTAAATTGAAGAAAGTAGGGAAAACCACTAGACCATTCAGGTATGACCTAAATCAAATCCATATGAGTATACAGTGGAAGTGAGAAATAGATTTAAGGGCCTAGATCTGATAGATAGAGTACCTGATGAACTATGGAATGAGGTTCATGACACTGTACAGGAGACAGGGATCAAGACCATCCCCATAGAAAAGAAATGCAAAAAAGCAAAACGGCTGTCTGGGGAGGCCTTACAAAGCTGTGAAAAGAAGAGAAACGAAACACAAAGAAGTGATAGATAGAGTACCTGATGAACTATGGAATGAGGTTCATGACACTGTACAGGAGATAGGGATCAAGACCATCCCCATAGAAAAGAAATGCAAAAAAGCAAAATGGCTGTCTGGGGAGGCCTTACAAAGCTGTGAAAAGAAGAGAAACGAAACACACAGAAGAAAAGGAAAGACAGAAGCATCTGAATGCAGAGTTCCAAAGAATAGCAAGAAGAGATAAGAAAGCCTTCTTCAGTGATCAATGCAAAGAAATAGAAGAAAACAACAGAATGGGAAAGACTAGAGATCTCTTCTAGAAAATTAGAGATACCAAGGGAACATTTCATGCAAAGATGGGCTCGATAAAGGACAGAAATGATATGGACCTCACAGAATCAGAAGATATTAAGAAGAGGTGGCAAGAATACACAGAAGAACTGTACAAAAAAGATCTTCATGACCCAGATAATCACGATGGTGTGATCACTCATCTAGAGCCAGACATCCTGGAATGTGAAGTCAAGTGGGCCTTAGAAAGCATCACTATGAACAAAGCTAGTGGAGGTGATGGAATTCCAGTTGAGATATTTCAAATCCTGGAAGATGATGCTGTGAAAGTGCTGCACTCAATATGCCAGCAAATCTGGAAAACTCAGCAGTGGCCATAGGACTGGAAAAGGTCAGTTTTCATTCCAATCGCAAAGAAAGGCAATGCCAAAGAATGCTCAAACTACCGCACAATTGCACTCATCTCACACGCTAGTAAAGTAATGCTCAAAATTCTCCAAGCCAGGCTTCAGCAATATGTGAACCATGAAATTCCAGATGTTCACTCTGGTTTTAGAAAAGGCAGAGGAACCAGAGATCAAATTGCCAACATCCGCTGGATCATGGAAAAAGCAAGAGAGTTCCAGAAAAACATCTATTTCTGCTTTATTTACTATGCCAAAACCTTTGACTGTGTGGATCACAATAAGCTGTGGAAAATTCTGGAAGAGATGAGAGTACCAGACCACCTGACCTGCCTCTTAAGAAACCTATATGCAGGTCAGGAAGCAACAATTAGAACTGGACATGGAACAACAGACTGGTTCCAAATAGGAAAAGGAGTACGTCAAGGCTGTATATTGTCACCCTGCTTATTTAACTTATATGCAGAGTACATCATGAGAAACGCTGGACTAGAAGAAACACAATCTGGAATCAAGATTGCCGGGAGAAATATCAATAACCTCAGATATGCAGATGACACCACCCTTATGGCAGAAAGTGAAGAGGAACTCAAAAGCCTCTTGATGAAGGTGAAAGTGGAGAGTGAAAAAGTTGGCTTAAAGCTCAACATTCAGAAAACGAAGATCATGGCATCTGGTCCCATCACTTCATGGGAAATAGATGGGGAAACAGTGTCAGACTTTATTTTGGGGGGCTCCAAAATCACTGCAGATGGTGACTGCAGCCATGAAATTAAAAGACGCTTACTCCTTGGAAGGAAAGTTATGACCAACCTAGATAGCATATTCAAAAGCAGAGACATTACTTTGCCAACAAAGGTCCGTCTAGTCAAGGCTATGGTTTTTCCTGTGGCCATGTATGGATGTGCGAGTTGGACTGTGAAGAAGGCTGAGCACCGAAGAATTGATGCTTTTGAACTGTGGTGTTGGAGAAGACTCTTGAGAGTCCCTTGGACTGCAAGGAGATCCAGCCAGTCCATTGTGAAGATCAGCCCTAGGATTTCTTTGGAAGGACTGATGCTAAAGCTGAAACTCCAGTACTTTGGCCACCTCATGCAAAGAGTTGACTCATTGGAAAAGACTCTGATGTTGGGAGGGATTGGGGGCAGGAGGAGAAGGAGACGACAGAGGATGAGATGGCTGGATGGCATCACTGACTCGACGGACGTGAGTCTGAGTGAACTCCGGGAGTTCGTGATGGACAGGGAGGCCTGGCGTGCTGCAATTCATGGGGTCGCAAAGAGTCGGACACAACTGAGGGATTGAACTGAACTGAACTGTTGCTTTAAAGCCATTGTTCAAGGTTACTGTAAGGATTAAATGAGACAACATATGTAAAATAATTAGAAAAGTCTTGGGCCTATGATAGGTGCACAATCAACAGTAGCTGTTATTTTGTGTTACGGACAAGAGTTTTCTACCTTGATAGAGCATAGCTTGTCGTGTTCCCATTGTCCTCCCTAATCGTGGCTTCCGACCTAAATTTTGTGTTTAAAATGGCTTTCACCTCCATTTTCCCCATCAGATCGTCTCAAAGTTGCCCTGTGACTGCAGGGATTTCTGGGGCATAAGGACTCAGTTTCTACTTCTTTCCTTCCCACCCCTGTGTGCTAAGTCACTCATCGTATCTGACTCTGCAATCCTATGGACTGTAGCCTTCCAGGCTCCTCTGTCATGGGATTTCCCAAGCAAAAACACTGGAGTGGGTTGTTATTTCTTTCTCCAGGGGATCTTCCCGACCCAGGGATCAAACCTGGGTCTCTTACATCCCCTGCATTGGCAGGCAAGTTCTTTACTACTGGCACCACCTGGGAAGCTCAGTTCATTTCTTTGTCCAGGACCCTTCTGTGTTACCCATGGCTCCTGCTTTCCAGCACCCACCCCCACTGTTGCCAACAGAGCCTTTCCTCTCTTCTGATTTTCTTCATGTTCTTGGCTGCTTTCTCTTGTTTCTTCTACATTTTTGTATCATGTACACAAAGCCTGACCTTTGCTGACAGTGATTTTCCTTCCTTGCCAGCATATTAGTTAGATCTGGCTCTTTTCTAGCCATGATTATTTGATTACTGCGTTCTTGGAACAATCCGTGCTGGTTATATATATAATATACATATATCAAATTTTTATATTTATTTCATATATATATATATATATATTTTTTTTTTTTTTTTTCCTCCTGGGAAATGCAAGAGCAGGAGAATTTGGCAGTGCTTCCTAATCTGGAACTATTACATGATGATGATGATAATGATAATAATAATAATCACCACCACATCACTATCAAAATGAACACAGTTAAATGAAACTAAGCATTTAAATGCTTACCAGTGCTAGATGTTGGTCAGAGTGATAAGTCATGTCTGACTCTCACAATCCCATAGCCCATTAGGCTCCTCTGTCCTTGGTATTTCCCAGGCAAGAATACTGGAGTGGGTTGCCATTTCCTTCTTCAGGGAATCTCCCGAATCCAAGGATCAAACCAGCATCTCCTGGCTTGCAGGTGGGTTCTTTACCACTGAGCCACCATAGAAGCCCATAAATGGATAATCTCAGTGAATTCTCACCATACTACAGTGGGTATGTGTATGCACTCAGTTGCTCAGTCGTGTCCAACTCTGCCAGGTTCCTCCATGGGATTCTCCAGGCAAGAATACTGCAGTGAGTTTCCATTTCCTCTTCCAGGGTATTTTCCTGACCCAAGGACTGAACCTGCATCTCCTGAATTGGCAGGCAGATTCTTTACCATTGAACCACCTGGGAAGCCCACTACTGTGGGAACAGACAATATTCAAGACAAAGAAATGGAGACATGAAGTTGAACCCCATGCTGAAGTCCCACCAATAGCAAGGGCAGGGTGTTCAACAGGCAGCTTGACTCCAGTACCTACACTGTTTGCCAGAAAGCAAGATTATATCTTTAGTCCAACCTTCTAAATCTGACAGAACCAAAGAGGTGATCATCATAAATTCTCCTGAAGTTAATCAGCACAACACCCTAAAGCATATATCCCACCACTGAGTTAGTTCGAGTCATCTTGGTTACTAAAGTACTTCTTCTAATATTGTGAAATCCTAATATAAAATCTTAGCAACTAAATCTCTGAATAACTCATCATATTTTATATTTTAAAGGTCAAAAGATCTTGGAGAAAAAGCTAAGTAAAATATCAATACTCCCAAATCACTAAAATATGTATACTGTCATCCAGGATTCTAAGAATTTTCAACAGCTATAAGAGTGATATGAACAAAAATCACTGTTATCCATTAAGGATAATAGAATTTAGAGAATTTTAAAAATAATTTTATACATTATAGAAAGTTTTATATTGAAAAACAGTATTGAACGACAAAGGTCAACAGATATCCCATGACTGGACATATAATATCATTTCATCCATTTCATTTTTTTTTACAATGCACTTAATGTTTAAGAAATTCATATTAATCAGAGTTTAGTTATTTATCCATATGTGACTATAAGTAGTCTACAGAATATCATGTATCATTATCCATCATCATTTTGGCAAGTTTCAAGTTAACAACATGGTATTCTCTGGCTTGATGTGTGAAAATCATATTTTCAGATTACTCTAAAAATGAGCAAAGTGTCATTATACAAACATTCATATGAAATAAAATTTTAGTGAATATGGGTTCTAAAATCCCACTGGAAAGACCATTCAACCAGAGTATGCCTAAAAACACAAAAAGTTTTAATGCAACATCCCAGATGCAATGAAATCTATGACTAGAGAGCAATGCTACATTTAGTTCTACAAATGTCCTCATTTCTGCTTTAAAATGAAGACTCTTTTCCTCCTCCAAGTTAACTTTCTTTTCTTCTTCATTTCCATTCTTCTTTATACTCTTAAGCTATACTTACATCTGATAGCTAGCTAGTTCTCTTAAGAATTTTCTGCCACATAAGCTTTTGATCTGAGAGAAAAGGAGGGAGGGGACATATATATACACATACCTGTGGCTAATTCATATTGATGTATGGCAGAAACCATCACAATATTGTAAAATAACTATCCTCTAATTTTAAAAGATCTTTAATTTCTTCAATATGGCCAGTTGATAATACAGTTATTAAAGTAAACTTGAATAAATGAAAAATTATGAACTGTATCTCTAATATTAGGACATATGCCAAAACTAGAAAGCAAAAGATTACAACTGCCTTAAAAAAGAACTCTCAAGTGCCACCCTTCTTGAATTCCCCAAGATACAACCCTGTTTTTACTTCTAATCTTTCTCAGACTGACAACTTAGCAAAATATAATAGTTACATATGACTAAAAGAATGAGGTGAAAAAAGAAAAGACACAGAGTCCATGTCTGATTTCTTAATATTAGTGTTTCATTTCACCAACATAATAAGTTTACTATGACATACCATAAACATTTCTAAACACTTACTCGCAATTTCTATACTCAACGCATTGTGGATAGTAGCCAAGGGGCTGGCTGCACGTGGGCTCAAGCCCAGGAATCACACATGTAGGTAACCTCTCTTCTCTGGAGGGCACTTCCTCTATTTCATTTGGACTCTTAGGATCCACTTCTCCTTTAAGAAACCTGTATGCCCAGGGTAGAATGGGACTCACCACAGCACCCAACTTTTTCCCCTAACTTTCCCAAGACTCCGCAATTGCATAGTTCCTTTATCTGTTTGTCTACTTTCTCTCTACTTCACACAAATGAACTTTACAGACTTTACTCACCTTATGAACCATTTCACTATTAAAGCCTAAGATGGTTCAATCCTTCAATGAAGTCTCATCACTTCCTGTTCTTTTTATCCCTTTACTCAACTGACATTTAGCATGTATATAACCATAGTTCTTTTCCCAAGGCAGCTTTCAAGTTTTGGAATCAGGCACAAAAGTAATATCCTTCTAACAATAAACATCATCCATTGTAAGACAGTTTTAACTTTGTAGCCATCAAGTATTTCAAAACTTTATAATTCAGCCCTTTTTATACCAAAGGCAAAACAAATATGAAAGGATTAATGGATCTGGTCCCATAAAATTTTACCTTCCCCATGCAGGGAAAAAAGCTCTTTAAAATGATAAACTAGAAATGTATCTATAAAACATTATACATAATGTTTTATAGAAAACATTATAAAATATAAAAAATATTTTATAGAAAAATATCTATAAAGCATTACCAAAGTTTAAGAAGTGTAGTATAAGAAATAATAAGAAAAGATGAACATCACCATGTTAGAAAAGAAAAATGGTTTATCAGCTCAATTTTCTAAAAATGCACATGAAAATAATAAAATCTCAGACCTTCCAAAATGACAAATTTTTAAAAGTTAAATATTTAATGTGTTCACTCTAATTCACAGCCCTTCTTTGTGTAAAAACATTACAAATCCTTAAAAGAGTTTAAAACAGTTTACCTAGCCACACTTAAATTTACTCAAAGGGAATAATTAAGGATGCACGTAAGACATTCGTAGAATCACTCTAGATGTCTGATAATGGATTAAATAAGATATATCTATGAAACCATACAGCCATTAAAATAATGCTACAGAATTTATTGATATGAAAAGATGTTTATATCTGTTATTAAAAAGAGCAGGTTGCTAAGTGTCTTCAAACAGATGAATGGATAAAGATGTGGTGTGTATGTACATGTATACACGCACACAGTGGAATACTACTCAGCCATAAAAAAGAATGAAATTTTGCTACTTGTAGCAACATGGATGGACTTGAAGGGCATTATGACAAGTGAAATAAGTCAGACAGAGGAGGACAAATACTGTATGATATCAATTATGTGCTAAGCCACCTCAATATCAATTACATGTGGACTCTAATAAATAAAACTAGTGAATATAACAAAAAAGAAACAGACTCACAGACATAGAGAACAAACTAGTGCTTACCAGTGGGGAGAGGAAAGCGGGCCTACCCTATCTTGTCCGCTCCCCTTTTTCTCTCCCCACTGGTAACCACTAGTTTCTTCTCTTTATCTGTGACAGAGGAGCCTGGCAGGCTACAGTCCATAGGGTCACAGACAGTCGGACTCAACAGAAGCAACTTAGCACACACACACGCACATGTATGTACACAGAGTACATGTACAACACAGGGAATACAGCCAGCATTTTGTAGCAACTATAAATGAAATATAACCTTTAAAAAGGTTAATCACTATGTTGTACACCTATAATGTATGTAATATTATATATCAACTACACTTCAATAAAGAAAAGCAAATAACATTTTAAAACATAGATATTTAATTCTACTATAGTGTGAATTACAAGTAGAATTCGCTCAATCGCTCAGTCATGTCTGGCTCTTTGCAACCCCATGGACTGTAGCCCACTAGTCTCCTCTGTTCAAGGGACTTCCCAGGCAAGAATCCTGGAGTAAGTTGCTATTTTCTCCTCCAGGGAATCTTCCTGACCCAGTGATTGAACTTGTATCTCCAGCACTGGCAGACAGATTCTTCACCACTGTGCCACCTGGGAAGCAATTTGACTATAGTTTGGCACTATTGAAAGGATATGATTTATTGTGTGTGTGTGTGTGTGTGTGTGTGTGTATATATATATTAGAATGTTTAAATTATGCAAGAACAGATTTCAAGTACTTTACAGACACATTTGCATGACAATAATCTGCCAATTACAGTAATGCCTACTCTTGAATGAGTTTGACAATACAAACTTTCAGCTGTCATCCTTATGATATGACATGTACTTAACATTATGTTTTGTCTACAGTTTCAAAATCAGAACCCAGGAATGGGTCCTTGGAAGCAAAATCTTGAAGATGCATTGAGTGGCTGTCAATTTGATCTCCTGGTCTTTGACAGATCATTTAGCCAACACGTATCACGGTTCCATTTCCAGAAATGTGATAATGAAGAAAACACAGCCCCTTGAAAAAAGCTGAATGGCCACAAGTGTCAGTTTTTAGGACAGTCCACATTAGGATATTACATCATTGACTCCTACTTTTTTCCATTCCTTTTTTCACTGATAGAAGCAAGGGCAGAAAACGTCAACATCACAAAAAATTTTAGAGCTTTTTGAAAAAGAACGTTAGTGATCATCCTGTCTAAGCCCTGGATGTTAATAACAAATAAGGAAATTTAGGCTCGGAGAATAGGTGTGTAAAGAGCCAAATGAGAACCAGGCATCTTGCCTCCAAGCCCAGTCCACTTACCATCATCCACAACTTATACAGAATAGCAGGGTCCACTTTAGAATCTAATTATCCTGTAGGGTTAATGAAAGGAGCAATGTCAGTATGTATACAGACCTTGCATCTGGTAGCTGTACGGTGCCTGTCCAGGTTGAGGGGTCCCAAAGCTTGTGCCATAGCTGAGAAATCCTGTCTGCCCAGGTGACTGAGATTGTGACAATCCGCCTTCAGTCTTGATGCCTGCCCACAATGCACCTAAATCAGTTAGTGATAGCTTATCTATCTGTTCATTTCCAACAGCTGGTGAGTATACAAAAACACTCCCACAGCTAGCCAGTCACAAACTTTTCCCAGTATTATCTCAATAGCCAAGGCCAAACATGCTTAGAGTGAAATACCCTTAACTCTACCTTCAATTAAAACAACAAAAAAAACAGGATTATGAAAGATTTGAATGCCTGTCTCCACTGTCCTTTTTTTTTGTTTTCCTGAATTCTATTTTTTATAAAATTTAACTCCAGTGATTAGTTGTTACAAAATTTAGCTTCTGTAATTAATTGTGCTGTTTTACACGAGTTTAAGATCACCTTTATAGTCCAGAAATAGTCATAATTAAAATGAACTATATTTTTCTAAACACTGTTACATTAATGTCAAAATCAAAACATTTTTTCCTAAAAAGTGATTAAAAGTCTCTAACCTCATAGCATTTAAAAAGTTTTTTCTTTACTCTTTCTACCACAATGCTGATTTTAGTACATAATTTATTTTGAGGTCAGAGGTAGCAATACTGGACATAGAATTAAGCAACACAGGAGGAAATCTTTTCCCAGGTATCCACAAAGTAAACACAAGGAAGGCAGAATAGTAAAAAATTCAGTCCTACAGAACAGCATGAAGGAAACCAATGGTTCCCTTTTTGCCCCTTGCAGTTTCAAGTATTTATTCAAATATAATTTTTAAGTGTAACCTAAAGTACACCTTTTTATGTATTTTTAAAAGTATGCTTTTTAAAAATCACATAATATAAAAATAAAGTATTTGTGCCCCCAAATACATCCCAAAGTACCAGGCTGACATCCTAATTTCAGGACTTGGGTTTGGCAGTATCGTTGCACAAGGCTCAGCCTTGGATCATAATTAAAGACAGTCATGAAAGTTAACAACTGTCTTTAATTCCCACAGAGGGAGGGGAGTAAAATGTCTGCCAAGGGAATTCACATTTTGGAATAATTTTACTTTGCACTTAAGATAAATAATATCTTTGGGATCTAGAATACACAGTAGTCTCACTGTTTATTTCCATTTTAGGGGAATTTCATCAGTAGAATGAATTTAGGTAACTTTCCTAAGGCAGTGGAAGAATCTGACTCTTGGCTGAGAGAGCTTACTCTAATTTCTAAAGTATCTCTAAACAACCTCATAATGGCCTTGCATCGCAGTCTTAACACAACCTTAGCATTTAAAAAAATGTCACTTTCCCTGCAAAGGCAATCCCAAACCAATGAATAAGCCACACTTATAAATGGTCCCTGGAAAAACAGCTGCCCAATACAGGTGGTTTGATGGCTCCAGAAACTCACTGCCTTTTCATAGGGTCACAATAGGGATTTTCTCCTTCTCTCTCTCTCTGATGCTATACTGTTGTACATTCAGTCTTCACCTGTGCCAGCTCTGTTTTCAGCCTGGAGGCTCAGAATGGGAATCTTTGTGGTAAGAACAGGTAAAGAAAAGCAGGAAGAGGTAGAAAATGCCCATAGCCACACCCATCTCCATGGCTTCTAGCCAGGAGCTGGCAAACTCATCCCACTGGTTGACTCCATGCAGATCCAGTGAAGAATGGCATGACCCCTTCTTCCCCATGGACCCACTGCCCTTACTGGGAAAACATTTGCCTATCTTTTCTCACTGGGTCTAATTAAAAAGTCAGGGGACACACGTCCCCAGAGGTAGTCAGAATTCTAAGACCATCAGAATCTTAACTATCAGTTTAGGGTTAAAACCCATAAATTTAAATTATGTGCTTTTCTTCCCAGAGCAAACAATGAAAAGAAAGCTGCCATATTTTTCCATGCACTGGCCCAAGAAAAATAGAATGGCAGGCCAGAAGCACTAGGGCATCTCCTTGCCCTCAAGGCACAAAAAGAGAAGAAGGAGGGTGGATCAGGAAAGTGCTCAGGACTGAGAATTATTTATTCCCAGATTCATAAGCACGGAAGGCTCTGGGATCAAGTCCTTCACACTAAGCCTTACTCTCACCACTTTCCCAATCCCCTCCTACCATATGAAAATCCCCATTCTCACTTTACTAGTTGGGAGTATAACCTTAGAACGTCTGCTCATCTCACCCTACTGGACGAACTATTTCAAACAACAGAGATATCTGTTGATGGTTTAAAACTAGAGGAGTCCTTACCCAGAAATCGGCAAAGGGCCCAACCATGACTGAATGGGGAGGAGCAAAACAAAAAAACCAAGAGAGTTGTGTGAGTAGCAGCCAAAGCAGTACCAGGAAAGGTACCTTCTCCTGGCAGCATTAATACATCTATATACTTGAATATTGTTTGCCCTAGAATATACATTTATATTTCAAATCATCAGCTTGCAAATAAATTTTGAGAATATAAATTGGGGGACTGCCTTAATTCACATTATAGAATTTGAAGTCACACAATTCAAATCATGGAACCTTTTTCCTCTTTCAGCACAAGAACAGTTTAAAAGTAAATTACAGATAATTTGATCTATATTTAACATCATTTTGAGAAACTCAGCAAAGTCATGGAAATGAAAGATAATTCTAGGAAGTCCATTTGATGGCTGTTTTTAAGTCTAGTTGAAAAACACTTCACTGGATCACATTCAGTTGTGATCTTTTTAAAATAAAACTATAAAAGCTGAAGTAATACATAATTTAGATTTTCATTTCTGTAAAATGTGTATATGGGAAATTTGCCTGGGGTAAAGACAAGACAAAAAAACTAAAGATAAGTTACCTTCTAATGATCAATGAAATACCTGAAGAAGAACATTATTTGTTTCAACATACTGAAAAGATTATGAAACAACAATAGCAGCAGAAGGAAAATTAGAATATTGATCACAAAATAATCCACTAGTTTTTTCTTTCAGTCATTGCTTCCAAAATTTCATGTATTTTTTTTCTGGATCACCAGGTTTTATTTATTTTGTAATAAAATGCCAATAATTCGTATTTTTATATTCCAACAAGTTGCAATTTGTTTAAGATTACAGCTACCATTCCATGGAAAAGAAGGTATTTTTGGAATCCTAAGATTTTTAAGAATTAAACTCTGAAGTTTGGCTGGCTTTATTTTTAATTTACAGGTATTGACCCTGTTAACAATTGAGTTAAATTACACCAAGATAAAAATAATCTCCAGGTGAGAGGGAACAAATAAGGATGTGAGCTTTCAATGTTTTCCTGATTGGGCTCTTTCAAGTACAGCCCAAGCCATGATATAGATCACTTTTCCTAGTGGTTGATAACGCTGACATATGAGACGACTACTCCCATCAAGTTTAGAGCCAGGGTTTGTTGAATGTGGCTTGTACTTCTCTAATCATAGCTCAGCACCTGATAAATAGGAAATGAATCTTCACCCCCAAAAGACTTCATTCACAGAAGTTTTATCAGAAATATGCACCAGAATACTTTGGATTCCCAAACCAAGTGTTCAAATGGCAAATTAAGAACCGAGATATAAATGGGGGAAAAAAAACAAAGAGCAAGAAAGCATATGAACCATGCTATCCATCTGCCACTTCTGACCTCAAGATAAGCAGCCACCCCTTCTTACAATGTTCATTAGAAACAATCATATTAAGAATTCAGACACAAAAGGTGACAGCCCTTTCTCAAGTGACCAAGAGCCCCATCTCTATATACCACTCCCGTGACACTTTCACATGCACGGGTGTGCCCACTAGGCAACACCACTGCTAAAGCAACGGGATTACTCACCATAGGAGGAGATTCCATAGGGCTGTCCCGGCTGTGGGTACGTGGCGTAGGCTGTAGCTTGTTGCATTCCTGTAGTAAACTGTGTTTGCCCATATGCAGCCATAGTTTGTGAGGAAGGGGTAGGAAGAATATGTGGGTATGGTCTGCTATTTGTCAGAAATGACAGAAAATAGAAAGCCCATGCATTAGATGGAAACATGCAAGGTAACTGATTAACAACCAAATCACAAATTCTAGTTAAAGATTGTTTCTTCATGTATAATCTTCAACTATCATAGACAAAGTACTGAAATATTTCAGTGTCCCTCCTAGGTGATGCTCCAAATAAATTTACATGAGTACACTTAAGTCTCTATGAAACACACTTTAGTTTAACTTAAGATGTAACATGTGGGCACCAGACCTGACTTGAAATAAGGTAAAAGACTACTCAGAAAAGTTATTTATTGATTAAGAGAAAATACATCTTACTTGGAAGGATAAATCTGTGGTGGGGAGAACTGATGAGTTGGTCTTGGGCTGAAGCTGCTGCTCCCAATGGCTGGAAAAGAAAAATAATGCACAATCATGAAAGAAAAACACAAAATATGTGTTTGATAACATTGATATAGTTTCAGCTCTGGGTAGACCACATGACATCACAGACCTTTCTGACCTGCAGAAATAGCAGTTTCCTAAGTCGACATAATAGAAGGTTAGACTATACTAAGGAACCTACAGACACTGATTAAGTGATTCTGATTCGACATCAACTCTTAGAAAATACACTCACAATCTTCTTAAATACCAGTCAGTGATGACTTTTACAGTGGCAATACTTTAAGAGCACAGGGAGTCCTTACTGTTCAGAACAATGCACTGAAAGGCGGGGGATGAACAGGGCTAGGCAGGACCGGAAAGTCCTCTGGTCTATTGTTTGGACTTAAGGGGAAACACATCCCTGAGACCATGGTACCAAGAAACACAGTCTAGTCTCTCAAGGGAGTAGAAATAGGACAGATTCTCATTTTCCTGCACTGATTCAGCAATTTTTTAAAATAAAAATGCATTCCTATATGAAATTTCTCAAGTTGCAAACGCAGCCTGTTATGTTCTTGCTTGGAGGTGGATGTTCCTGTGCCTTTCAGAGATATGTGCTCCACTTCAGTTTCCAAGTCACAAAGTTGTGTTTTGTTTTTAAAGAGTATTTAAGCATTCAAGCAGAATTTCATTTCTTTTTAATCACACAGATTTGACTCAGTAAGTCTCAGAAATGCACTAAACTCTCTTAGCAAATATTCTACACTCATTCTGAACTAAAGAAGCAAAAAGACATACTTTTTGCTAACACAAGACCTTAAAATGTTAATTCTTGGTTTCTATTTATGTACATAACTATCTACATGCATTTACCTATACACTCATTTACATACACACATTTACATGTATGTACATGTTTATATACGTATTGCCCCCTTTACCCTCAAATTCTTCCTGTTCTTTTCCTGGCTAAGGTGCATATATGCTTTGGGTACAATTATTATACGATGTAATATGTTTGTTTTCTTTTTCTACTAATAATCACTGCAGAGGCTCTTATTTATTATATTCTACATTAAGACTCTTTGTAAACTTCCACACACCCCAAGTTTTATATATTTTCACAACATCACATCAATACAGTTATGCTTTTCAAAATGTAATTTTCTAGCTTGTGTTCGGGAGAATAGTGGTGGATTTGCATTAGAATCTCAAAATCTATGAGTAATCCTTTCCTGGTAAAAGACTGGCCTAATCCAGTGACGAGAATAGCCGGAGGTCAGTCTTACTCTTCCGAGTTGCTAGATTTCAACCCTCTGGCTGTTGGCAAGAGACGGAGGCCATATGAACGAGAGAGAGCCGGCTAGCCCAGCTGGTGTCCCCTCCCTCGTCTCTTGGCACATGTTGGGTTACCACTCTGTTCCAGGCATTGAGCTCCATGCTGCGGGCACAAACATGCAAAGACAAGTCCTGGGTGTCACACGTGGGGAGGCCAACACAAATAGCCATGGGAGGACAAGTTTAATATTGCAATTTATAGAAGGGAGAGGTTAGTGAAAGAATGCTTGGACCACAAGTGCTGCCACTGCCTGGGTCACCTGTGACTACAGTCTTTCTACTCCCCTCTTCTAGGCCTGGAAAGAGACCAAGGGCAAAGTAGATTTACCCAGTGAGTTGCTGGAGGGGCATTATTATACAGGGTAAGGTAGGTTTGGAAAGGCTTTGATTTAGATTATATGCATCCTCTGTGTGTGTACAAATGAGGAGAGATTTAGGAGGCTATGGAGTGTGGTAACACAAGCACAGGTTCTGGAATCAGAATTTAATTTCAGCTCAGATTCAATATCCGACTCTTCTGTGTGGTCTTAGTCAAGTTGTTTGTTCCCTCTAAGCCTCAACAGGACTTCACAGGCGACTCAGTGGTAAGGAATCTCTCTCCCAAAGCAGAAGACTTGGGTTCGATTCCTGGGTTGGGAAGATCCCCTAGAGGAGGGCATGGCAACCCACTCCAGTATCCTTGCCTGGAGAATCCCATGCATGAGGAGCCTGGCGGGCTACAGTCCATGGGGTCGAGAAAGAGTCAGATACAACTTAGCAACTAAACAACAACAAACAAAGCCTTGACACGTTTTCCTGTAAAATGATGGCAATAATACTACCCACACCAATAGGCTGGCTATGAGGACTAAATGAAATAATGACAAAAAGTGAATAATACAAAGCTTGTGTAAGAAATGCTTACCATCTCAGATTCCTAAATTCCCACTCTCTTTGCCCTATATCTGTCCCTCCTTTTGTATTTTTAAGTCCACTCAAAGGACAGCATCACCATCTACAATATTCAGTAAAATGCTTAAAAACAGGATTCTTTGTCCCCATTTTATATATGGGGCTAGAAATTAAATAACACATCCAAATAAGAAGGTTGGTATTTGAACTCATATATGCCCATTCTTTCCACCCAAACATGCAATGTCCTCAACCCCTTCTTAGAAATCAGAAACCTCAGAATCATCCTAGCTCCCTCCCCACATTATATAACTCTCAAGTCAACCACCCCAATCTAGAAGAGACTGCTGAGCTGTTCTGCATTCTCCATTCCTACCCTCCAGTCCTGGGGTGGGCTCTCAGTAAGTCTCCCCTGGCCTGGATCAATAGCCACTGAGCTGCTCTCCCGTATTCTACCCTCACCCTTTGACTCACTACCGCCACCGTATTGATCTTCCCCACATGGCAACTTCATGTCCATTCTCCAGCTTACAATGTCTCAACTCCACTTACATTATCCATAGAAAAGAAAAAAAAGATCCTTGGTGGAATGTATCAAGATATTGAAGCATCCACCCACCCGTGGGTTTAGAGTTACACAGCATCCCTGGACTTGAGAACTCCCGTGCATGCCATGTATTTTCCCATCTGCCTTGGTGTTCTTCATGTCAGACCCTACTGCCTCTTCTTTCCTCTGCCTGTCAAACACTTACTCCTCTACTGGGACTAAAACATCATTTTCTCTTTAGGACAATGTCTTCCTCCCCTGTACTTTTTAGAATGTTGTCAACACTGGCAATGTGACGCTTACCACACTAACAAACACTGGCATGATGGTTAGTGTATGTCATGTATAGATGTTAGTTTCCTCTGCTAACCACGAGCTTCTGGGGTCAAGGACCTCCTATTCTCCTTTGTTTCCTGGACCTGATAGGGCCCAGCATGTGGTAGTAGTAGTAGTAGGGGTGTGTGCAGCATGTGGTAATAGTGTGTGTGTGTGTGTGTGTGTGTGTGTATGTGTGTGTGTGTGTGTGTGTTAGTCGCTCAGTCGTTCAAACTCTTTGCGACCCCATGGGACTGTACCCCACCAGTCTCCTCTGTCCTGGTTTCTCCAGCAAGATTACTGGAGTGGGTAACCATTCCCTTCTCCAGGAGTTCTTCTCAACCCAGGGATCAAACCTGGGTCTATTGCATGCGGGTAGATTCTTTACCATCTGAGCCACCAGGGAAGCCCTCAGCATGTGGTTAAGTTATCAATAAACAATGTGTGTTTAATAAGACTGTGAAGTTTAGGTCAAAGGCAAAGTAGAATTTTTAAAATCATAATGACATGAAACTTGTTATTTTAAGTTATTTACAGACATAACATATGATATAAATGGGAATCAGTTTTTCTTATTAAATAGATGCAAATAAGAACCTATAATGCTGCCCAAGTGTCCTGCTATTTCTCTGTGTGCACTTAAAACTATTGACCATGTAATGCCATATAAACAGCCACATCCTTGGGGCTTTCTCATTCAAACCCCTATGATCTCTATGTAGCCTAAGGTCAAGAATCTTCTGCCTTCTACCTACAGTACTTTTTCTTTTAGTTGCCTAAAACACTTTTAACTTTTTTAAAAATAATAGTCAAAGAATTCAGGTTAATTGCAATTTCTTGAGACCAGAATAGCCTAAGGCAAAAAGAATGCTCCCAGGCCATTTATCAAGATAAGTAAAATGGCCCTCACACCATAGGTAAACTCCACAGGATGCAGGCCAAAGCCCTGGGACAGAGGGACAATGGCTCCTTCTCTGTTTTAGCACATTAGTTTCCTATCACTTCACACTTTCTCCTACCTCTCATGTGTAAATTAAAGAAGCTCTCCAAATACTACGGCAGGAAGGGAGAGGAGAAGGACCTGAGGCAAGCAAAATCCACAAGCTGGAGAATCCTTTGACAAGGTTGATAGAAATCTCAAAATTAGCAAGTCCTCAGTTCACCTCCCCTGGGCTCCCTCTGGTTCATTCAAAATCATTCAGCTGGACAATCAGCTCAAAAGCCTAAAAGCAAGTTCTGATTCTCCTCTTTCCCTCATATCCTTTTATCTTAAGTCCAGCCAGCTCTCCCTCCAAAATATAAGCTAAAAGTGACAACTTATTTTCTCTCATCTGCCACTCTATTCTAATCACCAATGTTGGCTGTGACCAGCGGAGAGGACAGCCAGGAACCTCCCCTTCCCTCCTTTTCCCTCCACTCCTCTCCCCTAATAGGATCCTGGCACAATATATTCTGCCTTGGTGACTCCTCCAGGAGGCATGTGAGCTAACATGTTCTTCCAACATCATCTCCTGAACTAGGAAACACCAGTCTCCCTGTTTCTCCTTACCTTCTCCTCACTCTTCTCCTAAAGAGAATGTTCTATATGACAAACAGTGACCTCTTAAAAACATTAATTAGCTCATCATGTCACAACCCCCACTTGCCCTCAACTCCAAGCCCTGTTATCCTCCCATTTCACTTTGATTAACTCAAACTTATTCCCTCACTTCCCTAAGAGCTCTGCTCTGACACCCTCTCCTCAGAGGAAGCCTCCCTCTAGAAGAAACCCCTACCCCCACTCTTCACTATAGACTTTGATCTGCTTTTGTTTTCTTCCGAGTACTTTTTGCTGCCTATTTATTTACGCTGCTACTTATCTACTGATCATCTGTCTCTCCCACAAGAATGAAAGCTCCATGAAAATAGAGACCAGCTTACTTTTTCACCACTATGTTGGCCCACAGCCTACCACACTGCCTGGCACATAGTAGGTGCTCAATACATAACTGTTGAATGAATGAATCAGATCCCCAAAGGTAGATCTTTCTGTGAACAATTACAAAGAAATCATACTTTGTCACACAAGATGTGTTTTCTCCTCCAGAAATTTCCAATTTTCAAATACGTCAGACATCAACTTTATATGATCAATATCAACTGGCATGATGAAAACAAATGAATAACAAATTTGGGCTTTGTGGAAGTGGAAGCAGCAGCAGGTAAAGATTATTTTGCAATCCCTCCAAGCACATTATTTTCAACCGCAATTGTTCTCAACATTTAAATCATTAAAGTATTGCTTTTCATTGGTCATTTTCATGACTGTATTTTAAAAACATAATAAACATTTAAATCATCAAAGTATTGCTTTTCATTGATTATTCTCATCACTGTATTTTAAAAACATAATAAACAACCTTGCATTTTTCAATTCAGCCACATGCATTGGAAAATCAACCTCTCTCCTCTCAGTCTCCCCACACCAGGATACCTGGAGATTTCCCTGGAAAAGAATGACCCTCACTGCCTCCTTAAAGATTTAAGATGCTAGAGCTCACTGAAGGACACAGGTGGAAATAACTATTACCAATGTCAGGGTGACTCTTCATTATTTTTGACATCCATTTCCTTAAGATACCCTGAATATTTGAGATGTGAATTTTTAAGCTATCATGGAGAAGGAAGGAGGCATAGTGACCACAGAGATAAAGACCATCTTGGAGTTAATGCTTGGAGATTCCTTTCTCCAGCCTCCTCTTCCCTTAGAAACCCTAAGTCCTATTCATAGTCACTCTAGCATGCCATGGTTTTTGCATCTTTACTCATGAAAGAGAGGGAGGGAGAGAGTAGGGGAAGGAGGATAGGAGGAGGAGGAAGAGGAAGAGAGAGGGGAAGAGAAAAACTAAAAGACAATAGAAAATGAAGGTCCATCCCCATGTTGTTCTATATCTGCTATGCTTTGACCCAATTCCCCAGCTCACGTGATCCTTTCCTCTGTGTCCAACAATCAATCTATGGCAAACAAGATCCTCCACAGCTTCAGTCCTTCACCAAACAATCTCTCCACCTTCTACTAAGCCCGCCTTCAAGGCTCTAACTTTTTTTGCATATCTTTTCCCAGTAGAGAAAAAATATCCTTTTTTGCATATCCTTCTCCCAGATTCCAGAATCATAAAGACCTGAAAATACATCCTCCTTGTTTCTCGCAAACCATTGTTTTTCTGCTGTCCCAGGCAATCCTCCCTTCTCTGAAGTTCATGACAACTCTTTAACACTTCCATGAATGACCCATCACCTAAGAACTGCCTCAAGTTTATCAAAAACTAGTATCTGACTGCGTCCTGACATATCCCAACATTATCTTGGGTCATGCATCCAGTGCTTTCTCATTCAGTCTTGGCCTCAACTCTGGTCAACCATCAGGCTCAAGACCACATCATGGACTTCCTTCTCCATTCCAGTCTTAAACCACAACAGCACCAACTGATTTATTTGTTTATTTACAAACATGTACTGACCACTGCCCATGGACTCCAATCCATGATGGCCACTGGGACGGTAAGTGTGAACAAGACAAAAGAATCTCTACTCTCACAGGGCCATGGTTTAGTGGAGGAAGTGAAGTAAGTGAAAGTTGATCAGTCATGTCCAACTCTTTGTGACCCCATGGGCTGTATAATTCATGGAATTCTCCAGCTCAGAATACTGGAGTGGGTAGCCATTCCCTTCTCCAGGGGATCTTCCCAACCAACCCAGGGACTGAACCCAGCTCTCCCACATTGCAGGCCGCTTCTTTGCCATCTGAGCCACCAGGGAAGCCTGGTGGAGGAAAGATAATGCAAAATAATTTTTAAAGGGCTGATAAAGGCTGAGGAAGGGAAGTACAAAGAACCAACTCCAGAAGCGTGAGGTGGGAACCTGAGTTTTGAGATTAAAGAAGAAACATCCTCTTTTCACAGAATTTTCATTCCTTATTCCCATCTTTTCTGTTCTCCAAGCCATCAAGAGAGGCAGGACCCCTGACATGTTATATTCTCTCAATTTATTATCCCCTTCCTTCACTCTTTTCTACCTACTCTAGGTAGGCAAACAGTTATTTGAAACTAGTCTTTCACTGATGTCCTCAGTTCTCTTCTCATATGGAGTCACTTCAGAAAAAAAAGTAGAAGCCATCATTCATTCATGTATTCAAAATTTATCTAGTAATATCTGAGTGCCTGTGTTGTTAAAGTGTTAGTCACTCAGTCATGTTGACACTTTTGTGACCCCATGATCTATAGACCACTAGCGAAATCCATGGGATTTCCCAGGCAAGAATATTGGAGTGGGCTGCCATTCCCTTCCCCAGGGCATCTTCCTGACCCAGGGATCGAATTCAGGTCTCCTTCAATGCAAGAAGATTCTTTACTGTCTGACTACCTAACAAATGCCAGGTACTTTTTCAGGTGTCAGGGATACAAATGAATAAAAGAAGACTGAATCCCTGCCATCTCAAGCTTACATTCTGACGGGATTGAGAGACCAACAATAAACCTAATACACAACTGAATGCTATTGTTTGTCAACGGTTCTGTGTGTCATTTGGTGGACAGGAGATTCAGCATTTAGCGAGATTAGAAGTCTAGAGTGAGAGTTCTGTAACACTGAGTAGGGGGGTCAGAGTGGGTATCATCAAAAAGGTGGGATGTGAAGGTCAGGCAGGGATGGAGACAGGCAGGTACCTAAGGAGGTACTTGGCAGCGGACTGCCGTTGCAGAAACCCTGAGTAGAGGAAGAGCAGGAGGCAAGGGAGGCAGGCAATAGGATCTGCTGGGCTTGCAAGCTCATTGTAAGGATTCATCTTTCATTCAAAGATGAATGGGAGCTGCTGGAGGGTTTGAACAGAGGAATCAGGCAGGAATTCCCTCACTATCTTGCCGCCTCCTCTTCCTCTTCAAACTCATCTGCATTATTTCCCATTCATCTTTCCTGAGGTTTCTGTGGAAAAGCTCTTCTTTTTCTAGGCTGACTCACTCCTGTTTTGAATGTAAGCCATTGCTATCTCATCAGGATTGCCTCTACCTTTCACCCCTGCCTCTATAAAGTTCATACTGGCATCCCAGACCACCCCGACCTTCTAAATGTCATCATCAACCCTTCAACCCTCTTTCTAATGGACCATCATCTCTTCTTCTTTTGCTACCTATGGACGTGAAAGACATTTTTCTCTTCCCTGTCTCCACTTTCTCATTCATTAAGTCATTCATTCATTCAGTAAACTTTATGAGAACAAACTACCTGCAAGGAACTATGCTGAAGACACAGAGGCAGGGCACATGGGCCAGTGGGCACAAGGGGAAATGAAGCTCGCTTATCCACTTTGTCCACTAAAGCTGCTAAATCCATCCATTCTTCTCATTTTTTAACTTTCCTATTTTGAAATCATTTGACAATTGCAGAAAAGTTGCAAGAATAGTAGAAAAACTTCCCAGATATCTTTCACCCAAACTTCCCAAATGGTAACATTTTCTGAGATTAGCTTTTATTCTCTCTCTCTCTCTATATATATATGTGTGTGTGTGTGTGTGTGTGTGTGTGCATGTATGCACCTGTATAGCTCACATTTTTTGGAGCTGTGGATATGATACCTCTTTACACATAAATATTTAGTGCATATTTCTCAAAAACAAATTTCTTCACCACACGACTGTGATAAAAATCAGGAAAAACACTGATGCAATGCAATACCATTATTCATAGATACTTTGGGATTCATAAATACTTTGGGATTATTCATATATAAACTTTGAGAAAACATGGTAATCATGTCTTTGCAGTATGTGATTCTTGTACTTTAAAATGATGCCTTTTTAAAAGTATGACTTTTATACATATGCTGTGCAAAAAAATCATGAAAAAGGCAGAATGAATAAAATTTCTTGTTCATCAGCAACTCCCAGAACTTGCTCAAACTTGTGTCCATCGAGTCAGTGATGCTATCTAACCATCTCATCCTCTGTCGTCTCCTCCTCCTCCTGCCTTCAATCTTTCCCAGCATCAGGGTCTTTTCTAATGAGTCAGGGTCTATTCTAATGAGTCAGTTCTTTGCATCAGATGGCCAAAGTATTGGAGCTTCAGCATCAGTCCTTCCAATGAATACTGCCAGCACCCTATTTCATGTCTTCACTATTTCTTGTCCAGATGAAAGAAAACAAAACCCTAACTGTTCTCTACCCTTCTGTTCCCCAGCCTTCCTTTCATCCTGCCCAAGTCATTCCATAAGGGAATATGATCATGCAATGCTCTTCCTCTGGGGCCACCCATGGCACTCAGGATAAAACACACACACCATATGGAACACACCTGCCTGTTTCGATTCTGGCCCCTGTCTCCCCATGCAGCACCCCCTCCCACCACCACTCACACCAGACACACCAAGCATGTTGATCCATCAGTGGCTCCTCCAAGTTCCACGCCTCTTTGCCTTGGTCTCCTCCCATGGAATGTGCCATCCATCCAGCTTCCTCATCCTCAATTCTATGTGTGCTTTATTACTACTCATTCTTAAAGGCTGAGCATAGGCATCTCCTCCAGAAAACCTTCCCTGACCAGCCCACTCCAACTCGGTTTCTTCCTGGGTGTTCTCAGGGGTTCCCAGGCTTCCCTCTGGCATTATCGAGCTGAACTGTGATGGCCCGGTGATTAGGTTGCCCTATTAAGCCACAAGCCAGGACCGTTCTCATACATCTTTGAATCCATAATAGCACTAAGCACACTGCTTGACATGAGTCAAATTCCAGGAAATGCTTTATTAAAGAA
Organism: Bubalus bubalis; assembly: GCF_019923935.1. NCBI lineage: Eukaryota > Metazoa > Chordata > Mammalia > Artiodactyla > Bovidae > Bubalus > Bubalus bubalis. Next base: position 47,207,802 of record NC_059171.1, on the reverse strand, counting down.
CTATAGGTATAACATTTTATTTCCTATTGCCTCTAGCTGGTACCATTAGCATAAAAGTTGTGCATCTGCATTTTGTTTTATATCTACATATAACTCTTTTAGTTGTGTTATATGTGAAATGATCCTGAGAGCTGGATGAACTCAATCACAAATTTACAAAAGTAGAGCATTTCCAATGGAGAGCTTTTATAAACATAGCAGACAACCCGAAGAGGGTTAAAAATTGAAGAATTACATCTGATAAGAATGATTTTTTAATGGAAAGAGTCCAAGCTGGGTAATTTGACAAAGATAAACTCAAATCTTCACAGTGAATTTATTATCAGTCACTTTTTTAATCAGGAAATGTCAATATAATGGAGGTGAAACACAGATATTTTGTTTGTTGGAGGCAGACTTTATCGATGTGAAAGAGATGAAAAACCAACTTAAAAATCTAAAGCTACTTTACAAAGTCTAATCTCTAGTAGATATGACAGTTACTTAGGAGGATGACTTGGCAAGTCAGTTTAGTGGGTATCAGAAGCCAGTATTTTGCTTGATTAGAAAAATCACACAGGGACTTCCCTGGTGGTCCAATAGCAAAGATCCATGCTCCCAGTGCAGGCAGCCCAGGTTTGATCCCTGGCCAGGTTCCCTTGTGGCTCAGCTGGTAAAGAATCCACCTGCAATGCGGGAGACCTGGGTTCAATCCCTGTGTTGGGAAGAGCCCCTGGAGAAGGGAAAGGCTACCCACTCCAGTATTCTGACCTAGAGAATTCCACGGACTGTATCGTCTATGGGGTCACAAAGAGTCGGACATGACTGAGTGACTTTCACCTTCAGGGAACTAGAGTCCACGTGCTGCAACGAAGAGTTTGCATGCTTCAACTAAAGATCCCACATGCCATACAACAAAGACCAGAGAGCCTGCGTGCCGCAACCAAGACCCAGCACAGGCAAATAAATAAATAAATAGTTTTTAAAAGAAAAATCACACAGATGAGAGACAAAAGGAGTCATTAACATAATGAAGATAATTTAGAGATGAGAACAGCAACTTTTGATTTTTTTTCTCCAAAATTTTCAGCATCACAATAAAAACATCAGAACTGCAAACATGTGACTCTGAGAAAAACTATACAGTAGTACATAGAGAATCTACACATACATATGCATCTACATACATATATTTGTACATATATAAACCACAAAAAATAATGTTTCGTATTAATGTGAAAATCTAATATTTATTCCTTACCTGAACCTGAGAAATTGTCTAAAGACCCGTCTGCTGTTGTTGAAACTATTTCACTGCTGCTCATTGGCTCTGTTTTAACTACAAAAATAAACAACATATGTCATGTATCCAATTAATAGTTATTTGTAAAGACACAGTAGAGAAGATATAACATTCAAAAAGTTTTAACAAAATAATCTAAAAATCAACTCTTTCATATTAGTATATAAATCAGATTGATATTCCTAATAGAGTCTTTTTTAAAGAAATTCACCTTAAGTTTTTATAAGGAACCTACTGCGACAAGTAACTTTTAAAAGAAACACTTTAAACTAAAATTTGCTTTCTCAGTTATCCAGCATGGCTGAAACAGAGTGCTCACTTTAATGGATTATTATTACCATCCTGCCACACCAAGCCACCAATTCATCAATGTCTAATGTACACTTAGTACCAAAAGCACACTAAATATAAATGCAGCATAAATAAAATTTTCCATTTAAAAATAATGATGATAGCAGACAGTTTGTGGAAAACATAACCTTTGGTAAAGTCCCTTGGGTCTATAAACTAAAGACATTTATATTTATGCTATTGGTTTTCCAAAGCGAATCCACTCTACTGTTATAGTGATGGGATTATTACAGATAAGCCAGACCACCTATGGACCCTTTTTCTCCTAGTTTTATGTTTTTTAAAATAAAAAGGTAGAACGATTATTTTCCCTAGAATTTACTAGCAAAGTGCTATCATTGGAATTTTCCCAGCCTACTTTGTGGAAGTTATACATCCCTATTAACAGGTTTTCAAAAAGAGTATAATAATATTTTAGAGGTTACCTAAAAATCAGTAACATGTATCCCAAAATGAAGGCCACAACAAGAGAATATTTGGGGAGGCTTCTCTCACCATGTAAATACATTCTGGAATGGGGAAAGATGATGGAGAAAATGCAGCTTTTCCTTCTTTTAACATTGCCAATGCCATATAAACATAAGGCAAAGGACAAATTTACCCTCTTGGGCCTTCAAATCTTTCACTCATGCATAATGAGTAGTTTAAAATACACATTATGAATAGTTGCAGCAGATAGTTACTTTCAAAACATTAATTATGTAGACTGTCCCTAAACCAAGTTGAGTCCAAAGGAAATCACTTCAACTGACTGTTCTAATGTAGAACAAACAATAGTGTGATTGAAGTTTGCACTTTCCCACTTCTTTTAGATCAGAAGTCTTAGTTGATGCTAATAAATTCTGATATAAACCTGTATTTCCCTCTTCTCTTCACGCCTCCACGAAACTTAACAGTATTGCTCTTCATACTCACTACAGTGCCGCAGATTCAAGAAGCCAGGGAAACCTGTGCTGGTGCAGTTTCCTGCTCTCTTACCCACATCCTTATCTTACTGCTTTAAAAAGAACTCATGCAATGCCCTGTACATACAAAGCAATAGTTCTAGATCAACTCTGTACTTGACAGATTACCACTGGGATCTGAACTTAGTATCAAATATCACATGACCAGAAAAAGACCAGAGCTATGCCCAAGAGGATTAGGTCCTACAAAGCACCTACGAGTCTTTATAGACATTCTAATTAATCCCTTTAAATAATTCTACAAGTAGATCTCAGAAGACAACGCGCAAACTCTAGTTTCACATGCAAAGACTGAAAGCAGAGATATAAGGAAATTGCCCAAGTGGCTGAAATGGGATTTCATGTTAGCTATTTTTTATTCCAAGGCTGAAAACACTGGCAGTTAAGTGGCACATCCCAATAGTAAGAGCTACCTGACACACAGTACAGCAATGGAGGCACTGCCACACTCTAGACTAACAGGAAGCAAAACCCCTACAGTCCTTGGATTCCTAGAGTGTTGATGCTTCCAGGCTAGAGAGCTCACTGGCAGATCTCAAGTGGAAGGTCCACACTCACCTGGCTGCCCAGGAAAGATGGTGAGGAAGAAATTTACAGCGTGAGATGTTAGCCCAGGCGACTCCTAAGTCTTTGCCAAATCTGAGATCCTTGATTCTGTAGATTGGACTGTAAAATTCATGAAAGCTTGACTCTGCCTAACTACTGCTTCCTTTGTACCCCTACGACCCACCCCAGCTACTCTCCATATTTGGCTTAATCAAATAGTTTTCACTCCCAAGAGGCATATTCAATTGTCCTTGAGATGCCATTAAAAATATGCAAAAAGAATAGGAAGGAAAAGAAGGGGATACTTAACCTTTTAGGCCTCAAGCGCATTGTTTTTTGCCATTGTTCAAATACACTCATCCATAGACTAAAGACTCCCTTTTCCTGGTGAATCCATTTTTTTTTTTTTTTTTTTTTAAGGTTCACTCACTGTTAAAAGAGAAGAGCCAGTACATAAAGTAACTACCAGAATATTCGTGATCTTATCAGGTACTGTAGGTCAACCTGCCATCACCAGCCACCTGATGCTACAGAGACTCGTGACTTACTGTGATTGAAAATAGTTTCTGAATGAAAGCCAAATAAACAGAGACCACTGCTGGCTTTGGGCATGCCAAGCATACACCCACCAGATTAAAAAAGACAAGATAATAATCCTGTGGCCACCAAAGCTTTACATATCCTTACTAGTGCCATGACATTTATAAATATGTCATAAGCGACATAATAAAGCACCTTACCAAAGCTCTGAATTTAAAAACACAACATACTGGATTTTTTAAAGTTTGATCATTTTAAGGTGGAGTTATGTCCAACAATAAGGATCCCCTCCTCACTACCTATCTGAAAAGAAAAAAAATCTATGAATAACCTGTTTTCCTTTAAATAATAGTAGGATTCTTCTATCTCCACCACACTTTTTCCTTTGCTATATGATTTCATTCTGTCAGAAAGCAGGAACTTTTATTCTCTTTTGCCCCCACTCAAGAATCTGTCTTTTCTCTACCACTCTGAATTTTCAATCTCCTATCTGATATTTAAGGACTCATCCTTTAAAACATACTCAGAAATTCTTCTTTCCCACTTTAATCTCCCTGACCCTTTCAACAGCTTCTCCTAACCACGCACTTTAGGCTTGAGCTATACTGGGCAACCTGCTATATCCTCCAGAGGTACCACACACTTCCATCCATCAGTGCCTCTGAGCTTTTGTTTTGAAGGCAAAAAATTCAAATACCCACCATAAGACTTTGTGAAGTTATTCCATCTCTTCAACACTGGTTATCTCATCTACAAAATTTAAGAAGTGATATCTACAGTGGCATTTACATACAGAATACACTTAACCATAAAAAAAAGAAGAAAATCTTTCCATTTGTGATCGCATGAGTGGATCTTGAGAGTATTAGTGAAACGCGTCAAAAGAGAAAGAAACACTGTATGATTTCACTTCTTTGTGGAATCTACAAAGCAAAACTCACAAAGAGAACAGATGCTCACAGATACAAAGTGGTTGCCAAAGGGGGTTTAGGGGGTGGGTGAAATGGACGCAGGGGGTCAAGAGATACAAACTTCCAGCTGTAAGATAAATAAGCCATGGAGAAGGTGACTATAGTCAATAATATTATACTGCATATTTGAAAGTTGCTAGGTTCCTGTCACAAGAAAAAAAAAATGTTATCTACATCCTAGGAATGCAGTACAGATTCATAAAATGTATGTAAAGTACCTAGCATACAGAGGAACTAAAACTATATTTATCATCATCATTAGTAGCAGTATTATATAACTACTATACTGAATGCCTTCCTCCTAGGGAACAGTACAGGGAGCAACAGGGAATAGAGTTAAAACACGTAATAAGTAAGTGAATGAATGAATAAAGGAAAGAATAGAGTTAAAAGCACCAGCTTTGGAATTATCAGTTGAAGTTCAATCTAGACTTGCTATTAACAGTATGAACCTGGAAAAGCAACTCAACTTCTGTGTGCTTCTGCTTCCTCATCAGTAACTGGAGACAATACACTCATGAGAATATTTTAAAAAGATAAATGCTTATAAATCATTGAACACTGAGCTAGGTCCAGATGCCATGCTTTTATAGTTACTCTGTCATTAGAGTGTCTTATTAAAATGACGATGAGAAATCAAAGTGGTTTCTTCTGGGACAGAATCTGTTACAAACTTCACATTAAAGTGAAGCTTACCCTTTGAAAAGTAAATGAGAAGAATCTGAAGCTAAATGGCTTGTCTATGATCAACCACGAAGCCACTGCCTCAGGACAGCCAAAATCAAATCAAGGTAATTTGGATATAACAAGAAGGCAGGACTAAATCATGATTATATTAATAAAACATACACCTCTGTCATTACAATCAGTGTATACTCTTTCTGAAGAAACAGACTAGAGGAAGAATGCTGACCACGGCAATCATGATAGAAGATTCCAGGAGAAAATGTGGGCATCTCTCTCCAGCACTATTCAGGGTGAATATACTATTATGTTAGAGCTTCCCAGGTGATGTTAGTGGTAAAGAACCCGGCTACAATTCAGGAAACATAAGAGACACAGGTTCAATCTCTGAGTCGGGAAGATCCCCTGGAAATGGAAATGGCAACCCATTCCAGTATTCTTGCTGGGAAAATTCCAAGGACAGAGGAGCCTGGTGGGCTACAGTCCATGAGGTCACAAAGAGTCAGACATGACTGAAACGACGGAGCATGCACGATACTGTATATGGCCCATGAAAAAGAGAACCCTCTTTTGATTCACCATAAATTTAAGCGGAGATAGATGTATCAGATCACTCTCAAGATCAACCAACTAACCCATCATACCATGATTCCATGCTCATCAATCACCTTTATTACTGATGCAACATCCATATCTTCTTTGCAACAATACCCCACTATTTGGTCATTTGGTCTCAACAAATTCAATCATTTCATCCCAAGGGACTATTTCCCTTCTGCCTCACCTAATTTTAAAAACAAACAGCAGAACTATTTACAATAGCCAGGACATGGAAGCAACCTAAATGTCCATCGATACAGGAATGGATAAAGAAGATGTGGTATGTATATACAATGGAATATTCAGTTCAGTTGCTCAGTCACGTCCGACTCTTTGAGACTCCATGAACCGCAGCACACCAGGCCTCCCTGTCCATCACCAACTCCCGGAGTTTACCCAAACTCATGTCCATTGAGTGGGTGATGCCATCCAACCATCTCATCCTCTGTCATCCCTTTCTCCTCCCGCCTTCAAACTTTCCCAGAATCAAGGTCCTTTCAAATGAGTCAGTTCTTCACATCAGGTGGCCAAAGTATTGGAGTTTCAGCTTCAGTATCAGTCCTTCCAATGAATATTCCAATGGAATATTACTCAGCCATATAAAAGAATGAACTAATGCCACTTGCAGCAACATTGATTGTCATACTGAGTGAAGTCAGTCAAGATAAAGACAAATATTGTATGATACCAATTATATGTAGAATCTTAAAAAATGGTACAAATGAACTTATTTATAAAACAGATCTAGAGTCACAGATGTATAAAAACTTATGGTTACAGGAGGTAAAGTGGAAGAAGGGATAAATTGAGAGACTGAGATAGATATACACATGCTATATATAAAGTAAATAATAAGGTTAATTAAACCAATATAGGGACTTCCCAGGTGGTGCCAGTGGTAAAGAATCCACCTGCCAGTGAAGGAGATGCAAGAGATGTGGGTTCAATCCCTGGGCCAGGAAGACCCCCTGGAGAAGGAAGTGGCAAACCACCCCAGTATTCTTGCTTGGAAAATTCCATAGACAGAGGAGCCTGGTGGGTTACAGTTCATGGGGTTGCAGAGAGTCAGACATGACTGAGAACATATAAACACATCATCACATATGCATATGACTGTTAGGGTTATTGATGAAAAATTCTAGTTTGCTTCCCAGGTGGCACTAGTGGTAAAGAACCCACATGCCAATGCAGGAGGCATAAGAGACACAGGTTCAATCCCTGGGTTGGGAAGATCCCCTGGAGAAGGGCATGGCAATCCACTCCAGTATTCTTGCCTGGAGAATCCCATGGACAGAGGAGCCTGGCAGGCTATAGTCCATAGGGTCTTAAAGTGTTGGACATGACAGAAGCAACTTAGCAAGCACTCACAAACCAATATAAAATAGATAACTAATACTGTACAGAACAGGGAACTCTACTTAATACTCTTAAGGGCCTATATTGAAAAACAATCTACAAACAAGTGGATAAAAGTATCTATATAACTGATTCATCTTGCTGTACACCTGAAACTAACACAACTTGTAAATTTATACTTTAATAAAATTTTTTAATAAAAGAAAAACCAAAATCTAAATAAATAAGCAAACAGGCAGGTCTCTCCTAATTAAAAAAAAAAAAAAAAATATATATATATATATATATTTCTCAACCATTATCTATTTCTCTCCCTTCTTTCATCACTAAGTTTTCTAAAAATCTGCCTTCAAACTTAGTATCTACTCTCTCTTTGCTGCTGCTGCTGCTAAGTAGCTTCAGTCATGTCTGACTCTGTGCAACCCCATAGACGGCAGCCCACCAGGCCTCCCCGTCCCTGGGATTCTCAAGGCAAGAACACTGGAATGGGTTGCCATTTCCTTCTCCATCTTTAGTCCTCTGAAATATCCCTATATAGCTACTATTTTACTAAAAGGATTTTAATTGCCTAATTCAAACTCTTCTCCATCCTGATTTCCCTTAATTTTTCTGTAGAATGGGCCTTCCTCTGACATTTTTCTCATCATTGATCAAACCACACAGCAATGTTTCCCTGTTCTCCTTGTGTTTTTTCTTCTGGACTGTTCTCCTCTGCTTACTCTATCGTTCGATAATTGTACTTCCTCCTTATCCATCTAAATTTTCCTTCACAATCAAGTCTTTCCTTGCAATTGTTTAAAAAAATCTTCTCCATGTAGACAACTCTCAAATCTTTATCCACATGCACAACTTTTTCATGGGGACCAATCCTCATATTCCAATTGTGCAATGCCCTTGTCTGGATCAAGGGCAAATCAAATGCTCAAATGCAATCTCCTCATCCTATCCTTTTCTAGCGGTCACACCATCTAGACTGAGCATTTCACCCTGATTCCCCCCAGCAACTCTTTCCTCACACTCCACTGTCAATCTATCATCTCTACCATTCTAATCTTTCACAACCACTTTTTCCCCTAATTTCACACTCACAAGCCTAATTACTGTATACCTCTTCTCTCTGAAAAGCCAATCAATTGGCCTTTCAGTCTCTCTTTATTTTGAACAGAGATATTTATCTTTCTATAGACTAGATTGGAGCAAGTCACTCTGCTGCTGAGGTCTTCAACAGGCTTTTCATTTTCTTCTGAAGTAAGTTATCATAACTTTATCACTGGAAAAGACCCTGATGCTGGGAAAGACTGAAGGCAAAAGGAGAAGGGGGAGGCAGAGGATCAGATGGTTAGATAGCATCACCGACTCAAAGGTCATGAATTTGAGCAAACTCTGGGAGATAGTAAAGGACAGGGGAGCCTGAAGTGCTGCAAGCCATGGGGTCACAAAGAGTCAGACATGAATTAGCAAGTGAACACCACCAACAACAACTTTATCATAATCTTAAGGCCCTGTATGAGACCAAGCTTTTTTCTTTTTTTGCTTTCCATGCCACTTCCTTTACACACACTTTGTATTTGTATAACAACTAGTAACTTACAAGAATACGAGAGCACTACAAAATAGTCGCATTTAATTATCCTAACTTTGCTATCTGACACTTATCTCCATTTTATAGACAAAGAATCACACGCCCAAACAAACCAACCAACACTGGCCTACCAAACTGGCCCACCAAATGTTTAATACTTCCTCAATTCCACAGTATTGCTAGTGCCTTTCCTTCTGACGTTAAATGTTCTACAATTTCCACTGATCTGAATCCTTCATGGTTCAATCGAAGTCCCACTTGCTTTGTGAAGATTTGCCTGATCTACTACTCAGGGGTTATGCTTCTTTTCCTTGAACCACTAAATCTGAGTTTGTACATCATTTAGAACACGTATCTTATTCAACCTTGCTTTACATTCCATAGTCTTATCCAAATATGTTATAGATTTCTTCATAGTTGGAACTCCAACTTTTTATATCCCTATAGAACATAGCCCAGTGCTTCACACATAATTGGAACTCAATATTCACTGAAGAAATGGATGAAGGTAAAAATGTACAACTGACTTTGAAAAGCAGATTATAACTGACTTCATACCACTGGGCACATTGTATAGGGCAATTAAACACACTGTATATGATTAAACTGAAAATTACATTTTATTCCTCCGAAATTATCACTCTGTCAACTTCTACGCAGGTTCTTATAAAACCTCTCACTCATAAGACACATTTCCCTCATATTATTTCGAAAAAAGTACTCTTTGGAGAAGATATACTCACATAAAGGAATATCAATCATTGGATTTTTTGGTATATTTAGAGAGAATCCTTCCTGATCTTTAAAAAGAGAGATAAGTCACATATATTTAATAATAATTTGTGGGAATGATCAGTCCAAGGCAAAATATTAGATATTACTATAAGCAAACCTTTACACAGAACTTTAAAGAGCTACACCACACATGATTATGCTGTACAGATAATAAATAACCTATAAGACAAAAGCATAACCACTGTAATGTTAAGTTATAGTTTGGACTCAATGATAGTATCACTCACAGATTTAATGAATGCCCTATCTCAAGTTATGAGGCAGAAGTAGAAACGTACATTTAAAAAAATGTGTCAAATGACTCAGAAAGTGGCATCAAGGGATACCAAAGGCATATAGAAAAATGGATAAAATTACATGAAATGTGAAAGTAGAAGACAGCAATATTCCTACATTTATGTATTTTATTTTAGACATAAGTAAATAAGTAAAAGATTATAAGCAGCCATTCAACTATTTCTCCTTTATTGAAAAGAATATATATCCATGAATCAAATGATTTTTCTTTGGTTAATACCCATTTGGAAAACAAGGTATCCCTTTATGTTCAGATTGGTTTTACAGTCTGGAATATGATTATGACTACTCTAAAATTTAAATTCATCTTCTTTTTCTTAAAAGGGGCTTCCCTGGTGGCTCATATGGTAAAGAATAATCTGCCTGCAATGAGGGAGACCTGGGTTCAATTCCTGGGTCTGGAAGATCCCCTGGAGAAGGGAAAGGCTACCAACTCCAGTATTCTTGCCTGGAGAATTCCAGGGAGAGAGGAGCCTGGTGGGCTACAGTCCATGGGGTTGCAAAGAGTAAGAGTAACTCTTCAAAACAGCAATACTATCTTTTGAAAACCAAATCAACACACATAGACTAAACTTGAACTTAAGGGTGTACACAGCCAACAAGGAATGTTGGTCAATCAAAACTCGTTATTCACAGGAAGTATAGCATATTGGAAGGACACTGCACAACGACTTATGTAGAGGTCTAGACTAATTGACTTTTTGGTAAAAGAAATGATACTTGGTAAATGATAACTGTTCCTTTGAGATATCCCTTTGAATGTCTGACTCAGTGGCTTCTAACCTTCTTGAGAATGAAGTCCTGTTTCTAACATCAAAATATTTCAGAATCCAGATGATAGCCTATTTTTAATCTGTTGATTGAGAAAGCGCCCGATGACAAAAACCCACTGTGAATTTTCAGACAAGAAAATTTGTTGTGTTTTCATGAACATAACAGAACATCCATATATGAAAAAGAATTAAACATGTATGCAGCCTGGACAGGATTCCAGTTTTGTTGTTGTTCAGGTTCCTAACACACAGAATCCAGGCAGATCTCATGAGCCTCCATTTTGCTGTACTTGTCTCCCTCAACCCAATCTACCCTTGAAATTGCTGCCAGATTCATACCTAAAACACTTGCACCATATCAACCCTCATTCAAAATATTCAATGGCTTCTCTACTGGCTCCAGGATAAAGTCCAAATTCCTTAGCCTAGTATTCAGGGTCCTCCACAGTTTGGCTTCAGATGATCCTTCGAACCTTATCTACTATCAATTCCTTTTTCAGCTCCACTAGTCTCCTCCCTGTCTCCCACACTATCCTACCTTTGTTCATATTGGTCCCTCATTTAGAATGCATTCCATCCCTTCTCAATCTATTCAGGTTCTACCCATTTCCCAAACACTCAGCTCAGATTCCATCTCCTCCTTGAAGCCTGGCCAGACCTCAGCAAGCTGAAGAGCTCTTTTCTCTAAACTCTGAGAGCACTTTTGTTTGACTCAGTGGCTTCTAACCTTCTGGAGAATGAAGCCCTCTTTCTAACATCAAAATATTTCAGAACCCAGATGATAGCCTATTTTTAATCTGTTGATTGAGAAAGTGCCTGATGTCAAAAACCCACTGTGAATTTTCAGACAAGAAAATTTGTTGTGATTTCATAAACATAACAGAACATCCATATATGAAAAAGAATTAAGCATGTATGTGGCCTGTTAATCTTAAATGTGCCATTTGATGACTTTTAACAAATACCTACATTTAGATGCTAGTGTGTTATAAGAACACAAGCATAGTACAACGGCCTGAAAAGACTGCTCCAATTTTAAGAATTAAGGTAGCAATAGAACAGTCTCAATTTATGGCACAGGCAATGTTTATGTAGAATTTTCACCTGGAAGAGTAATCATTTTAAAAATAGCTTATGTTTCTTGAGCATTTACTACATGTCAGGCATTGTGCTAAGCACCTTACAAGTAATCGCTTATTTGCTTCTTGTGGCAATTTCATGAGATATTTACTATAACTGTCACATTTGAAAGATGAGAAAACCACAGCCTAAAGATGTTTAAAAACTAGCCTAAGGTCACACAATTAGGTTTCAAATATCTTTGATTACCATACCTTTTATGAAACCACTGAAAAGTCAAATGTTATTCAATGAGGGTTTTATCATCCTTAATCACGTCTCTGATGGAGAGCCTAACAATCATTGAAGGGCACAGCAACAGAAACGTCCCAGAAGATCAGGGCATTAAATAAAAGTGTATCAGTGCATGCTGCAATTCGGTGAATGGTAAAACAAACTAGTGTATGAAGACCGGAAGCAGATGGGCTGGCTCAGGTTCAGAACCTCAATCATATCAATCTGGAAAAACGGTATACTTGCCTAAAATGTAATCAACCTACCAAATTTACATCTCAGATAATACCCCTTTCCCATGCTTCACCAAACCACAGGAGCACCCAGACCTAAATCCTACCTACATTGGGTATTAACTGAGCAAGCACTTATGGAGTACTCCAGGTACTCAGAGGACCTGCAAAGGCTATCAGGAGAAGTGAGGATCTCCAGGGGAAGTAAATCTCTCTTTCCATGGAAACACTGCAGTAGCCATTCCCAGTAGATATATTTGCTTAAAAAAAAAAAAAAAAAGTCACCTGTATTATTCTTTACTAATAGTTGCTCTTCTTTGAGTAGGTTTGAACCTTTGAGTAGATGACAGGGACTGGAGTTAGTATATTAAGTCTATAGCTGAAGAGAAGGTATAATCTGTTGTAGGACATGTATTAAGTGAACCTTAAACATGCCTTCCTATATATATTAGGTGGAGACAAATACTATTTTATTCTACTTATACAAGTCACCCAGAATAGTCAAACACCTACAGTCAGAAAGTACACTGGTAGATGCCAGGGGCTGGGGGCTGGAGGCGTGCAGTGGGGGGATGGGGACTTAGTGTTTAATGGGGACAGAGTTTCAGTTTAGGAAGGTGAAAAATTTGGTAGATGGATGATGGTTAGAGTGCCCAACAATGTGAATGTACTTAGTGCCAATGAACTGTACAGTTAAATATGGTTAAAATAGTATATTTTATGTGACTTTCACCACAATAAAAAAAATTTTTAAAAAGAACCTTGAGCCTCCACTAGGTGGAATAGATCCAATGATAACCCCCATTTTACAGTGGGGAGGGCAGAGGCTCAGGGATCTTAGTCGCTCAGTCATGTCCAACTTATGACCCCATGGACTGTGGCCCATCAGGCTCCTCTGTCTATGGAGTTCTCCAGGCAAGAATACTGGAGTGGGTTGCCATTTCCTTCTCTAGGGGATCTTCCCAACCCAGGGATTGAACCCACGTCTCTTATGTCTCCTGCATTGCCAGGTGAGTTCTTTACCACTAGCGCCACCTGGGAAGCCCCAAACTAGGAGATAACTTGGGGTTGTCTGGGATCAGAGATCTTACATGATAATAACAAAACAGCCAATGGATATTAAATATTTCTTAGAAGTCAGTGTGTTCTAAGTGCTTTACCAACTCATTTAACTATCCTCACACCCCGAGAGGTAGACACTTTCATTTTACAGACAAGGAAGCAGAGATAGAAACAGTTCAGTAATTATTCAGCATCACACTCAGTCTCCAGCAAGTGGCAGGGCTCGTATCCTCGTTTCAGAGCCTTCCCCCAGTCCTCTGCTCTCTTTCAAAACCCGTATGTCAGTTACAGAATTACGACACTGAGATTTTAAGCCCAGGTTAGTCTGATTGCAAAATCCATCCTTACTATCATGCAATACTGCTTTGCTACATATATATATATATATTTTTTTTATTATCCATTCTCTGCTTTCCTTAAGGCAAGTATCAGCAATTTGTGCTGAAATGGTAATACATAAATAAGTACATGATTTCAGATAAAAATGCCCCTCATAACTCCTTACCTGCAGTCTTTTCTCCCTACCTATCACCCACTGGAAAAGACCCTGATGCAGGGAAAGGCTGAAGATAGGAGAAGGGGATGACAGAGGATGAGATGATTGGATGGCATCACTGACTCAATGGAAATGAATCTGAGCAAATCCCAAGAGAGTGAATGACAGGGAGGCCTGGTGTGCTGCAGCCCATGGGGTTGCAGAGTCACATATGACTGAGAAACTGAATAACAACAACAAAGCATCTGTTGAATCAAAGTTTCAAAATACTACCTAAGTGTATTTCTCAGACACAGACTCAATCACATTACTCTCCTGTTTGCAAGCCTTCGGGTCATCCAACTCTTTCAGGATTGAATTCAAACTCCTGAACTTGGTACATAAGGTTGTAGGTTGTTCATCATCTGCTTGGGTGACTGTCTTAGTCCCATCTCTGTGCACTCTACCCATGTCTCACCTCCCCTGCCACACACAGTCCCTGGGATTAGGAATGGCTTTGCTCCTTCCTGGCACAGCATCCAGTGTTTCTCTACCTCTCCTTCAAGATTCAGTTTAAGCATTACCAGTGTGCAGACACTATCCTCAGTCTCCACAGTCATGGCTGGGTATCCCTTATCCTCTGGAGAATACAGTCCTGATCATCAAGTATGGTGGTCATCTGACTGCTGCTGCTGCTGCTAAGTCGCTTCAGTTGTGTCCGACTCTGTGCGATCCCATGGACGGCAGCCTACCAGGCTCCACCGTCCCTGGGATTCTCCAGGCAAGAACACTGGAGTGGGTTGCCATTTCCTTCTCCAATGCATGAAAGTGAAAAGCGAAAGTGAAGTTGCTCAGTCGTGTCCGACTCTTAGCGACCCCATGGACTGCAGCCTACCAGGCTCCTCCGTCCATGGGATTTCCCAGGCAAGAGTACTGGAGTGGGTTGCCGTTGCCTTCTCTGACTACAGGACTGCAAATCACAGGAGACTATGAACTGCTCCTTGCTAGAGTGCTATGTGGTAAATTTCTAGACATAATCAGTTAATAACTATTTCTTGAATTAACAAGGAAATGGTGGATATACAGTAGGAGATATATTCTTATATAATATGCATATTCTTTTCACTGCAGTATGTATATATCTTTGCCCCTCTAATTTTTTCACCTTAAAAATGACCTCTAATCATAACTCCTTACCATGTATGTAAAGATATTAAACATAAGTGTACAAACTGCTTGATCTTTTTATCATTCAGCTGTTTCTTAGACTATGTGAAAGTTGATTCATCATTGATAAATACTACTAAGTTGAAGTTTCCATTTATGAAACAATTAGGTCATATCAAGTGCAAGTCAGTTGAGTTCAGCCACTCAGTCATGTATAACTCTTTGAGACCCCATGGACTGCAGCACACCAGGCTTCCCTATCCATCACCAACTCCTGGAGCTTGCTCAAACTCATGTCCATCGAGTTGGTGAGGCCATCCAACCATCTCATCCTCTGTCATCCTCTTCCTCCTCCTGCCTTCAATCTTTCCCAGCATCAGGGTCTTTTCCAAGGAGTCAATTCTTCGCATCAGGTGGCAACGAAGTATTGGAGTTTCAGCTTCAGCATCAGTCCTTCCTATGAATATTCAGGACTGATTTCCTTTAGCATTGACTGGTTTGATCTCCTTGTAGTCCAAGGGGCTCAAGTCAGTTATGATGGTGCAAATTCAAACTCAGCAACAATGTTGACTGAGGATGTTCTCTGCATAAACAGCCTATGGCTACTGCAGGAATTGGTCTGCGAAATGATCACTTTCAAAAATCTGAAAATTGGGCTTGAGCTAATTATGGAACCTGTTAATGCTTTGTAAATAAAATTAGTGAGTCTACTAAAGAGCCTCTTGATGAGAGTAAAAGAGGAGAGTGAAAAAGCTGGCTTAAAATTCAACATTCAAAAAACTAAGATCAAGGCATCCAGGCCCATCACTTCATGGCAAATAGATGGGGAAACAATGGAAACAGTGACAGATTTTATTTTCTCGGGCTCCAAAAACACTGCAGACGGTGACTACAGCCATGAAATTAAAAAAGACGCTTGCTCCTTGGAAGAAAAGCTATGACAAACCTAGATGGAGTAAAAAGCAGAGACACTGCCGACAAAGGTCCATACAGTCAAAGCTATGGTTTCTCCAGTAGTCACGTATGGATGTGAGAGTTTGATTGGATGGCATCACCAACTCAATGGAAATTAATTTGAGCAAACTCTGGGAGATGGTGAAGGACAGGGAAGCCTGGTGTGCTACAGTTTCATGGGGTCACAACGAGTCAGACACGATTTAGCAACTGAACAACAAATGATTATAATCATTCACTTGCATTAGTATGCAATAACAAATATATGTTGACTGTTTATTCACTACTAAGCTTTCTGCCAGCTGCAGAGAACACAATAGTAAACACGCCTATCCCTGCCTTTGAAGACCCATGAGCCTCTAATAGGTGAACTACATATAATAAATGGAAGCTGTAGTTCCTTTATTGGGTAATAATCTTAGATAAGGTAACAAAAAATCTTAAGGCAGATTTAAGTATTTCAGTAAGCACTAAGCTTTTAGGCTACTGGGGAGTCTGTGTTTTTTGAGTATAAAGGATGTAGGCTTTAAAATTAGCCTGACATGCTGTTCAATCTCTTTTCCAACACAGATACTATGCTGTATAGACTAATCACAAACTCTTTAAGATGAGGTGCAAAGAAGTTCTCCTAATCTTTTTGAGGGTAAAACAAAAAAGGTAGGTGGAAGAAATGAAAGATGTGCTCAGTTTGTGCTCAAACAGCTAGTAAGAACTTAGTCTATTCAGCCCATCAGTCCAGTTCAGTCGGTCAGTCGTGTCCGACTCTCTGCGACCCCATGAATCGCAGCACTCCAGGCCTCCCTGTCCATCACCAACTCCCGGAGTTCACTCAGACTCACTTCCATCGAGTCAGTGATGCCATCCAGCCATCTCATCCTCTGTCGTCCCCTTCTCCTCCTGCCCCCAATCCCTCCCAGCATCAGAGTCTTTTCCAATGAGTCAGCTCTTCACATGAGGTGGCCAAAGTACTGGAGTTTCAGCTTCAACATCATTCCTTCCAAAGAAATCCCAGGGCTGATCTCCTTCAGAATGGACTGGTTGGATCTCCTTGCAGTCCAAGGGACTCTCAAGAGTCTTCTCCAACACCACAGTTCAAAAGCATCAATTCTTTAGTGCTCAGCCTTCTTCACAGTCCAACTCTCACATCCATACATGACCACTGGAAAAACCATAGCCTTGACTAGACGAACTTTGTTGGCAAAGTAATGTCCTTATTTTGCTAAAATAGTATTCTTCCCACACAAAAGTCCCCTTAGAGTAACAGACACAGTGATAAGATAGGGAAGTATTTTAGATTTTGATTTAGATTAATTTTATGAAAAAAAAATCTCTGATTTGTATTATAGGGAATACTTTAAATACATCCTTGAAATGTGTATAGTAGAGTTTGCCCACCTTTTTTCAGAGTAACAGGATACCAGAAGCATGAAATAGAACTGAAAAATCTGCAAAACCAGCAAACTACTTTGTATTAGGTTGGCCAACATGTTTCAAACACACTTTTTGGCCATCCAAATACATAATCATAGTAAGAGTTTAGTTATAAACTACTTGGGGTTCTGAAACTTAACATAAACCCTTGATTAGCTTCTCAAAATTTATGCTCTCTTTTAATAAAGGCAATATTTAGCAGTCTTTGAGGATAGCTATGTAACAGATGACTTTTTCCTACCCAGAGTGAAAATGGAAAAATAGAAAATCTGCAATTATGTGCATAATTTTCTATTATATTACATGTTCGGAGGCAAAAGGAGGAAAATATATTACTCTTAGACCTTACCCTAAGTAAGCAAGATGAGAATAACCATGTGTGTGTATGTGTGTTCTAAGTCACTTCAGTCACGTCCGACTCTGCAATCCTATGGACGGTAGCCCATCAGATTTCCCTGTCCATGGGATTCTCTAGGCAAGAATACGGGAGTGGGTTGCCATGCCCTCCTCCAGGAGATCTTCCTGACCCAGGGATCGAACCTGTGTCTCTTATGTTTCCTACCATTAGCTCCACCTTGGAGGCCCAAGAATAAGCACACACATACACAAAACCACACCACTTTTATCTATATACTGCTCATCCCACAACGTCTTCAGGCACCCTCAGAAATTAGTAATTACTTAAAGCAGAGAATCCATGATCAAAGGGATAAGAATTAGGCTAAATAACTAGCATTCACTAAAGATTTGCGTATCTCTCTGGGGGAAACCATAAGTTTCTCCCAGAGACAGGATGGCCTTAGGGAGACACATCTTTCTGGTCCTACGAAAGTTTCAGCCCAGCTAGGGAAGAGGTGAGCCAGAACTATTAGGTACTGGGAATAGATGAAAACTGTATATATTCAGGTCATTAGTTTATCAAGAAGCCTGGCCTCCTAGAAACTCTGAGCCTTTTCCAGGCAGTATTGGAGTCCCCATATATTAAAGATACAATTAGTGATATACAATCAACCAGGGTACGTTTGCTAACCTGTAAGCCCCACACATGACACCCCCCTTTATTCTTCCCACTTGATCTCCTCTACTCCCTGTCATTCTCTCTCCTGTTCTTAGAACGTGGCATGCACATCCCATCTCCTGGCGTTGGTCACTGCCCTTCCTATGGAGCCCCCAACAAATGCCATTTAAGCTGCTTCTTTGAGTGTTGCTTGGCTACCATAAGCTAGTTCTCAAAATCAAGAGACATATGACCAGTGTATTATCTACTTCCAAATATCTGCTGCTGCTAAGTCACTTCAGTCGTGTCCGACTCTTTATGATCCCATGGACTGCAGCCCGCTAGGCTCCTCTGTCCATGTGATTCTCCAGGCAAGAATACTGGAGTGGGCTGCCATTTCCTTCTCCAGGTCCAAATATCTTCCAAGGCACAACAGACTTCTGAGGCACAAAAGACTTCTGAGCAGTAGTAAAACTGTAACCACTTTTTAAATTTCACAGTAATACTGTTTCATTCCAAATGTGCATATAATGACTATGATAATGAAAAGCAGAGATGACTTCCCATCTCTGTTTGATCCCAGGGAGGCTTAAAAGAGACAGACGGCTGGTGGAATTATAATTAAGTTTAAAGCTTTGAAAGCTAGTAAGAGACAATCCCCTAGAAGTGAACCTATTGATGCAATATGCTATATGAGCCCAACAGAAGGAAGGAGTCTCACACACTCATGCACAAAAGAACTTAAAAACCAGAGTAGGACTACCCTGGGGTGTTGTCCTTAAAATGAAGTCCTTTTGTCATCAAAGCCTTTGCCATTGATCCTTTTATAGGTCTGTTGTTTGCTAGAGAATGTCTCCAGTCATGAAGACAGTGGGAGTACCGATATTTGGTATGAAGGTATTAGAAAAGGTACTGGCGGATGGTGGGAACTGTGGTGCTGGAGAAGACTCCTGAGAGTCCCTTGGACTGCAAGACCAAAGCAGTCAATCCTAAAGAAAATCAATCCTGAATATTCATTGGAAGGACTTATGCTGAAGCTAAAGCTCCAATACTCTGGTTACCTGAGGCAAAGAGCTGACACATTGAAAATACCCTGATGCTGGGAAAGATTGAAGGCAGGAGGAAAAGAGGGCAACAGAGGATGAGATGACTGGATAGCATCACCAACTCGACAGACATGAGCTTGAGCAAATGTCAGGAGATAGTGAAGGACAGGGAAGCGACGTGCTGCAGTCCATGGGGTTGCAAAGAGTCAGACACAACCTAGCAACTGAACAACATTGGCAGATGGTGGGAATAACATATTCTCTCCCATAAGTGATATACTGATTTGAAAACCTAGAGTCTGGACTCAAACAGAACTTGATTCAAATACCAGTGGTACCAATTACAAACCATGTGTCTTTCAACTTGGCATCTAACTTTTAAGACTCAGTTTTCTTACATTGGGTTGGCCAAAAAGTTCATTCGACTTTAAGTAAAAAATGGAAGACATCTGTCATTTTCACCAATTACTTTATTGAACAACATATTCACTAACCAAGCAAAGGTACTGGTGAACTCAACACATGAGACAGTAACGGTACTCTATTTAGTTGTTTAAATTGTATCCAACTCTTTTGCAACCCCATGGACTGTAGCCCTCCAGGCTTCTCTGTCCATGGGATTTCCCAGGCAAGAATACTGAAGTATGTTGCCATTTCCTTCTCCAGGGGATCTTCCTGACCCAGGGATCAAACCCATGTCTTCTAGAAGGGGTTATTATTTACATGTGGTCTAGAAATTCGAAGAGCACTTAGTAAGTCACTGCTGCTGCTAAGTTGCTTCAGTCATGTCCAACTCTGTGCAACCCCAGAGACCACAGCCCACCAGGCTCCCCCATCCCTGGGATTCTCCAGGCAAGAACACTGAAGTGGGTTGCCATTTCCTTCTCCAATGCATGAGAGTGAAAAGTGAAAGTGAAGTCGCTCAGTCATGTCCAACTCTTAGCGACCCCATGTACTGCAGCCTACCAGGCTCCTCCATCCATGGGATTTTCCAGGCAAGAGTACTGGAGTGGGTTGTCATTGCCTTCTCCGAGTAAGTCACTAGTGTGTTACAAGTTTTACTTATCATCCTCACAGCAAGTAAGACCTGCTATTATCCCCATTATACAGATGAGGAGACTGAAACACACAGAAGCAAACACACCTGAGCTCACACAGCCAGCAAATGGAGCTGGGATTCAAACCCAGTGTCCTACCCATCATGCTGGTGATCAAAAGATCCTCTGAAGATAAATGAAATGAATCATAGAATGGTCAGCTTAGTGACTAATAAGTTATTTATAAAAATTACCCATTATTTTTATTAAGTATCAATCAGTATGTGAGAATTATTCCCATAACTATATATGCAAATATTAAATCTTAAATTATTTTTTTCATCCTTTCATGGCTTTTGCTAAAGAACAATTTAAAAGAGGCCAATTTTGTGACTACAAACTCTAAAAATGTCACTTAGAAGCTCCTTTACTCACAGAGTCCCTTCATCTTCCAGAAACTAAATCATGTGCAGAATGTAAACAATAGTAAAATTAGATTACCATTTTTCTATTGACAACAGAATATTTGACCACAAATATACAAATATAGTTTTTTTAATGTAGCCTCAAACCATAATTTTATACACATTTACTCTAGTTTCCTTATTTTTCATAAATAAGATTTCTTAAAAATACTCTGGTAGGATATAACTGTACTTTACGAAATTAAAATTACAGTGAGGAAAACAAATTCAAGATAATTTGCATTCTAAGCTTTGTAGGAATGATAAATCAACTTTATACTCCTGATAATACAAATTTGTAAAACTGAATTAACCTATCATCCTAAAATATGCAATACACAATTAAATCAATCTTAAAATGCAGAAAATTTAGCCACCTAATTTGAGATTGTATCTCTTATCATCTTGGAAATCTGATATACCAATTCAAAATTACTATTCAAATTACCATCAGAATTCCTGAAACCCTATTTGCAGTAAAGATTCCAACTGCATCTGGTTTTATGTCACTTCAAGGCAAATTCCTCTGCTTTAAGACAAGTTTAGCCTCTTCTTGAGTTTGTATCTAAATTTACAATCGAGAAAACTCAGGTTGAGAGCTTTTAGTTCCGCCTGCTCACACCTCCGTTTTGCCCTTCCCCACTCCTCACCCCCAGACAACCAAAAATAAACACTCACACTAGCAATACATGAACTGACCAATCTTAGGCTCCCATGGTCTTAAGACAGCCAGAAAAAACAAAGATGGAAGAATCACTGCTTTGCAAACAAGGCCTTAATTAGGTATGTAAATAAAAATCCCTTTACTGTTAGATCCCCAAGTCCTTCTGAAGAAACATTTCCCAACTACTTCTCACATTTACACAACACAAACATCAACATGCAGCTTCTACCAAAGAGAGACCTGAACATATACCTGTACGTTAGAAATCCTCTCAGATCAGATGCTCGTATTTAACTGACGGAAGCATCATCACCCAAGAGTCCAGGTCTTAAAAATTATTCTTTAATAATCTAATAACAAATATCTTTCCCATTCTGTCCCGGAAGACCAAAAGACTAGGAAAAAATCAGTTAAAAGAAAAGCCACCATAACCATTCCATCGGTCTAAGTCAAGATTTAATTGTACAACAGTAATCTAAAATATTGACTAATTCCTTTGGAAACAAATTACCCCAACAGTGCTTTTCTGAATGCAAGTCAAGCATCCATTTATGCTATGTTATATTTTTGCCTCTTTATGCTTTCTATTTCAAAGACTTATAAACTGGGTGAAACCCACAGTTCACTGCAACAAAAACGATTCACAGAGAGGTTGGAATTTACAAACATGCAGGCTTGAAACTTTTGAAACCTGAAATACTCAAGCAAGAAATCTCACTAAAGAACATTTCAAGTAGGAAGTAAAAAAGCACAATGTTTGAGGCTGTAGCTCAGTGTCTTTATCCCTTAGATGAACCATGAAAATAGGCACTAGCCTGCGAGGACAGAACCTACACTGAGTCTTATGATAATTTGGCAGCAGACTTAAGAAGAAACTTAATATTCTCTGCCTTGCCACTCCATTCCCTTCTTATTTGTTCTTCAGATGAAGTTATGGTTTTTGAGACAGGAGATTTTCATGTTTTCTTAGCCTCATAATAGGAACAAGTGGTTGCAGGAAATTAAAAAAAAAAAAAAAAAAAAAGGCTCTGGAGAAAGAAGACAACCTATCCAAGTGGAGCTAGGGTCAACAACTATGTAAACCCAATGGAAGTTTTGTCAACCTAACTAAGGAGATGCATTGCAACCAGACTACCATAAAATCACTTTAGAGAGCCTGAAATACCTATTCTGGACTTACAGGAGGTGATTGATATTTTAAACACTCTTTGAAAAGTTAAGGAATTTCTTGTGGGTTTTTTTTTTTTTTCCATTCCACTAATTCATTGGTGAATATTGCTAGTTTCGAAATAAATAAGATTTCAAAAAAGGGATAGGAAAATCTATAAAGATTCTATTCCAGGAAAGCCTGCAGACACTGAATTCACTGATTTTAAGCTTAACTCCTCTAGTGGTGACTGAAGGGAAAGACACACATGCCTTATGGAATATGTAAGTGGCATGATAAATTGATTCACAAACTTAATAATAACCCAGAACTTTCTGATGCTGTTTGTATCCAAACAGGCCTGTCACACAGATGGTGGGGAAAGTTTGGGTTCATGTTTTCAAACTGTGCACTAAAAGTGAATACCCCAGCCAATGGACTAAAACTTCATGTATTCTCTGGGTAATTTATACCGATACCTCTCACCTCACTTTCTAACTACCATAACCCTTGCAAAGTATCCCAGTGAAGAATGCCTGAAAACAAAAGAGGTAAATGTACAGGTA
This sequence comes from Bubalus bubalis, assembly GCF_019923935.1. Lineage (NCBI taxonomy): Eukaryota > Metazoa > Chordata > Mammalia > Artiodactyla > Bovidae > Bubalus > Bubalus bubalis. Next base: position 47,184,464 of record NC_059171.1, on the reverse strand, counting down.
TGATAAAAACAGCAACAAGAAAAGAATGCCCGAAAAAGAATGCCCAGTCAGATGAGTAACCGGGTACTTGTTTGAAATATGACTTAGAAATGGTTTTTTTTAGGCCTAAGATAAATTAAGAGTTTCTTTCTGGATAAGAAATAATTTCTAAGTATCTCTCAGGCTGATGGTTTGGCAGGTTACATAGCTATCTAAGATGTTTTCTCATTTTTGATTTATTATAGCTATGTAAAACTTTGATGAAGTACATATTGCTGAATATGAACATGATATCAAGCTATTAAATGTAAATATTCAGAAATATGATCATTTCACATGCCCTTAAAAAACCAACCACACATCATTCACATGAAGCCATCCAAGAGGCAGTTTCCAACACATACTCTGTTTTAATATTGTCTGATTCTTCTTCTGTAGATGATTTGCCAGTAAAATGATGACAAAATGAAAACATTTTACCCCTAATTCTTCATATATGAGAAAATTAACTCTCATCATTTCACAATTATTCCTACCAATATGTATTGGTCTATTCCCTTAAGCAAAACAATTTAACATACTTAAAGCTTTGTTCTTTAAGTTACTTTAGATGATTGTCTTAATGGCAACCCACTCCAGTGTTCTTGCCTGGAGAATCCCAGGGACGGGGGAGCCTCGTGGGCTGCCGTCTCTATGGGGTTGCACAGAGTCAGACATGACTGAAGCGACTTAGCAGCAGCAGCAGCAGCAGCAGCAGTGATGAGAATGACTGGTAAAGGTTTCCATCCCTGGTCCCCTGATGCTGCGCTCAGTGGTCGCCCTGCCCGCCGACACTGGCCTGGGGTGGCCAGTCCAGGCCCTGCAGTGGTCTGGACTGCAGTCCAATCTGCAACAGCTGCCATGCTCACACGTGAAGCCAAATTCCAGGAGAGAAAGGAAGGACTGCTGGCTTTTTATCGTATTTGCTCTATAACATCTACTTAAACACTAGAATGACTTTCCTATACATAACTGAGATTTCTTTTTGATTGCCTATTGATATGGACAGAGAAGAGTTTCACATACAAATGAACCTTTTTCAGAGATTTTTTCTTTTTGGCTAGGTCAGCAAAGTTTCTTCTTTTAACACAGACCATTTTCCATAGTGTGAAGGTATTTACTCAAAAAGGAAAATACAGACTACTTACATGTAAAAACAATCACTGTCGCTATGAAAGTTACCAGTTAACTCCTATCAGAAACAATTGATTTTGGTATTGTATCTCTTACCAGAAATTTCGTATTATTATCAGTTTTAAAAGGCTTTCCTCACACATACTGGAATACTGCACCAAACAAACAATTTTATGACATGGTGTTTTTTGTTTGTTTTTTAAGAACTGTGATTAAAGATCATCATGGTGATTGAGAAATGATGATTAGGGTTTGGTTCATGCATGGAATTCTAAGATCGATAATCTATCGAACTTCTAATGAAACTTATGCTCTAAGGTCCTAAAGCTTGATAAGGAATAAATACACAAAAATATCACCTTCGAAGAAGAAAATTTTCAGCAGAATAAAGTAAAAATAAATATAATACAAAACATACCCTTCTATGAAGCTTTAAAAATATAGTACTTAAATAAACATGCACACCAGCTAATGATACACACAAATAGCTTTACCTATATGTTTAGACTTAGGTATACATGCATTTAAGTAGGTATTTCTACTTACATAAAATTTAAATAAATATTCATATGTATTATACAGAAATCATTGAACAGTACTATGTTTGAAATATATACTTAATCTTTACAAAGTAAATGAATTTCATATTATCTTCCAAATAAGGTTGTATATTTATAAACAGTAAGTATCTTTTACTTCTTTATATTTTAATGGTGAAAGTCACACGAATATTAGGCACACAAATTATTTTATTGATATTTAGCAACACTCCAGGCCAATGCTGCATTGAAGCAAATTTGGTTATATTTAATAACAAAGGGAAAGTAAAATAAAGGAAATAATTTCAAATGTTCATGGCTCATAGAGCAAAATAATTCCAGTTGCTCCTGTGCTGTGAAGAAAAATCAAAAAGGAAAAATACACTCAAAGCATAAATATGTCATGCACACATACACATGTCTACTGTGCATATACATATGCATCTCTCTGAAATAACACCAGTCTATGCATGGTATAATAACCTAGCAACATCAGCCCCTCAGTGGGGGTGAATGCTGATTCATAAGTCAAATTAACCTAAACAAGAACTAGAAGAGTAGTTTCAAGGATTTGACAACCGAAATCATAACCACCTAGAAACACCGGGTACAGTGATGAAGAAACAAGGTGGAAAGTAAACAGTGAGAAGGCAGCCACTCACCTTCGGTGCCATTGGGAGTCATGGAATTACTATTTATATGAGAGTTATCGAGTTTGGGGGATTCACTACTACCACTCAGACGGCTATGCGGGCTGGTTAGATCCTGCATTTCCATAGACCTAAAGACAAGAAGCCTTCCGTTTGACAGATGTACCAAATTCATAACCCCACTATTTAATGCGCTAACGACTTGACACCTCCTTTGAAACACATTCGCACAAAAGTCCTATTGTATCTATTTTCTTCAACTCCAAATAGGTCCCTCTTATATTTTCACTTCAGCCATCCTTTCAAAATGTGGACTATTAAAAGCTGTCACTGACCATACCTATCCAGCCAAATATCGTATGGAGTTTTTTGGGTTTTTTTTAAAAATTTCTTTTTCTCTCCTTCAATAGTTCATCAAGTGCCAAGATCTAATGAGATGTTTCCATCTGTTTTTATTATCAAAGAAAACAGACCGTCCTACTTTTCTCTTTAGACTGGGGGAGAAAAAACCCTAAGGTGTTATTTTTCTAAAACACGAAAGTGTAAAATTGAAAAAAAAAAAAAATTCACTTTTGTATGGAATCTCTTTCATCTAATAAATTAGCACTAGGAACTCCCTTATAATTTACCGCCCAATTGTAATTTAATGGGTCTCCAAACCAAATAAAACACTTGAAGCCTATAGTCCAATGACAGGGAGTGAGATAGCCCTGATGCATGTGTTTACTCTGGCAAACTGCTTAATTGTTCCTCTGTTTCCCTTGAAACAAATGCAGCATTAAAACATTCTGATGTCGGCTCACTTGTTTGCTTTGTGGATTACATACAGCCAGCCCAAGTGAGGAGGGATCAGGCCGGCATACAGTGAGTGCCCAGGAACATGAGCACTCAGGATACCTCAGCTGTCACCTACTTGGGGAAATCAGAACAATGCCACTGCCCTGCTCATATTGGGCATTTTTACAACACAAAACAGCGAAATCCTCCCGGAAAGTTCTTTGGCTCCGCAGTTACTCTATAGGGGATAGAAGCTCCTATTCATGTTCACAATTGCAGAACCATCCATTTCTATTTCACCTTTTCTTAATGGAGAGAGGAGACCATTTCTTTAAAGTGACTAAAAACACATCTAGATACCATTCTGTTCTCTGCCAGCCAAGTGTTTGGAAGTCTAAGGCCTATTCACTTTATGTTAAACATTATGTTTTTCTTTAAAAAAAAAAAGGAGGGGGGATTAATATTACATGTATGAAGCTAAGACTGTTTGCTCCTCACCCCCACCGGGTCAACAAAAGCTAGTCAATTTGGAAGCTGCACTTAGACTGCAAATGTCAGCTTTTATAACGAAGAACGTGAACTGTTTTACTTCTAAAGTGAGTTCTGACTTCCCCAAGTCTTTGGGATTCAAATGAGAAATGGCTTAAAATCCAACTTTTCTCCCCTAATTCTCAACACACATTCAGAGTTTTCCTAACCCCAGAAAGTACAGCCCCTAATCATTTTCAAATCCAGGCTCCTCTTCCCTTTCTACATATTTAACTTTTTTTTTCCTTTTACACACACACACACACACACACACACACAGTTAAGTAATTTCCAACCAAGCTATTAATAGAAATAATTAAATACTAGACAAAAATAGATAGGGGGTCACAGAGAGGTAATCTCCCCAAATGTCAAATATCAACAGTATCCTTACCTGCAACTTGAGGAAACAGCAACATCTGAACTGGTTTGAGATGTTTGCACCTGTGATCAGGGGTAAAAAATTAGAAGCTGTTGTTACTCTGCTTCAGTGTCAGCTCTTAATTATACAGAGCACATGGCTCAGGACGACAATGCTCTCTTTTAACCAAAAGAGAAAAAGGAGGATTCTGCAGCGGTGAAAGGCATATTGTCTTTAAGTTGAGGTCTCCACTGTTGTTTCCTCCTCCAGGTCTACCCTCCTCCTCCCCTTGTAAGGGGGGGTGGGAGGGGGGAGGCAGCCAAATGACGGGATAGTGATTCATCACTGGCCTATGACAGCTGCAAACGGGATTACCCCTCCCCCAATCAACATGCAAAGCGGCCTTACCCAGGCAGCTTGGAAAAGGTACTTGAAAAAAAGATAGCTATTAGCAAAATGAGCATGTTTCACAGCAGCAGTTCAAGCATTAACCCTCCAGCATCCTCAGATCTTTCATCTTCTGCTATCGCCAGCTGAAATAGAGTTCCTGCCCATGAGTTTGACTCCAGACAGTGTTTCTCCTCATGGTGATGGTTTTGTCCTGTATTTACTATTTGTCATTGAACAGTTTACTCCAAACGGCTTCTGGGCAACTTGCAGGCAATGCCAGACTCAACGAGAAATGGCCCAAGGCAAGTTCTTAATCATCATGGAGCCCTGCACTCATTCACCCAAGCAAACCGAAAATTCAGTGAATGTTTAAGTTCAAGGGAAATCCATGCCTGCCTGGTGAAATAGTCAGAGCAGTTCGCTTTCTGTTTAATTTTCCATCTTTTAAATCAGGAGAGAGAACGGAGAGTTGAATAATCAGTTCAGTATCTCAGCTGGCCAGAGTTCTGGTCTCTTTTGTCCCCAGAGGAATCTGTATTTGGGTTTTCACTGAACAACTAACTTAGCCTGCAGGCTTTACTAGTCACTGTTCTTCCTCCAGAGGCAGCAAGGTGATAAACTCAGGTGAGGGTGGGCTGCTGGCTCACCAGCTCAGGCAAATGCCTGACTCTGAGGTAAAAAACATTCTGCATAACGTCTTTTAAACTCAGAAATCCAGATCTTTGATGTGCATTTTCATTCAACCAGAACAGACATCAATTAGGGTTACAGAGCAAAGATGAAAAAACTGAAGTATCTCAAATGGCATAAAAGTTATCCAACCAAGTATCTTCTATTGAGTCCTGTTATTTTTTAATTATGATTTATGACATTAAGTAGTACTACCTTTTGGCAGGAATAAAAGCATCATTAAAGTCTAAATATCTTGGTCTAATATTACATGAAATTCCTAGGTCTACTTTTCGAGAATATGTGCAGGATGCAAAATAATTTGAAAGAGATGCCTGCGTATTCAATGAAAAGTATTTGAATGCCTGCAAGGTAGGTCATTTGATGCTAACAGCCTTCTGCAATTTTTTGTTAAATTTTCTCACACAAGAGTAAATGTTTCCATTTAGAAACTACAGTGATATACCTCAAGGATAAATTTCCTCCCCCCCCCATTTCCATTTTTATACACCTGGAATAAATTATAGGTGAGAACTAACTTAGTTTTAAGAACTCTCGGCTTAATTATGTGAAAGAGTATGTAAAACATCCTTTCTGTTACACGTTAAAATACATTCCTATTTTAACACTGGCTAGATACTATAATTTTAGAAACGTAATGTTAGTTTCCTTGTATACTTTCAAAGTTTGATATTTTTATTTGAGGTTTAACCTATTCTATTTAAATTTCAAAGTCAAACCTGTTAATAAAAAATGAGCTTCAAAATAGGAATTACTCTAACACGTTTTCTCACTGAAAACAAATGCGTTTTCACAACATACTTTTTTTGTGTGCTGGCTAGACTTTACTGTACTTTGTACAACTTCTGATTCCACATCCATGATCTTCATTTCATTAAGTATACTTCAGATATTCTTTTGTGTCTCAAGGATTATTTAAACCATGTGTTGTGTGTTACTGTTTTTAAAAATGACTCTTTAATCAAAATAACTTTAAAACAACTAATCCTCACTTAGGTTGGTCAGCTGAATCCACATCGTGGTCCAGGAAAAATAAATCTACTCTCAAGAATGCGAATGCAGACAACAATTAGACACAGATGTGAGCAAAATTAGTTACAGTTTACAAAATGCTACACTTCACATGCTTTTAGTTTTTTATGTGTAGTACAAGATTACAGCACAGTAAGGAAACATGGTCTTGTAATGACTTATCTAAAAAGAACACCTATTTCTGATTGGCGCTGATTTTCTCTTATGTTTGCCAAAATCTCTGGAAGGTTCTGGGTTTTCAAGGTCTCAAAACATAATGTGCTGCAAAAATAATTAATTAGGCACCTTTCCATTCAAAAGAGAAAAAAAATATTTCATGGTTTTTAGAAAAATGCTGTTAGGCATTGAGTAAGCTCATGTTCTCTGCTTTATATCCATAAACCTAATATGTTCCTCGTCTCCTCCTAATCTGGTATTTTTTAATTCAAATGCTCCTAGGAGTGTAAAAATATTTCCCATAACATTATAAATGGTCATCTTAGATTACAATGAAGTCATTTCACTTTAATGCTTTTTAAAACTCTTTGTAGAGAATACCCAAGTAGCGTACTGACAGAGTTGTGAAAATACAGAGAGGAAACAAAAAAGAGAACTTTTTAGAATTTCAATTCAAGAATCCTCAACTAGTAACTTTGACTTCTGATTAGTTAATGAGGTCTTTTAAGTTTGCCTTTTTTCTAATTAAATTTCTAATTCTTCACAGATGTAACTTTTGTTGATGTTCAATTTGTCTCTCTCATTTTGTTAAACCTCACATAGTACTTCGCCAATCCATTGAATAGCCACATTAAATCTGTTAATACCATGCTCTTCAACCCCAGAAATTATTTCCAGAAGGCAAACTTGCTTTGAGAGATCATCAAACAAGACTTAAGGTACACATTTTATCACATTTTTCCCTACCACAGAGCTCAGGATGCAGAGCAAAATTCATGACTTTTGCACTGTTTATTATACTTTGCTAAATTACAAATCAAAAGCATCTGACAGAAGATCATGTATGAAGCCAAAAAGTTAATAATGTTCTGTGAAAAGTAAACTGTAAATGGAAAGGGATTCTAAATCTCAACAGCAGAGAGCAAATAAAATGTAGGTACTTGTCTCAATTATGGGTTTTCCATTGGCTCTTTTGCTTGCTAGAAGCAATTTTTATAAGATGACTATAATTTTAAACTTTTTTAACTCAAAAGAAATTTTCAAAGTGAAAGTACTGAACTTATCTAAATAAATAGAGTTGGCAGGCAAGCTAGTTTTGCCCAACCACAGATCAACGTGAGTACTCCCAAATTTGAAAGACAATGGCAATTTTCTAATCAGAATGTATTTTATAGAGGGGGAAAAAAGGTGCCTTAGGCAGAAACCTGCTTTTAAATCAGAATATATTCTTGCTACAATGTTCCTCAATCAATATTTCCTACCATGGTGTCAATGATGTAATAAAAGTCTAAACCTAAAATTGAAATGAACTTTCAGAAAAGGCAGATAGATAGATGCAGAAAAGGCATCTATCTCCTTCTTTATCAAAGACTCCATAAAATGAATGCTTTAAAACTCCTGATTTCTAGTGATATATACTGTATCACTTTTTAAAGTATCTTGTTTAAAGAAAAGGACAAAACAGAGTTCCTAGGACAACAAAAACAAGTACATATTTAAAAGACTGATTCTACCTATAGTCTTCAAGGACTGTTTTTAAAATTACATTTAAGATGTTGAATGTATCAATAATACTTTGATGACTGATTAAATGGAAGAAGGGGTTTATTCTCATGGCAAGTGAGTTTTTTTTGGAAGATATTCTTTACAAAATAAATTTCCAAATACAAGAGGAAACTTTGAGAAAATCATTTATTATATCTATCCAACACCCAGAGCAGTTGACTTCCCTTTACCATTCTAAAACTGAACAGTTGTTCTAAAACTGAACACTGGCTCCATCAGGCTGCTCTGTCACCGCAAAGAATTTTCAGGCTTGAAAATCCATGGCTGTTTGCTCACTTACTGAACACTTTGGGCCTTAGGAGAACTCAAGCTGCGAGAAAGTCAAATATCAAATATTTGATAATGGAGAAAAACATGACTTTTCTTGTGTGCATATCTTCAAATCCCAAACAGTGGGCAAAAAAACTCACACACGCCTAAAATAAAACCTCCTCTGAAAAGACACATTAAAAAAACAATCCCCAGACTATAAAACTACACTGTGTCCTTAACTAGAGACTTTTTGTACCCTTGTCATTTTAAGAAATGAAACTTAAAAATGCTTGCCTACAGTGGCAGCTCTGAGTTTATGGAATTCCTGCAAAAGCTGTGCTTAAATGTTTCAAAAACTCCTCCCAAGAAATATAAGCCATGAGTCATTAGCAACTCATACACTCATTTTGAATGACAAATATTTTAAGTGGTAATTCAAAAGCTGAAGAACCTTGTTTTTAATTTCCAGGTCCATTCAAGTCCTATTAAGTGTCAATAAGTGAGAAATATCTTAATTTGGCAAATGTTTATTATTTCACCTTTTGAAGATGAGCCCGTTTAATATAATGTTTGGGAAATTTGTGTATTGAAACAAAAGGATTTCCTTCCTTAAAAGGGGGTGTCCATTTATTTTTGTTATCTGTTGTCCTTCGAAAATGTTCATTCCTTCCTTCTTTTCTCCAATCCAACCAAAATGTGTAGGAAAAGCTATCTCTGTGTTAAAATGGATATAGACAGATACCGCTTTCATCTCTATCACATAGTAATAGTTGAGGTTTGTGCAGAAGATAGATATGAAGTGATCCCTTTACAAGAGTATAGTCCTGCAAGAAACTTTTTTTTACATATAAGGCAACAAGTCATTGTTAACAATTAATTTCTAATTACCTCTTAATGATTCTAATCGCTCAGTTAAATTGGGGGTTAAGAACTTATACTTTTATGATGGAGCCCAGTGGCCCATAAAGCACTGGGCACAAAGTGTCATAATCTTCCCCACTCCCTAATGTTTTTCTTTTAAAACAAATCAAAACAATAACTCAAAGCGCTCTTGTTATCTTGGGCTTTGCCCACAGGACAGCTGGTGTCACGCAGTACAATTTTTCAAACAGTCAGCTTGTACTTACAGCGCTTTACATCTGCTGCATCCACCAGTTTCCTGGGCTCCTTCGAATTTTCTGGTTTAGCAAACCTCCATTCCAGACATAGTTTTTGCTCCTGGAGGAGGACAAGAGAGGGTCTTAAGGGCTCCCGGCGGAGCCCGGCGCTGTTGGAAGCGGAGCGCGTCCGCTGGGGGAAGCCGGGCCGCGGGGACCGCCGCCTGGGCGCTGCTGCAGGCTCGGGCTGCCGAGCGACTGAGCGCACACGCTGGCCCCGGCGAGAAAACCGCCACACCGGACGGCAACAGGAAGGCTCCGAGTCGGAAGTGGCACTGGAGAGTTTCTACCTCGCCCCAAACTCGGAGCCATCAGCTCCCACCGGTCTGTTTAGCCAGCGCCTTGAGCCCCGCGCTCTTTCGTTCTCTAAACGGCAGCAGCTGATAGCATCTGAGAAGCCCAGACAAAGAAACAGCACCATCTCATCTCTCGGTTTGTTTGCGCAGCCTTGTAGGTCTGCCCGTGGAGCCTCGGGGCTTTTTTTTTTTGTTTTTGCAACGCAAACCACAGCTATTCTCTTGTCCTAACCTTATTGGTTTAAATGCAACAATTGAGAGGAGCCCTGCTCTCTCTGACTCAACCTTGCTGCTCCCAAAAAATTTATTATGTAAATGAACGCGCCCCCATGCTATCTGAATAAACAGCTGTGTGAGAATCAGGGGACACTGTCAACACACGTCTCTTGCTACAGCAGCTACCAATTACGAGCTTTGGGGAGTCGTTTCACGTTATCTTTCATAGTTTCCCAAAACTTGTTTTCAAGCCCTGAAACTTAGGGAATCGATACTTTAAAAAAATTTTTTTTTCCCTGAATGTAACAACCAACAGGTCTGGGGGAAAATGAAAACTAGCATGGCTATTTCCATTTTAAATAAGTAAAGGGAGAGAAAAAGCAAACGTGTAAGCCATCAATATCAGCTTAACAATGAAAGCCTGGATGTTAGCTCTGCAGTGATTTCTATAATGGCAAGTTTTACGGGAGCAATTTTTTTTTTTTTTTTTTTGGATATGAACCAGATACTATTTCAGTGTTGATATTTTAAAATGATTTGGGGGGAAAAGATTTATTTTATCTAGAACTCTTACAGTCTGTTCTTTTTAAGAAGAATTCTAACTAAATTCAATCTATGCATGCTAGTCTATAATGCTTACCTGGGTAGCTGAGCTATTCAGATTACAACTAAATTAAAGATTAAAATATTTACTTACTATCATGTTTTAGGCAAATAAATGACTTCAGTTATTAGATCAATGACTTAACCATTACATTGATTTCAAATATTTAAAGAAGGCATCACTTACATGGCTAATTATTATATTTGCCAGCCCTGTATCATAATTAAAATATAAATGTTTATTTTTGATACTAGTCACTCACCATAACCAATTTGGTACTTTAAAATGGAATCTTTATACCCTTTGGATTTTCCTTCAAAGTATCTGACAGTAATACTATTCTATGGGGTTAGTCTTTTTATTATTAATAATAAGCATCTTCTTCATTAAGGCTCCTGCCTTGGTATGAAAATCACAGTAACTTCTTAAATGATTTTATAATACGTTTCAGATCATCAACTCGTAAAACAAATAGACACAATTTTACCTTACCTTTACTTTGCTAATTTGTAAATGAAAGCACCGTTCTGATGCAAACAAAACAAAAAGCTTCTAATGACCAAAATTCAATATAGACTTTCCCCCCATCTCCCCCGCAAAAGGGTGCCAATGTAAATTCCTCAGAAAAGAACATTCTGTTAAACCTAACAGACAGCTTAAACTGCAAATTCACCTAGGATTTCCTTGCTGGTATGGTACCAGCAAGGAAACCTGGGCTAACCATCTTCCATATTTGGGAAACCAGGTCAAAAATCAGTTGATTGCTATTGGATCTGTTCATGCAGCTAAATAGAATTATGTTACCACCTACAGAACTTTCTTAGAACAGAAGTATTGGTTATTCAATATACTAAAGTATGTGTGCAGAAAAGAAAATACAGCCTGTAATGGAGGTCTCTAGCGCCGTGAGATAAAATACAATGATACGTCAATTCAATCTATGGGAGCGAACACCCGCACAATAACTGCTTTTGCTATTATATTTATTTCTAAGCTCCATAAAATACAAAATTTGAGGTGCTGGTTGGAGAATTCAACTGTGTTTGAAACTTTACATTAAGCTATTGTGCCCATGCTTCCCATAGTTTAAAATTTATTTTAGCTATAAAAAGATAAAATATTATTTTTCTGATCATGAAAGATTATACTGGCAAATCCAGAAGACCAACTATGAAGTCATCAGGAATATCATGTAAAGTATCTGACTTTTATACACAATTGCCTACATAGTAGTCAAATTTATCATATCACATTAGTTTTTATATTGAAATTCAATTATTTTTATTTGTATAACCAAATGAATCATTTTAAAATGATACATGTCATTATGAAGAAGACGATGAAAAGCATGACGACTGTAATGTGAGCACTAATTGATATGATATTGGTCATGCTGCGTAGTTATATAACAAAGAACTTAGTAATTGGCTACAAAAAATATGGATGTATACGATTTATTTTTTTTTTTTACCTTTCAAAAGTGTATGCCACTTTTAAATGCTTTCCTTTTCCTAAAGCAAAATCAGATGGCCTAAAAACAATTACATGCTTATCCATAAATTTTGTCTGGTTACTACTTCTGAATATCAAATATATAATAAATACCATATAACTCACACCGAAATAAGTTATCCTCTGATAAATAGCCAAAATGTTAGTCATTACTAAGAAGATCTAGTTGGTAATATACTGTTAACTTCCTATTTCTAAATTTTCACAACTATAATTTCATGACTTAACCATATACTTTAAGGACCAATGTGTTCACTAAACAAAGTCATACCCCTTACAACAGAACTTAGGAAAATTTGCTGAAAACCCACTATTAGTAAAAACAGATAGATAACAGTAGAAAACCTACTATCTGACATTTCCTAGAAAAATGTCAACACATAAACATTATGAATAGGAGTAAAAAAATTTCTAATATGACTTTACCCCACTAAAAAATAAATTTCATCTGGAAAAGGAAAACATTTGGAAAAGCCAGTTGTAACAAAATGTTTGAATATCCTCATAAGGATGATACCTTTCATAAATCTCCAAACAAGCTTTATCATATTGATATAGAGCAAACTATTTTCTGGTTATATAGATATTTGCTTGGTTATATAGAAGTCTGAAATGTTGACAGAAGTTGTTAGCTCTGTTCAATGAACAGAGAATATTAAATAAAAGCATGATTACAAGAATAAGCAAATATGCCTAATTTAAAAAGAAAAAATACAAGGGTCCATTAGAACAATTGAAAAGGTAAATTGGAACTTTTCTAAAACTACATGAATATAACAGTTGATTAATCCAATTAAATATAACAAACAGTGAGAAAGCAAAAAAGCTAAAAACATCTTCCCTTCCCTTTTTCCATTCCAGTAATGATAATAAAGTTCTTCAGTAGTTCTGCAGTTTTCAGCACAAGATAAACTCAGAAATTTTTTCTTCTATTTGTGTTTACTTTTAAATCAGTTTAGAATTAACCATGCATGTGATTTCCAAGTCTGATGCCAAGCATCTTTTACCTCTCTGTTTCTACCATTCTTTTACTTTATGAAGATTCTTATTCAACAATAATGGTACAGAAAGTTACATAATAGAATTAGCACTTAAAGATCAATGCTTTTTCTTCAAGAGTGTTGTCCTAGTTATTATTTCTTCCACATTCTTAAAATCAATAATACCTGGAAACAGTCAACATTTTGTGATTGAAACTGTTCAAAGTAGAACAGCAAATATTCCAAAATATTTGGTACTTCCAGAGCTTCTGCTTCCAGATAACTCTTTTTCTCATGGTCCATGCCATGGCTCCACATTTCTGGCTTTTAACAGAACCTTTGGAACACTGTCTGGATGGCTGACATTACCATCCTTGCTGGCATGCGGAGTGGTCACTTCCATGACCTACTCTTTCCCTGCTGGCACGAGACCTGCAATGAGGGCCCTGCTCCCAGTAGCCTTCTGCTGAAACACAACCAAGTAAAACATCCTCTATTTATTTTAAGAATGATATTAAATCTGCCAAACTGAATGTCTACCAGTATTTTGCTAAATGTTTCCCATTCAAACTCCAATATGAATAGCTTTTAACAGTGAATTTAAGGAGGCAATTACTAACTAATCACTGCACCATGGAAAATTATCGTAATAAAAATGAGAGTCTTTATACCAACACAATATGGAAATATAACCTATTTCCTGGCCCCCTAATAAGTACATTGGTTATTACATAAGAATAATAACCATTTATTTATGTAGGGTGAGAAACTTGCTATCTTATGTAGTAATGACTGCCTAGAGGATGTTTTTTTAAAAAATTATTATTCTTAATTAGAAAGTTTGAGCAGCACTTCTTGAAACTAATAATGATAACAGGGCAGCATTAGGTTTTTAAGATGAGAGAACAGGATGCTAGAGGTACTTCATCTAAAAGGAAAAAAAGACATACTGGGTTTTCTATTTTAAAATCAACTGATTTCCCAAAATGGCAGAGTTACTTCTTCTTCCTTCTGCCAAAAATATGTAAATAATTGGTCTTGGAAGCATATGCTTAATCTGAGCAATAACTCTTTTGCTTTCTCACATTATAAAATGGATTTCTGTTGACATGAAGCAACCTGGAAAACCCAGGTTGTCTCTTCCACTTTTTTTTTCTCTAAGCCATGGGCAAAACCAATCTTGTCAGCACCTCCCAATACCTTTAAGAGGATCTGGAAATTTGCTCTGTGTTTTCCAGGTTTCATGACAGCTGAGTTCACAGTTTTTAAATTCTTTGGAAATGATGACTGTCTCACAGAAGAAGGATGGGAATTGGTGCTTATTGAGTGCTACTACATGCCAGGCAGCAAGCTAGGCATTTTACATACATTCTCCATTCATTTTAACACATAGCTTAACAGCTGATCTGTATGAATCCTGTTTTGTTTTGTTTTTTTTAAATATGTTCCCCACCCCCCTCCCTGGCCTGGTCTCCCACTATTTGTTTTGGAATCTGCCTCCTTTCTCCAGCACCATCAAAGTTACCACTAAACAGCAGATGGAGCACTGGAACATCATTGTGTCCTAGCTGTATCATCAATTTTGGAGCAAGGTGACATCTAGTAAAGTTAATAAATCTAGAAAGGTGTGTGATATATTGGAATGGTATATTTAGTATAGAATAGACATCATCACTATACAATATCTGATAATATACAAACACATACTGCAAGTTAGTGTGCTGGTTCAAAAATTAAGTATATACATTAAATGGGCTTCCCAGGTGGGGCTAGGGATAAAGAACCAACCTGCCAATGCAGGAGATATAAAAGATGCAGGTTCAATCCCTGGGTCAGGAAGATCCCTAGAGAAGGGCATGGCAACCCACTCCAGTGTTCTTGTCTGGAGAATCCCATGGACAGAGGAGCCTGGTGGGCTACAGTCCTTGGGGTTGCAGAGACAGACAGGACGGAAACAACTCAGCACGCACGCACGCACATACATTAAATAGTCAATAGAGGCAAAAATGTGATGAATCCTTAAACGTGAAATTGCCAAATCAGGAGAGAGATTTTTTTCTCATTATTTATCAAAAAATGTGAATTATCTTCCTAAAGCAGGATTATAAATATTCCCAACTTTTTCTTTATAATAAAAAGAGCAGCTAAGGGTCTGATCTTAGTATGGGCCATTCTATCAATTTCTTCCTTTTTGTATTCCTTAATTTCATTTATCCAATGTTACAGTGCTTTGATCTTAATAACTATCATAAACATTTGATTTATTCATCAGGGAAATAATTACATTCAAAATGCACTCCAATTCTCCTTATGTATTTTGAGGTGTGGTTTAAGCGCTCAGAATCAAGAGACTTTCTTATTGTTACAAAGGATTTGCCAGAAAGGGACAAATAAAAAACCCCAAATCTAATAACTTATAGAAAAATTTTTCTTCCTTCAAACAGCATTAACTTTCCCCCCTCTCTAGTCTCCCAAATCGGAAAAGAAAAAAAAAAGAATAACCTCTAAAGCTGTTTTAGACAGAAGGTCAGAATTCAAAGGATCGGTAACTCAATCCACAGGGTGCTGCAATCACATTGCTATTGGAAACACAACCAGAAGCAGCATTCTTCTACATGTTTTTATTAAGCCATGTCAATAGGTATACAATCTGGAGGTTTCTCTCTACTGTAAAGATTCATACTTGCAGCCGATCAAGTTGCCTTGGCTTTTTTAATCTTACTTGAGAATGCTATAGATTAAGGAAAAACTAGTCTCTGCCTTACATGCTAAGGAAAACAATGGCTTTGGTTTGTTTGAATAGTGAGAGTACCTTGCTGTGGCCAAAAGGTGTAATAAAGCTTCAAGTATTTTAGTCTTTAGATGCTCATAATTAATAAGAATTCTTATTTCAGATGGCCTAATGTTGGGACTATTAGAGTGATTCTTTACATGTGTAGTTCATATTCTTTTAAAAAACAGAAGTCTGAAAACCTCGGCCGCTCCTCTCAGGGCTTCGTTTTAATATCACCAATGATTGGTTTACCTGAATTACAAAGTAAAACCAAATCCAGAGTCAGGGTTTTTTCCTGAAATCATATATTTTAAATGTGTATGATTCGTAAAAAACAATGCCCCAATTGATAGGGAATTACAGGCTAGTGTCTTGTTTTTTTAATCAATACGAGGAAAAACAAATAGTTAACCAAGAGGTCAGAGAGCCAGTAGAGGAGCTCTCAACCGCGTGGTTAGCATCGACAGCCCCTGCTGAAAGATCCGCAAAACCCCCATTAGCTCTGGCCTCCTGGGAGAACTGTTCACTTTTCTTCCTGTCCTTGCCTGAGAGGACTGCTCATCCCCACCAACGCCACGTGGCTGGAGAGGGCTACGGAGGAGGTGCAGGAGGACCAGGGCACAAAGCGGAAAACAAGAAAGAAGTTATTCGAGACAATAATTAGAAAGTCAGCTCTACCTTAGGCCTTTTGAAAAGAATGAGGGTCCATGACTTTGACATTCTAAAGAAGAAAAAAGGATACCATTTTTAGATGTGCAAATTTCATATGTTTTAAATTTACAGTACACTTACTTGTATGCTCATCTCTTTTGGGAGGCATGGCATTTGATCAATTTAAAAATTAAAAAAAAGAATGCCTTATCTCTCCACAAATACATCCGGTTCGGTTCAGTGCAGTCACTCAGTCCTGTCCCACTCTTTGTGACCCCATGAACCACAGCACGCCAGGCCCCCCTGTCCATCACCAACTCCCGGAGTCCATCCAAACCCATGTCCATCGAGTTGGTGATGCCATCCAACCATCTCATCCTCTGTCATCCCCTTCTCCTCCTGCTTTCAATCTTTCCCAGCATCAGGATCTTTTCAAATGAGTCAGCTCTTCGCATTAGGTGGCCAAAGTATTGGAGTTTCAGCTTCAACATCAGTCCTTCCAATGAACACCCAGGGCTGATCTCCTTCAGAATGGACTGGTTGGATCTCCTTGCAGTCCAAGGGACTCTCAAGGGTCTTCTCCAGCACCACAGTTCAAAATCATCAATTCTTTGGCGCTCAACTTTCTTCATAGTCCAACTCTCACATCCATACATAACCATTGGAAAAACCATAGCCTTGAATAGACGGACCTTTGTTGACAAAGTAATGTCTCTGCTTTTTAATATGCTGTCTAGGTTGGTCATAACTTTCCTTCCAAGGAGTAAGCATCTTTTAATTTCATAGCTGCAATCACCATCTGCAGTGATTTTGGAGCCCAGAAAAATACAGAAAAACAAATACATTAATTCATGATTAATTGTACTCCAATGCCGAATTTGCCTGTTATTCCAGGTATCTCTTGACTTCCTACTTTTGTATTCCAGTCCACTATAATGAAAAGGATATCTTTTTTGGGTGTTAGTTCTAGAAGGCTTTGTAGGTCTTCATAGAACCCTTCAACCTCAGCTTCTTCAGCATTACTGGTCGGAGCATAGACTTGGATTACATTCAGAAAACTAAGATCATGACATCTGGTCCCATCACTTCATGGCAAATAGATGGGGAAATAATGGAAACAGTGAGAGACTTTACTTTGGGGGGCTCCAAAATCACTAGATGGTGACTGCAGCCATGAAATTAAAAGATGCTCCTTGGAAGAAGAGCTATGGCCAACCTAGATAGCATATTAAAAAGCAGAGACATTACTTGGCCAACAAAGGTCTGTCTAGTCAAAGCTATGGTTTTTCTAGTAGTCACGTATGGATGTGAGAGTTGGACTATAAAGGAAGCTGAGCACTGAAGAATTGATGTTTTTGAACTGTGGCGTTGGAGAAGACTCTTGAGAGTCCCTTGGACTGCAAGGAGATCCAACCAGTCAATCCTAAAGGAAATCAGTCCTGAATGTTCATTGGAAGGACTAATGCTGAAGCTGAAACTCCAATTCTTTGGTCACCTAATGTGAAGAACTGACTCATTGGAAAAGACTCATTGGGAAAGACTGAAGGCAGGAGAAGAAGGGGACCACAGAGGATGAAATGGATGGCATCACGGACTCAATGAACA
Organism: Bubalus bubalis; assembly: GCF_019923935.1. Classification (NCBI taxonomy): domain Eukaryota; kingdom Metazoa; phylum Chordata; class Mammalia; order Artiodactyla; family Bovidae; genus Bubalus; species Bubalus bubalis. The sequence continues at coordinate 47,166,577 of NC_059171.1, read as the reverse complement.
TGAGTTTGAGTAAGCTCTGGGAGTTGGTTATGGACAGGGAGGCCTGGTGTGCTGTAATCCATGGGGTCGCAAAAAGTCGGACATGACTGAACCGACTGATGATTAATGCTGAAGACTATGTAAAAGAAGGAATCTACATCTCTAAGCTTTCTATTTACAGTTTGCCAAAATCATACCTATTACTAACCAATGAATGATCTGGATTTGAAAATAGATGTTTTAAATGAGTTATTTCACTTGAAGACCTTTGGGAAGGAACATATGATAACCTTGATTTCCTTCCCCTATCTTTCTGTCTTTTTGGATTTTATGTCTATTACTGCTCAAGGTTTAAATGCTTTTTTCCTTAAATGTGTAGAATTATTAAAATCTGTCTACAGTCAAGAGGGTACCACTCATTGCTGCTGCTGCTAAATCGCTTCAGTCGTGTCTGACTCTGTGCGACCCCACAGACGGCAGCTCACCAGGCTCCCCCGTTCCTGGGATTCTCCAGGCAAGAACACTGGAGTGGGTTGCCATTTCCTAGACTGAAACAAATACACAACAGATTCAAGTTTTAATTCTAGCTGTAGCACAGGTTTTTGTTTTGTTTTGTTTTGTTTTCTGTGCCCTTTGTATTATGCATACTCTCCATTTATAATCTGTAAATAGGCTAAACAAAAAAAAAGATGCAGAAAGGTTTCACACCTTTCCAAAATGGCATGGGGATAAAAGTGTTTATAGCTATGGAAAAGCTCTCATGGATAGTAAAATAGCAATAGAAGACTAAATTTTAGGGACTTCCCTTGTTGTCCAGTGGTTAAGACTTCTTGCTTCCAATGCAGAGGACATGGGTTTGATCCCTAGTCAAGGAATTAAAAACTTTCCAGGTTACTCACTGGTAAAGAATCTGCCTGCCAAGGCAGGAAACACAGGAGATGTGGGTTTGATCCCTGAGTTGAGAAGATCCCCTGGAGAAGGAAATGGCAACCCCCTCCGGTATTCTTGCCTGAAAATTCCATGGACAGAGGAAGCTGGCAGCTACAGTCCACAAGGTCTCAAAGAGTCAGACACAACTGAGCACACACACACACACACACACCCCACAGCCAGAAAATAAATAAAATTTCAAAATAATTAAATTACTTTTAAAAACTGAATTTCAAATCAGTTTAATTAAACAAGTATAGAAGGAGTGCCTGGACAGGGCATGGTTGTTTCCAGTTTTAGCACAGCTTGGTACACATAATCTGTACTCAGTAACTGTTACTCTAATTAATACAGGCATACTTGACTACTTGAGAGATTATGGCCGGGGGTTCGTGAGAGAAAAATAATTTCCCTAGCTTCTACGTTTTCCTTTATTTTCCTTGTTGTTGTTCTTTAGTCACTAAGTTGTGTCCAACTCTTTGCGAGCCCATGGACTGTAGCCCACCAGGCTTCTCTATCCATGCATGGATTTCCCAGGCAAGAATATTGGAGTGGGTTGTTATTTCCTTCTCCAGGGGATCTTCCTAATCCCAGGATTGGACCCACGTCTCCTGCATTGGCAACCAGATTCTTTGCCACCCAGTCACCAGCTGCTGCTAAGTCGTGTCCAACGTGGTGCGACCCCATAGACGGCAGCCCACCAGATTCCCCCGTCCCTGGGATTCTCCAGACAAGAACACTGGAGTGGGTTGCCATTCTCTTCTCCAATGTATGAAAGTGAAAGTGAAGTTGCTTAGTCGTGTCTGACTCTTAGCAACCCCATGGACTGCAGCCTACCAGGCTCCTTCATCCATGGGATTGTCCAGGCAAGAGTACCAGAGTGGGGTGCCATTGCATTCTCCGGAGAGCCCCTTTATTTTCCTTACATATTGTTATATTTGCCCTCACTGGCAACTCTAAAGTTGGACTGGGTGGGGATTATCATCTTAAGGGAGTTAATTTCATTCTCCTGTTTAAAACATACTTAAAATATTTTGTGGAACAAAATTCAGTCATGGAAAATGTGCTAGCAATTTGCCATCCTAATATTGTGGAATAACCAAACTGTATGAGTCTGAGTGAATTCCGGGAGTTGGTGATAGACAGGGAGACCTGGCGTGCTGCGATTCATGGGGTCGCAGAGTCGGACACGACTGAGCGACTGAACTGAACTGAAAGAAACTAGAAAATTAGAAGAGACCTGAAATCACTATATTCACCTGGTGTATATGTTTATGTGGGACAGGAAAATGGCATAAAAAGTTCAGGTTCAGTTTTTCAAAAGCTATCATACATTGATTTAAGTTACACCCATCATATTCCTCCTGAAATGCTCTGTTACTCTAACATCAGTTTATATTTCCCTTTTAATTTCTTAACCAGACTTCCCTACAGCCCAGTGGTTACAACTCTGAGCTTCCACTGCAAGGGGGCACGAGTTTGGTCCCTGGTTGGGGGAACTAAGATCCCAAACACCTCAAGGCATGGCCAGAAAATGAAGAAAAACATTTTTTTTCCAAAAATTTCTTAACCAAGAAAGACAAAAAAATAATTTTTAAAAAGTTTAAAGATATACATCTTTAAGCCTGTATCTTCTGCTTTTCAGAGATACCTCATTGTAGATGTATCCATAATGCTGTCATTTAAAAGATTTTCAGCTTTTAGGTTAGTTAGAAGTCTAATTAATGAAGCTAGTTTAAGCCATTCAGCAAATATTTTTCATGCATTTAGTATCTGCCAGGAACTGTGGGCACTGGGAAATGAAGCAAGTAAACAAGACAGACAGAATTCCCACTTATCATGGATGCCTAAAAGAGACTAAATAAATTAAAAGGTGACCAAATGAACATAAGCATTTATTTTTTGCCTTTCTCTATGAACCCCACTAGAGCAACAGTAAATAGATTTTTTTTTAAAGCATAAATCCCAAAGAACAAAGAGAGCAGGTAGTAAGAAGACAGTAACAAATGTCATGAGCAAAAAAACAGGCAGAACACTACTGACTGCTAACTGACTTAGCAGATCTGAGAAAGCTGAACCCGTGCTGGCCGTGCCTAAACACTAAGTGAGAGTGCAAGTCTCTCGTTCGAGTCCAAGTCTTTGCCACCCACAGACTACACAGTCCATGGAATTCTCCAGGCCAGAATACTGGAGTGGGTAGCGTCTTCCTTCTCCAGGGGATCTTCCCAACCCAGGGATCGAACCCAGGTCTCCCGCATAGCAGGCAGATTCCTTACCAGCTGAGCCACAAGGGAAGCCCAAGAACACTGGAGTGGGTAGCCTATCCCTTCTCAGCTATCAGGGAAGCCCAGTGAAGAGCAACCCAACTTACACTATCACTTTGGATTATCTATGTCTGATGAAATGTAGAAACCAAATGAACAGGAAAGCATGAGAGTGATGAGGCAAAAGCAAGCAAAACCAAAACAAACTCTCACTAAACTAAAATTCCCCTGAGAAATAAGATACTTCTACCATAAAACAAAATATGAAAATAATAATAATGATTTTTTTTAAAAAAAGGAACATCCAACAACGAAAAGATCCTTTAGAAATAAAACGTAGGATAACAGAAGTGTGTAATTCAATGACGTTTGAAAATAAAATTGAGAAAGTTTCCCAGAGAATACAGTACAAGACAGAAAATAGGAGAGAACAGAAAACATAATAAAATGAGGAGCTGTAAGAAGACCTAGTGGTCCAACATCCAAGGGTAAAATTTAAATAAATAATTCTAAAATATTCCCAGGGACATCAGTTTTCAGAGTTCAATGTATACCAAACAAAACAACTGAGAAAAACACACACCAACAGAAATTATTGAAAACTTTCAAAACACTAAGAAAGAGGGTATCCCCTAAAATCTTCTAGAGAGAAAAAATAGATCAAATGCAAAGCATGGGTCATGAATTCACATTTCTTAATTGGAACATGTATTTCTAGAAGGTAATAGAGAACTATTTCAAATCCCTTAAGGAAAAGTAACTCTCAACCTAGACTTTTATATCCTAACAAATTTTATATCAATAGGAAAATTGAAAACATTTAAGCTAAGTTAAGAATATTTGCTGATATGTCAAGTCTCAAAACTTTCTTTTCCAAATATTCTTTCTCAGGAAGCTAATAGAGGGTATGTTGCACTGAAATTTGGGAGCAAAGTTCTTTATGAAATAAGTAAGTGAAATAGGAGCGAGAAGTCTCTGGTCCCTAGTATTGATGAAAAGGAGAATTTCTAGGAGGATAGCTAGGAAACGTGAGTTCGATCCTCATGGATTGGTAAGATCCGCTAGAGAAGGCAATGGCAATGCACTCCAGTATTCTTGCCTGGGAAATCCCATGGACAGAGGAGCCTGGTGGGCTACAGTCCATGGGATTGCGAAGAGTTGGACATGACTTAGCAACTGAACATGCACACACATACAATTTTGATTAAAATAAAAAATGCTGCAGAAACATAGATATTTTCCTGCCCCTGTGTGTGCGTGTGTGTGTGTGTGCATGCATGCATGTGTGCATGAGTGCATATTGATTATTGACAAGAAGAAAAAAGTTCAGGTAAAATTTAGTAAAGAAGGACATGGGGGAAGTGGTGGGTGCTATGTTAGCCAGTCAAGGAAAGCCTCTTTGAGGAGGAGTCACTTGAGTTAAGACACAAATGATAAAAATGTGATAGACATGTACAGCCTTGGGGTAGGTGGGGAGGGGAGAGAAATATGGTCCACACAGAAGAAACAGCAAGTTCAAAGCAAACAGCTTGGCATATAAAAAGAGAAAAAGAAAGAACTGGAGGATAGAGAACATGAAGGAAAGAACAGGAGGAGAGCTGCTATGGAATACGGGGCATTGTAAGGTAGGTAAGAAGTTGGGATTTTATTCTAGGTATGATAGAAAGCTACTAGAGGAGTTTTTTGTTTTTTGTTTTTTGGTTTGCTTGCATCTACTTTGTTTTTGAGCAGAAAAGTGGCATGATCTGATTTTTATGTAAGAAAGGCCACGGTGGACAACAAGAGAGAGACAGAGGCAGGGAGGCATATGAGTCCAGGTGAGAAGTGGTGGTAATCTAGGCCAGGGTTTTATCAGGAGGTGAGATATAGTCAGATTTAGGGCATATTTTGGAACTAGAGCCAACAGAACTTGTAGAATGGATGTGGGTTTGAGAAATTAAGGATGACTCCAGTCTCCCCGCACAAACAGTAAACACCACTGATTTGACTTTCATCTCGATTCATTTCTTCTTTCTGCTTTCTTGCTCACACAATAACATGATCTAAACACAAAGAGCATGAATAATTAGAATCTAAATAGTTGAAAGTTAACTGAAAGTTTTTTCATGACTATCTAGTTGAGCTAGCCTACAAATCTCCCCCCGCCCCCCACCAGCCTCTTTTCCGTCACCCACACCCCAGGCTCACTCCTGTGTCTGTGTGTGTTTATGTTTCCCCACACTCACCAGCCTGATATTAGTGTCTTTATCCCTCTTTTCTACTTAGTCTATCTCTTATCCACTGCTGGCTTCTGTCATCATGGTAGCCTATTAATTTTACACCCCTATTCAACGTGCATGTTAAGTCACTTCAGTCATGACCAATTCTTTGGAAACTTATGGACTGCAGCCCGCCAGGGTCTTCTGTCCATGGGATTCTCCAGGCAAGAATACTGGAGTGGGTTGCCATGCCTTCCTCCAGGGGATCTTCCCAACCCAGATATCGAACCCACATCTCCTGCATCTCCTGCATTGGCAGGCAGGTTCTTTACCACCAACGCCAGCTGGGAAGCGCCCCCTAATTCAACACATATCTCCAAAAAAAACTAATTCTGGGCTTGGCAAATGGGGCACTAACAAGGACGATGCAAGCAGAGTCTTGAATTCAGCTTGCACCTTGGAGCTTATCCTCTGAGAATGGTTACTCTTTGAATCTAGTCATCATGTAAAAATCCCAAGCCAGCCATGTGGTAGAAGAGGAATCTTGGTCTACCAACCATCTCACCAAGGTTCTGGACATGAGGTTTGAATCCCTTTAGAACATGGAACGAGGTCGTTCCCTTAACCAAAATCATTAAATGGTCTTAGTCATAAAAAAGAATGAAATAATGCCATTTGCAGTAACATAGATGGACCTAGAGATGATCATACTAAGTGAAATAGGTTACCCAGAGAAAGACAATTATATGATGTCTCTTATATGTGGAATCTAAAAAAATGACACAAATTAACCTATTAGAAAACAAAAACAGACATAGAAAACGAACGTGGTTACCAAAGGGGAAGATGGAAGGAAGGGATAAATCAGGAGTTTAGGATTAACAGACACAAATTATATATAAAATGGACAAACAATAATGATCTACTGAATAGTGCTCAGTCCCTCAGTCGTGTCCAACTCTTTGTGGCCCTATGGACTGTAGCTTGCCAGGCTCCTCTGTCCATGGAATTTTCCAGGCAAAAATACTGGAGGGGGTTGTATAGTACAGGGAACTGTGTTTAATCTCTTATAATAATTTATAACGGAAAAGAATCTGAAAAAATATATATGTAAAAAAGAATATATATATATATATATATAAATCATTGAATGGTCAATAATCAAGAACTAGTAACCTTACCTGGTATTCTCTTGGGATTTGGTAAGATCATATAACTCCAGGAATATACAGAAATATATTTAGTAAGGAAATATATGGGTTATATTTTATAATAAAAATGTAAAATGTGAAGATATGAATGAAGAAATCAGAGGCTTTTACTGTTAACATTTAAAGTTTGAGGACCAATGAAGTAATGTATCTTATAATCATTGGGTTGTTCTGCATATGCTTCATCAATTTTTTAGAGATATTGAAAACCTTTACTATATCTTGAAATCACAGACTTATAATCACAATTTAAAATGACTAAAGGAATTTCATTAACTGAATGGAGTTAATGTTTAAAGAAGATTCAATTGATTAAACAAATAAGTGAAAGTAATTTTTTTTTTTATTTGGGAAAAATAACCAGATTTAAAGGTAAAAGAAGTTCTATAAATTGACTTTTTAAGCTTTGGCCTAAACAACTACTTAAGAAAACAGAAGTGAATATGTGAATTCCTTTCTATATATAAAAGTCTTCTTCAAGCATGAAAACTCATCCCAGTATGGAAAAGAGAAGGCAGCAAAGAATTCCTGGGTCTTCAGTGGGGACACAAAAGTTTCGAGAATCTTGATCAACTAGGTAAGGGCCTTTTGTGAAAATGAGGAAGACACAAGTGGGTCACTTGAGCCTGGAGAGCAGTGTAGAGACCAAGGACTTGAAGAATAAGGACAAGCATGGTACTGGACTGGACCAGATAGGACCAGCCAAACATGTGCCAGCTACCAGGCCGGGTGCACAGCAACCCAAGAAGGTGAGGACACATCCATGTGAGCCATAGACAACACCTGGCATAGCACGTATACCAGAGGTGAAACAGCTACACCTACCCCCAGAGATTAAAACTGAACCCATAGAACAGCTTGCAAGGCTCTGCATAATCTAGACACTGCCCACCTTTCCAATGTGGTGCCAGGATGACTCGCTTGCCTTTTCTGCTCTAGCCTTAGCCTGTCATACACACTTCTCCTCAAGGTGCATGCCTTTACTCATATTGTTCCCATCATTTGAAATGTCCATGGAATCTCCAGTTAGATACTAATTAAAAACAAGCAAATTAGGTCCATAATAGCCGCAAAGAGTCGGACATGACTGAGTGAGTGAACAACAGACCTCCAAGTAAGTTTCAGTGAGAACAAAAACAGAAGAGAGCCTTTAGCACTTCCTGTCTCTGCATTTCTTAGCACTTTCCTAATTTCACTTTGTACCTAGTCTAACAGGCAAGCTCAAGTCTTCTCCATGCCAACAATGATGTAAAACTGCCCTTAACTTCTTTGCACTCATCTGGAAACTGGGTCCATGAGAAGGTTGGGAAACTGGAAGAAAGAGGAAAGAATGGACTATAATCAGGGGCTAGGTTGAAACCTGGGACAAGGCACACACAAGCACTTTGTATACACAATACGAGCAATGACTTAGAAACAAGTGGTTTGGTAAAGTTTTGGGGTTTTTTAAGACAGTGAAAAGTTAGAATTTACTTTTACCAAGGCTAAGGTAACCATCTTTTTAAAAATATATCCTATGGTATTATCTTTAAAGCCAGAGTTCTATAGATGCGAGTGCCAATCCTGTAAACATGCCTTAGTGCTTTGCTTCTAAAATTGCTTTGAAGATTTCCTCCCTTCTGTTTCTCTTAGAGGAGTCTAACGATACTTCAACATACTCTCCGCCTCAAACACTTCCTCCCATGTACAAGCTCACGCATACCTAAACACACACATGCACTGCCCCCTTTTCCCCCCACTACCCCCCTGCCATCACATGCACTCTGGTGAGCAGACACCGTTTATAATTGTCCTCCCTCTGTGTGTCATTTGGGATTTACTGGTATTTTCGTTAACAGGTTGATTCTAGGCTCTTGTAATATAAAAAGCACTTTGTATACACAACATGGGCACAGATCCAGAGTAATGTCTTTAAAGCCTGGGGCACTTTAAAATTTGTTTTACATCAAGCTAATCATGTTATGAATCTGCATTTTCATTATACATCATAACCATCCTTATTTTTCCTAATGACATACAAGATGAGAAGAAACAGAACGCATATGTTAAGGCTACCGTCTGATCTCCCATTTGTTAGAGTAAAACTAGACATTTTAGTAGAACCGCAGATGAATTACATAATATTTATGAAGGGATCTTATAATAAAAGTGAAGAAATCAAAACCAGATGAAAGCAGATAAAAGCTTTATTTTCGTAATTAAAATTATATTATACTGAATTGAACAAGTACTTACACAGTGGTAACGAATTACTGTGTAGAATATCATGTTACTTTGCATGACAAGTTGCTAAAATATACACAAATTTGTGACATAAAAAATATCTCAAGGTTTCCTACCTTCACAGACAGAAATTAAATTAAAACGATCAAGTATCCCAACTGTTGGCCAAATGGTTAAAGTTATATTAGAGGTAAAGTATCCACCTTAAATAGTTAAGTATATTAAATTTAATTTTATATTCACTGCACATGTATTTCAGCACACAATATTATTTTATACTACAAAGATTTCCTTCTAATTTTTTAAAGTTGCAATTTGTCTCCTTAAAAGGTATGCATTAATAGGAAACAGATAAGCCATGTTTATGTTTTAAAGGGCCTGGCCTTTTCTCATTGACTAATAAAGGATATATACGCTTGTTTCTTAAATTACTACCCAAAATAAAGCAGAGATGGTGATAAACTAGGAATCTACATAGCATAGACAGTCAGACTAGATATAGACAAGACGATGTATCCACAAGTTCACCTCAGAGGATTCTATGACTGAGTGGCTCACACTATCTAATTCAGCAATTCTGTGCTTCAATCTCTGTGCTAGGTCACAGCGTAGAATAAACCAACAGCTCATAGAAAGCATGTACATTTCTAGGCTCTTAATAAAATTCTATAATGAAGGAATAACTTAAGTTTTAGGATCATAGCAGTATAAAATTTGCATCAGTCCACATTTTACAAGAATGGCAGAACAAAATGGATGTGGCATGTCAGACCAATGTGAATAAGAAATCATAATCTTAAAAAAATTGAGGGGCTTTCCTGGAAGTCCAGTGGTTAAAAACCTGCCTGCCAATGCAGGGGACATGGTATCGATCCTGGTTTGGGAGGATCCCACATGCTGTGGAGCAACAAAGCCTGTGCACCACAACCACTGAAGCCCATGCTTAGAGCCTGTGCTTCGCAACGAGAAGCCACCTCAGCAAGAAGCCCACACACCACAACTAGAGAAAGCCCAAGCACAGCAACAAAGACTCAGCGCAGTCAAAAAAATAAATGAAAAAAAGAATTTCTAATGTCCTAATTTTGCAGGGAGGTGCACCTTGGCTTAAGGAACTTTTTTCCCCATTGGTCAGTTAAATGAATACATGATATCCGTGTGCGTGTTAGTCACTTAGTCGTGTCCAACTCTTTGTGACCCCATGGACTGTAGCCTGCCAGGCTCCTCTCTCCATGGGATTCTCCAGGCAAGAATACTGGAGTGGAAGATCCAGGGGATCTTCCTGACCCAGGGATCGAAGCCGGGTCTCCTGCATTATAGGAAGATTCTTTACCATCTGAGCTATAGGGAAGTCCATATGATAGTCATGCTGCTGCTGCTAAGTCACTTCAGTCGTGTCCGACTCTGTGCAACCCCACAGACAGCAGCCTACCAGGTTCCCCTGTCCCTGGGATTCTCCAGGCAAGAACACTGGAGTGGGTTGCCATTTCCTTCTCCAGTGCATGAAAGTGAAAAGTGAAAGTGAAGTAGCTCAGTCGTGTCCGACTCTTAGCGACCCCATGGACTGCAGCCCACCAGGCTCCTCTGTCCATGGGATTTTCCAGGCAAGAGTACTGGAGTGGGGTGCCATTGCCTTCTCCGTATGATATTCATAGTTACACTGTTTTCTAAGATTACCATTTAAAAAAATATATAATTGGAGAATAATTGCTTTATAATGTGTTGGTTTCTGCCATACAACAATGTGAAGCAGCCATAAGTACACATATATCCCCTCCCTCTTGAACCTCCCACCCACCCCCCACCTCATCCCATCCCCCCACCCCATTCCATCCTTCTAGGTTGTTACAGAGCACCAAGCTGCACTCCCACTGTTTTAGATTACCTTTTTTAATACCAATTTTAAAATATTATATCATTTAAGAAAATGCAAATTAAAATGACATAACATTTTATTCTCAGCTCAACTATAATTAAAAATTTTGACAACTCTAAATGTTGGTGACGTTGAAGCAACAGGAATTCTTATCCACTACTTTTAGGAGTTCAGTTCAGTTTAGTCACTCAGTTGTGTCCGACTCTTTGCAACCCCATGGACTGCAGCATGCCAGGCTTCCCTGTCCATCACCAACTCTCAAACCTTGCTCAAATTCATGTCCATAGAGTCAGTGATGCCATCCAACCATCACATCCTCTGTCATCCCCTTTTCCTCCCACCTTCAATCTTTCCCACCATCAGGGTCTTTTCCAATGAGTCAGTTCTTCGCATCAGGCAGTCAAAGTATTGGAGCTTCAGCTTCAACATCAGTCCTTTCAATGAACCTTCATTCAGGACTGATCTCCTTTAGGATGGACTGGTTAGATCTCCTTGTAGTCCAAGGGACTCTCAACAGTCTTCTCTAACACCACAGTTCAAAAGCATCAATTCTTCGGTGCTCAGCTTTCTTTATGGTCCAGCTCTCACATCCATACAAGATTACTGAAAAAACCATAGCTTTGACTAGACAGACCTTTGTTGGTAAAGTAATGTCTCTGCTTTTTAATATGCTGTCTAGGTTGGTCACAGTTTTTCTTCCAAGGAGCAGCGTCTTTTAATTTCATGGCTGCAGTCACCATCTGCAGTGATTTTGAAGCCCCCAAAAATAAAGTCTGTCACTGTTCCCCATTGTTTCCCCCTCTATTTGCCATGAAGTGATGGGACATGATGCCATGATCTTAGTTTTCTGAATGGTGAGTTTTAAGCCAACTTTTTTTCATCAAGAGGTTCTTTAGTTCTTCTTCGCTTTCTGCCATAAGGGTGGGGTCATCTACATATCTGAGGTTATTGATATTTCTCTTGGCAATCTTGATTCCAGCTTGTGCTTCATCCAGCCTGGCATTTCTCATGATGTACTCGGCATGTAAGTTAAATAAGCAGGGTGACTATACAGCTTTGATGTACTCCTTTCCCTATTTGGAACCAGTCTGTTGTTCCACGTCCAGATCTAACTGTTGCTTCTTGACCTGCATACAGATTTCTCAGGAGGCAGGTCAGGTGGTCTGGTAGTCCCATCTCTTGAAGAATTTTCCACAGTTTGTTGTGATCCACACAATGAAAGGCTTTGGCGTAGTCAATAAAGCAGTAGAAGATGTTTTTCTGGAACTCTTGCTTTTTTGATGATCCAATGGATGTTGGCAATTTGATCTCTGGAAAAGTATATCAATTTTGCAAAAGAAAAAAAATACCCTCACAACTAGCAATTTCATTTCTAGGTATATTTCCTAGAGAAACTCCTATACATGAGCACTAAGAAAAATACACCAAAATATCTACTACAACATTGTTTCATATAGTGAAATACTTAAAAAATATGTATTCCTGCTTACCTGGTGGCTCAGATGATACAGACTCTGCCTGCAGTGTGGGAGACCCGGGTTTGATCCATGGGTTGGGAAGATCCCTTGGAGTATGGAATGGCTACCTATTCTAGTATACTTGCCCGGAGAATCCCTTGGACAGAGAAGCCTAGTGGGGCTACAGTCTATGGGGTCACAAAGAATCAGACACAACTGAATGACTAACACACACATACACTTAAAACAGTAAATCAAGTTTAAGGATGATAATAGACTACTTTTTTTTTTTAAGTTTTAAAACTGGCAATAACAAAAATTGCCTATAGATACACATTTGCAGTAAAACTATAAGGACATGAGTGGGAATGATGAACACCAAATTCAGAATAGTAATCACCTCTGGGAAGAAAGGTAGGAGATAGAAAATGAAGAAAATGAACCAGAGCATTCATTGCCTTCTTTAATGTTTCATATCTTAAAAAAGAGTAATGACATTTGAACAAGACAATACAAAAATATTTCATTTTGGCCATCTGGGTAGATGTACACAGGTATTAATTATATTATTATTTCTAATTTTCTGTATTTATAAATATTTCCAAGTTTAAGAACAAAACAATGACCTCTCCATCCTAATAAACATGACTAGATCATTTGTTGGGCTTCCCAGGTGGCTCAGATGGTAAAGAATTTGCCTGTAATGCAGAAGACTGGGGTTTGATCTCTGGGTCAGGCAGATCCCCTGGAGAAGGAAATGGCAACCCACTCCAGCATTCTTGCCTGGAGCATCCTGTGGACAGAGGAGACTGACAGGCTACAGTCCATAGGGTCACAAAGAACCAGACACGACTGAAGTGACTTCGTGCACAGACCATTTGTTACTATGCGCATTCACTTTATAAAGTCCCTGTATCTCAGAGATAGCAACTATAATTTTAAGTATTTTCCACTTCATAATCTCCTCTAGATCTTTAGGAGGGCATCGAACTTCCCAACCTCACTAAGAGACAAGTTTAGACCTCTGATGATACATTATCTAGTAAGGTAATTGGTTGTTTTCAAGTTTTCATTATCAGCCTGCACATATTTTAAGTTGGTGTGTCTATTCCATATTGAACATTTTTAGGAAAGTGTATTTGAAGAGCTTAACTTCTCCATACAGATTTCTTCTTTTCTATGCACTGTAAGATTCAGTGGGGCTAACTTATCCCTTAGCAGGTCCCACTGTTCATTCACAGTGGGACTTTTCATCCTTAGGACCTGCCTCAGGCGGTGTCTACCCTGGGTTGCCTTCTCTGACTAACTGAGGCCAGGTAGGGCTTCCTTCCTGGAATTTCCTTTGTTCCCACAATTATCTGGATTGGGAGATTTTTCACCCTGCTGTCTGGTAGATAATTCTACCTCCTCTCCTGAAAAACAGGCTTCCACAAAAGCCGCAAAATAAATTCTGCTTTTACCTTTTCAAGATCTTCTTGCAGTCCTATATTTACATGATAAGTATCTCCTGAAAGAATAAATGAACAAAAGAAGCTGTGAAAACACCAGTATCTATCTGTCTCTACTAGTATTATTCTTTAGCCAGTACTTTTGTGTCTTAAAAAGGTGAAAGGCAAAATCAACTTTGAATCCATCTCTTAGGAAATGTCAGTGCTCCCTGGAGGGAAAAATACAACTTATTCTTGAATCCAAGTTTTGAGTCTGAGGGCATATAGTTTTCAGTGTTTTGACCTGATAATGAATAGTTCTCAGAACAGCACTATTTTAAAGTGACATAGCAATTTTTAAGTAAATATTAACTACTCCTGTACCAAATTGGGATGAGTAGATCCTCAAAGATATAGAATATTAAAATATGATCTGAAAGATGTTTCTAACTTACTGTTAATAATTGAAGAATGAAGCTAATGGCTTTCTGGGCATAATGTTAGCCTGTATTTTCTAATAAAGACATAAATTTTGAATTACTATTTAATTAAAATGAATGACTAGAAACATTCTGGAGGAGTCAGACCAGTCATCAAGCAGATGAGCCCAGGATTCAATATAACAGAACACCCTCTAACCCTAAGAGAATGCAGGTCAATCTCAAAAGGTTAGGCATCATAAGACAGGAATTGATAGAAATGTAGGTACAGAGGGAGAAAAGTTAAGAAAAGATCCTCAAAAATATCTTATGGGGGGTTGGGGAGAGAAGGGATAAATTGGGAGATTGGGATTTACATATACATACTGCTATATATAAAGCAGATAACTAATAAGGACCTACTGTATAGCACAGGGAACTCTTCTCAATATTCTTTAATGATCTATATGAAAAAAGACTCTAAGAAAGAGTGTATATATACATACATGCGTGCATGCTCAGTCACTTCAGTCGTGTCAAACTCTTTGTAACCCCATGGACTATATCCCACCAGGCTCCTCTGTGACGGGATTTCCAGGCAAGAAAACTGGAGCGGGTTGCATTTCCTTCTCCTTGCCAACTGAGGGATCAAACCTGTGTCTTCTGCATTACAGGCAGATTCTTTACCACTAAGCCACCAGGGAGGCCCATATACATATGTGCATATATATAGATATAAAACTCATTCACTTTGCTGTACAGCAGAAACTAACACAACATTATAAATCAACTATACTTCAATACAAATTTTTAAAAAGTTACCTGTTACAGTAGCTACTAATTATACAGCAAGACCTTAACTTTATATATGCTTTATTTTATTCAAAGAGTAATCTTATTAGAGGCCACAGCAATCCTGAGATTATAAAGATGAAGTAACATGCCTGTTCTACAGATGAGGAAACGGAGGCTCAGGGAGGCTAAAGATAAAGAAGGAGAGTCAGAACTGACCCTTAAACCCAATATTTTTTACATTTAATCCAGTCTCTTTTCAAAATGTGGTAGTCATTCTTCCTCAGCTAATTCTCCTCCACTTACAAAATAGTGCTTCTAAGCATTCTAATAAATAGTTGAGGTGGAATTTAGAAAAATTTGAAACTCTTCTATAACTGGATAATATCAGTTAGGGTTACACTTAGTTGTACGGTTTATTTCTGATTGCATAAATATTCATAGGGAAACACCTAAGAGGAATATTCAAAGCACTGAGCAATGTAGTTCTTATTACATTAACAAAGATCAGATGGATAAATTCCCATTTAATGCTTTGAAGATCTGTCTCTGACATTTTACCATTTAGATAGCTGTAAAGCATACTCCTGATTGTTATGGGTTTGTAGTAAAAAAATATGCTTAACTGTACTAATCACTCTGATACCACTTAGAAAGATGTTTCTGTCTTCCAGTAATGCTAATACTCTCCATTAAGTCAAATTATTCCATCACACTTCTTCAGTTTCTTTAATTTCACCATTTCCTGAATCTGAGTCTCAAAAATCTTAAACTCCCATTCATCTAAGATCAACAGTGTCTCCAAGACTAGGGTCAACAGTAATGATGTAGGTGACAAGCTGCAATGCCTTCAGGAATCAGTATGCGTGAACGAAAAATGGGGAGGGGGCAGGGCTCAGTGTAGTGCAAGCTCTCATGAATGGGTCATTTGTCATTCAAACCAAATGGATTGGTGTCATGCAGGAGTATGGATTTACTATTACTGGATCTTCTGAGTGTTTGAGAGAAGCCAGAGAGCCATATCTTTTTCATAAGAAAGTTTCTAATCTTTAAATGTTACTATTAAAAATCACTTTTTAAACAGTGTATGGACCAACTTAATCTAAAGCAATCAGCATTTGTAAGCCTTGAGTTTACAATTGCTGGACTCAGAACATGCAGAATGGTGGACCCAAAGTCAGATTACAGTAGGAAAGACTGTCTTCTTTCAGCGGTTACAGTCCAATTCCTAGGCAAATTTAGGGAAAAAAAGT
The DNA here is from genome assembly GCF_019923935.1 of Bubalus bubalis. Taxonomy (NCBI): domain Eukaryota; kingdom Metazoa; phylum Chordata; class Mammalia; order Artiodactyla; family Bovidae; genus Bubalus; species Bubalus bubalis. The sequence goes on along the minus strand of NC_059171.1, from coordinate 47,150,551 downwards.
AGGGTGATGTAAAGATAACTAGAATGTTAGAGAGCTACAGAATGAACATGGAGAAAGAAATTGTTTGCTCATGTCAACATAAGTGAATATTGATGAGAAGTCAAGAATAAGGAACTTTATAAAGGAAGAGCTATAACCTTCTATTTTATGACAATCTGATACAAAGACTCAAAAAATAACTGGAAACAATTTTTCATTCTGAATCAAACTACTTTTATCATCCTATTGAGTAAAGGCTTTGGGAAATGGTTTTAGACATAGATTTTATTATGTAGATAGGGATTAGTTCAATTCACGTCAATAAACATCTTATGGTCCCTCATGTGGGCTAAACTGTACCCAGTGGTGAGAATACAGATGAATGAGATACTTTCCTGCCCTCACAAAGCTCATCATCCAATAGGCAATCATAGCACATGATGTGACAGATTTATGTGAAGGCTTCTAGGGGGGTATAGGAAAAGATTAGGGAGCACTGAATAGGTAGATTGTGAAAATCAGTAGTGACTTACTTCAAGTGATCATGGAACTACATACTGAAGAACAAATGGAAGTCATTCAGGTAAACTGGCAATGGCAAACAAAACAGCATTTGCAAAGGGATGGAACACAGAAGTATATGGTGTCTTTATCAGTGTACAAGCAGAAAGTCATTGACAACATTAAAGAGAAGTGAACTTTGCCATCTATTTTAGATAGATAATATGGTGGACTTTGTAAAGGATAGAATGAAGAGAGACAAATATAGGGTAGAAACACCACTAAAGAGATCAAAGTTGTAGTCCAGTTGAGGGATAAGGACCTAGACTAGAGAAAAGAAGATGTAAAGGCTTTTGAGAGAAAAGGGAGAGATCTGAAAAATACTGGGAGGATATATTATTGGAACTGAATAATTTATGTGAGGGAAGTAATGCCAGTGATTCATGAACTTCTGCTTTCAGATCATAATGTAGATAGTGGTTGTGGAATCAAGAGGAACAGTTGTCAGGGAAGATAATAGTAATACTTTCAGTTTGGATGCTCTTAAGTTAGAGGTGCTTATGGGATATTCAGGTGGAGATTTTCAGTTCTAAATCTTGGGGCTAGGACGTGAGCTGGAAATATACTTTTGAGAACTCTTAGAAGACAAGTGGTGGTTAAAGCATGAGAACAGTAGAGAACGTTTAGGTAGGGTAAGTGTGCAATGAGAAGAACATAGACGCCTAGGACAGCAGTGTAACTTAACAGACAACGAATCATCAGAAAAGCACAGATAGAATACGTGAAAAGGCTTCAAGAAGTGAAGAAGTAGTATTGTACAACTAGTACATGCCAGGAACGGTGCTAAACCTGTACAAAGTGTCCATATTCCCAGAAGTTATGATTAAACTGTACTTATCAAGAAAACTGAACTATCCCAAAAGGTAAAATATCTTGCTCAAGTTCACTCTGGAATTACGACACCTGTGATTCAAACCTAGTCCTGCCCCATTTCAAAGACTGAACAATTTCTACTGCATCAAGTTGCCAGGGATCTTCAAGGTCAAACAACAAAATGGTCAAGGATGGAAAGTGCCCAGAATCAGCAATATGAAGACTGGTGGTAATCATAGCTGGAATCCCTTAGCATTTGGAAGGACTGGCAAGTCAAGAAATGGATTTAGGAAATACATACAACTGTTGTAAAAAAGCTTGGCTGTATTGGTAGGAAAAAGAAAACAGAGGGGGACATGAGTTAGATAGTGAGGGTAACCATAGTTATTCAATTGTCTGTTAAGACAATTGTTTACAAGATATTCACTATTATGATGACTAATGTATCATTTAATAGAGAGAGAGATGGTGAAAGGACCTTTCTGGAAGGGTGACTGTACCGATCATCTCTATCTAGCTTCAGTCCCAGCTGCATAGGGATAAGAACCAGAGATATTGATGATACTGTCTAATCTTCTAATTAATGCCACATGAAATAAACAAAAATACAGAGCTCCTATGACATTCTGATGCTGAAGCCCTATCACACATGTTTGAGAAGAGAAAATTGAGCAGGTCTTTCTTGGCACTGTAGTTTAGATCAGAGGAAGTATATTTTAATAAGTCCGAGAATTGTAGTCAGAATCATCTTGGAAATGAACTGAATTATGTAAATCCAGTCTTATGTAGACTGGCCCTGGTTATCAAACATCATGCTGGCAACTTCACAGCATCCAGCTAGTTCCTGGGGATCTGGGGAGGCAGCCAGTTCCTATACACAAGCCCCTCTGTAGACGAAAAGATGTAGAGTATTCCTTTTCTGGGCTCCCCTCACCCTCAGAACCAGGATGCCTGCCAATCTGGTTCACCTCAAGACTTTACCAAAACAATTAAGAAACAAAAACAGCAACCAAAAAACAATTTTTTTTAAAGGAAGAGAGGAAAAACAACAAAGTTTCTCCTACCTCCCCTCCCCAGAAATACATTTCTGCCAGGAAACTCTCATGATCTTTTCATTCTAATGGCTTCCCCAATGGCTCGGGGGTAAAGAATCTGCCTGCAATGCAGGAAACACAGGAGACTTTCGTCTGATGCTGGGAAAGATTGAAGGCAAAAGGAGAAGAGGGCAGCAGAGGATGAGATGGTTAGATAGCATCATTGACTCAGTGGACATGAATCTGAGCAAACTCCAGGATACAGTGAAGAACAGGGAAGCCTGGCATGCTGCAGTCCATGATGTCGCAAAGAGTCAGACATGACTTCGTGACTGAACAACAACAAGGTGAGAATAGGGTGGGGAGGAGTAATTTCCAGTTGAAATAAACAATTTCATCCAAAATAGCAACAAAAATAACATAACAAAGAACAAATTTAACACAAAAGATATGGAGCTTTATAATGAAAACAATATATTATTATTAAATGTTATAGACCAAACACAAGAGTTAAACATAACATGCTCAAAGATGGGAAGACCTAATTTTCTAAATTAAAAAAATTTTTAATGCTAACATATACAATAATATATCTTTCCATAAGATGTTATGAGAAACCTGAACAAAATTTTTGAGCAAACCAATAATTCAAAGCAAGGCATCTTGAATGGGAGTAATGGCCCAGGTAAAATTACTTTAGAATTCACATGAAATTTTACAATGTTCAAGAATATCCCTCAAAATTTTGAACTGAAGACTAAAACAGGACTTGACTTCACAGATAACAAAAGTTACTATCAGATTACTTTAATTAAAACAGTGAGCATTTTGGCTTAGGAATAAACTCAGAAATTAGGGAAACAGAAAGGGAAGAATAAATCCAAGTATAAATGGATATTAATTTATGATAAAAGTGACATTTCAATTCAGTGGAGAAGTAGAGTTTACTTGATAAACAGTGCAAGTACAGTTGGCTAAGGGAAAAAGTACAATTTTGCTTGCATACTACACAAAAATTAACCGCAGATGGATTAACAATTCAAGTATAAATTATTTTATTAATTAATTAAAAAATAAAACTAGGATACCAATTGTACATCTTTTGACTCAGTACGATTTTCCTATGCAAAATAGGAAACTCAAAAACTATAAAGGAAAAGATGAGCATAATTAGTACATAAAGGTTTTAACTTATTGCATGGCAAAAGACAGTATAACTAAAGTCAAAAGGTAACAGACTGGGAAAATGTTGAACAGAAATTGGGTTAATAATTCTAAATAATTCTAAATAATTGGGTTAAAAATTCTAATCAAAATGCCACATTTGATTAGAAAACGACAAACAATCCAATGAAAAATCATTCAAAGAATATGAGCGGGCAATTGGCAGAGAAGGGAATCCAAATGGCCAATAAACTTATGAAAAGAAATGTATTATTACTGGCAAACCAAAGAAATTGGGGGGAAAATGGGTGTGCAAGGTGTAATAAACAGTGCTAGCAGAGTTGTGAAGAAATGGAAATTCACATGTGATGAAGTTGGGATTTAAAAAAAAAATGCCACAACATCTTGGAAACATGAACTGGTACTATTTATTAAAACTAGCTCTGAAGCTTGCAGATGCTATGGCCAGCAATTCCACGTCTGAAAATATATTCTATTGAAAAAAGAGAACTTCTGTTGCATCATTTTGGTAAAGGCAAAAATGGAATCTACTTGATCATCTATTTGATCATTAGAGGAATAAATGAATATATCATAGACATTAAGAAAATCGCATGCTGCTTCTAAAAAGAGTAAGATGGAGCTATACCTATAAACCTGAAGGGATATGCGTTTTTAAGTCAGAGTAACGTGCATAGTATACCATTTTTTTAATAAAAAACAGAAACTAATAAACAATATATATATTTAGAAGGGGATGGAGAAAGTTAAGAAAGTATGCAACCCAAGGTGTCAGCGACAGGTCATATCAAGAAAGCGTGAATGGAAGGGAGTTGAGGGAAGGTTATTCGCTTTTTTTTAAAACATATTTGGATTGTTTCACTTCTGAAATTGCATAACTTGGCCTTTTTAATTTAAAAAACAAACATTAAAGAAGTTTTAAAAATAATTGCTCTTGTTGGGGTAAAATTATAAGTCGATTTGGCGACAGCACAGTGATTGCGAAAGAAAGCATTGTGAAGTTAGGCTGAAAATGGCGGTGGGATTCAGTTTATGAAAGTGAAAGTGTTAGTTGCTCAGTCGTGTCTGCCTCTTTGTGACTCCATGGGCTGTATGTAGCCTGCCAGGCTCCTCTGTCCATGGGATTCTCCAGGCAAGAATACTGGAGTGAGCTGCATTCCCTTCTCCAGGGGATCTCTCCAACCAAGGGATCAAACCCAGGTCTCCCACATTGCAGGCAGATTCTTTACCATCTGAGCTACCAGGGAAGTCCAGATTCAGATTCAAAAGATTATAAAGGCATACATAATTAGCTCTATTCAGGAATCTTTTGTATTTAAGGAAGTGACCTAATAAGAAATGTGCATTTAAAAAGCAATAACATTTTGGAATAAGAGCAGGAGATTTTTGGAGGAGCCCAGATCATAGAGCTAATAAAAAGTACCAGTAAGGAGAGGAAGGAGGAATATGGGAATAGCGCTTTTGAAATCACTGTCAGAATCTATTAATGGGTGTTGAATTGATAAAAATGGTTTGTTACTAACATTTTTGAAAAATGAAATATAAAATAGAATATCTGGGGGCATCACCCCTAAAAAAGGTCATATTACTCCATAAAGTATTTTTCAGACACATAAATGTTCACACATACAAAGGAGATTGTACTGGATTGTATGGGAAATATTTCCAACTGTGGTTTGCAGTTTAAATAGTTTCAAAGCAATGCTTTTAGAGGTAAAAGTGAAAGAACACATCAACTGATAGGCTGTGAAGTAAAGGAAGAGAGAATCAAATGATGTTTAAGGTTCAGAAGTTTAGAAAATGAAAGGAAAATACACTCTTGTCTTATTTCATTTGGCCATAGCCACCTCCAGGAATCCATCTCTTTAATTAACATCTATTCCAAGATGCCAGAACAAAATTAAGATTCAGGCCAATTCTTAAAAATAGGAGTAGTACAGAGGTGCCAACCTGGTATCAAATCAGGCATTCCAAAGTAATGTTTAGAAATAGTCCCCCTCTTCCAGGACTTACTATTCTATCATTATTGTGTTCCATTTTCTTTTAAAATTTTTTATTTATTTATTAATATTTATTTTTGGCTGCCCTGGATCTTTGTTGCACTGTGGGCTTTTCTCAAGTTGCAGTGATTGGGAGTTATCTTCGTTGCGGTACAAGGGCTTCTTGTTGAGGTGGCTTCTCTTGCTGTGGAGCACAGGCTCTATCGTTATGGTGCACAGGTTTAGTTGCTCTGAGGCATGTGAGATCTTCCCAGACCAGGGATTGAACCCATGTCTCCTGCACTGGCAGGTGGATTCTTTAACACTGAGCCACTTCATTCCCTTTTCTGTATCATTGTTAATTTGAGGTCAGCTCTCTCTCTCTCTCTCTCTCTCTTTCTGTCTGTCTCTCTCCCTCTTTTTAAAAAAGAAATTCATTTAGAATAACGGTTCCTTAAGTCATGACCTGTCTCATCTTCACTTTCCTCCCCATATTTACCTTTCCTCTCTAACCTTTATCTGGGTTGCCATCTCTGTATTATACATAATGTCAACCAGTTAGAATTAAAGACTGGGCCCCTTTATCCTTTGAGCCACCTGCTGTTCCAAGCAAAACCAACTACAAAATTGTTATCAACACTTAATTCCCCTATTAGTTCACATGGTGATCTGTCTCTTTTAGCACATAAAACCTTTGAATGCATGGTTAAGTCTTTTTTGGTTTATAGTGTACACAGCCTGAAACAGGTGAATAAATGAATACACAATAAGCTGCTCATATATTCTAACTATATAACTTATAAGCTTTCTCTTCATAAATGTCTATCTTTCCTGTATCTTAAACTTCTATAATCTGAGTCTTTCCCCATCTTATTCAATAAGCATGTATGAACTTTCCATATTAAATTATTTCATGTCACTGCCAAACATTCTGAAAACTAGTCAGATTTTTATGCCTTCACTGTCTCAACTTGCATTCACTCTTTAACTCTTAAAATATGGCTTTCCTAATCAAAACTTTAGATCCAACTGCAATTTACAAGAAATACAGTTGACAGAGGAACATACTGCAATCCAGCAAAGAGGAGGTGGCCAAGATGGTGGAGTAAGAAGATGCTGATCTCATCTCCTCCTATGGACACACCAAATTTACAAATGTCTACAGAGCAACTATCTATGAAAACAATCTAAAGACAATCAGAAAAGATGTTGCTCAATTAAAGACATAAAGAGAGAATCACAATGAGAGCAACTCTTAGTTTCATTGATCTTTTAAAATTGTTTTTTAGTTTCTATTTCACTGATTTCCACTTTGATCTTTATTATTTCCTTCTACTAACTCTGGGTTCTGTTTGTTCTTTTCCTAGTTTTCTTAGGCGTACGTTTCATTTATTTACTTTAAATTGGCTTCCCTCATGGCTCAGCGTGTAAATATTTCACCTGCAAGGCAGGAGACAGGAGACGTAGGTTTGATTCCTGGGTCAGGAAAATCCCCAGAAGGGCATGGTAATCCACTCCAGTATTCTTGCCTGGAGAATCCCATGGACAGAGGAGCCTGGCAGCTACAGTTCAAAGAGTTGCAAAAAGTTGGACACAACTGAGCAAAAAAGCACACACACACAATGAGTATGTGGAGAAAAGTGAACCTTCATGTACAGTTGATGGGAATGTAAATTGGTACAACCACTATGGAAGACAGTCTGAAGATATCTCAAAAAATTAAAAATAGAACTACCATATAATCAAGGAATTCCACTTCTGGGAATTTTTCCAAAGAAAACACAAACATCAATTTAAAAATTTATGCACCTCTATGTTCATTGCAGCATTATTTACAACAGTCAAAATATGGAAGCAACCTAAGTGTCCACTGACAGAAGGATAGATAAAGTAAATGTGGTATATGTACATGCAATAGAATATTTTTCAGCCATAAGAAATGAAATCTTGGCATTTGCAACAACATGGTTGGATCTAGAGGGTATTATGCTAAGTGAAATAACTCAGAGAAAGATAAATACTCTGTGATCTCACTTATACATGAAATCTGAAAAAAAAAGGAAAAAACAAAACAAAATCAGACTCACATATACAGAGAACAAATGGGTAATTGCCAGGATGGGGGGGTGAGGGATGGAGAAATAGGTGAAGGGAACTCAGAGGTATGAACTTCCAGGTATAAAATGAATAAATCATGGGAGTGTAATATACAGCATGAGAAATGTGGTCAGTAATATTGTGATAACTGTGTGGTTACTAGACTTATTGTGGTGATCATTTCATAATGTATACAAATGTCAATTCATTATGCTATAGATCTGAAACTAACATAAAATTGTACATCAACTACATTCCAATTTTAAAATGTCAATTAAAAATAGATAATTAAAATAAAATAAAATACATAGGGACACTACCAGTGCCATCCAGACTATGACGAACTCTACAGAACAAATGACTCAATTTCTTTATCAGGAAATAAATGGAGGGAGGGGAAGTCAACATAGATCTTAACAATAGCAAACAAACTCAGTTCACGGGCCTTTTTTGATTCAAACAAACTCAGAAAGTATTGACGACATTCATGCAAAGTCGTGGAAAATGACAATAATATGTAAGCATTAACTGAATTTTGATGATACAAAGAAATTATTATTCATTGATTTTAGGTGTATTGACGATAAGATACTTGTATATTTTAACTGATCATATTTTTTAATGATACATGCTAAAATATTCAGGGATGAAATAATATTTCATCATCAAATACAACTGAAATTTGTTTCAAAATAATACAGTGTGTGGTGGATGGAAGCATGTATGAAAGAAGGCCATGAGCTGATCATTATTAAATCTGAGTAAAGGATAACTGGGGCTTATCATATTATACTTGAAATATTCTGTAATAAAAACGTTAAAAAGAATCATGGCTTCCATTCCAACATTCTCCTTAAACTGCTTTGGGTATAGTCACTAGTGACCAAACTAGCCAACTTCATGGGTATCTTTTCAAGTCATTAACATGATCCATGTTGTCCTGACTCTGTTACCTACCCCCTCTCTTGATTTCAAGGTCATATCTATCTGCATTCTTCTCTGTTTCCTGTGCCCTGATTACAAAGTCTGGTAGGAATACCTCTTGTGGACCATGCTAGGGAAGGGGACTTCAGGACTGAATTAGAGGGGATGAGATGGACTTGTGTGAAGCAACAGAAGGTCAAAGGTTGAGAAAACATAATCATCATCCAAAGCCAGCAGCCAACATCACAGGTAAAAACACCAAGGTTTAATTCTACAAAATGAGGGGAGGAAGAAAATGGAAAGGCTTGCAAAGGTAGTAGTTTGGAGGTTCAGAAGCAGAGCAGAATCAAAGATGAGCAAAAAGTCCGAAGATTAACTTTAAAATGTCAGTACAAGTGTGTACTGGAACACCCTTCTTACCAGTCCCCAGCATCTCTATGTTGGTGGTGAAGACAGCCACAGGCGCTGCACTCGGCCAAGAGCCCGTCTCTCCAGCAAGAACCACTCAGACTCCTGCATGAGCAACTCCCATTACCCCTAGATATTCAGCAAGTATTTGAGTGCCTTCCATATGTTCAGTACATTATCCTTGTTCTGATTCTCATTTTACTTATACCAATTGTTCTTAACCTTTTTTGGGGCATGAACCCCTTTGGGAATCCAATGAAAGGTACGAGCCATTTCCCCAGGATAAAATGCCCATAAACACCTATGCACAAAATTTAGCATGACATTTATTTTATTGCATTGGAAATTTACTTTGAATATGTAGCCTATAAAACAATCTACATGTCACAAATCAACAACAAGTCATTTCTGATGATGAGAAAGAGGAAATGCATATGGTATATGCAAAATAAAAAGTAACCTAATTGTATTTAAAAGTACATCTCCATGCTATTATTTAACTCAGTAGCAATGCTGTAATTGTGACACGGTTCGTGATCCAGTACATTTGTACCACCTTTAGATATCCAATCAATTTGGAATTTCCATTGAGTTAATAACTACTGCTGAAAGTCTTACTCCTAAAGGTATGCAGCAAGAAAGGAATTATTTTGCTTTGTTCACTCTGTTAGTTGAAGCCAAGTATTACAAGTTGGATTTCCTAGAAAGTTGTTCAGTGGCTAAGTTGTGTCAGATTCTTTGCAACCCCACGGACTGCAGCATGCCAAGCTTCCCTGTCCTTCACTATCTCCTGGAGTTTGCTCAAACCTATGTCCACTGAGTTGGTGATGCCATCCAACCATCTCATCACTTGTCACCCCCATTCTTCTCCTGCCCTCAATCTTTCCCAGCTTCAGGGTCTTTTCCAGTGAGTCGGCTCTTCACATTAGGTGGTAGAATCTAAGGTGATTCGCACTTGGTCAATTTATGAGGGTGTGCTGTTGGGAGCAACACTGTGGAGAGGGAGAGAAAAGCAGGCTATGCAGACAGACAGACTGCACAGCAGCCCCTGGGAAGGCCTTGGCTACACAGAGGGAAGGTGCTTCAGAGGTAACCTGAGTTAGGGTTAGAAGCAGGACCATTATACTCCCATATTAAATAGTCCTTGGATGCCCGTGACCACTGGAAGGGTGTGCCCTCAAGCAAGGCTGTGCTTTTCAGCCAAAGCAATTCTGAAAGAGCACTGACAGCTGTTGAATACCTTCCAGCAGTGCTGCCAATGGCAATCTCAGCAGCTGGGGAATAAGACTTAATTCCTGAAGGGTAGGTCTAAGCAGAACATGATGGTATCCACTACAGTAGGCTTCTATCAAGAAACATCAGAGTTCTCTAAGACTCCTTGAACTGAATTCTTACCCTGTCATTTGTGTCCAATTTACACTCCATCTTTGACAAGGTTTGCAGTCTTTCTAATTTGGGCCACAGAGAAATGGCTAAACTGTTATCAAATGAAATGTCCATTTGATTCAAACCTTGGCCTCTGGAATACCTGTGAACTTCAGGAATTCTGGTACTCTGAAGAAGCAGAGTAAACCCTTATGTTGTTTTCCCATTTCAGAACCAAACTTCTGGAAAAGATACAGCTTTAAATCTATAGCTCCAACTGAGTTCATGGCTCTCATGTAAGATGATTATTTGGAAAATTCTTCAATAGAACAACAAAACATGACTTGTTCTGGAGCACTGCATATACTCCATTGATTCACAGAAGATCAATATTTTTTTTTTTTACCAAAGACTTATACAATAGAAATTCTTTTTTGATGGCATTAGTATGCACATAACAGAAGAAAACTAGAGACACTGGGTGCTCTGAGAGGCATCCAATATTTTATCCAGTTGCAATCTGAACTGGAATCAGAGAAATATTTGTGATTCTTTAGTAGGTGATATTCTTTGATGAAGGAACCACTTCAGGTTCTTCCTCTGATTCTTTCACCATTTCCAGAGCACTTAAAGGTCTCTCTAATTTTGACTACTTTTATTTGGAAAGATGGCAATCAACCTTATAACAACAATAAAGATAATAATTATTGAAGTGAAGTCACTCAGTTGTGTCCGACTCTTTGCGACCCCATGGACTGTAGCCTACCAGGCTTCTCAGTCCATGGGATTCTCCAGGCAAGAGTACTAGAGTGGGTTGCCATTTCCTTCTCCAGGGGATCTTCCTGACCCAGGGATTGAACCCAGGTCTCTGGCATTGTAGGCAGATGCTTTACCCTCTGAGCCACCAGGGAAGCTTGCTATGTATATAGTTCTAAGTGTTTGGCTTGTATTATCTCAATTAGTTCTCACAATAACCCAATGACACAAGTACTACTATTACTCCCATGTTACAGATTCTCACTGATAGACAAGCAGGTCAACACCAAATGATGCTAATGGCCATTCTACATTCACTTAACTACCAAGTGGGAAGCTTGGATTCAAACACATGTGGTTGCCTGACTTCCAAGTCCACCCTCTTAACTATACTGCATGGTGTTTTAAACATCTGTCTGGTAGACAAATCATAGCCTGGGAGTCATGTTAATATTTTTTAATGGAGACTACCTCTCACCAAAGAATTCTGCCTTGCCTGGTATACTTTCACATGCGCGCGCACACACACACACACACACACACACACTGCCTCTTCAGTATCACTGGCTCCATGCCTCCATCAATAGGACAAAGAAGCACTGGGGATACTCACTGCATGCTCAGGAACAAAAGCACAACCAAGGATAATTGAGCTCTGTTCTACTTTTGGTAACATTTTCCAATTAAAGTCAGAACCAATACAAACAAGACAAATTTCTATGATCATAATAGCAGGATCTATTAGTTAACCATATACTGGAAACTAAGTTGTTCTTGTTTAGTCAACAAATCATGTTGGACTCTTTTGCAACCCCATGGACTGTAGCCTGCCAGGCTCCTCTGTCCATGGGATTTCCCAGGCAAGAAAGCTAGAGTGGGTTGCCATTTCCCTTTCCAGGAAATCTGCCTGACCCAGGGATTGAATCCTCATCTCCTGCATTGGCAGGCTGATTTTTTACCACTGAGCCACCAGGGAAGCCCATTGGAGACTATACTCAATACCAAAATATGGGGATAATGACAATACACATAGCTTGAATATGTATATTTTATACTTATGTGGAGTGTGTATTATTTACTCTTTCTGTGTCTCCCCTCCCTCCAGACCCATTCTCTGCTCTTCACCCTCTCTTGCCTCTGCAGGCTGACCTTAGCTACAGACCATATCACCCAGGTTCCCATCCAATGGGCTTCAACTGGACTTGGCCAATGGGAAGCACCAGGTGGACAGTCAGAGGGCTAGAGGAGGGAGAGAGGGCAGGGGTTTCTACCCTGCTCCTCTGGCTTTGCACCATGGTTCTCCCAGGGGCTGCATCCCTCGAGGACCACAGCTCTTCCCAACTGTCGTTCCTCCATGGTGCCAGCACTCTTTGGCCAGCCCAGTGCTGCCAGTCTTCTTGTTGCCTCACCATGACTTATTGCTTTCTTCAACCTTTCCTACATCTGTGCAAATAGCTACTTTATTAAATGCACTTCATTTGCATTATCTGAGTGGAATTCTGTCTTCTGCTGGAACTCTGCTGTTGTTCAGTCACTAAGTGTGTCTGACTCCTTGTGATCTCACAGACTACAGCACACCAGGCTTCTCTGTCCTCCACTATCTCCCAGAATTTGTTCAAATTCATGTCCATGGAGTCAGTGATGCTATCTAACCATCTCATCCTCTGCTGCCCACCCTCTTCTCTGTTTGCCTTCATCCTAAATATTCATTGGAAGGGCTGATGCTGAAGCTGAAGCTCCAATACTCTGGCTACCTGATGAAAGGAGCTGACAGTGCAGTCTTCTTCTCATGCAAAAGACTCTTGAGAGTCCCTTGGACTGCAAGGAGATCAAACCAGTCAATCCTAAAGAAAATCAGTCCTGAATATTCATTGGAAGGACTGATGCTAAAGCTGAAGCTCCAATACTTTGGTCACCTGATTCGAAGAGCCCACCCATTGGAAAAGACCCTGATGCTGGGAAAGATTCAAGGCAGGAGGAGAAGGGGATGACAGAGGATGAGACGGTTGGATGGCATCACCGACTCATGAGTCTGAGCAAGCTCTGGGAGATGGTGAAGGACAGGGAGGCCTGGCATGCTCTAGTCATTGTGGTGGCAAAGAGTCGGACACGACTGTGTGACTGAACAGCATTAACATTTTAATACAGTGTTGGTATACAACTTTATGATTTAAATGCATATTTTATTAGCTCTATAATTATTACTATATGTAAAATGTCCTCTATACTTGATATGTTTGGTAAGTGCATAATAATAGAAAAATCCTCTAAGATGGGCTACAAACTAGGAGCATTTACAAAAACTGGAAGTCTAGAACACTAGAATATCTGACAGCAAGTCTCTTGTCTATTTTTCAGACACAGTAATTTTAATCCTTATTATAGTTGTTTTTAAGAGTGCTAAAAACTTATTCCCATTAAGGCCTGCTAGGTATAGTATCCCAAATGTACTAAATAAATTGCACCTCCTTTGAAAAGAAAAGGTGATAGATTGAAAAATGTTTAGCTCGACCATGCATAATTGATAGGTTTCCTAGTGCAAATAAGTGCCTAATAAATAATTAAATTTAATCTCATTATAAGAGTTTTCATAATGGGATAATTTAATTAAATGAAAGTCAAAAAGGTTTCTAAGGGGTTGAAAGATGTTAATGTTGCTATATTTGGCTAATGGTCTGGGGATGCTATAGTGAAGAGAGTAATTCACATGGGTGCATGCATTATTTAATGAATCCCTCTGAGATGGAAGAAAGGACAGATCAATGATAACTTGTCGCTTTATCATTGCTTACAAGGCACATTTAAACAACCTAGGATATGTTAAAGGTAGAAAACAGTCAAAAATGAACAGTTCTTTTAAAGGACAATGTAACTACATTCATAATATTATACTGGAAGCTTTGATTACAATACACATTTTTCTATGCACTGTTATTTCTCTCTTTGATCTATTACTAAAATGAAAAATAATAAAATCTCATAAGCTGCTGTACAGTTAGGTCAGATTTGGCTCTAAGTGAAAGTAATAATGGAACAGCATGTATATCTGATACTAAAAAATTGATAGCTGAGTCAGGAGGGACCCATTAACAAGCTTTTTGAGTGAGCAGAGTTTTGTGCTTCAAGTCTCCAGAAGCACTTAGCCAGACTAGAATAGTAAAATTGTAGTCTAAGTAGTTATCTCAGTTACAGGTGATCAGTTATGAGTTAATATGAAAGGTGAAAGGCATCATTCTTCTATCAGATATTACTTTTAAAACCATCATTTTGTGAGAGGCAAAGGTGCAAGTACCACAAAATTTGAGACAGGTGATCCAGTCAGGATTTTTTTTTTTCCTACTTATAACAATGTAAAGACTAGGCACAGTCTTGATTTTAAATTAAACATAATTTCATATGGTGACCATGTCCAAATTTGGAGTTAAAAAGAAGTACAGAATAAATTAGCAATTTGGGAGTAACATATACATACTACTATACATAAAACGGGCTTCACAGGTGGCACTAGTTTTAAAGAATCGGCCTACCAATGCAGGACATGTAAGAAACATGGGTCCTATCCCTGGGTCGGAAAGATCCCCTGGAGGAGGGCATGGCAACCCACTCCAGTATTCTTGCCTGGAGAGTCCCATGGACAGAGAAGCCTGGCGGGCTACAGTTCATAGAGTTACAAAGAGTCAGACACGACTGAAGTGACTTAGCACACACACACATATTTAAAACAGATAAAAGAAGAGGATTTATGGTATAGCACAGGGAACTACATTCAATATCCTGTAATAACCTATATAGGAAAAGAATCTGAAAAAGAATATATATATACACAGAATATATATATATATATATATATATATATCGCTGTATACCTGAAACAAACACAACATTGTAAATCAACTATACTTCAATAACAAATATATTTTAAAAAAGTTTCAGCTGGGGGAAAAAAAAAAAAACAGCACAAAACTAACACATTGGCCTTAGAATACAGGGTCTATATCTGGGGCAAATGGCCCATCTCCTGAAACCTGAGTCGTGGGGCTTTCTAAGTCTTGGAAAAGAGGTACTTTATTTACAGGGAAACTCCTTGTTTTCATCGAGGATAAGGAGATGGATGAGCAGTGGTAGCTATTTCAATCCCCAAGAGTGATCCATCAATTGCTGTAATGTTGTTGCTGTTGCCATGAATCCCATTGAAACTTTGATGAATCTTTCTCCCGGATAGGAATTTATAATAGAATTATAGTTGAAAGGACTTGTGACATCTCTTAGTTTCAGTACTTCTAGGCCAAGAAAGGTGACTTGCTCAAGGCAATCCAACTGTTTAATAGAATGAAATCTGAGTGTCAGTCTAGGGGTTATTTTTATTTTTAAATTTTTGCTATGCCAGTTGGCCCAAAGGATTTTTTCAATGATGGTGACATAATAAGTCAGTGTATCTCAAACTGTACACCCATCCCTACAAGCTTAAGAGTGTGTGTGGTAGGGAAGGGCAATTTGTGGATGAGGAAGTCCAAGAAGGCTGAGGAGATAAACGATGTACATTTTGAACAATTGTTTGATGGTGGCAGCGGTCAACTGTGGGTTACACAAATACAGTGAATTGGCTTTATCCAGCTCTTCATTTGGCCTCCTCCAAACTTCCTCCCTGCTCGCTAACCTTCAATTAAGACATATGGGATGTCAAAAAGGTAGCTGAAACACTGAACTAATGTGCTCTCAACAGCTGCTGCCACTGCACCTGCAAAATGAACAAAGGTTTGCCTTGTCCACATGAATATGGGTGTGCAAAGTGTGAAGGCGGACAGGGCTGACCCTCAGATTTCAAAAACAGGGACATCAATATTCTAGGTACGTTGGGTAGTGTTGAGAGACGTGATTATCCATAACGATTGATTTTTAAAGGCGATTTTTCTATTATGGTCAGATACTTCCCTTCAGTATTTTTAATCTGAATGTCTGTTTTCACTTAATGTAAAGGTGAGAATTCCTTATCTGGGAATTTCTTATGTAGTCAATATCCTTTGCTTTGAATGACTCTGGAAAACAAATGGTTACTTTGCTTTTGATAAGGAAATCTCCCGGTTTTATTTTGTCCTATTTTACAAAAAATCAGTGATAATCTGGTGAGTTCTTCTGTGGAAAGACAGAAGATAGGGGACAACTTTTCTAATCCATTCTTCCTCTGGGGACACTAAGGGTTTTATTCTCTAGGTCTGCTGTCTCTCCAAAAACTCTTCTATCGATTACTGATCAATAGAAGTAATCTATAATGGAAATGGGTATATGCAGAGTCTGCTTCTGGTGTTTCTCAGGCATAAAAAGTACATGCCCTTGGCAGACACACTCCTAATCTGTTCATAACTAGAGTTTTCTGACTGCGGTTGTCAGTGTATTCTCAGGGGAAGGAACTTGTATACAGACAACTACCCTTAATAGAAATAAAACTATAAGTCTGATTAATCTCATTTTACACTCGAAGACTAAAACTCAGAGACCTGAAGACACTTATCCAAAATTATAAAAATAAAAGGCAAAATATGGATCTCAATTCTTTCTTTTTTTCTTAAAGAATATACTTTCCCCTTTATTAAAAGATGCTAAAAATACTATTGTTCAAGGACTTCCACTAGTGATCTAGTGGCTAAGACTCTGCACTTCCAATGCAGGGGGTCCAGGGGTCGATCCATAGTCGGGAAACTAGATCCCGTATGCCTCAACTAAAATCTGGTGCAGTCAAATTAAATGACTGAATTAATTAAAAAAACACTATTGCTCAAAAAGGCATTACATTTTCATACTGCTACGGTTAGAGAAAGGCATGTATCTTTGCTACCAATCCAAAGTTTCCATCTCTTACAGTATACAACCAGGTTGGCAAAAATATTCTTAAAGACTGTATTTAAATAGTGACAATAGCAGACTGTTTGAACATCTGAACTAATTTCCCCTGACAACCACAGTACACACAGGATTGACATGCATTTCAACATTGCTGATTAGCATGTGACTTTTATGACTGTTCTTGAATGTTTTTTATCTTTATATTCTCCAATCCATTCCATTCTAGTGGGATAGCATTGGGTTTTGGTCTTAAAATTTGCCAGAGAAATTCACAATTAAATTGCTTTTATTTCTTTAGAATATCCAAATGATAGTAGTAGTTTTCAACAAATGAGTACTATTTTCTGGGCTTTCCGGTTTAGTTACCCTCATTTCCTTCACATTGTAGATTGTATCTCTGCATGAAGGATTAGTGATCCATGACAGACAGCTAAGGAATGGAACAAATATCACCTCTGCTGATTTTATTTAATGTAATTCATGTATTCAATACTTCTATTTGAAAATGCCTAAGAAAATAATTTTGGTATTTCCCCCTGTATATCCAGTTTTTTTTTTAATAAAATAGGTAACAGCAAACTATGAAGGATTTTTTATTCAAAGGCACAAATCCCCAGATAACTTTATCATGTAAATGTATCACGTTTCCAGAAAATGTATAAGCAAAATCTGAAAAGAATTGAGTAGATGCAAGTTGTGGATAGCAGGTTAGGGTCACTTTCTAGAGAGGTTAACTGCTTTCATTTTGCTTCTTTATATTTTTTTGTTATAATTCTTTATAATTCTTTTGTTACCTTAGTCTGACATTAAGAAACAGATTTACTTTTAGAAAAAAGACCTCCTGTTTATAGAAGTTACAATTTTTCCGCTACTTTGAAATATAAGATAAAAAGTGTGAGGGAAGGAGTTAAAAGATACCTACTACTTCCTAAGCAAGACCTAGTCCAGGCCCAAGGATTTTTCAATAATGAATGTTGCCAAAGAAATATACATCTTGAGAGCTAAAGCAATCTGATCCCCTATAATGGTTATGATCAGATCCATGATCTCTAGTTAGCAGATTCAGTTCTATGACATACTTGGGTCCTCAAAATCCAGTGATTCACAGAGTATAGATAACTTAAAAGATAGGGAACAAGATGGTGGAGGAGTAGGTGGATGTGGAGTATATCTCTCTCCACAGATACATCAGGAATACACCTTCAGACACAGAAGTGCATGCAGAACACCAGCTGAGAGCAGACAGGAGTACCCGACCAGTGGAAAAGAATTTATAGAACCACGCAAAACTCAGTAGGACGAAGGAACTAGGGGGAAAAACAGGAGTGTTAGGAGGACTGGACCTGCCCTCAGAGGGTGGGGGACCTGAAGGAGGGGTCTGATCCCTACATCGGGGCAACTGTCTGAGTCAGAGGAGAAACATTTAAGGCTGAGAGTTAAACAGTTATCTGTGGCAGCCTAAATGGAACGAGAATCAGACAGTCCTTGCCCCAGCCACACATACCCTGGAAAGGGGACACAGGTCCCCTATAAGGCACAGTGGCGGGGAGCTTGAGTTTAGGGATTGTGGAGCAATTCCAGGGTGAGGGCTGCTGTTGACTGTGGAGAGACGGACCGAGGGGATGTGAGGGAGGGGATTGTGGTGGGAAATGCCTGTGGAGGAAAGCCAGGCAGCCATGGAAGCAAGGCGATCCTGCTGAGTCATGCGTAGGGGGTGGAGCCATCACCATAGCCTCTCTCCCCCCACAGGCCAGCATCCACAGCTGAGCAATAGAGAGGCTGGCCCATCAAACACCTGATGCACTCAACTACAGAGTAGGACCCCACCCAGGATGCCCCTTGGAGTGCCTGATGCACCAATCTACAGAGAGGACCCCAGCCGGCGGCAGAGTTGGGGGGGGGGGGGTGGTTCCTCTATGTGCCTAACTTGTGGAACAAAAGAGAAGGACCTCAGGCAAGGGAGCCCTCTAAGTGCATGAACGAGTGGAGCTATGGAGAAAGACTGGCCAAAGATGCCTTCTGATCACTAGCTACAAGAAGCTTGACAAAAGACTCTTGATAGGGCCATAACTCCTATGGTGGAGGCGGTCCATGTCCCTGCACACTTGGCACCACCAGCGTCCCCGCAAGCCAAGCAGCTATGCCACCTTCATACTCAACCCTCACTGGGTCAGAGCTGCCACAGGCAGAACGAGTCTTAGGTCTATGCGTGCAGGGTTGCTTCGGTCTTGTCCGGCTCTTTGCGACTCTGTGGTCTGTGGCCTGTCAGGCTTCTCTGTTAGAGAGCGGGCTTCTTCAGGCAAGAATACTGGAGTGTACTGGCCAATACTGGTTTCCATGCCTTTCTAGATCACTGTATTTCCTGTTGCCCTAGCTGCCAACCCCCCTGAGATCCTGGTGCTGCCAGAACCCCTGTGACCCAAGCAACTGCACCTCATCCACACCTGGCCTTCACTGGGACAGACCCAAGTCCTCCAGGGCAGCCTCAGGAGCCAATCCCAGTGGACAACCCAGAGGTGGAAATACAACCACAGCTGAAACCCAGGGGCAGTGTATCTGAGGAAGAAGACCCAAAACATTCCCACCAGCTGCATAAGCTGCAGATTAAATCCACACAATCAACTAAGCACTCTGTGTCTATGGAATATATAAAAGGACATTGAGAGCTCCCACAAAAGAAAACACATTAGTACTGATAGCTGTGGACATTGGAAGCAAGAATACACAGGAGTAGGACCAGATTAGAATTTGAACTGCCCCCACAGCAGGTCCTGAGACCAGCACAGTGTTGGAGGGCATCCTACGGAGGTTAGGTGGACTGTAACTCCCAGCAAGGGAAAGGACTCTGGGCAGCAGTGACTCAAGAAAAACATTTATTATTCTTATGTTTTGACTTGCTCTATAGATTCTCTTCGACTTTTTCTCTTTTTTTTTTTCCCTCCTCTGTTGTAGTTGTTGATTTTATTGGCATTATGAAATCTAATTGAGCTTTTGAGGTTTTTTTTAATGCATAAATATCTATGCACCCAACATAGGAGCACCTCAATACATAAGACAAACACTAACAGACATAAAAGATGAAATTGACAGTAACACAGTAATAGTAGGAGACTTTAACAGCCCACTCACACCAATGGACAGATCATCAAAACAGAAAATTGACAAGGAAACATAAGTCTTAAATGATACATTAGATGAGATGAATCTCATTGATATCTTCAGGATGATCCATCCAAATGCAGAAGAATACACCTTCTTCTCAAGTGTATACAGAACATTCTCCAGGATAGACCACATCTTGGGTCACAAATCAAACCTCAGTAAATTTAAGAGAATTGAAATCATATCAAGCATCTTTTCCAACCACAACGCTATGAGACTAGATATCAGTTACAAGAAAAAAACTCTAAAAAACACACCAAAAAATGGAGATTAAACAATACGTTTCTAAATAACCAACAGGTTACTGAAGAAATCAAAAGGGAAATCAAAAAATTTCTATAAACAAATGACAATGAAAACACGACAACTCAAAACCTATGGGATGCAGCAAAAGCAATTCTAAGAAGGAAGTTTATAGCAATACAATCCTACCTCAAGAAACAAGAAAAACATCGAATAGACAACCTAACTTTACACCTAAAACAACTGGAAAAAGAAGAACAAAAAAACCCTCAAAATTAGATGAAAGAAATCATAAAAGATCTGAGCAGAAATAAATGAAAAAGAAATTAAAAAAAAACAATAGTAAAGATTAATATTAAAAACTAAAAGCTGGTTCTTTGAGAAGATAAACAAAATCGACAAATCTTTAGCCAGACGCATCAAGGAAAAAAGAGAGAAGAATCAAATCAACAAAGTTAGAAATGAAAAAGGAGAGGTTACAACAGACAATGCAGAAATACAAAGGATTATAAGAGACTGTTATGAACAACTATATGACAATAAAATGGATAACCTGGAAGAAATGGACAGATTCTTAGAAAAGTTCAATTTTCCAAGACTGAACCAGAAAGAAATAGAAATTATGAACAACCCCATTACAAGCACTGAAATTGAAGCTGTGATCAAACATGTCCCAAAAAACAAAGGCCCAGGACCAGATGGCTTCACAGGAGAATTCTATCAAACATTTAGAGAAGAGCTAATGCCTATCCTTCTAAAACTCTTTCAAAAAATTGCAGAGAAAGGAACACTTCCAAACTCATTCTATGAGGCCATCATCACCCTGACACCAAAACCAGACAAAGACAACACAAAAAAAGAAAACTACAGGTGAATATCACTGATGAACATAGATGCAAAAATCCTAAAATTTTAGCAAATGGAATTCAGCAACAGATCAAAAAGCTCATACACCATGATCAAGCTGGGTTTGATCCTGGTCTCCAGGGATGCAGGATTCTTCAATATATGCAAATCAATCAATGTGATATACCATATTAACAAATTGAAAGATAAAAACCATTTGATAATCTCAATAGATGCAGAAAAAGCCTTTGACAAAATTCAGCACCCA
Organism: Bubalus bubalis; assembly: GCF_019923935.1. Taxonomy (NCBI): domain Eukaryota; kingdom Metazoa; phylum Chordata; class Mammalia; order Artiodactyla; family Bovidae; genus Bubalus; species Bubalus bubalis. The sequence continues at coordinate 47,129,090 of NC_059171.1, read as the reverse complement.
TTTATGATTAAAACTCTTCAAAAAATGGGCATATAAGGAACCTTCCTCAACATAGTAAAGGCCATGTATGATAAGCCTACAGCAAACATTATTCTCAATGGTGAGAAACTGAAAGCATTCCTTCTAAGATCAGGAACAAGACAAGGGTGCCCACTTTTACCACTATTATTCAACATAGTTCTGGAAGTTCTAGCTACAACAACCAGAGAAGAAAAAGAAATAAAAGGAATCCAGATTGGAAAAAGAAGAAGTAAAGCTCTCACTATTTGCAGATAACATGATTCTGTGCATAGAAAATCCTAAAGATAGTATCAGAAAATTACTAGAGCTGGTCAGTGAATTTAGCAAAGTTGAAAGATACAAAATCAATACACAGAAATCACTTGCATTTCTATATACTAACAATGAAAAATCAGAAAGAGAAATTAAAGAATCAATCCCATTCACCATTGCAACAAAAATAATTAAATATCTAGGGATAAACTTACCCAAGGAGACAAAGGAACTGCACACAGAAAATTATAAGACACTAATGAAACAAATCAAAGATGACATAAACAAATGGAGAGATATTCTGTGTTCCTGGGTAGGAAGAATCAATATTGTGAAAATAACTATAAAATCAAACAATCTACAGATTCAATGCAATCCCTTTCAAATTCCCAATGGCATTTTTCACAAAGAACTAGAACAAAAAATTTCAAAATTCATATGGAAACAAAAAAGACCCCAAATAGCCAAAGCAGTCTTGAGAAAGAAGAATGGAGCTGGAGAAATCAACCTCCCTGACTTCAGATTATACTACAAAGCCACAGTCATCAAGACAGTATGGTACTGGCACAAAAACAGAAATATAGAACAATGGAATAAGATAGAAAGTCCAGAAATAAACCCATGCACCTATGGGTAACTTATTTTTGACAAAGGAGGCAAGAATATACAATGGGGCAAAGACAGCCTCTTCAATAAATGGTGCTGGGAAAACTGGACAGCTACATGTAAAAGAATGAAATTAGAATACTTCCTAACACCATACACAAAGATAAACTCAAAATGGATTAAAGACCTAAATGTAAGACCAGAAACTATAAAACCCTCTTAGAGGAAAGCACAGGCAGAACACTCGATGACATAAATCAAAGCAAGATCCTCTATGACCCACCTCCTAGAATAACAGAAATAAAAACAAAAGTAAACAAGTGGGACTGATGAAAAGGAAACTATAAGCAAGGTGAATAGACAACTCTCAGAATGAGAGAGAATAATAGCAAATGAAACAACTGACAAAGGATTAATTTCCAAAATATACAAGCAGCTCATACAACTCAATACCAGAAAAACAAACAACCTAATCAAAAAGTGGGAAAAAGACCTAAACAGGTATTTCTCCAAAGAAGACATGCAGATGGCTAACAAACACATGAAAAGATGCTCAACATCACTCATTATTAGAGTGATGTTTAGCATTATTAGAGCAAATCAAAACCACAATGAGATATCACAACACACCAGTCAGAATGGCCATCATCAAAAAGTCTACATACAATAAATGCTGGAGAGGGTGTGGAGAAAAGGGAATGCTCTTGCACTGTTGGTGGGAATGTAAATTGATACAGCCACTATGGAAGACAGTATGCTGCTGCTGCTAAGTCACTTCAGTCGTGTCCAACTCTGTGCGACCCCATAGACGGAAGCCCACCAGGCTCCCCCGTCCCTGGGATTCTCCAGGCAAGAACACTGGAGTGGGTTGCCATTTCCTTCTCCAATGCATGAAAGTGAAAAGTGAAAGGGAAGTCGCTCAGTCGTGTCCGACTCTTAATGACCCCATGGACTGCAGCCTACCAGGCTCCTCCGTCCATGGGATTTTCCAGGCAAGAGTACTGGAGTGGGGTGCCATTGCCTTCTCCAGGAAGACAGTATAGAGATTCCTTAAAAAACTAGGAATAAAACCACCATATGACTCAGCAATCCTACTCCTAGGCATATACCCTGAGGAAACCAAAATTGAAAGAGACACGTGTATCCCAGTGTTCACTGCAGCACTATTTACAATAGCTAGAACATGGAAGCAACCTAGATGTCCATCGACAGATGAATGGATAAAGAAGTTGCTGTACATATACACAATTGGTATATTACTCAGCCATAAAAAGGAACACATTTGAGTCAGTTCTAACAAGATGGATGAACCTAGAACCTATTACACAGAGTGAACTAAGTCAGATAGAGAAAGATAACGTATTCTAATGCACATATACGGAATCTAGATAAATGGTACTGAAGAATTTATTTACAGGGCAGCAATGGAGAAACAGACATAGAGAACAGACTTATGGACATGGGGAGAGGGGAGGAGAGGGTGAGATGTATGGAAAGAGTAACATGGAAACTTACATTACCATATGTAAAACACATAGCCAATAGGAATTTACTGGCTCAGGAAACTCAAACAGGGGCTCTGTATCAACCTAGAGGGGTGGGAATGGGGAGGGAGATGGGAGGGAGTTTCAAAAGGGAGGGGATATATGTATACCTATGGCTGATTAATGTTGAGGTTTGACAGAAAACAACAAAATTCTGTAAAGCAATTATCCTACAATTAAAAAATAAATTAATTTAAAAAATAATATAAGAAACTTAGCATAATTGTTGGTTCTAAAATTAAATGAACTTGAACTTTGCACTTAAAAGGTCCTAAAATACTTTGCCTCAGAAGAACCTTGAACAGACATCGTATATTTACATGAAGATAAAAGTTTCCCCCAATCCAAGGCTCATGTTAATAAAATAGGAAGCTCATTCAAATAAAAATTAATCAGAGAACAGAACTATTCTGACTGGGAATGTTGATCGCAGTTAAGACAGTACAACCGGTGAATGTCACCTTACCTGCACAGCTGGAGAAGTGTTTATGTTTGCAGTCTGTACATTTTTTTTCTTGCTTTATGTGATTGATTCTAGTTCTCCCTGAACTTTCTACCTGCTAAGGGTTTTCACTTTAGTTGTATAAGGCGAGAAATTTTTTGTGGCATTCCAGGTGTCTGCCCTCACCCTGGCCTGATGGATGTTTCCCTATGGCCTGCCAGGTTACCCTTGCCTTCCCAGACCCTGGACTGGGAGCTCTGATGAGGCCTCTAAGCAGGACCCATCATCAAAACTCTTAGAGAAAATTTCCCATAGAACTTCAGACAGGAAAAAGAACTTCCTGATTAATTTTCTTCGTTTCAAAGAAAATTCATACTTAAAAATTTTTCTTGAATTGGGAGAGGTTGAGAAAGCAAGCAATCAACTTATGAAACAGTAAAATATCATGTGCAGAAATAAAATATGCTAATGAAGTTACTGCGGCTTCCCTGGTGGCTCAGTGGTAAAGAATCTGCCTGCCAATACAGGAGACTTGGGTTTGATCCCTGGGTCAGGAAGATCCCCTGGAGGAGGAAATGGCAACCCACTCCAGTATGCTTGCCTGGGAAATCCCATGGACAGAGAAGCCTGGCAGGCTATTGTCCATGGGGTTGAAAAGAGTCAGACACAACTCAGCGACTAAACAACGACGAAATTACTAATCTAAAAAAAAGTTATCCTTATTTTTCAACAAGCCTATGAAATTTTAACATTATGTTTAATTCTTACATGTTCTGAAATACCCCTCCCATAACACACATGCAATGGGAAAAGTCTTCTGTGTACAATGTTCCTCATCAAAGAACCTTGATGTTCATAGTTACCTAACTCCTTTCCAGATTTGGATATCCCTGGATCATATAAAGGTATCTTCTTTAAAAAAGTAAATTCTCCATTAAATCTTGAATGTATTTGTGTGTGTTTGTAAGTGAATATACTTGTTGCTTTGGGATCATCAGGACCATGCATCAGTATTCTAACATAAACAAGCATGCTTTCTGGAATAGAAAGAAGGATAACATTCCTGGCAACTGACGGACAGGCCGGCACCGCTATGAGGCATGGCCAACGATGGGCAAAGAATCCAAAAAAGGAAGTTCTGAGACAAACTCAGCTCCAGGCTTGATGACCAAGGTCTGGGAGGTGGGAGGAAGAAAAAGTGAAAAGGTGAAAAGGTCCTGATTAAAGCCATAGAGACGTCCAGGCTGAATTTGATATGACACAACTTTATATTTTTTTTGCTGGGATGCTTGAATTAGGGGAGTGAGACTAAGGAAGTAAATATGACATCACCCATTCTGGTGGATATCTTATTATGCTAATAATAATGAGTATGGAAGTATAAATTAACCAACTTTAGCATAGCTTAAATAGACTGCTATAGGTAATTTCCTCAGTATAGGAAGTCATAAACAAGCAAGTCAAAACTTGCTTTTTAAAAGCAAGTAATAGCTTTTAATATGTGATTTTGTAACTTCTAAGGGAACTTTAAATGGCAATCTGTTCATTCTCACATGGAGATATTAACAAGAAAAGTAAAATTATCACTCACATGTGAAGAATCCTCAAATTGTTAAAGCTAAGCAAGGATGGGAACCACATCTGAATGGCAGGATAGTAGATGTTCAAGATATATCTGATGTATCTGATATACAAGATCTAGCATTTGCCAAAAAATCTGGCTAAGGAAACATCCCTGGAGTTGAGATGAGAGAAAGAGTCAGGGAACTGGGGGATGAGTTACTGCAGGTAACTACCAAGTCTGGACAGGTGAGATGTACTCTCCCTTGCCTTCTGGCTTCCCCACCATCCCCTAACTAAGTCTGCAAAATAGAGATGTGGTTTACTGAAAACCAAGTAAAAACATTCATCATGTAAAAAATCAGTCACTTATTTTGCTTCAAATCTAACCTCTTGTAATATGGCAGTGCTTAGACTCTAAATTTTTTTTTAACGAAATACTTGTTTTTAAGAAAGTGACTTTTTGTGTACCACTGAACTTTTTATCCTACTTAAAACACAGAAGATATCCTGCAACCCTGAAGATTCCTAAAGGAGAAAAGAAACAGAAAGAATGAGAAATTTGACGCCCTGACCTGAAATGTGCGTGAAATGGACTGTATAACAGTGTAAAATCACAATTACAGCTAGCGACTTATATGTGATTTCTAACAGAATATTAGGCTAGTTGACTTTGAAGCAGTTATCTTTCCTTTCCCCTCTTCAGAAAGACTGATCTAGTCTTAGAAGCGATTTTGGAGCTAAGAGTTTTGTTCTTTCGAAACATTGCCATTTTGTTTGTCTTCTTTCCCATCTCCTGTTGCGTATTCAAGTTGGCCTTGATGTTGCTCTGATGGGAATTTCCACGAGGCAAGCCTGTCTTAACTATGATAGTTTGGGGATGCTTTCTTTCCTCCACTGTTTACTTAGCTTATTATATCGTCTCCCTGCTGTTTAGTGACCTGGTTGTAGCTTTGGTTTATGGACTTTCTTTTTAAATGATAAAGATTAAAAACAAAACAGAATAAATTTCCTGGGCATCAAACCAAAATACACAGAGAAATAAAAAGACATGAAACGCTTAACATAGTTCCATCCAGAGCCACCTATTACAGTCTGAATTATCTGTATTTTCTTCAGTGCCTCACTGGAGGTCACTGAATAAATCACACACTTCTCTCACCTTGTTGTGAACTAAGATTGTGTCTCCTTTGACACCTCATGTAATGCCTAGTGAAGTCATTGAAAAATTAATAATATGTTATACACTAATGTTAACACACTAAATGTTTTATCCACCCTCTCCTCCACACCACCCCCAATTTTTTTTTTTTTTTTGTCTTTATTTTTTCTTGATTTCTACCATGTGCGTGAGTGCTCAGTGGCATCCAACTCTTTGTGACCCCATGGACTATAGCCCGCCAGGCTTCTCTGCCAATGGGATTTCCTAGGCAAGAATACTGGAGCGGGTTACCATTTTTCTCTTCCAGCGGGTTTTCCTGACCCAGGGATGGAACCTGCGCCTCCTGAGTCTCTTGCATTGGCAGGAGGATTCTTTACCAATGAACCACCTGTGGAAGACTAGGTTCTGGCACACATATGGTTAAATAGAATACCAGATGCAGTTCAATATATATGCTAAAACATTTTTTAAACTCCAAACCAGGAAACCTAGTGCATCTCAAAACGTGCTGGAGCTGGAGTAGTAATATAATTTATACTCTCAGGAAAGGGTCATGTGGGTGAGTCTGCATTGGCTTGTGACCATGTCTCCACTGAATGAATCAGATGAGATAGGTTAGCAAAAGTTTGGTGCATGGGAAAAAATACCACTGGCTGATGGACTGAAACGGACTGCCCAGAAAAACTTTGTATAGTAGGGTTTGTTTTTTTTTTGGAGGAGGAGGTTGACAGGGAAGGTGTGGATCAACATTTTTTAGGGGTGAAGAGTATCAGTGAAATGTATTTAATATAACATCAGTTGCTGCTCTAAACCATTAATAGTAACCTAGGTTGTTATGTGACAGTGATGCAATTTTTAAAAAGTCATGAAATGCCAGAATAAGATTTATGCAGTAGTTACAAAACTAAAACTATCCCATGAATTTAAAAAGTAATGAACTTGCTTGTATAGAAAAAAAATAGTAATGCAAAATACATGAATAAAATAAATTGTCAAGGCTTAAATTTTCAAATGCTTGGTTTTATTTAAATGCAGAAAAAACTGGGAAATTTTCTGAACAGAACAACAAAAAATATATAAACTTTCCTAGAATAAGATCTGGTTGTAGCCAAATCTACCCCACTGGCTAGGCTAACTACCTCAATCTGAATAAGAAACGCTGTTAAATTTAACAAAGAACATCTGTTTTTCATTTGAGGTGCGTTCAAGTGTTCATTAAAGTGTCCTAACTGCTCTTTTCTTTTTCTATTTCACAATGGCTTTCCTTTCTAATACTATTGCAAGTTCAGCATGTGACTTAAAAAACCTCAGAGTCATTGTGGCATTTCCTTTGAAATATGCCAGGAGAAACAAGGGAGAAAGCTGAAATCTCTAAGTTTAATAACATTTTATTACCATTCACCTTTTCCATACTTCCTAGGGGTGTTTATTTTCTACAATTATTCAACTAGGCTTCACTGAACCTGAATACCCCAGAGGCCTTCTCTCCTGTCTGCAGGGAGGCCCAGGAAAACTGAGCTTGAAAGTGAGTTATCGGCATTAGCTTCTTTGATGGAAGTATTTGGTCACCTTCTATAGGAGTAGAAATCAGTTCAAAATATAGTTTAAATGCAAGGCCTCAGATTGCTTCATTCTGCCAAATTCTTTTGAATATACAATTTATCCTGAATGTCAAAGTCATTATTTCTCAAACCTTTCTTTTGTTTTCTAGAAGGCATCAGCCCACTGAAATTCACAAATGAACTTGGATACTTATTTCCTTGAAGAAACAGAAAATGTATCTAGACTTTTAGGGCAGACTCATCAGATTTTAACCAATAAATTGTATGTGAATAAACCAAAATTTTTAGTAAATTATTTAAGATGTTTTATCACTCAAGTATACCTCTAGGTTGATTTGAAAAAAAAAAAGTATATTTTTAAGCACACTTTAAAGTATATCTTTAAGCACACACTTTATGCTGCTAAATACATCTTTATAATAAAAAATCTTTGTATTTTAAATAACTAAGGTCAAATTTAAAATATACTACATTGGTGAGCACCTGGTAATAGAAGAAATGTAGAATTATCTTGTGGTTGAAAAAGCAGCACAGAAATCATTGATCCAAGTATGAAACATATCTTTGTTAAAGATCACTTAGCTAATATGATGAATTGTCCAAAATGTTATAGATGGAAAAGCAAAGCCTGACTCATGGCAAGCTCTCAATAAACACTGGGCCCTCACAAATGTTTAAGAATAGAGCGGTAGAGGGGATGAGCCAAGAATCTATCATTCCCTTTCATGGAAAAAGGGATTTGTGCTATTTCCTGATAACACTTCTGATTCCCTGCCCAATTTGCTCTTTGGGGATAGTCTTTCCCCAGGTTTATTGAGAGGTAATTGATGTAAAACACTGTGTTAAGTTTAGGTGTACAAAGTGATGATTTGATACAAAGATATGTTGTAAATAGGACAGTTTGCATAGAATGGTTCTCATATGTTTACCACAGCTATTATATTATTCCTATTGATTACAAAGGTGCACTATAAATTAGAAATTATTAAAATTTTTCAAATTAAGTGTTTTTGATCATTTGGGCAAAAATTACCCTGCTGTTTAATTTTGGCATTATCAATATAATCAAATACTCTATGGAAATTAGTTATAAAAACTGGATTATATATGTATATATACATATACACATACATATATATATATGGTGGTGGTGGTTTAGTCACTCAGTAGTGTCCGACTCTTTGCAACCCCATGGACTGTAGCCCACCAGACCTCTCTGTCCATGGGATTTCCCAGGCAAGCATACTATAGTGGGTTGCCATTTCCTTCTGAGGGAATCTTTCTGACCCAGGGATCAAATCTGGATCTCTTGCATTTCAGATGGATTCTTAACAGACTGAGCTATCAAAGAAGCCCTAAATGCAAGTAAGTTAGTGCTAGTGAAAAATAACTTACAAATATTCATGAAACAATGTTTTGTTGATATGGTCTGAGTCACTGTATAAATTTGAAAGAAATGAATATTTTACTTAAAATGCATTAATCCTATAATAAAACCTTAATTCATAGGTCTTATTTTCTCTGAGAGGCTCAATAATAACTAGTCTTTATCGAACAACTTCTATGCCAGCAGCCCTGCTACATCCTTTATGGGTATTATCTCTTTTGATCTGTCCTATAACCATCAGGGAGATATCATTAAAATAATATAATTTTTATCCTCATATTACAGCTTCAGGAGAGTGATGTTCAGAGAGGTTAATACAATGCCCAGAGTCACATACAACTGGTTAGTGGCAGGACTGGAAGTCTTAGTTTGCAACCTGCTAACTATACCTGATCACAAAAATGACCATGAGAAATCAGTAAGGCAATGAAATAAATTAGGTAAACGAATACTGGGAAACCTATATTAAAATCTTGAACAAGGGGAGATACGAATAAGTTGGAAGTCATGAATCAATACTATTTGGAATTGTGCCCTGCATCATCAACCCTGAGTTGGGCTAAGAACATCCAGTTGAGTCATGCCTAAGAAATAACCCGGGGTAAATAATTAATTCCCTTAGGAGAGGTTGGAGCCAGCCCATCTGGGATGCTGGCCAAGAGGCTGTTATCCCTGAAACCAACTGGGGCTGGAGCTGTAAAGGTTGTTGAAGCAGCCAGAAATAGAGGAGCCAAAGGATAAGAACAGAGTCCTTGTAGAGCACAGAGTTAAAAGCTACCTAAGGCATGTTCAGATCCAGCCCAAAACTTGAAGTGGAAGAAGATAAGGAAAAACCCAAAGGCTGGAGGAGAACAGGAAGCAGAGCCTAAGAACATAGGACAAGAGACCTTGGCTTTCACTAAGTGGATAAAGCCTTTGCAGAGTCAAGGTAAACACCTCCAACTTTCAGGACATGAGAAGAATTTTAGTCTACCTTTGATAGTTATCTCCTGATATCAAGGCTTCCTTGGTGGCTCAGACAGTGAAGAATCTGCAGGAGACGCAGGATGCATCCCTGGGTTGGGAAGATCCCCTGGAGGAGGAAATGGCAACCCACTCCAGTATTCTTGTCTGGGAAATCACATGGATAGAGGAGCCTGGCGAGCTACAGTCTATGGGGTTGCAAAGAATTGGACATGACATCCAGTATCAATGCACGATACTGGATGCTTGGGGCTGGTGCACTGGGACAACCCAGAGGGATGGTATGGGGAGGGAGGAGGGAGGAGGGTTCAGGATGGGGAGCACATGTATACCTGTGGTGGATTCATTTTGATATTTGGCAAAACTAATACAGTTATGTAAAGTTTAAAAATAAAATAAAATTAAAATAAAAAAATAAAAAAGAATTGGACATGACTGAGCAACTAACACTTTCACTTTCACTTTGATAGTTTTGGATAGCTTAGCATGTAATATCTAAATAGTGTTCTCGCTAATATTAACTCAGATACTAGACAAGAAATCTGTAACTGCCTATTTGTTGTGTATGGATCATGTTCTCAGTCCTCTGTGAAGTGCAAAGAGAAAGGAAATAAGATACAGTCCTTGTCCCTTGGCCTTATATTCTCTCTTCCTCCAAACTTTATAATCACTCAGGGAGCATCTCTTGCACTTGATGTATGGAGTGATCATGTCAACTCACTCGGCCTTTGAAATGTGTCTTGAACCCAATAATTTCTTTTACTTTTCTTTTCCACCACTCCAGTCTTGGCCCACAAGCCTAGACTAGCAATTCCTAATGTTGCTTTTCTGTGGGTGACTAATTTCATGGAATATGTAGAAGCATTACACTGCCAACAAAAACAACAGCGTTCCAGGGATAGAAAAGTATAGGATACACAGGTTAAACGTAATTAAACAGGTGTCTTTACTGACGAATAGCTTTGGACCTTTAAAATATGCTAATCAGCTTTGTACTTCCCCAAGAACACATTACAGATAGTCCCAACTTAACAATTTCTCAACTTCAACTTCATGATGGCATAAAAGTGATACTCATTCAGTAGAAACTGTACTTTGAATTTTGATCTTTTCTTGGGCTAGTGACATCTGTAAATACTTTCTCATGATGCTGGGCAATACGGTGTGTTAGTCAGCTACAAGATCACAAGGTTAAACAACTGATAACACTTTTAACCATTCTGGATCCAGACAGCCCTCTTACTTCTCACTTTCAGTACAGTATTCCATAAATTACACCATAATCAGCACTTTATAATCAAATAGGCTTTGTGTTAGATGATTTCTGCCCAACTGCAGGCTAATGTTAGTGGGATCTGGGCACTTCTAAAGCAGGCTAGGCTCAGCTATGGTGTTCGGAACATTAGGTGTATTAAATGCATTTTCAACTTGTGATATTTTTTATTTACTATGGGTTTATTGGGATGTAACACCACTGAAAGTTGAGAAAGATCTTGTATATGACTTACTTACTTGCAAGTCCCTCTTTTGAAGAAAATTTCTTTCACGCAAATTCAGGGAAGCATTAGGGCTTTCCTGGTGGCTCAGACAGTAAAGAATCTGCCTGTAATGCAGGAGATCCAGGTTCGATGCCTGGTTGGAAAGATCCCCGGGAGAAAGGAATGGCAACCCACTGCAGTTTTCTTGCCTGGGAAATCCCATGGACAGAGAAGTCCATGGGGTCACAGAGTTGGACACAACTTAGCAACTAACACTTTCACACTTAACACAGGGAAGCATTAGTCTGCATGACTCCTCTTTCCAAAACAATTGCACATATTTCATACCATGTTGTTTTTCCACAGGTATTATTTTGGATATAATCAGCCACCTGATCACAACTTTCTGAGGCTCCTCTACGTCTACTCTATGAAGTCTAAATTTGGCAACCTGTCAAGATAGGTCCCCTCCATTCTATTAGTCTAATCTACTCATATTTCCTAGGTTATCCCAGCCTCCACATACTTGTGTGGTATTTCTATTTCATAGAGCTGAATTATTACTACTCCACTAGTCTTGGTATTGCAAAGTTTATAAGATTTTGCTTAAGTATAATTGGAGTTTTTCCTAGTTGCTTCCTTCTTTGAATTTTTGCCATACTTACTTTAGTGACTATATATATTGTGTTTTCCTTAAATAGATGTTAAGCCTCTCATGGTTAAGAAACGTGCTTTTTGTTTTATTTTGTGTTATTTATATCACAAGGACCTAGAACAATGCTTTCTACAGGTAGATGTAAAAGATGACTATATAAGAAAAATCATAAACAGTTATATTTTAGAATTCAGCAAAGCTCTGTTTCCTAAACCATCCACCAAACAAGAAGGCCGAATACAGTGTGCTTTCAGAATGGCTCACTTGGAAGGGCTTGTGGCCATCATACATCCTCAGCTGGCATTCATCAAGGATGCCATATTAGTTTTGTGCTGCTGCTGCTGCTAAGTCGCTTCAGTCGTGTCCGACTCTGTGCGACCCCATAGACGGAAGCCCACCAGGCTCCCCTGTCCCTGGGATTCTCCAGGCAAGAACACTGGAGTAGGTTGCCATTTCCTTCTGCAATGCAGGAAAGTGAAAAGTCAAAGTGAAGTCGCTCAGTCATGTCCGACTCTTAGCGACCCCATGGACTGCAGCCTACCAAGCTCCGCCGTCCATGGGATTTTCCAGGCAAGAGTACTGGAGTGGGGTGCCATTGGGGCCACCATAATAAAATGCCACCAACTCTATAGCTTAAGAAACAGAAACTTCTTTTCTTACAGCTCTGGAACTAGAAGTTCAAGATCAAGGTAACTTTGTTTCTTCTGAGGCTTCTCCTTGAGGTTGTAGAGAGCTGCCTTCTTGCTCTGTCCTTGCATGATCTTTCTTCTGGATATGCATGTCTGTGTCTTGATCTTCTCTTTTTATCAGGACACCAGTTAAACTGGATTAGGATCCACCTGTATGACCTCATTTTACCTTCTCTACGTCTTTAAAAATCTATCTTCAAATACAGTACAGTCAGAATATGAGATGCAAGGGATTAGGACTTAAATATATAAATTCTGTGGGGACACAAATCAACTCATAATAGATGCCTTTGAAAAATGGATTCAGATTACTGGAACCAACCAGACTGAGACATTGAACCAAGACACACTGTTGCTGTTTAGTTGCTATGTCATATCCAACTCTTTGTGATCCCATGGACTGTAGCCTGCAAAGTTCCTCTGTCTACGAGATCTCCCAGGCAAGAATACTGGAGTGGGTTGTCATTTCCTTCTCCAGGGGATCTTCCTGACTCAGGGATCAAACTCATGTCTCTTGCATTGGCAGGCGGGTTCTTTACCACTGAGCCACCAAGGATGCCTGAAGCAAGACTAAAAGAAAGAAATCACCATAGAATTGCTCCAAATTTTCATTGTTGAATTGCTTTAGTTTTTTAAGTTTATATCATTTACTCCAGAATAATATCTGGTGACTTTTGAAACTAAGTGACTACCTCCTCCATTCCAGGAAACATAAGTTAACAGCATAGTTACAAAGATACAAACTGTTGCTGGGATTGATCAGTCATGTGGTCAAATACCAAACTGCCAGGAACTCTGCACAGAGAAAGGCCACCTTCAGTCCCAATAACTGTGGCTTCTGAAAGCATACAAATTATATATTTGGCAATTTTTCCTTAGAGCTTCACAGTTTTGCAGAGTTCTGATTTCTAGAAAATAATTGTCTATTGTATGTACGAAAAGGTAGGGAGAAAGATTGGAGGAGAAAAAAATATGAGAATTTCATAACTTTTTAGTTCTTCTAAGACTTCTTAGACTATTTCAATATTGTTGTTGTTTGGTTGCTAAATAATGTCCTACCTACTCTCTGTGACCCAATGGACTGCAGCACGCCAGGCTTCCCTGTCCTTCACTATCTCCTGGAGCTTGCTCAAACTCATGTCCATTGAGTCGGTGATGTCATCCAACCATCTCATCCTTTGTCACCATCTCATCCTCTGTTGCCCCTTTCTCCTCCTGCCCTCATCCTTTCCCAGCTTAGGGTCTTTTCCAATGAGTCAATTCTTCGCATCAGGTGGCCAAAGGACTGGAGCTTCAGCTTCAGCATAAGTCCTTCTAATGAATATTGAGGGTTGATTTCCTTTAGGATTGATCTTGGTGTCTAAGGACTCTCAACAGTCTTCTCTAGCACTACAATTCAAAAGCTCAGAGTATTTCAATATAAGGAATTAAATAAGTGTACGAATATATTTAGTGACATCCCTAGAGTCTGGCATACTGCTAAGTCTGCTAAGTCACTTCAGTCGTGTCCGACTCTGTGCGACCCCATAGATGGCAGCCCACCAGGCACCCCCGTCCCTGGGATTCTCCAGGCAAGAACACTGGAGTGGGTTGCCATTTCCTTCTCCAATGCATGAAAGTGAAAAATGAAATTGAAGTCACTCAGTCGTGTCCAACTCTTAGTGACCCCATGGACTGCGGCCCACCAGGCTCCTCCGTCCATGGGATTTTCCAGGCAAGAGTACTGGAGTGGGGTGCCATTGCCTTCTCCAAGAGTCTGGCATACAGAGTAAAGAAAATCAGAAAGAAAAAAAAATCAAATATTAATGCATGGATATGGAATCTAGAAAATGATATAGATAAACCTATGTTCAGGCAGGAATAGAGATGCAGACCTAGGGTACAGACATGTGGACATAGGTGGGGGGAAGATGGGGTGAACGGGAGATTAGAGTTGATGTGTGTGCACCGCCATGTGTAAAACAGATAGCCAGTGGGAACCTGCTGTAGAGTTCAGGGAGCTCAGCTCAGTGCTCTGTGATGACCTGGATAGAAGGGATGGGCTGGGAGGGAGGTCCAAGAGGGAGGGATATACATATATACATAACTGATTCACACTGTTGTACAGCAGAAACTAACACAGCATTGTAAAGCAACTATACTTCAAGGGGAAAAAAAAAGAAAGAAAGAAAGAAAAAGAATATACTCCAGTGTCACTTGAATGGTTTAAAATAAAACAGAAAACTTCCTCTCTCATGGAGCTTACCTTCAACTAGAGATTGAGGCACAGAAGAAACAAAGAAAGACCTCGTATATTATTCTAGTACAATAAAAACAATAGTTGCCCACTGGAACTGAGAGAGCTGCAGTTTAAACAAAGACAGGGGAAAGTAAAATTTCATCAAAAAAGTTCCCTGTATGCATAGGCCAGAAACTGGAGTGGGAACAAGCCATGGGGATGTTAGGGGAAAGAACATTCTAGAATATGAATGGGAACAGCACATGCCAAGGCCCTGAAAGGGAGTGTGCTTGGTGGGTCTGGGGAACAAGAGAGAGGCCACCATGGCTGAAGCAGAGTTAGTAAGGGGTATGAGAAATAGGCAGTGATGTTGAAGATATACCCATGGACCAAGTCATTCAGTGTCTTGAAGGCCACTGGCTGTTCCTTGCAGGGATCTGAGAAACCATGGAGGATTCTGAGCAGAGGTGTCATAAGAGGACACGTGAATTTCAGGTGGGACACTTCTAGCTATGGAGAGTAGACTACAGTAGAAGGAGCAGGGAGTTGAGAGGCTATTTTAACAGCCCATCTGGGAAATGGTGGTGGCTTGTTCCAGAGTCGTAGCAGTGAAGTTGCTGAGAAGTGATCAATTCTGAATGTTCATACACACACAACTGATTTTGCTAATGGAATGGATATGGAGTGTGAAGGGGGAAAGCTGAATCAACCAAAAGGCCAAGATTCGGGGGTCTGATTAACTGAAGGATGGAGCTGCCATTAAATGTATATTTAAACATTTACATGCCTATGACTGACTCCCAGTTATAGTAATAATTTTTCAGATATTAAATTTCAAGTCAAAACTTGGAAAAATGACATGCTTTAGCCCCTAGCACATAGATTCACACACAGAGGCACTCCAAAGTCTCCTTGGTAAATACAATAATAAAATATGTATAAGTAATAGAATAAAGCATTTCAGCTTTCTGTAAATCTGTCCCTCAAAGGACATTCTTTGCACACTACCTCAGCAATAGGAGGATTTTTGCAGAAGGAAAAGTTTTATATAATTGGATAAGTTATGGCATTAATTCAACTTGAAAGGCTATTTACATTGGTTCTTTTGGTGAAAGATGAATGGAGTAACATGGATTTCTTACAAAAAGAAAAATTAGAGGTTGCTTAGAAAGTTGAAGAAGGTTGCCATGGAAACGAGGTCTTTCAGAAATCTGGTGACAATGCGTCACCATGAATGCCGTACATTCTAACTGTGAAGCTGTTCAGCTTCTAACTGAATACAGGTAGGTGTGAGTTATTAGAGACGGGGGAAATTAACTCAGCAGCGACATATACAGAGGGAAAAAAAATGGTGATCAAAAAGTTATACTAAATCTGAATGATAAAACAGGAGAGTTGAGTATAATTTCTAGAAAAAGTATGTGTGCAATCAGAAGCCTAAATATATTTAAAGAAGCAATTCAAGTTTTCTTAAAGCAATTTTACCAAAGCAAGCACTATTTAAGTAAGAAAATGTGTATGTGTGAGAGAGAGAGTGTGTGGGTGCTCAGTCGTGTCCAACTATTTGTGACCCCATGGACTATAGCCCACCAAGCTCCTCTGTCCATAGGATTTCCCGGGCAAGAATAATGGAATGGGTACCCATTACCTTCTCCAGGGGATCTTCCTGACCCAGGGATCAAACCCACCATCTCCTGCATTGCCAGTGGATCCTTTACTACAGTGCCACCTGGGAAGCCAAAAAAACGTGTGTATCTATCTATATATACACATATACTCACTTCACTCAATAGTGTGTGTGTGTGTGTATACACACACACATACATACACAATATTTGTAGCTTCCCTTTTATAGAATCATAAAAGACTTCACAGTTTTGAAAATTTGGCAAATTCACCTTTCAAGTAAGCAAAGTCAGTTTCTCCAGATTTATACTCTCTGTCTAATTCTTATCCATCCTTCAATGCTCTGGGAAGCCACCTTGGATTTTTCCAACCCACAGTGGTTCTTCTTTGAACTCACTCTATATGATTCTACTAGAATGATCCATAATCACATGCCCATGACATCTCTTGTATTGTATTTTAATGTGCTTTTATTATTTGTCATTTCAGTGTTTAACCTGTGCTAGCCAAATGAATTGGAGAAGGCAATGGCACCCCACTCCAGTACTCTTGCCTGGAAAATCCCATGGACCCAGGAGCCTGGTAGGCTGCAGTCCATGGGGTCGCTAAGAGTCAGACATGACTGAGCCACTTCACTTTCACTCTTTACTTTCAGGAATTGGAGAAGGAAATGGCAACCCACTCCAGTGTTCTTGCCTTGAGAAACCCAGGGACAGGGGAGCCTGGTGGGCTGCTGTCTATGGGGTCGCACAGAGTCGGACACGACTGAAGCGACTTAGCAGCAGCAGCAGCAGCCAAATGAATTGTGAGCTTCTTGAGGGTAGATGCCATATGGCTTACTCCTTCCCAGCTAATTAGGTAGTGTATAGGAGCATTAGGATGTTTTATTTAAATCTATAAATTGATTCACATATAGTTGGTAATAAAGATTCATTTTCTTCCTTTTAATTATTAAAATTATCTATTGGAACATAAGCTTAGTAAAAGTCAGCCTTAAAATAAAGGTTTGTCTTAGGGATAAAAATGTATATAAAAATAATCACTTAAGAATTCTGAAAGAAAAAAAAGAAGCTAATATTACATTAACTAGAAGACTGTTTAGACTCTTTTCTATGATTTTCTAACCATGTTTACAATATTTTCTATGCTGCTTAAAGGGCTTCCCCAGTGGCTCAGCAATAAAGAATCTGCCTGTGATGCAGGAGCCGTGGGTTCAATCCCTGGGTAAGGAAGATTCCCCTGGGGGAGGAAATGGCAACCCATTTACAGTATTCTTGCCAGGGAAAATCCCATGGACAGAGGAGCCTCATGGGCAACAGTCCAAGGGGTCACAAAGAGTCGGATGCGACTGAGCACTCATTCAAGCTACTTAAACTTTAAACCTATATATTAATAACTAGATAACACTTTATGGCAAATATATGGGGAAACAGCAAAAACAGTGGCTGACTTTATTTTTCTGGGCTCCAAAATCACTGCAGATGGTGAATGCAGCCAGGAAATTAACAGATGCTTACTCCTTGGAAGGAAAGTTATGACCAACCTAGATAGCATATTCAAAAGCAGAGACATTACTTTGCCAACAAAGCAATACTTTGGCCACCTGATGCGAAGAGTTGACTCATTGGAAAAGACCCTGATGCTGGGAAAGATTGAGGACAGGAGGAGAAGGGGACGACAGAGGATGAGATGGTTGGATGGCATCACCGACTTGATGGACGTGAGTTTGAGTGAACTCTGGGAGATGGTGATGGACAGGGAGGCCTGGCATGCTGCGATTCATGCGGTCTCAAAGAGTCGGACACGACTGAGTGGCTGAACTGAACTGAAAAATGATATTTATAAATAATGTACTTAATGTTATCCTATAAAGGGGATTTATTGAATTCTATGGAGAGGATCCCTAGTCATTGCCTTTAGTATCAGCCCCTAAGAAAATCTTCTGACCTAAAGCCCTCTCTCAGCAACATTCAACTCACTTCAGTAGGGCATGGATTCGCTCTTGCTATCTGTAATGCCAGTTTTGGAACTGTCTCTCCACTCCATAGTTAACAGTTTCCACTAAACTTAGGCATGATGGATTTT
Organism: Bubalus bubalis; assembly: GCF_019923935.1. Lineage (NCBI taxonomy): Eukaryota > Metazoa > Chordata > Mammalia > Artiodactyla > Bovidae > Bubalus > Bubalus bubalis. The sequence goes on along the minus strand of NC_059171.1, from coordinate 47,110,840 downwards.
AAAGTATCTAAATATAGAACCATATTTCTCCCATATCACCAAGATCATTTTAACATTAGTCCTCTAAATCTGCTCCATACTGTCAAGAGTGTTGAAGTATTTTTTAACTTGTAGTGCCATGAAACTGCAGAGCTGTAGGAATCTTCTAGCAAAACAATGGGAACACCTGACAATTCCAACATCTTGATGATAGAACCTTAGCATCTTAAATGACGTGAGATAATGTACATGCGAATAGCCTATAAACCATAAATCTCTATGGAAACGCAAGATCAGATGACAGAGTCCATAGACTACCCAATGCAAGATTTACATTTCATTCATGCATATTTACAGTAAGTAAAACCAAAAAAAAAAAAAAAGTTTTAAATAACCCATTGTAAGGAACATACCCAAAGAGGGAATCATTATTTGTATATGGTACACTTATACCACACCATCGCTCTTCCCCAACAGCACCATTTAGTACAAACAGAGAAATAATTTGTTTAGCTATATAATGAGGAGAGGCTGCACACAATAAAAGAAAGCATTCTGGTTTTTAAATGAATAAAAATTGATTGTGTCCCTATAAAAACTAAATTGGCAGAGTGTTAACTGCATTTCACATAAACATCTGTAGCAGGCTGCGCCTCTCTGCTGTGCTGTAATGCAATATGGGACCCAGGAATAAATGCATCCTCCAGATGAGTTCAGAGAGATTTTCTGAAAGTGCCTGATGAGATTGTAAAAATTGGATTAACCGGGACTGCTAATAACACTTAAAACAAAGGGGAATCTTTCAACCAAATTATTTTGCACTTTTCTCTTGATAAATTACATGCAAATGAGTGTTGATTGAAAAATGTTTGCCTTGAAGGTAAATTCACACTAATAAAGGAAAGGTCATCCTGCCTCCAACACAGTACCTCTCATTAGGGGGACTTTAAGATTAATCATGTGATTTCCTTCCTGTAAACTTTTTCGAGAAACCATGTAATGATGTTGGAGACATTTATATCTTATCTTTAGTGCATTCTTGGGTATTATATGCATAATATGCATGACTTTATATTATGTTAAGTTCCAGGTGTGTGTATATGTGCATGTGTGTATATTCATTTTTTGTGTGTATCCTCTTTATACATAGTATAAACATGTATATATATACTATATATATTATATATAAGAATATATACATATACGCTTTTAAGCTAACAGAGTTTTCCATTTTTTTCAGTCCATTAGTTGAAGAAAAAGCTGCTGTTTCAGGATTTCTTAGATTTCTGAATAGTTTCATCCTTGGCACAATTTTTTAGAAATTCAGTCCTGATGGATCAAGTAAATGTTTTTGTGTCATTTATGCCCTCTACTAAAATATCAGCGGACTGTGTTAGAAAGAGCAGAGTTCAACTTCTAGCTCCCCTTGTGCCAGCTTCAAAACCAGAAACACGTTTATGAAGGAGCAGCTTTATAACCAGGATCCTGAAACTTATCCTTGAAGCCTCAATTTCCCCACCTTGAAAATACATAAAATAATATACAGGTCTTTAAAATGGGTATGATTATACATTTATCACTAACAATTCACTTGCTCATAACCAAATGGTCTTTAGTGAATTAAATATGTTAATTTACATAATATATGTATATATAATAAATCTAAATCAATAAATGACTTAAGTAAATTCAGACATTTACTTCTATATGCATAGTGGTGTGCTGGGCACTGAAGAATGCCAGACACAAGTCACAACTCTTGTCCCCAAGGATCATCAAATCTCATGGAAGAATTATGGACACTTAAAATAGTTAATAACATTAAAATGAGTGATACAGGCAGGCAGTGCTGTTATGGTTGATCAATGCAGAGTGATGAGGGGTGATGACTTCCTGAAGGATGGTAAGGGTTGTTAGAATGATGCCTGGAATGTGGAGGGTGTACACAGGTGGTGAGAAAGGAGGGGGCATCCATATGGAGGGCCCACAGGAGCTGCAGGAAGCATAGCATATGCAAAGATGTGACCAAGACTAGCTTGGCCACAGTGAGAGCTCCTGGCTGAAGGAGAGGAGATAGATCTCCAGCTGCAGCTTATGAGACAATGTAAGAGAACTTGCAAAGAAGGGCCAGATCTGTGTATTAAGACATGGAGAGTGTCTTCATTCACTTTACAGGTCTATGTAGCTTATAAACTTGGAGTCTGTAAGAACAACTGTGGGGAAGAAAGGATTGGCCAGAACAGGCAAGGTCAAACTCAAACAGCCAGGCTATACTGGATGAGTCAGGTTTCAAGGAACTGACCATTGATTCTCCATGGTTCTTAATTCTCCATCAGGGAATCAAGGTCAGAGATTTTGATAGAAGGATATTCAGTCACTAAAACAGTGAGGCCACTAAAGGCCTAGATAATTCTGTAAAGCTGAACCTCAGACAGGATAACATGTTTTCCATGTTTCCAAAAGGAGGTGGCACCAAAGCTGGGACTAGGACACAGGAGGCTTAATTACTTCTTCATCGCTCTTTCCTAGGGACCACCTCTCAAGTCCCCTGCTCCCCTGCAATTAGCTGCTTTACATTTTGAGCTTGTTCAGCCTCCAATAAATGTTAAGGATTGTGACCAGGTAATTACTCCAGCTGCACTAAGCTGGAGAATGGATAAAGTGATACACTTATGAGTAGTTTGCTGCTCTAAGCTGTTGTTTGACATTTATGAATTAACTGGGATGCTAGTCATCCAGCTTGTCTCCCAGGAAATATCCTGATGCTGTTAAATGTCTTTCCATTAGATTGTGATTATGAAACCTGTACTTCAGGGTAGATTCATCATTTCCAATTAACTCATTCAATAAAGACTCACTGGGCTCCTCCATCATTTCTTGCCTTCATGGAATTACTTGGCTGACCATTCATTCTGGTGTCAGTGGCGTGAAAGTAGCATTGTAAACTGTGATGGCTGTGTCAATCCTTCCCATAACAATACTCAGTTGCAAGAATATTTCCTAATTTATTCATTCCACAAATACTCACTAAGCACCTATGAGTGCTAGGGAGGTATAGAATAGAGAGTAGTGTTATGTTTAACAAGCAGGCAAATTCTCAGTTCCTCCACTAAATTAGCTGTGCACCTTAGCTCCAATGAGAAACACATTCATCTCACCAAGTAATTATGAGGACTAAATGGATTCAGACATGTAACATGTCTAGAACACGGTGCATATTACTTCACAATAAATGTTAGTTATCAGCATTATGATTGCTATGTTTAGAAACTGGGTAAGCCACATCAAAGATGTCTTTGAGAGGAGGAGACATTTGTGTAGAATTCTGAAGTGTTAGTATGTGCTCAGTCGTGTCCAACTCTTTGTGACCCAATGGACTGTAATCCACCAGGCTCCTCTGTCCATGAGATTTTCCAGGCAAGAATACTGGAGTGGGTAGCCATTTCCTACTCCAGGGGATCTTCCCAACCCAAGAATCAAACCCATGTTTCTTGCATTGCAGGCAGATTCTTTACCACTGTGCCACCTGGGAAGCCTTGAAGTGTTAGTAAGCATTGTCTGTTTAGAAGAAATAAGAGAAGGTCATTTGAAACACATTTAAAATAGCCTGTGAAAATAATGGAGGTGTGAGGTCAAAAGAGAGAGACTGCTCATTCTGGCTGGATTCTGAACATTTGGGAGTAGAAGCTAATTGCAAAGGCAGGCCCTGGATGCTAAGCTAAGGGGGTTGAGTTTTCTATTTAAAGCTACAAGGAACCATTGGAAGATTTTATGATGGGGATGCAAAATGATCCATTTTGTGCTTTAGAAAAATCACTCTGGCAATGGTGATAAAAAACAATCATTCTGGAAGGTCTTGAGCAACAGGAGCAGGAAGTGCTGAGAGACTGAGCTAAGACAGGGCTAATGCAAATGAAGACAAAGGACACAATCAAGAGGAGTTTTGGAGGAAGTCCTCATATGACTTGATAACTAATTAGACCTGGGAAATGGATAAAAGAGAAGAACAAGATGATAAAAGTTCCAAACCTTGGACAAGTAAGTCAGAGATGGGCCATTTTCTGATATGGGGAAAGACTAAACATGCAACAGGTTTAGGGGTGTAACGATGACTCATGTCCAGACCTGTGGAGTCGAAAATGTGGGGCAGGCAGGTGAGGCTGTGCACTAGGCACCTGGACATAAACTTGGAGTTTATACATGAAGTTCCCATCAGTCATCTCTACCTGAATGTCACTAGAGATACACTAGTGAGCTCTGAGTTTCTAAATTGTAGTTCACAACATGAATATGGATAAAGTTGCCCAGGAAGAGTATACAGAAAATAAAGGAATATATAAATGAGAGAGAAAGAAGAAGAACCAGTTTCATGAGATGCAAGCTCCTACTAAGATCCCTAAAAGTCAAAAGAACAAATCAAGATTGCCCTCCTATGGACACACGCATACTTAGGAAGAAGCCCACTTAAATTCACATATGGACCATTTTACAGAGTAGGTTACATTAACTATGAAAGTCAACCTTTTTTTTATAGCATTCATCAAAATCACTGACAACTCCAAAAACAGACCCAATATATATGCATGAAGGAGAGAAAAGAAAAACAAGGAACTTCAAAGATTTGACATACCAACAGCTAAAACAGGAGTTTTCATAAGAGTTAATATTGCATATAAGTAGCAGAGTGTGGTCAAGGTAGAGATACAGCTATAATTTGCTTTTGGATTTACTTACATATTGAAGTTAAAACCACCCATTCAGATCGAAAGGTTAATCTCTATGTGTTTCACATAGAAACAATACTGGAACAGCAATGGGGCAAATCTAGTGTTCAGATAGCCCCCACTACAACTTCTGCTTCATTGACTATGCTAAAGCCTTTGACGATCTGGATCACAACAAACTGGAAAATTCAAAAAAAGATGGAAGTACCAGACCACCTTACCTGGTCTCCTGAGAAACTTGAATGCAGGCAAAGAAGCAACAGTTGGAATTGGACATGGAACAACAGACTGGTTCAAAATTGGGAAAGGAGTACGTCAAGGCTGTATATTGTCACCCTACTTACTCAACTTCTACACAGAGTACATCATGTGAAATGCTGGGCTGGAAGACTCAAAAGCCGGAATCAACATAGCCAGAAGAAATATCATCTACCTCAGATATGCATATGATACTACTCTAATGGCAGAATGCAAAGAAAACTAAAGAGCCTCTTGATGAGGGTGAAAGAGGAGAGTAAAAAAGCTGGCTTAAAACTCAACATTCAAAAAACGAAGATTATGGCATCTGGTCCCATCACTTCGTGGCAAATAGATGAGGAAACAATGGAAATAGTGTCATATTTTATTTTCTTGGGCCCCAAAATCACTGATGACAGTAATGGCAGCCACAAAATTAAAAGACACTCGCTTCTTGGAAGAAAAGCTATTACAAACCTAGACAGGATATTAAAAAGCAGAGACATTACATTGCCAACAAAGGTCTGTACAGTCAAAGCTATGGCTTTTCCAGTAGTCATGTATGGATGTGAGAGTCCCTTGAACTGCAGGGAGATCAAACCAGTCAATCCTAAAGGAAATCAATCCTAAATATTCATTGGAAGGACTAACGCTGAAGCTCCAATACTTTGGCCACCTGATGTGAAGACTCAACTCATTGGAAAAGACTCTGATGCCAGGAAAGATTGAGAGCAGGAGGAGGAGAGGATGAGATGGTTGGACAGCATCACTAACTCCATGGACATGAGTTTGAGCAAACTCTGGGAGATGGTAAAGGACAGGGAAGCCTGGAGTGCTCCAGTCCCTGGGGTCGCAAAGAGTTGGACACAACTGAGCAACCGAACAACAGCAACCTTCTATTGATGAACTTGAAGTAACATATAATGGTATCTACGCAGAGAATGATAAAAAATATTAGCTTATAAATTGGGTATTTCTGGCTTTAAAATTCAAGTCCTCTTCTTATAAACAATATGATTAAGGACAAGTTAATGAATTTGTCCAAGTATCAACTTTCTAATGTTTAATTCAATCTAATAATATAGTTCACTTATAGCTGTGCATAAGGATATTTTAGGTAAATTATAACAGTTAATAAATATATAAATATATTTTATATAAGTACATTATATTTATAAAAATATATATTTCTATTTTATATAAATATATAAAAATAAATACAACAGTTAATATTTATTTAGCTCTCAGTATAAGGCAATGTGCTAACCTCTTTACATGTACCACCTTTTAAAAAATCATTTTATTGAAATAATGGTTGAGTTACCATGTTGTATTCATTTCTGGAATACAGCAAAGTGATTCAGTTATACACATATATCATAGTTACCATTGTACCATCTTTTAAATCTCACAACAGCTCTCTAAGGATTGAACCATGAATCAATGGGTGTCATGGGAACAAGAACTGTGGTGCTTTTTGTGAGGACATTTTCATCCTGGAGGCAACTTAATTGCTTTCTAGATAATAAGAGACCCAGATAATGGAATCTTATTTTTGTGTTTGTATAAGCTATCATAACATATATGTGCATGACATTCTCCAAGTTTAAATAGAAAGTGATTAAGATAGAAGCTTGTATCTCGGAAATTCTGTAAGGGGTATGCAACTTCTGGTTCTGCCTCTTGACCAGAGTGTGTCTGTAACACAATGTGGACCATTTTATGGAGCAGGGTGTATTAACTGTGGAAAAATCACAGGGTTAATACCCAGAGGAGGGTCATGTGTACCCTATTTAGCATGTTCTGGCCAATTCTGATGTCATAGTCCTTTATCTCTGAAATACTTGTTTTCACATGTATTACAGTTTCCTTTTTATTCTCCTATGCATTACACTCATAGCCACATGACAGCCAGTACAGGGCACTTGACTGTATACTCTCAACCAATGAGAATCTATCACACATGTGGCGCAGTGGTAAAGGATTTGCCTGCCAATGCAGGAGAAGCAAGAGATAGGTGTTGGATCCCTGGGTAGGGAAGATGCCCTGGCAGAGGGCATGGCAAGTCACTCCAATATTCTTGCCTGGGAAATCCCATGGACAGAGGAGCCTGGTGGGCTACAGTCCAGGGGGTCACAAAAGAGTCAGACATGACTGAATGAATAATCAACAACAACAATTATTGAGTGATATGACTCTAACTGCCATTGGGTTCACCCTCAAAACATGTAAGTTTTGAGACCCCTTAGTAAAAGATATCTTAACATCCTTAACATCGAATTTAAGTTTTGCCTTTATGTAAAGCAAAAAAATTTTAAAAACATTAGGAATGCTATAGTTTTAGAGGTTGAGTAGACAGTTTTCTCGGAAAAGGCAATGGCACCCCATTCCAGTACTCTTGCCTGGAAAATCCCATGGATGGAGGAGCCTGGTGGGCTGCAGTCCATGGGGTCACTACAAGTCGGACACAGCTGAGCGACTTCACTTTCACTTTTCACTTTCATGCATTGGAGGAGGAAATGGCAACCCACTCCAGAATTCTTGCCTGGAGAACCCCAGGGACAGGGGAGCCTGGTGGGCTGCCGTCTATGGGGTCGCACAGAGTCGGACACAACTGAAGCGACTTAGCAGCAGCAGCAGCAGCAGACAGCTTTCTAGAGCACTTTTTATAAATACTAATGAGATTAACTCTTTGTTTTCTCTGGGAAAATGAGATACACAATCTCAAAATTTTATTCCTAAAGTGACTATAACCTGGATTTCTACATGAGGGACAAAACTATGTTTTCTATAAATATCTACTGAGTAAATGAATAGTTGGATTGCTACAGGTATTAATTTTCAAGGGGAAGAATAAGTTGTCATTGTGTTAATCCCACCTATTGTATGTCCAGATGACCTCTATCACATAAATTTACTGCAACATAGGTGACCGGTATACATATGTGTTCTCCTCAAAGCAGAAAAGGAAAGCCTAATCATCCTTTCTAACAAAAGAGAAGTGGCTCATGAGCAGGGTAAGTCAGAATAGGAGAAGGAGAAGACTTCCAGGATTGGATCTAAACATGAGCCCACAGTCAGGCATTCACTGTTCTAAAGAAAAGATTTGTGGGAACAAAGATTGAGAAAAGAGAGCAAAAACAAGAGAGGTTAGTTCAAAAGCAGAAAGTACAATCAGAAATTAAGTACCATTTGCCAAGAATAGAATACATGATCATAGACCAAAAGGTAGCAGAGACAGTGACCAAGAAAGATTTGGTACTAAATCTTTGGTACTAAAGATAGAGATCATGGTATTGAGACTTTAGTCAATTAAGATGGAGACATAAAGACATGAGGTCAGGCTTCTGGTGTTAGAAGGGAATCAATTGGTACCTTTTTTTTGCATAGTTCTTCTGTGTATTCTTGCCTCCTCTTCTTAATATCTTCTGCTTCTGTTAGGTCCATACCATTTCTGTCCTTTATTGTGCCCATCTTTGCATGAAAGGTTCCTTTTGTATCTCTAATTTTCTTGAAGAGATCTCTAGTTTTTCTCATTCTATTGTTTTCCTCTACTTCTTTGCACTGATCACTGAGGAAGGCTTTCTTATGTCTCCCTGCTATTCATTGGAACTCTGCATTCAAATGGGTATATCTTTCCTTTTCTCCTTTGCCTTTTGCTTCTCTTCTTTTCTAAGCTACTTGTAAGGCCTTCTCAGACAACTATTTTGCCTTTTTGCATTTCTTTTTCTTGGGGATGGCCTTGATCACTGCCTCCTGTACAATGTCACGAATCTCCATCCATAATTCTTCAGGCACTCTTTCTATCAGATCCAATGCCTTGAATCTATTTGTCACTTCCACTATATAATCATAAGGGATTTGACTTAGGTCATACCTGAATGATCTAGTGGTTTTCCCTACTTTCTTCAATTTCAGTCTCAATTTGGCAATGAGTTCATGATCTGAGCCACAGTCAGCTCCCAGTCTTGTTTTTTGCTGACTGTATAGAGCTTCTCCATCTTTGGCTGCCAATAATATAATCAATCTGATTTCAGTGTTGACCATCTGGTGATGTCCATGGGTAGATTCTTCTCTTTTGTATTTGGAAGAGGGTGTTTGCTATGACCAATGCGTTCCCTTCACAAAATTCTGTTAGCCTTTACCTGTGTGTAGAGTCTTCTCTTGTGTTGTTGGAAGAGGGTACTTTCTATGACCAATGCATTCTCTTGACAAAGTTCTGTTAGCCTTTACCTGTGTTTAGAGTCTTCTCTTGTGTTGTTGGAAGAGGGTGTTCACTGTGACCAGTGTGTTTTCTTAACAAAAATCTGTTAGCCTTAGATTCAAGGCATGAGATCTACAAAAAAGATCTTCATGACCCAGATAAACCACGATGGTGTGATCACTCACCTAAAGCCAGACGTCCTGGAATGCGAAGTCAAGTGCGCCTTAGGAAGCATCGCTACAAACAAAGCTAGTGGAGGTCATGGAATTCCAGTTGAGCTATTTCAAATCCTAAAAGATGATGCTGTGAAAGTGCTGCACTTAATATGCCAGCAAATTTGGAAAACTCAGCAGTGGACACAGGACTGGAAAAGGTCAGTTTTCATTCCAATCCCAAAGAAAGACAATGCCAAAGAATGCCCAAACTACCGCACAATTGCACTCATCTAATCCCAGGGATGGGGGAGCCTGGTGGGCTGCATCTCTGGGGTCGCACAGAGTCGGACACGACTGAAGCAACTTAGCAGCAGCAGAAGCAGCACACTAATAAAGTAATGCTCAAAATTCTCCAAGCCAGGCTTCAACAATATGTGAACCGTGAACTTCCAGATGTTCAAGCTAGATTTAGAAAAGGCAGAGGAACCAGAGATCAAATTGCCAACATCCATTGGATCATGGAAAAAGCAAGAAAGTTCCAGAAAAACATCTATTTCTGCTTTATTGACTATGCCAAAGCCTTTGACTGTGTGGATCACCACAAACTGTGGAAAATTCTTCAAGAGATGGGAATGCCAGACCACCTGACCTGTGTCCTGAGAACTCTGTAGGCAGGTCAGGAAGCAACAGTTAGAACTGGGCATGGAACAACAGACTGGTTCCAAATAGGAAAAGGAGTACGTCAAGGCTGTGTATTGTCACCCTGCTCATTTAACTTATATGCAGAGTATATCTTGCAAAATGCCAAGCTGGATGAATCACAAGCTGGAATCAAGATTGCTGGGAGAAATATCAATAACCTCAGATATGCAAATAACACCACCCTTATGGCAGAAAGCAAAGAAGAACTAAAGAGCCTCTTGATGAAAGAGGAGTGTGAAAAAGTTGGCTTAAAACTCAACATTCAGAAGACTAGGATCATGGCATCTGGTCCCATCACTTCATGGCAAATAGATAGGGAAACAGCGGAAACAGTGGCTGACTTTATTTTTTTGGCTCCAAAATCACTGCAGATGGTGACTGCAGCCATGAAATTAAAAGATGCTTGCTCCTTGGAAGAAAAGCTATGACCAACCTAGATAGCATATTAAAAAGCAGAGATATTACTTTGCTGACAAAGGTCTGTCTAGTCAAAGCTATGGTTTTTCCAGTAGTCATGGATGTGATTTTCCAGTAGTCATAGTTGGATTATAAAGAAAGCTGAGCACCAAAGAATTGATGCTTTTGAACTGTGGTGTTGGGGAAGACTCTTTGAGAGTCCCTTGGACTGCAAGGAGATTAAACAAGTCAGTCCTAAAGGAAATCAGTCCTGAATATTCATTGAAAGGACCAATGCTGAAGCTGAAACTCCAATACTTTGGCCACCTGATGTGAAGAACTGACTAATTGGAAAAGACGCTGATGCTGGGAAAGATTGAAGGCAGGATGAGAGGGGGACGACAGAGGATGAGATGGTTGGATGGCATCACCGACTCAATGGACATGAATTTGAGTAAGCTCTGGGAGTTGGTGATGGACAGGGAAACCTGGCGTGCTGCAGTCCAAGAGTTGGACACGACTGAGTGATTGAACTGAACTGAACTGAACTGGTACCTAGGTGAACAGAGAGCTAACCTTGTACCAAGGGCATGAGCATCCTTATGTTTCTTGCTCACAGCACTAAATCTACACATAGAATCTGGAAATAGAATTATGCATCTGAACTTATACCCTTAGAGGAGAGTATGCCCTTAACCACTGAAGATGGATTTGAACCGTCTGCCCCATTAACTAGATTTCGCATCGTGTGAGGTAGTGATAGTAAAACTATCTTTAGAAAAATATTCCTCAAGTTGGCCATTACCAATCTATTTGTGGAAAATATGTAGTTTAAGGGCAATTTTAAAATGTAATATTTTTTCCAAGAACTAGAGATGTTAATTCAAACCATGTGTGAAATTGGAGAGACATGAAACTCCAATCTGACCCAATCAAAAAAAGTCTCTGAGTTTTCACAAGATAATTAACCCACTGTTTTAACATTGCCACTAGTAGAATACTTTTTGTTTGGTTTTAGTTTAGTTTAGTTTTTAGTGCATGTGTGAGTTTTGAAAGATTTTGAATGTGCTTCTAGAATCTGGCTGAGTTCAGCAGTTCAAAATCCACCTTCATCATCCATTCCTTTTCTTTTTGAAACTCCCTTTCCACATTATTTCTTTCACTGTTTCTTACTATACTGCATTTGTTCTAGGAAAAGAGGTTGGATTTTAAACTTTATCTAGTGATTTAACAGGAAAAAAGTTGAAATTGGTAGCTGAAATTGATATAGATTTTTATATTAACAGAAAATCAAAGAGTGACTAATACAATACTTTTTTAAAAACATACCAGTTAAAAATGCAAAATTGGACTTATTCTTAGAATATACTAGAGACAAAATGATCCTTTTGTCTCTTGATATCTAATGACAGTAAAAATGTAAACATTAGGAACTTCTTTTTTTAGGTAATGATATTAATTAATATTAATTTAGGTTCTATTTTCTAGATGTGTATTTTGCTTTAAGATTTTTCTTGTTATCACAGATCATTCTAAACATTTCAGAACTTAAGAAGCATGTGAGTCGTATAGGTCTTCATTTTGCAATCATAACCTCCACTGTGTGCTATGCTAGGTCATTTAAGTCATGTCTGACTCTTTGCAACCCTATGGACTGTAGCCTGCCAGGCTCCTCTGTCCATGGGATTCTCCAGACAAGAATACTGGAGTGGGTTGCCGTACCCTCCTCCAGGGGATCTTCCTGACCCAGGGATCGAACCCGCATCTCCTGCAGCTCCTGCACTGCAGGCAGATTCTTTACCACTTGAGCCATCAGGGAAGCCCAACCTCAATTCTACTTCCATTAAAATCACTTGCTCTCTGACACACTATGAGAATACAGTTGAATGAAATAGGTAACCAGTGTCTCAGACAGAAGGCCTGAATTTTGTACTTCTTCCACTATAAAATACAGTAGCCCTGTTTATCTTTTGTCACTCGCTAACTACTAGGTTCTCCATTTCTTTGGGGTCTTCAACTTCCTCAGCTTTCAACCATCTAAATATATCTTGCCTTAAATTATTGCTAAATGACTAGTGGTCATTATGCCCAATCCATTCTTTAAAAAGTCTGAAATATAAGCAACTGCAAAGTCTGCAAAAAAAAAAAAAAAAATCCAGAAGAACCTCTTGAAAAGTTTCCTCTGTATGTGCTCCATGAATTACATGGCATTTCATCTTTTCACAAGAGCTATTTCACATGAATGACATTATCACATAGTAGAAGAACTATTCCCAGTTGCCCACACTTCTAGACTATTCAGATTAATCTGACTTTTGCAGCTTGCATTTATGGGAAAAGTTCTATCTAACCACATTGAATTAAATTGTAGTAATTCATAGCTCTTGAATGTTGATGTATACAAAAGTATCCACAAAGATTCCCACAGAGGACCTCACCAGGGTAGAGATTGCAGTTTGTAGCTATTGGATTCACTATAAAGTTATAACCATAAGTGCATAAATTAAATTAGAATTACATTTCTCAAATGCTTCTTTAACTTCCTTAAAAATGATTTTTGAAGTAAAAAAAGATCATGAACTAAAAATATGCAAAAGAAGAAATGACAACAGGCAATTAAATAGGAAAAATGTTCATTTGCATTAATCATCAGAGAAATGTACACTATAATACTATTATTACCCATTTGGGAAGAATCTACACCATATTTTTAATGTGATGAGGGTACAGTAAAATTACAGATATTTTTATTTACTGATTGTGGGGATAAAAACTGATACTCTGGAAAATGATTTGGCACTGTGTTGTAGGTACATGTTGTAGGTACAACTTTCAAAGGGTACCTGATTTTAGATCTAATAATCACACACCTGTGTTAATTCCTAACATCCATGTGTTCATTATATCAATTAGCATAATGACAACCAAAATATCCAAAACTAGAGAAATATTTAAAAATTTGGTATGAATGGATTAAATATCATGCTGTCATTTAAAATTATATCTTCTGAGATTATTTAATTATGTGAAATAATGTTTCAGTATAAAGAAAACAAGAGCAGAATATAAAACCTTGATCTGAGACAAATCTATAAATTATTTATGCACACAGGCATATACACAACACCAGAAAGGAACAGATGAAACATCAATCTGGTTATGGGTTTATGAGAAAGATTTTTGTTTATTTTTCAAATTTTCTCTTTATTTTTTTCCTCTTATAATTAGGGTTCTTTTTTAAAAATTTGTAAATATTTTTACCATTTACCAGAGATGATAGTAATTTTAAGTTTCCTCCTCCAGAAAACTATCAATTGATAGAATGGAAACATCTTTACAAATTACCTTCTCTGATTTATGAAGTTTTTAGTCTTCCAAAATCAAGACATAATAGATGATTCACCAACAATTAGCAGATGCACTAAGAGTATTTTATCTTAAGTCATGTATGTGAGTTTGACTCATTTCATCTCAATTATAGGCTCCCATTCAATTGAAGCTAAAATCAATATTTGGAAATGGTAAACTCTGAAAGTCAAAGTGTGCACACATTGCACTTTTCAGAGTAGGGAGTAATGCCTTGTTCCAGCTGTATTTATTGATACTTTAGTTTTAAAAGTACAAGAGAGACTAGAGGATATAAATTAAAAAGCGAATTTAAGAATGAAAATAGCAGAAAGTTTTAAAAGCCTGTATCAGTTCGGTTCAGTTTAGTCGCTCAGTTGTGTCCAACGCTTTGTGACTCCATGAATTGCAGCACGCCAGGCCTCCCTGTCCATCACCATCTCCTGGAGTTCACTCAGACTCACATCCATCAAGTCGGTGATGCCATCCAGCCATCTCATCCTCTGTCGTCCCCTTCTCCTCCTGCCCCCAATCCCTCCCAGCATCAGAGTCTTTTCCAATGAGTCAGCTCTTCGCATGAGGTGGCCAAAGTACTGGAGTTTCAGATTTAGCATCATTCCTTCCAAAGAACACCCAGGACTGATCTCCTTTAGAATGGACTGGTTGGATGTCCTTGCAGTCCAAGGGACTCTCAAGAGTCTTCTCCAACACCACAGTTCAAAAGCATCAATTCTTCGGTGGTCAGCTTGTATCAGTGGTATTCAAATGTGGTTACACATTCAAATCACCTGAGAACTTTCAAAACTACTGATATTCAGAAAAAGAAATAAAAGGAATCCAGATTGGGAAAAAAGAAGTAAAACTCTCACTGTTTGTAGATGACATGATACTATACATAGAAAACCCAAAAGAAACTATCATAAAATTACTAGAGCTAATCAGTGAATTCAGCAAAGTTGTGGGATACAAGGTCAATACACAGAAATCACTTGCATTCCTATATGCTAACAACAAAAAAATCAGAAAGAGAAATTAAAGAATCAATCCCATTCACCACTGAAACAAAAGGAACAAAACATCTGGGAATAAATCTACCTAAGAAGACAAAAGAATTGTATGCAGAAAATTATAAGACACAGATGAAAGAAATCAGGTGATTTAAACAGATGGAGAGATATTCCATGCTCCTGGGTATGAAGAATCAATATTGTGAAAATGACTATACTACCAAATGAAACCTACAGATTCAACATGATCCCTATCAAATTACCAATGGTATTTTTCACTGAACTAGAACAAAAAATTTCACAATTCATATGGAAACATAAAAGACCCCAAATAGCCAAAGCAGTCTTGAGAAAGAAGAATGGAGCTAGAGGAATCAACCTTTCTGACTTAAGGCTGTACTACAAAGCTACAGTCATCAAGACAGTATCTCACAAAAACAGAAATACAGACCAATGGAACAAGATAGTGAGTCCAGAGATAAACCTATGCACCTATGGGTACCTTATTTTTGACAAAGGAGGCAAAAATATACTATGGGGCAAAGATGGCCTCTTCAATAAGTGGTGTTAGGAAAACTAGACAGCTACATGCAAAGTAATGAAATTAGAACACTTCCTAATGCCATACACAAAGATAAACTCAAAATGGATTAAAGACCTAAATGTAAGACCAGAAACTATAAAACTCTTAGAGAAAAACATAGGCAGAACACTCAATGACATAATCAAAGCAAGATCTTCTATGACACACCTCCTAGAGAAATGGAAATAAAAACAAAAACAAGTGGGACCTGATTAAACTTAAAAGCTTTTGCACAGCAAAGAAACTACAAACAAGGTGAAAAGACAACCCTCAGAATGGGAGAAAATAATAGTAAAAGAAACAACCAACAAAGAATTAATTTCCAAAATATATAAGCAGCTCATACAACTCAATACCAGTAAAACAAACAACCCAGTCAAAAAGTGGGGAAAAGACCTAAACAGACATTTCTCCAAAGAAGACACACAGATGGGTAAAAAACACAAGAAAAGATGCTCAACATCACTCATTATTAGAGAAATGCAAATCAAAACTACAACGAGAAACCACCTCACATCAGTCAGAATGGCCATCATCAAAAAATCTACACACAATAAATGCTGGAGAGGGTATGGAGAAAAGGGAGCCCTCTTGCATTGCTGGTGGGAATGTAAATTGATACAGCCACTATGGAAGATGGTATGGAGATTCCTTTAAAAACTAGGAATAAAACCACCATATGACCCAGCAATTCCACTCCTAGGCATATACCCTGAGGAAACCAAAATTGAAAAAGACACATGTATCCCAATGTTCACTGTAGCTCTATTTATAATAGCTAGAACACAGAAGCAACCTAGATGTCCACCAACAGATGAATGGATAAAGAAGCTGTGGTACATATATACAATGGAATACTACTGAGCCATAAAAGGAACACATTTGAGTCAGTTCTAATGAGGTGGACAAACCTAGAGCCTATTATACAGAGTGAAGTAAGTCAGAAAGAGAAAGACAAGTATATACTGATGCATATCTATGGAATCTAGACAGATGGTACTGATGAATTTATTTGCAGAGCAGCAATGGAGAGACAGACATAGAGAACAGACCTATGGACATGGGGGTAGGGGAGGAGGGAGAGGGTGAGATGTATGAAGAGAGTAACATGGAAATTTACAATACCATATGTAAAATAGATAGCCAATGGGAATTAGCTGTATGACTCAGGTAACTCAAACAGCGACTCTGTGACCATCTAGAAGGGTGAGATGGTAAAGGAGATGGGAGGAGGGTTCAGGAGGGAGGGGACATGGATGTACCTATGGCCTATTCTTGTTGATGTATGATGGAAAATCAGAAAATTCTGTAAAGCAATTATCCTTCAATTTAAAAAGTAAACAAAGTGGGGGGAAAAAAAAACTACTAATACTCAGGTCAAATTCTGACATTTGGTCTAAGATGACCCATGGACTTTGAAATTTTTTTTTAAGTTTCTAAGGAGACCAGTGTTAAGAATCAAATTCATACTTCCTGACACTTTCAATATTCATTATCTGAACAGAAATTCACTAATTATTTGTCTTTTCATTTAAACGTTTAGTATTGATCCTAAGGACTTCTTACAGCCCTTCACATGACTAGAGTTTGCTTTCTTCTGTCATTAGTCATATTCCATTAACCACCAAGAACTGTTGAATCTATTACTAAAGAAAGCTGTTAGGTATTGCATTGCTCCAAATATAACTACCTGTAAGCTCCTTTAGTCAACTCAAAATGTGTTCAGTTTTTGGTGATGGACTAGATATGGATGATGAAGAAAAAAGGAGGACTCTAAAGTTGAGAACCTGAGCAACTAGGTAATGAGTGGAGTCAAACTTAAAGATAAAGAGAACTGGAGGAGACATAGGCTTGGAGGAAAATCTCCTGTGTCCAACTCTGTACACAGTTGAGTTTGAAGAGCTACGGTGACATCAAAATAAAGATGTTTAATGTTACCAACTGGATGATGTATACAGAGCACAGAGGCAAGAAGAAAATGGATAAAGGGATATTGAAGAATGGAACACTGCTAGATAAGTAAAGAAAACACCACTCCACTCATACACACATAAACACACACACACGAGGGGCAAGAAGATTTTACAATATTAACACGAGTGTTATTAAAATGATGACTATGGTCTCTAAACCTAGATAGGGAAGGTGGAGAAGATGAGAAGAGACTAGTGTGTAGAAAGACACTGGAATCAACAGATTGGTTTATAAACTTCAAAAAAGTGTTGAGGCAAATTACTAAATGCAATCTGGTAAAACAAAAATAAAGCAGAGAGAGAAAGACTCATGATTAGCATTGCAAAATCATTTTATGTTTTCTCACCTCAGATGTGGCATTATTTTCTTCTTGACACCATTACATTGGTTTTTCTCATGCCTATCATGGTTGTGGGGATCACAGATACTGCCATGGAGAGTGTTGGCACACTTCTCTCTCTATTTTTATATGCTTTCCAGATGTGTTCACTTAGCATCTAAATAATGTTATGTCAGTCAAATGTTCACTTACCATTGCTTATTTGAAAACTAGGCTGTTATTAGCAAGACTGGTTTCTAATCCTGATTCTGTCATCAACAGTTAATGGTGATCCTATTGTTTGTAAAATTGCTAAATTGATATCTCAATGGTATCCTCCAGCTTTAAGATTCCAAAATAATGACTTTATGTGATAAGCTTGTCTAATACTCTTATATTCACAGAGATATTCTGGGGAGGAGGGGCAGAGCCGGGGAAAAGCTTTAAAAACTTTTCCTACTCCAGGCAAGGTAAGAGACCTTCCACATTTCTCTGACATAGCCTGGGACTTCTCCCAATGTTTTCCCATGCTCATCATGGCATGCCTTCACTTTATACCTCAATTCTTATTAACTGAAATTTGCTGGAGAAATCTCAAAAATCTTAGACTACGTGACCACTTACACGCACTTCTCAGGTCCTTAACTGTAACTTTTGCTTTCAGTTTTTGGCAAGTCTCTTCCTAACTCAATTTCCTCTCTTTCATATCTATACTAGCTTTCAAAACATTTTCAACTATTTTGTCTTTAAGTTTTGTCATACTGCGTTTTTTTTAACTCCCCAAATTGGCCACATTGATCTTCATTCTCTTCAACAACACAGAATTCTAAAACATCTACGAATGCGCCTTGATTCTCATGTCTTCATATTAACCTCGGTCTATACAGGCTTGTTATTTATACTTTTATTTTTGCTTCAAATGAATTTTCTTTAACATTGTTGACTTTTCAAATATAAATATTCTTTTTTAAAGCTTTTTCTTTCCCCTTTCTTATTGTTTTCTTCGTATTCATATTAAAGACTGTACTATTCATGGTACCCTGAGACTAGAGATTAGTTACAGGCTATTTGTCCCTCCAACACTGTTCTTAATTTATTTTTATATTCCTGGTCAAAATTCTTCTCGTTTGTCCAATTAACTTCAGTTACATTTTTTTCTGATTATGTAAAAGTAACTTTCAATTTATATATCCAATACCTGGCTTTTGGTAAATAAATTAATCCCACAATTAAGCCTGTTTTCCAATTTTGCAAGTGTGTTCCATATTATCATCATTTGAAATTAGAGAAGTCTCTCTCCTAAGGTTTTCAAAATAGAGTCAGTTTCCTAAAATGGCTACTTTTTGTCACCTCCTTCATCTATTCATTAAACTATTCATCCACAACATGTTTGAGCATTTTTTTTGCTTTCTTCTCTGCAATCACCCTCTGTGTTTTTTCAGTCTAACTTTATTGAGGCTTTTGAAAGCTAAGTTGAAGATCTCTCTTGGTGAATGTCACACTGCCCTTGAAAATATGTGGATTATTTTCAAATATCTTTTGATATTGATTTCTAAAATAGTTCCACAGTCATAACAGACTATAGGATTTCAATACCTTTAGACCATGAAATTTCTGCACTTTGTTTTATGTCCCTGGATATGTTCCAGTGTCTCCTAGTTTACAGTCTATAGGAACCTGAATAGAATTTGTATCCTACTGTTGTGTGAAAATTCAACAAATTTGTTGAATTGGTTCACTGTGCTTTTCAGGTCTACTATATCTTTCTACTTCTCTGTATATTCATTATATTAATTTTTGAGAGTTTGATAGTAAAACTCCAACTAAAAATCTTTATCTACATAAAAAAATTGTTATATGTAGTACAACTATATGTAACCTTGCTTTGTATTTTCCAAGTCTCCTGTAAATCATACTTTCATAATTTTAAAAATCTTTAAAGTTATTTGAGCATTTTTGATACCCAGAATCTGTGATACAAAGAAAATAAAATGTTTTCCACATTCTCCAGGCATTCAGTCTAGAATGAGGAGACATGTGAACAAATAATTACAACATGTGGTAAAGCCAAACCACCAAATGTGATTCTTGACAGTGGTATCCTGAGGAACTTTAGAAGAAATAGTACCATCTCCATGACTTTTCTTAGATCAAGTACATCAAAATATTAGGTATTTGCCCTGAGTATCAGGAGTTTTTTGAAGTTCCCAGGTGACTCAAACATGAGGCTTGAGTTTTGCGCCCTTGTCATAAAAAAATGAAGCAGAAAGCACTTATCTCTGCCTGGAGTGAGGAGAAGAGCAAGTATAGCATTTTACACGGGCCAGCAGTGAATGGTGAAAACAGTACTTGGGCTGGGCACAGATGAGAGGAAGCATTTCAGGTAAGTAGAAGAACAAACACAAACCCAAGGCAGGAAAGAGTTTAACATACAGGTCAGTGTAGCTGGAAGATGGTGTGAATGAGGTGGTGAGGAGGAGACAATCATCCAAAGAGAGCACCTAAGTGGATTGTGAAAGGCTTCCAGAAGTTCACACTTTGTCCTACAGAAAGGAAGAACCATTGTGGAATCTTCTTCCCTAATGCAGGGTTAGCCACCATGGCCAATACAGGACTGCCCCTAGGAGAAACTGATTCCATGGACTTAGAAGAGGCTCAGACAGCATTGCTTCAGCAAACACTGCAGCTCATCTGATGGTCCTGTGAGTCTGGGAATGTATGCTCAGTAATTAAGCTGTGTCTGACTCTGTGACCCCATGGACAATAGTCCACCAGGCTCCTCTGTCCATGGGAATTCCCAGGCAAGAATACTGGAGTGAGTTGCCATTTCCTTCTCTAGGGGATCTTCGCAACCCAGGGATCAAGCCATGTCTCCTACATCAGCAGGCAGATTCTTTACCACTGAGCCACCAGGTAAGCCCATGAGTTTGTGAAATACCAACTTAAAACAATCTCTAGTGGATGGGAGAGTACCTCTAGGGCCATTGAAGTCTTAGGCCAGAAATTAACTTGGAAGTTTGGATTTTGTGTTAATCATATCATCTGAAGAAATCTAGTGCATATGAAGGAGAAGGAGAATATGCAAATAAAAGAACTGGCAGTAAATATG
Source organism: Bubalus bubalis (assembly GCF_019923935.1). Lineage (NCBI taxonomy): Eukaryota > Metazoa > Chordata > Mammalia > Artiodactyla > Bovidae > Bubalus > Bubalus bubalis. The sequence continues at coordinate 47,090,106 of NC_059171.1, read as the reverse complement.
ATATAGACTAGCAATGTCCAATAGAAACACAATGTGAGCAAATGATTTTAAGTTTTTTGTGTAATTTTATGTAATTTGAGTTTTCTAATTGCCTCATTTTTTTAAATACAGTTTTAGTAATGTATTTTATTGAACCTAATATACCCAAAATACTATTATTTCAACATATAATCAATATCAATCTTAACTGAAATCAACCCTGAATATTCACTGAGCACGCATTCCTTGAAGTATCAGGGTCTCTTCCAATGAGCTGGCTCTTTGCATCAGGTGGTCAAAGTATTAGAACTTCGGCTTCAGCATCAGTCCTTCCAATGAATATTCAGGACTGATTTTCTTTAAGATTGACTAGTGTGATCTCCTTGCTGTCCAAGGGACTCTCAAGAGACTTCTCCAGCATCACAGTTTGAAAGCACCAATTTTTCAGCACTCAGCCTTCTTTAAGGTCCAACTCTCACAACCGTACATGACACTAGAAAAATCATAGCTTTGACTATTTGAACTTTTGTTAGCAAAATGATGTCTCTGCTTTTTAAAATACTGTCTAGGTTTTATCACACCTTTCTTTCCAAGTGAGGATTTACCACATAGCAAATACTGCTAACCAACCCAGATATCTACTAGACTATTTCAGATGGGCTACTGAAGGTAGAATCTGTTACAAATAATCAGAAGAATAGCATGTTAGGTATTAAAACATGGGTTATGTCATGGAGTCAGTCTTAAGGGAAATCAACCCTGAATACTCATTGGAAGGACTGATGCTGAAGCTGAAACTCTAATATTTTGGTCATCTGATGCAAACAGCTGACTCATTGGAAAAGTCCGTGATGCTGGGAAAGATTGAGGGCACAAGGAAAAGGCATCAGAGGATGAGATGGCTAGATGGCATCACCGATGCAATGGACATGAACTTGGGCAAACTTTGGGAGATGGTGAGGGACAGAGTGGCCTGGGTTGATGCAGACCATGGGGTCACAAAGGACATGACTAGGCTACTGAACAACAACAACAGTATGTCACAGAGGGGGACGATTAATCCATGGTACCAGTAGGGTTCTCCTTCTTCACTTTGGGTATTTTGTTGTTGTTCACCTTGGGTACTGCACACCAAAATTGTTTTTATTATACTTTAAACAATATAGACATATTTTATACATGCTTTTGCATATATGATCCTTTTCATAATAAAAATAACTTTAAAAACGAGATGCATGGATAATAGCACATAATTCTTCTGTTTGCTTTGCTAATATGCATTACAAAGATGATGGTTAATTATGAGAAACCATAGTGAATGACGGCTCTCACAGTGTGATGCGTAGGTGAGCATCAGGCAGCCCTTCTGCAGACAAGAGGTCTCATCAGCACATCCCTTCACCTTTGCCTTCACCAGATCTCCTGAGGCTAGAGGCACTAGCTTATTGCCTGTTCGCAGCAGCAAAATCTCAGGAACTTTCCTTTCCTTTCTATGTGTTAGCAATTCATTCTTCACCCAGTAAAAGTTATATAGCTCCCTCACTCATTAGAAGTGAAAGAAAAACAATTATACATCAGGAAGAGATTTAAATTAGAAAAAAGAACAAAAAGTGTGGAGGCAAATGCAGAGAAAGTGGGTTCAGTGCTGTGGCTTCCCACAGCTAAGTCTTCTCTGCCAGTCCTCAAATTATTACAATAACCACCAGACAATACCAAAGTCCCCAGGCTGATGTGTGGGAGGCCAGACTGTCCTTTGTAAATGTTTCATTTGAACTCACTCCTATAAATCAGATCACTTATTTTGAAGAACATGCCAACTACATGCCCACTTTCTGGTTAAAATTTTGATCATGGAAGTCCCTTCACAGTGGCTGCACCATTGGCATTCCTATATTATGATTAGTTTCATTGATGCATTTGCCACATTGTGTTAAGATGTTCAACAGTTCTTAAGTGGCAAGGAAAAAAAAAATATTAATTCAGTCTCCTTAGAGAAAGGAGGAATTCTACATTTTAGGTACACAAACACATCAGTATTAGAAAAGTAGTGTTCATTTATCTCAGATATCACCCCAAATCTCCTGGAGATTCTAAACACTAGTTACAAAGCTAGAAAATGTTTATGAAATGTATTTTGAATTCAGAAAAGATGAGTAAGCTACAGTCTTGTTCTGAAAAGATATGCCTTTTTGGCAGGGAAATAATTTTATTTCATTAAAAAGTTCATCAGAAGATTTTAGGCTGGGCTTCCCTGGTGGCTCAGTGGTAAAGAATCAACCTGCCAATGCAGGAGACATGGGTTCGATCCCTGGTCTGGGAATATCCCTCATGCCATGGAGCAACTAAGCTGGTGTGCCAGAAGCACTGAGCCTGTGCTGCAGAGCTGGGGAATCTAACTACTGAAGCCCGCGTGCCCTAGAGTCCATCCTCGGCAGCAAAAGAAGGCACTGCAATAAGAGGCCTACCCACTGCAGCTAGAGAGTAGCATTCACAGCAACAAAGACGCAGGACAGACAGAAATAAAATAAATAAATAAAATTCTTTTATTTTTAAAGATTTTAGGCTAGGGCTAGCAATATTTCCAAAATCATGTGGAGATTCGCCCTGAAAAGCTGTGGCAGCCTCAGGATGACCATGAAAATATCCAAGCAACAATTTCTTACCAACATGATATTTCTGTCAGAGCACATATGAAAGGATCGAGCTTTTGTGTATATACAGGTGAGAACAAAACATACCCAGAGCCATACTTGTTCTGTAGAACTCTGCTGAAACACTGGCATTTGGCAAAGAGCATAGGACTTCACTGGGTTTACATTTTGCCCTGAGTGATGTCATTGGCAGTACTGTGAATACACAAAGTAACTTGACTCAGTTACATTCAAACCCAAAGCCTTCAAAAAGAGAAGGATGCTATCATGCAGTGCTTGCAAAATGTCCACAAGGATATATATCATTTATGGAAACAGGTGTGGAGACACAATTTTTAATCAACATAAGGAGAGCCACACACACTATAAACTTAGGACCACAGACATATTTTTTGACAAAATGTTCCCCAATAGAGCACCCTGAAAGAAGTTTTCTGAATTCAACAAGTTCCTGCTTTCTCATTAAAAGAGGATAAAAGTAGTTGAGCAAGGAGAATACATTTATGTATATTTACAAATAGAATTTCTGAAGAAAAAGAGAAACCCTGGAAGTTAAGTCACAGGAAACATACTTAACATTGCTGGTGTTCAGAAGTCTTCCATTTACCCTTACCAATGGGATTTGGATAAAAGCCATTCAGACCCATGGGTTTAAGAACGGCTTTTTGCTTAAACTTTGATGTTTACTAACATTGTGATTCCTATATGTTCTTTAGAACATTTATTTACATTATCAGATAAAATACCAGCTGGGAATAAATAGGTACACAGCCATATACTAAACCATTTCAGGCTTTTCAGGTTAATGAAGTTGTAAATTTATTTCATTCTGGTAAATTGCAGCCTGGTTCTCCTCTCAAAAGCAATAATCAGCTAAATATAAGACGCAGAATTTATCTGCATTAAAAATATATCATTATTTTAAAAATAAATGTAATTTAAGATATACATTTTAAACAGTCATTTTTAAAATATATACCAAATTAATATGTTTTTCAGAATCTAATGTTTTTAAATATACCCTGTGTTTAAGACAATGTCTAATGAATTAGGCATTAGAGTCATCTTTGCTGTTTGCCAACTAGGGTATTATTGCCAAGTATTAAATGTTTTGTAAGTCAACATCCTTACTTTGTGGCATATTTCATTCTGAGGAGGAACAACAATAAAAAAATTACTAGTACCTAAGAAAAGGAAGTGAATTTACTTATGTTCTTATATGTTTTTATTGTTTGTAAGCTTTGTTTACCAGGTTAATCAAGTTATAAGCTATTTCCTCCTTCCAAGGAAATTTGGCACCTTTGGAATCACAAATGATCTTTAGTGTCTCTAGGGTATCATTTAAAACTCACTACTTTGTAATTAATTTGGGGAGTTTCTAAATGGTTCTAAGTGCCTAAGGGCCTCTTCCCATTAGAGCCATTGACTAGGGAAAAAAGCATATCAAAATACAAAACATCTGAAGTGGTCATCAGTTGGTATGGATACTAGCAGAAATGATACATTATTATGCATAAGTATACATGCACAGTTGCCTGAAATATTAAGAGCCTGATAATAATAAATTTTGGGACATTCAAATATCTAGGGTATGAATTTCAGTAATTTTTCTGTAATATTTCATGGGATTCAGTTAAGTCTTGAAAATTTTGAATTGGTAGATGATTTACTAAGTCTCAATAGACTGGCGCCATGTTGAATTGAACTTTAGTAGGAAAGGTGTCTGTAGCCCTGAGTTTGAAGTTTTAGTTGCTCAAAGGTAAAATTTTGGTAGCACAACTGATCCAAGAGCTACACACAGTAAGACTGCTACTATGGCCTCTGCATCTCGTCGTTGTTGTTCTTGAGTCACAGTCATATCTGACTCTTTGTGATCCCATGGACTGTAGCCTGGCAGGCTCCTCTGTCCACGGGATTCTCCAGGCAAGAATACCAGAGTGGGTTGTCATTCCCTTCTTCAGGGGATCTTCCCGACCCAGGGATAAAATCCACATCTTTGGCATTGGCAGGCAAATTCTTTACCGTCTGAGCCACCAGGGAAGCCCTCTGTATCTAGTACTAAGACCAGACTACACCCATATTCAAAGAAACACAGAGCATTCTCTCATACACCATTTTAATATACTTGAATTTAATACTTGGAAGGAACTTAGATACATAAATACTTGACTGAAATTTATCTCAATAGGCAATGCTGCTGCTGCTGCTGCTGCTGCTAAGTCGCTTCAGTCATGTCCGACTCTATGCGACCCAATAAAACATGCCTATTCATAGCAATGGTTATGAGTATGAAGTTGCTTCAGTCATGTCTGACTCTTTGTGACCCTATGGACTGTAGCCCACAAGCCTCCTCTAACCATGAGACTCTCCAAGAAAAAATACTGGAGTGGGTTGCCGTGCCCCTCTCCAGGGGGTCCTGACCCAGGGATCAAACCTGTATCTCTTTACATCTCCTGCATTGGCGGGGGGGTTCTTTACCACTAGCACCATCTGGAATCCCATAGCAGAACTACTGTTAAAACTCTGATCTCCAGTCTCTTAGCCAGTAGGATTTTTACTACTCTTTCATCTGGTATGGTTTATCTCATAGCTTTTGACTTTATGTTTCTACATATAGCAGCTTCCAGCTTTGCAATTCCAGGTTTGTGGAAATTATGATGTAATTTTTCATAAATAAGTTGGGGTGAGGGTAATGGGAAAAATGTTAGACTATAGTAAAAATTTACACCAGTCTAAAAAGAATTTCAATCAAGTCCACTGATTAGAACTTGTCAGATCACTGTTTTCCAAACAATCACAAACATACATCATGAAAGTGCATAATGTCATTGAATTATACTCTTCCAAGTGCTTAAAATGAGAAATTTTATGTTATGTGCATTTGACTGCAAGAAAAAAATTCTTAATGCTTTGCTATTGTCAGTGCTGTTTTCTAAAATATCTTTCCTCCAGCTAGCAATGCCCACATTGAGTTCTATGTCCCCATGATGCTTTTCCCAAATGCTCCAGCCTCTAGTATAACATGCTTCTCTGAGCTCTGATGACATCTTTGTCCACAAATTTAATACTTAACGAATAGTTCCATCTATTTTTATGAATATCTATACATCCTCATATTGTCTGTCCTAAAGTTAGTAGGGACTACATAAATGATTCTTGAAGTCAGCATGTTGCAATGAGGTTTAGCTAACTCTACTGTGGGAATTATCTTTGAAACTTGGTATCATCTTGGGTCAAATACTCATTCATTTATTCTTTCATTCATTCAAACTAATTACAATACCTGGTATATATCAGGTACTCTCTGTGCTCAGTCACTCAGTCATGTCCAACTCTTTGCAACCCCACGGACTCAGGCACTGTGCTAGGTGTTTAATACAGACAGAAGTAAGATAATCCAAACTCAGCTTGCTCAAATCTCAGGAAAAGAGAAAAGCTGTAAACAAATAGCTATATTTCAATGGCGGTAAGTAGCAGGTGTGGGTTTTTTTTTTCAGTTGAACAAATGGTAATAATACCTTAAAACTGTGGGTTCTGGAATCAAAGATGGATATACTCCTACCACTTAGAGAACTTTGATGGGAAGATAAATAACTTCTCTAATGCTTCAGCTTCTTTCCCTGTAAAATGGACATAAAGATATCAATAGTACCCATCTCACAGTGTTGTCATGAGGAGCAAATGAAAAGATCCATGTGTCATGCATGGCACATTGTAGACACCCAATAAACATTAGTACTTTTTTTCTTTTTTTGGCCTTAGAATATGACCCCAAAGCAAAAGAATTCTTTTCTGTTTTGAAATCTGGCATAAGGTGTGTGTGTGTACACTTGGATATGCAAATATATATAACACAGTCAATTTTTTTACATTATCTATTAGCCCACTGGGGGCTTAGTAGTTGCCAGTTAGGTGCATCTCCAGTTCACATGGGTTCCTCTTTCTCTAGGAACAGCCACATACACAAATATGAACTTCAAGTATATCATATCACTGCCCTTAACCTTCCTCATGGCCACAACTGACTAATGTGAGAGCAGATGCATAACCTAGGCTGGATCAATCAGATTCTTTATCTGGAGCATTTGATCATTGAAACAAAGACATAGGGAAATGGAAGGTCACTACTGGATGTACGAAACCTTAATGGCAAAACTTTGGAGTGACAGTCCCTGAATTGCACGAGGTATCACCCTTCTAGAGGTTTAGTAAGTCCTTCGACTCTGTGATCTGATGTTGTCTTTCCAATAAAAACCCTCTCTTCTTCAATTACCAGAGTCAGTAACTGCAAACAAGCATTCAACACAAAACTTAATAAATACTGGAAAAGGGTTCTCCTTTTGCTAGGATTGGCCAGATGGTCTCTCTTTCCAACCAAACTTGTGAGATTCTCACTGAACACAGTCTAATCAGTCTGTGCAACTGCTCTCAAATAAGATTTTAAAGAATAAAGGGGGAAATTGAGTGGTTGCTTTCAAATGATTTGCTTTCTACCATGGCTTTTATTTTAACATTTGATACTTAGGATAAGTCACTTCTCTTTCTCTTTACTCCACCAGCCAATAGAAATGATGAAATTCCTCTGATTTAACTCATAATCCACGTGTGATTTCACAAGAAACAAGAAATCAACTCTGAATTTACTAGAAGAACTTAAGGCCTTTTCTCTAGAAGGTGAGATGCTTAAAGTAGTCTCTAGGGGCCTTCAGTGACTAACATACTAATTGATTCTGAACATAGATAAAATTAATATCAAAAGGATACAGAAAAGATTAATTATGCAAGAAATGCAAAGACATTTCAGTTTTTTTAATGTCTTACTTATTTAAGGATGAAGGAGAAAAACATCCATGTAATGATACAAACTAATACTGCCTGGCTAAAAAAGTATGTAGAATTTTTTAAAAGTTGTATCTACTTAATACTTAATATGGTGGAAAAAAGTGCTTGATTTACCTTTAATTTCTGACTAGAGCTGTTTCTGGGCTGGCTTAAAATGTTGTAACATATTAAATAGTGCCAATGGACTTTTTTTTTTTTTTTGAGTGCATCAGTTTTATTTATTTATTTATTTTTAATTTTATTTTATTTTTAAACTTTACAAAATTGTATTAGTTTTGCCAAAGGAAAAAAGGGAGAAAAACCTAACTCTTAAGACATTCATTCATTTTCCCACATCTTTTAAAAGTTTACTACTCTTACTTAACTCATCTTGGGACATCAGTGGTCCTCAAACAATGTGTGGTTCAGAATTTTATATTTGGTGGTCCTGGTTATGCCCCAGAGACCAGCAATCCCTACAATAAAACTGATATTTCATAAGACTCACAAGACTCAATTAGCATAGAATCTGAATTGCTTACTACTCTGGGGAAAGGGTTAGAATTCAGATCATTTAGACAATCTGAGCACAAATAGAAAACAATTGTTGCAAAACTGCCTTTGAAAATTCATTTCAGAAATGACAGAGGCATGTAAGCTTTATTTTCTGAATATATGCTGCTGCTGCTGCCACTAAGTTGCTTCAGTCGTGTCCAACTCTGTGTGACCCCATAGATGGCAGCCCACTAGGCTCCTCTGTCCCTGGGATTCTCCAGGCAAGAATACTGGAGTGGGTTGCCATTTCTTTCTCCAATGCATGAAAGTGAAAAGTGAAAGTGAAGTCACTCAGTCGTGCCCGACTCTTAGCGACCCCATGGACTGCAGCCTACCAGGCTCCTCTGTCCATGGGATTTTCCAGGCAAGAGTACTGGAGTGGGGTGCCATTGCCTTCTCTGTCTGAATGTATGGAGACTTTAATATTAAAAATTCTACACAAAGCAAACTATAATAAAGTTGATCGATAACTACTGACATATACACACATAATTTTCACATAATGATTGTATATGTGCATACAGGGCTTCCCTGGTGGCTCAGTGATAAAGAATCTGCCTGCCAATGCAGGAGACACAGGATCGATCCCTGGGTTGGGAAGATCCCCTGGAAAAGGAAATGGCAACCCACTCCAGTATTCTTACCTGGAAATCCCATGGACAGAAGAAGCTGGCGGGCTAACAGTCCATGGGGTTGCAAAAGAGTCAGATACAACTTAGCGACTAAATAACAACAATGTGTGTGTAAGGATTGCGTATGTATAAGATTGTGTGTTTATGTATATGTGTGTATGCATGTGTGTATAAATTAAACCTGGGAAAAATAGTTGCTTTCTCATAAATAAAATACTAAAATTACTATCTCGTATTCAGTTTCTAATTTTTGTGTTACTTTGTCCTAATTATAGTTTCATCCCAGAGTAATGCATTAATAAATTTTTGAAACTGTTTCAAGTTATTTGATTATGGGCACAGCCTCCCATAGCAAGGAGCTTCCAACTTCCCAGAGTATAAAAGGAATTTTGTTTTGTTTTGTTTCTTGCCATGTTATGGTTGGTTGGATATTGGGACAGGATGGGAGAAGAGGATGTTATCATACAATTAAAGTGAAGTCTCTGGAGTTGTGGCATATTTGTGGTTATCAAACATCTAAGCTTTACTTCTGATTTCAAATCATGCAAAGCCCTTTTATAGCCCTCTATTTCTCCATTATAAACTGGTCATTGAAACTGGCCAATGCAAAATCACCCTTTGTGTGCTTATGATAAGACTTGCAAGCCTCTTCCAAACACACAAGCAATTCTGCAGAAGGATCTACTACTATTAATATTCCATAGGAACCAAGACGCCTGCTTGCATTGGGAAAATTAATAGAAGCAAAGATCACTCAAAGCTTAATATACATCTTATATTCAGCCATAAAGACACTGATCCTATTTTGCAGCTGCCTTTCTCTCTTTTAAGAAATCATTCTGTAAGCTTGTGCTAGTCTAATGTTTACAGCTTGGTTTCTTTTTTCACTATATATATTTTTTTAATTTTATTTTATTTAACTTTACAATATTGTATTGGTTTTGCCATATATCAAAATGAATCTGCCACAGGTATACATCTGTTCCCCATCCTGAACCCTCCTCCCTCCTCCCTCCCCATACCATCCCTCTGGGTCGTCCCAGCACACCAGCCCCGAGCATCCAGTATCGTGCATCGGACCTGGACTGGCAACTCATTTCATATATGATATTATACATATTTCAATGCCATTCTCCCAAATCATCCCACCCTCTCCCTCTCCCACAGAGTCCAAAAGACTGTTCTATACATCAGTGTCTCTTTTGCACAAGGCATTTGGCCAACTTTAAACAATGCCTACTTCTAGCCAATTGCCCTTTTCTTGCTGTCAACGTTTTTATTAAAGGAAAAGCATATGACCAAATGCGTTGTTTCGAATACTTTAAAAATAAAACTGCAAGGCTCACTCAAGTCAAGTAGCAGAGAAATTCTACTGAGATAGTGGTGATATCTAATAGGTCATCACTTCAGGTCCTTTCTCAGAATTGTATTCCCAAAATTCTTAATATCCTCCCTGTAGTTTTGGTTGTTGACTTAACCTTGTATGCAGTTTTGAATTAAAAATAGGTCAAGTCCATGATCATTTAATTATTAATTATTACAGATAAGAGTTACTAAGCACTCAAAAAATTCACTATCATTATACCTGCATCTAAATCCCCTACAATTCATAATCCCACTTAACAGTCACAACACTCCAATTAGGGTAATACTATTATTTTTTTCTTACAGTGAAGATATTGAGGCTCAGAGAAACTAAGTATCTTATACAAGGTAATTGCCAGCCATTAAGTGACCTTATGGCCAAATTACAACTCAAGCTGCTTAAGCCACATACTTTAATCCTACACCACACAAGTATTGAATATACATGTACTGAGCATATGGGTTTTAGATGTGGCTTTGGAAATATACATGTATATGTAGATGTGTATGTGCACAAGTGTATATATCTATGTACATATGCATGCATGCATGCATCTGTGTATCTATACATACATTTGTACATTTATTTGTATTGTCAGCTTACTATCTAGAGAGAAAAAGTAAAACACAGTATAACAGGGTGGGGGGGTAGACAGAGAGAGTTCACAGTTGTTAAATAAATAGTATAAAGAAGTAACTGTCAAAGATTTTTCCAGCAAGACATAAATATGTAAGATATACATGTAAAACATTCTCAACTAAAATGCTATGGCTTAGATAGAAATGAACCCAAATAATGTCCAATTCCAGCTTGATGGCTTCAAATAAAGACATGTGATCAGTCGTGGCCAATTCTTTGCAACTCCATGGACTATATATAGCCAGCCTAGCTCCTCCGTCCATGGAATATTCCAGGCAAGAATATTGGAGTAGGTTGCCATTTCCTTCTTCTTAAATAAAGAAAGGCAAATACAAAATAACAGTATTATAATATGAATAGATTGATTTATTTATTCAACAAATATTTATTAAGCAAAAATATGTTGAGGCCCCTGCCTTCACAGAGTTAACAGCTGAGTGGGGTGGGGGGAAGGTATTAATCAAATAATCCCATAAGTAAAATTTCAGCCAAAGCCAGTGCCATAAAGAGAGCTGTAGGAGACAAAACTAGAAGCAGTAGTCAGGAATGTCGGTGAAGTTTCCCTTGAAGTAGTAATACTTGCTCATAGATCTGAAAGATGAGGAAGCAAAAAGGAGCCAGGACAGTGCTTCAATCAGAGAAGACAGGCTGCTCAAAGGCTCTGGCAGAAGGAAGAAAAGCAAATGAGAGGCACAGAAGCTAAGCAAATGGCTGTGAGGGGGTTCATGTGGGATATTGGGGGATAGAGTGATAGAAACCAAAGTATTAGATAAAGTAAGAGAGAGACTAGAGTAGCTTCTAATCTGTTAACCCATAAAAATATCACCACAAGTCACTGGAAAGGGCAACAAATCAGATGCAAATATCATAGAACTGATGCTATCACAATGTACGCGTTGAGAACAATATTAGTATACATTAATACAATGGTTTCACCAGAATCAGAGAAAGGGCATGCACCAAGGATCTTAGTGGGAATTGTGTATTTTCATGAATAGAATGGAACTTCTCTGGCCTTTAAAGAATGAGTACCCCCAGTGGTTCAGATGGTGAAGAATCTGCCTGCAATGCGAGAGATCTGGGTTTGATCCCTGGGTTGGGAAGATCCCCGGAGAAGGGAATGGCAACCCACTCCAGTATTCTTGCCTGGGAAATCCCATGGACAGAGGAACCTGGCAGTCCTCTGAGATCCATGGGGTCGCAAAGAGTCGGACACAACTGAGGGACTGACTGACACTTTCATTTTCATCCATTAGACAGAAGGAGAAGAGGAGAAAAGTGGGAAGTCAAAAATGGAGCAAGACCTAGGAGTGTTCATTTACTGAATGGAACCAATGCCTTTACTCAGCATGGACTGGTGCTTTCTCATCCTGGCAAATGCCTGTATGAAGGCTGTTGAAACTCCAGTCTGCATCTCCTTTGTTCGTAACTTGGTCTTTTGGACAATGTGCTCCAGCCCATTATATTTAGTTCCAGACAAAATCCTAGCTGCCGGCTCCATCTGCCAAACTGGTCCAATAGCCTTTGTGTATGAGTGTGTTGGGAGCATACGGTTTAGGAAAAGAGGAGTTCAGATTTAAATGGAACTTATCTAGTGCCTTTCAATTGGGAACCACTTTTCAGATGAATACACAACATTGACGGGTTCCATGGATGAGACTGAATGGAATACAGAAACAAGAGCAACATATTCCATGGAAACAATGGAATACAGAAATTAGGACTACCTATTTTAAGCCACTCTGCCCAGCAACTTTGCCCATGAAGACATCCAGCCATCCCACAGCACCATGTTGCTTTACAATCTGGCAGAATAAAGCATCTTCCTAGAGAAATACATCATCAAGATCACAGCTATAATACACACTTACTGTCAATTTTACAGATTGCTTTCAGTAACATCCACAATCATTATATGTCATTTATAATGACATAAATTTCTGGAAATGATAATGTATGTAAAAGCTATAGTTTTTCCAGTAGTCATATATGGATGTGAGAGTTGGGCCATAAAGAAAGCTGAGCACAAAACAATTGATGCTTTTGAACTGTGGTGGTGGAGAAGACTCTTGAGAGTCCCTTGGACTGCCAGGAGATCCAACCAGTCAATCCTAAAGGAAATCAGTCCTGAACATTCATTGGAAGGACTGATGCTGAAGCTAAAGCTTCAATACTCTGGCCACCTGAATGCAAAGAGCTGACTCATTAGAAAAGATCCTGATGCTGGGAAAGATTGAAGGCAGGCGGAGAAGTGGATGACAGAGGATGAGATGGTTGGATGACATCACTGACTCAATGAACATGAGTTTGAGCAAGCTTCAGGAATTGGTGATGGACAGGGAAGACTGGGATGCTGCAGTCCATGGGATCACAAAGAGTCAGACACGACTGAACAACTGAACTGAAAACACTTCACTCCAGAATGCAGAGAATAATTTTTATAGTCAATGAAAAGACATACAATATTTCTTATTTATCTCTTCTACATCAAAGATACTTAAAAATCATTTATAATTGAAAAAAAAAAGAAAACACACATGCTTAGCAATAGGGGACTGGCTAAATAATTTACAGTCCATCTGTATAATGGAATACTCTGTAATGGTTATTCAAAAAATGAAATAGAAATTTAAAGTTTTTTTTTTTTAATTTCATTTTATTTTTAAACTTTACAATGTTGTATTGGTTTTGCCAAACATCGAAATGAATCCGCCACAGGTATACATGTGTTCCCCATCCTGAACCCTCCTCCCTCCTCTCTCCCCATACCATCCCTCTGGGTCGTCCCAGTGCACCAGCCCCAAGCATCCAGTATCGTGCATCGAACCTAGACTGGCGACTCGTTCCATATATGATATTATACGTATTTCAATGCCATTCTCCCAAAGGGAGAGGGAGAGAAATTTAAAGTTTTTAAGTGGAACTAACAACAGACTATTTAAAAAATCAAGGTACATATAATATGTATAGTTTGGGTCAAACAAGGCTAGGTATACATATTTGTATGAAACAGTTCTGAAAAAGTAAGAAAGAAATTTGAAGGGTTGTCTGGGGAATGGGATTGGGGATTTAGAGCAAAAGGAAGATTTGATTTTGTCCTGTTTGAATGTTTTTAAAGCACATGCATATGCTTTTTTAAAATAATAATAAAAAAAGCTAATCTTGTCTTCAAATGTTAACTATTTGCTTTAAAGACATAGGCAAAAAATAATAATAATAATAATAATAATGTAGAGTCAAAAAGAAGTAGGCAGTAAATCACAGTGGACTTTCTTTTACTATATTATTGCTTCCTGCTCTCATTTGTCTCAAAGTCTAACTCTATAGGCTCAAAATAAGCATGACAGTATAATTGTTGGCAGGCAAAGACAAAAGATTTGGTTCCTCCTCCAATTTCCTTTTATGGCCATTAAACTCCTTTTTTCCAGTTTGCATAGCTGGGCAAATGGTTAGAGACTGGAGATTTTTTTATAAACAAAAATCTTTGCTCACTATAATTTTCATCTTTTTTTTTATTACTCAGTTGATCCTGAAATAGAAACTTAAATTATTATCCATTTTGTTGTGGACATAACTAAATTTCAAACTAATAAACAAATTCCTTAAGACATTTCAGTCTTCACTAGGTATACTCTTAAGAGTCATAGAATATTTTGAAATTTAAATTAGCTATTCAATAGAAATGACTGCATCAAACTATGCTATTTCTAAGGCATGATTCACCTGAAATTCTCAACCAAACTTCATGGTTAGTGAACTGATACAGGCTCAGCTATCTCACAAACAACTATGAATGAAGAAAATATGAGGTTCTGGTCCCCTCTCCCTACCCTAACCTTTCAATCCCTCATATCCACTTTAACCATGTGATGTTCTCCAAGGATCATAAGTCACATTTTTGCATTATCTGTTGGTCTCAGCGTACAGGGCTTACATAGAAAATTTACAACACTCAATTCTTCTGGGACAAACATGACAAAAATCCAAAAGTTCATTTATCTTTAAATCAACATGACCTTCCTATAGCCTCAAAAAATTGTAATTAAGGGATGTTGCTGCTGCTGCTGCTGCCAAGTCGTTTCAGTCGTGTCCAACTCTATATGACCCCATAGATGGCACCCCACCAGGCTCCCCTGTCCCTGGGATTCTCCAGGCAAGAATTCTGGAGTGGGTTGCCATTTCCTTTTCCAATGCATGAAAGTGAAAAGGAAAAGTGAAGTCGCTCAGTCGTGTCTGACTCTTAGCGACCCCATGGACCACAGCCTACCAGGCTCCTCTGTCCAGGGGATTTTCCAGGCAAGAGTACTGGGGTGGAGTGCCAGTGCCTTTCCGAATTAAGGGATAATTATACCCAAATCTCTTGCTACATTAATTTACCAAAGATCAGTAACACAGGTATATTCATGTCTCAAATATGTTTGAACTGTGCACTTAGATTTGCACATTATCTGAAAGTGAAATTAAGAAAAGAATTCTATTTACAATAGCATCAAGAAAGAATAAAATATCTAGATATAAATTTAACTAAGAAGGGGCAAAACTTGTAGAGTGAAAACTATATAACACTGTTCATAAGAAATTAAAAAGAGATAAAAAATATATAAAGACATTTCATGTTCATGAATTGGAAGACTAGTAAATTCTAACTGCCTTCTTTATAGAAATGGACAAGCTGATCCTAAAATCATATGGAAATGCAAGGGATACAAAATAGGCAAAATAATCTTAAAAGAAGAACAATTTTGGAGGACACACCTCCTAATTTTAAAACTTTCTATAAAGCTATCACACATCTATAGTCAACTGAGTTTCAGCAAGAGTGCCAAAACTATTCAATGAAGAAAGAACCGTCTTTTCAGTAAACAGTGCTGAGACAACTGGATATCTACATGCAAAAAAAGAAAAAAATTTAGAACCCTACCACTTATCATAACCAAAATTTAAAATCAAAGATCTAAATGTAAGAGTTAAAATTATAAAAATCTTAGGAAAAAACAAACATAGGTAAATCTTTGTGACGTTGGGTTTGCCACAACAGCATTACTTATATTAGCCAAAAAGTAGAAACAACCCAAATATCTATCAACTGGTGAATAAATAAGTAAAATGTGGTATATCCATATAATGGAGTATTATTAGGCCACAAAAAGGAGGGAAGTACTAATACATGCTACAACATGGATAAACCCTGACAATATTATGCAAAATGAAAGAAGTCATACACAAAAGGTCACGTATTGTATGATTCCATTTATATGAAATGTCTCGAATAGGCAAACCCATAGATACAGAAGGTAGACTAGTGGTTGCCAGGGGCTAGGAGGACGGAGGAATTGGGTGTGACTCCTAATTGTTATGCAGTTCCCTTTTTGGAGTGATGGAAATATTTTAGTATCAGATAGTGGTGATGGATTCACACACTGTGAATATACATAAAATACTAAACTGTATACTTTAATACAGTCAAAATTGTGGGAAAAAAAGATTTGTACATTTCATTCTGTAAATTATAACTCAATAAAGTTAACATCAGGGAATAAAGATCAGCAACAATTATATTTAAGAATGTGTGAAAACCTACTGAGGTGAAGAAGGAGAAGAAAAAGAACCACCTCCAACTTTATAGAGGTATCCAAAGACATTATTTGGTATAAATACATCACTGATACTATATAGGAATAGCACAGTTAGTGACTGTCCAGCAGAGTCATCTATATAAAGAAAGAGGTGAGAAACAGCAAGTGTACTAGGGAAAAATAAATCTGACTCCATATTGGATCTGTTTCTTTTAGTTTAACCATTTCATATTCTGTTGCTTTTGCTACAAGTTAAGAATGTTGCCTATAGCTTGAAATATACAGGATGTCCATTCTCAAGACTCTGATCCTTAAAGGTATAACACTTGTCCGTCATATAGAGACAAAAAGTTGCAGAATAGAGAGTAACATTTGTCTTGTTGGAGGTTTACAAGACTATTGTGGCCTGACCTATGTAGACAGTTGTAAGGACAAAAGATTCCAGCACCAAGAAGTTTGCAACAACTGAGCATACTCCCTCCCCTTTTAGTATTCAGTTCAGTTCAGTTTAGTTCAGTCACTCAGTCATGTCCAACTCTTTGCAACCCTATGAATCTCAACACGCCAGGCCTCCCTGTCCATCACCAACTCCCGGAGTTCACTCAAACTCATGTCCATTGAGTCGGTGATGCCATCCAGCCATCTCATCTTCTGTCGTCCCCTTCTCCTCCTGTCCCCAATCCCTCCCAGCATCAGGGTCTTTTCTAATGAGTCAACTCTTCGCATGAGGTGGCCAAAGTATAGTATTAATGAAGCCTAAATTCTAACTTAGGTAAGACAGTTCTTTGGGACACTACTCTACCATCTTCTTCATCTTCTGACTTTCACAATAAACCCACTATTCCTTGTCCCAATAACTCATCTGTCTATTTACTGGCCTGTTGTGCAGCAAACTTGAATTTAGTAATACAGGGGTGTGGTACATTCATACTTTCTACAACAGTCACTTTAAGAAAATTCTGCCCTTGGAAAACCCATGGCTACCCTGAAAATGATGGGGTGAATGAACAAGGCTTCATAAAAATTATGGTCTTATTTTAAAGACCTCTTCCTCTGAACAGC
This sequence comes from Bubalus bubalis, assembly GCF_019923935.1. Taxonomy (NCBI): domain Eukaryota; kingdom Metazoa; phylum Chordata; class Mammalia; order Artiodactyla; family Bovidae; genus Bubalus; species Bubalus bubalis. The sequence goes on along the minus strand of NC_059171.1, from coordinate 47,072,825 downwards.
CACTCAAGTCAAAGAAGGAGCTAGCAAGAGAAGTACTGCCTGCATGTCACAGACACCAGCCGTATACAGGCAGGCATGCTCTAAAAATCCTTCTCCAGTTATTGTGCTCTGACCTCCAGGAAACAGCTGCCAAACCCTAAGCAGGTTCCCGGGGCTGGTGAGAGGAGGCATGCAAGGCCTTCCATGGAAAGTCTAATTCGTTATAGCATCCTGGGTAGAGAAAATACAACCATCCCACAATAAGGCACTTTATCATCAGATTGATCAAAAACCTGTGAACGGGTGGGTCGCTATTTTCATTCATCCATTTGACAAATATTTACCGAGCACTGCCATGCACCAGGTACTGTGGCGATACAAGAGAATGGTTATTTTTGCATAACATTCTTCTGTGGGTATCAAGCAAAATGCAAAATGACGGGATCCTCAGCTTACAACCTTGCAATGACTCCTTGTTTTTCTGAGAAAAGCCAAAGTCCTTATGATGACCTATGAGGCTCCCAATGATAAAGGGCCACTACCCACACCAGCCATTCCTTTCACCCTTTTGGCATCTGGTCTCACCAGTTTCTCTAACTCTCTTTCAGCCATGCAGTCAGTCGTGTCTTTGCTAACGCTCCAACTCACCAAGCATGCATCCCCATTCCTTCACTATCCCTAGCTGTTTTACCCACCTTGGAAGATTTCCCCTGATTTTCTCATAATCTTTAATTCCTTCAAGATTTTGCTTCATTTCTACCTTCCTGATGAGACCCACCTACTACATCTCATTTAAAATAACAACACACTTGCCCCATCATTTCCTATTCCCTTTACCCTGCTCATATTTCTTTTTCTATGTTCCATTTCACACATGATCAAATTCCCTTATATATTATATTTATGGTACTGCCCCACCTCCTACTGTAATCTCCACAAGGGTAGGGATTAATCTGGATCTGGATTGCTCACTGCTGTCTCTTCAGCACCTACAACAGCACGTGCTTTTGAATATTTGTGAAATAAACAGAAGTAATCAATTCCAATACCTTTAGAACACTTTCTTTACAAGAAAGTCCCCTTGGACTGGCTCTTCGGGGACGCTATGTTCCCACACCTGAAATCATAGCTGCCATCCCATGGCACCAGCAAATACACCCAGCCTCTGAGATATGAAAATGAAGACACTCTATCACTCAACAGTGGATAGCATTTCCCCAGATACCTGAACACCACTCAACTGTGCTTCCCATTTCTGCACCTCCCATTAATACCTGTCAGTGAGCTATGTGGGCAGACAAAAATGATTTCTATGTAAAATGTTTATTATGTAATGGTCTGTGTCTTCCACAAACAGTCCTAAAGAGACTGGAAACAAAGAATTAGAAGAGAGTTGTTTTTACTCTCCCCACCCCCCCAAATCATCTCTGATTCTTTATAATCCCTAGTATTTCAAGCAAGACATGCAGTCACTTAAAATTTTCATTTCCTCCTCTTGCTCTTATTTCTTTCACTCCCAAAAAATAAAGGAAAAAAAAAGAAAAAAATCCCTAGTGCTTTACTCTTAAGTAAAGTTTATCCATAAGGTATTGTTAAAGTTTCCTTGACTTTGTTTGTAATTCTTGTCTAATCTCATACATTCACAGACTAAAAAAACCTAAGGCCATTTAATCACCACAATTCTAATCAACAGGTAAGACTTCATTATTAAAATGTTCATTTAAAATGTGTGAAAAATGTAAATGGATATTATCTTTATATGACATGAGATTATCAGACACAAAATGGGGCAGAATAAGGCACCTTTGTTTGCCTTTATAAAACAGAACAAAAGCAGTAACTTGGCTGAAAGTAGATGCTATTCTCTATTCTTGTCACCAGCTAAATCAATTGTATATGTGCATTGTCTTGAACCATTTCAACTAAATCCCACTGATTTGTCTGTAAAACTGAGAGATTAAGATTAGCCTCTGAGCAATTTATTTACTTTCCAACGTGAAAAAAAAGAAAGCAGGCAACTTCAACCAAAAAGTAAAAATCCCATGAATGCCTTTCTTGTTTTCAAACCAGAGTTTAATTTCCCAGTCCTGTGGGGTACAAAATAATGTATGTCAATGGATTTAGCACTAAGGAATTGAAACATTATACTTGGTTCACCAAAAAAATCAGTAGAAGGGTAGTTTAAGCTTCAGTTTTAAGCAGATCTTTAAGCAAAATATCAACCTGTTTAGAATATTCTAGAGCAAGTATTTGTCATGTATAGCTACTCAATACAAACTCAAAGACTTTGCCTCCATGTGTATATTAACTATAAAAAGGTCTGATGAAATTTCTTTGAGTAAAAATGGCTTTCCTTAATGGGCCAGAATATTAGATTTCTTTTTCTGATGAATGAACTTTCGAAAGCAAATGAGACAGCAAATATACACAATATATATTTGCATTTGAACGAATAGTATTTTTTGTTAAGAAAAAGAGGAAGCAAATGCTAGCCAAGACTGTCATCAGTTTTAAGATGAAAGTCACTGAATGACCAGAAAAGCATTTACACCATCTCCCATACTGTGCTGGAAATGATGATAGCTTCTAAGTTGTTATATTGAATGTGTGTGTGCTCAGTTGTGTCCAGCTGTTTGCAGCCCCATGGATTGTAGCCTGCCAGGTTCCCCTGTCCATGGAATTATTCCAGCAAAAATACTGGAGTGGGTTTTGCCATTTCCTCCTCTAGGGGATCTTCCTGACTGAGGGGTCAACCCGCGTCTCCTGCATCTCCTGCGCTGTAGGCAGATTCTTTACCACTAGTAACACCTAGGAAACCCTTGTTATATTGAATACAAGAACCTACTTCTTGATTTTTTTTCCCAGAATCAATTCACTAATTCTACCAAAAATATTTTCTGAGTGCCTACTATGTACTGGAAATATGCAAGATGCTGGACGATGTAAGGAATAAAATGATACTGTCTTTGCCTTATGGTGTCTACGTTCAGTCTATGAATAGCTGAACTCATTTCCTTTACATGATGAGCTTGTATAAGCAAGGGGATACAATTGTACAGCAAGTGGATCAATCTGTTGCCCATTTTTCCTGTAATTCAGCTGGACAGGCCTCTGCATAGCTTGGAAATGATCAGCAGGTTCAGCAGATGCAATATGGAAAACTGAAGCTAGGAATTTATCTTCTGATGGAGAAAAAAGGAGAAGGAGAAGGAAGAAATAAGGAAGAGGAGAAGGTGAAGAAGGAGGACAATTAAGGCAAAGAGGGGAGGGAAGAAGGGAAGGAGGGAGGTGGAGAGGAGGAGGGAGGGAAACAAAATGGGGAGGAAGTAGAGAGGGAAGAGAGAAGAGAGAAGATATTTTAGTGAGTGGTTTAGCTTCAGGCCTGAAAAATGATTAAACCAAAAAAGTTGCTTTCATTTCTATAACTTTCCTGCTTAGAAAATTAAGACAAGACCATACTTCTTTATCAGGGCATAGAAAGCATCAATAAAAGAAAATATTAGTAAAACAGACTTCATTAAAAATTCAGAGCTTCTAATTATCAAAATATCATTAAAAAAGCAAACAGGGAAGTGACAGTAGGAAAAGGTATTCACAAGACATATATCTAACAAAGGACTTCTAGCCAGAATTCATAAAGAATTCCTACAAATCAGTAACAAAAAAGATTGACAATCCAGTATAAAAAGTGGGCAAAGGAAGAGATACTCATAAAAAGGCAATCCAAATGACCAATATGTACATCAAAAGGTGCCCAACATCATTATTAATCAAGAAAATGCAAATTAAACCATAATAATTTACTCAAGAAAGTTGAAGTTATCTACCAGGAAAGTTAAAGCTGAAGGACAAATAATCTCAAGTGTTGCTGAGGATGTGGGGTTATGAAGTACTCATATTAATACTATTAATACCCATATTAATATTATTTTATTATTAATTATTAAATAATCAATAATATTTGCCTATGACAAACCTAGTCAGCATATTAAAAAGCAGAGACATCACTTTGCCAACAAAGGTTCCTACAGTCAAAGCTATGGTTTTTCCAGTAGTCATGTATGGATGTGAGAGTTGGACTATAAAGAAGGGTGAGTGCCAAAGAATTGATGCTTTCAAACTGTGGTGCTGGAGAAGACTCTTGAGAGTCCCCTGGACTGCAAGGAGATCAAACCAGTTAATCCTAAAGGAAATCAACCCTGAATACTCATTGGAAGGACTGATGCTGAAGCTGAAGCTCCAATACTTTGGCCACCTGATGTGAAGAGATGACTCATTAGAAAAGACCCTGATGCTGGGAAAGACTGAGGGCAGGAGAAGGGGCGACAGAGAATGAGATGGTTCAATGGCATCACTGAATCAATGGACGAGTTTGAGCAAACTCCAGGAGATAGTGAAAGACAGGGAAGTCTGCCATATTGCAGTCCATGGGGTCGGATACAACTTAATGACTGAACAACAACAACATATTAACACCTCGCTGGTAGGAATTTAAATTGGTTCAGCTGCACTGGGAAACTGTACCATATACCTGTACATATACCTAACCTGCTGCTGCTGCTGCTAAGTCATTTCAGTCCTGTCCGACTCTGTGTGACCCCATAGACGGCAGCCCACCAGGCTCCCCAGTCCCTGGGATTCTCCAGGCAAGAACACTGGAATAGGTTACTATTTCCTTCCCTAATGCATGAAAGTGAAAAGTGAAAGTGAAGTTGCTCAGTCGTGTCCGACCCTCAGTGACCCCCATGGACTGCAGCCTACCAGGCTTCTCCATCCATGGGAGTTTCCAGGCAGGAGTACTGGAGTGGGGTGCCGTCGCCTTCTCCTTATACCTAACCTATCACTCAGTAATTCCACTTCTAGGTACATACTTGGAGAAGGAAATGGCAACCCACTCCAGTGTTCTTGCCTAGAGAATCCCAGGGACGGGGGAGCCTGGTGGGCTGCTGTCTATGGGGTCGTGCAGAGTCGGACACGACTGACGCAACTTAGCAGCAGTAGCAGCAGGTACATACTCAAGAAAAATGAATGCAGTTGATCACCAAATGATATCCACAAGCATAGCAACTTCACTCATCAAAGCCAAAAGTTGGAAACAATGAAATATCTGTCCATAAGAGAATGAATACATTGTAGCATGTTTATATGATGGACTACTAGACAACAATGAAAAAGAATGAAATCCTAACATATCCAATAACTGGACAAAACTATGGAACAACAGACACCAGACACAAAAGAGACTACACTATTGATTTATATCTACGTAGTATCAAAAAGAGGAAAACAAATCTGTTTGTCAAAGTAGTTGTTACCTTTGTGGATGGAAATCACCTGGAAAAGGGGGCACAGAGGAGGTGCTGAAAATATTTTATCCCTTCTTAGAGATGGCTATAAAGCTATATATAAAAATAAAAATCCATACTCCCATTGTGATTACACCCCCTAACAAGTCACCTGCTTCTTTGAAGCTATAAACCACATCAGGACATTCCTCTGTTCAAAACTCACCAGTGGTTCCCATTTTACTCAGGGTAAAAGTCAAATTCTTTGTAATGGGGTAGAGGTTATTCCCACAGTACTTGGCCCCCACTACTCTTCTCATTTATTCTTAATAAAAAAAAGTCCTATCTCAGGGCTTTTTCCCAAGCTATTCCTTAAACCTGGAATGTTCCTCCCTCAAATATAGACTAGCTACAAAGCTCACTCTCTCACTTCTTCAAGACTTTATTCAAATATCATTTTCTCACTCAAGCCTTACTTCATCTCACTCAAGCCCTATCTCTTCCTGCTTAAAACTTCAGTATTCATTTCAGTTTTTGTGGTTTGTCTTGGGGGGAAGGGGTTGGTGAAATTGGGGAGGGGGCCGGTGGTGAAGGAGGAGAAGGGTTACCGGACCCAATCACAATCAGATTGACAACAATGGAGAAGGAATAAAAAAGAAGCTGAGCTTTTTTGAATTTTCAAGAAACATAAATATACTTCGGCTTTTCAAAAAAGAAGCACAGTTTTGTCAATATGCAAAATTCACTCACATTCTTTCCCCTTTAGTCTTCAGCAAATATTTAGAATATACAGGAAGACTTTTTATGTGGCCTCTGGGGAAGCTAGGGAAAACCAGCAGGATGTGGGAAGAATATGACCATATCCCCAGTAGTGCCAGTGGTGTCTGTATGTGTTTGTGTGTTTTCCTGGGTATGCAAACATATAGGATAGAAGACAAGCATTGAAAGCAGTGATGTAATGCATAAAAATGGGCCCGAGTGCTAAGTTAACAAGAGCTTTTCCTTCACTGTGTTCTTACACTGACCTCCAGACACACCAGAAAGATTGATTCTCATTTCTCCTTCAAGCTGAGAAAACGAGTTTGGCTCAGAAAGTCTGAGATACTAGATCGGGAGTGGGGAACAAAGGGTGAAAAAGAAGCAAAATGAGACGGTGGATTGTTTTCTTCTGTCATGGGATAAACTTTAGCAAAAGAGAGAAGGGCGTCTGCTCTACAATTCCCATATTTCTGGGACTTCCATGAAATCTATCACAGACGTGCACAGGCAATTTCTGTATGAAATGTGGGGTGGACACACACACACACACACACACACACACACACACACACACACACACACACACTTTGGTCAACTGGTTGACCCCTACTGGTCTAGGAAGGTAATTCAGCAAGTTACCCAGTTCTACATGATCTGATTAGCCAAAGCCACCCATTCCCATTGGGCAAAGGGAGAGGACTGATTTCTGTCTCAAGAGAGTTTTAAGAGATTAAGATGTGAAAAGAGCTTTCTATTTCAGAATAGCCACATCCTGAGGAAAAAGACAAACAACAGAGACAGCATGCTGCATTCAGAAAATTACAAGAATAAGTTTTGCCCAGCTGTGCACTGCAAAAGAACAAAAGACAGGAAAATAAGCACCAAATCAGTCAGTGAAAGGGAAGGTGCATATTGACTGTAAAGTGCCTAAGTGTATACTAACTGTAAAGTCCCAGGCCAAGTGTCCCGTAACTTTTATTTTCTATCACAAAGGGTGGTCATGAGGACCTCATGTGTCAATGCACTGGTTGTAAAGGCTTGGTTTTGTTAAAGTGATAAGTGACTTCCAGCTTGATACTTAGAATGAGGGGGCTCCTGATCTAGGTACTAACCATGACCAGGCATAGCGGTTGAAATCTCTTGGAGCATGATTCATCTGCTGTGGGTTAGGATGATGGGCACATGGGTACCAAACTTCCCTGTCCCTGTCCCTGGGTCTACACTTTCATTTTGCAAATGATGTAGCCAGCCAATAACACAGGGAAATCCTCTTCAAGAGATGGGACAAATCACATTCTTCCTACCACCAAGAAGGAAGTACAAACCCTCTCAGCCCTCAGCAGATTTTGGGGGCAACATATTCTATACAAACAGATCCTGCTTCCACTCACTTCTCAAGTGACTTGAAACATTACCAGGGTGCTTTGCAAACAGAGGGTAATGCCAGTGGCCCTGCAAATGGGCCAAATGACCTGGCAGGTCAAGTACTAGTGATATCTGTAATGGGAAAAGATGCTACATGGAGTGTACAGCTAGCATCAGCAGAGGAACCATGGCACAGACTCCTAGGATTCTGAAGCAAGGCCGTGGATCTGCAGCAGGCAACTGTGATGTATCATTCAAAGGCAGCCCTCAGCATGCGACTGGGCTGCATGTGTGTACGTGCTAAGTCGCTTATGTTGTATCTCTTTGCAACCCCATGGACCATAGCTCACCAGGCTCCTCTGTCCATGGGATTCTCCAGGCAAGAACACTGGAGTGAATTGCCATTCCCTTCTCCAGGGGATCATCCCAGCCCAGGGACTGAACCTGTGTCTTACATATGCCTGCATTGGCAGGCAGGTTCTTTACTGCTAGCGCCACCTAGCAGAGGGAAAGCCCCTGACTGTGGTGCTGTGTCTTCTGGAGCACCAGAGCTTCTCTCAAGTAACCATATGACAGTCTAGTTTGCTTGTCTACAAAGAAGACCCTTTCAAGGGCCACGATTCTCAGTGTTCAGTAGCAAGAACTTATTCTCCATTGTCACCTGATTGCCGACTTCTTGGAAAGCCTGCCATTGGGGTCACTCTGCTGCCCACACTGCCAACCCTGAGGACTGCCATTTTACCACATCCCTCCTTTCCATTTATGGCTGAGAACACAGGCCTTGGCTCCACCCTGACCTGTGCCAGGGAACTGGAGAGTAGGGAACAGGGGCTGGGTTGGGAAGCATGCCTGTAAATTCTTCATAGGCCACATGTAAGCAATATGTAGAGCTTCCCAGGTGGCTCAGGGGTAAAGAATTCACCTGCCAAGCAGGAGACTCAGGTTCAATCCCTGGGTCAGGAAGATCCCCTGGAGAAGGAAAAAGAAGCCCACTCCAGTATTCTTGCCTGGTGAATCCCATGGATAGAAGAGCCTAGCAGGCTACAGTCCATGGGGTCACAAAAGAGGCAGACATGACTTAGTGACTAAAACAAACAACAACAAGCAACATGCAAAGCTCTGCACACCTTTCAGCATCCTTCAACTGTGTGTGCCAGCCCCTCTAAACAGCCTCATGGTCATTCATCAATGGTGAATTTTCACCATTGGGGATGGTGAAAATCTGGGGATGATCTGACTGTCACCCATTTTAATCCAAACTGCTCATTAGTTTATAGTTCAGTCACTAAGTCGTGTCTGACTCTTTCTGAGCCCATGGACTGTAGCCCATCACATTCCTCTGTCCACGGGATTTCCCAGGCAAGAATACTGAAGTGGGTTGCCATTTCCTACTCCAGGGCATCTTCCAGACTCAGAGATTGAATGGAAGTCTCCTGTGTCCCCTGCATTGGCAGGAGAATTCTTTACCACTGAGCCACCTGGGAAGCCCAGCTTGTTGGTATATATTAAAGTTTGTATATTCATTGCTGTGAATAAAATATAGCTTTTCAAAGTCAAACTTAGCAATGTTACATAAAGTGTCAAGATGATTTACTTCAATAAAAGATTCATGTAAATATTTAAATGATCAGATATTTCATACTGAGAAAAACTTGTTACTTTTCATCTATCTGTAACTAATAAAAACTTTATTTTCATATTTCAAAAATTTCCATTTAGATTGGCAAAAATAAATCTACGAAATACAAATAATGAATTCATCCTACAAGTTGTGGGTGACATGACACTGACAGAAAGAGCTTAATGGAGAAAAATTGCAGGCTGAGAATTTCACCACTGTTTTTTCTCATGGTTCTAAGTCATGCAAGAAATTTTAAACAAGATAAGAATAAAAGTACAAATGAACAGAAGAGGAAAGTAATTTAAAAACAAAGAACTGACTAGTTTGAAAGCTACCACCCCAAGTTCTTAATTAGCTCTGGATAAATGGATTATGGTTTTTGTTTTCCTTTTTATTGTATTTTAAAAGTATGCTACTGCTAAGTCACTTCAGTCGTGTCTGACTCTGTGCAACCCCATAGACGGCACCCCACCAGGCTCCCCCATCCCTGGGATTCTTCAGGCAAGAACACTGGAGTAGGTTGCCATTTCCTTCTCCAATGCATGAAAGTGAAAAGTGAAAGTGAAGTTGCTCAGTCGTGTCCGACCCTCAGCGACCCCATGGACTGCAGCCTACCAGGCTCCTCCGTCCATGGGATTTTCCAGGCAGGAGTACTGGAGTGGGGTGCCATTGAGTTTTAAATTAAAATCTGCAGAGTTACTCTCTTAATCCAATTACAGGGGGTTTTCACCGAGGTCCCAGGCATCCTAAGGGCTCCAATGTTTCAGGTTAGGGCTTTTATGGGTCTCCTGGAACAATGCAGAGAATTCTATTGGATGTACTTTTAATTGACAGAAGAGACCATAGCTCTTGCCAACTTTTTAAGAGACCTGTTAAATTCCCGCCTTCCCCTCCAAAGATTAAGATCTCAGAAAGCATGTTTTATAGGCGTTTTGGTTTGTGGGTAATCACTGCAGTATCAGGTTTTGTGGTTTGAGGGTGGAGTAGACCCATCACAGCGAGACTGAATGCCTGCTGTGGTTAAGACTTCAAACTATTAGACCTGGTAATGAGACACGATGCTAATTTGGAGAAATCCTCTTCATAATGGTGAAGACAGTCAGAATTCTAACAGTGGAAAAAGCATTGTGCACACAGAGTGTGTTTCCTCCTGATAGTGCAACCTGAGACTGAGAGGCATTACTACTTGGGTTGGTGCCTCAAATCCACTCAGCAATGCTGGGGTGTACACAGAAGAAGCCAAGGTGGTAGGAGGAATCATTCTCTTTCCCTCATGTTCCTACTATGGTCTTTAGTTCATGAAGCTTCCGCTTTTCTCCCCTGAGGAAAACATCTGAGAAGAATCTACAGGGTACTTTCTCTGCTTGCCGTGTCGAGACTCCTCTCGAGAGAGGTAGCCCCAGACCCGACAGGATTGGGCAAGATATTGGCCATGCACAGAGAATCTCTCACAGCATCTTCCCTGATATCCCCTCTATGGCAGTCCACCTGGGTCACATCCTGGAGCCCCCAGCCCAGGCCAGACTCTCAGTATCAGATCTGAAGGCCTAATGCTCTTTCTCTCAGTCTCCAAAGAATGCAAGGGTGGGATTCTGGGTAAGCACATCCACTCTGCAGACCCAAACTCTCCCTCAAAGGGGTTGTCTCGAGGCCATGCTGGGGAAAGGGTGAAAGATTGGGTATTAGAGATACCAACTGTGTCAACTGACTTGCCATTTTCTAAATTCAGTGTGAAAAGTAAAAGTGAAAGTGTTAGTCCTTCAGCTGTGTCCAACTCTGCGATCCCATGGACTACAGCACACTAGGCTCCTCTGTCCTTTACTATCTCCTGGAATTAGCTCAAATTCATGTCCATTGAGTTGGTGATGCTATTTAACCATCTCATCTTCTGCTGCCTCCTTCTATTTTTGCATTTAATCTTTCCCAGCATCAGGGTCTTTTCTAATGAGTCGGCTCTTCGCATCAGGCGGCCAAAGTATTGGAGCTTCAGCTTCAGCTTCAGTCCTTCCAGTGAATATTCAGGACTGATCTCCTTTAGGATTAACTGGTTTGATCTCCTTGCAGTCCAAGGGAATATCAAGAGTCTTCTCCAATACTTCAGTTCAAACGCATCAATTCTTCAGCTCTCAGCTTTCCTTATGGTCCAACTATGACTACTGGAAAAACCAGAGCTTTGACTAGATGGACCTTTGTCAGCAAAGTAATGTCTCTGCTTTTTAATATGCTGTCTAATTTGGTCATAGCTTTTCTTCCAAGGAGCAAGTGTCTTTTAATTTCATGGCTGAAGTCACCATCTGCAATGATTTTGGAGCCCAACAAAAGAAAGTCTGTCACTGTTTCCATTGTTTCCCTGTCTATTTGCCATGAAGTGATGGGACTGGATGCCATGATCTTCGTTTTTTGAATGCTGAGTTTTAAGCCAGCTTTTTCACTCTCCTCTTTCACCTTCATCAAGAGGGTCTTTAGTTCGTCTTTGCTTTCTGCCATAAATTGGTGTCATCTGCATATCTGAGGTTATTGATATTTCTCCCAGCAATCTTGATTCCAGCTTGTGCTTCATCCAGTCTAGCATTTCGCATGATGTACTCTGCATATAAGTTGAGTAAGTAGGATGACAATATACAGCCTTGACGTACTCCTTTCTCAATTTGGAACCAGGTGACCATTTACACATTGGTTTAAAACTGTCTCCCAGATCAAGATTTAGAATAGTTGCAACAGCTCAGAAAGTCTTTCATACTCCTGCCCCGTCACTGTTCTGACCTCTATAAACATTGATAAGTGGTGCCTTTCAGTGAGCTTCATGTAAATTCATGTGGAATCTACGCTTTTGATTCTTGCTCAATATACTGTCTGAGATTCTTCCCTTTTCTTAATATATAGAAAAGTTGTGCAATATATTGTTGTTCTATATATGTTCTCAATATATAGAAAAGTTTAGTTTTTTTCTTATCTATGAGGTATTCCTTTGTATGAATACATCACAATTCATTTATCCTTAATGCCATTGATGCACATTTGGATTGTTTCTTTTTTAAAATAATGAATAAAGCTGCTCTGGAAATTCCTATGCATGTCTTCTGCTGAACATATGCACTCATTTCTTTCAGGACTGAAACTGCTGGCCAAAGGGAAGATTCATGATTAGATTTAGCTGATACTAATAAACAGTACTAAGCTGATACTACTAAACTATATGTACACTTCCACCAGTAGTGTTGGAGCTTTCCAATTTTTCTACATCTTCACTAACCCTTAGTGTTGTTAATCATTTAAAAAGTTTAGCAGTTGTGATGATTGTGTAGTATTATCTCATTGTGGTTTTAATTTGTATTTACTTGGTAAGTTGAATACCTTTTCTTATGCCTGTTGGTTATTTGGTTAGTGTCTTTTGCCTAATTTTTTAAAATTGGATATTTTGTCTTTTTCTTAATTATATGTAGTAATCTATATATTCTTAATACAAGTCCTTTCTTGGTTATATGAATTGCAGATACCTTCTTCCAGTCTGTGTCTAGCCTCTGTACTGTCTTACTATTTCTAGATGAACAAAAGATCCTTGAGCTTTTGGAGGACTTGGGCAGAAACGAGAGGGTTTCAAATAATATTCTCTGGTAAGAACCTATGGTACAGTATAATGTTATGGTAAAATGCTTAAATTATAGGTACAGGTAGAAAATAGAACAGTGAAGAATAAGGTAGTAATTGTATGGTAGATAAGTATAGGAAAAGCAAAGAGGAACTAAAGAGTCTCTTGATGAAAGTGAAAGAGGAGAGTGAAAAAGCTGGCTTAAAACTCAGCATTCAAAAAATGAAGATCATGGCATCCAGTCCCATCACTTCATGGCAAAAAGACATGGAAACAGTGGAAACAGTGACAGACTTTCTTTTGTCGGGCTCCAAAATCATTGCAGATGGTGACTTCAGCCATGAAATTAAAAGACGCTTGCTCCTTGGAAGAAAAGCTATGACCAAATTAGACAGCATATTAAAAAGCAGAGACATTACTTTGCTGACAAAGGTCCATCTAGTCAAAGCTCTGGTTTTTCCAGTAGTCATAGTTGGACCATAAGGAAAGCTGAGAGCTGAAGAATTGATGCTTTTGAACTGTGGTGTTGGAGAAGACTCTTGATATTCCCTTGGACTGCAAGGAGATCAAACCAGTTAATCCTAAAGGAGATCAGTCCTGAATATTCATTGGAAGGACTGAAGCTGAAGCTGAAGCTCCAATACTTTGGCCACCTGATGCTAAGAACTGACTCACTGCAAAAGACACTCATTCTGGGAAAGATTGAAGGAGGGAGGACAAGGGGATGTCAGAGGATGAGATGATTGGATGGCATCACTGACTCAGTGGACATGAGTTTGAGCAAGCTCCAGGAGTTGGTGATGGACAGAGAAGCTTAGTGTGCTACAGCCCATGGGGTTGCAAAGAGTTGGACATGACTGAGCAACTGAACTGAACTGAATTAGTCACCAAACTCTACACTTGCGATTTGATCTGTACATACCTCACTACCTGTATGTTAGCTCTCCATTTTAAAAAGCCAACAAAATAGCAATAAAAACCCAGATTCATAATATGACATTCATGAGAATTAACTGAAGAAAATCCAACCCTTCATTTCTTGAGACGGTCTCAATTTTACCCTTGACTGAAAGCAGATCTCCACACCTCCTCAAATTCATTGGGTACCTTTAGCTTCCAATTAGAAATCTACTAAACTAAACATTAGAGCTATCTTCTCCCCATTGGAGAAGGCAATGGCACCCCACTCCAGTACTCTTGCCTGGAAAATCCTATGGACGGAGGAGCCTGGTGGGCTGCAGTCCATGGGGTCACTAAGAGTTGGACACGACTGAGTGACTTCACTTTCACTTTTCCCTTTGACGCATTGGAGAAGGAAATGGCAACCCACTCCAGTGTTCTTGCCTAGAGAATCCCAGGGACGGGGGAGTCTGGTGGGCTTCCGTCTATGGGGTCGCACAGAGTCGGACACGACTGAAGTGACTTAGCAGCAGCAGCAGTAGCAGCTACCCATGTCAAGGGCTTTGTAAGATACAAAGAGAAATCTGATGCTATTTTACTACAATGATGTTGTTTGAGGACATTTTCTACCATTCCCCCTTTATGGAGAAGCCGAAGAGAAAACTGTCAGTACTCATTTCAAGCAAGCTGTTTCTCTTGAGCAACTGGTATGCTTTTATCTGATGGATGCTGTTAATTCCAAAGCTGAATTTCCTAGTAGCCAGAACAAAAAGCGAAAACTTGCATCAAGTTACTAGTCACTCTTCCTTGACTTTCCCTCTACTTATCAAGACATTGTCTTTTGGAACTTTCTGGAATGTTCATCTTTGTTAACTTCTTTTATCCCTGGCTTCAGTTGACCTCTATCTTTGTTTTCACTACAACTTAGTTTCTTTATATTTTCTTACTGGACTATCTGTTACTGTACTATGTAACCACCACTATAAATGCTTTAAGACAAGCAAAAACAAATATATAGATGCACCTGACACAAACAAGAGGGAGGACAGTACTGTTTAAATACTGTTCTCTGCCTCACTAACCTTTTCACATAAAGCCTGTCTTACCCCCTTAGATATGCTCTAAGCTCTATGTGTGAGTTTCTGAACAGTTTCAGGTAGAAAGTAGGGGCGTAACAAGCACCATTTGACTGCTTCTGTGCAATTAGAGCTAATGGCAATGGTTTCAGATCCTGTGGTGTAGAGTATGAACACATTTTTCAACCATGAAAGAGCTCTTGCTCTAGGCCTGCAAAAACTTGCACACCATTTGGAAATTGGGTTATTTTAATTATAGTGTCATAGAGAACGACATGTATTTTAATCAACTTCAGTTGACAATGCTGCAACCACATCATAGCCAATGCTGATTCCAAACCATCTCAAGAATTACTTCCAGGTTTGAAGAACTGGCGGCTTAACGAGGCCAGTTAGGAGCACAGCCTGCCCAGCTGTTTCCCCAGTCCAACCTTGCAGGATCCAGGCCTTGTCATTAAGGAAGATTTCTGAGGATGAAGGTGTGGGGCCCAACGTGATCTCTAGGACTGCATCCCAGGCCCTGGGGTGGAGGCACCTCCCAGAGCCTACCCTTATCCTGACAGTTTTCTAAACTATGGGCAAGAATTGAGCTTCTCTGCCCTTCAGCACAGTCAGCAAACAGCACCAGAGTTTTGCTTGGCACTTCCTTTCGACAACATCTTGCAGTTTACACAGCTGGTCCTCTATTATAAAAGTTGTGGGTGACCTTTAGTACATAATAATGCCTTCAACTTTTGAGAAGCTGGTTGCCATTTTTGCCCACTGACCACAAGACTTCCTGAAGGGAGATTCTTCAGCACCATCCAAACTGACTGACAAGATTTCTTGATTTGCTTAATGAAGTAACCATGGGGTAGCTAATGTTGGAATAGTCATTTCAGAATTAAACCTTACTGGTTCTTTGTGTGAATGGTATTCCACACAGTAAACAAAACCATAAAAGCTTCTACAATTTATGTTTTTAATGAAGTAATTATAAAATTGGTTGTTTATAAACAGATACTTTAGATATATTATAAATGTTGGGAATATTGGCTACACCAGTACCGATGTATTTAGGAAACATGGAAATACTTTAAATATTTGATGGACTGGTATATATACATATGACATATATATGCATATGATATAGGTATATATATATATGTATACTGTATGGCATGTATATGAGAGAAGGGTATGATTTAGAAAGTTTACAAAGTAAATCTTCTTTGAGAAACTATTATATAATTATGTTTTAATGTAGTTTAAAACTCACAGTGAAAAGTTTTAACAGCTTGAGGAAATAACTTTTTTTATTTTTAGGAAATAACTTTTAGAAGCAAAAATCAAGTAGAAAATAGTCCATAACATGAAAGGTTGTAACTTTCTTTTAAAACTTAAAGACTTTTTGTGGAGGATGTGATTTGCATGCTGTAAAGAAGCGCTGCCTAGAAAAGAGAGTACAAATGCCCTACAGAATCCCAGGAGTTCTGGTTCCAGGACCACCTCTAACCCCTCAAGATACCCAAATCCACAGATGCTCAAGCCCCTTACATAAAATAGTATGAAAAAAAAGTGAAAGTGTTAATCACTCAGTCATGTTTAACTCTTCGCGACCCCATGGACTGTAGCCCACCAGGATCCTCTGTCCATAGGATTCTTCAGGCAAGAATACTGGAGTGGGTTGCCACTTCCTCCTTCAGGGGATCTTCCTGACCCAAGTATTGAACCCAGGTCTCCTGCATTGCAGGCAGATTCTTCACTGTCTGAAGCACCAGGGAAGCCCATAAAATGGTATATTTGCATATAACCTACACATATCCTCCCATATACTGGTCAGCGCTATATTACTTGTCTAAGTGAAAGTGGAAGTCGCTCAGTCATGTTCAGCTCTTTGTGACCCCATGGACTGTATAGTCTTTGGAATTTTCCAGGCCAGAAGACTGGAGTGGGCAGCCTTTCCCTTCTCCAGGGGATCTTCCCAACCCAGAGATTGAACCCAGGTCTCTCACATTGCAGGCAGATTCTTTACCAGCTGAGCCACAAGGGAAGTCGTGTCTAAGAAATACAATGTAAATACTACGTAAATAGTAGCCAGTGCACAGCAAATTCAAGTTTTGCTTTTTGGAACTTAATGGATTTTTTTCCCTGAATATTTTCAACCCCTGCTTGGTTGATTCCATGGATGGGGAACCCACAGATACAAAGGCCAGTAAGAGAAAGGGGAAGAATAGCTAAAATAGATGCAGATCTCTGGCTACCAAGGTTGGATATCATTGATCCTTGGAAAGAAAGTCACACAAAATGAATCATGCTTCTGACACTCAGATAATTGGAGAATTAAAAAATTAGTGACTGACTGAAAATAACAATCCTAGGTAGAGTGTCAAAATATTAGCTCTAAAAGAAACGTAAACAGTCATTTGGCCCTATTTCTTCTGGGTTCGATCCCTGGATTGGGAAGATCCCCTGGAGAAAGAAATGGCAACCCACTCTAGTATTCTTGCCTGGAGAATTCTATGGACAAAGGAGCCTGGCGGGCTACAGTCCATGGGGTCACAAAGAGCTGGACACGACTGAGTGAGTGACAGACACACTTACATTTAGCTCTTCTGCTACCCACAATGTTGCTTTTTCTAACACTCAACAGCCTCCCCACCCTACATCCATGGCTGAATATGCTCCCTTCACAGTTAAAAGGCCCAGAATTATACCATTGTAGATTATCAAGTTGGACTTCCCTGGTGGCTCAGATGGTAAAGAATCTGCCTGCAATGCGGGAGACCTCAGTTCAACCCCTGGGTTAGGAGGATCCCTTGGAGGAGGGCATGGCAACCCACTCCAGTATTCTTGCCTTGAGAATCGCCATGGACAGAGGAGCCTAGCAGGCTACAGTCCATGGGGTTGCAAAGAGTTGAACAAGACTGAGTGACTAAGCACAGCACAGCACAGATTATCAAGTAAACAGTAATCTAACTGGTATACAAATGACAAAACTGTCCATAAGGAATCTGCACCTTTCTTACTACATAAAAAGACTAGAGGGAATTAGCTACTAATAGAGAACTGTGTCATATGAGCTTTCTGAAATCCTTCTTATTCAATACCACATATAAAGATCACTTTATTCCCACTAGGGGAGAAATGTACTTTCATTCTTTTGCACATTTTAAATATTATGAGTTTCATTATACACTGTACATTATATTTTTTCTAAGTGAAACTTTCTATAGTGAATTTAAAGAGACCTTTTTTGTTTATATAGGATAATACTGAATAAATTATGAAAAATTTCAAAATAAAATTCAGTCTAATTTTTAAAAGTTTCATTATGTATTATAATTACAGTATTCAAGTAGAATAACTTTGCACATAATTCCAAAGCTTGGCTTTGTAGATCTGAAATTAGATAGTGCTTCATTTCACAAATTCCAAACAAACCTCAGAAACAACAAAATTTTAAGGCAATCATAAAATTATAAAAACTGTTGGTTCCTTGCAAACAGAAATGCTTTACACTGTAATGTTAATTCTCTTAAGAGTTCTAGTTTGCTGATTTCTTTAGATTATATACATCTTTCCCTCCATTTAATCAATGCATTATTTTAACCAATTTCAGCAGTTATCCAAATGTTATATTATCCAAATGAAGACATAATGAATAATAGGTTATTGAGAAAAATTCTTTTTACTTGTGCATTCAAATTACTCTTGTGGCCTCAACAATATATAACCTAGCCAAAATCAGTATTCTTGTGAGTAAAGAACAGAGGCAAAATAATTTTAAGAAAAGTAGACCATTAACTTCAGTCACCATATAACATTTGTGAATAATTTGCTCAGTTTCAAAAAGTGCAAGAAAAATGCTGCACATTTGAAATCTGGTGAAAGGTAAATGAAGACAAGGCCTAGAGCAAGGCTTACACGCCAAGGGTTACCAGGGAAGCAAATACACAGCTGCTTTAAGTCAAGCATTTATAATCTAAAGTATGTAGAAGGAAAACACCCTGTAAATAACAGAATTAAGCATGAGAAGCACATATGTGAATATGTGTAAGCCAAATTCAATAAAATATTCATTAAACAAGTTCACAGACAAAAACTGAACCCATGAGTTTTGAAACTTGTAATAAGGTTCATTCCATTTCTTAAGGCCAAAGCAATACTGTATTTACAAACACAGCAATAAAAAATTCCCAAGTAGCTCATGAATATTTTCTGTGCTTCTGGAAGATACCACGATACAGAACATACTCAGGCAAACCACCAACTCGAACCTGATGACCTTGCAAAATTTATACTATTAAAAAAAAAAAAGGAAATTGAGAAAAGCAAAATCCACACATTAGATAAACATTAACGGTTCTCTAAAATTTAACTGCCCTGAAAGATAATTCTTTTCTTCAATAAAATGCTTGAACTCTTCAAAATTACTACCACAGTGTGGCTACAATGATGTTATTTTTTCTTCCACAAGAAAAATAACAGCAAACAAGCTGTGGCAATAGCTCTGATTTGCTGTGAAATTTATTTTGAGAGTCCAGCAAAATTTTAATTCTAGGAATTATCAGAACTACTAACATTTATATTTAGTTTTAAGTCAACATTCTTATTTTTTGGTTATTTTTTCCTTCCCTACTATAATTTACCCCTCAGAAGTCCTCTATTAAAAAAAAATCCATTCAAGTAACACACATAATTCAATAACTAGTGCACCTGAGTGGCCTTCCCTGGTGATGGGGCAATATCCTACAGCTCCCTCTCAACTCCCACTGTTAATGGAGACGCCGTGCCAGGAGATCTCTTCCCACCCCCTCCCAACTCCCATCAGCAATGCCTGCGAGCACGGTGTGCACGCTGCTGACTGAAAAGTAAAGTTTCGTGATGGGTAAGAAGTGAATCATTATTTCTAAACACTGGTTTTATGCTGACATTACTGAAACTCAAACCAAGATTTTTATATTTTTAAGTCAAATTAACTTGTTTTTAGAGCTCGTGAATTAAGACACTCAGTCGAAATTTTTTTTTAATGTTCCAATGAATGATTTTTAAGAAAAGGCCATATAACTAAAGCGAAATAATGTAGAGGCAAGTCTGATAATCCCCAATTCCCATAAAACTCAACACCTGCAGCCCATGTAATAAATCAGTTTGTGAATCTAATTGCTCTTGTTCTGCAGCTTCCATGAGCCTGTATGGCTAAGCTAACACCATTGTCATAGCCTTAATCACAGCCAGGTTTATTTTTGTTGGCAGCCTTATGCAAATCATTGTATTATGGGTCTTTGCACTTAATTCACTCAGATTATACCCTGATACCAAGAACAGATTGTAACACAGGAAGGGATCTTCAAATTGTTTAATTAACTATCAGTTGTTATTTCTATTTATATCTAACTGAACTATTATAGCTCAAACCGTGTTAAATATTCATAGGAAAACAATATTCTGTTTCTAATTTGAAATACTTAAGCTTGCCGTAATTTAGAAGTTAGTTACCCACAGAGAGAATATATCAGCATTTCTTCAGCATTTTAAGCCAATTTCTCTTATTCTGTGAACTAACCTCTGGAACTAAAATTCATCAACAAAACACTAATTTACTAAATGGTACCTTAGTGGCCTAAAAGAGTTGTAGAAACTTCAAAATGGCCGTAAATTTTATCCTCTGTCTTTAAATCTTTTACCACACAGTCTTTCCAGGGAACCACAGGGAAACCAATTGTATCAGTCAATTACCACCAATTATTGTTGGTCTATTAAACTTTCAAGAGTCAGGAAAAAAAAAATCTGGTATCTATCCCACATTGTTTACCTCTTCCACCTTTTCTAATGTGGGAAACTTTCTAGAAAAGACACCAAAAAAAAAAAAAAGGTAGAAAGGCCAACAATTAAAATTCAATCACAGCACATTCTCTTACCCATGAAGGAGCCATTGCATATTGGTACCAAAATATTCTGGCATTAACCGCAGAATTGCTTTCAAACTTTTTCTTTTCCTACT
This sequence comes from Bubalus bubalis, assembly GCF_019923935.1. Taxonomy (NCBI): domain Eukaryota; kingdom Metazoa; phylum Chordata; class Mammalia; order Artiodactyla; family Bovidae; genus Bubalus; species Bubalus bubalis. The sequence continues at coordinate 47,052,265 of NC_059171.1, read as the reverse complement.
GTGGTTAACCTGGTCTAGGAACTCTTACAGATGTTTTCACACCAGCTGAGAATCAGTGGGTAAAAAACAAAGAAGCAGATAGGAAGACACCATGACATTCCTTCCAGGAATGCTGATTGTTCAGTGGACATAATGCTTATGAGAATTAGCTACTGAAGCAGTCTACCAGAGTACGTGGCTAGAGAGGCTCAGTGCAGGGGTGCTCTCGGGATCTCTCCACACATGAGGAAGAAAGAGAGCCCCAAAGACCAGATGAGAAATCAAGGAAGACCTCTTCTATTGCTAGGCAATCAATCTTTATGTCTGTTACATGTGTGCATGCTCAGTGGTGTCCAACTGTGTGACCCCATGGACTCCGTAGCCCAACAGGCTCCTCTGTCTATGAAATTTTTCAGGCAAGAATACTGAAGTGGGTTGCCATTACCTCCTCCAGGGGATCTGTTGCATATGTCTGTTACAGTATATGCAACTTATATCTTTGGTAAAAAGGTAGCAATGATTGAATTATCAGAGACTACATTGTAGTCATGAGAAGAGCTAAAAAATACACATCAAAAAAGAAAGATCATTCATTGGACTCTAAATGTCCATCACCTTCAAACCATTATTGGGCCATGATCTTGGAAGCCTCCTGCTGATCAAAGTATCCATTATTCTCCCAAACAGGAACCAGGTTGTTGTGCAAGTTTAATTTAGATAAATACAAGATGTCTTCCTCCAGCTCTAGCATGCACGCTAGGTCACTTCAGTCATGTCCAGCTCTTTCCGACCCCATGGATTATAGCCCACCAGGCTCCTCTGTCCATGGGATTTTCCAGGAAAGAATACTGGAGTGGATTACCATTTCCTTCTCCAGGGGATATTCCTGATCCAGGGATTCAACTCAAATCTCTTACGTCTCCTGCATTGGCAGGCAAGTTTTTTCACTACTAGGGCCACCTGGGAAGCCCTCCAGTCCTAGAAGGAGAAGCAGATTCTACACAGAATGGAAGGACTGGAAGACTAAACTCAACCAGTGGTTTGGTAAGAGGCCAGGGATCCTCTGTTTAGAGATTTCCCTCACACTCTAAATTAAATGAATAGCAACCAGCACATATGGCCCAACTCTACTTCCAAATGAAAAGCAGAGGGTAGGTCAGCTGTCATAACCAGAGGCAAATCCTAACTGATCTTTCTCCTGCAATGACTTCTCTTTATACATCTTCAGTTTTATAAAATATTAAGCATGTTCTGTATAATACTTTCTAACAGTGGATTGCCTACTGTATGCCAAATATTGGCTGTCCTAAATGTATGGCATTTATGTTGCACAGTAAGCCTGTGAAGCAGGTATTACTGTTCCTAATTTACAAATGTAGAAACTGAGGCACAGAGCTGCTAATTGCTTCCTAGCTCATTCCTAAATGATAGTGTTACTCACTTGGTCATGTTTAACTCTTTGCCAGGCCATGGACTACAGTCTGCCAGGCTCCTCTGTCCATGGAATTCTCCAGATAAGAATACTGGAGTGGATTACCATTCCCTTCTCCAGGGGATCTTCTGACCCAGGGATGGAAGCCGGGTCTCCTGCATTGCAGGCAGACTCTACCATCCGAGCCACCAGGGACGCTATCCCTAACTGACAGAGAGACACTGAAGGCAGTCTGAATTCCAGGGCCTGGTGAGACCCATGATGTGATGCTGAGCATATGAAAATAAATGAGATTCTGTCCCTGTCCACTGGGAGACCAAAGATTTTGTTTTTGATTGTTTATTTTCTGGTTTTCAGGAAAAGGGGTGAGTTCAAGGCTGTAAAAGCTCAACAAATTATTTAAATGCGGATAGATATGACTCTAATAGATTTATGAATGGGTAATTTAACTCAATCAATTATTTTAAACTTATAAAATATACGGTGAGAGGTGAGATGAGGTGTTGCAGAGAGGTTGAGATGGTCAGGCCATGAACACCCTATGCCAAGGATGTTGGGATTTTTACTACAGTTTGAGAAAAATTGTCTCTTTTTTTAATATAAATTTATTTATTGTAATTGGAGGTTAATTACTTAAAATTATCTTTTAAATCAATCATTCTGGCTGAACACACCACATATAAAAGGGGCAAGAATGAAGACAGATAGATTAATGGCAATTACTGATATAATCAAGTCAAGGAACTTTAAGGAGTGAATCTTTTGAAATTGGATGGTGGTAATTATGATGGACTTGACAGTAAGGATTGAGAATTACTCTGAAAGTAATAAAATTAGCAGGATTTGATTGATTGGATTTAAAAATGAGGAATTGGCAGGGGAGCAATAAAAGAAAACTCTCAAGGTGAATGGGAATGGAATAGAGATACACAAAGAGGTATGTTCATTTCAGGCAAGTTGAGTATCTCTCCATATGCAAAGAATGCCCAGGAAGCATCTGAATGGATGAATATATACTCAGGGGAGAGGTGTGAATGTAAGATAAATGTGAAAATATTAACATATTTGTTCTTATCCACTGTAACCATCTTGAAAGAAAAAAAAGATCACATATGTTGCCAGCAAACAAACATGCATAGAAACAACCTAATTCAAAAGACTGACCTCCATATATGAGGAAAATAGAAACCAGACTTGGTTTACAACTTCTACTGTTGTCAGAAGCCACCACAACATCTAATAGCTAGGAGACAACTTCTTGTGATCTTTCCAGAATGAGTCTTCTGGATTTTTCATCCTCTCTCAAAGATCCCTCTCCCCAGGATTTCCCTGGTGGTCCAGTGGTTAAGAAACCACCTTTCAGGGCAAGGTTCAATTGCTGGTAGGTGCCACAGCTAAGATCTGATGCAGCTAAATAAATAAATATAAAAATAAGATCCCTCTCCCCCTTTCCACCATGTTTCAGACTCTGCTTTGTTCTTTTGCTCCTAATTTTCCAGTGGTGTCCCACTGTACCTACTTTTGGAATCTTTCTATTTGCTGGAGGAGTCCAGTATATATATTTAGTAAAAAAGAAGAAGAAATCGCCTGCCTGGAGTTGGTTTTTATTCTGGGTAAGCTGTCAAGTGGCTGTGCTGTGCGTGCAAAGTCACTACTTTATTTGTGTCTGACTCTTTGCAACCCTATGAACTATAGCCCACCAGGCTTCTCTGTCCATGGGATTCTCCAGGCAAGAACACTGGAGTGGGTTGCCATGCCTTCCTCCAAGGGATCTTCCTGACCCAGGGATGAAACCCGCATCTCTTATGTCTCCTGCATTGACAGGTGGGTTCTGTACCACTAGCTGCCACCTCGGAAGTCCTGTCAAGTATCTACTTAACAATAAATAAAGGTCTCTTCTTCAATCTTGATATTTTTGTATTTTTGCTTCAATCAAGTCTGTGATCCAAATGAAGGGGAATTATCTATATTCTGCATTTTATTACCACTTCACTACAGCATAAGGGTTTTTATACACACACAGCGAGTTTTATTATGACTTTATTTTCTATTGTAAAGAGCAAAGATGTCTACAAGCAACATGGATTCCTCATCTTAGCTGAACACTCAGAATCTTTACATTTTAAGTAAGACCCAAATGGAATCCAAATAGAGGTCTAACTGATGTGATTCGATGAGGGCTGAAATATTTTGTGCCAAAAAACTCCCCCTTAATCTCTAACCGTTCCAATTCATGCTTACCTTCCCACCTTGGCCTCAACTTGGTGTTAATCCATAAAAGGTCACCACTAAAATGTAAATATGTCATATGGAGTAATAACTCAGCCAGCCATTAAGTTTTATTAGCATACTAGAATAAACATCATATTAACCTACACATCACTTGAAATGACTTTAAGAAGATAGTATATTAAACGTGGGTGGTGGGATAGAAGGAAGAGAATAATCTAGAATATAAAGCAAAGTCGAGCATAAAAGGAGAGTGTCGGGGGCAGGGGCAGGGGAAGGATGTCAAAAGAAGGAATAAACACATTTGCCTAGAGCAACCTTGCCCAGATGATGAAAAAGCACTTTCACTTTTGAGTCTCTGTTTTTGTTTCTTTTTTGAGATGACTTAAAACATGGTCATTATTTGCCTGAAATCCTCCAGGAAACTTTGAATTAAATATGTACATATTGTACTAGTTATCCTAGTATGTGATTGGGCTGCAATTATGTCAGTAAAGCTCTAACTACCAAAAGAAAATTGTACGGCATCCTCTATCATGCCTGGACAAATTTAGATGATTGAAAGCATAAACTGGGCCATATTTTATACTCCTTCAATGTAAAGAAAGGGAAGAAAAACCTGAATTTGTACATGCTGGATGTCAAAACAATTCTGGGCTTTGTAGTGGAAGCAGCATGCTCCTTGGGGGAAATGAACACTCAGAAATACAGTAGCAATCCTGCCACAGCTATACACAGTCAAGAGAATGGTCCGCTAACAGAGCATTGTAGAGTTGCACAGAGTTTGAAAAACCAAGCTTGTAAGTCAGTTTTTCTGGAAACTGAAAATAATGTGCATGCAACTGTTTTAGCTACAGAAGTCTTTAGCATAATTCTCAGGCTCAAATGATGGTGAACTGTGGATTTACAGGGGAAGTGTTAGGTACGTGTAAGCAGAGCATCAGCCACCACTGCATCTTGTCTGTTTTCATACCAGAATTTTCAGACTCAAGAGAAGCTCTGTTAATTCTAGGACCTACTAACACTGTCCTTCATTTTATGAGTAAGCTGTGAGTTGTTCAGCTTTGCGATCCCATGAACTGTAGCCCTCCAGGCTCTTCTGTCCATGGAATTTCCCAAGCAAGAATACTGGAGTGGGTTGCCATTTCCTTTTCCAAGGCATCTTCCAGACCCAGGGATTGAACCCAGGTCTCCTGCATTGCAGGCAGATTCTTTACCATCTGAGCCATCTGGGAAGCCCACATTTTATGAGACAAGCATGTCAAAGGACCTTGGATGGTACCTGATATATATTAGATGCTTGATAAGTTTTTGTAAATTTGAACTCAGAAAAACCAAAAGATTCTTATGACACAGCTCACAAAAAAACTTTCATCATTGGGATATTCAAAATATGCAACACCAAAGTATTTCTTATTCCATCCAGACTAGATGATACAAAAAGTACTTGCTGAATGCTGGAAGGACAGATGCATGAGCCACGATGCTTCCTAGTCTATACACATCTTTTCTTCTGCCTGCTTTTCAGGTCCTTTTTCTTCTCATTATTTTTCTCATGCTCCACATATTACTTTTACAGGACAAGAAACTATAAGGCTTCTCAGTTCTCAGCACCCACACTGGCAGGTCTCAGTTTAGTTCAGTTGCTCAGTCATGTCTGACTCTTTGCTACCCCATGAATCACAGCACACCAGGCCTCCCTGTCCATCACCAACTCCCGGAGTCCACCCAAACTCACGTCCATCGAGTCAGTGATGCCATCCAGCCATCTCATCCTCTGTCGTTTCCTTACTCCTCCTGTCTCCAGTCCCTCCCAGCATCAGAGTCTTTTCCAATGAGTCAATTCTTCGCATGAGGTGGCCAAAGTATTGGAATTTCAGCTTCAACATCAGTCCTTCCAATGAACACCCAGGACTGATCTCCTTTAAGATAAACTGGTTGGATCTCCTTGCAGTCCAAGGGACTTGCAAGAGTCTTCTCCAATAACATAGTTCAAAAGCATCAGTTCTTTGGCACTCAGCTTTCTTCACAGCCCAACTCTCACATCCATACATGACCACTGGAAAAACCATAGCCTTGACTAGACGGACCTTTGTTGGCAAAGTAATATCTCTGCTTTTTAATATGCTATCTAGGTTGGTCATAACTTTCCTTCCAAGGAGTAAGCGTCTTTTAATTTCATGGCTGCAATCACCATCTGCAGTGATTTTGGAGCCCAGAAAAATAAAGTCTGACACTGTTTCCACTGTTTCCCTATCTATTTCCCATGAAGTGATGGGACCAGATGCCATGCAGGTCTAGACTTTAGTAATTCTAATTCACTCAAGATTTCTTATAGGATTGCCAGATTTAGCAAATAAAAATATAGGATGCCTGATTAAATTTTAATGTCAGATAAACAATGAATAATTTTTCAGTATAAGTATGTCCCATGAAACATTTGGAATGTACTTATACCAAAAAAAAAATCTGCTGTTTAATCTGACATTAAAATTTAGCTGAACACACTGTATTTTTATCTGGCAATACTTGTTATTTGATAAAATCATAGATTATAACTTAGAATTTAAAACTTTACAGTTAAGGATCCTCCAGCATAGTGATAAAGAAATTGGTGTAACTCAGACAGTAGCAAGCAGCCTTGACAACCACCAAGACTTTTAAACCCCTAGTTAAGAGTTCTTCCACAATCTTGCCTCTTTTCAAAAGCACCTGGTTAAACTTATCCACTTGCCTTTATTTATTAATAGCTGAGTACATGTCATTACTATCTTCCAAGGGTAGAGAGCATTTTTATGATACTGAATAGTTGTCTACTCAATAGTTGTCTGAATAGTCACCCTCACCATTATAACAAGGCCTTTTTTGTGTAATAAACCTGGTATTCAGTTAACTATTACCTTCATCATAGCACTTCAGACATTGAATTACAATTGCTTCTATACATGTATTTCTCTCCAACAAGAATATATACTGATTGAGGTCAGGATTCATCCCTATATGCTCAGTGACTAGCACAGAACCCTGGTCTTACTAAATCTCTAAAGACAGTTAAACAGTTTAAATAAACAAATTGTGTTCAAAGGGAAAAAAAGACAGCCTTCAGTACTCCCAAGTAAAGATGGGAGGCCAGCATACAGATCTACCCTTGAGGTCTACATACTTGGAATATTGAAATGCACTCTTTCACAAGGTTATCCTTGATGCTCTGATGGTTATTTTCTGTGTCAACTGGCCACAGTGCCCAGATTAAACATTATTTCTGGAGGTGTCTATGGGGGTGTTTCCAGATGAGATTAGCATTTGAATCAGTGGCCTTAGGAATGTCCCCAAAATGGGTGAACATCATTTAATCCACTGGGAACCTGATTAGAACACAAGTGAAGGAAGGAGAAATCTGCCCCTTTCTCCTGCCTCACCGTTAGGCTGAGATATCTGTTATCTTTCATCCCTCGGACTAGGATTAACACCATTGGTTCCCCTGGTTTCTCAGGCCTTCAGACTCAGGACTTGAGACTGAAACTCACCCCTGTGACTTCTCAGGCTCCATAATCAAGGAAGCCAAGTCCTTATAATAAACCTCCTACTGGTTCTGTTTCTTGGGAAAACCTGACTAACAGTGCCATTGTTGGAATACACATACACACTACATGAGCCTTGATGCTAAACTGATATTAGGAATACAGCTTCTATAACAAATGACAGTCAATGTTTGCTGAAGGTTACTGACGACCCCAATGTTCCTAAAAAGCAGCGGTCCCCAACCTTTTTGGCACAAGCCACCAGTTTCGTGGAAGACAATTTTTCCATGAATCGGGGTGTGAAGGAATGGTTTCAGGATGATTCAAGTGTGTTACATTTATCGTGCGCTTTGTGAAAGTGAAAGTCACTTAGTCCTTTGCGACTTTTTGCGACCCCATGGACTGTAGCCTGCCAGGCTCCTCTGTCCATGGAATTCTCCAGGCCAGAATACTGAAGTGGGTAGCCATTCCCTTCTCCAGAGGATCTTCCCAACCCAGGAATCGAACCCAGGTCTCCCACATCGCAGCCAGATTCTTTACCATCCTAGCAACCAGGAAAGTCTGATTGCACACTTTATTTCTATTTTTATTATATCAGCTCCACTTCAGATCATCAGGCATTAGATCCCTGAGGACCCCTGCCACAAAGCACAGCAAAAAAAAAATCTAGAGTTGAACCCAAATGACTCCAATTCTAGGCCCATGTGCTTATTAATTAACTACCACTCCGTAGAGGTCCTACTGATGGCTTCACATCTAAATGGTGCTTCCAGTTGTTGGACATTTCAATACCAGGTACGCCTTGGAGTGAAAGGCACCTAAATTATATCAATAGTTTCCATCAATAACATGATTATTTCCTGGTTTAAAAAACTTTTTATTTATTCTTTATGAAATTATCTTTTAGGAGGTACATGTGTTCATGTATTTGCTTTACCCCACATCTCTTTCTGGATAGGAAACAAATACAGATCACATTTTCATTTACTCTAACTTTTAAGAATTTCAACTTAAAAAATATAACACTGTAGAAATAAAATCACTAACTGCATGACTGATTATGGGTGGATTTTTGCTGGTGTTCAGCTTGCATTTAATAGTAAGTGAGCTTTGCTCAAGTCATTAAAAAAAAAACTTTCAAATTTGTAAATCAAGTGAATTTTAAAACATGTAAAATACAGGTATGCTATTTAGATTTTTTCAAGCCCCATTCCAAGATAGCTATCAAATATCTTTATAAACCACCCAATGAGATTTCTATTATTCTTCCCTTGATGTACATTTTTGCTACTAAAATTCATATTTAAATTTACATTTATTTTCAAATCTCTTATAAAGTAGATCTTCTAAAACATGTCCAGAGAAAGAGAGATACAAAATTTCTTTCCTATCTCCACAATAATAAAATTCATTGGATTTTTTTAGTTTCAAATATTCCAGGTCTTACTTTCACATCAGTTCTCAAACTTTGTTGTTGTTCAGTCGCTAAGCTATGTCTAACTCTATGACCCCATGGACGATAGCCCACCAGGATCCTCTGTCCATGGGAATTTTCAGGGAAGAACACTGATGTGGGTTGCCATTTCCTTCTCCAAGAGATCTTCCCAGACCAGAGATTGAACCCGTGTCTTCTACACTGGCAGGCAGATTCTTTACCACTGAGCCACCAGGGAAGCATATTTCTCAAACTTTAGTGAACATCAAAATCACCTGGGATGCTTATGAATGCAGACTTCTGGCCTCCACATCCAGAGATTCTGCCTTGGGAAACCCTGGGTGAAGTCTCTAAGTACCTTGGAGGTGCTTCTGATCCAGGTGGACCAAAGACTTCATTTTAAGAAACTCTGATTTCTGTCCTCCACTATGGGACTTCACACAAAAATAAAATAAAATGAAGATTAATGGGCTGGTTCTCAACCCTGGCAGCACATCACAACCTCTAGGTCTGGAGCCAGGCCAAGTGCCTTAAGTTTGGTCTAGAGTCAAGGTTGAGAACTACTGGCTCCATAAATATGAGGACTGACTAGAAGGTACTGTGCCACAGCTCTTCAGGTTGCTTATAGAATATATCTTAATTAATAAGCACACCTTGTAGTTAGAAGTAACAAAGCAACAAATACACTTTTGTTAAATTTATTCAGTTTTTCATTCCCTAGCAACTTGTAAGAGGAACAGATGACCCTCAGGGTGACCACCCACATAGGAGAAGCCATGTTCTCCCCTCATGTCCAAAAAGACTGTGAAGTTTAGGAATGCTTTTATAGCAGCAGAGATTGCCACCCTCTGCATTCCGTAATTTTCTGATCTAACAGATTTTTGTGGGTGCTACAACAGCCATGGCCAGCTTGGAGAACACAGCCAGCTCCTTCCTCAAATATCAGTACTTCAAATGCCCTGGAAACCAGAAAGCAGAACTCACTAGCACAGTCAGCTTTATTACCCCTTCCAAATTTTTTTTTTTTTTGGATTACTTTGTTATTAAAATAGAGAAAGTGAAAAGATGGACTCTTCATTGACTTCCATAGAGAGGATTAAAATCCCACCACTGTGATTAGATGTGCCAAGGAAGATCCAAAGGAAAAGCATTTAGAAAAGGAAAGAAACTGATTGGCAAAGAAGGTCTGCGAAGGAGGCCAGCCTTTAGAAGTACCAGTTCAAGGTTCCATTTAATTCATGAATTCAGTGAGACAGGGTGGCCCTGGTTTAACCTGCTAAATATTTGTTTATCTCAGTATTTTTTTTTTAATGTGAACCATTTTTAAAGTCTTTATTGAATGTGTTACAATATTGTTTCTGTTTAATGTTTTGTTTTTTAAGCCACAGGGCATAAGAAATCTTAATTCCCTGAGCAGAGATTGAACCCGCATCTCCTGCATTGAAAGGTGGGTCTTAAGCAAAGGACCACCAGGGATGTTCCCTATTTCAGTATTCTTTACCTCAAAGTATTCTCCCTGACTGTGAGGTGTGATGCATACCCTTATCCATCACTGCAACATGGAGGCAAATATTGTGGGGGTGGTTCTTCTCAAATCTACATGTATCTATTACACTGGTTATTGTGATTTTTCAGTTTCAATTATACTATATAAGATGTACTCTGTGTGTGAAAAGTGTTTGTTGTTGTTGCTTAAAAACCAATGCTTGGGAAAATATCTTTGATAAAATCAAATTAAAATATTTTGTGTAACCATACACCAGTATAAATTTCAAATGGATTAAAGATTTAAATGTAAAAGAAAAAAAATGAAATCATAAAAGTGCTAGAGAAAAACCCTGTGGAGAACTGCTTTATAACCTGAAAGTGGGAAAGGCTTCTCTAACTATGAGACAAAATCCTAAAACCACAGAAGAAAAGACTGATAAATTCACCTACATAAATGTCAAAAGCGAGCCTGACAGATGAGGGGGTCACATGCATACCTGTGACTGATTAATGATGATTTATGGCAAAAACCATCATAATAATGCAAAGTAATTATTTTCAAAATAAAATAAGTTAAGTAAATTTTTATAAAGTAAGCCTGACAAAATATCATAGATGAAAATAAAAGATAAGCCACAGAATATGCAAAAATATTTGCAGATTGTATATAAAGGGCTAAATTTAACATGTTAAAAGCTCATAAAAATCTATAAGAGAAAGAGTAGCAAATAACAATAAGAGGAAAGGATTAAAATTCATAGAAAAGGAAGAAAATTTGCTCAAACATATAGAGATATTCAACTCCACTAACAATAATAGCAACAATAATAATAGCCCAAACATACCTTGTGCCAGATACCAGTCTAGCTATCTACACATGTTAACATATTTAATTATTAAAGCAACCCTATAAGGTAGTTAATATGCCTTTCAATAGAAGCATAGGAAATGAGAGCAGTGAGAAGGTAAAAAATTTGCCAAAGTTCACAGAGCTGGTAAGGAGTGGAGCCCAAATTTAACCTTGAACAGCTGAGCTGCAGAGTAGGTGCTCTTAACCATTACACATACTTCCTTTCCTAATAAGAGAAATGCTCATTGAAACCACATTGAGATTTCAACAAGTTTTCCCACTCTCAGCCTGACAAAACTTTCAGTTTGATAACATACTGTCTAAGCAAAGTGGAGAACACAGGCACAATACCTTCAAGAGCAAGCCTGCAGCGGCTGTAAAAATCACTAACGCATGTGCTCTCTGATGCAGCAAGCCCACTCCTGGGAACTTATCCTACATATATAATTGTGCACATGCAATATGACATGTTTCTAAGATCACATAACATTGCTTGTAATAATAAAAAATTAGAAAGCCTCCCAATGTGCATCATAATGTCAAAGCCATTCAATGGAATATTATACTTCTTCCTTCATAGCTTAGTTGGCAAAGAATCCACCTGCAAAGCAGGAGATCTGGGTTCTATCCCTGGGTTGGGAAGATCCCCTGGAGAAGGGAAAGATCCCACTTCAGTATTCTGGCTTGGAGAACTCCAAGGACTATATAGTCCATGGGGTTGCAAAGAGTTGGACATGACTTACCCTTCATACATTTATAAAATGGATAAAGCAACCCTCTTTATACTGATATGGAAAGATCTCCAAGAAGTAGTAAATGCAAAAAGCAAGGTGCAGACCAGCTGTCTCTTTTACAGGGAGAAGAAATAAGAATATATATTCATCCTGTGGGAAGGAAGTGAGAAAAGAGGATTCTGAGTTCCAATCCTGGGTCTATCCTTAAAGGAAAAGGCTTGATCTACTATCAAAACATTGACATTAAATATACCTTATGTCTTTTAAGTTAAATCAGAATAATAAATTATGAATTCACTATATTCTTACCCATCTCTTAACCAACTTTGTCAATGAATCTGATCATGGTTTGTTAGGTTTAAAGGTGATGCTCTGCCTAAGGGACCCTTCTTGTTGTGGAATCCAAGTGGGGTGACCTGTGTCTCTGTGCTTCTACTCTGCACCTTCCCCTTTGTTTGGATTCATCTCTCTCTCCATCAGATAGGAAAACTTATCCAAATTCTTCTTGAGTCTTCAGTCAAACAATAAATGTACAGAAATCACCAGAACAAACTGTTTTTTCAAGAGGGCACTGTTTCTAGTTATCCAGAGAAAATACATTTTGTTACCCTCATTCTACTGCACAATCAAGGTGGCCACAATATATTACTATGCCATATTTCTCATAACAGATCATTTTGTTTGGCTTCTTAAAGTAAGCAAATATATCATTTTTCTGGAAGTAGTCTAAATCATACAACTTTGTAAATATTAAAAACAAAAACAAAAAACAGGGCTTCCCTGGTGGCTCAGCAGTAAAGAGTCCATCTGTCAGTTCAGGAGAGACGGGTTCAATCCCTGATCTGGGAAGATCCCACACGCCACAGAGCAACAGAGCAAGTGCGCCACCACTGTGGAGCTTATGATCTAGAGTCTGGTAGCCCATGGTCTGCAACTATTCAAGTCTGCACACCCTACAACCAATGGCACACAATAAGAGAAGCCAATGCAGTGAGAATCCTGCCCCCGCAACTAGAGAGTAGCCCCCACTTGCCACAACTAGAGAAAAAAACCTCCACAGCAACAAAGACCCAGCATAGCCATAAATAGATAATTTTTTTAAAAAAACTTTCAATGAAATCATTCCTCCACATAAAGTCAACTTTTTTTACAATTCATGCAATAAATTATTTATTTTAGAAACTGCTTTCATACAAAAAAAAAAACCTAGACAGACTGCTGCTTAATAAAGCTACTTTAAAAGTAGGCCAATATAGGAATAAAGCTATCCCTAAAATATCTTATTCATCTGTCTAGAAAAGAGTTTTAGAACTTCTTAAACAGAGGAAACTAATGATATGGCACTGGACTATATATGTTCCTTTCTGAGTGAACTTCAATGCATCTCGACTTCCATGAACTTCCATTCTTAGCCAATGTGGTTGAACAGAATGTAAAAAGAAACACAAAAAAGAAAATATCTCTACAAGTTTCACTAAGGATTTACCTACAAATATGTTATAATTGTACAGAAATGGAATGCCATTTTTATTTCAAAAATGTACTTAGAGAAGGTTTAAATACATAGCATTTTTACTATACACTTGAATCTGTTACACTGGAGAACACAATGTCATTGTCGTTAAAGATAATGAATGATTTTCTGGTTTAAAGAATTAATCTTTTAACAGTACAAAGAAGAAAGTGCTATTTACAAACAAAATGCCATGAGAATTCAGAACCAAACCACAATGTTTCTAGCTGAGAGAATCATAGATAAGGGGTAGGATATTTTAGATTGTTATTCTGTAACTATATATCATCTTACCATCCAACAATAATTATTTTAACCTATAATAAAATATGGTATCGTTTTATAAAGTTGGGCTTGCCCATGTGAGTTTCTTCAACCCACAGGATGTGAGTAGATGTGACATTAGTAAAACCTTTAAGTGTGCTTGCTTTTACATTTGTGCTGTTTCAAGTACTCATTAGACCTGATATGACAAGAGAGAGAGAAAATCTAACCAAAGCAAACCTTAAAGCAGACACAGCCCAGTTCAGTTCAGTTCAGTCACTCAATTGTGTCCGACTCTTTGCGACCCCATGGACTGCAGCACGCCAGGCCTCCCTGTCCATCACCAACTCCTAGAGTTTACTAAAACTCATGTCCATTGAGTCAATGATCTCCAACCATCTCATCCTCTGTTGTCCCCTTCTCCTCCTACCTTCAATCTTTCCCAGCATCAGGGTCTTTTCCAATGAGTCAGCCCTTTGCATCGGGTGGCCAAAGTATTGGAGTTTCACCTTCAACATCAGTCCTTCCAATGAACACCCAGGACTGATTTCCTTTAGGATGGACTGGTTGGATCTCCTTGCTGTCCAAGGGACTCTCAAGAGTCTTCTCCAACACCACAGTTCAAAAGTATCAATTCTTCAGTGCTCGCTTTCTTTATAGTCCAACTCTCACATCCATATATGGCTATTGGAAAAACCATAGCCTTGACTAGATGGACCTTTGTTGGCAAAGTAATGTCTCTGCTTTTTAATATGCTGTCTAGGTTGGTCATAATTTTTTTCCCAAGAAGTAATCATCTTTTAATTTCACATCTGCAGTGATTTTGGAGCCCCCAAATATAAAGTCTGCCACTGTTTCTACTGTCCCCCATTTATTTGCTATGAAGTGACGGGACCAGATGCTATAATCTTAGTTTTCTGAATGTTGGGTTTTAAGCCAACTTTTTCACTCTCTTCTTTCACATTCATCAAGAGGCTCTTTAGTTCTTCTTCACTTTCTGCCACACGGGTGGTGTCATCTGCATATCTGAGGTTATTGATATTTCTCCTGGCAATCTTGATTCCAGCTTGTGCTTCTTCCAGCCCAGCGTTTCTCATGATGTACTCTGCATAGAAGTTAAATAAGCAGAGTAACAATATACAGCCTTGATGTATTCCTTTTCCTATTTGGAACCAGTCTGTTGTTCCATGTCCAGTTCTAACTGTTGCTTCCTGACCTGCAAACAGATTTCTCAAGAGGCAGGTCAGGTGGTCTGGTATTCCCATCTCTTTCAGAATTTTCCACAGTTGTGGTGATCCACACAGTCAAAGGCTTTGGCATAGTCAATAAAGCAGAAATAGATGTTTTTCTGGAACTCTCTTGCTTTTTCCATGATCCAACAGATGTTGGCAATTTGATCTCTGGTTCCTCTGCCTTTTCTAAATCCAGCTTGAACATCTGAAAGTTCACAGTTCACGTATCGTTGAAGCCTGGCTTGGAGAATTTTGAGCATTACTTTACTAGCGTGTGAGATGAGTGCAATTGTGAGGTAGTTTGAGAATTCTTTGGCATTGCCTTTCTTTGGGATTGGAATGAAAACTGACCTTTTCCAGTCCTGTGGCCACTGCTGAGTTTTCCAAATTGCTGCCATATTGAATGCAGCACTTTCACAACATCATCTTTTAGGGTTTGAAATAGCTCAACTGGAATCCCATCACCTCCACTTGCTTTGTTCGTAGTAATGCTTCCTAAGGCCCATTTGACTTCGCATTCCAGGATATCTGGCTCTAGGTGAGTGATCACACCATCGTGATTATCTGGGTCATGAAGATCTTTTTTGCATTGTTCTTCTGTGTATCCTTGCCACCTCTTATTAATATCTTCTGCTTCTGTTAGGTTCATACCATTTCTGTCCTTTATTGAGCCCACCTTTGCATGAAAATATTTCCTTGGTATCTCTTATTTCCTTGAAGAGATCTCTAGTCTTTCCCACTCTATTGTTTTCCTCTATTTCTTTGTACTGATCACTGAGGAAGGCTTTCTTATCTCTCCTTGCTCTTCTTTGGAACTCTGAATTTAAATGGGTACCCCACCTAAAACGTAGGTGCCCAGCTGAGCCCAGCCAAGATCAGCCAAACACAGACAACCTGCAGACTCTTGGTGTGAGAATACATGTCTGCTGTTGTAAGCCATGGAGGTGTTGAGTTTGTTATGTGGCATTATTGTGGCATAAGCCAACTGATGATGAGTTTTTAATTGAACATAAATATTTAAATTTAAATATGTCAATAGGAGAAAAGGGGTTTCCCAAGCTGAATAACCATGTGACTAAAGACATCCCATCAACTATTCATCAAGATCTCTCATTCTTTCTTTGTAATAAGTCTTGCATCTCTTATCTTTTCATTCTAACTGTTTTGACATCTTTGAAGAATATGTTGAGTTCATCTTCATATCTCACCCACTACTGTAACAGTCTCCTAATGAGTCTTCTTCACTTAGTCTCTTTAAACTACCCTGTCCATAAAAGCCAGATTAATGGTGCTAAAAAACTGAGAGTTTAATTTCCTACTGAGAAACCTTCAACACATCCTCATGCAGACTGAACTAATTTGTTGAGCTATTCTTCATTTCACTAAATATCGTTTGAGTACCTACTATAGTCCAGCATCACTACCAGATGTAAGCAATAAAAAGCCAAAGTCAGACATGATCCCAGATGAGTAAGGAAACCAACTATTTCACAGCTATGAGAGAAGACCATGACTGCAATGTGTAGAGAGCACAAAATTGGGAACATAGCACCCCATGAATCGTTCTTGAAAATTCACTCTACTGAAAATTTCAAAACAAACAAAAAAGAGTAATAAACACTAGACTCACTGAGATAGTATAGAATATTCAGTACTTGAGATTAAACAACTATTAGGATTTTCATAAGATATTGTTATAAATCTTGACAATGTCAAAAGAATAGCTAGCAAAAACCGATGAGAGAGAAAGGGAGAAGTGGGCTAATTTTTATCCTCTTCTCTTTGTATGAAGGTAGTTTCTAATTTTTTATATGAATTATAAAAAGTTCTCTTTATGTGGAGGAATAATAGCATTGAAGAAATGTGTGTGTTCTGCACATATGCATCAAGAAAAGCCTGGAATGGTATATATCTTTTATTATCAATGGTTATTTCTCAGTAGTAGGTAATCCAGGTGATTTGCTTTATTTTTAAATAGCTTTTCTCTGTATCAGGAAGTTTCATTTTCAATGTGCTATTTGTACAGAAATAGAGCAGCCTTTGAAAACTTAAAGACATATAAATGAATAAAACAGACAAAAAAACAGAGAACTATACAAAGACCTAGAATAAGACAAATCTCCATTATCAGCACTAAACTTGC